>NC_047131.1:5015606-6434098 GCF_009829125.3 Periophthalmus magnuspinnatus | reverse complement strand
CTTCATGTTTAATAGAAAAACACTGTACTTCTCCCAGCTTCTGCATGTCTATATATAAAACCCTATTCCACATGTTTCCTCCTCACATGCATTCATTTATGGAGCGCAGCACGACGGCCTGAAAAACTGCGGGTTAAACAAGGCCACATTATGATGGGACATGGGATCTGCTAATGTAATTCTCCTTCTTTAAGCGACTTGTCAGCTTGAGCTAACTATAGTTTGTGCTTTGGTATTTAGGCTTGAGAACCCTCTGGGACGTCTCAGTATACTCCGCTACACTTTGCGTTTACCGTAACCCTCTAAAAGGTCATACTCTTACTTGTAAAGCGTTCATTTATTTATATTTTTAACATATTTGATTCAAAACGCAGCTGCTAAGATTCCCTTAAGCTCGCTCCCTCGCTAGTACTAACCCCGTCCTGTACTTTACCATGCTTGCATCATAAACATTTCTACCTTAAGCCGCCTATAGTTTTTGACAAGGTGCCTGAACAGGTTAAGGTTAGCTGAGAAAGCAGGTTGAAAACAAGCAAACTGTGCCTGTATTGATATAAAAACTTTTGGATTCATGCCTCAAGGGTTTGTGGGTAATGGTTGAGGGCACTTACATGTTTTTTTTTTGGTGTCTGGGGTGTTCTGGTGCACAGCTGACAGGGGTCCCACAGGAGGCGGCCCGTGTCACCGTCTGGCCTCAGGGAGCGAGAGGCGCAATTCAACCCCCATCTTGTGCTCGAACAGAGAGAAGACTGAAAAAGAGACTGTCAAGATGGACTATTTTAAAATATAGTGGTACTGCAATAGAATGACATTTTCAACACTAAATCGTAGCAGTTTCTTTTGTATTACCATGTGACCTTATGTCTGTGTAATCCACGTAGACTGTATATATAAATGTGTGGGTGCGCTTCCAGCTCCGCCGACTCTGGCTCCAGTTCTCTTTCTATTGAAAAACTGTTGTCCCTCTCTGTGTAACTGCTGCTGTCGGACTCGTCATTTTGGTCTTAAAATGTTCGTGCTACCTCAGGGTCCAGGTAGGTTCATTTCTGTCCTGTGAATGTGACTTTTTTAGTATCGATACCTGCTCAAATGAGTATCTAGTTTCGATCCAGTAACACATCAGGTTTTCTTTTCTGGCTCAGGAAGAGGGAAAAAAGACAGGGCAAGTTTATATCTGAATGAAGTGTTCAATGTGTCCAAGTGACAGAAAGATCAGATGTATTGGAAGTTTGGGCTCGGAACTGTTTCCTATTTAACAAATCACACTTTTAACTTTGTAGAAGTTCAGTTTCCTCTCTCTTTCTCTTCCTCTCTTTCTCCTTTTAGCTCTTTCTTCCTGTCTCTCTCCTCCTCTCTGTCCCTCCTCCTCCCTTCTCTTCTCTCTCACCTTCCTCCCTCTTCTCTCCCATTTCACTCTCTCTTCCCTCCCCATCTATCCTCTACTCCCCTCCTCCCTCTCTCTCCTCCTTCCCCCTCTCTCCTCCGTCTCTCTCTCCTCCCAGTTTCTCCTCCCTTCGTCTCTCTCCACTGTCTCTTCTCTTCCCTCTCTGTCCTTCATATCTCCCCTCCATCTCTCTCCTCCCTGTCTCTCTCTCCTCTATCTCTCCTCCCTCAGTCTGTCTCCTCCGTCTCTCTCCTCCCTCTCTCTCCTCTGTCTCTCCCCTCTCTCTCTCCTCTGTCTCTCCTCCCTCAGTCTATCTCCTCCCTCTCTCTCCTCCCTCTTTCTCCTCCATCTCTCTCCTCCCTCTCTCTCCTCTGTCTCTCCTCCATCTCTCTCCTCCCTGGCTCTCTCTCCTCTGTCTCTCCTCCCTCAGTCTGTCTCCTCCGTCTCTCTCCTCCCTCTCTCTCCTTCGTCTCTCCCCTCTCTATCTCTCTCCTCCCTGCCTCTCTCTCCTCTGTCTCTCCTCCCTCAGTCTATCTCCTCCCTCTCTCTCCTCTCTCTCTCCTCTGTCTCTCCTCCCTCTCTCTCCTCCATCTCTCTCCTCCCTGTCTCTCTCTCCTCTGTCTCTCCTCCCTCAGTCTCTCTCCTCCCTCTCTCTCCTCCGTCTCTCCCCTCTCTCTCTCCTCCCTGTCTCTCTCTCCTCTGTCTCTCCTCCCTCAGGCTATCTCCTCCCTCTGTCTCCTCCTTGTCTCTCTCCTCCCTCTTTCTCCTCCGTCTCTCTCCTCCGTCTCTCCCCTCTCTCTCTCCTCCGTCTCTCCCCTCTCTCTCTCTTCCCTGTCTCTCTCTCCTCTGTCTCTCCTCCCTCAGTCTATCTCCTCCCTCTGTCTCGTCCCTCTCTCTCCTCCGTCTCCTCTCTTCCCTCAGTGGAGTAAACTCTCCCTGCATCAGCTCTTCTGTCAGTTTGCACAGTTATAACAGACTGGCCTGTGTTGTGGGAGCGGTGTTTAAAATAGGCAGACAGCTGAGGGAGGAGTGTAAACAGTGAGTGTAAATATAGAGGCCTGAGGTGATGCCTGGTATAGAGCCGTCTATGGAGATGTGTTCTTCTGCGCTTCAGCAAAACCCCCTCTATTTAGAAGTGACCCACAAGGGAGTTAATGTAGCATTTGCTCTTAATAAAGGGACAACAATCACAACTGAGCCTGTCCAGAGCCTTAACCTGCAGATTGAGACACACTAACACAGAGACACATTAACACAGAGACACACTAACACAGAGACACACTAACACAGAGACACGCTAATACAGAGACACACAAACACAGAGACACACAAACACAGAGACACATTAACACAGAGACACACTAACACAGAGACACATTAACACAGAGACACATTAACACAGAGACACATTAACACTGAGACACACTAACACAGAGACACATTAACACAGAGACACATTAACACAGAGACACATTAACACAGAGACACGCTAACACAGAGACACACTAACACAGAGACACACAAACACAGAGACACACTAACACAGAGACACATTAACACAGAGACACATTAACACTGAGACACACTAACACAGAGACACGCTAATACAGAGACACACAAACACAGAGACACATTAACACAGAGACACACTAACACAGAGACACATTAACACAGAGACACACTAACACAGAGACATTAACACAGACACATTAACACAGAGACACATACAAGTTTGTCTCATTCTCAGTATTTGGACAGGCCATGTCTCATGTGAAACCTCAGAACCTCCAGAATTCACACTGAACTAGCGCTGATTCATGATTGGCTGCAGGTTCTGGGGTTTAGGTAGTCACTGAATGTCTCCCCCAGCCCCTACACCCCTGCTATAGTGCACTACTCGGGTCATGTGATTCTGGCGTCTGGGGGAAAAGAAGTCCGTTATAAATAATGATTTGACTGGACTGACAGTATTTATGGACTAATGATACACTTACAAGCTGAATCTTACGTAACCGGACTAGATTTTTCTTAAATTGGAAGATGTGGAAATTATTATTTAACAGCTCAAGCGAAGGTAAGCGGCTAATGTTAGCAACTTTACACAGCAACCGTTAATTTAAGAGTGTTTTATTCATAATCAGAATCAACACCGCAATAAATCAGCACTTCTATCTGCTTCATTCAGTCGTGTTGTGTCCAGTTAAACACCTGTCTCTGTCTGCTGTTGTTTTTCCAACTCTCGCAATGCATAGTGGTCTATATTGACCAGTCTAGTGACCACTGATATTCACTACTTTTCAAGGTGCACTGTGGGAAATTTACTTTTTCACCGACTGGACGTTCAGACACCACTGAAAATGGCGTAAAACCTAAATAGTGCCCCCTGTAGGGAATAGCGTGGACCTTCAGACACAACTAGAGCGACCAAACGAGAGACTCATATGAGGCTTGTTCTGCTTTCTGATTGGATAATTGTCTTGAGAAGCAAAACACAAAATAAATCCTGGTTGATCCTGTCAAATGTTTTCGTAATAAGAATAAATCAACATTACAATTGTGAACAGTAAAAGTTCTATCTGATATGAACATGTTTACTTCATATCACGGTACACGGTTCATGGAATTTGGTCAAAATCTTAGAAACAGTTCTTTTAAAGACATTATGCTTTTTTGGGTATTTCATTTTCATTTCTTTTAACTTCTACAGGTAGAGCCCACTGAGAGTAACCTGCTAGACTGTCTTTTTCATGAGCGCCCTGTTACAATAAAACAAACAAAACAAACAAGACAAATGACTGGAAAGGTCCTTTTAAAACATTAAAAACCGGAGCAGATGTGAGTATAAATGTTTATTCCAAGATTATTAAAGTGCCTATTAAACCATAACATACCAGGATTCTTATTTTACATTTTTTACATTTTAAGAATACAAACTGTTACAATGACTCCCTGCTCAAAATGGCAGAACCGAGAAGCCGCAGCTCTTCACACTGACATTTCACATTAATATTGACAAACTTTTATTGAAAAATGACAGGAAAAATGACAATGTGACATGTTTCTGTGTATGGGGAAGTGAAGTGTCTTGCCTAAGGACACAACAGTTTGCATTATAGACATTGCTGCCTCACTGTGTGCTGAGCCTCAAACAAGATCAAACACTCTTACAGCAGACCTATTATGCAAAATCAACTTTTCAAAGCTTGTAACCATGTTCTAGTTGTTTCCCCTTTTTATTTACCCTCTCGATGTTGTTTTTGGAGTGATTTGCGCTTCAATTACTTATTTTCTAGGTGCCATATTGCTGATCAGCCCTCGTTTTCACTGCCACTGGCACAAGCCCTCTACTTAGTTCTCCAATTTCATTTCCTTAATTGTGATATGCGTAGGATTCTGAAGCATTGCACAGTTATTTTGTTACAACTGAAAAAGATAAATAAATCGCTGGTGTGATTTGCAGCTATCTATAGGGGGCGCCAACAGCTCGACGGCTCTTTGTTGTGATGACGTTTACGGCGACGTCAGCTCCCATTGGACACTGGGGTTTTGTAACGCAGAAGTCAGTGCACTTGTTTATTTGTTTTTTTCAAGTTGTTTTAGATGAATATTGCGATTTAAAATGTGCAAATTATACCATATTGATCCACGGGTGTCACAGATTATAACTATAGAGCAGACACAAACACAACAGGTCTGCTTTAAGATGGTGAGGCTGAATGAAATCCTCCAAATTGACCGTAGAACATTCACATTCGCTTGTTATAATTTGCTCTTCCATCTGCTTGCTTCACCAAAAGAGCCATTTTAAGATCCGTTCCACCCAAACCCTAAACATGCGCTACATTCAAGCTAGTTCAGACACGCAGAGTCTCTTCCAAATTGCATGTTAGCTTCTTTTTACTCCGGCTTCACATGCTTCCCTTTGACACCCCATCTCCTCGGAGCATAATTGAGTATTTACAATGCACAAGCTCGCCCGACTCCATGAATATGTAAGACCACGGGCCTGTTTGATAAATGATGATAGGACATGCAACAGTGGAGCACTTTTTTGTCCCTTTTCTCAACCAATTACACTTCACCTAAAATGACTGAAGCTTTGATGCAAACTGAAGCCGAGAACATTAATGACACGATTTGCATTAGGTCCATTACGAGCTGAGTCACGTGATCGTCGCTTTATCTGGAGCTCAGGTGAGGATCCGCGCTTTGCATTCTAGAGGTCTGCAGCTGATGGGGTTGGCTGCTGTAGCGTACACGAGGAGGAGGAGGGAAATAGAATTGGTCCCCGGAGTGAAGGGTGTTTATGTAGGAGATAAACCCCGCTCTGCTCGTGAGATGATTTCGTGTTCGCTCTTGAAATCGCACAAAGGTGTAAATTGGACTCAGTGTAATGGGATCGGGTGTAGTTGTAAGCGGCCTCGTTATTTCTTCTTCTTAAACTTTGCATCTTGTCCCGATGCTTTGTTCACCAATTTACATAAAGCTAGAGGAGCTAAAATTGAACTTAAAGGAACCCTGCTTGTCTCCATGGAGATGCTAGCGCTTTGCTGGAATTTTCCACAGTACGGCATTAAACAAAAGCGACAAAACATCAGGTTACAGGTCAAGTTACAGGTCAGGCGTTTCTCCACTGATCTGAAGGTTGACGGTTTGAATCCCGCTCTTGACATGAACATCATCGGTTGAGCGGTCTGATCCACTGACCCACAGGTTGTCGGTGCGATTCCAGCTCCCACAGATGAATGCTGTCATTGTGTTTTTGGGCAAGACACTTACTGTAACCCCCAACTCACTCTCGCCCTCAGTGTTTGCGTACACCAATGTATGAACGTGTAAGTCAATGGGTGAGTGGTTTCTTGATGTAAAGTGCTTTGTAATGCCCTACTATGACACATGCAAGCAAACCGATCATATCTCCATGGAGACAAGTAGGTTGCATACCATCCATAAGAAAAGTTACGCAGTTCACCCTCAAGTAGAGTATCGATACTTCAGAATTTAGTCTTCAAACGTGGCCCAAACGTATTCCTCGCTTTCCCAGGCCAGAGTGACGTTTTACCTTCACAGTGATGTTAATAACAACTATCATGCTAACAGCTACTTCCTGCTTCGCGGATTATAAAAATGCTTTGTAATAAGATGCAGACAGCACACAGCAGCTTCATACAAAACAGATTTAGATTTTAATACTAAGCGAAATGCACAATCCTCTAGTCTATACCAATTTTGATATGGCAATGACAATAAAATTAAAAATAATAATAATCTTTAGACAATATTTTGTGATTTTCAACACAAAACCATAGTAGATTCTTTCTCTTTGGCTTTTGGTTTTAGACTAGTCGTAATTTATCAAGATTGTTCTAAATGTATTCAGGAAAGATCCAATATTTTTTTTTTCAGTTTTATGTGATTTTTGTCAGTAAATATACTTGTACAAATGAGTTTCAGTGTTGATTCATAGGAACAGATTTTTGGACAACATTAAAAATATCAAAAATGCTACATTTCCATGATTCTCGATATCTAATTACCATGTCATCATAAACCGCATAAACCATAAACGTTCTTTAAGAGCTGATCAAACCTGTGTTGTCCTAATGAATTCTCCCGAAGGCTCCTCACATCAGTTGTCACTCGGAGGCCGTGTGTGAATGGGTCTTTTGCCTGACTATATTCTGCTCCATTTCTCATCCCTGTGTAGCTGCGGGGCAATGACTTCCCTTTTCAATTCAGAGTAATAAAGCATTTTTCACTCAGGTCCGACTTCGGAGTAAATTAAATTGGTTTCTGGAAGTTTGACAGACAGCTCTCACAATGCCAGGCCCGCAGCGCTCCAAATGAATCTGCAGACAAGGAACTCATCCCAGCCCATCAGAGCCGGCGCCAGCTAATATGGACTGTCATGGAGGATAGGCCACTTTGAGCAGCATATTTGGGTTTGTGAATGTCAAAATTATATGCTGCTTCCCTGAAAACTACACAAGACTGCACTGGGGATGGCTACAGTTTTGTGTAGTTGAGCAAAATTTGTTTTGTACAGATATATTGTACAAGCAACTCTTAAAGGCCCAGTATATAACTTTTAAGACAAATAATAATAATAATAATAATAATAATAATAATAATAACAATAATAATAATAATAATAATAATAATAATAATAATAATAATAATAATAATAATAATAATAATAATAATAATAATAATGTTGTTTATTTATTTTATTTATTTTTTTGGTTCTGTTTGTTGCATAAAAAAAAAACAAAAAACATACGTCCTTACTGTGAGCGGGCTTGCATCTTCACAATCCTGACTCTTATTTTGCCAGGTTTAGGGCCTCCTCCTTCTTGTTTTCATGGAAGCATTGTTCCTTTGGCTATCATTTTTCACAGTATGGCATTAAACGGATCTATCTGCATGGAGAATGTTCAAAAGTATCGCATTAACTTCCATAGAATCATGCAGGTGCTCCCTCCAGAACGTTACATTATTACACAGCTTTAAGGTCAAAATGAGACCAATGTGTAGTGTCTGCATCTAATCATAGAGTGTTTTATCCTCTGAGAACCAGGAAGTGTGCTGTTAGCATGTTAGTTGTTGTTTACCGCATGATTACCTCTGTTCTGGCCTCTGAAAGTTTGGATAAGCGCTTAAAACTCATCATTCTGAACTAGGAAACAATATTTTAATTTTACAGTTAAAGATTTAAAGTGTTTTGGGGGATTATCCTGCTTTAGTTTTTCGTGATGGTGGAATAAAGTAGTTTCAACATTTGTATTCATATCACACTTCAAACTGTGTTATTGTGACAAGCCTAATTTATACATTATGTTTGAGTGATCGTGTGCACTAGTCAATTCTAGGAAGTAGAAACAATCACTTACGTTTGTAGTTTAGGTTCATGTTGCTGTTGGATCTACAAGAAAGACAAGGGGCGTTACCTTCAACAGCCTCGCTCCGGATTGGCTCTTTGGTTGCTATGATACTCGTGGTCGGAATTACAAACATGGAACTTATAACTTATAACTGACTCATCTGACTAGAGGTAAACGCTGTGGGTGACGTAACACTCCCTTAGTGCACTTCTGTATACAGTCTATGGTACAAACATGGGCTGATTGTAACATCACTTACCTTTGCTTTGATTCAAACACTGAGCACTGTGTTGCGGCTGGTTGGTGGAAGTCTGTGTGGATCTGCAGTTTTGTAAGTGCAGAAATCGTCCTGAAACCTGGGCCAAATTTGTGAAAAATGCCGGTGACCTTTTCCGCCGAGCCTTTCTCATCTCTGTGCATAAAACGGGAGACTTCGCAAAGGCCGTAATCATGAAAAAGTTCCAGTAACTTCTGCAGATTGGTGTCGGAGGAGTTCTTTTTGTTGAGCGCAGACAGATTTTTTAGACCGGAAAGAGACAGAGATTTGGGCAGCCGGTTCTGGTCATTTGGGTTTATTGGTCATTACGCAGTCGCGGCTGGAGGAGCTCTGAACCTTGTTAGATTTTTACCACTGGAAGTTCAATTGTTTAAAAGAAAGTTCCTCGTTTCTGTTGCAGAGTTTACAAGGTCAGTTTTGGCTATAAGGTTTTACAGTACGCAATTACAAACTGCTCTATTCAAAAGGTAAAAAATGTGAGAAGCGATTTGCCCAAAGACACAACAATAGCGTTGAATTTTATATAGTGCAGGTCAATCCACTACATTTTCGATTTGTACGCCAACGCCTCATTCTCCGCTTTTTATCCACACAGTTTGTTTCTTGTTGACAGGAAACTTTGGGACGTTTTTTGAACAGCAAAAACATCTGACTTTTTTTTTATTATTATAGAATATTATTGCTGCAACTGTACTACAACATAAATACTGTAGCATTGACGACTAATCAGTGAGATAGAACCACATTTCCCCATTGATAACATGAAATTTCCAAACAGTAAATTCATAAATGTTGCACTGATCATTTCTATTGGTGACAAGACCCCAAAACGTGCTATTTAAAAACAAAAATATGAATTTAATACTTAATTTTGGCTACCCCTCATCTGTACTAAATATTATTGGCCTAGAGATGGACTTTTTAATTACAATATTCTATTAAAGCCACAGTAAAAAAAAAAACCCAGACCAAATAAAAGCATGTTTTTTTTTTGTTTGTTTGTTTGGATTATTGCACTGAAAAAAGGTCAAGTTTTTATTTTATTTTATGAAGTATGAAGAACATCCATCCGTAAGAGCGAGCTTGCATCTCCACAAACCTGACTATTTTGCCTGGATTAGGACCTCCTCCTGCTTGTTTCCATGGAAATGTTGTTCCTTTGACTGTAATATTCCACAGTGTGCCATTAAACATACATCTTTTCCAGGGAGAATGTTCCAGAGTATGATTTTAACTTCCTATTATCGTGCATGTTCTTGGACTTTACATATTTGAACTTCATCTCATGTTGATGTTCTACTATATCAATGTGAACGAGGTTTGGAAAAAATATAAACACTCTACACATCTTTATAGACATTTAAAGTAATAAATGCTTCTGTTTGCTTCACATTACTATAAAAGAAGAATTACCAATTGACATCCCTCTACTGCAACAACTACTACAACTATAACAACGCCCTGTACTGCTGCTTCTACCATCATGACTCCTTTCATAACACAAAGGCACAGAGCTGATTGGCTGTCTGCAGAGAACACACTCACATCACAAGGTTCACGCTGAGCTCTAATGTATCCGCATGAATGAGACACAGCGGCAGCTCATGTTCCTGAAAGAAGTGCTCAAACTCGCCTTTTAAACTATGTCTGTGAAGGCTGTCATGCTCAAGACGGAACCATACATCTGGGATCAAATTTCCGGAAAAGGCTTGTCCATTAAATATGAGATTACATCAGTTTGGAGCTGTGCCATGGTCTGAGTGGACCTGCTCTTATATATCAGATGATATTGTTTTTTGTTTTGTTTTTATCAGTGAGAGGTCAAAGTAATACTGACATTCTTGACAAATGAAAGCAAGTGAGTTTTTAAGAAATGTCCTTTCTGTTTTAAATGGCTGAAGAAAAACTGGAAAAAGCAGTGAACTGATCCCGAGTACAAAAGGAATGGGAAGTGTTCCAGCTAGAATTTTATGACTAAGTTTAAGTGGTGTAATTCGTAAGGCAGTGGACCAAACATAAAGGCGAGGGTGGAACAACAGGTGGAGGGAAACATCACGTCAGCTCGGCTCTTAGCGACGAACCAAGCCACAGAAGTTATGTCCCAGAGAAAGTTCCAAACATCATTCCTCCATAAAGCACAAATACACTCTTATATACTCTTATTCTAGTGCCAAGCAGTGCGCAAATACACACAGTCTGAAACAAATATGCACAAGTACATTTTTTATATTGATGTTTAAATCCATCTGGGAATCACCGGCATAAACTTCAGTCTGTTTTAATATCATTCCTCTTTATAAATCCATCATGTGCACTGATATAAAACAGTATGCACCGTCGCTCATGTGATACTTTCGCTTTCTGGCTGCTCGTTTGCCTCATATTCATAGTCTGTATATATAAATGGACATAGCTAACCTGCTAGCCAGCATGTTCCAAACAGTAAGTGATCATGGGCGCACTTCCGGCTCCATCGACTCTGGCTCCAATTCACTTTCTATTGAAAACTGCTGCTCCTGTGTCCGTAAAATCAAGATATGAACATCGATAACGTAATAACATTCGTAGTACTGCTGAACCAGGGTTGAAATTACCTCACTGTGTCACTGTGAGCAGATAGCTGAGGACAAAGGCTGAAGCAGACCCTTGTCACATTTCTATCCAGCCTGATCGTGGTCAGCTCCCTGCTCTGTCTGCACTCTGCCCTTTACTGAATGTGAGACGCACGCTTTTTAGTCTCACCGCTCCATCAGAGGAAGTGTAATTATGAACCATGTGTGTGTGTGCATTTGAGGAGGATACCAGAGCACCACAATGCACATGTGGGTCTCCAGCTTTTTCTATTAAAACAGGCCTATTACGCAAACTCGACTATAACCATGTGATAGTTTTATCCCCTTCTCATTTCCTTTCTCAATCGCTTATTTTTAAGACGCCATATTCCCCGTTTTTCCCCATCGGTACATCCACTGCTTTTTACTTACGTTCTCAGATTTTATTTTCTTAATCGATGATCATTTTGTCATTTAGTCATTTTGGTACGAATGAAAAAAACAAAAACAAAAAAAAACGCTACTCGCTAAGTTGATCTGCAGCTATGCATAGGAGCTCCACCCTTAGCGTTCTGCTCCAGTCACATTAAGCTCGTCGAGGCTAACAGTTATAGGGGTGAATGTGGAGACGTTCATTACCTATTTGGAATTTCGACCGCAGTATCATAGCAACCAGAGTCAATCCAGAGCAAGGCTAATGAAGGTAATGATGATGAAGGTCTTGTTCGCACCACTGGTTTAGCATGGAGCCAGTGCTTAGCAACGCTGTCAATCAAACCTGTTGCTAACGCTAGCAGGACCTCAGGGAAAGAAGGCGCCTGATTTGTCTGTTATTAATGTTCATATCTTCATTTACGAACACAATAGCGGAATAAAAATACCAAGATCATGTAGAGCGGGTTAATATGAACATGTTAAGACCAAAATGACAATGTAAAATGAATTGGAGCCAGAAGCGCACCGATGATCATTTCCTATTTGGAATACAACAGCTAGCACGTTATATATGTGCATTTATATCAACACTCTATGGTACTATCCCACCAAACCATATCATAATTAGAAAAAAGATGAAAACCTGCCGTATGCACTTTAATACTCCACACTGACAGACAAGAGGAGCACAACTGGACCACAAATGTATAAAATATTTTACATTTTTGTTTAATTAAAATAAAATAATAGCAATACTAACCTAACTTGAGTACAGTGTTGAGTATAGGTCCTTGTTCTATAAAAAGGAGAAAAGCTGCAGAGCCAAAGCAGCCTCTCGTGTCTGGGGAAATATGGCCGACTTTCTTTAGGATTAACTTAAGTAGGTTTAACTGAAGAGCAAACAATAAGGAGAGAGGCAATTAAAGGGCTTCATTAAACCAATGCCTCTGCCGCAAACACCGGGGGATGGAGGAAGGCTTTTGTGTTCATTTATTTATTTATTTGTGTTTATTTTGTAACACATCGATCAGACCAGGGCCAAAGAAAATAGGTCTGATCTGTTACTTTGCATTACAACGCATGCAATACTGTTGTTTCCATGTGTTTACTTTTAGATTGGACAAAAAAACGGCAATTTAGATTTCTTGACACACTGTGGTTCTAAAAAAAACAAAAAAAAAACAACAGTGCTGCAATGAGAACAAAAATATTAAACAAACAAAGTTACAAAAAAATCCACTGTTGCTTGTGTTTATTGCACTGAAAAACATACACAAACTGGTTCAAATCCTATCTGGAAGACAGGAAGTACATTGTTAAACTTGGAAATTCACCTCCAGTCACCTCCAGTCTCTCTCTCTAAAACCTTCAACTCAGGATAGAAACTGGCCTCTCTAAACGAGCCTTAACACAGCTGCAGTACATCCAGAACACTGCTGCTCGGGTCCTGACTAGAATCAGGAAGTACTTGAAACATGTGTCCTGTGCTCAGGTCTCTGGCTCCTGTGTCTCAGAGAATAGACTTTAAAGCAGCTCTGTGTGAACAAGTCTCTCCATGGACCAACACCAAAGAACATGTCCCACATGTTAGAGCCACATGAACCATCTCACACTCTGGGACTACAGCAGGAGGCCGGTCCCTGAAGTCCTCAGAGTCAGGACTAAACATGGACTAAATCAGGATTAAAACATAAGTGTTTCAGCTTTATGCAACTGAAACCTGGAACAGTCTTTCTGAAGATGTGAGACAGGCCTCTACTTTGACAATGTTTAAATCCAGGCTCAAACCAGTCCTGTTTAGCTGTGCATACGACTGAAAGCTTTTTATCATGCTCTCTTCTCTTTTAATCTTAAGAATCGTATGATGCTTATTTATGTTTTGATTTACTGTATTGTAATTTTCATGTCTTTCTTATTTTGTAAAACACTTTGATTTACTTTGTGTGTGAATCCTGCTATACAAATAAACTTGCTTTGTCTTGCCTTGTAACATATGCCCTTACTGAGCACAGGCTTGCGTCTCCACAAACCTGACTCGTATTTGGCCTGGAGAAGAGTGTCCTCCAGCTTGTTTCCATGTTGTTCCTTTGGTTACAATATTACAGTATGGCACAGACCTTATCTATCTCCATGAAGAATGTTCTGAAGTATGCTTTCAATTTTCTGTCTCCATGGAATCATGCAGGTGATGTGCCACCTCCAGAAAGTTACACACTGTATCTTCACCCAGAATTTTCCCATAGAGAGTATACTACTTGTTAATAAGCTGACATTACTGCCATACTTGTATTTTTTATTTATTATTTTACATTTTTTATCCTCCTACACTGACATTGGTGGCGCCCCCGGAGGTCAGAGAGCGTACTAAGTGGGGAGGTGGTTGATCCCCGTTGCTAATTACACGCCACATGGCATTGTTATTCTGCACTAATTGCGTGCTGCGAGTGAGTAAAAGCGCCGTGCCTTGGAGGGTTTTTAATCTATGTATTAAGCCCTGTGAATTTGGCAGCAGCACTGGAGTCTTCCCAACAGTCAATAACAGCATTTCCCCGACAAAAGCGCACACTGGGTCCTCCAGGGGGCGGCATAGAGGCTAAGGCTGCAGATTTAGCCATCATTAAAGTTTAATTAATAGAAATTCCATATGACTGTGACTGCACCCAAATGGAGCTATTATAGATGAGAATTCCAGGCCAAATGTCATGTCGGACATCATTAGATAACAGTGCTACATGCTATTTACAGGTGATAATTGCAGAAATTCTAAGCCTTAAGTGGGGTAGGTTTGTCAATTGATACCCAGATGCTGACTGATAATTAAATTAATAGTTCTAAATGAATAGCAAAACTCAAAAATATTACATAAAAAGGACAAATATGGAGTAAAACCTACCACACACTACATGATTTCTCAGTCTTGAACGATTATTAAGCGTGGGACAAAAAGCACAGACCATGAACACAAAGAGAATCAGATGAGATTTTAATTCTTACAATCTCCAAAGTGCAAAGACGGCAGCGGAATATGGCAGCGAAGAGACTGCACACCACATGCTAAAAGTCGCGAGCTATTAACTATATCACAACTCATGTCAGCTGTTGCCTTTTTAAACTAAAACAACTCACTTTGAGACGCTAAAATGTTCCTTTGTAGACTGAGTCATTACTTGCAGAGGACAAGTTCTACAGGATGATATGGAGGAGAATGCTGCAGTTTAACAGCTTTACGAGAGGTCAGTAAGCAAGTCGTCTAATTATTTTCACTCTTTCCTGAGTTTGTATCTTGCGCCTCTGTGTTCATCACTTCGTCTGTCCCTGACGCTGTGTTTTATAGGCTATTTCTGTGGTGATGTTTCGTGGTTACAATATGAGTAAGCAGCTCAGAACAGCACTAACACGACACACATGAGGAAGGCAGTGGATTCAAAATGACATACAAGGATCCAAAGTCAGGTCACGCCTCTTTGGAGTCGGGCAGAAGCAAATTGAGACCTAAATCAGGCAAGTGATCCTGTAGTGTGTGAAGTATAGGTTGTGTTGATGTTGAAGTTATAATTCCAGATGGAGGCCAGGGACTCATATAACCCTATGAGAGATTCATTCATCCACAAATGTTGAATCTTATCATTATTTATAAGGTAGTGGCTCCACAAATTTACCATAGTAATCTCATGGTTTGAAGCAGGCATGCCCAAACTGAGGCCCGGGGGCTAAATGCGACCCTCAGATCAATTTTTCTTGGCCCTCAAGCTTCCAGGTGAATTGGCCCATATTACCTTAAACAGTACTTTTTACTTTACATTTCTGAAAATCTACTTTAACAAGCCCATATCGAATATTTAATGTGTCCCACTGAGGATGTAAGCATGAATAAAGGTCTTGTGGTTCAGTCTAACTTGTAATAATAACGCAGATTTGAAGTACCGTATTTTCCGCACTATAAGGCGCACCTAAAAGCCTTTAATTTTCCCAAAAACCCACAGTGCGCCTTATAATCCGATGCGCCTTATATATGGATCAATATTGGTCAATTATGACACCCGTAGTCAGGAGGCGTCGCTGAAGTAATAGCGGTAATAACCCTTTAAGGACTGAGCACACTATGGGCCAGTATAGCTCACCTAGACCTAGACTTTTATTCTTTTTTAGCCATAAAAATCATGTTAAACGAAGTATCAGCATTTGCTGCATTTTTTCCACACAACTACTTCTATTTTACACATCCATCCGTATTTTTTCTTTTACGCATCGAATAAATGACTGGGAAAATCCCCGCAGCCTCGCGCTCTCATTCGACACCTTCAGGACAACAGAGGCAGATTACCGTAATGATGGTAAAATATTTAGACAGCCCCATGTCTCCGCTTTGAGACGCCGTTTGAATTTACATGAGAGCACGACTGGTTGCGGAGTTACGCTGCTGGAAAGTCCGCAACCCGCTCTATCTGCGACGATAGGATCTGACGCTATAGGGATAACGGGGAGACAGCGCCGGGCGACATACGCCACAATCTGCCAATGGATTGTGGATGCCTGGGCTGATATATCAGTCTGAACTGTGGTCCGAGTTTCACGAAGGCAGGAATTGTCACTGAACTGCCAGACAACAGTAGCGACACGGATAATGGCGATTTTGACGAGACAGAATCGTGCACTTTGAATGAGCTCGACCAACTGTTCAACTCAGACACTGAAGAGGAAGAACTCGACGGATTCGTGAATGAGGAATGAACTGAAAAAGTGAGGTTTACGTGTTTCTTTCACGTGTTTACAACTAAACAAGGCTGGGAGATATTGTGAATATGGATATTAACGTTTGAACAACGTTGAGTTATTGTTATTACGTTGCACTATTTCGAGAGTTACTATATTGTGAATGCATTAACTTGTTTTGTGAGTGAACTTTTTTTTTTTAAATTCTATTAATAAAGTTTGACTGAGTGACTTATCTGACTGTTTTGTTGACATTCCCTTTAGCGCAGCTCCATCTCGTGGATGCGTAACACAACCCCAGATACTACAGTAGTTTATATTCTATGCGCCTTATAATGCGGTGCGCCCTATATATGAAATTTGTTTTAAAATAGGCCATTCATTGAAGGTGCGCCTTATATTCCGATGCGCCTTATAGTGCGGAAAATACGGTATTTACTGTACTGATGACCAGTCTGTGGCCCTCAATTGGCCCTCAGCTTTGTCTGTGTTTTTATGTGGCCTTTAAAGAGAAAAGTTTGGACACCCCCGGTTTAGGGGGTTGGGGTTAGGGCACAACTTTCTGAAGCAATTATGAAAAAAAAAAAAGCCGTTTATTTATACTGACATTGAAGACTTTGAGCTTTGTGCCAGTTTTTGTTTCATGTGGATAGACCCAGTAAGCACAGAAATTATAATCATAACCAGGTCAACACATCTGCAATTAAACAGCAAATTCCACCATCAAATTCTGACTAATTTTCCCCATTTTAAACTGAATGCTGTCATGTGAACACAACCTATTATCCTATGCTATATGTTATGCTATAAGTGCTTTGAGTTTGGGTAACAAAAATATTGCTAATAACTTAAATATTTTGTTGTACCTCACCGATGACAGACTGAAAGAGGAAAAAACTAACTCATTGAAAACCGTAAGTGGTGTGTTGATGGACAGGTCTTTTAAACCCAAATCCAGGAAACTGCTTTGATCACTGTGATTTCAACTGCCAAAAAATGCACTTTCTACTTTCTGCAAGACTGAAATTTCTGAAGGCCATGTGTTCCCCATGCGTCAATGACAAAACTCCTAGTGTGAGAATATTACAATTTTTCACTTGAACAACAAAATGTAAACAGAAGTACTCGTACATTTGTGGTCAGGAACAGTTATTTTTGTTTTTCTTTGGCTATATGAACAGATTTGAGCCGCAGACGGTTGAATTAATAACTTCTAAGACTTATTACAGATACATATTAATGACTAAACTGTTTTATTTCTGCTATTTATTTATTACAGCTCATAATCTTTTAACCATGTTGTAGATTTAGAATAGTTTTTGTGGGTTAAATCTGCTCTTGTGTTTTTGTGTCAGTGTCATAGATTACTTTCAATAGTATCATTTATCATCTATATGTACTTCAGCTGTATATCACTCTTCAAAATTTGTCATCGTGACAGGCTGTAGGTGTAGTGCTCCAACTGCTGGCACCAGAGGAAAATGTCATGAGGAAAAAAACAATTAGCGAATAACAAACTTGCCCAATTCTACCTATGACGCAACAATCCTGGGAAAATTCAAGCTGTCTATTATCTGAGGTTCAAAGGTAAAGGATTTTTTTTTTTTTTTTTTTTTTACAGAAGAATAGCGTCAATGAGGCTACATAAAACTCCAAATAGATGAGGGAACAATGTTATAACATGGTTAAAAGCTCAACAGTCTTTTTTTTGCATGTGTTCTTTAAATCAAATTGATAAAGATATATTTGTGGCTTTAGCTATGCCTCAGTGTTTAATGTGACAAGTAGGAATTCTTCAAAGTGTTTGGTGTCTAGTAAATAATTGAAGGTTTAGCTGGCGTTAAATATGCAATATGTTTTCTTTATTTAAGCGCTGAAATAACCTCTCAGGACCCTCAAAACCAGGGCGTTGGGGACCTTCCTCCAGATCAGAGCCATGATTTTGGCTCCCAGCTGAATAGATTGGGCCTTTGCGAATGTAAGTACTGATTAGTGACTTTACTAATCCCATGAGGAGGTCAATCAGGGAGCAATCAGCACCCAGATATCCACTTAACATGAGAATGATACTTTCTGTATTGATCACTGGTGGTTTTGCTGAGGCATATTTATATTATTTTATATTCCAGTGAACTATTCATTGCAGATATTATTTTGTTGACTAAAATATTTTGTCGTACCAATGTCATATTTTAAAACTAAATCAAACTTTATACATTTTTAATGATTAAAACCATGATTAAAAGTAAATGGTAAATTTGGTTCCATTTGTATATAGTGCTTTTTCACCTTCTAGGCATTCAAACTGCTTTACATCAAGGAACCACTCACCTATTCATACACCAGAGTACACAGACACTGGGGGCGAGATGGGTTCGGTGTTTTGCCCAAGGACACAACAAAAATATTCATTTGTGGGAGCTGGAATCGCACCGCCAACCTGTGAGTCATTTTATCTAACTTCTCTACCAATGATGTTTATGTCGAGAGCGAGATTCGAACTGGCAACCTTCGGATCAGTGGACGAACACTCTTCCAACTGAGAAACTGTCACCCCATTAAAGCAGATATTTCTGTCAAGTAAATGTACTGATATATTTGATGCTGAATAATGAATGAAAGGAACGAGTGTCGAGAGTCTAGATCCAAGTTCCAGTTTTCAAGGACCCCAAACCAGACCGTAAACAAACTCAGTGTCCAAGGAACACGCCTGTACTGAGATAAATAAGCCATTTATCTTAGTCACATGCGCCATACCTGATTTTTACTGTCTTAAAAACGTGAAAAACAGAACTAGCTCATTAAACGGTTTGCCCTTACGTTATTCCTCACTTACTTTATGCATTGCGAGCATCCTAATTATGCCGCGATGAGTTTGAAAGCCCTTCTCACACCTCTCAGAGACCAGAGACATTAAAACATCCTAATTATGGGACAATAAAACGCTTTGTGATTAGATACAGACAGTACACAGTAGACTTATTTTGACCTCAAGATCTGCTTATACCATATATCTACTGGAGCAAAACACATTTATCTCGAATTCATGAGGAAAATTGCTAAAATAAATAAATGCTGCCTTCAACGAGCTGTTAATTTTTAAATATCAGGTAAATTGACACTGATGAAAAGACTGTAATGACGCCTCAGTGCTGTTTGTGCTGGGGAGGGGGTGAGGCGGTGGTCGGGGCGTAGACGCTTTAATTACTGCGATCAATACTCACTTGTCAGAAATGGTGTGTTAAATGAAATGCTTCGTGCTGATGGCTGGATCCATACTTCCATTGGATAATATTGCCTGACTTGGCACAAAAGGAAAATTACACGGGACATGCCTCTGCTATTACAACAGTGACACAGGCTGTATTTATCTGCGGCCCAATCATCTGAATGACGCTCTATTGAAGTTTAATTAAACAACTGACCACAGAGAGATGGAAACGATCCCGCAGAGCTCTGAAGACATTTAAGGTCATCTATTTAAAAACATTAAAAAGATGCTGCAGCGAATGATGATTTTTGTTTTGAATTCTGTTATCTTTTTCTCACAGTCCACCATGTGACTTTAAACTTTGAGGTCTTGCATTTACCCAACTACAGTTGTTTCTACTGCTCAAAAATACCTTGAAAAACATATTTTCTTACTGTGAAAAGCCAGTCTGCAAAGGCTGCGGGTGGCTTGTAATGACGCTTTGTGGGTGCTCTTGAGGAGGCCATGGTGGACTCGTCCGACCGAGATGTTTGTCACTGCAGGAGTGAACACTTTAGCTGTACGAAGAACTTTAATGCACAGTTTTGTTTGTAGCTGAATACATCGGAAAATGAAATAATGTCACTCACAAATGTAAGATTCAGTGCACTGGAGACAATGGTGTGGTTGTGTTTTTAAATGTTTGTTTGTTTGTCACTGTCCTTACCTGATTTAAAATAGACCCTGAGTCCCAAATAAAGATGAACTGGATTTTCTCCATAAAGACTAAAGTTAAGTTAAGATTAATGCTATGCTACAGAACATTCCAGGGAAATCAATAAGATCCCTATGGATGCAAGCAGGTGGCACACTCTCCGGAAGAAAACTTGCACAGTGCACCTGTAATTTAATCACAAAAAAAAAAATTCCAATTGAAAAGACTCAGATATTGTGTAGAGGTGCCAAGGCACTAGGTTATCCATAAACTTTACATGTTAGAGAAATAATCTTAAAAAATAATGCACATTTGTCTCTTAGTAGAGCCACTGCTTAACTGTGCTGTTGCTAGGTGCAGTAGTGATATGCCCAACCTCCATCTTTTCCTCTATCTTTCTTTTTATTTCTCTTGATATTTGTGTAAAATCAGTGGAAAAAAGACAGTTGAAAGTGTAATAAGTAGAAATAAATACTTTTTTGGCATTGTTCAATTTTAAGTGTTTTATTGTTCAAAATACCTTAAAACTTACATTCTGACTGTGAGGAGGCTCATCTCTCCACAGAGCTGACCAGGAACTTGGTTTGGAGGAGCCACCTACTTGTCAACATGGACAGTTAGTCAAGACACAATAACATCTCCATGGAGACAAGCAGGTGATCTACCAGAAAAACTACATAATGGAACTTTAAGGATACATTAAAAATCATTATTGTACCTTAATTACTATTGTTAAATTAGAGTTTACTTCTTTTTTTTTCAATAAATTGCAGCACAAAGCCTGTAAATGTACTTTTCTCTTAATTTTTGTATTTTATTAATGTTAAATGTTATATATTTAGAACGTCCTACTTACTCACTACAGTAAGTTTAGAAGCATTTTCCCAACTTTCAGGTACCAAAACTGAGTAGCTAGCATTAGCACTAGCATGCTAACACATGCATCCTGATCATGGGGCAATAAAACGCGTGATAATTAGATGCGGACAGCTCACAGGGGACTTATTTTGACCTCAAGAGCTGGTTTTACAAAATATCTGTACAGGAATGAAACATTTTTGGCTCAAATATTTGTGAAGAAATTGGGAACAGCGCCTTTAATATAATGAGAGACTTTGCTGTTGTGTGGGTGGTCCTCCTCTGTAAGCACGAAAGCACACATTTACCGAGCGGATTTCAAATGGCCAGGATTAAAAATGTGTGAATCAATAGGGCCACCTCTGCCTGTGACCTTTGACCTTTGATAAATTACCTGAGAGCAGCCTGAGACGACCTCGGCAGATTTGAGCTGTGTCTGGAGAATTCTGTTCTAACCACTTTCTTTCAGTGGCATTTCTGCTTATTCTTACAGTGGGAAGAAGTAAAGCTAACATTTTTACTATTAGTCGAACCTCTAAATTACACATTCCAGAGTCAAAAGATATCTTACTTTAAAGAGCAGGTATTAAGTAAAGTTGACTTTCTTTTACCTTGTTATAAAGTTCTCCCAGTCTCCATGTCCAGAGATCCGGTCGTCGAGGCCCCCGCCTTCGACTGCCGCCCAGATCTTCATGCACCGGCCCCTTACGGATCCTCTTGCGGGTAGTGGGTCCACATGAGGACGGCCCCACGTCACTCCTTTGGGCTGAGCCCGGCCGGGCACCATGGGGAAAGGCCCGGCCACCAGACGCTCGCTGTCGAGCACCCACCCCAGGCCTGGCTCCAGGGTGGGGCCCCAGTAACGCCGGTCTGGGCGACGTAACTGGCCTTGATTTATCTCTTGTCATAAAGGGCTTCTGAACCGCTCTTCGTCTGACCCGTCCCCCCGGACCTGTTTGCCATGGGTGACCCTACCAGGGGCATGAAGCCCCCGACAACATAGCTCCCAGGATCATTAGGGCACTCAAACCCCTCCACCATGTTAAGGTGGCGGTTCAGGGAGGGGAACCTGCTCAGGATGCCTCCTGGACGCCTCCCTAGGGAGGTGTTCTGGGCATGTCCCACCGGGAGGAGGCCCCGGGGAAGACCCAGGACACGCTGGAGGGACTATGTCTCTCGGCTGGCCTGGGAACGCCTTGGGATCCCACCAGAGGAGCTGGAGGACGTGTCTGGGGTGAGGGAAGTTTGGGAGTCCCTGCTTAGACTGCTGCCCCCGCGACCCGGCCCCGGATAAGCGGAAGAAAATGGATGGATATAAGGTTCTCTCATCAAAAATGCGCCCGAAGAGGTTTTAGATGTTTCAGTAATTTAGCGTTCTCTTCTGGGCCTTATTCGAACCCTCCTTAAGGTGAGCTGTAAGATTCTGTCCAATGCTCCGCTCACAAGTCTACATCCTCCATGTTCCCACATGACAATTGTCCATAAATATACAAAAACATGATACAAGCTGTACACAACAACTTCACAAACCTGATACGATGTGCAGTAGTTTCATTGGCAGGATACACGCTGATTGTGTTCTGATGATGCACTGAAGGGGGCGTGACAGAGCAGAAAGCAAAAGGAGGGGAGATTCAGAGCATCAAAAGCGAAAGTCAAACTCATAAAACATGTTAATGCGTTGTTTGCGGCAAATATAGCATTTTCAAAACAATGAAAGGTAACATGGTGATTTAAATATGTTACGTCTTAGCAGGTAATACCCCATAGAAATATAATAGCAGTATATATTTTTGATTGATTCATGCATGTTTGAATCATCCTATGTTCTACTTTTGAAGTTTGAGTACTCCAAAAATTACTATTTCCATACCCACTTCTCTGTACTTAACTGCTACAATTTTTAAAAATCCAGATTCAGAGTTGTATATGTAAGGTTAAAAAAATCTTACATAGCCTTATTTCAACAACAGAAACACTGCTTCTCAGTTCTCCAATGTTCTCCTGTTTAAAGTATAAAGAACACATATTATGCATTTTATTGTTATTGGCCTTTAAACATGGTCTTAAGTATCTTTGCTTTGGCTTTTCATTTTTAGAACTTAAAACAATGCCTAATTAAAAAGTTCATACTGTGAACTGAGGCTGTGCACCATCTACTGGCAGCACCGGGAAGTACTATGGGAAGCCTCGGTAATGAGAAACATATCCGGACATGTTGATGTAAGCACACCCAGTAGTAATGAACATAATTTGACGATAGAAATGCTGAGAACAAGTTTGCAGCTGTATAAACGTGTACTGTCTTTATCTATGATGTCACAATCCTGGGAAATTTCAAACTGCATGAACCAACTCCAGGTATGTTTTTTGTTTTTTTACTTCAATTTTGCATAATATGTGTTCTTTATAAGTACCAAAGCCTACTATATCTTCTTCTAGAGATGTTTTTAATGACGTTGTTGTAGGGTTAAATGTACAAGGTGAGACTACTTTATAGTGAAATGAATATCGTGCATGTCTTGTTCTTATACCATTATATTATCTTATGAGGCTTTTTGAGTAAAGTTATCGCTCTTTGTCATTTCACTGCCTTGTCCTTTGCTAGCGTGACCTTTCATCTATACTGTACCCATAATTGCACTGCCTCAGGTGCCAAGCTTTAAGGCCTAGAGACTTCGAAATAATATAGAAAGAGGGAGAGGAGAAATCCCGCACAACCTTCCCTACCTCCTTCCCCAGCTCAGTTTCTCCTTGCTTTCCTTGTTGTTTCTTACTTCCTTAGAGACGTAGTACCCAGGTGTCTTATGCACGTGTTCGTACACAGTTAGGTCTGATTTGGCTCATAGCACTGAACTTCAGCAAGAAAAGGTTAACGTCGTCCCAATGTCTTAAACTGAAATATGCAACGCAAATGGTGTTTTTCAGACAGTAGAATGTCATGATGTCATACTCGCAGATGGGGGCAAGAGACAGTTTTTCCTGTTGATTACATTGTACTTTCTGTTGAAATATCCAAAGGTTAAATTCACAAATCATCTGGATGAAATATTCTTGGCCTATAGAAAGTTGTGATGTCATCTAAGACTCAGCAAGACTCGCCGTACTCTGACCACCAAGGATGTGTCTCATTTCTCTTTCCTCGCCTCCTTCTCCTTGATTGAACTACTTGATTGTGTAGGAAATGGGTGAGGAAGTCCTGACCACAGAGGAGACAGAGAGGAGAGCAGAGGAGACAGGGGCAGAGGAGGAGCCAAGGAGACAGGAGCAGAGGAGGAGTCGAGGAGGAGCAGAGGAAACAGAGAGGAGAGCAGACAAGGGCAGAGGAGGAGCAGAGGAGACAGGGGCAGAGGAGGAGCCGAGTAGGAGCTGAGGAAGAGCCGAGGAGGAGCAGAGGAGGAGCCGAGGAGGAGCAGAGGAAGAGCCGAGGAGGAGCAGAGGAGACAGAGAGGAGAGCAGAGGAGGAGCAGAGGAGACACAGAGGAGAGCAGAGGAGGAGCAGAGGAGGAGCTGAGGAGACAGAGGCAGAGGAGGAGCCGAGGAAACAGAGAGGAGAGCAGACAAGGGCAGAGGAGGAGCAGAGGAGACAGGGGCAGAGGAGGAGCCGAGGAGGAGCAGAGGAGGAGCAGAGGAGGAGCAGAGGAGGAGTAAAGGAGGAGCCAAGGAGGAGCTGAGGAGGAGTAGAGGAGGAGCTGAGGAGACAGAGAGGAGAGCAGAGGAGGAGCAGAGGAGACAGAGGCAAAGGAGGAGCTGAGGAGACAGGGGCAGAGGAGGAGCAGAGGAGACAGGGGCAGAGGAGGGGCAGAGGAGGAGCAGAGGAAACAGAGAGGAGAGCAGACAAGGACAGAGGAGGAGCAGAGGAGACAGGGGCAGAGGAGGAGCTGAGTAGGAGCCGAGGAAGAGCAGAGGAAGAGCCGAGGAGGAGCAGAGGAAGAGCCGAAGAGGAGCAGAGGAGGAGCCGAGGAGGAGCAGAGGAGGAGTAGAGGAGGAGCAGAGGAGGAGCAGAGGAGGAGCAGAGGAGGAGCTGAGGAGGAGCTGAGGAGACAGAGAGGAGAGCAGAGGAGGAGCCCAGGAGACAGAGGCAGAGGAGGAGCCGAGGAGGAGCAGAGGAGACAGGGGCAGAGGAGGGGCAGAGGAGGAGCAGAGGAGGAGCAGAGGAAACAGAGAGGAGAGCAGACAAGGGCAGAGGAGGAGCAGAGGAGACAGGGGCAGAGGAGGAGCCGAGTAGGAGCCGAGGAAGAGCAGAGGAGGAGCAGAGGAGGAGCCGAGGAGGAGCAGAGGAGGAGTAAAGGAGGAGCAGAGGAGGAGCCGAGGAGGAGCAGAGGAGGAGTAAAGGAGGAGCCGAGGAGGAGCAGAGGAGGAGCTGAGGAGGAGCCGAGGAGACAGGGGTAGAGGAGGAGACTACGGCTGAGGGTTAATGGGACAGCCTTTCCTCAGGCTCTGGTTTTGCCTGTAGTGAGGACTATACTAAGGATTATTTTTCAGACCAGTGTCTTTGCTTTCAGATGAACCTGTTTGAATAAATGTTTATTTTGTTTTAATGTCAAATTCAGGATCATGTCAAACATCCTTTGCTGCTGTCTCTGTACTTGTGCTGTTGTAACAATAGAGTCCTCACAGTGAGACAAATACAGTTACACATTATTTTATTTGATATCTGCTTCCTGAGCTCTTGTTCATGTTTCCTCCCTAGTTTCCTTTCCTTCTCTCCTCTGAGTTTTAGGACACCACTTAATGACACATTAGATGGATGGCTCAGAAGTATGTACACTTCTTTAGTGTGGTGATGTTGGACTTTAGAGCTGATTTTGATGTAACAGATCGTCACAATTAAAAAAAACTGAGAAGCTGTGGCTTTGCGGCTTCTGCTGTTGCACTGATGCCACAGAAAGAGTATTTTATAATGTTTGTTCTTCAGACAGTAAAAGTTTATTATGCAGTGTACCTCAAGGAAACTGTTTAGGACCTTTGTTGTTGTCTGTTTTTATTAATGATTTTTAGTTTTTATTAGTTGAATGTGAAAAAAGCTTCAATGACAGTATGTGCAGATGACTCAGCTGTCTGTTATGCTGCAGATTCATGGAACAAAATGAATACAGTTTTGTTTAGGGAGTGGGTGGGATGAGTGGGTCAGAGGAAACAAGCTGGAGCTGAATATTAAATAAACTAAAGCTATGACAATTGGATGAAAACAAAAGTTAGCACATGGATCAGAAATAAACTTAAACATTGCTGGGTCAAAACTAAACTGCTGGGTCTGGTCACTGACAATAGCGTGTCTGGGGCAGAACACATAAACTCTATTGTTAACAAAATGGGTTGAAGCATCACGCAAGATTTATAGTTGCTCAATTAAAACAAGCAGAGAACAAATGTATTCCACTCTGTGACGGCTCAATTTAAATCAAAGAATACAAGTTACACCGGGGTAATGGGGTCCAAATAAATAAACAAATAGGCGCATTTGATTGACAGCTGAAAACTGGAGGATTGAGGAGAGGAATCGAGAAGACGGAAGCGGGGAAAGAGAATACAACGCAGCCCAACATTCACTCAAACACCACATTCTCACATATATAGGGTGAAGTGTCTTGCTTAAAGGCCCTGTATCCACTCTTGAGGTCAAACGTTTTATTGTGCCTGTTAGCGTGTTGTTGTTAGCTTTACCATGATGCTAAAACTCCCCTCTGGCCTCTCAAAGATGTGACAAGCGTGTGAATAATTAGGATGCTGAAAATGCATAAGGTAAGTGAGGTAACTTCAAACTGTTTAACATGAACTCATTCTATTTCTAAGATGGGAAAACATATGTGTCGGCCAAATGAATGAATTTAAATGCTTTTCTGTCAATCTGTTGTTGTGTAATAGCAGTTAGTCATTTCATACTGATTTCGATATGTGTTTTGCAGGAGCATGTGGTTCATTGGTTGTTTTGGGTAAATTAAACCACAGCTAAATCAAATACTGTTCCATTAATACAATCTGGAACCAATTGTACTTACTCATTTTGGTCTCATGTCTCATCATACCTATTATTGTTCCTTGTAACACTGTGTAACTGTTGTGAATCAGTCTAAAATATATTTCAATCTCTCAATGGCATTTTCATTCTCCCACACACAGTAGAAGTGACTAAGCCCTTATAAACGCATAGTGTCCTGCCAGTGGAAAAGAAGCCGCCAAACCCTGTGCTTTGGAGAGATGCTCTGTGGCTTTTTGTTGTTTTGGACCAGATTTTGTGCTGTCAAATTGGATTCACTGACACACTACGGTACTGAAATCATAATTGACAATAGTCGGATATATATACTCTACATACTCTACTGACGTTATTCAAATGTCTGGGTTTAATATGTAAGTGATGTTTACGCTTCATTTCACAGTGTGTGTTATTGTTGTCAGGATGCTGGGGAAAAAAAATCCTTCTTTGATCACTAAAAAGGAGTAAACTGCTTTTGTATTTCAAATGCAGCCTCTTGCAGACTATTCAGTGTGTATTTGCTTTTTTTCACCAGTAGATGGCACATGTGAAAGCTGTACCCCCCTCCGCTTGCTCGGCCTTTGTTCAGACTCACCCAAACATCTTCTATCAGACCAAAGCTGCCACGCCATCAGACAGAAGTAACGCAGACAGCATCTAGTGGTGATGTGAGAGAATACAACAGCCAATCTAATTAGACATGGCAGAATAACTCAAATAAAAAAGTAGTCAAAATGGACTGAAATGAACCTCTCAACATCAGACATCTCAAATGAGGATTTGATAAAAAAACATACTGCCATATTAAATAATGTGTAGCCTGATAATTGGAGTTAGTTCATTCCATAAACCGCTGCAAAGGCATATAAATAATAAAATATAAAGCACTTGAAATCAATACACTGCTGGAAGTGGTCCAGCCAGCTTTTAAATTATTCTAGTCTCTGTGGCATTCGCACATATCACCACCAGATGCTACCGTAAATTTCGGAGTATATCTGCTACTTTTTTCCTACGCTTTGAACCCCGCGGCCTATACAATGGTGTGGCTAATTTATAGATTTTTATTGGCTAACGGACACCGGGGGCACTCTCTAGCAGTAAATGCAAAAGTGAGACAGACATGGGGGAAAGATCATGCGCTGATAAATAAAATAGTTTTGATTTTGAACTGTCATTTTGCGCATCATGCACACAGCCTCATCATGGAAAACACATGAAGAAATGCAAATATGCAGCTTTTAAGATAAAGGCAATGGATCTGGTGTTAAAGGAAGGAAATAGAGCCACTGCACATAAGTTTCTTTTTAAAGAAGGAAATAGAGCCACTGCACATAAGTTTCTTTTTAAAGAAGGAAATAGAGCCCTTGCACATAAGTTTGGCATCAGTGAATCGATGGTGCGACGTTGGACGCAGCAGCTGTAAGAACTTAGTTAATGTAAAAAGACGACAAAAGTTTTCAGAGGAAATAAAAGCAGATGGCCCGTGTTGGCAATGTTTTATTTTCTAAACCTGCAGGTATGTTTATCCAGTGTTGATGGCACGTTAGTTGGTGCAGTACTGCAGATTTTCAAGCAAAAAGTTTGAAATAAAGCGATTCTTAAAATAAAACTCAAAAAACCTCTGTGTACCATCTTTCTGTGTAAATATGTCATGTTACAACGTGAAAACCTGTGGCTTATAGTCAAGTGTGGCCTATATATATGTGCAAAATGTATTTTCTTTTTAAAATTTTGCAGATATTCAGGTGTGCTAAAGTCCAAAATTTACAGTACTGACTGTTGAAAGCATGTCAGCTGTGGTTTAATAGAAGAAGATTAGCAGCCACGGATGAGGGGAGGGGAGGGGGGAACAGGTTTCACATCTACCACATGTTTTATTTATGTATTTATTTGTTGTTTATTTGAATAGACACATAACAATTGTGTAAGACCAGTTGCAACACTGGCCCGTAGAATGGGTTTTGAACACTTCAGATTTCAATCAAAAGCAATGGACTGTTTGTAAAAAAGCAATAAATACAGTAAATTTGTCAAGAGAATATAATAGTATAGATATCACACACATACGCTCTCTTTCTCAGCCCCCTCTTTGTCCCTCCTGCCCTCCCATACTCTACTGCTAAGAAAAAGAAAAACTGAACTTACAGATGATAGCTTTAAAACGTATGTATGAAAATAAATTAGTTTCCCCCTCCTCGTTTCTCACTCACCTCGTCTTTCTCATTTTCTCTGCCTCTTGAGGGACTCTGTAGTCTCCACCCCAGAGAGAGACCACAGCGGGGCGTTAATGTGCGGCTCAAAGTGCACAAACATCTCCAGTCTCTAAAATATCTCAGAAAAAAACAAGGTAACGGTCCCCACCAGGGATTCTGTATGAAAGACTGACTCCTTACACGCTAGAGCGACACAGTTCAGTGTCTATATACGTGTAAAGGAGTTGTAAAACCTAATGAGCCCAATTCTCAGGCCAAAAAGCAGGGAAATTGTGATAGTAATGGCCGTAATTAGCCTTATAGGACTATAGGGCGACAGACTGGCACTAGTGTATGTCCTTCACGGCAGAGGTTTAATGGGGATCACCACTGGTACAATGCACTGAATACACTTTAAATGGTATGTATTATTGTCCATATAATGTACATATCATATCCACTCATTGTGCATAATAGTGTTGTAGCCTTATAGTGCTTTTACTATTATTATTTATGTTTTGTTGCTTAATTTCATATTTAAAGCCACAGTATAATATCTCTCTATATTTTTTATACAGATTGATATCAGTCTAGTCTCTGTCACGTTTCAAGTCCAACCAAACACAACTGTCCAGTCATATTTGTTTCAATGACCTATGTGAAAAGAAAGATCTCACTGGTCATTTACAAATAAAATTAAATTCATCTCGCCTCAGATTAACAGAGTTTAGTGCTTTACTTATTGATTTTGCAGAAATTCACAATGATTTTTCACATCCCCATGATTTTTTTTTCCTTTCTTTTTGCTGATCATGCACTATACATGTCCCTGATTGGTTAATCCACCTGTCAATCACATCCATCTGAAACAGGGATAGTCTCCAGTGGCCAGACTCTTTCAGACATGTTCCTATTGAAAGTATTGAAAATGTGAGTATTTTGAATTCCAAGTAACCACTATGTAACTGTTTAGCCCAAAAAATTGACTAAAATAAAAGTTTTCTAAAAAATTATGGTTGTTTTTATTGCACTTTAAAACATGCGTCCTTACAGTGAGCGGGCTTGCACCTCCACAAACCAGACTGACTTCTGCTTGTCTCCGTAGAAGTCTTGTTCCTTTGGCTATATCATTCCACTGTATGGCATAAAACCATTGACTGAATATATAAATGAACATAGTTAACCTGCTAGTCGCTGCGTTCCAAATAGGAAGTGAGCATGAGCGCAATTCCAGGTTCATCGACCCTGGCTTCAATTCACTTTTTGTCGCCCCTTTCTCTGTAACCGTTGCAGGGAGCCTCGTGCCACACAAATTGGGCACCTTCTTACCCTGAGGTCACTCCCACTAGCGTTAGCAACGACTTTAATTGACATCGTCCCTGCTAAACCAGTGGTGCGGGCGGGAATTAGCATTATCCTTAAACAGCCTCACTCTGGATTGGCCCTTTTGGTTGCTATGATACTCGAGGAATTCCAAACATGGCACTCAGCTTCAAATTTGCCGCTATAACTGCTCGCCTCGATGAGCTTCATTTGACTGGAGTCCACTCACTTCGTCCACTTCTTTATCCAGTCCACGCATAAAATGTAAAGTGAAGTAACTTTCTGTTTCCATGGCGCCTCCAGCACTGTTGTTGCACAGAGCGGCGCTGTCACTGTCTTGTTTTGTGTCTCTTTTATGTGTATGTCCCTGTGTGTCTGATGTGTAAGCTGGAACAGGAAATATATGAATGAATTATAACTTGAATTATCCTTAGAGGTGTTTTGTCACATGTTTTCGCCGGCGCTCAGCAGACTTTCCCTGAGGGTCCCAGAGCTTAAGTGGGAGAAGATATGATGAAGATCCCATTGGGAGCGCTTTGTTTTGGTCAAGACTGTTTACTGTCACTATGGTTCACACAAACTCATTCATTGCATAACCCACATCATAAACAACCTACGGGCGCTTTCTGCTAAACCTACCACCATATGTACTAGACAAGATGGATGAAGTGTCTTGTTTAAGGACAAAATCACAGAAATTTGTCCGAGCGTTGGGGGACCACTGCTCTAACCATTGAGTCGATTCCCTCTACATTCTTGGGTAAACCACCAGATTACCAGAGATGGGTTGTGTAGGCAAGAAAATATTACGCAAATAGAAGTACAAATAGTAGACAAAGGAATAACTCAAGTATAAAACGTAAGGGAAAACTACAACAAACTGAGAGAACTGTCAATGGAAATGGTGTCATTAAAAGCCCTGTACCCGATTTTGAGCAAACTCGGTCATGCCTCAGTACAGATTTGTCGTACAAGCAGCTCTTGAGGTCAAAATAAGTCTGCTGTGTACTGTCTGCATCTAGTTAGAAAGCATTTTATTATGGAGTAATCAGGAAGTGTGTGTTAGCATGGTACCGCAACAGCAAAACTCCTCTCTGGTCTCGAGAGTTGTAAAAAAAACGCTTCCAAACTCACTGTGGTGAATAATTGCAAATAATAATGGCATTTTCGGAATACATAAGGTACGTAAAGAATAAGTTTGGCCCGCTGCAGACCGTTTAAAATTAAATAGTTCTGTTTTACAAATTTTAACACAGAAAAATAATGTATGCTAATGTTTAATAATGTATAAATTCCAGGAAAAACAGTTCTAGCGAAATCTATTAGCGTCTCATAGTTGGCGTAGGACTGTATTGTGTTAGTTGTGGAAGGGTTACATATTTGTAGAAGGATTACAGAATTTTCTAAAGCAGAAGTACAGTGTGTCCTGAAGGCTTTTCAATTAAGAAATAATTGGGCAGTTTTAAGCACCAAATAAGTCCTCTTGGCACCAAACCAAAGGGCAAACAAAACGCCAATAAGTGGTTTTCCTTCAAGTTGCACTACATACACTGTCACCTGCTTGTCAGTACTGCATGGAGGAAGTAGATCCATCCATGGAATCTTCAAGTTACATGTCAGATCTGTAGAGAGACAATAAATGAGATGCAGGTGTAATAAAGAGTACATCACAACATTCTGAGTGGCCACATTATGCGAGTGTCAGTGCGGAGTAACATTTGACTGACATTTTCTTCTGTAAAAGCTCAAAACACTAAAATGTGAAAGTGCTGCTACAGTCTGAAAATACATATAAAAGTCTGCAACGCTGCTCAATATTTAGTTTGTACGTGTTATCCATAGACGGTATATATAAATGGACATAGCTAACCTGCTAGCCGCCGTGTTCCAAATACGAAGTGAGCATGGGAGCGATCTCGGCTCCATCGACTCTGACTTCAGTTCACTTTCCATTGAAAAAACTGTCCCACTTTTCTCTACTGGGCTGCTGTCAGACTCGTCATTTTGGTCTTAACCCGCTCTACATGATTCTGGTATTTTTATTTCGCTATCGTGTCCTTAACTCGAGATATGAACATTAACAACAGACAAATCAGGAGCCCTCTTTCCTCGCTAGCCTTAGCAACAGGTTTGATTGACAGCGTTGCTAAGCACTCGTTCCCTGCTAAACCAGTGGTGTGGGGGAGAAGGGGTGTCATCTTAAACAGCCCGAATTGGCTCTTTGCTTGCTATGATACTCTCGGTCGGAATTACAAATCTTGAACTCGGCTCCAAATTCGCCCCTATAACCGCTAGCCCTGATCAGCTTCTTTTGACTGGAGCCAAACGTTATGGGTGACGTTCACATCTATATACAGTTCATGGTGACATCTAAAACAGCAATAGAAAACCAGCCTAGCTAAACAACAGCGGCACTGCAGATGACACACATTTATCACTGAAACAGACTTTAGGATCACACACAGCAGGACTGAACCTTTCTCTCTTAAATAACATGTTTCTGAGTCTTTGTTGAGGAGATTTACTGTTGTGGGGCGGTTGAAGTGCCCTTTATCTCCCACTATCTAAGCTCTGCAAAGTCACAGCAACAACAGAGAAACTACTAATCAATTTCCATTTTCTCAAATCAAGCAAATTTGAGCTAAAAAAAAAACCCAAAAACAGCTCCATGGAAAAAAATGCAAAAAGAAAAGCCAAGAAACGCCTTTTGTCCGTTATGCCGCCCATAGTTCCGCCTCAGTGCCACTCAGTCGGAAAGTTGAGGAACATTTTTCAAATAAAATAACGTCAGCCCATGACCTTTTCCAACATGCTCTTGAGAAGGCCCTCCGACGCAAAAGTTACGCAGTGCACCTTTAGGACGAAGTTTTTAACCTTATAACGGCTCTTGTATCCAGAGCAAAGTTGAAACATTACAGAACCGTCACTTTTCTGATAATAATATAGTGCCGTTAAAAGCGTGTCAGACTGCTCCACCTCGGCGTAGTCAGTGTGAATGAGCGAGACGTCTGAACACGCCACGCAGCCTTCAACGTTTTTATCACCTTCTCACTTTGAAAATACCATGTGTGATGGAGGGTCGTCATGTAAACACTGATGGGAACGTGGCACTAACGCATGCAAGAGATGACGACAGTACGATCGAACGTGCGTATCTTTAGAACTATTATTATTTGTCCAATCAGGAAAATAACAGTGGTTTACGGGGAACTGTGAAAGAAAATTGTGCACGTTGTCAATAGAGTTCAGCAGTGTACAGGGGCGGCACCAGGAGGGGGGCTTGAGGGGCCAGTAGTCTCCTTTAGAATGGCCAATGCACCTCCAGAGCTGTCCTCAAAGATTTTTGCCCAACATTTTCATTCGACATCCAACCACAGACTGTTCGAAATGAGACTACAATTTAAAAAGAATGTGAATAGAGGGAGCGGGTGCACTCGAATCCTAAAAAGCTCTAAATGAACATGTTAAGTGAGCACTCCCATTGAAGAACTTACACACATAGCTCCTCCAACCAAAAATGTCTATTCTTTTTTCTCATAAAAGTTCAAAAAAGAAAAATAAAGTTTGAAAGCTTGCAAGGGGCTGATCAGACCAAGAATTGTATTTAAAATCTGTTTCTGAAATTGTATATAGTTCATAAGTATTTAGCAAAATTTTAAGTTTTAAGCCTGGATTGCGACGAGGTTTGAGTCTAATTTGTTCAAGTTCACACAACGTTTGATGGAGCAGAAAGTATTTACAATATTTGCTGAGGTACCAAGCTTCAGGAACAGTCAGAATAATACTACATGATCATTTAGCCTCAAAATATGTTATTTTAATATCAAAGAACGTCAACTGGCTCCTGTTTTTGGGAAAATCCAGCTGAGTTTCCCTTCTTCTTGAACAATATCAATGGGAGTCGTTGCAGATTGATTATGGGTAGAACTTCATTCAGAATGCTTTCTTTCTTTGGGAAAAATAAATGGGAAATTTGCCTCTGGAATCACAGCAGGCTTCAAAGTACAAACTGTTGAGCTCTGTACTGGTCTTTGAAAGCAAAAATGATAGCCTGTAAAAATATAGCCTGGCTACTTTTATTATAGTGTAGTGCTATTACTATGATCGCTACATTTTACTACGCTGGCATTCCCTGCTGTTCCACTGGAAAAACTTGGATTGAATGTAATTTTAGATCATTTGAAACCTTGTAGATAATATGATGTGTCTACATCCACATGTGCAGTCCCAAACCGAGCAGCGTGGTTAGTTTTCCCTTTTTCTCCAAAAACAGATCTGATGCTGCCGTGGTCCATTCGTCAGCAGAGATGTACCAGAGGAGACTCAAACCTCTGGTGAATCAACACCAGTTACAGAGATAGACCAGTGGTTTTACAAGGGAAGTGGAAATGACAGTCGTAGTTTTAAACGTTTGATTTGTTCTAAGAAACTGTATTCACCTCATCCTGGATGTTGCCGAAGGCGCCGCCATTGTCCTTTGCCTTGTACTGTTTTGCGCAGGGCTGCTGATCTTGACGGACAATAAGTTCTATATGGACTACAGAGCTGTTTAAAGCCTCAGAGAATCAGTGCACTGTTCACATTTTACAGAAATCAACCCACTTTATATCAGATTTTAGTTGTGAAGTTTTTCTCAAATTCTCCATTGTAAATGATACAGTTGGGCTTTTGATCTAAAATGCTCTGTGTACGGATAGCTACAGTTCTTGAGCAGCAGATTGTTCTGTTTTTCATTTGTGTTAAAATGTCAACACAGCACTGCTTAATCATACCTGTGTCGCTATTTAAAACAGATATATTGTGTCTGCTATACAGTCATAATATATCCAACATCCATGGATCATTATGTTACATTTGGACATTTTAAATCACAATATTCATCTAAAACGACTGTGATGCCTCATGGGAGCTGTAAACGTCATCACAACAAAGAAACGTGCAGCTGTTGGCATCTCTGTTGGCTGATGCACTTTAATTTGAGGCCAAAGTAAATACGGAGCAGTGACCGTGTGCCGTGGTGGTGAAAACGGGAGTTGTTTGGCAATATGGCGTCTTGAAAACAAAAGAGCATTCACTGTTCATTGTTCATCCACTGATCTGAAGGTTGGCAGTTCAAATCCCACTCTCAGCATAAACGTCATTGGTTGAGTGGTCTGATCTAATGGCCCACAGGTTGACGGTGCGATTCCAGCTTTAACAAATAAATGCTGCCCCAGTGTCTGTATATCGGTGTATGAATGGGTGAGTGGCTCCTTGATGTAAAGCACTTTGAGAGCTTACAGGGTAGAAGAATCCCTATAACATGGTTAAAAGCTCTGAAAAGTTGTTTTTGCAGATTAGCTCTGCTTTAACAAAAAAATGTGAATTTTCAGATTTATGGCATCTTGAATGTAAAAAAAAAACAACAAAAAACACAAAGATGCATGAACCACTCAAAATACAACTTTGAGTGAGTAAATGAGAAAGGAAAACAGTTATGATGTGGTAAAAAAAAACAATTTTCCATAATGTCTCTTTTAAATATTAGCACAGACAGCTGCTATTTCACCCTGTCCCTTTAGTCTGCACTTCCACTCTCACTGTACACTATAAATCGTGAACAATAGTCTCATGCAGAGCTCCAGAGGCCTGCTAACATCTTTTCTTTCTAGTTTCCTGGGAATCACAAAACAGGCTGAAGTGTGCAGCAAAGCATTATGGGTATTTCCTCCAAGTGCCTTTGACTGTCCCCCTGAGTGCTCCTTCCAGCTTCAGACATCCTTCAACAGCGTATCGACTTTTCAGAGGTTTTGGGGATGAAAAACAACTCCAAATTTACTTCTGGCACTTTATTTTATTTTAATCCACAAAGCTAAATACCCACTTTTATGCCGGATGCCCTTCCACCCACAGCTAGTAACATTAGTATGGCTTTGACTACTGTGGCAACATTTGTCAGCTGCGACGGCTCTTTAAAATGTGACTATTTTTGTGGAAAAACCATGGATCTGGCACTACTGGGGGGACACATTTTTGAAGTAGCTGATCTGCAGCTGTTTACAGTTTGTCGCTAATGCTACTGCTAACAGCTAGAGCAGCTTAAATACAGATCTTGTTGCTGCACAATTTGTAGAGGAAGCACAGTTTGCAGAATCAGTAACTCATATTTTGACCATTTTCTAGCAAATATTTATTAGTAAATTGCTGTAATATCAGGTACCACAGTGGAGCTAACACAGACTTTGTTTATTCTGCATATCCGTGTGCTCTGACGTCTCACTGTTTTTAATCCATCAGACAAGGTACTCGTTACCATGGCAGTTTATCTGGGGTCAAGTATCAGATCGGATCAAAACATGGCATCATAGCGACCTTATTAAAAAGAGGTGTGGGACAAAAAGCTCTCAAAACTCTTAGGTTTCTCTGTGTATCTGACCCAAACTGCACTCACAAGAGAACTGCACAAGGGTTCATGCAAAAAGTACTATTTATGCAGAAGGAAAGTACTTGGGAATAATATAAAGACACAATAAACCCTTGAATTTTTACATATAAATACCAAAAAATACCAAATCTTCATCTCACTCACTTCTCTTTTCTGTTGTTGTCCCAGATAAATCCTTAAAATCGAAATAAAAGTATGTTTCTAATAATACAAGCTTTGGCCAACTAAGACACCATCAAATGATTAATCAACTCTACAACTAAAGCAGGGGCGTCAAACACATTTTTACTGAGGGCCACGTCAGCAAAATGAGTGCCGTCAAAGGGCCAGATGTAAAATAAATGTAACTACTTTTTAAACTTGTTAATTAACTGTTTCTGTATTTATTACTCATTGAACTTAAAAAATATGGCTGTGTAACTGTGCATCTCCTGATAAAATGACATTTTAAGACCTTTATACCTTTTAATTCACCCTGTCGAGGGCCACATAACATGATGTGGAGGGCCACATTTGGTCCAGAGGCCTTGAGTTTGACACATAAGGACTAAAGGACTACAGCCCTTTAGGGAAACTGATAGTATGTAACTTTCTGGAGTTGGAAAGTCACCTGCATGATTCCATGGAAACAGAAAGTTAAATTCATACTTTGGAACATTCTCCATGAAAATAGATCAGTTTTATACCATACTGTGGAATATTATAGATTATTATCTTCTAGACTAAATAAGAGTCGAGTTTATGGAGATGCAAGCCCGCTCAGAGTAAGGACACATGCTTTCATCCTTTTCAGTGCAATAAAAAAATCCTAAAAACTTTTATTTAAGCCTATTTTTGTCCAAAAACATTACATACTGTCACTTTAAGTATTTTCTCTCTCACGCTAGCATCACACCTCCCACGCAGTAAATCAGTAAATCCATGCTAACTCTTATGTCATAATTACAGCACATTACCATTAAAGGACACTGTGTAACTAATAGGCTAAATAAGAGTCGGGTTTATGGAGATGCAAGCCCACTCATAGTATGAACACATGCTTTTCAGTCTATTTTTGTCCATAAAAGTTACATACTGTTGCTTTAAGTGAGTTGTCTCTAAGGCTAGTGTAACTCTGCCCATACAGAAGTACAGTAAATCCATGCTAACGCTTATGTCATAATTACAGCGCATTACCGTTAAAGGACACGGTGTAATTAATGTGGCGGGCTTGGGGCTGCCCTGTTCGGAGGAGATGGAGATTAGGGCGATGGCATTTGCAGCGCCGGGTTCACTGTGGGAAAAGGTCACCCGATCCATGTTGTGTCCAGGCTAAAGTCTTGTACAGAGCTGACACAGTTAGCTTCTGCGCGTCAGATGTAGCCTTTGATTAGCGCTGTTCCTCCCTGTGTGTCCGGAGTGAGACCCGCGGCACCGAGCTAAACCACAGCACTGACAATATCACACTGACCTTTGAGGAGGCAGAAGGCTGTGGATGTATTACTACTACTACTACTATTACTTATACGTGTCAAGGTTAGGCTACTGGGTTAATCAATAACTGTGATAATTCAGGTCATGTTGTAAGAACTAAAAAAAAACATATCATTATACGCAAAATTGACTCTCATGGGCTTTAAGACATAGTATAAAGTTGTTTCCTGATCAAAAACAGACCTGGAGTTGTGTTTTTTTGTTCACACATGTTTGAGTAACTCTTTATTATTAGTCTGTCTACATCTCCAAAGCTCAAAATGCTCTGTTCCACCTCGTGATGTCATTTAGTTAGCTTAGTTATTTTTAGTTTGAAAGAAGAAATATAAACTCTAAAGGCTAAATATGCAGGTTTTGTGTGTTAAACATGCGTGAATGAAGCAGAACACAACTCCAGGTTTGTTTGTGATGAGGAAACATTATAACATAGAGCAGAGAATAATGTAATATTGGCCCTTTAAGTTATTTGAACATAAGTCACTTTATAAGTATAAGCATATAATATAAATCACTTTAATCAGGTTGGGTTTTTGTAAGTTATTTTTTCTTCATGGGGTTGTTGTCTATGTCCTTGTGCTTCAAATAACCAAATAAACTACTACTTCTACTTCAAATGTAAAAAACACACTCTTCACTTTCCTAATGAATTATGAGCATCCTAATAATTTACTGTAACTATTGTTGAGAAGAATACTTATATTTTCCATTACTTGGCCTGATCAAAGTACTGTTCTGAATACTTTCATATTCATTTGCAAAATACAGTTTGCCTGGGATCCAGAATACACACTTCTTCAATACAATACTTTACAAAGATGTGAGTGTGGTCACCAATGAATCAGATGTGCGTGATTGACAGGTGGATTAGCCAATCAGAGACAAGCATGGTCGGTCCGTATCAAAACAAATATGGCTGAGGAAAAAAGCAAAAAAAAAAAAAAAGATAAAATAGGGGAGTGAAAAACATGGCGGGTTTCTGCAGAATCAATGGGTGAAGCACTAAACTGTGTTAATCTGAGGGGAGAGGAAGGCAAGGCAAGTTTATTTGTAAAGCACGATTTGTACACAAGGTAATTCAAAGTGCTTTACAGAATAAGAAAGACATTAAAATTACAATACAACAAATTGAACAATATAATCACAAATAATCATCATAAAATTAACATTAAAGGAGAAAAGTATAGAATAAAAATCTTTCAGTCATATGCACAGATAAACAGAACCGTTTGGAGCCTGGATTTAAACATTGTCAAAGTAGAGGCCTGTCTCACATCTTCAGGAAGACTGTTCTAGGTTTTAGCTTCATAAAACTGAAACACTGATTCCCCATGTTTAGTCCATGTTTAGTCCATGTTTAGTCTATGTTTAGTCCTGGTTTAGTCCTGACTCTGGGACTAGCAGGAGGCCGGTCCCTGAAGTCCTCAGAGTGTGAGATGGTTCATGTGGGAGATGGTTCATGTGGGAGATGTTCTTTGGTGCTGGTCCATGTCCATCTCTATGTTTCTGTGGCCAAAGATGATGACTTCAGTCTTGTCTGAGTTTATCTGGAGAAAGTTGTTTTGCATCCACACACTGATCTGTTGGATGCAGTGAGTGAATCCACTGGTCCATATTCACCTGCTGCAGTGAGACATAGATCTGAGTGTCGTCTGCAGAGTTGTAGTAGGACACATTATTGCAGGAAGAGGAATGTGATTTTGTTTGTAAGTGATTTTGTTTGTGTGACCAATTGGCTCCTTTGTTTGAAATAAATGAATCTTATTATGTTTGACTGGACTCGAGACGCAATAGAGGGGACCAGATTGAGCACAGTTACTACCTAAAAAACATTTCTCATGATTGTAGAACGAAACGAGGAAACTATGAGTGGAACTGCTGAAGCCTTGTTTCAGTACTCGCAGTTAAATAGAAGCAATTATTTGTAAAAGGACAAAGTCTCCTAAAAATATGTATCAAAGCCACAGAATCCATGAATGATTAATGAAAAGCAAGACATTAGCGGTGCCAAAAGCAGCATGTAGGCAGCTTCTACATCATCTGGCTTTAAACCCACTGTACACAAATGCCCAAACCCGAAACACGGCCAAGACGCCATCCTCGCTGTGTGGTACGAGCCCAACCACTGTTACCACCTCCATACCAGCGATAAACAGCCTTGGCACACGCAGCTGTCACGATTGTACCAAAAGTCTAAATGTGTCTTTTTTCAGCTTTTTTTTTTATTTTTTCAAGGAGTAGAAGCAGTAGTAGTAGTAGAAGAAGTAGTAGTATGGTAGTAAATCTAGGGGTAATAATAGACTCAGACTTGAACTTTAACAGCCACATCACATCTACAACATCTACACCTTTTTACCATCAAAAAACATTTCAAAAATTAAAGGATATTGTCAAAACCAGACTTAGAGAGACTTATCCATGCATTTGTGTCCAGTAGGTTAGACTACTGTAACGTTCTGCTCACTGGCTTCTCCAAACGAGCCTTAAAAGAAGCTGCAGTACATCCAGAACACTGCTGCTCGGGTCCTGACTAGAACCAGGAAGTACTTCACACATGTGTCCTGTGGCTCAGGTCTCTGGCTCCTGTGGCTCAGAGAATAGACTTTAAAGCAGCTCTGTGTGAACAAGTCTCTCCATGGACCAGCACCAAAGAACATCTCCCTATGTGCTATACAAATACATTAGCCTTGTCTGGTAGTAGAAATAGTAGTAGTGGTGGTAGTAGACGTAGTAATGACACAATGAACCCACTGTGGCACCAACAGTCTCCCATCCAGGTACAAACCAGGCCCACCCTTCTGAGAGCTGACAAGATTAGGCTATAAAATGCCAGTATGGTCCAGTAGTAGTAGCAGAAGTAGTAGTAGTAGTAGCAGCAGAAGTAGTAGTAGTAACAGTAGAAATAGTAGTAGTGGCAGTATTATTAGTAAATCTAGACCAGCGATAACAAACATTTGGCACACAGAGCTGTCACGATTGGACCTAAAGGCTAAATGACTCTTTTTCATTTTTATTTTTTTTTTTGTTTGTTTTTTTTTTAGAGTAGAAGAGCCATCTGGTGAGTGGAGACACCATCTGGGGCGAGGCTAGGGCACGGTTTGGTGTGACGGTGTGACAGAGGAGCGGGGTGAATCAGGTGATTTTGGGAGAGGGGTGAGAGGGGTGAGAGGTGAGTCAGAGGGAGAGGACACAGTGCACCTGCTGCTGCTGCTGCTGCTGCTACTGGTGGGATCAGAATGGATGGAGACTTCTGTCTGAGGTGAAGAGCTGACAGTCTCATAGGCCCTATGTATGCTGCAGTACAGGTCACACAGGAGAATCAGGCGGAAAAAAGTCTTATCTTCAAGTTTTAAGAGGGGAAATACAGTGTTTGTAGTAGTAGCGACCAGTAGTGGTGGAGTAGTAGTAGTAGCGGTAGTAGTAAAAGTTGAAGGAGTGAAGACTTTTCGCTGCTGGTGGGTACTGCCCCATATCTATATGAAGGGAGGAGCTAACTACACTGAAACTAATACACCTTTGTTTACAGTTTCTTTTTGCTGGCTAGGTCTAGTAGTAGCAGGAGCAGTAGTAGTAGTAGTTAAAATAGGAATTGCAGTAGTAGCAGCAGTATTAAGTAATATTAGTACATTGTAGTAATAGTAGTAGTAGTAGGAGGAGGTGGAGGAGGAACAGAAGTAGTTGTAGTAGTAGTAGTAGTAGCAGTAGCAGTACCAGTATAGTAGGAGTGGTAGGAGTAGCAGCACCTGTAGTAGTAGCAGTAGTAGTAGCAGCAAGTAGCAGTACAAGTAATAGTAGGAGTAGTAGTAGTAGTAGCAGTACATGTAGTATTAGTAGTAGCAGTAATAGGAGCACCAGTGGTATTAGTAGTAGCAGTAATAGGAGCACCAGTAGTATTAGTAGTATTAGTAGTAGCAGTAGTAAAAAACATAACCTCACATGTCTTTAATGAAAACAAAACCCAGCTGCACATGTGTTTAATGCATTGGAAGCGTTGGATTTTTACAGCACCTTTGGGAGCCCAAAGCACTTGTGCTACAGTGAACTACTCATTCACTCCACACTGGGGGGTGACAAGATACTGTAACCACAGCTGGAAATGTGGGTGAAGTGTCTTGCCTAAGGACACAATGACAGTTTCCACTAGAGCCACTGCTGCTCCACTGTAGCAGTCTGTACTCACAGTGGTCTCCTGTCCAAGTACTGACCAGGCTGGACCTGCTCAGCCTCCAAGATTTGATGAGATCTGGCAGTGACAGGTTTGGCCGCTTTATGGTGAGAAATCAACAATTTTACATAGTTTAAAGCGTTTATAATTGTTTCCTTCTCATTTACCCTCTCAAAGTTGTATCTGGAGTGATTCGTGCATGTTTGAGCAACTGTTAATCGCTTATTTTCAAGACGCCATTTTACTGATCAACCCCTCCCCCATTTTCAACGTCACGGTACACGCCTACTGTGACGTACTTACTTCATTTTTTAATTTTCTTAATAGGTGATACACGTAGAATTCGGCAGCGTTGCATAGTCGTTTTGACACAAATGGGGGAAAAAAATGCCACTTGCGAGTGTGATGTGTTATCCATAGGAGGGTCTGACAGCTACATACATGACGCTTTGTTGTGATGACATTTACCGCGAGATTTTGGACATTTTAGATGAATATTGTGGTTTAAAACGTGCAAATTACACCATAATAATCCACATGTGCCATAGATTATAACTACAGAGCACACATAAGCACAACAGGTCTTCTTTAAAAAGTCGGATTTGCTAATTTGCTTTGAATGATTCTTAGCAGATATTAAAACAAACTTAGAATAATTATACTTTTGACTGCAGAAACAATGCCACCATATTCCCAAACCCTGTCTCCATGCGTGCTGGTGACTACGGGCCGGGAGAGTTGGCAGAGACAACAGCCGCGGGCCTATAGAACCATTCCCACATCTCAATCTCACATCCACATGAGGCTGTGCTGCGAGGGTAACTATGTAACACACACAGGCACAGCAGAGGCATTCAAGTGTTTAATGCACTAAAACAATCCCTGTTCCACTGTTAAACGACATTTAGTGCGAGATCTAATGGCTTGTGTTGTAATAAATGTTTGTGGCACTGAAGGTCTGCTGCTCGGATGAGTCATGCTACACATTTAGATAGTGTTACCTTCTGACAGAGCCTGTAAGTGCGACTTCGGTTTGCATTATGCTCTCAGCAATTATCGTTATGTTTAAGCAATTTTCTCAGTGTAAGTAATAATTGAAATTCACTCAAACACTGGATCTAAAATGAAGCTTCAATAGCCCACAGTTTAAACGCGAACAAGCAACAAGCCGGGATAACTTTTGTGGTGGTCCCAAGACAATACAAGTGTCTATATGGTAAAAAGACACTTCAAACACCTTACTTCAACTATAATTAGTCTATTTATCTGTATATATAAATGGACATACCTAACCTGCTAGCTGCCACTCTGGCTACAATTCACTTTCCATTGAAAAACTGTTGCCTCTCCCTGTAACTGCTGCTGTCAGACTCGTCATTTTGGTCTTAAAATGTTCGTATTAATCCGCTCTATATGATCCTGGGGTTTTTATTTCACCATTTTGTCTGTAAACCAAGATATGAACATTAATAACAGACGCATCAGATGCCTTCTTTCCTCGAGGTCGCTCCATTAGCATTAGCAACAGGTGTGACTGACAGAGTTGTTAAGCTAAGGGAAGGGGTGATGCCTCGCTCCAGATTGGCTCTTTGGTTGCTATGATACTCGTGGTTTGAATTCCAAAAATGTCACACTCACTTAGTCCACTTCTTTATTCTTCTGTTATTTGCACTGATAGTTTTGCACTGTTCTTCTGTCCATACTATATATCATGTATATTTTATTTTATTTATAATACTTTGTTTCTGTGTGTGTTTTATTAAAGGTCACATTTTTTAAAGCATTTTTCCACCTTCAAGACACTTAAAGCGGTTTACATCAAGGAACCACTCACCCATTCACACACATTCATACACCAGTGTACACAAACACTGGGGTGAGGTGGGCTAAGTGTCTTGCCCAAGGACACAACAAAAGTATTCATTTGTGAGAGTTGGATTTGAACCACTAACCTTCGTATTCATGGGCAAATACTCAACCATCTGAGCTACTGTTTTGTTGTTTGTTTGTTTTGTTTGTTTTTTTTTCATAATAAATCAAACATGCATGAATTAGTCAAAATCCAACTCTGAGTAAACTAATGAGCTAATGAAGAGCTGATTATAACGTGGTTAAAAACTAATTTACTGTCCTATTTAACTAAATCAAAACTCGAGTAATTTATAAATGGAGATTAGAGCTTAGTTAATGCAACGGACCAAAAGATACAACGTTAAAGTTGAATGTCTGGTTTCATTGTTTAAGGTAATAATCCCAGCTCTAACATTTCTCTTGCATTAGAATCAACCTCTGAAAAAAAAATGGGAAATGTCTTGCAGAAATCTTTCACCAATGTCTCCACTATTGCATGGATCCCCAAATGGCTGCACCCTTTTACCTGAAGTTAACACCGAGAAGTGTTTTGGCTAAAGCTGGATGAAGTCGAGACCTGCCAGAGAGGATTTTTCTGGCCAAAATCAGAGAGAGTCCACTCCCACTGTGCCCACTCTGCCCCCTCTGCCCACTGTGCCCACTCTGCCCACTGTGCTCCTGTGCCCGCACTCCTGCCCTCCGTCACTGCCCACGCCCGGACGGAGGTAGAGACGCCAACAGTGATATTCAAGTAAGAGTAACGTTACTTCATAATAATGTTACCAGTACTCAAGTTGAAGTGCAAAGTAGTGGTTCAGGAAATTCCTCAGCTGAGAGTAAATATGCATTTGGGTAAACTACTCAAGTAAGAGTAACTTAAAGAGTAACTGCAACATCTGATTTATTAATTTGAAGTTGACAATAATAATGAACAAAATCTGGTATTTTCAAAGGACAGACGCGAACATGAGACAAAAATGAGACAAACTAAACCATATGTGAAAAAGGAAAGAGCAAGATGCACAAATGTTCAAATCATAAACCTCACGTCACTTAGACGGACTCACAGGGGGAAGAGGAACCACAACTTTAAGTAATATTACTTCAATCAAAAAATATTATTAGGAGGAGTAAATAGTAAAAGTATGCTGTTGGGAAAAAAGTACAATTTCTTTAAATAGTTACTACTACAGTATTGGAGTGTAACAAAGTAAAATTAGTAAAGTACTGTAATTAAGAACAAATTTTAAGTATCTGTATTTAAAAATGTTAAAAAATAAATAAATAAAAAAGTGGATTTTTTACTTTTACTACTCCACTACATTTTTAAAGTGGACTGAAAAATAAAAGTATTTTTTATGATTGTTTGAGACCTGCTGAAAAGTCCAAGGGTTTATTTTTATCATGTTCATGTAGTTTGAGCAAAGACAAAATATACAAATAACAGCTAGAAAAAACTACCACTTTAATTGTTTCTACTGAACAAAATTTAGCTCAAATCTTTATTAAAATCACTATATGTGAAGCTTTATTAGATCTCAAAATCTGCATGAAATACTTTTCCTTAAATAGATTTTTATAGGTGTTATTTTACTTAAGTATGTTTTCCTGTATCTGTACTTTTACTTAAGTAACAGCACTGAGTACTTGTCCCAGCAGTGCTGAGTGCTACCTGTGCCCGTGCCCTGCGTGCCCTCCATCACTGCCAGCTCCTGACACATGCTCCTGTTGACATGGTGACGGATGACCTCATCGCGGGTGGAGCAGAGCCGTGACGGATGAGCTCGGCGCTGGCTCGTCTCGCCCGGGATGGCATGTTCGGGACAACGTGAGATTTATTTCAGCTCATACTTTATATATGGACTTGATCCCAGAGGTTAAAGGAATACTAAAGTGTTTTGTCATCGCAACATTCTATAATCCCTATAGTTCAACATGGAGCTGGAGACAGGTCGGAATTCTGTAGTGGAATTCACTCTTTAACTGTCAGATTACACCTGCTTTATGGTTCATATCTCTGTCATTACTGGGCCTATCCACATGAAACAAAAACTAGCACAAAGTTCAACATGTCTGTCAGCATAAATAAACAAAAGTTAAAATACTTTTCACACTAGCTTCAGAAAGCGGTCCCATTATTCAACTCCGAGTGTCATCAGTTGAAATGATTTAAAGCTTGAAGTTTCCAACACTAAACAAATATTAAGTTATTTGTGGACCATAAGTTTCCATCACTGCTTCTTAGTGGTTGCCTTGGTAACACAAGTTAAAGGATTGGTCAAATAAGGAGCAAACAGGAACATTAAAGTCTGCTTACAGGAGCTCTACTCCATTATCTTCATGTAATAAAGTCAAAGTTTGCAAAAGCAGTTCTTAGAGTCAAAGATTTTAATGTTCTTTCAAAATATATTTCACAGACAGAGACATCAAATCTTTGATGCGCGGTAGTTTCATTAGTGGGATGCACGCTGATTGTGTTGTGATAGAGCTCTGACGGGGGAGTGACTTAGCACTGAGAGCAAAGGGAGAGGAGACTCGGAAGTGGATTTTATTAAACATTTTAATATGTAATTTCAACGAATATAGCATTTTCAAAACAATAAAAGGTGAAATGGTGATCTAAATATGTATGTGTCAGCAGTTAATACTCCAGAAGCAAAATATCCCATTTTTAATACCCCATAGAAGTGTAATACCACCTCTTTAATACCCCATAGAAGTACAATACCTCATCTTTAATATATCTGTAATTACTTATCCACATTAAACAAAAAATGGCACAAGGTCTTCTCTATAAATAAACAAGTTTTGTTGTTTTGTTTTTTTGTTTTTTGTTTTTTTTCCCCACAATTCTGAATGTGGTGTCATAGTTTGTGGAACCAATCCCTAACAAATCATAAGACTTAATATATTGTAGACCTTAAGTTACAATATTTCTTGCAAAAAAAAAAGTGACTCTCCCATAGAGTTATCCAAGCCTCTGCCCTCCATCTGAAACAGCACCATAAATGTCTCTGTAGATGGTTATGACAACATGAACGCAACTTACACAAAGCAGAAAGGCCTGAGGAAAGCAGTGAAGGATTCTGGGAGAGGAGAGGAAGGGGGCTGTCTCTGTACAGGGGGGAGGGGGTTATAGTCTAGTGTAATTTATCAGCTCCAGGTAACAGTGGCTCTGAATGGAACAAAAATGCATCAATGATCTAAAGGGACCACACACACACACACACACACACACACACATCGCCGCTAATGAGGTACAATGAGAAAGGTCACGGACAAGAATACAAGGCACAGCAGTGGATTCACAATCACACCTGACTCACTCCTGTTCAATTTGTATGGTAACTAGTGCAAAAGGGAATCAGGCTTTTCGGGAAGAGACGGAAATATGCAACAGTAAGACGGGATTAATGACTCTGGGATACAATCTCAAAGAGCAGGTGCTAAGTAGGCCCATTATACTGGCTATCTGTTTATGCGTACATATATTTCATGAAGTATTTATATAATTAAGGTGGAGTATGTAGCCTGTGCTCTTACTGGTTTAAAAAAGAAGCTAAAACTGAACCTGCAGATAGAGACACACACACGTTTGTCTCATTCTCAGTACATGGACAGGTCTCATGTGGAAGCTCAGAACTACCAGAATTCACTCACTGAGCTGCAGAGTCCGCACTAGCACTAATTCATGATTGGCTTCATGGTTTAAAATACACCAATAAAAAGCTAGAAAAAAGCTTTATTTCTATTGTTTCTGTTGAACAAAATTTAGCACAAATCTTTATCAAAATCACTGCATTTGAAGATGTCTGTGTAATCCCTCAGTCGTCCAGGTCTGATCCAAAGCAAAAGATGAAGTTTAAATATGTCAACTCCATTCAGTGTAGTGAAGAGTGCAGTGAGCGTTATGTTGGAGAAACTAAACAACCACTTCATAAGAGGATGTACCAACACCGGTGTGAGAGCTCCTCTGGACCACAGTCTGCTGTACATCTACATCTCAAAGACACTGACCGCTCCTTTGAAGATAGTGAGGTACAGATCTGAGAAAAGAAATGGTTTGAGAGGGGAGTTAAAGAAGCTGTTTTTGTGAGGAAACACAATCCTTCCTTAAACAGGAATGAGGGCCTGAGGCACCATCTCTCCCCCCATCTATAACTCCATCCTCAGACCCAAAACAAAGAGAAGAATAGCAGGGTCATTAAGGGTTGAATAGGGTAGTTTCAGCTGAAACTGAAGACAATAGTTGTTTACAGTTTCAGTGTAGTTAGCTCCTCCTTTCAGGTAGATATAAGGCAGTGTCCACCAGTAATCTGACCAGAACTGAAGAAGCGGCTTGAATGATCAGTAAAACATCTTCACTCCTACAACCATTTGTCCAGTTGACAGATTTAAACTTCGTCTTTTGCTTCTACATTTGAAGCTTTATAAGACCTCACAATCTGTGCAAAATACTTTTTTCCTATTTAAGTACATTTTTAAACTGATACTTTAGTACTTTTACTTAAGTAGATGTTTTCATGTGATACTTTTACTTGAGTATCTTTTTTGCTCTGGTGTCTGTACTTTTACTTAAGTAACAAAATGCAGTACTTCTTTCTCCACTGTTGAAGATTCAGATCTGAGATAGTCCTTTAATGTTTTTCTAAGTAATATTCAATTTACAAATGAAAAATAATATATGAAAATGATGTAAAGTAAATGGTGTCAGCACTAAGTAGTTTGTATTTGTTTTGTTTTTATATCACACATACGATACCTCTTCTTACTTTTAGCTCTATCTCACAATGGTACAGTGTGGACTCTTTTTCACATCGAGAAGGGATATTTTCAAAATATTCTTGGACCGCAAACTGTTTCAATTTTGTACCAGAATGCTATTTTCTTCGACCCTTAGCCATGTTGCCTAAAAGCTTTTCAAAACCAATACTTTTGAGGTTTTCGGCCGGGCTCACATGCAAAATAAAAGGAAAAGGCGGCCCTGACGAGCACACACTCTTTAATGGAATAGATTTCCAACATCAAAAAACGCTCTCCGTCCTCCCAGTTACAGTCTTGGTTGTTTTATCATTTCAACCATTATAAATCTCACTTAAGACTTAGTTCCCGAAAAAAGGCAAATATTGGAAGAGTGATTCTGGCACGAGATAAAGTGCGCTCTGAGAGGCACATTAGGGAGAGGAGGAGGGATCCACACTCCTTCACACAACCTGCTCCGGGGGCCAGGGGAATACCCGTCCGAGCTGCAAATATTGATTTCCGTCTTCGGTGCTCTGTTCTCTTCCATCAATGCTTCAAACTCTCCCCCAGCTATAGGCCCCCGAGCTCCGCCTTCACCTCTCCCTGTCCCCCCCTCTGGCACCAGCCTCCAACTGTCCACGGCGGTTTGCGAGAAAGTAGCACGTACAGCAGCCGAAGTCAGGTGGAGTTCAGTAAGTACGAGGCTCCAGCGGCTTCAGCGCGATGGTGGGACTGTACTGGCTCTGTGCTTCAAATGGTTTTGCTTTCAAAGTTGGACAAAGGAGGAAGTCATTTGGATGGATGGTCATGGTTTATACTTGACTGAGTGAAGGGATTGGGAGTTGGGATTTTATTTATTTTTTACTTAGAGCATAGTTAAGGCTGATTAAACTCATGATTCACAAGTTTGATCTGTCTTTATATAAATACACTGATTCCTAGGACTTTTTTCTGCATCAATAGTTGTTTATGCATGAACTCCCCCTGCAGGTGAAGTCTTGTGAGTGCAGTTTGGGTCAGACACATTGAGATGCATATTAGTTTTGAAAGCTTTTTCCACTCTCTGTTTTAAGGCAACTAATCAATTGAAGAACATGACTTTAGTCTGTATACTTGGGGATTGATTCTGATATACTGTTGTATGTTTTTTCTTGGTGAGGAGGCGCTATAGCAGTTCCTAAAAAAAGAGTCAGTTTATTGCCTCATAACGGTCTCCATAGAGGTATTATTGCTTTGCCTAGAACAGGGGTTAACAACCTTTAACACCTAAAGAGCCGTTTGGACATGGTTTCCACAGAAAAGGAAACACTGGGAGCTGCTAATACTTTTTGACATCTAAAATGAAGATAACACTGAAGGTATTGTTTTGTTTAAGGTATTGTTTTGTTTCTTTGTATAAACAACTATAGCATTTGCAAATTATCTGCATAAATATTTATTTTACCTGGTTAATGGGACTTCTGCTCCTGAACCTCTGCACAGCGTGTGCATCTGTCGGGGCTGTACGGAGTTACTTTCATCTTTATGCAGGACTGTGAGCTGTCGTCTGTGAGGCGTGAGCGGGGTTTGTTTTTAACACAGCTTATGGTGGAAAATATTGGATCACATATGTATGTGAAGCCGAAGATCAACAGGATATGCACATTTCTTCATGTTTTTGTAAGTGTCAGTGATGGTTATACCAGTTTTCACGAATGTGACGCTTATTTTGAGCAACGAAAAATAATAAACATAATTTTATTTTAATATTTCAAGATCACAAAATTTTCCAATTTAGAACTTAAAAAAAAATTAACAGAAATAAAATACACTTCAGTTAAATACAAGGCATGCTGAGCTATAGTATAAGGATGACATTAAACATATTTATCTGCTATTAGTTCATTTATCATTGTTTTATTATTGTTTAAAGAGGGAGCATTATGTCATCTCTTCTGGCTACTATTCGACCGTGTCCAAGGCTCCACCCACAAGTCAACATCACCCATGCTGTCCCATGGTGTCCTGGCAAATCCAAAATTATTTCTCTCTGCAGTGTTTTTTTCAGTCCTGTGTGATTTTTAAATTTTATTTTTTTATCTTTTTTGCTCATAAGCTGCCGTGTTTGTTTTGATATGGGCAGACCATGCATGTCCATGATTGGTTAATCCACATGTCAGTCATGCTCATTTGAAAACATTCACCAGTGACCAGACTCACATCTTCTGAATCTCAAGCAAACAGCATGGTATTTTTCCATGAATATAAGGGGAAAAAATAAACATGTTGTTTTTGCCAAATGCAGCATTTTCAACTTGGTGATCTAAACATGTTATGTGCTAACAATGAATTCCTCATAGAAGTGTAATACCCCCCCTACAAACCTTGAAAAAACATGCGAGTGTGGGTGAAGTCTTTACCTTGTAGTATCACCTATCTGACTCCGTGGAGATGACAAGTTTAATGCCATACAGTAACAACAGTGTTGCTACGCCTGTCCACTGTATCTCTCTCTTTGGTGACTTCTCTCTCGATGAAGACATCCAAAATAACAGTGCAAACGTGTGAACACGGATGACTGGAGCGTCAGCAGCACCTAAAGGCGGCATATGCACCTGCGGAGGGGGCTAAACTCCAAAGGTCAGGCCTGATGATGAGGAGTGATGGGACTATACTGGACACTTTGACACCAGCCATTGTCCTTATTGGTCTAATCTATAACTGATCTGCAAATTGATCCCTGATTGGGTCTTTTTTGTCTAAAATGTCCTCTGTGGGCTCTGTTATTAGTTTGGCAAACATTTTATAATTGCAATAACTTTTTGAAACCAGCATTTAAATAACACCTTGTACCTTTTTGCCTCATTGCTTAAACTCATACTGTTAAAAAGGAGAGTTTTGTTGTGAGTTAGTTCTTGGGCCTATCATGGCCAACACCATCTTGATTTTTCACATTTCAGGACAGTCTGTGGCTAATCCCAATTTCCTCCATTGAAATCACATCATGTTCCACTTTTCTTTTGCCTCCAGATGTCCCCAGTTTTGAGATTTAGACTGTATTTGCTTCTAAACTTTTAAAGATCCATTTGAATACCTTATTTTGTAACAATATAGCAATGTATGTACATCTATGATACTTGTGTTGCTCGCAGAGCAAATGGTTACAGCTCATTGATTTAGAGAGTGTTTGCCCTTAAAGTCTAGGGTTGTATCTCAGCTCTGACAAGTACATATTGTTGCTGTTTCCATGGGCAAGACACTTCACCCTCCATGCCACGGTTTGATTGTGGTGAGTGATTTGGATGAGCTGTGGGTGCAGATTTGCAGTCATACTCATTATTTCACCCCAGGATATGGACAGAGCCTATAGCTTACCAGCAGCATGGAACTAAATGAATAAATAATGTTGTGTAGCACTTTGGAGAGGTTGTAAAACTCAAATAGTGCAATGTCAGGGACTAAACACCTAAACTCCACCCACGACTGTATTTCAAATAGAGCTGCTAAGCTGGGCAGTACCTGGAGGACTAAAGAAAAGAGAAAGAGAGAGGTGGGTGAGGAGGGGCGGGGTTTGGAGGTATAAAGACCTGTGTGATCGGTCTAAGAGGTGTCCACATTTCAAACTCTGCCCCTGGGCAGCCAGGTGTTTGTGATCACAAACGCTTGGCTTCAATCAGGGGAGTCATGCGTGATGTCACAAAGTACTTGAAATAGCAGCAGCCACTGGATACACTCACTTTTAATCAATTTTTGAAGGCAAAGATGAAAATGTACATGCAGTTTAGTGGCAAACAAAAGTTGATTTAGTGTTTAGTTCCAATTTAGTTCCACTTCTCCCAAACAGAAAACTCTCTATTCCACCTTATGATGTCATCGGGTAATACGGGAAGTGCTCCACTGTGTTTGTAAACTCAACACACCTTCACTAGAATCATATGGATAATTTCAGCTCTGGAATTGCCAATCTCTACTGAGCTCATGTAAGTAGCTGTTAACTTCAAAACTACCACGTCGTGACATCACAAGGTAGAACGGTGCATTTTGAGCTTTGGAGATGTAGACACACAGCAGAATTACTCGTTAAACATGTGTGAATGAAACAAAACTCAATTCCAGGTATGTTTTTGAGGAGGTACCAACATTACAACATGACTTAAAGCTCATAAGAGTCCATTTTGTGTAATATAGCACCTTTCTCTATCTCGAAATGTGTCACTTTTAACACAGAATGTTTACATCGTTGCACTGAAATCCGATCCTTATCTCACCACATAAATAGCTGTCCTTTAAATAGTCTTGAGTCTTGAGTCGTATTAATACATCTCATCACATATGGGGCTTGTTTAGCTCTGTGAAAGTGGAGTCCTGACTCACTTGTGCGTTCCGTCAGAGCAGAGTAATACAGTGTCTTTATCAGCGCACGTCCCTCCTCCTGTTTCCTCCTGTTTCTGAAGTTACTCACCACTCCACGCACCATGAGCCAGCTCCATCTGCCACAGACCAGACGATCGGCACAAGAAGCTCCGGACTCCAGCTCAACAAAGGTCTGTGAAGGCCACACTTTGAGTCCATATATAACCAGACTCGCCATCGTCATCTGGGTTGTATTGCTTTGCATGGGACTGTACGGTGTTTGGTGTTGAACAAAAAGGTATCCTGCGTAACATTTCTGGTGGAGGCTCTGCCAGCTGCTTGTCTTCATTGTGATGTTCATGTTTTACCTCAAATGTTCCACACTTTGGCACTAAACGTAGCTATCCAGCATCGATTCACTCAGGGTGTTTGCACTGTACTCTTTCTACGAATGGGCTCGCCTCTGTCCCGTGTATTCGCCCTATCCTTCAGTGCTGCTGGGGCAACCTGTCAGGAGCATTAGTTGCCACCCATCTCCGGATCTTGAGCTAGACTTAATCAGGACTTTAGCTGAAGGATTTTCCATGTACCTGTACCCACGACCTAACGAGTCACTTAGTTTAGTCCAGGTCTGTTCACAAGTTTAACTCTGGCTTTTTTAGTCATAGTAATGAAGTTTAGATCTAATTATCCTGGTTGGTTTTTAAAAAAAATTGTGCATTCTTGGCTTTAGTTCCTTTTGAAACATGCTCCTGGTCACCTTGGGTATTTGAAGTTTCTCTATCTTAAAATAATATCTCAATTTGCAAACTATACATTATAAACTAGGTATTGGAGCTCCCTCTACTGTCAGCAATGGGAAAAACGTGTGAATGCAAAGCTAATAGAACAATGTGTTTATTATGAGGTCAGTTTGACCACACAATGAGTCCACCTTGTGAAGTCATTAAGTAAATGTTTGAACCGCTATTTTTAGACTTAAATGAACTGGTTTACTCTGCAAAGATTGTCGCCTTTTCCTTAAAAAAGTTCAGATTGTTAGTAAAAGAAAAATTCAAATCTATCAACTATCTACCAGTAATCTGACCAGAACTGAGGAAGCGGCTTAGATGAGCTGCAAAATTTCTTCACTCCTACAACTTTCTTTCCAGTCGACAGAATTGAATGTTTCTTTTACTATGGATCAGACCTGGACGACTGAGAGATTACACAGACTTCAGCTGAGATAGTCAATAAAGTCTTTAATATCTCTGGTGCACCAAGACGTGAAGTAGTAATGAGGCTAAAACAATCGCTATAGCCTTAAAGTTTGGCAGTCCCAGGGCTGACTTTAGCGAAGATGTGTGGAATTTAAAAACACAAGGAAGCTCTTTGTGAACTACCACTTCATGACATCACAAAGTGAAGCAGAGTGTTTTTAGTTTGAGAAAAGAACGCAGCCTAAATATGCAGGTGTTGTGTGAATTAAACAAAACAGAACTCCAGGTATGTTTGTGATGAGGAAACATTATAACATAGATTTAAAAACTAGCTTAAAACAGGTCCTTTAAAACCTATGAACAGGAGAGGTTTGGAGTTTTACCTATGATGCACCTAAACAAACAAAATGCAAACGGAGCATTTTTGCGGCTCAGGGAAGACTCTGGATTAATGAAAGAAGTATGAAGCAAAAATGCAATCCCAGGTATGTTTTTGATGAAGGGATAACATGATCAAAAACTCAAGAACCCTCCATTTTGCATAATATGTGTCTTTTAAATCCGGTTTAGTCGTGCATGGATTTATTCCAACTGAGGCCTTCAGCGTGATACGTGAAAACCCAAATATTTACCATTATACTTGTATCCGTCACTACTGTCTCTTTAGTCTCCTCGCGCTGACATCTTCATTGGGAGAGCTGTGAGTGGCAGGTGTGTGGGGGCGGGACTTCTCAGTGGGGGAGTGCTCAGAGTGGAGGCAGAGACTTGTGCATTCGCTCTGATAAAAGATTGAGTGATTTCCTTATGAAAAGTTCCCTTTGAAAAATACGCCTTTAAGCCTGCTGGTGTCAAAGCGCAGCGTGAACCGAGATATTTTGGTATATTTGAACATGACGCACAAAATACAGTAAAACAGCAAAGATTTGAGAGAAAGTTGACGTTGTTGTTTGGTTCTGTTTATTGATTTGTTGCACGTCATCATCTTAGACAGAGAATCAAGTTTTTTACTTGTCAAGATTTTTTCTGCAGTTTTAAATCCTTTCTTGCCATCACCTTACAGATCTTGTGTTGTGATATTTCATTAATTTATCACTTAAACTAATTTGGATTTGAAGATGCTAAACACTAAAGTTAGCTTTCTTTCTAAAGTACTTACTTATTGGGTTTCTCCATAGCTTTTGCTTACTTTTTTTTCATTGTTTCCATGGACAATGTGTATTTTTTGAAGCTGCTGTTATTTTGTTCTTGAGCAAGACACTTCACCCACTCTATTGAAATAAGTTTTTGGTCACATTTTTATGCAGTGTTCCCTCGTTTATTGTGGTGGTTATGTTCTAAAAATAACTCGTGAAGTAGTCAGCTTTATTTTTTACAATTATTGTATATGTTTTGCAGGTGTAAAACTCCTCACCACACACTTTATACACTTTTCTCATACAGGCATTAACATTTTCTCACATTTCTGTCTTGTTTAAACACTCTCAAAGTTCAAACCTTCATATATTATATCCCTCTTCCTCGATGATCACTTTAAATGTGTTGTTCTCGTGCCTTTGCTCCAGAGGTATCCACAGAGGCACCTCTTCGTGCAAAGAAACACTTTCAAGTCCAAAGTGTTTCTGAAATTTGTCGGTGCAGAACGTTTCATTGACATTGTGGGTTTTGTTGGGGAGAAAACTTGCAAACATACAGCACTTCAGAGTCACACTGCGATCCAACATTTATGTAGAGAGGGATTCAAACTGCCAACCTTCGAATCAGTGGACAAACACTCTACCAAATCAGTTACTGTTTGTAGAGGAAGAGAGTGCGTGAGTAAAATTATTATTTCATAAAGATTACAAGAATGCTAAAAATATGCATTATCTTAAACTCTGTGAACTGCGTACGGCGATCAAAACACTGACCGTTTATGCAAGAACAACATAAACTATGGACAGAGGGATTCAAACCAAACATTGTCAAAAGTTCAATTTGAAAATCTGAAGCAGAAATCCTGTTGAAGTGTGTTCGCTTGTAGTCTACATTAGCCTCTCCTCACTTCACTGAGCTGCTCATGTATAAGAGGCTTACAGAAAATAAACCACATGGATTTTACAGACACAACATTACTTTGATACTTGTTCTGTAGCAGTAGCCAAACAAGAGTCAGTGTGTGTAAGCTACCTTTGACTTTAATTATGATGTATACTGTAGCTGTGCTTTCATATTGACCTGGTTCTGTGTCATTCTGAATGGAGTTCTACACATCAGTCTCGAACGGCTCTCGCTGAAAACCCTCAGGAAAAGGTGGGTCGTCATGGCGATTATTTGAATCTGATTGATGGAAGTGGAACAGACTTTTGTTAGCTGAAAAGCACAGATGTCTTTCCCTCCACAAATGCACAAAGCACTTCCCTTCGGCACATTTCTCACAAACACAATAGTTAGTCTGAAGTACGTGTATTGGAATGTCCATGTTTGGTTTGTTTCATTTGGGCAGCTTCACCTTTGGCTCCGCCCACAAACCATAATGCTGATCTGTGATTGGCCTGGACCACTAATCAACCATCAACAGGGCAGTCGGGAACAACATCTCCATATTAAAGGTTTCAGACGCTTCACCTAAGGCCTTATTATGATTCCAGTACATTATGACTGTTTATGGGCGCCATTTTGAAGACTTTGACCACTGTTTTGCTTTTTTTTGCTATTACAACAAAGCAAATTTTTCATTAGACTTTAGAATATAGGGACCATTTTGTTTATGCTTCCAGTAAATAAGTAAATCTCCTCCAGCTTGTGTAATGTGTTCTTTATAAACGGGGGAGAGTGTGAGAAGTACAAAAGACCTATTAGAGCTATCTCAACATATGAGCTCCTCCTTCAGATCATTTAAACTTAATTAAATTAATTTGTCTAGCTCATAATAAACAGCCAATTCCAGCCAAGACATTAAATTATCTATAATGGAGCACTATCTGGTGTTATGGGACTGAGCCAATTGATTTTATCGTCCATTTATCTCAACCAGATTTCAAAGAGAGGTGAGACCAGAGGAGTGAAGACGATCAGTTATGTGGTAAGGGCAAGTCAGACTCTGATGCGAAAGATCAGGGAATGCAGATGGAAGTATAGTCTGCAATAGTTAAAATGTCAGCTCAAATGGGCAAAATAGACGACTTGCATAAAACATAATGGTTAATAATGAATTGAATTGTAAATGTTGGACAAGTTTAAGATTTCTTTGGATTCATGACCTCTTTGTAATGCATTATTATAACTTGCTGTATTTTATCTTCTTTTTTCTAATATCCCCAGAATCATCGGTCAAATAAGTAAATGATATTAAGTCTGTTCATATATTAGTAACATGAATATAAAAATGAATTCAAATTATACTTGTATTAATTGCCGTTGCTGTATAATGCTATGTTGGTGCTATACTTATGTAATATTTGTTGTAGCACTGTTTCTTTGTTTGACGTCACCCACAGCATCTGTCAAGTGAAGCTCGTCGAAGTAAGCAGTTAGGTATATCAGTATAGAGTTGAATTTGGAGCCGAGTTTCAAATTTGGAATTCTGACTGCGAGTATCATAGCAACCAAAGAGCCAATCCGGAGCGAGGTTTTTGAAGATAACGCACCTTCCCGTCCACACCGCTGGTTTAGCAGGCAGCGGGCGCTTAGCAACCTTGTCAATCAAACCTGTTGCTAACGCTAGTCGGAGCAACGTCAGGCTTGACTTGTTTATTATTAATGTAAATTTCTAGGTTTATGGACACAATAGCAAAATAAAAACACCAGGATCATGTAGAGCAGGTTAATATGAACATTTTAAGACCAAAATGACGAGCCTGACAGCAGCAGTTACAGAGAGAAGGACCACGTTTTTTCAATACAAAGTGAACTGGAGCCAGAGTCAATGGAGTCGAAAATGTGCCCATGGAGGCTAGGAGGTTAGCTATGTACATGTATATATAGTCTATGGTTTTGGTCCATTGTATTTCAAACCAACTCATGTCCTGTGTGGTGGAGTTTCAGATGACATCACAACATACAACAAAACTATAATATTTAAAGTGCTCCTACCCGATTTGCTCTCTATATTTTCCATAAATTAATTTTGTGCCAGTACAGATATATTATATATGAGGTCAAAATAAGTCCATTGTGCGCTGTCTGCTCTTAATTTTAAAGTGAAAACCAACCAATCAGGAAATGTATTGTTATCATGCTAGATGTTGTTAGCATTATGTGACTACACTCTGGCTTCTGTAGTTGTGAAAAGAGCTTATAAACTCATCTGGGTGGATAATTAGGATGTTCAGAATGTATAAGGTAAGTGAGGAATAACTTTGAACCATTGCAAACAGTTTGAAATGAGCTAGAGTTGTGTTTTTCATGTTTTTAAGACAGAAAAACATCAGGTACAGCACATTTAACGCACATGAATACTGTTAAAATGCAGGTCTTTGTTGTAAAATAAAGAGTTCTGGGCTAAAATGTGAATCTACTCATAGAGATGGAAATCAGTGCTTGTGCCGTGTTGTTAATTAGATGAATCACAATCATATTTCAGACTTTTCCCAGAAATGTAAACAGACTCCACAGAACGGCATGCTGGGTAACTGAATGGAATGAAGACAGTAACGCGTCCTTGATAAAGAGACAGGAGGACACATACAAAAGTCCGGCTCTCATTAGCAAACTCTTCATTACAAGCACATTAGCAATTAGACTGAAAAGAAAAAAAAAGAACTATACAAACATGTTTTTCATTTAGTCTTTCATTAAGTAACAATACGGCTGATAAAAACGCTGCTTAGAGTTTTATTACGATGCGTTACGAAGTGTGAAAAGATGAAGCATTTGCGATTGGCTATAGCTACAACCTTTTAATGTAATGATAAAGGAAAGTTTAAGCCTAGTTAGATGTAAATTGTCCCAGTGTTTTGTATTGAATTGTGTGTTTTGATGACATTGATAGAAGAACTTCTTTTTAGAACTCAGGGCTACAACTATGTCCTGTAATTTTAAACGTTTGACTTATTTTTCTTCACAAAGTGGCACTTGAAAACTATGTAACAACAAACAAAAAGAAACATTTAGAAAAAAAAAATGGAACGCTGTCGTATGTGTTTTATAGGTTGTGATAGACTTGTAGACTGTATATAGAAGTTGTAATGTCACCCACAGTCACCCATAGCCACCCATAGTCACCTAGAGTCACCCATAGTCACCCATAGTCACCTAGAGTCACCCATAGTCACCCATAGCCACCCATAGTCACCCAGAGTCCCCCATGGTCGCCTACAGTCACCCATAGTTACCCATAGTCCCCATAGCCACCCATAGTCATCCAGAGTCACGCATAGTCTCATAGCCATCCATAGTCCCCTATAGTCCCCCATAGGCACCCATAGTCCCCTATAGTCCCCCATAGGCACCCATAGGCACCCATAGTCCCCTATAGTCCCCCATAGTCACCCATAGTCATCCATATTCATCAGTAGCCACCCATAGTCCCCCATAATCACCCATAGTCACCCACAGTCACCCATAGTCACTCATAGTCACCCATAGTCCCCCACAGTCCTAAATAGTCACCCATAGTCACCCATAATAGTCACCCATATTCCCCCATATTAGTCACCCATAGTCACCCACATTCCCCCACAGTCACCCATAGTCCCCCATAATAGTCACTCATTGCTTTCAGCTCCAGCCAAATGAAGCCAATTGAGGCTAACAGTTGTAGCGGCTAATTTGGAGATAAGTTCCATATATGGACTTGCAAGTGAGTGTGTTTTGTAGCAACTAAACAGCCAATCAGAAGCAAGGTTGTTGAAGCTATTTGCCTCTTCTTGCTCCTCTCACAATAGCACTCAGCCACATCTAGATTGGTCTGTTATTAATGTTAATCGCTTAATTTAGGGACAAAACACCAGGATCATGTAGCGCGTGTTAATACGAACATTTTAAGACCAAAATGATGAGGTTCACTTGGCTCACTTAGGGTTCTATTACTGATTGTGCATATAAAAGGACATAGCTAACCTGCTATCCAATGTGTCCCAAATAGGAAGCGAGCATGAGCACACACCATTGACTCCAATTCACTTTCTACTGAAAAAACGTCACCGCTCTCTCCGTAACTGCTGCTGTCAGGCTCATCATTTTGATCTTAAATTGAATTGTTCGTATTAACTCAACATGCTGCTTGTAACATTAATGACAGACAAATCAGGTGGCTTCTTTCCCTGAGGTTGCTCCGGCTAGCGTTAGCAACAGGTTTGATCCATTTTTCCCCAACAGCCTCACTCCATATTGGCCTTTTGGTTGCTATGATACTCGCGCTCAGAATTCCTCGATGAGCTTCATTTGACCGGAGCTGAACTCTGTGGGTGACGTCACACTCACTTCGTCCACTCTTTTATTCAGTCTGTGGAATCATTATAATGAATTCCAAAAGTCAAACTAACAATGGCATTTTAGCTGCTGACAGAATGACTATATAAAAGCAGTTGTATTTTTCCTGTTGTCAAATGCAAAGCCAAATAATTTCCTGTGCCCCACCGGACCTTTAATTAGACCCAGTTCAGCAGTTCAAAACACGCAACATTGTTTTGAAGTCCACAAGTCAAACTCTACAAAATGTAATTAATTATACCAGTTTGTGATTTGCCTCTCATGTCATTTCCCCCTTTCAATAAAGTCCTATTATGGAAATATGGCTGCTCCTTTATGCATGCGAGCTCTGTGTTTTCAACAAACAACATGGCAACATTTTTTCACCAAACACTGCGCTGGAATAATTAACCGTGGCTATTTTGTGTTAATGCATTTAATTATGTTGTTTGATGACATAAATAATTCATGTGTTCTTGCTCTGTCCCGTGGATCTACAATTCAAATGCAGACACTTAGTTGGAGCCAGCCCTCTTTAGGTTCATGGAGAGTTTGGTGACCGCAGGGAGCTGGAGGCACAGAATACACTGGTGACACACATAAGATTATTGTGGAAAACATGAACAAGATACGAAATACAAACTGTCACTACTGCATTTCTTTGGTTTAGGTTCAGGAAGGACTAAAATATGTCTTTGTTATTCAAATTAGACAACAAAAGTGGTATTTAAAGTTGGAATATGTAACTTTTCTGGTCTGATCTGGAGGTTTTTGTTTTACCTGAAATGCTCCACTGTACGACTTAATATCATGATACTTCCACGTTATAGGTCAGATCTGTGGAGAGGTGTCCCTGCTCACAGAAAGAATGCATCAACTGTGTTTTCTTATAGCAGTACAATACAAGATCACTTTAATGCTATACTGAGGAACATTCCAGCTGATTAGTGTACCTCTGAAGTTCAACTACTCATTTTTGCAACTTTTCTGGTTTGATCTTAATGTTTTTGCTTGTACCTGAAATGTTCCACAGTACAGCATAAAATGTATACATCTCCATGGAGACAAGAATGTCACACCACTAAGATACAGCTAAGTTATAGGTCAGATCTGTGGAGAGGTGTCTTTGCTCAAAGACAGAGTGTATCTTGTTCATGGGTTATTTTGTTATAGCTGCACAATACAATACAATACAAGGACACTTTAATGCCATACTGTGGAAAATTCCCATTAATTGAGATGGTGAGATGATTTGTGGTTTAACTCACATGCGATTAGAGTTACAAGCTAGCTAGCATTAGTCACTCTCACCTTTTTGTTGATCATCAAACAGGACCGTGAATATACTGATGACAGGCTCCTGAAAATTGTGGTTTGAATCTATTTTGTAGTTTTTCTTAGGTTTTCAGACTATTTAAAACTTTTGGGCATGTGTGCATTGCGTCACCATGGAAACTGCTGAACATTCCACCATAGACATATGTGCAGAACTCCTCTTCAGCATGATGTCACTGCAAAGGTCTAGTTATAGTCATAGAAATGGGTTCATTGGTTCAGATCCTACATTGCAGATTGATTCTCAGTTTGGCAGGATTAATTCAAAACAATTCAACATTTACATCTCCTTTAAACACAATGATTTATTAAAGGTTGTGATATGCGACAGAGGACAACAAACATCGTCACTGGATTAAGGAGGCACCAAAATACAGAAACATGACCACAGGACATTAAACCGAGACGAGGGGGCCTTTTTACTCTCACACACCTGGGATACTGTCCTGAAGAAGTCAGACTGCAGATGGCGCTGTCGTTCTGCCTCCACTGATTGGAAGATAACACCAAAACCTGTTTAAATCAGCTGACTGGACACATGACAGCAAAATCACATGACCACTCTGAGGAAGAGCGCTAGTGAGCAGTCCAAACTGAAAAAAAATATTTTCAAACAAATTACTGAAAGAGCAGAGGAACCTGTACTGCACGTGCCTAGTGTTTTATTCGATTGCTGCATTAAACTCAGAGAAGTTCCCTCTTTGCGTTTGTTACATAATGTAGTTTATACTTGTTCCCCGGCCGACAGTGAGACTCACAGCACATAAATGTTTAAACAATGCCATGAAATAACCATATATCTGCCCTAATTAGGCTGCACCTCTGCTCCTCTTTCTCTCTGTTTGTCTCTGTGGTCAGAATTTTCTGTCTAACCACCAGACTTGTTATTATTGGAACGAGCTGCCACTGCTCCCATTTTCAGATCACACAAGACTAATTGCCCTGGTACACTGTCATTTGTTACATTTGTTTTGTTCTATTTTTCAGTCTGGATGAAAAGGAAGAAGAGAAATTAATAGTGTTTATACTGACGTGATAGACTAAGAGACAGGGGAGGAGACAGTGTCCTTTGAGACTTGAAATATTCAGTTTTTGTTTTGTTTTTTTATTGAATCCAAATTTAAGGTCAAAATTATAATAATAATAATAATAATAATAATAATAATAATAATAATTATTATTATTATTATTATTATTATTATTATTATTATTATTATTATTATTATTATTATTATTATTATTATTATTATTATTATTATTATTTATTTATTTTTAGAATAGATTTCTTTTTTTTCTTTTTTTTAGAATTTCTGATTCGGGGTTAGGGCCTTTTGTTTCATGTGGGTAGTTTGTGTGGTTTGATTTACATTTGGCCATGTTATAGGAAGCAAACTTGACTTTTTCTTTTTAGCTTTCTTATATTTTTGTCTTTTCATCAAAAACATACCTGTTTGTAGTTGTAGTTTTGCTTCATTCACTCGTTTCATTAATCCATTCATCCATAATTGTTTTCTCTAAGCTTTCAAAATGCTCAGTTTGCATTTTGCTTGGATTGTTGTGTCCGGATTTTTCCTGTGCAGTTTTTAAGATCAAAAACCATCTCCGGAGTCGTTCTTTAGTCAAATTGAGTTCAAATGCACGGCTCTTATTTATTTTCTCATTGTTCATTCCCATTGCTGACAGCAGAGGGCGCTCCAGAGCCTGAATGCCATATTGGAAACAAAAGTGTAGTTTATAAAGAGTGTTTTTCAAAAGTAATGTATGTAGCTTTCAGTAGGTGGCACGTCACTTGCATTGTTGGTTAAAGCTGTACTTCGGAACATTCACCATGGAGATAGATATGGTTTAAGTCATACTGTGGAATATTAAAGCAAAACGAACATTTCCATGGAAATAAGCAGGAACAAAATAAATAAATAAAAAATGTAAAATATGCGTTTAATGTAGTCTTTTCATTTTTTGTCTAAAATAATGCATACTGTGGCTTTAAGTTAGAAAATGTGAAATATGTTTAAAAGGAAATTAAAGCCACAATACATAATTGATACTTTACAGTGACATCACACTGGGGATGTTCTTCTTTTATTTCTATGATGGAGTCTTCAGCAGTTACCATGGTGACACAATGCACGCATTAGCAAAAAAACTGTCAAAAAAGTTGTAAGATCATCTGAAAACTCAAGAAAAAATACAAAATTGATTTAAACAACTGATTTTCAGGAGCCTGTGATCAATACGATATGAAATCTGTTGGCTAATGCTAGGTAGCGCATGACTGACTTGTTTAACAGCACAAATCATCTCACCTGTTGTAGTTCCAACTAAACCAACACTTTCTGGTCATATTGTGTTAAGTTAAAACTCGTATTAAAGTCTAAAAAGTCTCAGACAGAGCAGTGCCTACAGTTAGCGCCACACCCCAAGGGAATGTTGATGGCATCAGCTGCAAAGTATCAGTATGCGCTCTTTAAAAGTACATTTGTTTTATGTGTTCTCTCTTAAAACACAGGAGCATGTTTGGATGTGCGCGCTGAAGCTCCGTGGAGGAGGTGAGACGTCTTAATTATTCCCAGACCCAAATGAACGCTCAGTTTGTTGGAGGTAATTGCATGTATTACCCTGGGAATACTAATACACGGACCAACCAGGAAAAAGTCTAATGGGGCCCAACTAATTGCTGTTATTATGTTATTAGTCCAACTAGGTGTGTTTTTTTATAATTTCATCGTTTATTAATTAAATCATGCCCCGATTTTTAAGACACCACCAGGCCAACTTTGAGGTCAGATCTATGGAGAGGCGACCACACTCACAGTCCTCCAGCTCCATGTTAAACTACAGGGAGTCTACAGCATCACGTGAACCCAACCTGTTCACAACTTGCGACTTTGGCATTAACAGGTGAGCGCTCCTCTGCCCGTGTCCATAGCACCTTCAGCATTTCCTCAAAGGCCCAATCCAAATCCTGAAGCTGGATTATCCCCTCTCTCTCCCCTCCTCCTCTCTTCCTCCCTCCTCCTCTCCTCCTCTCCTCTGCTCTGATGTTCTTCCATTTATCCGGCCTTGTCCCGGTGCCAGCTCAGTCGTGTTAGGAGCCGTGGAGAGAGGAAAGAGGATTTTTGCCTCTTTTGCCCTCGCTCGCCTCTTCTCGGAGCTTGTAAGTCCGTCCTGCCTAAGACCTGTTAAGTGTCACCTCTCTCTCCCTCTCTCGCTCTTTATCTCTGTTTCTCTAGTGCCAGACCTCTCTCTCTCTATCGCTCACTGTCTGTCTTTCTCTTCTCATCTACTGTCACTCCTCTGTCTCTCTATTTCTCTCTCTCTATAGCGTCACTCCTCTCTTTCTCCCTTACTCTCTCTCTAGTGTCAATTCTTTCTCTCTCTAATGTCACCTCTGTCTCTCTCTATATATGTTTTTTCTTTCTCTGTGTCATGTCACCTCTCCCTGTCTCTTTATCTCTCCCTCTCTGTTTCTATATCTCTCTCAGTGTAGTGTCACCTCTCCCTCCCTCTCTCTCTCTCTTTCTATCTTTCTCTCCCTAGCTCTCTTTCCTCTCTCTCTCTCACTCTCTCTGTTTCTCTTTGTCTCAGTGTAGTGTCACCTCTCCCTCCCTCTCCCTCTCTCTATGTTTCTCTCTGTCCCTCCGTCTCTTGTCTTTGGTCCAGGACACAGTGGTCTCTTTAGTCTCTCTCTCCCTCGGTCTCTTGTCTTTGCTCCAGGAGACAGTGGTCTCTTTAGTCTCTCTCTCCCTCCGTCTCTTGTCTTTGCTCCAGGACACAGTGGTCTCTTTAGTCTCTCTCCCTCCGTCTCTCATCTTTGGTCCAGGACACAGTAGTCTCTTTAGTCTCTCTCCTTCACTGTCTCATGTTTGCTCCAGGACACAGTGGTCTCTTTAGTCTCTCTCTCCCTCCGTCTCTCATCTTTGGTCCAGGACACAGTAGTCTCTTTAGTCTCTCTCCTTCACTGTCTCATGTTTGCTCCAGGACACAGTGGTCTCTTTAGTCTCTCTCTCCCTCCGTCTCTCGTCTTTGCTCCAGGACACGGTGGTCTCTTTAATCTTTCTCCGTCCATCTCTCTTCTGTGCTCCAGGACACAGTGGTCTCTTTAGTCTCTCTCTCCCTCCGTCTCTTGTCTTTGGTCCAGGACACAGTGGTCTCTTTAGTCTCTCTCCCTCTGTCTCTCATCTTTGGTCCAGGACACAGTGGTCTCTTTAGTCTCTCTCTCCCTCCGTCTCTTGTCTTTGGTCCAGGACACAGTAGTCTCTTTAGTCTCTCTCTCCTTCACTGTCTCATCTGTGCTTCAGGACACAGTGGTCTCTTTAGTCTGTCTCTCCTTCACTGTCTCATCTTTGCTTCAGGAGACAGTGGTCTTTTTAGTCTCTTATCACAGGCCTTGCAAAGGTTTTCATTTGAACGTCTTAAACACTACAACATGGCGCTGGGGTGACATTAGTGAACAAGAACTGAAATCAAACTCCAAATTCTGTTTCATATTTGGACACTTGAATGAAAGTCAAACTGTTATGTGCGTCTTGTGTGTGTTTCAGACCGTTGCAGTGTTTGTGGACAGAACAGCTACATGCTAAAAATAGTCTTAGGTCTTAATAATCGTAGGTGATTCCAGTGATTTTTCATTTGATCTGATACAAAGTAATACTATGTCCCACCCATGCTGAAGCTCCAGTTCGGGAGGTAAAATTTCCATTCAAGAAAAATTCAAGCATTAAGCGTTCAAAGACGGAGGCTAACTGGCTACGGGCTAACTAATATCTATAATGAGGTTGTTTTAAATCCAAAAGCACATTTAAAACACAAGATTCTGCAAAATGTTTTAATAACTTTGCAGTTTATAAAGTTTCAAAAATAGATTTTAGACAAAACGATATGTCCTGTGCTCAGTTTCCACGAAGCTGATCATGACTGAGCAAGATTTCAAACTTTTAATATTTTTGGGGAGGAAAATGTAGCTTGTGTAGTCCCTCAGTCGTCCAGGTCTGATCCATAGCAAAAGTTGAAGTTTAAATCTGTCAACTGGACAAATCGTTGTAGGAATGAAGACGTTTCGCTGCTCATCCAAGTCTTCTTCAGTTCCGGTCAAAACACTTACTACAAACACTTTAAGACAAAAACTGGTTCACCCAAAGGACAAAACCCCGAGACATAAACAAAGTAATGTGTCAACTTCATTAGTGAAGAGTGCAGTGAGCGTTACATTGGAGAAACTAAACAGCCACTTCATAAGAGGATGTACCAACACCAGTGTGAGAGCTCCTCTGGACCACAGTCTGCTGTACATCTACATCTCAAAGACACTGACCGCTCCTTTGAAGATAGTGAGGTTCAGATCTGAGCCAGAGAAAAGAAATGGTTTGAGAGGGGAGTTTCAGTGTACTTAGCTCCTCCCTTCAGATAGATATAAAGCAGCACCACCAGAACTGAAGAAGTGGCTTGGATGAGCAGCCAAACGTCTTCACTCCTACAACTTTTTGTCCAGTTGACAGATTTAAACTTCATCTTTTGCAATGAGAAATTTACTTCTGGAACCGGGGGATGGATGGTCACTGTTGAGCTCCATTGCAATATACATAGATCCAATCAGTCGGTATCAATATGTCGATATTTGGTTTTGATCCACCCATCTCCAATCCCTCTCTCTCTCATTCTTTCCCTCTCATATTTTTCTGTCTCTTTTTCCCTTTTTCATCTCGTCATACCCGTCCTCATTCTTTCTATATATTTCTTTTTCTCCATAACCTGCAACGACTAAACGTATTTCATTAGCTCTTATCTCAGGAGTTCCAAACACTCTCTTAAAAACATGAGCAGAAGATTAGCTTAATAACTGAGGCTTACACAAGTCCAACAAGTTTATGTGGCTGTAATTTGTGTATTTGTGTTTGAGGAATGGTATTTAAAGCGTTGTGTGTATCTGCAGAGGTGCCGGGGCTCCGTCTGAGGATAAACATATTGATTAGTGGGCTGTCAGAGCTGGTTCTGCACACAGCACTTTCTCTCATGGCAGGAGGTCAGATATTTGATGTTCTAAGCACAAATGCAAAATATTGATTTGTTAGAGTTGGACACTGTAGTTAGCGTTAGCGTTAGCGCCTTTGAATTGATGTGTTTAAGAAGACATCAGGCTTTTTGAAACTAGTATGAAACTGTATCATATGCACTGGTGGAATGTGACCAAGTAAAGGAGTAAAGTACTGTTCTTAAGTAAACATTTTAGGTATCTTTACTGTACTTTTACATTTTACAGTGGATACTTTTTACTTTTACTTTACTACATTTGAGAGCTGTATCTGTACTTCTCCACTACATTTTTGAAAAGTAAAGGTATTTTTTTTATTATATTTGTGCTGAAAACATTTATAGTTCAAGGTAGATTTCAAAATCCATGCAAAATACTTTTACTTTTTACTCTTTAAGTACATTTTTAAACGGGCACTATAATAATTTCACAAGTAGATTTTTTTCATATAATACTTTTACTTTTACATGAGTATTTTTTGCTACAGTATCTTTTACTACTTTTATTTAAGTAATAAAACTGAGTACTTCTTCGATCACTGATAATATGTAGATCTTTATTTCACAGTATTGATTTAAAGCGTCTTATTGGTAGGAAAAGGTTCGTTGACTTCCTGCTCAAAACGGCAAAGCTGATTGGTTCATAACAAGCAACAGATTTAAATTTTGCTGTTCTATTGTTTGTTTTTAATAATCACACGTCAGATCAGAGCAACAGGCGGAGAAAGGGGGTAGGTGAAATAGGAATTTTCAGTGCACTCAAGCCTAAAATACTACAATACAGGATGACTCAAACATGCATGGTCCACTCAAAACACAACTAAGAGTAAGATAACGATGAAGGAACGCTCTTTAACTTGTATTCATTTCTTCTTTTGTTTTTCAAAGTTACAAGTAAAAATATTTCCAGTGACTATGGGCCCTATCTTTCTTTCTCTTTCTCTCTTCTCTATTTTTCTCCCTCTCTGTCTTTTTCTCATTCTTCTGTTATTCTTCTCCCTCTCTTTCCCTTTCTCCATTGGTCATTTTTTCGCTTTCTCCTTTCTTTCACTCGCTTTTGTTACTCTCTCCATCTCATTGTTCTGCCCCTCTCTCTTCTTTTACGTTCTTTCTCTCTGTTATTCTCCCTCCTTCTCTTCCTTTCACTTCTTTTACCCCTTCCTCTCTCGCTGTCTGTCTCTCTAGTGTCACCTCTTTCTCAGTTTCCCTCTCTCTCTCTCTCTCTCTCTCTCTCTCTCTCTCTCTCTCTAGTGGCACCTCTCTCAGTCTCCCTCTCTCTTTTGTGTCACCTCTTTCTCTTTCTCCCTCTCTAGTGTTACCTCTCTTGCTCTCTCTAGCATCACATCTCTCTCTCTTTCTCTCTCTATACTGCCCCGCTCTCCCCCTCTCCCTTCATCTTCCTATTTTTTCTTTCTCTTTCTCTCCCTCTGCCTCTCTCTCTTTCTCTCTCTGACTCCCTTCATCTTTCTCTTTTTCTCTCCCTCTGCCCCCCTCTCTCCCTCCCTTCATCTTTCTCTTTTTCTCTCCCTCTGCCCCCCCTCTCTCCCTCCCTTCATCTTTCTCTCTTTTTCTTTCTCTCCCTCTCTCTTGCTTCATCTTTCTCTTTTTCTCTCTTTCTCGCCCTATGTCCCCCTCTCTCTTTACCCGTCTGTTCATTTTTCTCTCTTTTTCTTTCTCTCCCTCTGCCCCCTGCTCTCTCTCTCTCCCTCCCTTCATCTTCCTCTCTTTCTCTTTCTATCCCTCTGCCCCTCTCTTTCTCTTTTTCTTTCTGTCCCTCTGCCCCCTGCTCTTTCTCTTCCTCCCTTCATCTTCCTCTTTCTGTCCCTCTTTTCTGCTCTCTTGCTTCATCTTCCTCTCTTTCTCTTTCTGTCCCTCTGCCCCCTCTCCCTCTCTCCCTTCCTTCATCTTCCTCTCTTTCTCTTTCTCTCCCTCTGCCCTGCTCTCGCTCTTGCTTCATCTTTTCTCTCTTTTTCTTTCTGTCCCTCTGCCCCCTGCTCTCTCTCTTCCTCCCTTCATCTTCCTTTCTCTCCCTCTGCTCACTCTCTTGCTTTAACTTCCTCTCTTTTTCTTTCTCTCCCTCTGCCTCTCTCTCTCTCTCTTGCTTCATCTTTCTCTCTTTCTGTCCCTCTCTCTCCCTCCTTTCTTCTTCCCATCTTTCTTCTTAGACAGTATGTGTCAGGGCCTATATGTGACATGTTGTACTTGCTGCACTATAGTAAATACTATAGTGCACTATACCTTACTTCACTGCACAGAGCCGTATGTGGCAGTACATGTGTGCAGTCATTGTACATCTATGACACAAACTGTTCAACTGTTCTGATCACTTTGTACTTTTTAGTTTCACTTTTGTTTTCTCCAATCTGCTCTCAGTCACCTCCAGGTTGTTTCTTGACCAAACTGCCCAGACACCAGCACATCAGCCCAGTGTTTTTGTCACTTCTTGGGCTTCCAGTTTCTTTCAGAATTGATTTCAAAATGTTATTATTCTCAATGGCCTCCTCCTTATCTGACTGAACTTGTGTGTTTGTGATTCAAACAGAGCCTTGAGGTCAAACAGAGCCCGGGTCCAACACTGGGGTGATGGGGCTTTCTCTGTCACCGGCCCCAGACTTTGGAGCAAACTGCCCCCAGATGTGCACACTATCACAGACTTTGGCCTTTTTTTAAATTCAGGGTCAAAGCTTATCTGTTCAGACTGGCTTTCAACACTCAGTAATGTAGTGACACTTTGTACAATAGGCTCCGTGCACAGCAGCACCTGGCAACCTCAGTGTTAGCGCCCGGCTCCAGTCAAATGAAGCTCATCGAGGCTAACGGTTATCAGGGCAAAATTAGAGCCAAGTTCCATATTTGGAATTCCAACCATGAGTATCATAGCAACCAAAGAGCCAATCCAGAGCAAGGTTGTTGAAGGTAGCGCCCTTCCCGCCTGCACCGCTGGTTTAGCAAGGACCAGGCGCTTAGTAACACTGTCAATCAAAACTTGCTAACACTAGTAGGGAGCGGCCTCGGGAAAAGATTTGTCTGTGGTCAATGTTCACATCTTGACATATGGACACAATAGAAGAATAAAAATATCATGATAATGTAAAGCGGGGTAAGACCGAAACTGACAGCAGCAGTTACAGAGAGGGCTGTGATAGTTTTTCAATAGAAAGTGAACTGGAGCCAGAGTTGATGGAGCCAGATGCGCACTCATGCTCACTTCTGTGTTTAGAAAGGGAGGTGTTTGTGTCTTAATGCTAATGCTAATGCTAAATTTGAGGCAGAGAAAATATTAAAATAACAACACAAACTGAAATTATCTACATATGAAAACTATTCTGCCTCCACTAATGTCTGGGAACTAGTTTTACAGTGCACAGTTTCTCCAATAAACACCCAGGAAGCCTCTTGCTGTTTTGAACTTTACTGAAGAGTAGATTGTAAAACTATAACATACAAAAAAGCTATATGCATATTGCAACCATGCTTTTAAATTCCTATAAGCAAATATTATACAGAGCTACATAAAACAACATATAGTAGCTTAAATATATGCACAACATTAGCTTAAAGGTAGAACCAATTAAAACATGTGTAAAACTGTTGATTAGGATCATGCTAACATGAATGGAAAATCCCATAGACATGCTAGCGCTATTAGCGTCTTCTATTTTAGCGCAAATTTACACTATAAATCAAAAAGTCAAAGTGCCAAAGATGAGTTTATAGAGCGAGCTAACATGTTGTAAGTTTTCAATACTTAAAAACAGATATTTGCAGGGGGCAAAATGGCAGTTTACAGGGCTTAAACACAGTAAAAAATGACTGAACTGTTGAAAGTCTGCAACAATATGGCAGCTATGGCAGCTCTGAATAGACAAAACACATTAACTCAAAACAGAAATGTTTCTCCTTTTGGAGCAGAACAAAAAACAATCTGGCAGTCTTTACATTAATCAATTTTCATTTCAATAGGCTTTTAATATTACATGTTAGCATTAGCTTTGAGACCCAGTGACCTAGCTGCCGTGCACAGAGCCTATTTGTTTTATTTTTTCCTCTTTTCATGTGTTGCATGTGTTTATGCGGTGTTGATTCCATTGGAACGCTCTTGAGTCACCTTGAATGTTGTAAATAAAGACTGATTGACTGTTAACAGCCAGTTTTCAAATCCTCCAAGTTTACTCTGAGCGTCTTAATCTTGAGATGTCAAACAGGTGTTTTTTTTCTTGCACAAATTGTTTGACAGATATTGTGATAAGAAAAAAAAAAGTGGAAATGAGATCAGTTATGTAAGACTTCAAAGCAGATCTGTATATAGGTTTGGTAAATCATAATAAACATAAATATACAGGACACAGTGTTTTGACGAATCATTCCAGCTCGTCTGAGATCTAAAGCTACTGGAGGAACCGTAGGCAGACACAAATAATAAAAGCCCAGCACAATACATGAATGACTCTGGTCTAAAGCCAAGCTACAGACATCAAAGCTCCATTGTTTAACAAATGTCAACAAATGAACAGGAAATGTTGCCATGGCAAAGCTTTAGAGCAGCAGGAAGTGAGGCCATATAAGGCTCATCATTAGACAAATATATATGTCTCACTAAAACAGACCAAGTTTGGGTTTAACTTTAAAGGTCTTGTGTCCTTGGGCAAGACACTTAGCTTACCAGTGTCTGTGGTCACTGGTGCAGTAGCGATAGTAGTGGAAGGAGTATCTGTGGTCCGACAGTCCGTTAAGTACAGTAGTAGTAGTAGTAGTAGTGGTGGTGGTTGATGTTCAGATGTTCAGTTGTAAAGATCAGCAACAATACTAGTAGTAGCATTAGTACTAGTAGTAGTAGTAGTAGTAGTAGTAGTAGTAGTAGTAGTAGTAGTAGTAGTAGCATTGGTCGTAGGAGTAGCAGCAGGATCAGTAACAGTAGTAGTAGTAGCAGTAGTAGTGATAATAATAGTAGTAATAGTATATTAGCAGTAGTAGCAGTAGCAGTAGTAGTAGTAGTAGTAGTAGTAGGAGTAGTAGTAGTAGTAGTAGTAACAGTAGTAGTAGTAGCAGCTGTTGTAGCAATAGTAATAGTAGTAGCAGTAGTAGTAGCAGTGGTAGCCGTAGTAGTAGTAGTAGTAGTAATAGTATTAGTAGTAGCAGAAGTAGCAGTAATAGTAGTTGTAGTAGTAGTAGTAGTAGCAGTAGTGTAGCAGTAGTAGTAGTAGTAGTAATAGTAGTAGTAGTAGTAGTAGTAGTAGTAGTAGTAGTAGTAGCAGTAGTGCAGTAGTAGTAATATGCTTTTTCACTTCAGTTATGTCAGCTTTTAATAACAGTAGTAGTTGTTGTAGTATTGATGGCTGCAGTACTTTCCACACACAAGGAGAAGTATTATGCCACTTACAAGGTCATTCATTTAAAAAACTTCTTAGATTCGACTTGTTTTTCTGTTTTAGGCTAAAACCACAAACTTCCAAAATGAAAGAAAACCAAAATGATTATTTTCATTTTGTCATTTTTTTATTCCTCTCCACCTTGAGCGCGCTGCTGTAATTTCCATATTTCAAACCAAATCCATATTTTGGACTTGTTTGCCGAGCAGCCTCTGGTCTCTCTGCTCTGTGTTCGTTTGCTCTGTTGCATTATTAATTACTGGGGCTTAATACGAGTGGATTTCTCATTTTGGAGGGTCATTAGAAACACATTACTGCTCCGCTCAACCAACGTGACTTATATACTCCTCTATTTCCTGTGTTCGCCACGAAACAGGCCAAGGCCAAAGTTTAGACGAAACAGAAGTCACTGCAGCGCCATTTGTATTGATCTATTTAAAACTCACGAGCTCTGTTTGACTGTCCTTTATTGGCTTGTTTTAGTTTGAGGTTAAGCAAGAATTAAGTACTATATTTTCCAAACTATGAGTCGCTTTTTTTTAATAGTTTGTCTCAGGGTGCGACTTATACTCAGATGGACTTATATGTGAAATTATTAAAATATATAATTCACATTTCCGTTATTGTCACAGTGGTACACTCTAGACATCTGCCTCTGGAGCAGGTGGAGTTGTTCAGAAGCGACACCGAGGATGAAGAATTCAATTGATTTAGTGATTTGGAGTGAGATCCAGAGTAAACTTGTTAGCTTGTTTTTTATGCGTTAGTTATGTGATTAACTGTTAATATCTTGCATTAACAGACCAGACACGTGCTCAGTTCTGTCTGTGCTTCATGTAGCTGAATAAATATGTGTTATGTAACGGTTGATTATACATGTTACAGGTCACTAGTTTGACAACTACATGGCGCTGTTGTGTTCGTAATACCTGAAAGAAAATTTACTTGACTCGTTTTCTTTTATACATTTCATATTTAATTTCCCCTTATTTAATTCCTCTTCATTTATAAAACCATAAAGGTGATACTTTTTTATTTGGAACAATATTGTAAATGTTTAGTTTATCATAAGTCTAGTTTAAGGTCATAAAAACTACTTCCTGTTTTCCCATTCAACCTTTTACACTAATGTGAAGTCTTACCCCCTTTAAGAAACATATGTGATATGAGCCAGAGCTTATGTTATATTTGATGTGTTTATTCTACTGTGTGAACTGTGAAGAAGTAAGACCACAGTAAACATTAGTGAAAAGAACTCTCGTGTCTCTCATGTTTGTGGACAAGCCGCATGTGTTACTTTAGCGTATCATGTCTGATTAACTGTTAATATCTTACGTAAACATACCAGACAGTTCATTGTCTATGTGCTATGTTAGCGTGTTGTACTGCTCTTCAGCCTGCAACTTATACTCCGGAGCAACATATTGTCTGGAAAATATGGTAAGTAGGGATGAGTAGTTTACTTAAGTACATTTATCTTACTTTATTTACTTCACCACATTTGAGAGCAGGTATCTGTACTTTCTACTCCACTACATTTTTTAACAGGATGGAAAAGTAAAAAAGTACTTTTCATATGATCTGAGGGGTTATTTTGACCATGTTCATGGAAATATCCTGGCTAAAGTTTTAAGCTTCAGCTTTGAGTAAAAATAAATACACAAAACTCATGAGAAAAATTAAGACATTTATATTGCTGCTCTTGACCAAAATAGGCATCATTTTTTATCAATATTACTACATTTACACATTAACAACACCTGTGTGAAATACTTTTAAACTTAAAGTACATTTTAAAACAGGTACTTAAATATTTTTACTTAAGTAGATTTTTTCATGTGATACTTTTACTTTAGCAACTTTTTATCTCAGTATCTGTACTTGTACCCAGCACTGTCCAGGGGACTATCCCAGAAGCTATGTTAGCGCCTAGCTAGTCTAAGCACGGACATATTCATTAACTGATCTGGTTTGCATTCTTCAGCTGTTGCCTTCCCGTTCTTGATTTTGTTGATGTCATAATTTCAGATGGAGGACAGCGATTTGGATAACTCTATGGGAGATTCACTGTTATTGAAAAAAAATGCAGATTGTAGTTGTAATGCAGTAACTTCTTGGGTCTAGTCACTAATAATCCTAACAACATTTGTAAATTCACCTTTTGGAGTACAATTCAAGCTGTCTCTTGTCCCATAATCACCCACTAATATTGTAGAGTGTTTGAAAAGCACCCACAGACAGCAGCATTCACCTCTGGAGCTGTGGTCACGCCTTTGGTGTGATTAGCGAGGGCCGTTAGCACCTCTCCTTTCGTTCTGTTAGCCCTCTATGTGACTCCACACCATTGTTAAATAGCGGCACAACATGTACCTTCCGGGCCTGTTCTATTGTTGTGACCCCGTGACCCCTCAGGACTAAAGCTAACAGGGCAGGCAGAGGCAGTGGTGAGGTAGAGGTCAGCACCACGGACAGCTCCTCTGCACAGACACAGAAGAGTGTGCTACTAAAGACACAGGGAAAATACAAGAGACCAGTGCAAAAAGATAACTACGTTTTTCAGTCATATTTAATACAGATGGAGGCAGCCAAAATGAACATGGGTAATCATTAATAGAGTTAATCAGGTTGAGCATTTGTGAATTTGTGGTTCAGTTGGTGCTTTTCAGATTCTAGGATGTGATGTCATAGTCCATGAAATACCCTAAAAATAAATTCACAAGTGATGAACAACAGCAATCCATGTTTGAACCTGATTCGTTTCAGCTGTCCTTTTCTGTTTTAAATATCACTGGCCTAAATAATGTTGTCATCTGAAACCCAGCCTTTCCTCTTGTTACTGTAAATTTCCCAACATCAAATAAAAAATGAAAAAAACACCCTGACGCATCATGGAAACATCCCTATATCTGTAGTTCATAGTAGTGAGAAATAGAGATGGGGGATTACTCAAACAGATTAACATGGTTAAAATCTCTGTCCATTTTGCTTAATACATATCCTTTAAATGCAGACTGTTGTTGTGATATACTTAGAGGGTCTAGTCCAGACATGGGCAAACTACGGCCCGGGGGCCACACACAGCCCTTTGGGCTTATTAATTCAGCCCGCCAAATGAGATGAAATTAAATTAAAACATATATAAAAATTTTATCTATTAAAAAAGGTAAGAGTAAAACTTGTTCAAAGTTTTTCTGCTGTTTTTATTTAACTGAAAATAATTATTAATTTAATGAATGCATTTGGAAAAGAATTTGTACAATGAGCCTTGCACATTCATGCTTTGCTACATGTTACAGGCCAAATCGTCTGTCAAATTTAAGCACCCGTTGTGCTCTAGTCAGTAATCAGCTTCAACATTTGTGAAAGCATGTTTTTTTATTTATTTATTTATTTTATTTTATTTTTTTGCTTTATTGCAATCTCTTCCTTCACAATTACAGTTTGCTAATGTTTCTTTTGGGAAAAGTGGGTCTTTTGCCCCCATCTGAGACCATGACATCATCACATTCTTGAGACGCACCATTGCAGATTTATCCAGAGACAGGGCTCTTTCTGGGTGTTTTTTATGTGTTATTGAAAACAGCAGCAGAGCCTGTTGTCTATGATGAATAGCTCAGATACTCCTGGACAACACAGTTCAATAGGACATAGCCTTTAGCACTTGGAACAATAGATTTGGTACAGTTTCAAAACATTCGGTCTGTAGAAAAAGTGTGTATTTTGCTAAGAGGGACGACAGCCTCCGTAGGTTTTGTCCAGGTTTCACCCAAATGAACTACGGGTGAGAGGTAATGTTCCACTGGCATTGATGGACCTCTGCTTTTCAATGATATTCAATGCTCCCTTTATCAGGAGCTCTGTGCACACGAACAATGTTTATAGCAGTGATTTGCAACGAAAAGAAGTGAAATGGAATAGAAATGTGTAGAAATATATCTAAAATTTGCAGTGGTGACAGAAGTACTCAGTCTTGTTACTTAAGTAAAGGTACAGAGCCAATACCAAAAAAAATAAAGTAAAAATGGTGGAAAAAAATCTACTGTAAGTAAAAGTACTAAAATATCAGTTTAAAAATTTACTTAAAGAGTAAAAAGTAAAAGTATTTCATGCAGATTGTGAGGTCTTAAAAGGCTTCAAATGTAGTAATTTTGATACAGATTTGTGCTGAATTTTGTCTAACAGAAACAATGTAATTGATAGCTTTTGGGTTTTTTTTCAAGCTGTTTTTATTTGTATATTTCTGTTCGCTCAAACTATGTAAAAAGTAAACCCTATCAGCGTTTTCAGCAGGTCTCAAACTATAACTAAAAAAAACAAAACTTATACTTTTCAGTCCAGTTAAATTTTTTTTTTTACATATTTATTTGACCAGGAATCAGGGGACACTCAAAACAAAGGACAAGATCATCTGGGGCAGTGTCTTCTCATCAGATTGTTATTAAAACAGCATTGTGGTACATTTTCCCTTCGAATTGATTTAAGGCAGTGTCCACCAGTGATCTGACCACAACTGAAGAAGCCGCTTGGATGACATTTTGTCCAGTTGACAGATTTCTTTTGCTATGGATCAAACCTGAACGACTGAGGGATTACACAGACACTAAAAACACCTCAGAAAAGATGCATTCTTGATGTGAGTGGGGTCACCTTTCCACAGAGCTGACCAGGAACTTAACCTGATGACATCCCCTGCTTATCTCCATAAAGACAGATATATTTAACTGGAGTATAAGTGGTATATAACCGGAGATAAGCAGGTGGCAGACCCCAGAAAAAGCGATATTGACAGATACGAGTGTTAGGTTTAAGCGCCTTTTTATTTCCCCATGTGTTTCTCTGTTTTCTACATTTTCCCAGTTTTAATTCATAAGAAGTTATTCCTATTTTTTTCTGTATATTTTTGTTAGTTCAATTTAGTTAGTAGTTAGTTGAGAATTTCACCATGGCCTTTTCCCTTTATTACTTTGTTTTTCTGGGCACTGGGTTTGACAAGTTTTTTGTTTTTTTTTCCAACAGCTTTCAAACTTAACAAGAACCAGAAGTTACGAAATAATAAACAGCTTTGAACCCTTACCTCTGTCTCTGTGTCCTTCTTAAATATGTTTGATCCATCCTTGGGTCGTAACAATGAGATATTGATAAACTTTGGCACTAAATATTCAAATAGGATGTAGTGCACTGCCAGTCGTCGGCCATTTTGTGTGAATGAATTTATATAATTATAGCGATGACATATGCTACTAAATGGATTTCACTTTCTACAACCGTGTCCTTCCAGCAGTCGATCCAAGCGACGTGAGGAAGCAACACATGAGCAAAAGGCGGTCGCTGACTAAAACTGCATGACATTTCAAACCAAAACTTCAACTAAAACTGGAAAGAATTAAAAACTAAAAAGTTAGCTGGTGGTGGGTCTGCAACTTGCATGTCTCCGTGAAGATGTTATTGAAAAAAATTCCACAGTATGGCATTAGCAGCTGTTTCTAACTCCATGTAGAGACAACAGGCTGTCCCACAAGTCAGATCAGTGGAGAGGCAAGACACTTACTGTATAAATTCATGTTTTGTTTTGTTTATTTTTTTTTAGCAATGTGACAAAGTGGCCCTTTGTCCCTTTTAATATCACCATAATTTAGTTTATTCACATTTGTTCATAATCCAATAATTTTTCAATATCCAACTAATCATAACTATCCTGGGTTTTTTCTACCTTTATTTTAAACACCGCACATTTTTTTAAAGGTTTGGGAGTGGTCGGGGGCTGGACCATGTGGAGGGGAGAACTGGGTTAAGTCTTCTTTTTCAATGGCTTTGTGTATTTGTTTCAATGTTTAAGTATTCATAGCTTTATTTTAAACACTTTTTGAGTTAAAGAGATTTAGGCCCTCATAAGTCTGCAGTGTATTACGAGATCCTGCTAAAGTTATACCTACTGTACCCGTGAAGTAAATGGTGTTTACCTAGGGGAGGAGCTTCTGGTTTGAGAGGGGATATAAACAGGGCAAGTCAGTCTTTTGGGGCAATCAGGTTGCTGTGTACATGTGGGGTTTTTCCTTAGTTTCTTAATTTCTGTTGCTTTTGTTTTAGTTAAGCACAGTTACTTTTTGTAAATATCTATTCTTTTTCCACGTTGGACCCTGTAATAAATTTCGGTAACAAAGAATTTATACATAGCAGTACTTTAGAATTCCTCCATGTTTTGCCGTCTTCTTTGTCTGATCCTCGGTGTCTGTAAAATACATTTGATTGGATTTATATTTAATGCTGTCTTGTGTAAGCTGTATCATATTGGAGTGCACCTGAGCTCAGCGATAACAGTGTGACCCGCCTGAACCGAGCGGCAGATTCTCCGTGCTACAAAGGCCTCGTGTTTGTGTAAAAAGGACTGTTAAAATCTCATATAAAAGTGTGGCAGTGTATCTGACAGAGGAGATGTGTTACAGATACGCTGCTCTTTGGATAAGAAATGGTCGGATAAAGCGTGAACAACCCAAACCAGGTCACGTCTATCCTCCTTATCCCGGCCCTCGCCCATTTAGGATACAACCGAGTACTGCTGTCACGATACTGACATTTCAAACTCGATGTCGATACGAAGGAATAGACTTGATACTCAATACCAATACCATGATGTGTCTTTCTTTAGACAACATAATGTGATTTTCAACATTAAATGGTAGTACTCTCTTTTCTATTCCCATGTGGCCTTATATCTGTGTAATCCCTCAGTGTCCAGGTTCAAGAAAGCTTCATTTCTGACCCATGAATGTATCAATATCAGTGTCAATACTTCCTCAAATAAGTATCTAGTTTTGATACTAGTTTTTCAATTAGTATCTGATTTTCAATACTTGTGGCAACCCTAGACCTGCGTAGAATATTTAGTATAATTAGGGGTGGAATCTAATTGCAAGTCCAGAATATCTCCTTGTATTATGTAAAGTCTGTCAGCACTCCCTCCATCGCATATGTGAAACGAAGGAGCTCATTGGTCACTTATCAGTTTGAATCAAATCAAACTTCTCTCAACTCCATAACAGAGTTTAGCGCTCAAAGATTCTGCAGAAACCCACAATGTTGATTTTTTTTCTTTACAGTATGATATTTTCTTTGCGTTTTTATTCCCCATGAGCAGTCATATTTATTGTGATATGAATAGCCCATGCGTGTCTCTGATTGGCTAATCCACCTGTCAATCACATTCATCTGAACTCAGGGAGATTGATTGGTGACCAGGCTCATATTGTTGGAAAGTATTTTAGAAGTGTGGATTCTGCATTCCAGGTGAAGTAGATTGAGTAATTTGATGAGATTTGGGGGTAATATAGGAGTATAAGTCGCACCAGCCAAAAAATGCATAAACATATCTTTCACATATAAATCGCATCTGAGTATAAGTCGCGCCCCCGGCCAAACTATGAAAAAAGTGCGACTTATAATCCAAAAAATATGGTACTTTTTAATAACAGACTATACCAAAACACTATTAAAACAGAACACTCTCAACAGTCTCATATCTATTTCACTGTTAACACGTTTACATGGGGGATACATTACGTAAAGCTGCACTAAGTAACTTTTCTGGAAGAGTGTCCGCTTGTTCCACCTCTTTGTTAATGGAGATGCTGTTGCTTTGCCTGGAATGTTCCACAGTTTGGTATTAAACAATTAAACAGGCCTAACATAGTGCACCTTTACTGTTTTATATCATAATAGATTTTTTTTTTAAATATGAACCAAGTGGGTTAAATACTTTTTTTTTTTAAGACAAACAGTTCTGTGTTGGCCAGTGGAGCATATGATCTTGTATTAAATGAAACCAGGACAAACTGAGCCTCAGTAATGTGAACAAACACTTAATTAAATCCATGATAATTTGTTTTGGAACACTGGTTTAATTGGTGCATTTGTGTGACCCGAGGTGAAAGTCAACTTCACAATTTGTAAAGAAGTGTGTGTTTGATATAGAGTTAAAGTCTCTGTACTAGATTCTTACCGTCTTAAAAACATTCAGAACAAAACTAGGTCATTTGAAACAGTTTGCAGTACTTTGTGTGTTCTGAACACTCTAATTATTCACCATGATGAGTTTACAAAGCTTTTCAGAGTATTATTTCAGAGTTTTGCCGCAACACTGAAGCAAACGACAACTACTATAGTATGACCAGATTTAGGATGGTTTGTATGGATAAAACTATGGACATTGTGGGTCAGTACTGTGTATAATCTGAGCACTGGCAAAACTGGCACTGTCCCGTGTAAATAGTGACGTCGGATCATCCTAAACTAGCATGCTAATGTACACTTCCTGATTATCTGACAATCTGTCCTGGGGAAAGACATATTTTGCTCAATTGCATGGGAAAAAATGGGATACACGGCCTTTAATATGAACAAACTGCATTGCTGCTACTGTATATTGTTCCTGTCTTCTTTTCTATAATATCATTTAGAAATAAACTGCATTGGCTTTTTTTTAAATAATGTGTAATCCTCCAAAGTGTGGCATTAAAAGCTTTCATCTCCGTGGAGAAAAGCAAGGTGACCGTGCAAAGTTACAGGTCAGATGTGTACGTTTGCCATCTATAAAAAGACGACGTGATCTGAAAATGAGTGTCTGGTCCAAAAAGTTTTTCACGAAGAAACAAGAGTCTTGAGCGTTTAGCAGGGAACGAGTGCTTAACAACGCTGTCAATCAAACCTGTTACTAGCGCTAGCAGGAGCGACCTTGGGAAAGAAGGTGCTTGATCTGTCTGTTGCTAATGTCTATATCTTGATTTGCGGGAACAATAGCAAAATAAAAACACCAGGATCATGTAGAGCGGGTTAATACAAACATTTTCAGACCAAAATGACAAGTATGACAGCAGCAGTTACGGAGAGAGCTTTTGCAATAGAAAGTGAATTGGAGTCCATGGAGCCAGAAGAGCGTCCATGATCACGTCCTATTTGGAAAGTGACGGCTAGCAGGTTAGCTATATCCATTTATATACACAGTCTATGGTGTCTGAGTGTATTGGTGTGTGAATGTGCGTGTGAATGGATGAGTGGTTCCTTGATGTAAAGGGCTTTGAGTGCCTAGTAATTTTCCTATTCAAGTTACTTTTACAGCAGTTTCAGGTCTTTTGAGTGCTTCATTATGATGTTCACATTTACTGAACCGGTGCCATGTTTTTGCGGTTCATTTTTCAAACGATAGTCACGTTGTCTCTGTGTGGACATATCCTGTGAAGCCTTGTCTTCACCGTTCCCGTTAAAGTGTGGTAAATGATTTGGACAATGTACCGCAGACACAGTGTACCTGAGACATTTTGATGTGATAATCCATTCTACAGGTGCCACAGAACCATACATGTTTGGTCTCCATCAAATCCTATTGCTTCTGTTACATAAGACAGATTTACAAAAGCTTCCAGGTAAAAGGAAGACAGCCTCTGTACCTGTGAGGGCCCCACACTGTCAGAACATCCAGTCCTCTCCAAATACTAAAAGAACCTTGTGTTTTATGTAATGAAAAACAAGCAAATTCACAAATCTCTATAGTTTAACATTGAGCTGGAGACTGGTAAATTCTATGGTGGAGTTTGCTGTTTAACTGTCAGATTACAGATGTGTCGACCTGGTTTATGGTTCATATCTTTGTAATTACTGCAACTATCCACATGAAGCAAAAACTGGTCTTCTGTGTCATCTTAAACTAAAAAAAGTGATTGTTTTTTTTCTTTTTTCCCTTCAGTGGTGCCATTTTTCAATCCCAAAACAGGCTGTTGTTGCCATATTAAGTCAAATTAAGATTAAGATTAATTTATTAACACCAAATTCTTGAACGTGAACACAACCTATTCATGGGTTTGAGCTTCTGTTATGGGCAACATTTTAAGGACTTTCCTCATTCAAAAGGCCAGTGGTGGAAGAACTACTCCATGTTGTTACTTAAGTAAAGTACAGATACTGGAGCAAAAAAAATAAAAAAAACTTAAGTATCCATGAAAAAGTATATAAGCACCTTTTCAGAACTTCTCAGACAAAAAAAAATACTGTAGGGAAGTAAAAGTAAAAAAAATCCAGGTTAAAATGTACTTAAGTAAAGTACAGATACTTAAAATGTTTACCTTAGTGCAGTACTTTACTACTTTTACTTTGTTACATTCCACTACTGCATTCAATAGGTATAATATTTTGTTTTAAATAGTTAATTGCCATGACAACAGTCCTGATCTTTCATCATTCTGAAGTGGTCTGTGGTTCAGTGGCTGCACAGTTGGTGAGTGGGAGGACCATCCGGACAATGGCCCGTCTCAGTGGCCTGTATTTATAAGACTGAACCTGGACCTTGGACTTCATGTGTGTGGGATGGAAAGTTTTCCCACTGGTTTATGTCATTTTGTCTTTGCCTGTAAAAAATATTGTTTTGTAACTAAACTTTTAAATAACCAAAGTGTCGTTGAAATTGAGAGTATCGTTTACAACAGAAGAGGTGATCAGTAAACATACTCCACATGTTCCAGGTAAAAATGACAATTGAAACTATGATTTTTGTTAACCTGACATGATTCTGACAAGTCCTGAAAATGACTCAAGATGTGATGCAATTTAGTGTCAAAGTTTTAGAAAGTATTTTTAATGGAAGGCATTATATAGAGCCATAAATGACTAGAATGACCACACTTTTTTCAGGCTTTTAATTCAAGCTGATTTTCTATAGTTTTATCATTAGTCTTCTTAACATTTGACTGACTGTGACCTTGACAGATGTGAGCATTTCCATTTTCATTTGTAGGCCATTTGAAAAAAAAATCATTTTCAAATTCTACCAGATTTTTTAAAAGATGAAAAACAGAACTAGTTCATTTGGGCCTTTTGCACTGGTCCAAATGTATTCCTAGCATCTTAATTGGTCACTGCTATGATTTTATGAGCACTCTTCACAACTTTTGGAGGCCAAAAAAAGTACTTCTGAGCAATAAAAACTCCTGTAATTGTAAGAACTAAACTTTTTAAATGGCATACTGTTTAACATTACAGGCAACTAAATTTTTCCTGAAGCACAAAGGTGGCAGACCCCCAACAGAAAAGTTACACAGTCCACCTTTATAGGCCCAGTACCCAGTTTGTATTTGAGCAACATTTGTGTTGCCCCAGTACAGATACATTGTATAAGCAGCTCTTGAGTCTTGCGAGTTGATGGTCAGAAAATGATCTCATAACCAGACATTTGATTTTTGGAAAAAAGTAAAAAGCATGACTGCCAGTAAAACATCTTTGCCATGTGCAGTGGATGGCACCTCTGGATAACACCTCTGGCACTGAGAACGTTTTGCAGGTTTGCTCATCAGCACTACAGCAGATAATTTAAGTGTGTTCAGAGGGAGCCTTGTACTTTGAATGATCATGCAGATGTAATCCTGTCACATGAAGCCTCATAACAAGGCCAGTGGGGAGGATGTGTTTGAGCAGAGCATTTATACAAGTGTGACGTTAGTACTACTGCTTTCCATCTGTCTCTTAGAGTTCCTTCTTCATGTATATTTACCTGATTCCTTGTTAACTGTATGGCTCATCTCTGTCATTAAAGATAAAACTGGAAAGCTGGTAATTATAGACGTATAGTTCTGGCCAGAATAGTGTTCATTATTGAATGAACTCTGCTGGACAGGGTCTCACAGCGCTGAGCACAGGCATGTGTGTGTACACTCTAAAATAAATTATTGACAAATACAAGAGGCAGAACTCATCAGTTTCTATGTGTATTATCCTGAATCATTTAATGTATGCAGACGACTTGGTGGTTTTTAGTCTGAGCTCCGCTGGTCTACAGCAGCTACTCCACATCTGCTCAGCTTATGGTGTGGAGCGTGACATTAAGTATAACGCAACTAAGAGTATGAACACGATCTGTAGGACCAAAGAGGACAAGCACATGAGAGGTCCTGTTTTTTGCCTGTCTAATGTTGTGTTGAGTGTTACAGCTAAAATGAAGTATCTTGGGCGTATCATCACTGTGGGCATGGCAGATGGTGATGATATTTATAGATAATGTAGGATGTTGTTGCTCAGGCAAACACTCTGATGGTTCTTGTACTGACGATGTAAAGCTCATAGTTTTTTGAATCACACTTTACACCGGTGTACACTGCCCCCCTCTGGACTCTGGAGATGTTTGTCACTGCGGGACTGAACACTTTGCAAGATGTAGTAAGAACTTTAATGTACAGCTTGATCTGCAGCTGAATAAGTCAAATATGAAATAATAATGTCACTCACAAATATAAGACTCAGTGCAATACAGTCCAAGGTGAGACACTGGTGTGGTTGTCTTTTGGAATGTTTGTTTGTTTGTCACTGTCCTTGTCTGTTTTAAAAATGGACCCTGAGTCTGGAATAAAGACAAATTGAAAATGAGGTTGATAATCAGGAAGTGCGTGTTAGCATGCTACTTCCTATCAGCTTTACCCTGATGGTAAAAAAACACTGAAAGTTGTGAAAAGTGCTAATAAACTCATCATGCTTAATATTTAGGATACTCAGAATGCATAAGAGAAGTGAGGAAGGTTTGAAGACAGTAAAAAAACAGACACAGCGCCTTTAAATTTAAAATACGTCGCATTATCAAAAGATGTCTGACGTGTCTTTGCTTTAGATGAAACATGGCGATTTTACGCTTTGGGGAATTTCAAATCAACACGAGCAAATTTGCATTGTCTTATCCGATTCTTATCTGAAGGAACATATGGATCTCAAAGCGGCCAATTTGAGTTGTGGATTTGACAGTAGACACAGTCGTCGGAGCAGTGCGGGGAGGGGGGGGTAGTTTTTTTGGTGTGTTCATTGGCGTTTGCTGTTATCTCCAGAGGCAGGCTGCAGAAGGAAGCGCAGAAATGGAGATGGTAATGTATTCAATGGGATTTCCATACATGCCGCATTGTGCTTAAGACACTGGAATCTGACTCACGCTTTTGGTCCAAACTGTGACCACTGCTACACTGTCAAAATGTATTCAGCTCATGAATTAGGGAAAATAACACATTATGTACGTCATATTCATTTGTTGAAGATGCACTAAAGAACTTTTCCGGTGAATGATCCGCTGCCTGCTTGTCTTCATGGAGTTGTTAAGGCTGGTTTATAGTCCAGCGTCAGGCACCGTACGGACTTCTGCACAGCTAATCAGAGTTCAGGTGCATCGTGGGAATCCAAACGATGTCATTAGCATTTATTTATTTACATTTCTTTGCTAAACCTTTGCTGTTCCAAACTCTTTTCAATCAGTTGTCTATATAATTTTTGTGGATTATCCCATCACGCTTCCCACATTCGGCGAAAATTCAACACATCGTAACTTTTGGGCGATTTGATGCTGGACCATAAACCATTTATTGCTTTGCCTGGAATGTCCCACAGTATGGCATTAAACCTGCCCAACTACATGCTGCCAGGTCAAGTTACCGGTCGGATACATGGAAAGGCGTTCAATAAAAACACCTGTAGTGGCGTTCTTGCAGGGTAGATAGGACTGTGGAACTTCTAGCCAAAGCAATAACATCTCATTGGAGACAAGGCGTTGATGAACCCCTAGAATCGTGTACTTTTAATTATTTGCCAAAGTACCATCCCCTACCCCATTCTGGCTTACAGTTTAGTACTCTCTGGGATCTTTGACTATTGTATTTGATGAGCATGATCATGTAGAGAAGGTTTCAGTGCTGCTCATCTGGACAATGTTTTTACGAGACGTTTCTGCTCCCATCCAGAAGCCATTTTCTATTTGCTGGCATTGCTTTTGAGACACTGGGATTTCCAGCTTCGAATCATGTCACCACTTTTCCTTCATTATGAGTTTAGTCAGAGTTATATTCTAATAGAGTCAGGTATGTTTGAGTAATCCTGTGTCGTCCTGCTTTCAAGGCTGGACTGCTCAGAAACCTGTTTTCACCTACTACTAAGCCTGTCATGTAATTGTTATATTGACTTATCACTTTATGACTCAATATTTATCCCGTGTAAAATGTCTGCATTTGGGGGAGTATTTTGTCATTTTTCTGCACTCTGATAAGATTTGAGCTGTACATCGATGAATATATAAGTTCTATAGTGAGTTCTATCGACTCTTTATTGAGACAAACTAATACTAACATGTTATTCTGATATTTATCTGTTGCATCTCATGGTTTTTAACAATACTGTAACTTTAGAATAGTTTTTTGGAGGGATTATCCTATTATTATTTGTTTCAGTATTATCGTTTATTGTCGATTAGTTTATTCAGTAAGTAATATGACGTATTTCAAAGTATGTTCTTGTGACAGACCCACCTAACTGTAACTGTAAATATTCCCAAAAATTTTTACTTTGGGTCATAGACATAAGGTTAAAAATATAGTATAGTCATTTTCCCACAGTAAAAACCCACTAGCTGCAGAAGTATAAAGTGGTCTCTCAGTTTTGAAGTTTTGAAAAAAAAAAAGTAAACAAAGCTGTTTCTTTTACTAAGACATTTCAGATCAGTATTGCTGTTTACAATGATCAAAATGTGAATGAACAATCTAGCCCTATGTATGTTGTAAATTTCTACTAAATATAGAAAATAATTATAACGTCTCCTTTAGCCTCTCTGGTTTTTGGTGCACATCCCAACATCTGATCCAGACTGCTGTTTCCCATGTCTCCATAAGATATTAATACCTCACCTCCGCCTGCTGTTGCCACGTGTGTTGTTAGAGTGAAAGTGAAGAAGGAGAAAAAACAAGGAGAGGAGGAGACGAGAGGAGACGAGAGCGTGCCGAACTGCCACAGCTCCCCCTAGAGGCCGATGGAGTTACTTCATCCAGCTGTGAGGGCTGCTGCTGCCGATCCCACCCAGTCCCTGCAGCAGGCTCATCCGTCATCATTTAACAAAGTGGTCAGACCTAATGCCAATTTAGACGTTTTCTTCAAGCAATCTGGTTTACAATGTCAATTATAAGACGCAAATGTGTAACAAGTTAGACTGCTTATTCCACTAAAAAGTCTTGAGAAAACTGACAACTTTGTTTATAATTTCACATCCTGGTTGGGCCTGGGTGCAGATGTGTTACCTAGCAACCACTTTACCACTGGGGTCGAAGTTTGTCAAATTTGCGCAACAATTATGATTTGACAAATTGAAATATGAGATGTTTTAGTTAAATTGATGCTTTAACAGTCACAAAATCAACTTCTTTTCACATAAATTGTTCCTGAATGTTCACATGTTTGAGTAACCCTTTATTATTAGTCCGTCTGCATCTTCATAGCTCAAAACGCTCTGTTCCACCATAAGGGACGTTTAAAGGAAAGTGATACATGTTTACTGTGTTGTGGCTACTGTCAGAAAAATGTGTTTTCTTTTGTTGTTTTTTTAATGTAAATTGTTCCTGCATGGTGGATAGAATAGAAATATTATATATATATATATATATATATATATATATATATATATATATATATATATATATATATATATATATATATATATATATATATATATATATATATATATATATATATATATATATATATATATATATATATATATATATATATATATATATATATATATATATATATATATATATATATATATATATATATATATATATAAACATCCCAAATATATATATAATATATATAATATATTATATATTATAATATATATATATATATATATATATATATATATATATATATATATATATATATATATATATATATATATATATATATATATATATATATATATATATATATATATATATATATATATATATATATATATATATATATATATATATATATATATTATATATATATTATAATATAATATAATAACAGTTTGGTGCAGGTGGATGAAAAACCTGTAAACATATGATACATACATCTAATACAACACATCTCACCTCTCAAATACACCATTTCTAAAAACATTCAGTTTACTTAAAGAGTAAAAAGTAAAAGTATTTTGCATTGACTGATCATTTTATTTGGGATGTTTTTATTTGTATATTTGTTGTTACATTTTTGTTTGTTCAAATTATGAATGTGTTAAAATGTGTTAAAAATAAACCCTCAGACTTTTCAGCAGGTCTCAAACAATCAAAAGTCCAGTTCAAAAATGTAGTAGTGTAGTGTAGAAAGTACAGATACTGCTCTTAAATGTACTGAAGTATAAGTAAAAAGCATCCACTTTAAAATGTACTTAAGTAAAATACAGATACCTAATATTTCTACTTAAGTGCAGTTAGTGTTCTACTTTTACTTTGTTACGTTCCACCACTGTAGGCTGGTAGAGCGTAGAGTTATTCTCTTTAGATCTCACAGCTACTTCTTGTATTTTTGTACTTTACTTTTCAACTTTTTTCGCACTTAACTGGTATAAAACTATGATCATATTTACCACAGGTACTATCCCAACAAACAAAGTAATCATTAGAGAACCATGTAAACCTGACATGTGCACTGAAACTGCAGCCCTGTGTTTGTTTTTAGACTGACACACTCCAAACACCTCCAAACACTGCCACGTTCACGGGTTCTTAGCTAAAACAGAGACAGAGGTGCACCCTCTACTCCTGTCAGGGCACTGTCTGCTCCTGTCGGGGCTCCATCACAAGGGAGATGCTCAAAGGACTAGCAGCCTGAGAAGTACTCCAAATATACTACAGTAGACTACGGTTTTTAAGTTAGAAATTAGACATTTGCAATCTTCTATTTTCATTTCCAAGGGCCCATATTACACTATTTTCTGATCTATATGTATTATAATGTTGTTTCCTCATCACAAACAGACCTGGAGTCGTGTTTTGTTTCATTCAGGAGGTAACAGAATTATACCATGACTTAAAGATCACAGGGGTCCATTTTGTGTAATACAGGACCTTTAAACAATAACATATGTAGATTAATATTTAACTCATTTTTTTTTATTGAAACGTGGCAACACATTTTTGAACCTTGTGTATGCCGTCCATCGCTCCTCGAGCCAGACCCAAACCTGACTGACCAATTTGTTTTTATTTCAGTGACGCTAGTAAAACGAAGGAGCTCATTGGTCCTCCATCATTTTGAACGAAAATCACATTTCTCTTACCTCACATGAACAGTTTAATTCTTCGCTCTTTGATTCTGCAGAAATCCTCCGTGTTTTTCAGTCCTTTGTGATATTTCCACATGAGCAGCCATATTTGTGTTAATACGGGCAGACCGCGCATGTCCTTGATTGGCTAATCCACCTGTCAATCACGCCCATCTGAACTTGGGGTATGGAAGTATTGAGGTGAATATTAAGTTTGTGTTTTCTGGATCCCAGCCAAAGCCCTATAGCAGAGTGCTGTGTACTGAGGCCATGCAGAAGAAAAGGAGAAAATGAACAGTGTATGAAGAATAATGAGGCTGCTGATATGAGCGTGTTATTAGACTGCTCCCAAGAGTCAGGCCTGCAAAGGAGACAGAGCCAAGCACGCAGCACTGTGAACAGAGGGGCTGTATATTTACTTCTATGCATAAAGTCTACTTCTAAGAATTATATGGGTCTCATTTTGAAGCAACAATACATCAAAAAGACTTCAGTTTACTTAGTTTTTTTTATTATTTGTTATTCTTTTGCATTGGAGCAGAAGTGGGTAGTATTTGTTTACATTTACTTTGTGAAAATGTCACTTCTCTGAGGAGTTTTCAGACAGCACACTTAGCATACTCCTACGTTAGTAATAAATTTGACAGTGTAACCGTACTCTACTTGAATAAAAGTTCTGGTGACTCCCTAAATCAACAAATGACAAAAGCTTTATGTTGACAATATTAAAAGATTAGAACATTTGTGTTTCTTGCACTGCTCCTTCAGTGTCTTGCCCAAGGACACAATGAGAGCATTCATCTGTGGGAGCTCAAATCCCACCGCCAACCTGTGGGTCAGTGGATCTGACCACTCAACTAACACTCTACCAACTGAACTACTGTTGATTCAAATCATAAATGTCAAAAAAGTTACTCTTATAATTACTCTTACTTGAGTAGTAGTTTTCTCAAGTTCTACTCTTCCTTGAGTAATTTCTTGGACCACTACAACTTTGATTTCCTCTTGAGTACTATTATATGGAAGTAACATTATTCTTGGTTCAGCACAACTTTAGTACAGTACTAAACCTAGCGACAATCATTTCAAAACACAGTGAATCTTTTGACTTATTTTTAGTAATACCATTTTGTGAGCCCATTACATAACATTAGCACATCTTAGCTCCTCCTCCTTTCATATCCTATGTATTTAGTCACTACTGATACAATGTCTCCTTTGGTAACGCTGTCACCCTCTGAGCAGGGCCCTGCTTAGACTTAGCAGCAGCTTAGTGCTCCGAGGCCACCAGAGGGCCCCCAAGAGCCCATACATTTTATATTGAAAATTATGATTAGAAAGGTTTTTTTAGAGATTAAACCGCACTCGAGTGTTTATACTAGTCTGCATATCCCTCTAAAATGATTACATGTGTTTTATTTCCAGTAGCTAAATATGTGCTTCCTACATTTGTTTTTGAGTGGGCAGTGGTGTGGACAGCTACAGTTTACACTGGCATGAAGGACCCCCTCTCCTCTAGGTGCATTCTGGGTGCACTGAGCAACAGAGGAAGATTTGAAAGAGTATTTTACAAACTAAAACTTCAGTTAGTTTTGGAGAAAGAGAGACTTTTCCCTCAAAATGTGTCCCACTATACACCATTGGACCTGCAGATAAAACACTGAGGCTGGACATGTATAATTCTGCAGACAGGGCACACCTCAGAGCAGCAGAGGACAGCTGATCCCTTTGTGACCTAAACTGTGAGATGATGTGAGTGTAGATAAACCAGGTCACTACTGTTGTCAAATTAACTGTGCTGATTATGGCAGAAACCTCTTACATCTGCTGGACGAAAGAACGACCTGTGAACGACTCCTGTTGTGAAAGCTCATATAAGGATGAACCGATACCACTTTTGTAACACGAGCACGAGTACCTCATTTTGAGTACTCGCCGATACTAGACATTATTTTTTACAGGTGTTTGATTATAGTGGTGAATCTAATTCATTTCATAGGATTTTTATAGTATGAGCCTAATTTTCATCTAAGAATACTTATTTGAGAGGCTGTTTTAAAATTCTACTGAAATCGCTGTAGTTAGGAATAATTCCAATATAAATTATTTAGATAAGCACCTGGTTTTAATATTTACTGCTAACGAGCCACTGTTAGCAGTGAGTGTTGTATTACTTTTACTATGACCACACTACGACACATTATGGACATTTTATGCCTCATTTAAAAGCTCTGTGCCCGCTCTATTTGTGTGTCAGTTATAATAAGTTACAATGCTGTACTGGCACCCGATACTGGTATTGGTGCATCCCTACTCATTAGTATGCACATTTACACGAAATTTCTGCAAATTTTGCATGCAAATGAATGTCTCCAAACTCAATTCTGCATCCAAAGCCTGACAATAAACATCAAAATAAAATCCTCTAATTTTTATGTTCAGTCCTCCCAAATGATGTGATGATTATGTCCAGACTGTTTCTCCTATGCAACTCTGACTTGGATCACTACTTTGTACTTGAGTAATATCATTCTGAAGTAAATGTACTCTTGCTTAAGTACATCTTTTCCATCTTCTATCCAATTCTGCATGTTATAACATAAACAACTGATAAATGTAAACCCACATTAGTCAACTGGAACACATTAAAATGGACCAAAAAATAAAAAAAATAAAATGTCCATAACTTAAACATTTCTCTGGCAGACCCCCCTCCTCACATGTTTTTACTGTTATACTTGTGGCTATTGCTGTTGTGAACCTTGAATTTTCATACCAACAAATTGTGGTACCAACTGAACAGCAGGGGGCCTGCTGTTCAGTTGGTATGACACGGCCTCTCTGTGATCCGAATGATGAGTGACACAATCTGTTCATCGCACATCTTTATTAATAGATATGTGCATGTTAACCCTTTGACGCCTGGATCATTTTCCCAGTACAAAAGTAATTATATAATCCCTCGTTTATTCAGGAGAGGTTGATGGTGCAAAACATGTCAAAGGAACAGTGTTTTTAAAATGCAGCCGGAAGTCGGTCCAATTAAATGTTTGGAACCACCCTCTCATTATATGTTTTTCTTTATTTTTACTACTTTCAACATTTTATATAAATATAGAAGACATCAGATATATGAAGTAAGATATATGGAATTATGTAGTAATTTTATTTTATTTTTTTCTGTTTTTATATTTTACATTCAAATCCCACCCTTTGCTTTGTCAGAAATATTTAGTTATATTTACATTTTTAACTTACTACATAGTTACTTTTTTCCTTATTATATAATTCCATATATTTTTCTTCATATATTTGATATATTCTCTTTGTATATAAAATGTAGGAAGTTAAAAAAAATAAAATAAAATGGTGTTGTAAATGTACACTGCCAGTAAAAAGTTTGGACACACCCTCTCATTCATTCATTTTTCTTTATTTCTACTTCTTTCTACATTTTATAAACATACGGAAAACATCAGATATATGAAGAAAGATATATGGAATTATGTAGCAAAGGCAAAAAGTTAAATAACTACTAAATATTTTTAGTTTTAAGAGAATATGATTTTTTTTTCTTTACTACATAATTCCATATATCTTACTTCATGTATGTGATATATTCTGTATGTCTATAAAATGTAAGAAGTACTAAAAATAAAGAAAAAAAATGAATGATATGATGTGTCCAAACTTTTGTTAAATGAAGGTTTAAACTGTCAGACAAAATACCTCTCGTGTGCAAATCGTTTATAAGTTTTGGATGGGATTTTCAGTGTTGACAACAGAGGTTTTAGAACCACTACCTCCTGAATTTTTGTAGTTATCTTCTCAAGTTTGTCGAAAAACTGCCACTTAGCTGATGTAAAACTATGAAATATATTTACCACAGATCCTATCCCGCCATGAAAAGCTGCCAGATGCACTTTCAGAGGGCTCATGGCTGTTCGTAGGATTTGCTCTTAGAAGAACACATTTTGTGAATCCCAAAACTGTTCATAAGACGGCCTTAAAAGTGCACATCACAGGTTTTCATGTTGTTTTTTTTCTAATTATGACTTGGTTTGGTAGGATAGTAACAGTAAATATTTATGTACTTATAGTGGCAATTTGTAGAAAAAAAATTGAGGAGATGGGCGGAGTGTCTTGCCCAAGGACACAATGAGAGTATTCATCTGTTGGAGCTGGAATTGCACCACCAACCTGTGGGTCTGTGGATCTGACCGCTCAGCCATTGATGTTTATGTCAAGAACGCGATTTGAACCGTCCATCTTTGGATCACTCTACCAATTAAGTTGCTGTTGCTTCAAATAATAAATCAGATGTGTAGGAGTAAGTAGTAGTTTTGTCACTTTCTACTCTTCCTTGAGTAATTTCTTGGACCACTATGACTTTGATTTCCTCTTGAGTACTATTACATTGAAGTAACAGTACGTTTCCTTGAGTACAACTTTAGTGCAGCCCACCTCTGTAAAGAAAAAAACAGCTGAGAAAAAAAGTACAAAAATACAGAAAGTAGTGTTCTATGTCAACACAGAACAATACACCTGCAATGTAGGAACAGTTTAAACCTGCATTTAACAAAATAAAGCTGTTATTATTAGTTTAATTGTATCTACTGTGCAATGAAGACAGTTTTGACCCTTATTATAAGTATGATTGCTAAGTAACAGAAGTGGAATTACCTACGTATGTCATATCTGCTGCCATAAACAGGAGGTACTATTATAACAGTGCCTCCTGGAGCCACGATACATGGCCCTATTCATTCTTTCATTTAAAAAAACAGCCCCAAAGCATGATGTTTCCACCCCAATGCTTCACAGTAGGTATGGACTCTTATATATAGCATTCTTAGATATATATTATAAACCATTAACAATACAAAATGTAATAAAAATAGAAAAAACATTTGTAGAAAAACTTAACCATATTGGTAGTCTAATCATATGCACTTTAAGCACAAATGTGGTAGTAAGAACATGCCATGAACAAAGCGTTTGGTCCAGATAAGTACACATTTGAAACTTTTCTACTTTGGACCACTCCTGGACGATTGAGCGATTACACCGACTGGGTTAAAATGCACGGCTCTGAGGGTGGGCTCTTCAAAAGCGCGGTCAGAGCGTTGAATACAGCTCAGAGAACAGCCTTGCATTCAGCCACAACGACCCACTATCTATATTTGCCTATGGGGCTTAGCTGCAGGTGGACATGAAAGCCAACGCTCTCAGGTCAACTGGCTCTGGAACAAACGAAGCCCTCTCCTCTTCCTCTCTGCTCTCCTCCTGTCCTCCTCTCCTCTTTCCTCCTCTCGTCATCCTCCGCATATATTTACTAAGTCATTACCATTCACCGCATTATCAAACGTGTGTGTGACAAGCATCGTAATTGTCGGATTTGTGAGATATTTGTTTGGTTTATGTCGATGAGGGGGCTTCAGCGTGCATGGGGGGAGTAATTGACTCAAGAGGAGGGTAAAACGTGTTATCCTTGAGCTCTTGGTGTTGGAGAACCATGTGTGTGTTCTCCAGCATCAATATTAATACAGAGGAAGGTCTGGGGAGGAAAGCTTACCAAGTCATAATCCGTGTTGGTTATGGGTGGGCTTCATAATGGATATTAACAAGTAGTAACCACACTCAAATTCAGTTTCATTAATACTGATGACATGTTGCGTGCTTGGTCTATTTGATGAGTTGTTTTTTTTTACATTATTATAGGCATTTATGTTTTAATTATCGAAATACAAATGTTTTGACACATTACTGGACTTTCTACACCAAACGATCAAAGTTGCTATAGTACTTCTCCACGTTCAAGGCTCAAAGCGCTTTACTGCGGTGGGTCAAGTGTCTTGCCCAAGGACACAACAGCATTAATCTGTGGGAGCTGGAATTGCCCCGTCAACCTGCGGGTCAGTGGATTGGACTGAGCTACTGATGATGTTTATGTCTACAGCTTTAGTTTAGTCAAATGAATGTGTTTGTGCAAGTGTGCATGTACAGCTGTAGTATTTGAGTCATTTTAAATGTTGAATATGGAGTGAGATGTTTTTATGGAAATGATACTTAATCATAAATTCAATAACTATGCTATTATGATGAGGCTATTATTAGCCTACTAGCGAATATTTGCCATTTGAACAATAAAAAGGTATTCAATAAACAGTTTAATTTATTTACAAATAAAGTCTGTGCGCCACTGTACAAAATGCTGTTGAACAATGTGAAAATATGGAAACAAATTCAACATGTTCTAACAACTCCATATATGGCTTTGTAACTTTTGTTTTTATTATTTTTATTTTTTTTAGATTTAGACAAAGAAAATCAAATATTAAAGTGGTAAATGTTTTAAACACACTTTAACAGAGTACAAAATCCAGTATGTCCCATTAATAGAGGAGATTATGGAGGCCCCCATAATTTAAATTTGAAAAAGTTGAACAATAGATGCTTGTTTAACATTAACAATAACATATAAAAGTAACTATTGTTAAAAAGAACCATTTAAAGCCATTTAAAGATTAAATAGAAGCATTAAATGTATTTTTTACTCCAACATTTTTTTTATGTAAATTAATGGCAAATATTAAGCAAAAATATTATTCAAGCGTTTTATCACATTATGACTATAATTCCTTTATTAAAAATATCTAGACTTTGTGATGTCTGTTCAGTTATAACTCAAAACTAACGAGAGCCGCACAGCTGAGGCTCATGTGGCCAATAATGCACTTAAGTTTCACTTTTGTTTTCTCCTCTTACAGCATTTAATAACAAAGACAGCCCCGTGGAGCACATGCTTTTGTTTTGATAACTTTAAAATTTTACTCTGCGGTTTCCTGAGTGAGTATGATTATCGCGCTTTACGTACTACACCAATTGTGCTTTTACCAGGACCAAGGAGGAGTTTTTCAGTGGAGTCTTGTTATGTGTTTTGTTTTTACTTAATGCACAGACGCTGCAGACTGTGACCAAATGTGGATATTATTAAACACAACACTTTGATTGTGAGGCACTGTAAAAGTCCCTCACTTGAGACACTGTTTCTTCAACTCTTCTGTTACTCGTAAGAAAATACACTGCGCTTGGCACTGATATTAAGACCCAGTGGCTAAAACCTGAGTGGTGCATTTGTTGGCGCAGGCGCAGTTGGGACTTGTGTTGTGACCTGAGCTGCTGTTCATTCAGTTGGAGCATTTAATGTTTTATCTCAGAACAGCCCGGTCACACTGACTGTCCAGAAGCATCTTACTAGTTCAGATATTGTACCTATCAAGCGCAAATTCATCATTTCCCTCTGGTATTGTGTCCTACATTTCTCAACCAAAACTTATAACCTTACCTGACAGGAGCATGGTTAAAGTTTTGTAACAGCTGCCCCTCCTTCCTCTTCAGGATCCCGTGCCTACGAAATTAAGTTATATATATTCACTCTTCAAAGTCTAAAACATTATGTTTGGCAAACCATGAAGTTTAGTAATTTACTCTGCATTTTGGACAGAAATATGACCAAAGCTCCACTCACTTTTTTGCCATGTTTGGACATTACTGTGACACGTGACATTTTACATAAAGTGACAGAGCAGAATAAGAAAACTAGCTTTCTGAATGATACAATGAGGCTTTATTGGCATTAAATGTACAGCCCTGACACAACGGACTAAACCAATGTGTAACAACAGGGAGGGGTGATTAGGTTTTCATTTTCAGACTTATTTAATGACAGTGAACTGTGTGGATACTGTATACAGTGCATTCTAATATATAAATCACTTTTACCATAATTCACTATTTGTCATAAAGCGTTAATGCAAGGGGAGGGGTGGACAGTAAGAGGGGACTTCTTCTTCTACTACTACTACTACTACTACTAATGCATTTGTGTTATATAGCGCTTTTCCAGATGCTCAAAATCCAGTCACTCATTCACACAACATATTTATACACAAGCAAACTGAGTTAAGTGTCTTGCCTAAGGACACAACAGCAGTATATACACTCACTGATGCCCCGCCTCATATTCCCCAGAGTCTCCCATCCCAGCACTAACCAGGCCCACCCCTGTTTAGCTTCCTAGATCAGACAAGATTGGTCATTCTCAACACAGTGTTTTTTTTTTTTTTTTACACAATCCAGTCTCCAGGCACCGTGGCCCCCCTCTGTCCTTACTTCGGACTTCATCTGTTGTCCTGGCATCGCCATGGGAACAGGTAATCAGGTTTGGTGAGCTATTGTCTCGGATCGGCGCATGCTAGCTGCCCGGTAATTGGAAATGAGTGAGCGTGATGCGGAAAGAGCGCGCGGTAGGTGACTCAGAGGTGGGCATGTTTTTGAAGAGTGTGGAGTCGACTTGGAGCTTCGGAGCGAACATTGGCAGAGAAGGCAGAGTGTCCCCCAGGATTTCTGCAGCGGTGATGGTTATGACTGTAGCGCTGTGTCTGCTCCCATAGGGACCCGGGCAGACAGAACCCAAACACATTCACCGGCTCGGCTCACTGAAGCAATGTGGCCCCTAAAGGTAGACTGTCTCAACCTTTCTTATTGTCAATATTACCTGGAAACACTGAATTCACATATTCACAGGTGTAAAAATATAAAATGTCACATATGGTTTTTAGCATTGCTGCCATAGAAACCCCTGCACGTTATTATGCTATAAAATTAACATACGCAACCATTTCTGCAAAAAAAATACAGTACAATTATTCTACAAACCAGTAAAAATGGAGTATGGCTCACCATGGCAACTCCTGATAGCGACAATAAAGGACGCATCATTAGTTTATAGCACAACAATCTTTGTTTTGTTTAAAGGAGCACTTTGGGACTTAGTATATCACCTGCTTGTCTCATGAAACTGTTATTGCCTGGAATGTTCAAGAGTACGATAAAAACCTTATATTTATCTTGTTATTATTCAAATTACAGACATTTTGATTGCTACAACATTTGGTGTGAAGCAGAAAGTGTATATTTAATAATAATAATAATAATAATAATAATAATAATAATAATAATAATAATAATAATAATAATAATAATAATAGTCATAATAATAAAAACTGCAAACAGTGGTAAAGACCCTAACCCTTGTGACTGTGGGGTACATGCCACTGCAAAGTTCATGCCTCTCGTCCCCGCTTACATCTTCCCCCAAAATCAGCATCTATGTACTACTACTCCATTCTTTCCAATGAGAGCATTTATGACATTGTTTCGGATGCAGTTTTAATGAGTCCCTCGCCGGGACATTGTCCTAGGCTCAGACCTAATAATAATAATGCTTAGGATGTAGAAGTTCAAGAAATGAGATGAGGAACTTTTCAGATCACTGCTTTAATTACAACTTCTAATAGTATAATCAAGTCTGCAGAATTCATAGTGGGAAACACTCTGTTCCACCTTGTGATGTCATGTGGTAATGCAGGAAGTGCTCCACTGTGTTTTCAAACTCCACACACCTTCACTAGAATCACTGGTATAATTTCAGCCTTGGAATTGACAAGGTCTACTGAACTAAAGGTGAAAAATAGCTGTTAACTTGAAAACTACCACTACATGACATCACAAGGTGGAACAGAGCATTTTGAGATGTAGACACACTAATAATACAGGATTACTCAAACATGTATGAATGAAACAAAACACAACTCCAGATCTGTTTTTGGTGAGGTAACAACACTATAACAGATGAGATAAAGCTCCCAAGAGTCAATGCTGTGTTATATAGGATCTTTATTAATTAAACCAGGTATCAAAGGTAAAAGGTCACCTGAAATCCAGCTGCTGTAGTGAAATTATAATGTTTTTCTTTTTGCACATATCCCTTCAAACAAAGATGCTCTATTCAGTAGCATTACCACAGCACATCGTCCATTACCTCCGGAGCACATACCGAGAGGTCAGATCTGCATGTGGGCACGGCCTCGTCACGATTGACAAAACGTTTCAATGGATTTATGCATCATCTGAAGGTGCTGTGGTCCTGACATTTTCAGCTCAGCAGGACGCTCCAAATCTTACCCCATAATAATATTCTCTCCAAGGCCTGGATTCATGTTTCTTTCATACCACACTATGTTTGCTCGCACAGATTAGAAAGAGAAAAAAACAGCAGGAAAAGCACATTTTGGAGACGATGGTATTTCCACATAATCAGATGATGTGGTCTGGATTATAGACTTATATGTTATTATCACACAAAGCTCCAGGAGCAGATGAACTCATAAGAAAACATGACAGTGTTATATTAATTCTTGTATATTTCAGAGTTTGTGTAATGGTAAGACTGGTTGTTCATTTCCCTGAAGTAAAGCACATAGTAATGAAATGTGAAGTTGAATCGTCTCGTCTGCAGAGGTGAACCTGTACATGTGGTCGTGCACTCTTAGAAAAGGTATTACAACTGAACCTGCAGACAGAGCACACATGCACATTTTTTTAACTCATTTACCTTGTATTTGGGGACACAGAAAGGTCAAGTTTATTAAATTTAAAATCCAATCCAGTATTTTAAAAATGCACAAAGAAAAAAGAAAGAAAGAGGGGAAAAAGGGGAGAAAAAAAGATAAGAAAATTAAAAGAAAAAATTGAGCCTTACTCAATTACTATTATCTTTCTTAATTTTCCACCCTTTTTTATTCTGCTCTCTTTTAATATTAATTTTATGATAATTATTTATGTTTTCACTTGTCGTATTTTGATTTTTAATGGCTTTCTTATTTTGAAAAACACTTTGAACTACTCCGTATACGAATTGTGCTATACAAATAAATTTGCCCTTTCCCTTCTGTTTTATTAATTACCTACATATGCACACACACACACACACACACACTGTTGTATTGTTGTTGTATTGTATTGATAATCAGGAGGTGCACATTAGCATACTAGATGTTGTGAGCTTTACCGTGGCAGCAAAACTGGTCTCTGAAAGTTGTGAGTTTTGTAAACTCATCACGGTGAATAATTAGGATGTTCAGAGTGTATAAGGTAAATGAGGAATAACTTTGCACCACTGCAAGAAGTTTAAAATGAACTACTTCTGTTTTATACTTTTTGACAGGAGTAAAAATCAGGTGCAGCACCTTTAAATAATCCAATTATATCCAAGACCAAACTGATGACTAATTAAAGTCTTTATGTGTTGTATTTGTGAGAGCAGGGTGTAGGTCCTCGTATGGCCCCTCTGTCACGTTGGCTGTATTCACTGTCACAGTAACAGTAATTGGACTCAGCAGACACGTTTGGACACTGTCTATTTATCACTGAGCATCGGTTAATTAGCCGCCTGAAGCTAGCACATGCCGCGGTTCACTCTGGCTACGTGTTTTTAATAGCACCGACCGTAAGCAATGCTCTGCTACAGGTAGAAAGAGACATTAAAGGTGGTCTGTGTGTGTCAAATTACAGCATCTTGTTTGGGTTACAGAATGATGAATTATTAGGACTGTTGCCATAGCAATTAACAATTTAAAACAAAATAGTGCATCTTTTCCAGTCTCTGTATCTGTACTTTACTTAAGTCGATTTATAGTAGATACTTTTTACTTTTACCTCACTATATTTGAAAGCAGTATCTGTACTTTCTACTCCAGTACATTGACCTGGACTGTAGAGCAAAAGTACTTTTTATTATTATTTGAGACCTGCTGTAAAGGTTGAGGGTTTATCTTTAATATTTTAATTCATAGTTTGAGCAAACAGAATTATACAGATAAAAACAACTAAAAACAAACATTTTTAACAAAATCACTACATGTAAAGCTTTATACGAGCTCAAAATCTGCATGAACATGAGCATGAGCATTTTACTCTTTAAGTACATTTTTAAACTAGTACTTTAATACTTTTTTCATATGATGCTTGTTTTTCATAGTATACTTTTACTTGAGTGTTTTTTGCTCTGATATCTGTACTTTTACTTAAGTAACATAATTGATTACTTCTTCCACCGCTGATCTTTTGTGAGAAAAAGTCCTCAAAATGTTGCATATAAAAGGAGGATAAACACCACGAATAATCAGTCAAAAGTGACTTTTCTACAAAATTAAAATTTTAAATTTTATAATTTCATTGGCCTATCCGTGACCCCATAAGAGCTGATGTTCAAATCAAATATATCTCAGCAGAAAACAGTTCAAATACTGATTGATTCTTGATTACAAAAACATGATGGCCCACATTCTAATTTTGTGTTTTGGTTCTCAAGACGATTATCTAATCAGAGGATAATCTCACACCAATCTCTCATTTGAGTTGACAGTTTCAGAGCTGAAATCCAGTTGGTTTAAATGGACTCTTTGATCTGAATCCTTAATATTACTGTGCTCTGTCTGCAAGTTTAGACTCTGGCAACACAGGGTCAGAGGTGATTGTGATGCACCTTTGAAAAAACAAAACAGCAAGAGCACAGTCAATTTTGTGTCATATAAGATCTTTAAAGGAGCTGTATATGTAACACAGCTCCTTTAAAGATCTTATACGAGTTTTAAGTCATGTTATAATGTTGTTACCTCATCCAAAACAGACCTGGAGTTGTGTTTTGTTTCATTCACGCATGTCTGAATAACCCTTTATTATTAGTCTGTCTACATCTCCAAAGCTCAAAATGTTCTGTTCCACCTTGTCATGTCATGAGGTGTTAGTTTTTAAGTTACCATGTGTCTTTTACCTTTACTTCAATAGGGATGAGTAATTCCAGGGCTGAAATGATCCAGATGAATCTAGTGAAGGTGGATGGAGTTTAAAAACACAGTGCAGCACTTCCTGTATCACCACACGACATCACAAGGTGGAACAGAGTGTTTTCAGTTTGAGAGAAAACAAAAATAGCCTAAATATGCAGGTTTGTGTGTTAAACTTGAGTGAATGAAACAAGTAGAAATTCAAACATTTCAATTGCAGTCAGTTAGATGATGCATTTACTCCTGTGTTTTGTTACAGGCCAACTTTAGCTGCAGCCGTTTCAATTAATTAATAAACATTTAAAACTTCTTTGCATATTGTCATTTTCACCTGTTAGCTTTAAGTTTAGTCCTCTGTAATGGACGCGCTACATTACATGGCCCTTTAAAGTTCTTTTTAAACCTAAACCATGTGAATAATGTGCTGTAATATAATCTTGTTGTTTATAGCCGTGTTGAATAATTCAGATTTAAATCATGACAAAAACACTTAACAGGAGCAGGCTGATAAAACATGTATTTGTGATCAGTCCTACCCAAATATTTCATCATCAGATCTGTCACATGTCACAAACAGAGGAGGGACGTTCCACAGCCCTGTCTGCTCCTCAAATAACCACAATAATCACAGGATTTACGTGTGATTTTAGTGTGTTTTTTGTGTGAATTTACAGCACGAGATTATCAAAAACACCTGACGTGTGTGTGTGTTAGGTCAAAATAAGTCCACTTTGCATCTAATAAACGGTTGTGTTGTCTGATGTCGGATTTCTTTTCTTCCTGTCCAACTCTCTTTTCAAATCAAATCAATCAAATCAAATTAAATGTCCTGAACCCAATTATTTTGCCTGTATTTGAGCTAAACGTGTCTTGACTCAGTACAGATGTTTTGTGTAAGCAGCTCTTCAGGTCAAAATGCACATCTAATACACCGTTGTACTGTCTGATAATCAGGAAGTGCACATTAGCATGCTAGTTGTTGTGAGGTTTACTATGGAGCCAAACCTGATGTAACTGTTTACACGAGAATCTAATAACTCCAGAAATCAGATCATGATCAGATCTGCACACATGCACACGAAATCTGATTATGATCTGATTTGTGGACCAAAGTGTAACGAGAGTAAACTGAAGGACCAGGATCAGGAGCAGCTCAGACTCCTCATGAGATACTTGTTTATGTGTCACTTTAATCTGGAAAAATCTGTGAGTGATTAATCATGATTTTTTATTTTACATTTCCATTGAGCCATGTCCTTGAACTGCAACACTGTTTATGTAACACTGTGTATGTAACCACGGAGACTGATTATGGAGCGATAGAGACGAGAGAGGGGGAGAAAGAGGGCGGGGAGGGGAGAGAGGGAGGAAGGAAGGAAGGAAGGAAGGAAGAAAGGGAGAGAGAGGAATTGAGATAGAGGGAGGGAGAGAGAAAGAAGGAGGAAGGGAGCAGGAGAAAGAGGGACAAAGGAAGGGACAAAGAGGGAGGGCAGAGGGAAAGAGGGGAGAGAGAGGAAGGGGGGCGGCAGGAAGAGGGAGGGGACAGCAGGGAGGAGGAGGGGAGAGAGAAGGACTGAGAGAGGGAGAAAGGGAGACAGAGCAAGGAGAGAGAGGGAGAAAGAGGATTGAAAAGAGGGAGAGAGAGGGAGAAAGGGAGAGGGAGGAAGAGGGAGGGGAGAGAGAAAGAGAGAAAAGGGGGGCAGAGAGGAGGGGCGGGGGAGAGGAAGGGCTAGAGAAGCATTGGGAGAACAAGGAGAGGGGGGGAAAAGGGAGGGAAAGAGAGAAAGAGGGTTGAAAAGAGGGAGAAAGAAGAAGGAGGAAGAGGGACAAAGGAAGAGAGAAAGGAAGGGAGAAAGAGGGACGGAAGAGGGAAAGATGGGAGAGAGAGGAGGGTGGAGGGCAGGGAGAGGGGGGTAGGGGGACTGAGAGAGAGCAAGGAGAGAGAGTAGGAAGGGAGAGGGGGCGAGGAGAGAGAGAGAAAGAGGGTTGGAAAGAGGGAGAGAGAGAGAAGAAGGAAAGAGGGAGGAAGAGAGAGGGACAAAGGAAGAGAGCGAGGAAGGGAGGGGAAAGGGAAAGAGGGGAGAGAGAAAGAGAGAGAGAAGGGGGAAGAGAGAGAGAGAAGGGGGAAGAGAGAGGGAGAAGGGGTGGGGGAGAGGAGGGGAGAGAGAAGGATTGAGGGAGAGAAGCAGGAAGGGAGAGAGAGAAAGAGGATTGAAAAGAGGGAGAAAGAAGAAGGAGGAAGAGAGAGGGACAAAGGAAGGGTTAGAGGAAGGGAGAAAGAGCAAGGGGGAAAGAGAGAAGGGGAAGGGAGGGGAAAGAGAGGGTGGGAGAGACAGGAAGAGAGAGAGGAGGCGGAGAGGACAGAGAAAGAGGGGAAGGGGGGACAGAGAGGGAGACAGAGGAGGAGGAGAGAAAGCGGAGAATAGAGAGCTAGAATAGAGAAGAATGGAGAGAGAGAGGAAGGAAGAGATAGAGAGAGAAGAGGATGGTGGACAGCCATGAAAAAGGAAGCAGGAAAGGGAGCGGTGCCAGCTCTGCCCCCCTCTCCTCCCCTCTCCTCCCCTCTCCTCTTCCCTCCATCGTCCTGGGACAGAGCAGCTGGTCAGACCGGCCTCAAAGACTCCAGTGATGGTGATGACTGAGGGGACAGTGTGTGGACGGGATAATAGAGTTCAAGGGATCAGGGCTGTAATGTGGCTAAAATTATACTTGAACAAGACAATGTTACTTCAAATAATATCACCAAAGACACGGACAGTCAGAGGCTACAAATACAAAATTATTTTAAGGACACATATTATGTATTTATGTCTGAATGAAAGAAAAGACAACTCCAGGTCTGTTTGTGATGAGGAAACAACATTATAACACGGATCAGAAAATAATGTAATATGGGCCCTTGACTTTGGCACTTCATTCATGTTTTAGACTGGGATTTGGTGTAACCCCCCCACCTACTGGCAGCAGAGGAAATGAACCATGGGAGAAAAAAAAAAGCTAATATAAACATGCAGTTGTTGTTTGGAACACAGTGGCTCGCGGTTAGCTATGTCCTTTTAAATATACAGTCTATGATAATAATGTGTATTTAGGCTGACACCACATTCTACACACATTTAATACAGATGGGAGCAGCTATATACCTTTTTGGATATTTCATGGCGAAGTACAATGTAATTAGTAGAAACAACTGGCTCTGGTCGTCACATTTTAGAGTTATAAAAGCAGCAGTAAGCACATATATTTTGCGGTGCTCTTCCATCTATTTCTTTCCTTGTTTCCTCTGTTTCCTCTGTTCGACCCTTGCCTCTCCTGCTCCTCCTGTCTCCACAGAGTCGCCTTCAGTCCTGTTTTAATTGACTGACAGTGACATGCAGCTGGGACGGAGGCAGTGTGGTCCTGTGGGTCAAATTCAGGGTCAGATCACCAGGGGGCGAACGGGGCGTCTCTCTCTGCATATTTTGAACTTTAACAGTCACATCAAATCAATAACATCTGCAGCTTTTCATCATCTAAAAAATATAGCAAAAATCAAAGGTTTACTGTCAAAACCAGACTTAGAGACTTATCCATGCATTTGTCTCCAGTAGGTTAGACTACTGTAACGTCCTGCTCACTGGCCTCTCCAAACGAGCCTTAACACAGCTGCAGTACATCCAGAACACTGCTGCTCGGGTCCTGACTAGAACCAGGAAGTACGAGCACATAAGTCCTGTGGCTCAGGTCTCTGGCTCCTGTGGCTCAGAGAATAGACTTTAAAGCAGCTCTGCCACATGAACCATCTCACACTCTGAGGACTTCAGGGACCGGCCTCCTGCTGGTGCCCAGAGTCAGGACTAAACCAGGACTAAACATGGAGAATAAGAGTTTCAGTTTTATGCAGCTAAAACCTGGAACAGTCTTCTGAAGATGTGAGACAGGCCTCCAAACGGTTCTATTTAGCTGTACTTGTGACTGAAAGGTTTTTATTCAGCACTCTTCTCTTTAAATGTTCATTTTAATCTGATTATTTATGTTTTGGATTTGTTGTATTATGATTTTAATGTCTTTCTTATTATGTAAAGCACTTTGAATTACTTTGTGTACCAATTGTACTGTACAAATAAACTTGCATTGCCAAAGTGTATTATAGTTAAACAAAGACTAAACAAAACAGACCTGGAATAAAACTATGTACATTAAATAAAGCGAGTTTAATGGGACAAAGGAACCAACTTTGTCTCTCTCTCACACACACACAGACACACACAGACATACTGCATTTATATACGAGACAAAATGGGTGACATGTATTGCCCAAGGACACAACAACAGCCCCCACTGTTTGTAATGGGATTTACCTGTGGGGCAGGTGGGTGAACGCTCCAGCCTAATGCCTCAGAGTACATAGTGTTAATGGACCTCATCAAGTACATAATATTGTGGCCAACACTGGTGGATTTTCCTTATTAAAATCCCAATCCAAATCTGTGTGCGGGACAACTTCACATTCTAGTTAATAAAATATCAGAGAATCAATAGACCAAACAAAGTGTGTGGAGCTAAAGCCATAAATTAACATGGGACACGGGGGACAGATCTGCAGTGTACTTAATGCAGTGGTACAGTGTTTGTGTTCTACTGCAGATATATGAAAGTGCCATTAAAGCGTTGGGAGAGCTGCACTTTATGACAGCGGTCTCGAGGGCTGCTGCCGTAAACAAGGATATCATTTCTAATGCATTTAAAGCTGAATTAGTGCACTAAGTCCTCAGCTAAAAGTGCTTAGTGCTGGACTATAAAGGAAACTGCCCCTCAAACAAGAACAGAAGTTTGGGGTTATTAGTTCTTCAAAGTTCTTGAAGCAGATGGTTAAACTTTCTTTAACCAACAAAAAGGCGAAGCCAGGACAAAACAAAGACTATTTTAAAGCAGGACAGACAGGAAGCGCCGTATTTACACCACAAGCTCAGTGCATAGATTAAAGTGCATGAGGTTAGACGACACGTTTTGTTAAATGTAGTTTTCCCCATAATCTGACACATTTGGTGAAGTTTATCATTCCACTTCCTGGTTGGAAATGAGAAGCAGGTTTGATTATGTAAGAGTGAGCATGAGCGCACTTCCGGCTCCATCTCCAATTCACTTTCTATTGAAAAACTGTCACCTCTCTCTCTGTAACTGCTGCTGTCAGACTCGTCATTTTGGTCTTAAAATGTTCATATTAACCCACTTTACATGATCAGAGGGTTTTTATTTAGCTATTGTTTCCATAAATCAAGATATGAACAGACAAATCAGGCGTCATCTTTCCCCGAGGTCGCTATCTAGTGTTAGCAGCAGGTTTGACGGTCATGTTACTTTTCTTCTCAATTTTTTTCCACACAAACTGCCACTTGAATTATGTTACGTACTATCCCACCAAACCAACCAAACCAATGTTAACTCAAACTGACTTATTAAAGTGACATGAATGCTTCCACTGGAGAGTTACCGCTCTGACCCAGATAAATAATGATCATTTTGTTTTGACCCACTTTTTGAGACTTGACTTTAAGAACTTTTAGAGGACATTTTAAAATGGTTCAAAATCATATGTTATTTCTAATACCGATGAACAGCCATTTACTGAAGTAATTAGACTCAAATAGACTGAAAGTGCCTTTATTCTGAAGTACTCAGACTTACCTTTGTCAGCACCAGCCCTGGTCTTGACTGTACTCAGTGTAATGTGCCGGTCTGTTCATGTTAGGCTCACTGTAACAGGCTAAAAATAGCAGAACTAACAATAAAGGTTTGCTAGCTGCATAGTGCAGAAAAATGTGTACAATGAGGCTAGAGATCGTCAACAGACTTTAAAGCCACAGTATCTAACTTTTAAACAAAAAATTAGATGAAAGTGAATGATGTTTTTTGTTAAAGTTTGGTTGTTTTTATTGCAATGAAAAACATAATGTGAGTGGGCTTGCATCTCCACAAACCTGACTCTTATTTAGCCCGGAGGGCTTCCTTTCTCTAGTTTCTATAAAAATGTTATGTTCCTCTAATTTTCCAGAGAATAGCATTAGTTTATCATCCTCCATGGACAATGTTCCAAAGTATGGTTTTAACTTTCTGTTTCCATGGAATCATGCAGGTGGCGTGCCGCCTCCAGAGAGTTACATACTGTACCGTGCAGTATGTTAAAAAACACAAAGAAACACCTCTGAGTGGCATGAGTGGATCCCCAACAACTTCTCTGAAGCTTTCTATAAAATCCAGACAGAACAGGCTGGATTAACATCACAACATTGTGTCTGCTCTATAGTTATAATCTGTGACACCTGTGGATCATTATGTTACAGTTTACACATTTTAAATTGCAATATTCATCAAAAACAAATGAATAAAAGAAACACATTCTTTGACTTCTGCATTAGAAAACAGCGGTGTCCAATGGGAGCTGGCGTCACCATAAACGTCATTACAACAAAGAGTCGGCTGCTCCTGTGGACAGCACAAGATCACATCAGTGATCAGCTGATTGTTTTCATTTATACCAAAATTACTATGCAACGTTGCTGAATTCTGTGCGTATCATTGATTAATAAAAATTTAATTGAAGAACAAAGTACGTCACAGTGGGCATGTACCAGAGGTGGCGAAAACAGATATCGATCGGCAAGATGGAGTCAACTGTAACATGGGTAAAACCTCTGAAACACTTATTTTGCATGAAAGGCTTAAATAGAGATGGGCACAGTTAAAATTCAGATTTTTCTTGTAATATAGCAAGTTCTTGGGTCTAGTGACTAAAAGAAAAGATCAGATTCAACATTTGTGCATGTACCTTTTGCATATTTGACGGTAAAGTACAATGTAATCAACAGGAGAAACTGGCCCCATCTGGAGCTTGACTTCATCACATTCTAGTATCTGAAAACCTTCAGTCAGTACATAAGTTTGGGCAAAATACACCTTTGGCATAATATAACACCTTTAATAAACCCTTAAAAAATACGAAAACTGACTGTTCATGCCACAGCCTCAGAAACAGGTCTGTAATAGCACAATTTTGTCTCACATCTCCCCTGGGGCGTCACACACAGGGCACTTCAAATCCACAAACTGTGTCCCATGTGGACCCTGTACCCCCTGCGGCTCAGCCATCACCGCTCCATTGTGGAATTTCAACATGTTTTTCTTTTAAAGCATTTTGTGTGGAGCTGTGTGTCAGACGTTCAGAGGTCTACAATCTTCATTATAGCCTTGGACTCCACTATTTTGCCCAGTCAAATCAGAGCATTGATTTTTTTATTTTTTTTATGGTTTTAGATATTCTCATTGTTCTATCCGAGTGAGGACAACTTAAGCGCTGCTTTATGTGGACCAAGAGTTAACCCGAAAGACAGTGCTGTTATTAAATCAAAATGAAAAGAAGCATTACATATTTTGTTCATTTTAATAAGTTCAAGTGGAGGACAGGGGCCTCTATAATTCTGAGTAAATAAATGTAGCAGTATAAACAAAAGGCAAGTTTATTTCTATTGCACAATTTGTACACAAAGTAATTCAAATTGCTTTACAGAATAAGAAAGACATTAAAATCACAATACAACAAATCAAAAGATAAATAATAATCATAAAATCAATATTAAAACAGAAGATTGCAGAATAAAAAACCTTTCAGTCGTATGCAAAGCTAAATTGAACCATTTTGAGCCTGGATTTAAACATTGTCAAAGTAGAGGCCTGTCTCACAGGAAGGTTTTAGCTGCACAAAACTGAAACACTGACTCTCCAGGTTTTGTGCTGGTTTAGTCCTGGTTTAGTCCCGGTTTAGTTGCGGTTTAGTCGGTGTTTAGTCCTGATTTTGTCCTGGTTTTGTCCTGGTTTAGTCCCTGTTTAGTCACTGTTTAGTCCATGTTTAGTCCATGTTTAGTCCATGTTTAGTCCATGTTTAGTCCATGTTTAGTCCATGTTTAGTCCATGTTTAGTCCATGTTTTGTGTTGGTTTAGCCCCGGTTTAGTCCTGGTTTAGTCCCGGTTTAGTCCATGTTTTGTTTTGGTTTAGCCCCAGTTTAGTCTCAGTTTAGTCTCAGTTTAGTCCCGGTTTAGTCCTGGTTTAGTCCTGGTTTGGTCCCGGTTTAGTCGGTGTTTAATCCCGGTTTTGTCCGTGTTTAGTCCTGATTTTGTCCTGGTTTTGTTTTGGTTTGTCCTGGTTTAGTCCCGGTTTAGTCTCTGTTTAGTCCATGTTTAGTCCCGGTTTAGTCCATGATTAGTCCATGTTTTGTTTTGGTTTAGCCCCGGTTTAGTCCCAGTTTAGTCCGGGTTTAGTCCATGTTTTTGTTTAGTCCCGGTTTAGTCCCGGTTTAGTCCCGGTTTAGTCCCGGTTTAGTCCCGGTTTAGTCCCGGTTTAGTCCCGACTCTGGGCACCAGTATTGTGAGTGTGAGATGGTTCATACTATATGTTGCGGGCATGTCATTTTTAACACTGTTTTTTTGTATAGCACTTGCACTTTAATTATTTGTGTTCACTGTAAATAACAGTATCTGGTCATTGACAACTAACATTACTATTCATTGTTTTATTGTAAATATTTATTTGGTTGCCCGGAAATCACGTGACTAGTTCCAGGGTAGAGCGCGGCAAATTTAAGCCGGCCTACTGAATCATAGTAGGTATGTGGAGAAGCAGCCACCAGACTGGTAAATAGTACATGTTTTATATTTAGTCTGGTTAGACATGGTTATTATGTCTTGCATAATCTTGGGTATTTGAGTAATTTTCCTTGAGTCAATCCTGAAGATTGGGAGGCCTACCAATGCTTCAATGGACTGACCTGCCCAGAAAACACAAGGGACTTTCTCTAGTCTTGTATTGTCACCATGCCAAGGACTATTGAGGAATGGACACTGCATTGAGGTTGCTTAAGTTTGTACGGTATTAGTTGATAACACCTGCTATTGTGACCTGGTAATAGTGAAATCTCATGGCACTGGTGAGGTTAAAGGAAAATGTTTAATGTAACATTTTTTTTAGTGGGGGAGGGTGTTGCGGGCATGTCATTTTTAACACTGTTTTTTTGTATAGCACTTGCACTTTAATTATTTGTGTTCACTGTAAATAACAGTATCTGGTCATTGACAACTAACATTACTATTCATTGTTTTATTGTAAATATTTATTTGGTTGCCCGGAAATCACGTGACTAGTTCCAGGGTAGAGCGCGGCAAATTTAAGCCGGCCTACTGAATCATAGTAGGTATGTGGAGAAGCAGCCACCAGACTTGTGTCTGTGCTGCTGTCGGGACGTTGATCGGTGTTATTGCTGCAAGTGTTGCCATTATTGTTTTTATACTCCGTAAACTTAAATCCACAAATAATCTATACTGTATCTACACTACAATGGTTTTATATTGTTGTTGTTGTTTTCACCAGGGCTCTTCTGTTATGACTTTACTGCACCCCCAATAAATGATGAAAAGGGATCTTTTCTCTGTGATCATTTTAAAGAGTGCAAAATCGTGGTGTTTCTGCCCGGTTCGATTAAGTTGGACGGAGTAACTATTTGGACTATTGCTGTGGATTACTGCACCACTTGGCACCTGTCAGAGGATTTGGTGAATAAACCACGAGGGAGCAGCTAGCGCGGAGCTAACACGGAGCTAGCGCGGAGCTAACACGGAGCTAGCGCGGAGCTAACACGGAGCTAGCGCGGAGCTAGCGCGGAGCTAACGCGGAGCTACGGCTAAGGCTACAAGGCTACTACTCCAAGGACAACAACGCAAATCATAATCAAATCCAAGGTAAAACTGACAACTTTTCAATCATGTCTGCCTCACAACAGCAAATGTCTTCTGAGTGGGAGAATATGTTTGAGGAAATAGAAGTAAAGTTAATCACCTTACCTGTGTAGGAGCTTATTGACATTTGTGCCATGCTGGAAATAAACATTAATGATGAGGATAAGGACTCCCCCCGAAAACTGAGAAGGCTCATACTTCAGCATTTTGACTGTGAGGATATTATTGTGCTAGAAGATGGAGGGATGTCTTTATTGTTAAAAGTAAATGATCGCATTGATGAACTGAAAACGCTGTCCAAGTCTGGTCCTATATCACCCCGGCACCCTCTGGTGGACAAGGTTGGCACTGCACCAAACACTGAACCTGCTGCAAACCAATGCACTTCTCTTCCCAATGCTACATTTAATGTACCTGAAAGAACTTTTGTACAACAGTTATACAGAAAAGACTTTAAAATAATTGGACAAATTGGGGAACATAATCAAAAGGACAAGTTGGGATTTGCAAGTTTAGACCGCCAAATTGCAAAAGCAGTCAAGAAGGGATACGATGAATGTGATATTGTGGATGCTGTTGTTCAAGCTATTGTTCCTGGCACAAAACTCGGAAGTTACCTGGAGAGTAGAGCTGACCTTTCACTGCAAGCTCTGAGACAAATTTTAAGGACTCATTTTGTTGAAAAAGATGCTACTGAGCTGTATCATTCCCTCACTCGTGCTGCCCAAGAACCCAGAGAGACCCCTGTTCAGTTCCTTGTTCGAGCCATGGACTTACGGCAACAAATACACTTTGCTACTGAGAGAGCAGAAAATGGATTACAGTACAGCCCAGAGCTGATTCAGAATCAGTTTTTACAAACAATACTCACCGGACTCCAAGATGACACCATCCGCACGGATTTAAAACCATACCTCCAACACCCGGGAGTAACGGATGAAGTCCTGCTGGAGAAAATGACTGCTGCCTACAATCTAGAAATGGAGAGGAGGAGCAAGCTGTCAATGACAAAGGCCAGAGTTAAAGTGTCAGCAGTGAGTAATGATTCGCACTCTACAGTTGCAGAGAACCATGGTCACCAAAGTAATCCTACAAGCAACAAAATGCCAGAAACGTGACACACTGCTGGAGAAGGTGGACCAGGGAAATAAAGCCATTTGTGAGGCAATTCAGAACCTCACCACTCAGCTGTCCAGCCTACACCAGCTTCCAAGGCAACAACCATTACCGCCACCACAAGCAAGGGGACAGGCCAGACAAAACTATAGCAGGCCACAACCAAGAACACGCACCTACAGACAGTGTCAACAGTGTCAGCAGACAAATCCAGGAGGAAGATGTGATCACTGTTATAAATGTGGTAGTACAGACCACTGGGCCATTGGCTGCCGTAAAGTTCCCAGAAATGCCACAGCCTCCATCAACAAAGTTGAAAGGTTGGTACATCTTGGTAAGACGCAACAAAACCGGTTCTGCACCACAGCGCCCCTCACTGGCAAACAACAACAAACAGCCAAGCTCGTGGGGAGAAGGTGTCTTGTTCGAGCCTCACTGAACAATGTGGACACCACAGTGCTATGGGACACCGGCTCACAAGTTTCCATCGTCGGAGCTGAGTGGAAACGGAGACACTTACCGGATGTTGCACTGAGGCGTGTGGAGGAGTTACTGGACGAAGGAGGACTTGACCTATCTGCGGCAAATGGTACACACATTCCATATAAAGGCTGGGTTGAAGTGGAGTTTAGGCTGTCTAAAAATGCTGTCGCTGGAATGAGTGAAAAACCTGTTGTTGTCCCAATTCTGGTCACCACTACTGAACTTGAACGTCCCATAATCGGATTCAATGTAGTTGAAGAGCTGGCTTTAACAAATGAAGGGACAGAGAGCTGTATTTCCAGCGGTCATATGATAAAAAGGCTTTGTTCAGCACTGGAAGTGGGACAGAAAACTGCAAGAGCTGTCCTCTCTGTTTTAAAGAGACAGTCACTTATGGACCAGCCCCATATTGCACGTCTTGGGAGGATGCCTATCCATGTCCCAAGGAACAAAACCATTGAAGTCCAGTGTAATTACGTGCAGGGTGTGTTCAGTGGAGCTCATGCCATTTTGGAACCTAGCCCAGAGACGCCATGGCCCACCGGTTGTAAAGTGAGGGAACAGCTTATTCTACTCCCCCAGACCAACACAAGAATTAAAGTGTTTGTTGAGAATACCACAGACACTGACCTTACGCTATGTGGCCGTACGACGCTTGGCTGGTTACATAGTGTTGATGCAATCTGTCCATTAGAAGCTAAGGCACCAGACCGCAGCACCTCATCACCGTTGGAGCAATCCAGTCAAGTACCACAGGGGGAGCCCTGGGACCCGCCCGTGGATCTGAGTCACCTCTCAGCAGAGCAGCAGCAAGGAGTGCGGCAAATGCTAAGGGAGGAGTGTGATGTTTTTGCCAGAGATGAGTGGGATGCTGGCTGTGTTACTGGCTTACAAATGGACATTAACCTAAAGGACAATATTCCCGTGCAAAGAACATACAATGCAATCCCACGGCACTTGTATCAAGAAGTTAAAGCTCACATTCAGGACTTGTTAAATAAAGGCTGGATTCAAAAGTCATATTCTTCCTACTCATCACCTGTCGTGTGCGTGAGGAAGAAGGATGGTAGTCTCCGTTTGTGCATTGACTACAGGCTGCTAAATGAGAAGACACTGCCAGACCGTCACCCCATCCCCAGAATCCAAGAAATCCTGGAGAACCTCGGAGGAAACTCTTGGTTTACGGTTCTTGACCAGGGCAAAGCATACCACCAAGGCTTCATGAGTGAGAAGAGCAGACCCTATACAGCATTTATAACACCATGGGGGCTCTATGAATGGATCAGAATCCCATTTGGACTCTCTAATGCTCCGGCTGCTTTCCAACGCCACATGGAGGGATGTCTGGGCAACCTCCGGGATGAAGTCTGTGTGCCCTACCTGGATGATGTCCTTGTTTACAGCCGCACCTTTGAACAACATGTGCACAATGTTCGACAAGTCCTGAGGAGACAGCGAGAGAGTGGAATCAAACTAAGAGCAGGAAAATGTGACTTTTTTAAACCACAAGTCACCTATGTGGGGTGTGTCATCTCTGCAGAGGGCTACAGGATGAATCCGAAGGAGGTGGAGGCAGTGAAGGCGCTTGTACACCAGACCCCAGCCACCGTCAGAGAGGTGAGAAAGCTTCTTGGTTTCTTAAGCTATTATAGGGCCTATATCCAAGATTTTTCTATAACTGCTAAACCTCTGTATGAGTTGCTTGCTATGCCCAAGGGTCAACCGAAAAGCAGCTTAAAGAAGAAGGCAACAAAGTGCGTCAGTGCCCAGCTTCCACCCTCCTATCCTATCCAATGGACAGAGAGGCACAGAGTCACGTTGGAAACCATTGTAAAACAGCTGACAAACCCACCTGTCATGGCCTATCCTGATTTTGAGTTGCCATTCATTCTGCATGTTGATGCCTCTGAAGATGGACTCGGTGCAGTTTTGTATCAGCGTCAAGAGGGAATCCTGCGTGTGATAGGCTACGGCTCCAGAACACTATCCCCGGCTGAAAAAAACTACAAGCTGCACTCAGGTAAACTGGAGTTCCTTGCACTAAAATGGGCCATTACAGAGCGTTTCCGTGACTATTTGTTCCATGCGCCACACTTCACTGTCTACAGTGACAACAATCCACTCACTTATGTCACCAAGTCTGCAAAACTCAACGCCACTGGACACCGCTGGGTTGCAGAGTTGGCAGACTACCGGTTCACTCTGAAGTACAGACCTGGAACAGCCAACAGGGACGCTGACTTCCTGTCCCGTAGACCAACGCCCATTGAACATATCATTCAGGAATGCACGGAGGAATGTGAGCCAGAGGTCATGGGGAGCATCGGCAAGGCCCTTAGGACTAGCCAAGCAGGTGAAATAAACTGGATTTCTGCTGTCACCTGCAATGCTGAGGTCTTACTACAAAATGGAAGCACTGTACCACCTACTCACCCACTCTCCATTGAAGATATCAAAGCCAAACAAGAGACCGATTCAGTCATCCAGAGAGTCTCGAATCTGAAAAAAAAGTATACTTACCTGAAATATAAGGACAAAATAGCTGAAAATGAACAAGTGAGAATATTGCTGAGGGAATGGCAAAGATTAGTGCTGGATGAAGATGGACTTTTGTGGAGAAAAACAAGTGGCAGAACTCAACTGGTGGTGCCAGAGTCCATGAAGCCCCTGGTGTACAGGTACCTCCATGAGGAGATGGGGCATTTGGGAGCTGATCGGATGGTTGCTCTAGCCCGAGAACGTTTCTTTTGGCCAAAGATGAGGCAGGAGATGGAGCACTATGTTACACAAGTTTGCAACTGTATCAAAAGGAAAAAACCCAACAGAGTTACAAGAACACCATTGCAAAGCATTGAAACCTCTGCACCATTTGAAATGATCTGCATTGACTTTCTACATCTGGAAAAATGCAAGGGGGGTGAGGAGTACATCTTGCACAAGCCTATGCCACCAGAAATAAGGCTGGGAAGACCGCTGCAAAGAAGCTGTTTGATGATTTCATCCCACGCTTTGGGTTTCCATCAAAGATCCACCATGACCAAGGGCGAGAGTTTGAGAATCAGCTATTTGAAAAACTCCAGAAGTACAGTGGCATTCATCACTCCCGCACCTCACCATACCACCCCCAAGGCAACCCTGCAGAGCGCTTTAATAGGACCCTATTAAGTATGCTGCGAACACTAGGGGAGACTGAGAAGACAAGATGGAAGGAGCACCTAAACAAGGTTGTTCATGCCTACAATTCCACCATCCATGAGGCAACAGGGTACTCTCCCTTCTTCTTGCTCTTTGGACGTGAACCAACTCTCCCAGTTGACCTTCTGTTTCCAAGGAAGCTCGACGACAACTCAGAGAAACAGACCCCTGCTGGTTACGCAGAGAAGTGGAGGGAGGCAATGCAGGAAGCATACTCCATTGCGCTGAAAAGCATGAGAAAATCTGCAAAGAGGGGGCAGGATTATTACAACCAGCGTGCCTGGAGCTCTACTCTGATGCCAGGTGACCATGTGCTGGTGAGGAATCTGACACCTCGAGGTGGTCCAGGGAAGCTCCGCAGTCACTGGGAGGACACGGTACATGTGGTCATTGAGAGCCGAGGTCCAGAGAGCCCAGTCTATGTGGTGGAGCCTCTGAACACTGGAGGAAGAAGACGTGTGCTGCACCGAAGCCTGCTCTTGCCCTGTCCTTACCTGGTTGAATCTGTTCCTGTGGTCGCCAGTCCGAAAAGGAGAAGAACCAGGGTATCACCACCAGAAAGAAAACAAAAAGCCAGGTACAACATCCAGCCTACAGCCACTGAGAGCTCTAGTGATGAAGACTACCACCTCTTCATTCCACCTGCTGCTCTGTCACTAAACCCTACTGTCAGTGAATTCCAGCCCAGGGGCCATACACGGAGACAACCAGAGCCAAGAGCTGTACCTGGAGCTGACGTTGTCGTCTCAGGGGCAGATTCTGATGAGGAGCAAGCGCAGGAAATAGCAGTGCTTGAATCTGGAGCATCCGCCTCTGACACCTCTGATGCTGAGCCTTGTCATTCGAGACCGGTTAGATCGAGACAGCCTAGGCGCCTCTACACCTATGACCAACTTGGTGAGCCGACGGTCCGAGAGCTCCAGAGCTGTCCAGTTGGTGTGACGAGATCAGCAAGGGTTCGAGACAGTTATTCCAGCTCACCTGCCACTCCATATCCTTTTATAACCAGTCGTAATGCAGTCACTAATAAGCACTTTATAAAGTAACAGTTTAAGCACCTTATAACTTGCACCTTTTAAGTAATCATGTGTGATACTATTTCATGTGCTTCATTATGTTTGGTAAATAGTACATGTTTTATATTTAGTCTGGTTAGACATGGTTATTATGTCTTGCATAATCTTGGGTATTTGAGTAATTTTCCTTGAGTCAATCCTGAAGATTGGGAGGCCTACCAATGCTTCAATGGACTGACCTGCCCAGAAAACACAAGGGACTTTCTCTAGTCTTGTATTGTCACCATGCCAAGGACTATTGAGGAATGGACACTGCATTGAGGTTGCTTAAGTTTGTACGGTATTAGTTGATAACACCTGCTATTGTGACCTGGTAATAGTGAAATCTCATGGCACTGGTGAGGTTAAAGGAAAATGTTTAATGTAACATTTTTTTTAGTGGGGGAGGGTGTTGCGGGCATGTCATTTTTAACACTGTTTTTTTGTATAGCACTTGCACTTTAATTATTTGTGTTCACTGTAAATAACAGTATCTGGTCATTGACAACTAACATTACTATTCATTGTTTTATTGTAAATATTTATTTGGTTGCCCGGAAATCACGTGACTAGTTCCAGGGTAGAGCGCGGCAAATTTAAGCCGGCCTACTGAATCATAGTAGGTATGTGGAGAAGCAGCCACCAGACTTGTGTCTGTGCTGCTGTCGGGACGTTGATCGGTGTTATTGCTGCAAGTGTTGCCATTATTGTTTTTATACTCCGTAAATTTAAATCCACAAATAATCTATACTGTATCTACACTACAATGGTTTTATATTGTTGTTGTTGTTTTCACCAGGGCTCTTCTGTTATGACTTTACTGCACCCCCAATAAATGATGAAAAGGGATCTTTTCTCTGTGATCATTTTAAAGAGTGCAAAATATACCATAAAAATACCTCACTTGTTCTCATCTTTCTCCTCCGTTCGTCTTCCTGTCCAGGTAAGTTGTCGTTGTTGCTGCCAGGCTGTGGGCTGGGGTCCTCGGTGTAGTCGGCTGTGAGGTTGTCACGTCCCTGATGGAGTCCTCCGTGTACCTGGTGCTGGTCAGTTCGGTTCATGAGGGAATTGCTCGTTGCCTTTGTATAAATCAAGCAACTATAACATTTTATTTTAAATTAGTGGAATGAGCCGAACAGGATGATTCACTGTGCCACAAAGAAAGTGAAGTACGAGCAGAACTCAGGATTTAAATCCACTGGTTAAGTGAATAAACGTGAACTCATCTAAAACTGGAACTACCTCTTTGTCTTGTTTAATTGTTTCATTTAGTTATTAAAATAGTGGCGTTGTTGGTTTATTTTAAGTGGATTTAATTTATTTAATGTGGAAATTATCTGCAGTCTGAGATCATGATAAGCAAAGATAAAATACTCACATTTCTCCCACATTAGTATTCTATTTAGTTGGTCAGATCTACTCAGTATGCCACATAAACATACAAACTTTTGATCTACAAATGTTGAATCTTATTTGTTAGAGACTGGCTACATAAACCTGCCATGTTAGTCTTATCACATATTTGGGGTTGCATCACTTTCTGGAGGTATTCTGAAAAGCATATTTACTTTTATTTATTTAGAGAAGACGTTGAACTTTGTGCCAGTTTTTGTTTCACTTGGATAGGCCCGGTAATGACAGAGATATTAACCATAAACCAGGTCAAAACATCTGCGTTATTACATTTAAACAGTGAATATAGAACATAGAACGTACCTGTCTCCAGCTCAATGTTAAACTATAGAGTTACACAACCTCAAGTTTTGGATTTGTCATTGAAACCTGTTAAAATATTCCGACTTTATATTATTCATTAAACCCTCCTCTTTTGGCTACTGATGCATAATTTAACCGTGGTACAGAGCGGTTCCCCTGACTTTCCATTTGAGAAACGCTGGATTAAAAATGTATCAAGTGAAAATAAGAACCCACCACGTTTACAGCAGAACAAATTGTACAAAAAGCCTCTCCCCACACGGCCAGGTATCAGCCACACAGTCAAAGCTTTTAGACACATCAAAGACGCTCTACCTGGGCTTTACTTTACGTCTTAAAAACGCCAAAAACAGAATTAGTTAATAGTTAATAGTTAATAGTTTACAAAAATATACAAATAAACAAATAAAAACAGCTATAAATATATATATATATATATATATTAATTCACAAATCTTTATCAAAATCACAACATTCGGAGCTTTATTAGACCTCAAAATATGTACAACGTACTTTTACTTTTTAAGTACATTTTTAAACAGGTACTTTTACTAAAGGATATGTTTTTCATGTGATACTTTTACTTGAGTATTTCTTTGCTCCCGTATCTGTACTTTTACTTAACAACACTGAGTACTTCTTCCACCACTGGTCCAAAGTTATTCCTCACTGACCTTATGCATTTTAAGCATCCTAATTATTCACAATGATGAGTTTATAAGCACTGTCGACACCTTTCAGAGACCAGAGTGGAGTTTTACTGTGATGGTAAAGTTAAAAAACAATTAGCATGCTAACACGCAGTTCCTGGCAGCCGCAGGTGGAACCCTAGGAGTGGCGAGGCTCTGGGACCAATCACCAATCACACGACAGCCAATCAGATGCCAGCTTACGAGGAGTACACCGATGGCAAGAGAGGTCTGTGGTTTCAAAGCTTGCATACAGAGACAGATCAGCAGCACGGACAACACACATATGCCTGTAGGAGGAGCTGGAGGCCCGTAACAGGGTGTGCCACCTGCTTGTCTCTGGAATGTCCCGTAGTATGGCATTAAACTTATGGGGTCGCCTCCATTTCCACAGGCAATTCCAGGGCTGAAATGATCCAAATGATTCTAGTGAAGGTGTTTGGAGTTTAAAAACACAGTGGGGCACTTCCTGTATCACCACATGATGACGTCACAAGGTGGAACAGAGTGTTTTCAGTTTGAGAGAAGAACTCAGCCTAAATACGCAGGTTTGTGTCTTAAACATGTGTGAATGGAATAAAACACAACTCCAGGTCTGTTTATGATGAGGAAACATTATAACAGAGCAGAAAATAGAGTAATATAGACCCTTTAAGTTCAATGGAGCATTCAAAGCAGAAAAGTTACACAATGCACCTTTAATACACCATGAATTTATCAGATCAACTGTATGCACCATTTGCAAAACCATTTCTAAAATAATATCCTTTGCGACATGAATCACAGTATCAGAAATGATCAGATTCCACATAGAGTTAATCCTGCAGGTTTAGCAGAGCAGGTGGAGCGTTGCCTCGTGTTTGCTGAGATGATGGGACACTTGTGAAGGATTGTAGCACAGAGCAAAGAAAAGGCAGAGGGCGGATTTCAGATGTAGAGATATCCATGTGCAAAAGTTTAATCCGGCTCAAATCGTTTTCGCACAGACGGAGATAAGGTAGAGACAGAGCGGAGAGGCAGGCCACGGGATCAAGTGAGATACGTCTGATGCATATGAGATTCAGACATTTATATGCAGCAAGAGCAGAATCACTTTTACTTTGAAACACCAGAGATATACAATTGTAACAGATCTTTGGCTGCGGCGTGTTCAAATCCAAGTGATAATTATGCAGTGGCAACACAATAGTGGTATTAGCGAGAATAGTCGGCATCACAACATTCTATTGGCCAATCGTATTTAATACAGACGAGGGCAGCTGATGTTTGTTTTGTTTTGTAATATGGTCAGTTCAACGGTCTGGACACTAATACACATGACCAGGTTCAACTTTTGTGAAGTTTTTAGATACTTCAACGAAAAAAGTACAACATAACCCTCAGGGAAAACTGGGAGTATGACATCATCACATTCTACAATCTGAAAAAGTACTGGAGTAGCTTAATGTCATGCTGTGGAACGTTTCAAGCAGTGGTAACATCTCCATGGAAACGAGCAGGTGGCAGACTTTACACCAGAAAGTTACACACTCAATCTTTAGAAGGGATGTTGGCTAAGGAGTGACAGGGGGACCAAAGATTCAGAGTCGGGTGGAACGTATGAATGAAGGTAGACAGAGCAGACAGTTGAAAGCAGGAGTGTATGCAGTAGTCTTTGAGCAGAGCAGGTTCAGAAACGAGAACGTGCGTACCAGTCGAGGTGAGCGGGGTCGGAGGATGAGATGTTGTACCGCATGTGGAGAGCTGGGTCGGAGGCGGAGGCACGATGCAGGTTCACGGAGCGGGATCTGGCGAAGAACAAAAGATATTCAACTGAGTACACAAGTCATAACGGTAAGACGAAGCCAAGCTGAGCAGAACCACTGAGGAAACGTGGACGATCTGGCGCTGAGTGTCAGGTTTTCGGTCCCTTTGTCCTCTCCGGGTGCGGCTTGATGACGGATGAGTTGCAGGTGTGCATGGGAGGAGCCTGAATCTCCGCCCAGCTCCAGGCGCTGACACAGAAGAGAGGGGGGGAAAGCAGCACCATTAAATCCAGGTCTAAATTAGGATAAACTTAGGTGTAATATGTAACTTATCTAGTAGAGTGTCTGCCCCTGTACAGATGTTTCAGCTTCACCTTGGATGTTTCACAGTATGGCATTAAATGAAAAGCAATAGGCCCTTTTCACGGCACCGCCCAGCTAGTTTTATTTCTCTAAAATAGTGCAGAGCTGCTCTTCTTGCACCACTCTCTGAGGGTTTAGCAGAGTCAGTCTAAAATAAATCGATATTTATCAATATTTAAATATCTGACAGAGAACAGCAGGTTACGAATGGATCAGACACCGTGTTTAGACCTGTACGATGATGTAAGCGCTTAACAGGAGGAAACTTTTGTATTTATATAAGTAGGAATCTGTTTCTCAAAAGCTAATGCTAAAGCTAATGCTAACCTAATCCAAATCTTAAAATATAACGCAAAACAACTTCATGACAAATCTTCTAATGACAAGTCCATTGTTTTTCTGTGTAAAATCATTCAGATTGTAGCGTTATTTTAACATCACTGATTCATTTTCATTTCAGTTAGCATTAGCTTCAAGACACAAATATCTGGAATCTGAAAACCACCAGATGATACTTGTCACCAACATTCCCTGGAGCTGTGCTAACTGTAGGCACTGCTCTGTCTGAAGCACTCTGACGTACTTTAGCTTCAAGACACAAATATCTAATTTTCTAAACACAGAATCTTCCTCAGGTGAAGTATTTACATCGTAGTAAAGGTCCTGATGTGCTGTCTGTTATTATCTCTCTGTAACTTGTTGTCCGCTGCCTGGGATTTAAGTATTGATTTTATTTTATCACGACTTGGCTAATTTCTAACACACAGTGAACAGAGCGGGAAGAGCAACTCCACAGTTTTAGAGGCAGCTGGAACTAGCGAGGCAGCTCCGTGGAAAGGGTCTGTAACATTTCTAGGGGAGCAACTAGAGGACCTTCCATCAGAAAAGTTACACAGTGGACCTTAAACCTGAGTCGTTGTAAACCAGGTCTACACAAGCCAAACTCCTGAATTTAAGAGGCTCGACTGTTACTATTCCACCGTGGGATGTTATGATCAGAAGCTGGAATCTCCAAGTTTAGAATTGGTCCAGAAATACCACCAATTTTTCATAAGAATCTTCATGCAAGGTCCTTTTGGGTGAAGTGTTTTGCTCAAGGACACAAAAAAACAGTAATAATGTGTCCAATACTACAACAGTAGCATCTTTCAGTTACTTAAAAATAGATTCTTCAAGGTTGTCCTGTTCAGAAAAATGCACTTCAATCGATACCACCTAGAGACAAAAGGAAATTCTAGTGAAAAACACATCCACGCGTTTAACACATAAACCCTACATATTTAAGCTGAGTTCTTCTCTCCAACAGAAAACACTCTGTTCCAGCTTGTGATGTCATGTGGTAATACAGGAAGTGATCCACTATGTTTTTAAACTCCACACACCTTCACTAGAATGATTTGGATCATTTCAGTCCTGGAATTACCAATCTCTACTGAACTAAAGGTAAAAAGGAGCTGTTAACATGAAAACTACCACTTCATGACATCACAAGGTGGAACAGAGCATTTTCAGTTTTGGAGATACAGACATATAATAATAAATGGTTACTCAAACATGTGAATGAAACAACTCCACCTATGTTTTTGAGGAGGTAACAGCATTCTATTATGGCTTAAAGCTCACAAGTCAATTTTGCATCATGTAGGACTTTTAAAATGTGCAACAACACCCCCATGCCCCCAGGAGGCACTACAGGTCCAGTATTTCCAATTCATATAGATTCAAAAAGAGTTTCTAAACCAATCACTGTTGTTTTTTAGCGTGTGAGCGATGTGAACGAGCCCAACTGTCATGAACGAGCCACAGGCTTAGAACACAGTTCAGAAACTCCTGGAAGCACAAACATTATAATTTGTAATTTATTTATTATTCCTTTGCCTTCACTTGCTCTTGTTGCACAAAGCTCATCTGCGCATGGTCCATGGGCAGGACTGGTACCTAGCCGCTAAAGGCTAAACTCGCTACATGCGCCATTGAGCACGGCCCAGTGACTTCAATAGGTGGCCATGTTTAGATCCCGGGGCTTGCTTTTCTTCTGCAACTGACACTGAAGATTTGAGTATTTCTTGCCGTACCAGAAACATGTTGAGTGAACATTACTAGCGCTGTACCTGATTTTTACTGTTTTAAAACGTGAAAAACAGAACTAATTAACTTTAAACCATTTGCAGTGGTCCAAAGTTGTTCCTCACTTATGTTATACCTTCTGAACATCCTAATTGCAATGTGATTATAGGTGCTTTTCACAATTAGACCAAAGAGCAGTAAAGCTAACAACAACTAGCATGCTAACGTGCACTTCTCAAATACTGAACAATAAAAACATTTTAGATGAAGTAGTAGTAGATGCTGACAGCACACAGAGGACATATTTTAAACACTTATACAATATATATGTGCCGGGACAAGGAAATGTTCAAGTACAAGGGAAAAAACAGGTACAGGACCTTTACTAAATGATTCTGTTTGTTGCAAGGCCTCACATATATCACAGAATTGAATAAATAAGTGAATAAGAATACATGTGTTGTCATACATCTCCTGCAGGACAAACCCAGTCCCATGAGGTTTAATGGATAAAGTATAGCACCACGTCTCTATTGAAAAGTCCAGTATGTCTGCAAACAATGGGGGCTGTGGCCTTGGTGCGGGCCTATTAATAATGCATGTCCTTATAGATCAATGGCATGTAGCGCACATGGAGGAGAGTTTCATGTTCTGCTGTATTAAACATAAATACAGGAGCCATGGGCAGAATCGTAACAGATAAATGTGGTGTGTTGTTTCATCTACATAAGAAAGAAATAGTTTTTGTTTGTTGCTAGTGGAGAGTTGATTTTATTCTTACAGAGACGAGGTCAGTCTGTACAGATAGGCCAAGGAATTATTCTGTTTATTGTTTTGTAATTCTAAATATTTCACTGGGTTTAAAACAATCTTGAAGCAGATCTATTATGCAAACTTAACTTTTTACGGCTTCAAACCGTGTTGTTGTCGTTGTCATTTACCCTCTCAAAGTTGTATTTAAACTGATTCATTTATATTTCTCTAATTAATATCTCATATATCACCGGTACACACCCTCTGATCTATGCTTACTTTTGTTTTCTAGTTTTATTTTCTTTATTGGCGATACACCTATGGTCATAGTATTGAGCTGTTTTTTCTCACTTTTCTCAAATGCTTCTTGGACTTACCTTGCACCTCCGCCTCCGACCCAGCTCTACAACCGGTTTGAAGACGTCAGCTTATGCCTCTGCCCCTACTACCTGCTCCGTCAACCCACATTCACATTTCCCTGTTTGTGATAAACTCTGTCAAACTTTCCCCTCCCAAGTCTGTATCTTTGATCCCCCAGACGTTACAACAAAAGGCAAAGATGACATGCTATAATTGACGGAAGGAAGAAAACCAGGAATATCGCTTTCCTGATCACCTTCTTGTCTCCATGGGCATAGTCAAGTTTAATGTCAAACCTGTTGCTAACACTAGGGGGAGCAACATCTGGGATTTGTTTGTTATTAATGTTCATATCTTGACTTATGGACACAATAACTAAATAAAAACACTAGGATCATGTAGAGCGGGTTAATATGAACACTTTAAAACCAAAATGACGAGTGAGACGGCAGCAGTTACAGACAGAGGGGTGACAGTTTTTCAATAGAAAGTGAATTGGAGCCAAAGTTGATGGGCCCAGTCTCATTTCCTGTTTGGAACATGGTGGCTAGCAGGTTAGCTATGTCCATTTATATATACAGTCTATGTGCCATACTGTCGAGCAACATAATGGCATCTTTATGGTCAGGTGTCAGTCCTGTACCAGAAAAGTTACATAGTGCACCTTTAGCATTGCTGTAACAGGAACTAGAGACGCTGAAAGGTTATTTTTGCTGCGGTGTTTTGAAATTAGAGAAAGTATTTTGCTGTGAATGACCTAAGTGGTAATCTGCTGAGAGGCAAAAATGTCGTGCTTTGATTGGTTGAGAACGAGGAAGAAAACCCGTTATACATCTTCATTGTAGAATTAGTGCTTTTGTCTCATAAATCTCACTTTAACCCCAAAACTTTCATCTCAATGTTATCTTGCCCTTCCTCGCTCATCCCTTTAACTTTACAGCGTGCAATAAACACATTACAAAAGATACGGCTGCCCTCCCCAACAGGGACACCGTAGTCGTGTTACCGCCCACTATTATCCAAATCCACAAACTCAACCTTTGGACTCGGATGTGTGTACGGGCCAATGACACCGGGCGGACCCCATCTCACATTAACAATCATTTCTGTTTGTCGGGTTCACGAGAGGGGAGACGAAACGAGCTCCACAAATGCTGGCGTCGCGTTCAAAGCCTCCTCTACGCTATGCTAGGGTGACCTCCGTGGCCAATTACTGGAGCGGTAATGCGTCGGGCTGTCATATCTGTTTGGATACTTGGATGTTTTGGCTCTTTCGCTGACACCGGAGATCACAAACCCATTATTATCACAATATACACGAGCTTATGTAAATCTGACTATAGTGAACGCCGCGCCGCCACATATTAGCTTTGTGTCTAGAAGAATGGGGACAGAACGGAGAAGATGATAGCGTTGCGTGCACCTCACAAACCAGAAATTAGCTTTTTGTGAGGGTAAAATGACTAATTAGCTACTTTGTGCCTATTGTTTTGCTGATGTTTTGAGCGCACAGTTGCAGAGTGGTTAGCCCTGCCCTCCATGTGTTACTGGAGTGTTGTGAATTGGTCACTTTATACTTTATCGTACTCACACTAAATCAACTTTTTTTGCTACTTAACTCCGTGTATGGTCTTTTAATAGTATTCTGTAGAGTGCGTGTGCTGCCTCAAATAAGCGCTGCAATTTTAAGTACTATGTGACATCACGCATGGCTACCCCGATTACAGCCAGGTGTTTCAGATTACACACATGGAGAGGCAGAGTTTGAAGTGTAGATACCTGTTAGACCAATCACACTGTTCCTTATACCTCCGGACCCCACCCTTCCTCCTTCTGCACTGTCTTCTTTAGTTGTCCATGTACTGCCCAATTTAGCAGCTCTATTTGAAATGTAGTTGTGGGCGGAGTTTAGGAGCTTCGTCGCACTATATTATGCAAAATTGTCTCTTTAAGCCATGTTATATTGTTATTACCTCATCAAAAACATACCTGGAGTTGTGTTTTGTTTCAGTCTCACATTCTGTTTTAAATCTTTAGCGTTTCATTGGATTCATGTTGACTTTTTCAGTGGACATTGTGTTTTTATGTGTCTGTTTCTTGCAGTTTGTGTCTATTTTTACTGTCTTTTATAATTATTGTTGTGTACTGCACTTTGGTCGACTGCGGGGGCGACTTTTGTTAAACCAGATCAATATATCACTTCTCAAAATGATTACAACGTTTTTTAAAATAGTGTTTAACGTTGTTGTCGAAATGGAATATAAACCAATTCTCTGGCCCCTTGACTCCAGACTCTGGGCCAAATTGAAGACTTTCTGAGGTTACACGATGAAAAAGAGATGTTTTTCTTCCTAAACTCCAGTCTTTGGGGAAGTCAGGTCTTTTTCACCAGAGAGCACCTTGTGAACCGAAGTAGGGCAGGCACAGTGGCCCCAGGCTGAGGGAGAGAGGAAGAGAGAGGGGAGGGAGGAAAAGAGAGGGAAGGGAGGGAGCAGGCAGAAAAGAGGGAGTGAGAGAGAGAGGGAGAGAGGGGGCAGACAGAGAGAGGAAGGGAGAGGGAGGAAAGGAGACAGAGAGAGGAAGAGAGAGAGGGAATGACAGAGGGAGGGAGAAGAAGAGCAGGGAGGGGGAGGGAGTAGACAGAGAGAGGGAGGGAGGGAGACTAGAGAGAGGAAGAGAGAGGGGGGAGCGGTACAGGGGTGGAGAGAGAGAGATAGAGAGAGTAAGAGGGGTAGACGAGGTGGAGGGAGGCCAGGAGAGAGAGAGAGAGAGAGAGAAAGTGAGAGAGAGGGGAGGGGAGCAGGGGTGGAGAGAGAGACAGAGGTAGGGAGGGAGGGAGAGAGACACAGAGGAAGAGGGGCGGGGAGAAAGCGGGACGGAGAGAGGGCGGGGAAGAAAGTGAGAGAGGGAAAGGGGGAGGGAGAAAGAGAGGGAGAGAGATGAAGAGAGAGGAAGGAAGGAAGGAAGGAAGGAAGGAAGGAAGGAAAGAGAGAAGGAGAGAGAGTAAGAGTACGAGAGGGAGGGAGAAGGGGAGAGTGGGATAGAGAGAAAAGAAAGCAGGAGAGCAAGCAGGAGAGGGGAAAGAGAGCAAAAAAGAGAGAAGAAGGTGGTTAGGGGAGAGTGGGAAAAGCGGAGAGATAAAGAGAGAGGAGAAAGTGGAGTGATAGAGAGACAGAATATGAGAGAGAGGGACAGAGGAAACAGGAGCGAGATGGGGAAGGGAAAGAAGAGAGAGAAAATCTGTGTGTGAGAAACAGAGGCAAGGTGGAGAGAGAAAAGAGGAAGCAAGAAAGAGCAAGAAAGGAAAGAGCAGAAAGAGAAAAAAAGAGAGAGAGGACAGATAGGGGGGTGGGGGGGCACTATGCAGCAGATTTATAACCAAAACATAACCATTCATCTCAAGAAGAAAATGAAAAAATGGTGGGTCAGTCTACCAAACAATTTCAGTTACTAAACATTAATAACAATACTCAAAATAAATCATGGTGGTATTGGGTTTTTTTTTTTTTTGTTTTGTTTTTTTTTTTTTTGCTCATTTTGCTCATTTAAAGGTGTCTGTTTGTCCTGTTTGTCTCCATGGAAATGTTACGGCTTTGCTTTGGATGTTCCACAGCATTATATGTATGCACAAGGAAACAAGCAGATAAACCTAAAAGCACAAAATACATGATCAAATAACCCAATCTATTCCTTTGTTTTTAGGAAAGTAACATATTTTTGGTTCTTGTGTTGAGTTTCTTCCCGACACTGGAAGTTAAGGTTAAGTTTCACTTCACTGGCCTCATGGGGAAATGTGTCCTCTCCTCAGATCTTGAGCTTGTTATGGCCTGTGTCTGAATGTCCACACTATTCCCTACAGGGGGCACTATTTAGGGGTCCAGTTGGTGAGAAAATAGTGCACTCAAATTTCCCACAATGCACCTTGAAAACTAGTAGGCAGCACAGCGACAGATGTTTAAGTGGACACAACACGACTGAATGAGCAGATAGAACCGCTGATTTAACACTGTTGATCCTGATTATGAATAAATTATAAATATTATTATAATTATATTTATTATAAATAAACCGTTGCTCTATGAAGTGGCTAGTGTTAGCCGCTTACCTTGGCTTGAGTTGTTAAAAGAGTGATTAAAAAAAGTCTATAAATACTTGTTTGTCGAACCTGATCATTATTTATGACAGAAATCAAGTTTTACCAGATTTTTTTTTCATGCAGACACCAGAGTCACGTGACCCAAATGTCGTGAGTTGTGTCTCTGATTCGCTCTGTGAATGAGGCCTAAATGAAGACCTTATTCAGCCCCGCCCACTTTTGCCTCTAAAAGCTCCAAACTGCACTTTCTTTGTGGTGGCTCTTCCAGTTAAGAGAATATCCCTTTCTTTTCAATGGCGAATTCAGGAAAAGTTTCGCGTCAAAAATCTGATTTCAAGTAGTGTTGATTTGTGTAAAATATGTCCAAGAGGTCAACACCTCATGATCGTTTGGAGGCTTTAAAACAGCTCTGTGGTCCCTCTAGAACTTATTTTCCGGTACAAAATAACACAACTCAAATGACGATGGCGGCGTCGAAGGGGAAACCGGAGAAAAGCCACTCAGACTCAGGAAGACACATGCAAGTTTCACACAGAAAGCCCCGGGAGTCAAACCCAGAACCTTCCCGCTGTGAGTCGTGCTTGGTAAAGTAATAGTGCGTCTTTTTGTGTTCTCCTCCCACCTCTGCATGTGCGTACTTGGTGGTAGTTCTTATAACGGCGCTGCTGTCAGGAGCGGCGTGTCAGGGGAGTTGATTTGGCTGGTTTGATCCTGGTTTTCTCTGAGGATGAGTTTGTTTGTTAACCCCTCACATGCAGATGACAGGGCCACAGTTTAGAGACAGTAAACACACTCCCACACCAACACAAACTATGAGACGCCATATCATTATGTTTACTACACCTGCAGCGCTCGCCGTGTTGCCAAGGGAGACGCAAACTCTACTACAGCCGCGGGGCATCATCTAGACCTTTTAGCTACTGTTTCTTTTTGAATTCTTCTAGTGTTTAATATCGTTGCGTGACATTAGTTCTCGACTCCTAGACTGTGTCAACGAATTCGAGTAACAACAAGTCTCAAGTCTTATCTCCGCTTTTGAATATGAGCATCAGCGTTGGAACGTAACCAAGTAAAAGTAATACTAATAAGTGCTGTACGTAAGTAGATTTTTAAATGTTTTACTTTGACTTTACTACGTTTGAGAGCAGTATCTGGACTGAAAAGTTAAAGTATTTTTTTATTATTGTGTGATACTTGCTGAAAAGGCTCAGAGTTTGCAAAAAATATACAAATATACAAATAAAAACAGCTAGAAAAAACTATTAATTCACAAATCTTTATCAATATCATAACATTAGAAGCTTTATTTGACCTCAAAATATATGCAACGTACTTTTACTTTTTTGATAGTTTGACACCTCCTGTAAAGTCTGAGGGTTTATTTTTATCAAGTTCATAATGTCAATAAATAAAATAAAAAATGTTTATCAAAATCACTATATTTGAAGCTTTGTAACACCTCAAAATCTGTGTGAGATACTTTTTAAACACGTACTTAAGTAGATTTTTTCATGTGATACGTTTGCTTCTATCTGTAGTTTTCCTTAAATAACAAGCCTGAGTACTTTTTCCCGCACTGATTAGCATTATATAAGTACATTAGAGCCTGGGATAGTGTCAGAGAAGAAGAGAATTTTCAGTGAGCCTCATGTTAAACTACAGGAGGTGTGAGTGTGTTCTATATACTGCAGTTATAATCTTTGACACCCATGGATCATTATGTTATATTTTGGACATTTTAAATCTCACTACTGACCTAAAATGACTCAGTAAATGAAATGACTCATCTGCCAAATTCTACTTGTATCACTGATTAAAAAAGTAAAACTGGAGAACAAAGTAAACACGTGACAGTGGCCGTGTCCCGGTGGAGGTGAACGCGGGGTAAGCTCAAAGTACTGACGTCTTAAATGCAGGAGAATGAGGATTACTCAGACATGCATGAATCACGCTAAATACAACTTCGAGAGGGTGAATGAGAAGAGGAAATGACTACAACATGGTTAAAAGCTTTAAAAACTCAGTTAAAAAGTGCAAAAGTAGGTCAGTTGGTAGAGCGTTTGTCCAAAGGTTGGTGGTTCCAATCCCGTTCTCGACATATAAATCATTAGTTGAGCGTTCAGATCCACTGATCCACAGGTTGGCGATGCGATTCCAGCTCCCACAGATAAATGCTGTTATTGTGTCGTTGGGCAAGACACTTAACCCACTTTGTTTATTTGCTTTTAAACATACATTGTTCTGACTGATGTAAAATAACAGTCACTTTCTTTTAAACGTTCAATCCTAAGCTCTACTGTTGCTGCTTCCACTATTTCTGCCAGTAACTTGCTTGGCACAAATCTGGTACAAAAAATGTCCAACGATTGTTTTCTGAAATGTTCTCAGTGTAGGAAGCGCAGATTGTCAGGCTCGCTTCAGTCAGTCTGCCCCAGAACAGCTGTGGCTTCTATGAATGAATGACTAGAATAAATAATGCACTGTAAAGCATCTATATATAACTCTGATGCATTAATAACATCTATTTGGAGACGAGCAGGTCACGTACCCTCCACCGGAAAAGTTACATAGTTCATCTTCACCTAGATATTACAGTGTTCTATATCTTCCCCTAAAAGCACATCCTGGGCCTCTGAGTCTCCTCTTTCAGGACACTGCCTTGTTTGAAGTGTCATCCTCAGCCCTCACACAGGAGTGGAGCTCAGGGAAGTCTTGGCTCGTTCTTTCTCGTACTTGAGGATTCTGTATCATGCAGTCACATTCGGCACTGTTACATTTTATTTGTGTAAAATCTGATACAAAATCTCTTTATATATTCTACCATAACAACTGTGACCCACTGACCCTCACGTTGTTGGACTTGAGGCTTAAATTATTGCACCATTCGAAAAAAATGTTGCTCTTCTTCACAGTTTTACATTTTATTCATTTTGAATCACAATATTGATCTAAACTGACATATATAATAATAAGACGACACTGACTTGACCTGGTTCATAACTGCAGAACGGATTTACACCTGCCTCACTGTAATCGTCATGGCAACAAAGAGATGAGAGCAGTGGGTGTGCATAAGGGGTAAGTGAAAAACAGTATTTTCAGAACAATGGCACCTCGAAAAATAACACATCTTTAAAGAGAGGGTATAAATTGACTTTTTTTTTTTACATTTCTGTGTTATATAGTTGTTCCCTCATCCAAAACTAAAGAGGGCTGAGGAGCTTTTATGTCATCCATACATGTTTGAGTAATTTAGTGATCTCTCCTGGGCGCTATTCAAACCCTCTTTGTGGTTAGCTGTAAGATTCTGTGCAACGCTCCGCCCACAAGCCTACGTCACCCATGCTCCTACATGAAAATTCTCCATAAATATACAAAAACATGATACAAAACTGTACACTACAACTTCACAAATCTGACGCAATGTACAGTAGTTTCATTGGCCGTTTAAATCCCCTTAAAGCAGATCTGTGAAATGGACTTTTTAGCGGTTTTAACCATGTTTCCCATCACCATTTCTTCACCTGGAGTTGTGTTTGGAGTGATTCGTGCATGTTTGAGCAATCTTTAATCGCTTATTTTCAAGACGCCATGTTTCAGATCAGTGCCACTAGTGCACGCCCACTGCTCTGTATTTACATAGTTCTCCAATTTTATTTTTTTAATCAATGATACGCTCGAGATTCTGCAGCACGGTGTAGTCATTTTGGTACAAATGTAAAAAATCCGTCACTCGCTGGTGTAATCTATAGCTATCCATAAGAGGGGGTGATGATGTTTACGGCAAGATCTTCCTTAAAGGTAAAATTTATATAAAATGGTAGTAAGTTTAGGAATCAAAAGCTTCTAACAATGACTATTTACCTCTTCAATTAGTACCTGTCTCCCATCCTGTCCCTCACAGGCTGCTGCTGGTTAAACATAAAAACACTGACATTACATTTCAGGACCAGTTCTTAGTTTCAAGTCCTACCCCCTTGTCTATTTCTATTCTTCTTTAAGGACAGCCTCTAGTCCACTCCTTCTCTCCCTCTCCTCCCTGTCAGCGCCGTCCCTGTTTTTAATGACCCTCGCGCGGTCCTCTGTGAAAAGTTCAGCTGGGCCCTCAGATGCCCTCCCGCAGCGATAATTGAAGGCCCTTGTCTCTCCAGATGGACTAATTTGCTGTCTTTGTAGCACTTTGTTCTCTGCTCTTTTTCTGGGCATTATTCGCTCCACCTGTCATAGGCTTACATAGAAAACTCAGCACTGCCTTTCACTTAGACAACCCTGACAGAAAAGCACTATATAAAATGCACTGTCACACACTGCCCTCTGGTGGTCATTGTTCAGATTACAGCAAAATAGAGATGACACAGCACCAGTGAATAAATGTAATCTGGAGCAGTAAATTTTGGATGGGAGACAGTTTGACAGGGATATTTCCAGAGGAGGGAGGTCATTGTGCTGTAGATGGACGGGGTGAAAGGAAGCTATAGAATGCAGACTTTCTAGTAATGCATTGTTTTGTAGCAGTTATAGTAAATGTTAAAGATAAAATAGTAGTATGGATATCATAATTGTTAACCTTGCACACATTAGCAGTATATAAACAGATATAAGAAAATATGTATTTATTTTATAGGAGAGCTAGAGGAGAGAGGAAAGTAAAAATCTGGGTCTCAAAGGGAAAATTATGCACAGGAAGAGAGGCAAAAACAGCATGGGAGCAAAGTTGCCAAGTCCACTTCTTTATAGCAACCTTTGGGTTTTATTTTTTAAAAGTTGCTTTCTGGCATTTTTCAGTTCACATTTCACATTTATAAACCCTGAAGTACTACCTGTTAATGTGATAAATATGTGCTTTAAAATACACAGTCTGGCATAATTAACACTTGTTCAGTGAGACACGATGCTTAGTGGCTTGTTTTTTTTTTTTTTTTTATCAAAGGCTTAGTTGCTTGTTGCTCTCTGAAAATCTGGCAACCCTGTTGACATCTTGATAGTATACTAATAATAGTAATTCTAAAGGATAAGCAGCACCAATAAATCACTAATATATCCTGTCTAGCTAGTACTAAATGCCAGGGAGAGGAGGTGAGTTTCCAGGCTAGTCTTAAATTTTGTTAAACATTGAGAGGATCTGACAGGCAGAGGGCGCTGTTCCATAGCCTGGGCACTGCCACAGAAAAGGCTCTGTCACCTCTGGTCTTGAGCCTGTCTTTGGGCACAGCAGCAGGAGCTGGTCATCTGACCTCAGGGCTCTGGGTGGAGAACAGGGCTGCAGTATCTCCCTCAAATAAAGAGGAGCCATGAGCCTCATTCCGCTAGGGCTGGTACGGGGCCCGTACATTGTATAAAGCGATCTGTACTGCTCCTTTTTTGGGGTCCAAAGTGGACAGCTGGAGGTTCTGCCTTCCAAAGGGGAACGCTTGGGACCTGGGACTGGCTCTCACAGGGCGGTGTTAGTCATGCAGTCATTGAAGGAGCAGCAGCAACTCCAGCCAATCTGCACTTACAGGCTCTATGGCTCCAGGTCCAGGGGCAGGGCTCTGCTACATGAACAGCTGACATCACTAACTAACTAATATTAACTTGCTAAATAAAATCTTAATCATACCTGAACTATACTCTCATAAGTGTGATCTCAGAGAATCACAAAAAAGGCATTTAGTATTCCAAGTCTGTGGCACTGTGAGATGAGGCTAAAGCTAGAAGCTAAACACTAAATTAATTCCAGTTTATAATTCCTCTTTATTTAATGCATTGGGGTTTGCTAGTGTTTATACACTGGAAATGTAATATTTTTTATCCTGACGGGAGTGGCGTGCATCAATAAACAGAAAACAGCTGTCAAGGTCAGTTTTGTGAAGCATATCAGCTCAACATATAAGTTGCCATCACTTGAAAAATGGCACTATATCACAAGATCAAGTCAGCGTCTGGTGACAAATATTGTTTTTAGAGATGGTGTGTCTTAACTTGTGGCTGGTAGTGTATAATGTCAAAGGAAACGGACCATTCACTAAAAACCCACCTTAAACGACGTTCACTTTAAGACTGCTCCGGCTCAGGTTACTATCCCCCTTGTAAGAATTCTGGTCCAGTGCCATAGAGATGTGTGTGCTGTGCTTTTGTGCGGAACACTGGCTGCATTCGGGATGGCATCAGGGAGAGGATGATGCAGTGCAGCTGGCCAAAAGGTTTCCTATAGTGAGTATTGAGCGTCCCCAGGTGAGCCTTTGAGCCCAGAGTCACTTGTACTGCCCTGAAAAGTTGGCAGATCCACACACAGAGCAGAGCAGGGAGCAGGGGGGACAATGACTTTGCTTCACACCACCAGTGCACTGCAGAAAATTGCAGAATATTTTTAGTTACTTTTAAAGGTCCTATATTATGCAGAATAGACTCTTTAGAATGTTATTAGTTCACCAAAAACATACCTGGAGTTGTGTTTTGTTTCATTCATTCATGTTTGAAACCATGTATTATTAGTTTGTCTACATCTCCAAAGCTCAAAATGCTCTGTTCCACCTTGTGATGTTATAAAGCGGTAGTTTTCAAGCTAACAGCTACATTTTGCCTTTTGTTCAGTAGAGATTGGCAATTCCAGGGCTGAAATCATCCAAATAATTCTAGTGAAGGTGTATGGAGTTTACAAACACAATGGAGCACTTCCTGTATTGCCATATGACATCACAAGGTGGAACAGAGTGTTTTCAGAGAATATTCAGAGCCTAAATGTGCAGGGTTTGTGTGTTAAACATGTGTGAATGAAACAAAACACAACTCCAGGTCTGTTTGTGATGAGGAAACAAGATTATAACACTGACCAGAAAATAGCACAATATGGGCCCTTTAAAGTATATTGTATGGGTTGTATGTATATATGTATTTTATTTCTTTGTGTTTTTTGTAGCAGTATAACTGTGGTACCACTTTAATATTACTACACCTTAAGACTTAATGCAAAATAAAGATATAGTTTATTGATTCAGACTTGGTAACTATTATTTGTTTATACTTTTCTTTAAGGCTAATTAAAGTGTAGTTAATATAAAGTGGTACCATAATTGTTAGTTTCACCCAGAAAACAAGTAACCCCTTTGACAGTATAAAAAAAAAAAAAAAAAACGTTTAATCTATGACATAAAATGGTACCATGTAATATAGGACAAACTGTATTATTATTATTATTATTATTATTATTATTATTATTATTATTATTATTATTATTATTATTATTATTATTATTATTATTATATGTTTCATTATTTTGTTTATTTTATTTTTTATTCCATTTTGCAGTTTACTTTTTCAGTGTCGCAGTACCCTCACTCATTGGTTGTGGAAATAGGCCCATTTGTGTCCCTCTGGTCTAAGTGCTTCTAATCAGACCAGGAAGTCCAGAGAAGGCAGTCTCTCTCAGGCCGGACTCCAGTATAATGAAGCCGGACACCTGATGGATCACCTCCACTTCGTTTGGAAAGGACACCTCGTTTATCTACTCGCCCTCTGCTAACCTTCAATACTCAAGCTACAAGTTGAACAAAAGTTAGACATTTTGTGCCAGATCTGAGCAGCCAGTTTTTAGAGGTGGGTAGTACAGCCAAAAAATTTAAGTAATAAGTAAAAGTACACAGTGGTCCAAGAAATGACCGAAAGACAAGAGCAAAAATAAAAGTGCTTGGAGAAACTACTACTCAACTGTCTGATCATTTTAAGTGAATGTAATTGGAAGGACAAAACAATAATATGGTATTTTCAGAAGCAGACATAAAATTTGAAAAAAAAAACCCAACAAATTATATCTGAAGGAGCAGTGCAAAAAACACAAATTTTCATATCATTTAATATTGTCAACATAAAGCCTTTGTCACTTTAGACTTACTCACAGAGGGAAAAGGAACCAAAACATTAACTATTACTAGTACTGTTACATTTTCACGTATATTATTGAAGTAGGTGTAGGGTCTTCCATTTTTAAATAGATTTTAGGTTTTTTTTTTCGAGGGACAAGATCTTTCATCAGTTACATTGACAGCATTGCGCTTGTCGCTGCCAAGTGTCTTGCCAAAGGACATCACAACAGTATTAGTAAAATCAACGTCGGAAACAGGGATCCTATTGTGAATGTTGAGATATTGGGATTGTTTGGTTTGGGAACAAATTGCAACTTTGATTTTGGAGTCCTACAAGGATCAGTACTTGGGCCATTTTTGTTTTAAAATAATACCTGTTGTTTTGTTGCATTATCAGTAAATATGGGACTGTATGGAATCAATCATTTGAAAATAACCTTGATCAGGGTTCTCAGCTTTTTCGTGTGGCCTGGGATAATATTTTGCTTTACGGAGTGAAACAGCAACTATGGACCCAGAAAGAAAGAGGATTATCAGGACAAGTAGGAAGAGCAGTACACAAACCCAGACTTATTAGGCTTAACTTAAGGCTAAACCAGGTCTACACAGAAACTGAAGTACAGATAAGGTAGCTATACATAATTATTAAACTAAATGAGGGGAAAAACACTAATAAAAATGTCTGTAAATAAAACAAATACTCAAATTGCAGAGGGAATCACATACTACCATTAATACACCTATTGTAATTTGAAAAAAACTAACCAAGAGAATTTGTTGGGCTTTCTCATACAATACTACATTGTGCAGTGTTTCCATGGATTTCAGAGTGATAAAAATCTAGTACCGTTGCCATAGCAATTAACAATTCAATAAGCTGAAAAACATCAATACTCCTCCGTATGGCCCATAGTTAATTCATTCTCCTCCACCCGTGTTAAAACAATACAAACACATGGAGCTGAATGAATGAAAATGAAAGTCCATGCCTCAAAGTGAAAATGTTCAAAAACAAAGTGAACAAAATGTCCTCTTTTATTTGAAAGTAGGAAGTGAAAGACCAGGGACACGTCGCACCTTATACTCCTTTGAAGAATTCTTTTGTACGTGAGGGGACTTATTGTAGTGGACTCTCTGGCTCTAGCTCGAGTCCTTGTTGTGCATTTGAAGATAAAGTGTCTGTGAGAGAGACAAGAGAAGAAGAAGCAGGAGGAGGAGACTCTCAAATGTTTTTATATCATTTTTAGGAGAGCCCAGCGGCTATTTTGTGAACCGCATCAGTGAAGTGTCATGTCCGAGCAGAGGGTTGGGGTTTGTAGCTTTACGACTGACTGTGTTAGGTTCAATATAATCTTTTTTCAGACATACAGAGCTTTGTAATAACTGTTGTATTTGATCATGTTCATTTTTGTATTGCTTTTAATTACACTTTCACCATCTAATGCATTATATAGGCCTACTGATTAATATATCTAGGGATTGATACAGCACCCATTGTAATGTAATTTAATCATATATTATATTATATGTTTGTTTTTTTTTTGTTTTTTTTTTAGCTTTCTGTCATATTATAACCTTTTTTCCCTCATCAAAAATATGCCTGAAGAGGTTTTCTGAGTTGTTCGTGCATGTCTGAGTGATTTTGTGGTCTCTCCCAGACACTATTCAAGCCCTCCTTTCAGTTATGTAAACAAGGCCACACATGTCTACATCTCCATATGAACCTCAGGGACGAGCCTCCTGCTGGTGCCCAGAGTCAGGACTAAACATGGGGAATCATTGTTTCAGTTTCATGCAACTAAAACCTGGAGCTGTTTTCCTGAAGATGTGAGACAGGCCTCTACTTTTATTATTCATGTTTTGATTTGTTGTATTGTGATTTTAATGTTTTCTTATTTATTTGTTTTCTTACTTACTTTGTGTATGAATTATGCTATACAAATAAACGTGGCTTGCCTTGTCTAAGCCCACAAGCGCACGTCACCAGGAAGCTCTCTGCCACGGTATCTACGCTCTCACCACACGGCCCCTCCCTGCTCAGCCCTCCCCTCACAGAACAGCAAGTGGCAGAGAGATAGAAACAAAACTGAAACCAATTAGTACAGCTAGTCCCTTCTATATAATACACTGGTGGTAAGCTGCTACTGTTCTATTGACCTGTTGCACATTAAAATCCCTCATTCATTCAAGCATTAGTATGGGAGTCTGATGCTAATGGTACACACCAATGCAAACAAAATGTGTTTAACAATATGTGTCTAACAATAATTACAATATCCATATTTATAAATACAATACATGTTTAAGATGGACTCTGATCCTCTGTTCTTTAGTGAGAGTAACCAAAACATTAACTCAAGTTAGAGTACTGTTACACTTTCACATGTAGTATTCAATTAGATGTAGCTTCTTCAATTATTATTATTATTATTATTATTATTAATATTATTATTATTATTATTATTATTATTATTATTATTATTATTATTATTATTATTATTATTATTATTATTATTATGTATTTTTTTCTGAGGGTATGATCTTTCATGAGTTACATTGACAGTGATGTACCTGTCTGTCTCTGCCAATGACTTCTCTGACCATCATTCATCACAACATTGCATTATTTTAGCAAAGGTAAAGTAGGAGAAGTGTCTTGCCAAAGAACACAGCAACAGTATTACATATTTAATGTCAGTAACAGGGATCATATTGTGAATGTTCAGATATTGGGTTCAGTTTTGAAGTGCCACAAGGATCGGTACTTGGGCCACTTTTGTTTAAAAATAATAAGTTTTTTTGTTGTATTATCAGTAAATATGGGACTGTATGGAATCAATCATTTGAAAATAACCTTCGGCTCCTCATTGTTATTTTGTGCCTTTGGATTTATTTCTCCAGATGAAAGTGGAGGGATGTTTTTGTAATATTCTTGACTACTTGTTCTTTGTATTAAGGTATGGAAACACCTAATACCACACATAGTTTTATTGTTGATATGTGCTTGTAAGAAACAGATCATTAAAATATCTAAATATTCAAAAGTAGCTCTCTATGAATAAAACACAGTACCCTCCCTCTTGGATATCCGAAGTTGCAGAAGTTATAAAAGTTCAGTCAAAATATTTGCGGTAATTAGACTGAGAGGTTGAAGAGAAGCGTTGCCGTTGGGAAGTACTCAGATCTACACTTCATTTAGACTGGCTGCAGGTTAGTCTCCATGGATTTGTTTGTTGTTCGGAATTACATATTTTCAAGCCTAATTAGTTTTAAACCTCAAAGAAGAAGTCATTACGTTTCCCTTTAACACAGTGTATCCACAGCTGGTGAGGCTCCGGGGGCGTTCCTCTTGTGTTTGAGAAACTTTGCTAAATGTTGTTTTCCGAGCGCCTTGAAAGCTGTAAATGTTTAACCTCTTTTTGGTCTGAAATGCATTTATCTTTTATGGAAAAATTGTTTCATTTTTGTGTTCAAAGATGCAGTAGGAGCAGCGCAGTGGAGTGTTTTAAATTGTCTACACTGGATACACTGGTCTTTTCACTTAAACTTAGTTTAAGGGCTCATATTATGCTATTTTCTGGTGTATTCATTGTTTCTTCATTGAAAACACACCTGGAGTTTTGTTTTGTTTCATTCACACAAGTTTAACACACAAATCCTGCATATTTAGGCTGGCTCAAACAGACAGTTTCACCTTGTGATGTCATATGGTGATACATGAAGTGCTCCATTGTCTTTTTAAACTTGAAACTAGAGTTTCTCAGTCACTCTCACCTTTTTTGTTGAAAATCAAACACCTACACAGGACCTTGAATGTTTGTATTGATCATAGGCTCATGAAAATGTGTTTAAAACCATTTTGCATTTTTTCTTGAGTTTTCAGAACATCTTAAAACTTTTTTGGCTATGTGTGCTAATATGTGCATTGTGTGTTCATGGTAACAATCCACCAATACACATACAGGTCAAACACACCCAGCGTGATGTCACTGCAAAGTATCAATACCACAAGTCAGCCAGTCTAATCACAAATACATTGTGGAGATGCTACATTTTCAGACAAAAGGCCTGTACTATTATCATTACTATGACTTGTTTTGGACACCACACCACATGTAGCCATTTTTTGTCTATGGCTTGTATTCTTAAAAGCTCACATTGATCCAAAAGTCAATATTGTTTTGCTTTGAGTTGACAGCCGTGTTCTGCAAATGGATCCACACTGTCCCCACACTCCAGTCTGCCCAAATAGACCCCAGTACATCAGACCTCACATGCTTCCATCATGTTTTTACTGCTATATAGGTCCACACTATAGGGACTTTAAAGGAGCTATACAGTGATGTCCCTATTCCCCTTAGCTCTGAGTGGAGACAAGGGGAAGTGCAGATATGTGTAAAGCAAATGTCCACTTACTTTTGAACCCGATGAACTGCCGTAGTCGTCTGTTCATCACCGTCAACGTGCCACAAGGGAGACAGCAATGAGAAAAAACATAATAGTGTATACATTTGTAGAGACACATTTTAGAAATCTGAGAAATTTAACATTTGTAAAGGTGGTTATTCTTTTATAGAGCAAGCTGCCATGAAGTCACCTTTAAAGAACACATTATGCACAATTGACTTTGTTGAGCTTTTACATTGTTCTATCCTCAAAAACATACCTGGAGTTTATATCACTTTATTCACACTTGTTTGAAGAATCCTGTTTAATAAGTCGGCTCCCTCTAAGAACTAAAAATACTGTACATGTAATTTTGAATTTCCCTGGATTGTTACGTCACAGGTCTCCATGTTTTAAGTCTACAAATCATTGCCAAACTCATTCTATGCATTTTTGCCCTCAAATTGCGTTCACAACTACATGCTTGTTAGCATGTTGCTAATCCTAGTCGTGGTTTATTTATTAAATAATTATTCCCTTTGCTGCCAGTAGATTGTGTCCTAACCCCAGTTCCCAGGATTGAGAGAACTGTAGAAATAAAATGTCTATTGTGTGAAGATAGACATGATTTGAACTTCTAAAATATAAGCAAAGCTACTCCAGAGCATGTTTAAAGGCCAGTCACATACAAATAATCTGTCCTTTAAAAAACCTTTAACAAAAAGGCCTTTACAATCAAGTTTTGATTTAGTTCAGATAATTGAAGGAAAATTTTATGTATTTATTTTTTTAATTACCCTGTAGGTTGGTTGTCTGTGTTGTTATGCTACCCTGTTTTGCAGTGCAGAAAATACAAGGAGTATGCATAAAAATTTCATTTTGGGCACTCAGAGAGTCCTGACCAATCCTGACTCAACATCTGGAGATGGGTCTCTGAGCGTTGTGTTCACACACACGCCAAAAAAACTGGATAACTGGCCTAGTTCAATTGAAGCCGATTTTTTGTCCTCATGTACATGATTAGCAAAGGATGCTATTAGACTAACTTACACTTCATATACTATAATCTGAATAGGCATTAATAAGGGTTTTATAAATACTAATAGGTGAATGATCACTAACAAACCGATTATTACCCATGTCTTGTGGTATGTAAATAAATGTTCTGTATTCTGTTTCTTCTTAGGATTCACCATAGTTTTTGTTCTACACTGATTTCACTTTCTGTGAACAGGTGTGTCACCCTGCACGTGTTACATTCAGGTGTTGTGGTCGCATGCTGCACGTCATTAGACTGCATATACACTGCCACTCCCCAGAGCTCCACCTCTTATAATTACTCCAGGAAGCACACAGCACTCGCTCAGCACTCACTATCTCTGGATCATTTTGCCTTATTGTCCAGGAAACAGTATAGACCGGTTCAGTTCTGCTTTTGCTGTTCTTCTTTCCCTTCCTGCCTGGTGAGTATTTTTATTTATTATTGATTTAATTAATGAACCATAAAAGGCATCATCAGTGCCATGAAACATTGAAACATGAAAAATGAATGAAAAGGAGCAGAAAGAAGAGTAATCTGTTATCTCATTTCTTGTTCATGCTCACTTAATGTAGTAGTTTTTACGTATCTCTTAAAGGCACAGTATGTAACTTTCCGGAGGAGACACATGACCTGCATGATTCCATGGAAATAGAAAGCTAAACCATACTTTGGAACATTCTCCATGGAGATATGTTTTATGCCTTACTGTGGAATATTATAGCCAAAGGAACATTATTTCCATGGAAACAAGCTTGGGAAGGCCCTACATCAATCACCAGCCCTAAAAATGTGGTTATTCTTTGAATCGCCTGTTATATATTTTTTTTTTAACACTGAGATTAACGTTGTCTCATCAGTAACACAATCATTTATGTATCATTTATCTGCACATATTGCTTTATAAATAGCTTGTTATCCATGGGTGCATTTTGATTTAGAAGTAGCTCAGTCCTTATTTAGCCCAGGTACTTTTACTGCTGGTTTATGGCTTGACGTAACTTAAAGCATTGTGCAACAGGCATTCTCTTACTCATCCCTCTTTATTGCATAAGACAGAGAGAGACAGAGAGGAAGTGATGCTCATGCTTCATATTCCTATTTAAAACACCTACAGTATGTTCAATCCCGATGATGCAGATATTTTTATATAAGATGAAATAAGACCTGATAACCAGAATGACACTCAGAAAGGTTTTGGGAATGACTGTCTATTGTGTAAAGGCCATTTGTAAACCTTTCTTTAAAGCCCAAAATTATTCAGTCATTGCTCTATAATAAAAAGAAAAACAAAACAATTAAACAACAAAAACAAAAACTAATGTGTGTGTTTCAGGGGTCAGAATGGCGGCAGCTGTCGGCTCTGAGGATAACTTCCTCTGCTCCATCTGCTTAGATCTGTTCAACAGCCCAGTCACCACTCCTTGTGGACACAACTTCTGCAAAACCTGCATCACCACACACTGGGACCTGAACCCTCCAGTGTGTCCTCTCTGTAAGAACAGGTTCAAATCCCGACCCCATCTCAAGACTAACACTTTGGTGTCAGAGATGGTGGCTAAGATCCGAAGCTTGCGCGAGGCCCAGGCTGGACCAGAGGACGTCCCATGTGATGTGTGCCCTAAACCCAGGCTCAAGGCCCTGAAGTCCTGCCTAAACTGTGTGGCCTCGTATTGTCAAAGCCACCTGGAGCCCCACCAGGCGGTGCCCGGGTTAAAGAACCACGAGCTGATAGGGCCTGTGCAGAACCTGATGGACAGAGTCTGCTCCAAACATGGCCAGCCTCTAAAGCAGTTCTGTCAAACTGACCAGAGCTACATCTGTAGAGTGTGTTCTCTTTTAGAGCACAAGAACCATACGAATGTTTCTCTGAAGGACCTTTGTGACAGGAAGAAGTCTTCTCTGCAGCTTTCTCAGACTAAGACCCAGGACTGGATGGAGAAGAGGAAGCAGAAGATCAAGGAGATCTGGCACCACATGAAGCTGAGTCAGAGAGTTTATGAGGAAGAGCTGGCTGCAGGTCAACAGGCCTTCACTGCTCTGATAGAGACTGTTCAGAGCAGGCAGAAGCAGTTCATCGAGCAATTACTTAAAAAACACAAACAGACAGCGAGACAGGCCAAGGACCGGGTCCAACAGCTGAAGCAGGAGATCAGTGAACTGGAGAAGAGGAGCTCTGAGCTGGAGAAGCGCTTATGTTGTGAAGACTATTTCTACTTTTTGCAGAACTTCACTGCACTGCCCCCTATTGAAGTGAAGAACTGGAGCAGCGGGAGCTTTGAGGTAGAGACATGTAAGGACATAGCACTCCAGGCTCTGTCTGAGATGAAAGAGCAAATCAATGCACAAATAAATAGAAATGTCTTCAAGAGAGTGCAGACGTTTGCAGTGGACATCACCTTGGATCCAAGTACAGCTAATCCTAACCTCACTCTGTCGGGCGATCTGAAACAGGTCCATCACACTGACAAGAAGAATAATTACCCAGACACTGCACAGAGGTTCTCTGACTGTCCTGGAGTTCTCGGGAAGCAAAGTTTTTCTTCCGGCAAGTTTTACTTTGAGGTTGAGGTCAGAGATAAGACAGAGTGGGATATAGGTGTGGCACTGAAGAGTGTTAGAAGGGAGAATCCCACTCTGCACCCTCACAGAGGCTTCTGGAGCATCTGTCTGAGAGGGGGAAAGCACTATGCATGTACAGGTGACTGCCTGTTCCTCAGGGCTGCTCCAAAGAAGGTGGGGGTGTTTGTGAACTATCACAGTGGCCTGGTTGACTTTTATGATGTACATACTGCAGATCTCATTCACTCCTTCACTGGCTGTAACTTCTCTCAAAGTCTGCTGCCTTTTTTTAGCCCCAGCAATAACCACAGAGGCACAAACTCCACCCCTCTGGTGGTCACAGGGGTGAAGGACGAGTGCAGTCCACCAAAGAAACTCAAACAGTAGAGCAGACATGGACAGTGATTTGATTATAGTTCTCCACCACGCCAGAGGATGGCAGGGTATACAGTTGTGTCTTTGGGCTAGGCCCATCTTGCCCATGAAATGGTATGAGAGTGAGTGAGTACTGAGTGGTCTGGGGGGCGATGGCGTAGGCCTGTATTCTCTGTCAGTCTACCCCAGGGCAGCTGTAGTGATATGTTTATGAGGTGTTGAATGAATTCATACTAAAATCCAGCCCTCTTGTTGTAGTTAAGAAAATCACTTTTGTGTTACAGGCCCTCTGTTTAAGGGCCTGTACTAGATTTTTTCCATGTAATTTGAAATGTATCTTGCCCTAGTACAGATATATTCAGCTAGTAGACCTCTTGAAAAGGAAGTGCACTGTTAGTATACTAGTTTTTTTTATTAGCATTACAGTGACTGCAAAACTACACTTTGGCTTCTGAAAGTCATGAAAAGCACTTATAAACTCATCATGGAGAATAATGATAATAACACTGGGTTACAACAAAAAGCATTTTTGAAAGTTGTCTGTGCTTTTTCAACTGAATTAGGACCATTTAGCACCACTGAATCCAAAAATGATATCCATTTTTCTCAGTCAGGTCAGGTTTTTATGCTAATTTGATTTAGAAACATCCGATCTTCTGACTAAATTGATTACAATTTTGTGACATTATCAGTTGATTTTCTTTAATATTTCTCATCCAAAAAATGTTTTAGGAGATAAAAAATTGTTTTCTAACAGAATGTATTAATTAAAAGTTACGTTATGCTAATTGATAAAGGTAAGTACATGTAAATTGGAACATTACGTTATCATTGTGCAAAATTCAGGACATGAACTTCTGTTTTTATGAACCCCTTGAATGCTCAGCAGCAGGGATGTCTCTCTTCAGAGTCCAACAGTAATCAGCCATCATGACTGCATCCCAGCGTCCCTGATACCTGGTCTCCATCTCTTTTATGTCCTGATGGAATCTCTCCACCTGCTCATCACTCAGTGATCCCAGATTCTCAGGAAACCTGAACATTTAGCTCCTTTTGGGAAAAAGGATGTGGAGCATCATCATTAAAACCACACTGGAGGAATCTTTGTCACTGATGTCAGGAACTTCTCCAAACACAGGTACTGGAATTTAATCCCAGTGAGCTACAGGACGACGTGCTGATTCACGGTCAGGATACTTGAGGCTGCTTCGGTTCTTTCTGTTGATCCCAGTCACATCAATAGCCCAGAAGTAGCTGTTGATGTCGGCTCCCTCCAAACCATGGGAATTCCAAACTTCAGACAGCTCTTCTTGCCTTTAGTCCACTGACGCAGATACTCGGTGCATGACTTGCATGCCATGTGTGGCGCCCAAGCTTCATCTTGGTCACCAAGTTTAATCCCAAAATAAGCATGGTAAGCACGCTTTATGAAACTTGTGACTTGATTCCTGTTAGGAACATTGGTGTATTCACCGCAGATGTAGCAGAATATGTCAGGCTTATTTTTGCAAGATCTTCTAGTCAAAGCCATTTCATTCACTTGTAATATAAAAAAAAAACAATTAGTCATAAATTGGCACATGCAAAATCTTCAGAATTTGTTTATAGTGAGAAATATAACAGAATTTTGCATCATATGACATGAAAATACTCATACATGTAAACAAAATCGTCCAAAAACAAATATGTAGCTTAGTTCAGAACGTTGACCTGATTGAGCAAAACCAATGTGATTTTTGGATTCAGCACATCAAGATGATCCTAAATCAGCTTAAAAATCTTAGACAATAAATTTAGTGTTGACCAGTGTAATGAGGATGCTGGGAGTGCATAAGGAAAGTGAGGCATAACTCTGGACCACTGCAAACTGAAATAAACTAACTATGTTTGCACCTTTAACTAGACATGGAGACATTTTAATGAACTTTCACTCAGGGGGAGATGTCCTTATTACTTTACATTACATCAGTATCAAGATTTCAGCCTCTTTCCTCTTTTCAGCATCATGAGTTTATATGAATGTGCAATGGGTTATATTGAGGTCGTGGAAATACTTCAAAAAGCTTGTTCTGATCAAATTTGTATCGTATAAATGCACTTGTTAATGCAGTTTTTCACATTTTCATGTCCATGTAATTGACTTGAGTTCAGTTTCTGTTTTGATTTGTGAGGTTGGGGAGGGGGGAGTTCCTCATTTGACATTCACATAGCAACATGTGCCTATGTCATCATTACTTAAAGTGGATATGATGAAGTTAACATAATAAAGATTTTACTAAAGAATCTTGTCTAGTTCTTTGTCAGTTTTATCTATGAGCTATCAGCTTCTGTGATAATGGCAAATTTTTATTTTGTGAGTTGGCTTGAAGTTGGCTTGGAAAGTGTGAGGTCATTGTAGCCTTTCTTTAAAAAAAAAAAAGGGGGGGGGGGTACAGTAAAATGACTGTGTCTGGTTCAGTTGACATTACAGGAAAATGACTTTTGAAAAGTTGTGTTGAGTGTGACATTATAACTTCAAATGCAGCACCTCCAGCTCTGACTGAAAAGCACATAACCAACCCACAGGGGGCAGCACTAAACACACTTTCACTAAAAGCACTAGCGCAAGGGTGCTCAGACTTTTTCAGTATGTGAGCTACTTTTAAAATGATCGTGTCTGAAAGATCTACCACCTAATACAAAAATGTTAAACATATATTTATTTGTAAATGTTTTATGAATTCTTACATGTACAGTGCATTTTGATGTACCTTGCACAACGTCATGAGATAATACTGCAGAACACAATTGAACTTCTTACATGTTCATAATTACTTGAATGATCATTACTGCTCTGATGACACTGAATAGAATCAGTGAGGGATGCATAGTTCGGGCAGTAGCTTCTGACAGCCAGGAGTAAAATTGCATTTTTCGTTTGGAAGCGATAACAGAGCTAATCATGTTGATTACGGTTTTGTCTTTTTTCATAGCCATAAAATCATGTTAAATGAAGTATCAGAATTTACTGCATTTTTTAACACAACTACTTCTATTTTACACATCCATCCATATTTTTTCTTTTACGCATCGAATAAATGACTGGGAAAATCCCCGCAGCCTCGCGCTCTCATTCGTCTCCTTCGAGGGACAACAGAGGCAGATTACAGTAATGAGGGTAAAATATTTAGATAGCCCCATGTCTCCGCTTTGAGACGCCGTTTGAATTTACATGAGAGCACGACTGGTTGCGGAGTTACGCTGCTGGAAAGTCCGCAACCGCGAGTCTATCGGCGACGATAGGATCCGACGCTATAGGGTTAAACTAACTCATACTTGTTTATGCGTGTGCAGCGCCCATGATGTGACCTAGGGTCAGGTGTAATCCGACTGTTGTCCTGGTCATGTGACTGGATGGATGAGGGGACGTGATATACCCAAAATGCATTCGCGATCGACTGGTAGACGTAATGAACACCCCTGCACTAGAGATTAGACAGGGCAAATGGAAAATGGTTTCTGATTCTCAAAGTTTTTACAGTGCCAACTTTTAAAGAATACACTTTCATTAAAGTCATCTTAATGGACTTTTATCAAAGACATGTTTAATAGTTGTTTATCACACCCACTTTAATAGCATTATCTGCTACTCCTAGTCATTTTTGGCAGTTTTATTACAAACTAGATACATTTTCAGCTTTCTTATCAAAAATGCCTAAATCTAAGTTTGTGTTGCCTTCAGTGCCCTCTGCAGTTTCTAGTAGTTGGTGACATCACAAAAGACTGCTCTAATTACAGCCAGGTTTTTCTGATTAAAAACACCTGGATGCGGGGGCGGAGTTTGAAGTGTGGATACCTGTTAGACCAATGATACTGTTTTTTATGTCTCCAATCCCCACCCCTCCTCCTCTCTCACTTTTTTCTTTCATCCTCCAGGTACTGCCCAGTTTATCAACTCTATTTGAATTGTGGTTGCAGGTGGGGTTTATTCCCACATTAAGAATAAAAACAGGAGGGGCAGGGAAAACAGTTAATATAAACAGATTTGTTTCCTACTAGTCTGGTGTGTCTGAAAAGCTACAGAAGATTTTTTACACAGGATGAAATCCCTGTCTATTTCAAACACTTTAAGACAGAAACTGGTTCTTCCAAAGAACAAAACCCTGAGCCATAAACAAAGTAATGTGTCTACTCCATTCAGTGAAGAGTGCAGTGAGCGTTACATTGGAGAAACTAAACAGCCACTTCATAAGAGGATGTGCCAACACTGGTGTGAGAGCTCCTCTGGACCACAGTCTGCTGTACATCTACATCTCAAAGACACTGACCACTGAAGATCGTGAGGTTCAGATCTGAGCCAGAGAAAAGAAATGGTTTGAGATGAGAATTTTTGTTAGAAAAGACAATCCGTCTTTGAACAGGAATGAGGCCTTAGACATCATCTATCTCCTATTTATATTTGTAACTTCATCCTCAGACCTAAACCTAAACAAGGAAAAGTATAGGGCTAGCCAGCATGCTAATAGGTGTGTGACCACCCATTAGGGGCCTGAATGATTATGCAAAATATAGAAAGGCACAATGCACACTTAGTGTAGCTCATTAGCTAACAAACAGAAACTGTAAACAAATAATAACAAATAAATGTTTTGAGTTTGAGTGCAGTTAGCTCCTCCCTTCAGACAGATATATGTCAGTGTGCACCAGCAATCTGACCAGAACTGATGAAGCGGCTTGGATGAGCAGCCAAATGTCTTCACTCCTACAACTTTTTGTCCAGTTGACAGATTTGAATTTTTCTTTTGCTATGGATTAAACCTACACGAGTGAGGAATTACACAGACTTCTAGCCTTATCTCATCCTACACCGTGAAATAAAACACAAAACAGACATTTTAGGCCTCTTCATAGCAACAAAAGTTTACCCATTATAGTGGCAATCAGATTTATTAGCGCCTGTTTGTTTGTTGTTGTTGTTTTTAATCTTTTGTCTTCGTCCTGGTGGTATTTTTATCCTAAACATTTTATTACTCAAACTGTACTGTTTTGTTTTTTTTTTGTTAATTTTATTTATTTATTTTTTTACTGTGTGTTGATTCTGCTCTTTCCCTGTGGCACCTGATATCTGCGGCCCCTGTGTAATGAGCCAGAGTGAATTGGCAGGATTAACTGTGGATAACGGCAGCTCTGCATGATTATCATCTACCTTTCAATTAGTCTCCAGCTCCTGTACAACCCTCGCTGCTCGGGCCCAGACTGGTGATCGGCTCATTTACAGCCAGTGTTTTCAATCTGTGTCATGCTGCTGAGTGAAATAGTCCTCCTAACTCTTACAAAAGGATAACAGTCTTTTGGTTTAGTTTGGATCAGATCACAGAAACCGCACACAGATAATAACACAGCCAGGTCAACGCTGTGAGGAATGCTGTTGGAGAATGTATATAGAGAATAGAAAACTCTGAGGTCATAGTCAAGTGTATACTGTGTATTTGATTATGACATGATTCATCACAGTCCACTCTGAGTACATTTACAAGTGACAAAAGCTTTCATTTTTGCATGTGGGAATTGCAACAGATTTGAATAGTTTCTTGCTGATATCCTTCAGAGTTTATTTTTGTGCTGCTATTACATTGACTTCAAACCTGCTTCCTCAGAGAGAAATACCTTTCTGTCCACTCGTTATATATTGTACTGTACATATAATGAAGGAAAAGTAGTAAAGTACTGTACTTAAGTAGAATTTTAAGTATCTGTACTTAAGTAAATTTTAAAGTTGATACTTATTTTTACTCCACTACATTTGAGAGCAGTATCTGTACTTTCTTCTCCACTACATTTTTAACAGATTTGAAAAGTAAATGTATTTTATTTCTTTTTGAGACCTGCTGTAAAGGTTGAGAGGTTTATTTTTTTTTTATCAAGTTCATAATTTGAGCAAGAAAAATGTACAAATAAAACCAGATAGAAAAAAAAAAAAAGATCGATTCAGTTGTTTCTGTTGAGCCAAATTCAGAACAAATCTTTATAAAAATCACTACATTGGAAGTTTTATTAGATCTCAAAATGTTTGAGAAATACTTTTACTTTTGACTCTATAAATACACTTACACCTCTGAGGTTGGTTTTGTTAACTTTGTGACGTTGTAACCTGACCTTCTCCAGCAGAGGGCGCCACTCCTCTGGGTGACGTGAGAGTTCTACAGTTTATGGTTCAAGTGCAGGAAGATGGACACTATCACCACCAGACAAAACTTTGGAAACATTTTTCATTTATATTTCCATGATTATTTGCATTGTATAGTCTCACTAAAGGCGTCAAAACCATGAATGAACATAGGACACATATAGAATGTAGCAAAAAAAAAAAAAAAAAAAAAAAAAAAAAAATAAATGAAACCTTGTTTTATAATAATAATAATAATAATAATAATAATAATAATAATAATAATAATAAAAACTTCACCCTAGTCATTGGCATTTCTTGACCCTGACGCAGCACTACTGTGAAGTGAAAACCATTTCAAAAAACTTTGTCAAGAAGCTCATTGAAAGAAGGCCAAGTTTACAGAACTGTCGACATAAAGTGGGTCTACTTTGAAGATTTGAGTATAAAATATAATATTTAGTTAGATTCTTTTTGTAATATTTAGTTATATAATTTTTTAATTGTAATTGTAATTACATACACCTTGCACCATATTTGATTTTTTTCATCCATTCATCCATTTTCTTCTGCTCATCCAGGGCCGGGTCGCGGGGGCAGCAGTCTAAGCAGGGACTCCCAGACTTCCCTCATCCCAGACAGATCCTCCAGCTCCTCCGGTAGGACCCCAAAGTGTTGCAAGACCAGCTAAGAGACATAGTCCCTCCAGTGTGTCCTGAGTCTTCCCTGGGGCCTGCTCCTGGTGGGACATGTCTGGAACACCTCCCTAGGGAGGCGTCCAGGAGGCATCCTGAGCAGATGCCCAAGCCACCTCACCTGGCTCCTGTTGACGTGTAGGAGCAGCGGCTCTACTCCGAGCTCCTCCCGTGTGACCGAGCTCCTCAATCTCATGCTCCATCCTTCCCTCACTCATGAACAAGACCCCGAGATACTTGAACTCCTCCACTTGAGGCAGAGACTCACCACCCACCCCACTGATTTTTTTTTTCAGTGTGTATCTAAATACACACTGGGGGGGATGAATGAGAGGGTGTGCCATGCTTTTGACTTGTAGTGTATGTTCCAGAGATAAGACCTACACCACTATTCCAGTATCCACTGTACAGTAGTAGAGAACTGTTTGGTAGGCATTTTGGTATCGACTGACTACAATAAAAATGATGTATTAAAGCTGAAAGATAAAGACAAATTTGAGCTGGTATAGTCAACATTCACCTGACATGACTCAAATCTGGCTCACATTAAAGTGCATAGACAGGTTACACTACTCATTTCACTAAAATGTACCTGGAACCATCACATGTTTTACCCGTCTGTCCAAATCTGGTCCACATTTAGACCAGTCGGGCACACACCAAACATTTTAATAATTCAAATCTGGTTCACATTTAGACCAAATCAGCCTAAAATAGACCATACAGTCTCCACAAAAATGTGCCAGTGTTTAGAATTTGTCCTACATTTGGACCAGTTTAGACCCAAATCTAAAGCCATCAGAATCCTCAGCATATTCAGACCTTAGAATTAGCAGTTCCTTTTGTCAGAAATCACTGTTTTTTTTTTTTTTTTACTTGCTTTAAATGTTTCTGCTCCTTCCTGTAGTCTTCCTCAGAAGCATCGCGTGATGGTATATTGTTGTATCTTGTAGGCTGCTGTACTTAGTTTTCTCAGACAGCAGTGGAAGGTTACATCCCTACTGTTTAACACCTTCTCCAGGAGTGCATCCCATGTGTGTGAAAGGTGTGCGCTCCCAAGTCACGTTTTATGCCCCTATGCATTTATCTCGGCCCTCGTTTGTGGATCTCAATGGCCTCTCTGATCTCTGGTGGTATTTGTTGCTTTCAGGATAGATGACAATGGCACAAGAGTGTGAAAACGAAACAGCCAACAGACAAACAAGAGGAATAAAAGAATAAGCAGAGCAAGAAAATCTAAAAAAGTGACTATTTTTAGATAACTGTGCCGTGACCTGAACAGTAGGGGGCGGTGTATCCTAATAGATGAATTCCTCTGCAGCCACGAGAAAGACAGCACCACAGTTACAAGTGTTTGGGACTTTTTTTTATAATTATTTGGGTTAAATATCACCTTTTTAAATATTATAATAATAGCAGTACCAGTTGACATACCTCTGCGGGTGAATATAGTGATCTGCGGCAGAGTGAATGCAGAAGTCAGGTCTGTGGAGGAGCTTGACTGGCTGCTTTGTTTTGATTGTGCAGAGACACGCTCCCATCATCAAAGGTAGGTTTGCTAGGTTTGATTTGACACTTATACCATTCAACCAAACCCAAAATTGATACAGTGGTCGTTTTTCATATTTAATTTAAATTATAAGCTCTAAAATCCGCGTTTCATGTTTCTGTTGCTTGCATTGTGTTGTTAAATCAAGCTCGTGCAGTAGCTAGCATCAATGCTAACATGCACTTTGCACGTTTTATTGCTAGTAGCCTGTGTTTACGTGACTATTTTAAATGCAGAATGTCCAAAGACTGTCCGTGAAGCTTTGGTTTTGGTTGTGACTCCAAATGATGTGCTACATTAGCCCCATAATTTGTAAAGTCCTAGCCTTGGTTTAGCATCATGTAGCTAGCTAGTAACAACAGGCTAATAGATTCGCCCAACTGAGAAAAACACGCGTTTCTAGATCTGTTTGTGTTTCTGATTATTTCAAATGTTTTATTAAGCAACATATTTAGACACCACCATCTTCTTTGACAGCAGTTATTCCATTGTCCCACGTGGGTTGTGTATGATACAGAGACATTAAAACAGTTTATCTCCATATTAAGTTAATTCCATGTTTGAATCATACTGGGAGATGCACATGATAAATAAAAAAAACAAACATATATGAATACGAGCACACGATGTTACCAAACTGTTTAACTGAGGATTGATCTTATACATGAAATATAAAGGCTATTAAATTATTATTCTTGCCATGTGAGTTTGTTATCTGTAGAGGGCGTGTTAGTGCTGATGTTTGACTGAAATATAGGGAAGAATTAACAAAAATAGCTAAGTTCATGTCAAAGTGCATTGTGTAAAGTTTTTTTTTCTGCTGGACAATCCGCTTCCTACTTGTTTCCTTAGTGAGTTTAATGCCATCCCGTGGAACATTGCGGACATAGTAACAGCATCTCCATGGAAACAAGAAGGTAGTACTCCCTCTGCCAGAAAAGTTACATGGTAGACTTTTCAATATGCCCCTGTATGAAAATAGTTTATTTTTAGTACATTTATATTGGTTATGTTAGTGTAACCCAGAGGTGCCTATTCTTGTTTCAGACGCTCTTCCTGGAGTCATTGTTTTGAAAGGTTAAATGTTAAACCTAAATATTATTGTTGCTATTTTAAGCATAGACTGGAAATGTTCCCAAACTGTGCTGCAGTAGAAGTCAATATTTTCGTAAGTTAAATGTCCTTTATTACACAAAATTGCCTCTTGTGAGTTTTAAGTCATGTTATACTGTTGTTACCGTGTCAAAAACATACCCAGAGTTGTGTTTTGCCTCATTCACACATGTTGATGTAATCCTCTATTATCAATTTGTCTACGTCTCCAAAGCTCAAAATGCTCTGTTCCGCCTTGTGATTTCATAAAGTGGTAGTTTTTAAGTTAACAGCTCATTTTAACTTTTGTTTAGTATAGTTTGGCAATTCCAGAGCCAAAATCATCCAAATGATATTATGGAGTTTAAAAACACAGTGGAGCACTTCCTGTATTAACATATGACATTACGAGGTGGAACTGAACTCAGTATAAATATGCAGAGTTTGTGTGTTAAACATGTGTAAAGGAAACAAAACACAACAAAACTTCAGGCATGTTTTTGTTGAGGAAACAACATTATAACACAGATCAGAAACTAGCTTAATATCGGCCCTTTAGGGATTGAACACCAGTATTTTTGTTGCTATTTTAAGCATAGACTGGAAACGTTCCCAAAGTCTATTGTTGTAGTAGTAGTCAATATTTTTATAAGTTAACCACTTTAGCTGTGTGTTATCAGTAATTATGAGGCTGCACTAAAACTGTTCCCAAGTTTTGAAATTGCATTGACATGTGCGGCTGGAGTGTGGTGGTTTCATTGTTTTTCACTGGCCTGATGATGATTGATAGCAGCTCTGACATTTCTATTAGAGGAAATATGACTAGCCAAATGGTGTTAAGCCAAAATTGGGAGGTGCTTGGATAAACTTGAGCCCTATTGTACTGAAGTAAAACTGGGTCTGTGGAAACAATCTAATAACTTTGATGTGTCTGTTTAAACTGTTAGTCACCCTTCAGCAGTTATTGTAAAAAATGCATGATGCTTTTCTCAGCAGTTGTCATTAAGCCTTAAAGAGCGTATGACAAGTTCACATGTTTTTCTTATTGTTATGTTGTTTGGTGAAATAGTAAATTTGCTATTTTTTTAATCATAGTTTTAAGAAAGAAATTAAGTTGAAGATTGCAGTATTCCTGTCACAATAAAAAATTTTGAAGATCTATTGATGAAATATAGACGATAAACAGTAATATTCAAACCAAACCTAAAGCAGAATTATCCCCAAAAGCCTATTCTAAATGTGTGTGTGTGTGTGTGTGTGTATGTATATGTATATATATATGTGTGTATATATATGTGTGTGTGTATATATATATATATATATATATATATATATATATATATATATATATATATATATATATATATATATATATATATATATAATTGCACTAGGAAATGTTTGGTTGTTGGAAACAATATTGTAGATTTAGAATAGAATAGAAAAGTTTTTAGATACTTGAACTCCTCCACATGAGGCCGCTCAATCTACGTTCCTACCCTCACCTATGGTCATGAGCTCTGGGTAATGACCGAAAGGACAAGGTCGTGGATACAAGCAGTCGAAATGGGCTTCCTCCGCAGGGTGGAAGCCCTGCGAACCCTATCTCTAACCCCCTTAGAGATAGGGTTAGGAGCTCAGTCACACGGGAGGAGCTCGGAGTAGAGCCACTGCTCCTCCACGTCGAGAGGAGCCAATTGAGGTGACTCGGGCATCTATTCCAGATGCCTCCTGGACGCCTCCCTAGGGAGGTGTTCCGGGCACGTCCCACCAGGAGGAGTCCCCGGGGAAGACCGAGGACATGCTGGAAGGACAATGTCTCTCAGCTGGCCTGGGAACGCCTTGGGATTCTCCCAGAAGAGCTGGAGGAAGTGTGTGTGGAGAGGAAAGTCTGGGCTTCCCTGCTGAAACTGCTGCCTCCGCGACCCGGCCCCGGATAAAGCGGAAGAAAATGGTGGATGGATAGAAAAGTTTTTGCAGTTTATTGTTCTATTTACAATGTTTTTTTGTTTTGTTTTTTTTACAATAAAAAAATCTTGAGCTGCAATAAATAAACAGCAGAATGAAACACTCAGTACTTAGTTTGCATCTGTAATGGGTCATAGAAGTTATTAATTGTCTATGTTGTATTTGTCTGTGTACCTGCCTAGGGACAACAGATGGAAATTAGTATTTTTTGTTATAATTTGGCATATTTACAGTGTTTACAGATGTTCATTAATATGCGCTGTCCCTATCAAATAAATTAATTAATTAATTCAAACTTTTTATGGCTCAAATCTTATCATATAGCCAAAAAAATAACAAAGAATTTTCCATTAGTGCAGAGAAAAAGTACACAATAAATATTGACCCCAAAAAATGTTGTTTCAGCTTCATATACTGAACGATAAGTCGATATAGTCATTATCGTGACAGGCTTATGTGCACTTTAAAATTAATCAGACTCTTGCTAACAATACCAGTTCACATACCTTTGTAGACTACATAAGTTGTCATTTTGCAGTTCACACACCTTTTTTTTCTCTTTCTTTCTTGTTACAGTGAGTCACCATGGAAGAGCAGACGGCTTCTCCTGGGCCCAACACTGAAAACAACTCTCAGAGAAACGGCGACGAGGTGAGGCGACATGAGCACCAAAATATCAGACGACACATTTTTCACTTTTTCCACTTTTCAACCCCGTCCCAGCAGGGCAAAAAACCCGACAGAACTGTTTCCTAAAATGTCAAAACGAATGCATTTTTCAGAAGCCCAGGCGCGGCAGCTGGACCAAGGGGAGGAAGAGGAAGAAGCCGATGAAGGACAGTAACGCTCCCAAAGCTCCTCTGACCGGGTACGTGCGCTTCATGAACGACCGCCGGGAGCAGCTCCGGGCGGAGAGGCCCGACGTTCCCTTTCCAGAGATCACTCGGATGTTGGGCAACGAGTGGAGCAAGCTGGCCCCTGACGAGAAGCAGGTCGGTCCAACGGAGAAGTGTATAAACAGATTATGGGATGCGCATATTAACTTTTCATTTCAGTCTTTACTATTAATAGACTATGTGCCCCCCTCACTCTCATAGTTTAAATTTTACATAGTCTAAACACAAGCTGAACAAAAAAATTGTAAAACATGTACTTTATCCAGATTCAAACTACTTTTTTGTCCTTCATCAACTCTGGCTCTACTTCATTTTCTATTGAAAGTCTTTCGCCCTTCTCTCTGTAACTGCTGTTGTCAGGCTCGTCATTTTCATCTTAAACTGTTCGTATTAATCTGCTCTACATTATTCTGATATTTTTATTTCACCATTGTGTCTGTAAATCAAGATATGAAGAAAAATAACAGACCAAAGAGGCGCCTTATTTCCCTGAGATCACTCCCGCTAGCGTTAGCAAAAGGTTTGATTGACAGTGTTGCTCAACGCCTTCTCATTGCTAAAGTGGCGGTGCGGGCAAGAAGGGGCGTTACCTTCAACAGCCTCATTGGCTCTTTGGTTGCTATGGTTCTCAGTACTGTCAGGTCCAATAAAACAAAGCCTTGCAATGACGTACAGTGCGATACAGATTTATGCTTGTAGTATTGTCTTAAACAGAAGTAACATTTAATCTGTAATATGCATATATTTGATTAGCAGAGGCAAATGGTGACATCAACGCTGAACCACTTACATTGGATATACGCTGAATCTGTCTGTTTTGAGTTTGGTAAAGAGCGCCAACCCAAGACACATTTCTGCTGCAGAATTGATCATTTTTAACCATATGGAAAATGTTCTACAAATGTAATTATTGTAGCTTAACCAGAGCGTCAACTGTTTTACTACCTTATTTGTGTGTTTGTGTTTTTAGAGATATCTGGACGAAGCAGAGAAGGACAAAGAGCGCTACATGCGAGAGCTGGAGAAGTATCAAAAGACTGAGGCGTACAAACACTTCACCAGGAAAGTCCAGGAGAAACAGAAGGGCAAAAGGCACAGAGGTCAGCACTATACTAAACCACTGCTATTATTTAAAGGTGCATTATGTCACTTTTCTGGTGTAGGATCTGCCACCTGCACATCTCTATGGAGATTTTTTAGCTTTGCCTGGAAGCGTTCACCGTGTGGCTTTAAACTTGTATATCTTGCATTTTTAATTTATAGGTGTATCTATTGCTGAAAACTAGTATAGAAAACATGCATTCCCACGTTGAACAGGCTCGCCTCTCCACAGATCTGACCTGCAGTTTGGTCTGGTAGGGTCACCTGCTATTTTCCACGGTGATGGGCAACTTAACTGTGGAATATTCTAGGCAAAAGAATAACCTCTCCATGGACACAATCAGATGGCACATCCAAAAAAGTTGCATAGTGGACCTTTAAGCAGGTGGTAGACGGATGGAATTTGACACAAACTTATTTTTTTCCTTTCACAGAAGTTGGACACCCGACACCTAACGAGGTCCTTCATGAGGTTAGTCATTATTTCGTTATAACAAAACTCTACAATAAATTACAGTATTGGAGCAGTTTATTACACAATGTAACACAACAAAAGCATTTTTAAAATCAAATTATTAAAAAGTGACAACAGTGAATTGGGCGACAGTAGCTCAGTGTAATCCCACTCTCGATGTAAACACTTGGTAAAGCAGTCCGATCCACTGAGCCACAGGTTGGCAGTACAATTCCAGCTTCCACAGATGAATACTGTCATTGTGTGTTTGGGCAAGTCACTGAAGTGCCTTGAAGGTGAAAGGATATGAAAATACCAAAAAGCCACATGTAACATATTATACTATAAATATATTGCACATGATATCACTATTTTTGAAGAACCAAATACAACAGTGGATATGTCAAATATATTGTATAAGCAAAACATATATATATACACACACACACACACACACACCCCCCACCCACACACACACACACACACACACACCCCCACACACACACACACACCCCCACCCACACACAGCGTGCACACAGAGTAAATGACATTGATAGATTATAATAGTAGGTTTGGTGATACAGTGTTGATTTTTTGATATTTTAGCACACCTTTAATGTCCACTAAACCTGATATATATTTGCCTTTCCTTTTAAAACCTGCTCTGGTGCACAAATATTGGCTGGATACTAAAGCTGCTCATCTTTTTGTTTGTCTTTATTAAAACATAATTCACTTTTAATCACACTGTGAGTAATAAACTTTAACTTTCCTTGTGCATAATTGTGTCTGCACTAGTTTACAGCCAGGGTGACTGTGCTACTTTCAAGTGCCAACGTTTCCCCTTTAAGATCTGTGCCAAAGGATTCCTCTGCCTAAATTTCATTACGACACAAAATGAGAATAGATGATGGCTTCTTCACAGGAGGCAATATACAAGCCCGCGCCCACCCAAGCCACTGTTGTAACCATATTTTACAGCTAACACGTAGTGAACCATTGCATTGGCTTCTTTGATATCTAGGCTGAGCAGCAGATGAAATTACGCCTGCTGCCTCCTCATTTTTAAAACTGTATCTGGATTTCCCTGTGGGCAGGTATAAAATCAATTACCCGCCCACAAACACAGCGAGATGGATGACCGCACGCACTGTCACTCAGGCTCTGCGGTTCAATGTTTCTTAGTTTATTCTCAAGAAACAATCATATTTGGTAACAATTTATAATAACTACATTTTTAATAGCCTTAATAAAATATGAAGCTTAGCAACTACTTAATTAATGTCCTAGCCTCTTAATTAAAGATGCACTATGCAACTTTTCTGGTGTTCATAATGTTTTATTGGCAAATATATTTTCAATTATATTTTTTACACTGTGTGTTAAAACAACATGCAAATCAGAGCACACAGATAGTAAATGGTCACATTTGTTTATAGCGCTTTTTCACTCTCTAGGCACTTGAAGCTTTACATCAAGGAAACAGTCATCCATTCACACACACATTCATACACACTGTACACAGACACTGGGGGCGAGGTGGATTAAGTGTCTTGCCCAAGGACAACATTCATCTGTAGCTTCTTTTAATGTACCACATATTGTAATGCATAATGGTGACAACTGTACATGGCTTTATTTTGTTTGAACAGAAGGACATCGAGGGGAAGGACAGGACTGTGTTTGACATCCCAATCTTCACAGAGGAGTTCCTCAACCACAGCAAAGGTAAAAGGCACTGCTCAAATGTCTTTTTTTAAACTTAAAAACTTTTATATGGCCAAGCGATTTCAAACAGACTTAATTAGTTGGATACCACTTTTTGTCTCAAGACAAGAAAAATATTTAGTATGTAGAGGTCCATTGACTTCCTGTTTATACTCCGCCTCTTGATGGTTTGATCAAGCAACAGATTTTAATTTAGATGTTTTTATTACTGAAAACTGTCTGTAACATTTTGTGTGCGGGGATAGGGGGTAAAAAAATATTTTCTGAACACTTCAAGCCTCAAGTGTATGACAATACTACATTGCTCAAACATGCAAATATCAATCAAAGAGCCACTTTGAGTAAACTAATGATGAGACAACACTTATAGCATGAGTAAATCCTCATTAAAGTGTTTTATTTTTTTCATAATATGTCTCATTTAATCCTAAATTGGCTGGATACCACTTACCGTTTCCTAATTCAGCTGAAACATGTTTTTTCTTGTTCTTGTGTGCAGCCCGAGAGGCAGAGTTGCGGCAGCTGCGTAAGACCAACATGGAGTACGAGGAGCGTAATGCGGCGCTGCAGAAGCACGTGGAGAGCATGAGGGGCGCTGTAGAGCGACTGGAGGGAGACGTGATGCAGGAGAGAGGAAGAAACGGCCTTCTACAGCAGCACCTGGAGACGCTGCGGCAGGCACTCACGTCCAGCTTCTCATCAATGCCACTGCCAGGTCAGGAGGGGCATAACAGTCTTTACATCAGGAACATTTATTCATTCAGTAGACCAAAGAAAGAACATGCATACCAGAATATCAACCCAAAACATGCAGGTAAAAATCCTCCAGTGAGGGTAGACTAGCTCCAGATCTGGGCCTGATTTTTTATTTATTTATTTATTTTAACATGAAAAACAGCTACCAGTAGTTCATTTAAAACAGTTTGCAGTGGTCCATACTTATTCCTGACTTACTGTATGTGTTCTGATCACCGTAATTATTCACTGCAATGAGCTGCTAAGCACTCTCACAACTTTCATAGATGAGACTGTAAAGCAGCAGTTAGCATGCTAGCAGCGTACTTTCTGACAATCAGACAATAAAACAGTTTATAATTAGATGCAGACAGTACACAGCGGTCCTATTTCGACCTTAAGAGCTGCTTATACAATATATCTGTACTGGGGCGAGACAAATCACTCAAATTTAGGGGAAAAAATCTGGTACAGGACCTTTAAGAGGACATAATAATGTAAAGCCAGGTTCAATTTTAATGCTCTTAATGTTATAACACAGATACATTTGTCTCGATTCTTGTCTGCGTGAAAAATCGAAATATCTTTTTTGGCCATTCTGTGCCCAAAGCAATAGTACCATCAAACACAGATCATACTGAATGGTTTGATGTTTGCTCATAGCCTGGTGAAACAAGACAAGAAAGAAGACAAGAAAAAGATTTTGTACATAACCTACATAGATCATTATTTTGACTTTTGTTCATTGTAAACCTCGATATTGATTTTAAACTTACTTATTTACAATAAAAATACCCTGTCTTTTGAATAGAAGCAAATGTGTCTGTGTTTTGAGCTTAGAACAGCATTAAAACCATCAAACAACAGCCCAGACACTAAACCCATGTGTTGTTTCAGGAAGTGGCGAGACCCCGACCATCGACACCATCGACGTGTACATGAAGAAACTGCACAGCATCATCCTGAGCAGCCCCCAGGACCACGAGAATCTCATCAGCACCGTGAGGGACGTGGTCAACCGTCTGGACAGGTCAGTGTGGCCACAGTGTCAAAACAAACTGGGGAAGCATTAGTACAGATTTGGTTTATTGAAGTTTTTAAGCAGAGCTGCCCAAAGTGGATTCCGCAGGCCAAACTTGTGCTGACATTTAGAAGAAGTATCTATTTTGATTTAATTTTCCGCTCAAAAGACTTTCCAGAGATGAAAGGTTGCCCATAGCTGTCTGCCCGCTTAAAAAGAACAACACTGAAGAGAGTTCAATCATAAATATCTTTGCAGCCAAACTTTTGACATGAAGCTGAAGTAAAAGGTTGAAATGACACAATGGATTCTGTTAGTAACTGGTCTACTTGAGTTTCAAACCATGAAAGAAGGAAGTAGGTATTTAAATCTGTCTAACTTGTTCCTAGCTCTAAGAAACCCTTTGGCACATCACTAGTGTGCCACTGACACAAAAACCTAAAAACAGATTTAAACCACAAAAACTATTCTAAACCTACAGTATTGTTGAGAAATCCTGAGCTGCAATAAATAAACAACAGAATAAAACACTTTAGTACTTTAGTTTGTATCTGTAATGAGTCATAGAAGTTATTAATTCAACTTTTTACAGCTTCAGTCTTATCATATAGTCAAAAAATAACCAAAACTTTCCCAGTTGTGCAAAGAAAATGTGCAAACAATAAATAACCCCAAAATATATAGTTCCAGCTTCACATATTGAACGATAAGTCGATACAGTGATTATCGTGACCTATACAGGCCTATACATGTGCGAGTGTGTGGACGCCTGCAGACATTTTGAACTGATGTTTCAGATGGAGAAGTGAGGCAGGACACCACCATCGCACAACCACTCAGCTTCTCTCATGAGTTTGCGACTGATACAATGCTTTGCAACAGTGTCTCAAAGTTCTGCTTTTACAGTAGATTTTTTGGAAGAGGGAAGAAAGTATTTACTCATGATTTGCAACAGTGAAGTCAGACTGTTTTTCCGTATTTGTCAGTATATTCTTAAATCATTTGTAAATAGCTTTTTTTTTTGGTATTTTCAATTATACTACGAGATCACAATCATGTTTAACCATTTCATTTCTTTTTCTCTAGATAATTCAACACTAACCGAAGAAGATTGGGATTCAAAACATTCACAATGTGTTGGTTTGTTGTTCACCAAAATCACCATTTTTTATCTCGGTCAAATCCGTCTTTTATTGTCTTGAGTAGATGAAGGCGATTTTGCATATTTATTTTTTATCATTTTAAGCTGTTTGCTGTTGTTCTGCTCAAATACTGAGATGCATAGAGAGTTTACTTCATGCTTATGTTGCAGTTTTCTTGTTACAAATGCCTTCATAACAATATCTGAAACATTAATGTGTCAAAATGTGTCTACAATGTGCAAGAAATATTGTTGAAGTTTGTGTTCACGCTGACAAACTTGTGCCATTCAGTCTTTATGTAGAATTCTGTGTTCAATAAAAACATTTACACTGCCTGTTTTAGGTTTGAAATCTTTTGTTACGTTTTCCTAAAGATTTATTTACCTCTTTTGTCAAAAATGTCTGATGTATTCAACTACGATCTAACAGAAAAAACACAAATTGGTTCACGGTTAAAGCCATACTATGTAACTTTTAACCAAAAAATGTAGTTTTATTTTTTAGTGTTTAATGCATTGACAAACACACGTCCTTACAGTGAGCGGGCTTGCATCACCACAAACTTGACTCTTATTTGCTCAGGGCCTCTTCCTGCTTGTTTCCATGGAAATATTGTTCTTTTGGCTAAAATATTCCACAGTATGGCACAAAACCTATCTATGTCCTTGGAGAATGTTCTGAAGTATGGTTTTAACTTATATTTCCATGGAATCCTGCAGGTTATTTGCCATCTTCTTCTTCATACTGTACTTCAGCAGCCTTTGTTATCTTGTTTAAGGTAAAGACAATGTATTGTACTGCAAGAAACACATTATCTAGATTCTATATTATATCTTTTCTCAGATGTTTATGCTCTAAATCTCAAATCAATTTACAATGTTTGTCTAAATCGATCTTTAAAAAATCTTTCAATATCGTTTGTAGTCTAAGTATTTCTTTTCACTATATAACTCATCTACCTTCTTGCAACCTTAAAGATGTTTTTGCTTTGCCTGGAATGTTCCACTGTATGCTTTAAACATATCTATCTCCAGGGAAACCAGCAGGAGACTCCACTTGGGCAAATTGGGTCAGATCTGTGGAGAAGCGACCCCACTCGACATATGAATGCACGTCTTTCAAGGTATTTTTGAGCAATAAAAACACCTGAAATTGAATAAATGCAAGATCAGTTTAATGCCATGCTTTGGAACTCTCCAGGCAAAGCGATAACATCTCCATGGAGACTAGGATCACCCTCTACCCGAAGAGTTACACAGTGCGGCTTTAAAATAAAAGGCCATACAAGTTCATATCCCCCACCAGGTGATGCCAAAACTCTGCAGAAAACGTTTGAACGCTCCAGCTCCCTCTGTGTGGATATACTTACATAATCCACTATACTTCACTGCATCTTCCTCCAGGGATCACAATGTTGTGCATCTCTCACAACTAATTAGTTTAATGAGCTGGGAAATGCTTTGATGCTCACCTAGACGAAAAGGGGAGAGCTAGAATTGTGCAACCTTAAATTAATGTACTTAAAATCAAAATACAATTGAATGAACAAGAACACGGTGCGGTTTGTGCGTAGGTTTGAACACGTTACAGTAATGTGGAAGTTTGTTATTGGTAAAAATGGCATCACAAGTAGAGTACTTTTAGGCGTAGTGATAGTTATTGTACTAATAGTATTGGTAAAAGGTAAATATAATGGAATAATTCACTATGAAAAGAAGCCAGTACAAAGATATTAAACTTGTGGGACAATGCAGTTGCCTTTATTGGCTCTATCACTAATATTCAAATAGACACTCCCCGTTTTAGGGTTGAACGATTTGGAGAAAAATAGATAATTGACATTTTTCTGACAAGCAGTGCAGTTAGTGTTCATGGGGAGGAGAGGGGCCCGGGCTCATGGGGAGGAGAGGGGCCCGGGCTCATGGGGAGGAGACGCTCGGGCTGCGCAGAAATAGGTCACGTTATTAACCGTTTTGTCAGTTATGCTTCAGTGCAATAATCATCGATTGCTTTTAATGGGTTTTCACTGTTAAAATTGATTGAAACGATTGGGCCACAGTTCAAGTCAATTGTAACCTCATTAGTAGAAACAGATTTGATGTAACTGACATTTTTCCAGTAGGACAATGTACAGTAAATATGAGCTGTGACCATTAAGGACTGTAACATATTTAAACTCATAAATAAAACTATTCAAGTATTTTGTAATCTGTGCTTTCTTTGTTGCAGCCTTGAAGAGATATGCTGCATCGTATAAAGTAACTTAAAGGGGTCATAGTAGGTCAAAGGTCACATTTCTATCCATTGGTTTTGAATTAGGATCAGGGTAAGTAACAGATTTAAATCAGAATATTATATCTTTTGAATTGAAAATGTCATAAAAAAAAGTCGGAGCTACAACCAAATTCATGCATTTTGTATTGTGTAAAATAAATGAGTGAAATCAAAGTAGCACAGGTAGAACATGCAACATTCAAATTGGATTTCCGTGGGTTTCAGAGTGATGAAAATCTAGCACAGTTGCCGTAGCAATTAACAAAACAAAACAAAATCTAACTTCTGAATGGGAAAAAGTCACCTAAAAACAGGACGCTAAAACCAGTGAATAGATGGAGGGAAAATAATGTAAAAAATTTGAATTGTAATAAAAATAATTTGAAAAAAAGGGTGTTTTCAGTTCATGATGCCAAAATTTCAATCTAGACGTTGAAGGAATACACTTTTTGTTGTCTAGTTAGAGAAGAATTATGTAACTTTTCTGGTGGAGGGATTGAGACTTGCTTACTCCATTTCATATTATACTATATTATGCAGGAAATGTTCCATAGTGTGGCATTAAACGTATCTATCTCCATGGAGTGAAGGAACTGGCGCAACCAGAAGAGGACAGGTCAGATCTGTGAAAAGGCGATCTCACTCACATTAAGAATTTTTTGTGTTTTTCAAGGCATTTTTTTGGGGGGGATTTATAAACACTTGTAGAGATTAGCTTAATGCCATGCTGCGGAACATTTCAGGCAAAGCAGTAACATCTCACTGGAGACAGACGCTGCAGTGGAAGAGTTGCATAGCGCTTACATATTGTGTCATTTTAAACACGAGGTAATAGTTTTAACTTTCAGTCTTATAATGGGTGACTCAGGACTTTCTGGAAACCTGACTCACTCTGTCCTTAAAGAATAAAAACACTGTAACTTTCAACTTCACAGTCCTACTCGAAATTTCACCACCTCACACGTATTTGGCAACTTTCCTACCCAAAAGCAGTATCTCACGCATTTGTTAATAAGTTATGAGCAGGTTGTGTGTATAGAAAGTGGTAATGGTCAACTCCACTGCTCAGGTTTGCGTTAGTGAAATGAAAAACCACGTTCCCGACTGGTCCAGGAGGAGGCTGGTCCGGTCTGGGAATAACATTAAGGGACAGAGCTCAAAGTTCAAAGGAAGTCATTCTGTGTGTTTGTCTTCGCATGGAATTAAGCACATCCTGTTTTGTGGCAATATTTTTTATGAAGGATTATAAAAACTAACCTAAAAAGGAAATCCAATCATGGTATCTAGAGCTGTGTTTCAAATGACATCACATCATCCTATACACCCATAATATTCAATACAGATAATACAGATTTATATTGTTAAAAAATGTCAAACTGTAGGTCACTGTTACTAAACTATAATAAAAAAAAAAAACTTAAATTATTATCTTAATTAAAATCTTAATTAATAAAATATATAAATTATTAAAATGTATCAAATATTGTGCTGTTTATTTAAGGAGTAAAGTCTAAGTTTACTCGTTGCCATGGAGATTTTATCACTTTGCCTGGAACGTTCCCTAGTATAAAGTGTTTTATTGTTCAAGAATCAGGAAGTGCACTTTAGCATGCTAGTTAACCCCGTTCTGGCTTCTGAACTTTGTGAAAAGCGCTTAGAAACTCATCATGGTGAATAATTAGGATGTTCAGAATGCATAAAGTAAGTGAGGAATAACTTTAGATCATTGGAAACGGTTTAAAATGAACTAGGTCTGTTTTTTTATGGGGTTTTTTAAGACAGTAAGAATGAGGTGCAGCGTCTTTAGCATATTAGCCGTTAGCCTGATTCATACGTGACCTATAACCTCACTCTAATCACCTTTTGTTCTTAGACTTGTTGAAATATCTATGGCTCCGTCATATAGAACATGTCTCATATTTAATCAGCTGTGGAAGGGAAAGACCATCACCGGAAAACTGGAGTCATCGTCCGTCTGTGCCCTCTTCCCCCTCCTCCTCTTCCTTCTCCTCTTCCTCCTCTTCCTGGTTCTGACCCCGCCTCTGTCACGGGGGGAGACACATTTGAGTCATTCCCGAACTGAATTCGCCCTTTTGATTCACAAAAGAAATCCAGTTATTCACAATGTATCTGAAGAAAAAACGGGATCATCTTAAAAGCAGTTTAATAAATTGCAGTTAATAACGCGCAGTGGGTTAAAGGTGAAGTGTGGAACTTTTTTCTTAGTTTTATGTAACCACTAGCTGGATTAAGGAAGCGACTGCAATACAAAAACTACTACTATAAACCAGGATGAGGGGGCCTTTTTACTCTCACACACCTGGGATACTGTGCTGATGAAGTCGGACTGCAGATGGCGCTGTTGTCTCGTATCTGTTCGTAGGGGAAAAAAATCATCAAGCATCACGCAAATGCCGTCTGAAAAAATCGTCTTTTCGAATTTTGATTTTGAAATGACAGAAACCAAAATGAGCCTTATGTGTGTGTACAACTTGATTTTTTTTTTTTTTCCCCCTCACTGCTCTGAAAGGAGAAGACCAGAAGAATTTGTCATGTGAAACCAGATGCCCCGACACAATCGCCTCACTCACAACTTTTAAATAAATCTTACACTGTTATTAATTAAGGCTCTGAACAGATCATCATCTCCGCTTAAAGTCAGCTGTCCGTAAATAAAACCGAACTTCAGTCTTGGCTTTGTGCTGCAATTACCTAATAGTTTCACAATAGCGTCATTATAACACTAAAATACAGCCTATATTTTGACATCCAGACCAAATTACTGAGAAACAGCTGCATGTTGGATTGTAAATATTTAGAAATGTTTGAGGTGTGTATATATAGGAGTGAACATATTAATGCTTTCATTTTTGTTAGGGCACCACTCACATTTAAAGGTCCTATATTTAGCACACATGGAGTTGTGTTTTGTTTCATTCACACATATTTGACTAATCTGTCTACACCTCCAAAAGCTCAAAATGCTCCGTTCCACCTTGTGATGTCATGAGTTGGTAGTTTTCAAATTAAACGCTACCTTTTAACTTTTTGTTCAGTAGAGATTGACAAGTCCAGGGTTGAAATCATCCAGATGATTCTCGTGGATTTTAAAAACACAGTGGAGTACTTCCTGTATTACCACATGATGACATCACAAGGTGGAACAGAGTGTTTTCTAATGCCTAAATAAGCAGGGTTTGCGTGTTAAACATGTGTGAATGAAACAAAACACAACTTCAGGGATGTTTTTGTGGAGGAAACAACATTATAACATAGATTAGACAATAGTGTAATATGGGAACTTTAAGGTTAGCACATTTATTACACTGTTGCAACAGAAAGTACAAGAATGACAGTAGACAAAACTTACCTTGTTGCTTATTAAAGAGCTGATAATCGTCCTGGCTGTCTGTGGTGGTGGTGGTGCTGTCTGTTGTGGTGGTGATGCCGGTTCAGTTTTGGTGATCCTTGTGGAGTGCGCGTACTCGCTGCTCGTCCAGCCCCTGAATCCCATTGCGCGCGCTCCCGTGCCAGGCTGGAAAAAACTGCAACTGCTGCCTGTGAGTGGAGACACGCAGAGAGAGAGAGAGAAAGAGAGAGGACAGAGAGGAGCCGAGCGAGAAAAATCACTGTCACTCCAACAGTTCACCCCCGCGACGTCGGAATTTTGCGCATTTCCCTCAAAACTACGCGGTTTTACAACGGAACCAAGCGCTGCCAAGTGGACTGCTGATCGAAGGGACGCACGCGGACCTCTGGAAAGGCACGGTAAAGTTCGCCACGGGTCTGTTTCTCTCAAATAGAAAGTGTCCTAGCTCCAAGTCCCCTTACTTTCCTGTGACGCACAAGTTTCTTCTTATTAGCGAGGTCCTACTGTGTCTTATGCAACTGTGCCTAAATAACTAACTAGATTTAAGACGCAGCACAACACTAAAGTTTGGATTTTTGGGGAGAAAGAAGTAGCTGACTTATGCTGCAACGTTGAGGCTACTGTCAAAGCTCCAGTAGACTCAGAACACACAAGACAACTCGTTTGGCACACGCAGACTGTTCGTATCTGCTCGTGTTTTAGTTTATAAGTTGTTTTAGCGCTTAAAAGGCGTTGCGCGAGTGGCCATTGCGCACTGTTTACATTGCGTTTTGGGTGGCGTTTGTTAGCCTGTCTGTTCCCAATGCGCAGACCACCACCACCAGGGGTCTTCTTCTGCAGGGCACGAGGGAAAGTGTTGGATTTCAGAGCGATTAAAACACAGAATAACGCAAGAAATGTGCCACAAAAAACGCTAAAGTCTCACGAGATGGTGGAGAAGTTGCTGTTTGGTTTGGACACGTTGGACAGAACTATGCAAACTGTGGGATAGACATTTTGTTTAGGCCTTTTTACATAATTTTAACTGTTTAATTATAAGCAAATGAATGATTTGGCCACTTTACGCACGTGGTAATTAGTCCACAATGACAGTGATGATGTAATAACAAAGTTGCTTAATTGGCAGACTCATTACGGATTCTACTAATAACCCTGATCATCCAGTAATAAAACAGTAAAACAGTAAAGACAAGGAATGGCTACTGGAGTTAAAGGTGAACTATGACACATTTTCTTGCCTCACTGTTAATGTTAATGCCATACTGTGTAACATCCTGGCAAAACAGTTACAGTATTCAATTAAAACTTTTTTTTTTTTAAGAGCAGATTTGCCTATCCACAGATTTGACCTTGGCTTGGTTGTGGTGTCACGTGCTTACTCCAAGGCGCTAAGTTTCATGAGATACTGTGGAACATTCCTGGAAAACCAATAACATCTCCATGGAGACGCCACCAGAAAAGTTACATAGTGCGGCGTTAAGTAAAGTCCTGGTTGTGGCGTTGGAACGCAGATGTCAAGATTGGAAGGTTAAATTTTGATGTAGGCTAATGTTTGCAAAATGCAGTGTCTACAATTGTTGCTTCACAGTTTGTATGCCAGATGCCCTTCCTGTCAAGCTCACTGTGACTGAAGTGTATTGCCAAGGTGCACAATGGCAGTGCTTTAAACTAGATTCCTGTCTGCACCGCTCTCACTCTTCAGTTCAAGTTGATGTTGGATTCTTGATTTCATATTAACATAGTTATTAACTGCACATTTTTGTTATATTTGCCGCTGAACGTTGCTCTGCCTTGTTGTCTTTGTCAACACACATTCACTGAAATATGTCACTTTTGGGTTTTTATCAGGAATGAGTTGACAGTATAAAATGGAGTACTTTTACACAGCAGTGACCTGATAAATCTTTGTATTCACTCGCTGTTATCTTGTTCCTCCAGTGAACGGAGTGTTTTTTCCCTGCCTCAGTACTTTTTGTTTTTGATTTGCCTTTTATTAAATAGATGAGGTTATTTTCTTGCCTGAGATCCAGAATACACAGTTCTTCAATACTTTAAGGAGATGTGAGTCTGGCACCGGTGAATCTCCCTGTTTTCAAATGGGCGTGATTGACAGGTGGATTAGCCAATCAGGGACATGCATGGTCCATCTGTATAACAAAAAATTAAGAAAAAAATATATCACAGGGGCTGAAAATCATCACTGATTTCTGTAAAATCAACAAACAAAGCACTGATCTGAGGTGAGATGAGTTAGATTTTATTTGTAAATCACAGGTGACCAATGACCTCCTTAGTTTCATGTGTCTCTGAAAATGAAATGATGGGACGATCATGTTTGACTGGGCTTGAGACTCAACAGAGGACGTGAGGACCAGACTGATCGCCATCTCTATAAAAAATACAGAGAGATCATTCTGAATTTTCCAGGCAAGTGATTTTCATCAAAAGGATATAGGAAGAAGAAATGACAGATGGTTTGCGTCCGACTTGGACAGGTGCACAGTCTTAATGACTCAGTAGTAGAGGTAATGGTAATCTACACTGCACAGCTGCTCTGGGTTAAGTGTCTTGCTTGATGACACAATGACACGCACATGGTCAAATGGGGTTTGAGCCTACAACCTGCCGTTTTCATAGTATAAAATATGAGGTGACTTGCATGTAGTTGTATGGTGCAGGGCTGCGCAGTATAGGCCTGTATAGTAGAGTATTAAAAGTATCGAAAATCAGATATTAATCAATACTTAGACTGAGAGATACATAGATAAGGTCATATGGTGATATTAAAAGAAAGTACAATGATTTAATGCTGAAAATCACATTCTGTTATTGAAATAAAGAGTAACAAAGATATCAATATCACAAGAAAATACAGATATTATTACATTATTCTAACCCTGGTGTTAACTGTCAGATTCTGTGCAATGCTCCGCCCACAAGTCTACATCACCCATGCTCTCACATGACAATTGTCCATAAATATGCAAAAACATGGCATACAACTGTACACAATAAGTACACAAACCTGATGTAATGTGCAGTAGTTTCATTAGCGTTGATTGTGTTGTGATAGCGCTCTGTGGGGGGAGTGACTTAAAGCAGGGAGCAAAGGTTGGAGACACTCAGAAATGAAATGAAAGTGCCAGAAATGAAAGTGAAACTTATTAAATATGTTAACATGTTGTTTTGGGTGAATGTAGCATTTTCAAAACTATAAAAGGAAACATGGTGATCTAAATATGTTATATGGTAGCAGTTAATACCTCAAAGAAATAACATTTTTTATGTATGTATGTATTTATTTATTTATTTATTTATTTTAAGACACTAGTAAATTAATGAACATTTTTAGTTTGAATTTAACTGAAATGATTGTGCCAAAAATATATATTACATTTTCCAATATTGTTATCGTTATATTCTGAACATAACTATTGAATACTGCATTTTCTTCTCACACGCAGCACAAGTATGAAGTAATACAAATAAACATAGCTTCAGGATTGCTTATCTCATTTTACATGCATGATCCGTACATTATTCAGAATCGTAGTCCACATGGAGTTAGCTGTAGCTGTAGCTGTTTCTCAAGTATTTTTATTGAAACCAGCAGCCATGGGATAAAATATTGAAAACGTCTCACTCTGCAGTTCTGTGGCACTTAATGTTTAATGATTTGGTTCTAATGCTGAACCAAGAAACAAAAAGATTTTTAAAAATGAAATAATTTTGGGTGTGCTAAATACCTCCCCATAGACGGCTTTGACACTGAGACAGCAGCGCCTCAGTGCTCGTGTTTAAAGAGGAGGATTTGTGTTCCTCATAAATCAGCAGAAGTTTCCACCAGGGTGTGAAAAAATGTGATTTCTTTTCCAAATTTGAGATTTATGAACTTTGTGAATGAGGCAAGTTATGAATTAAGGACAAATACAGCTTTAATGATTTATTTATCTCTTCTGCAAAGTTAGTTATAATGAAAATAACTCTGTTTTCATCTGACTGGCTGCACAAAAACAGAGCAGACCTTTTGTAAAGCATTTTTAAAGACTACTCCAGATGGAAAGTATCTCTCATCTCTTTAGCTAATACTGGAGCAGATCATCTTTTCTCTATAATGTTACCTATGGTCTGTCCTTGTTTCTAAATAAATTTAAAGGACTTTGGTGCGTTTGTCTTTGCATTAGGGTCCAGATTCTTACAACGGTTCCATCACAAAAATTAATATGTAGGAAAAGTCTTAGAACTGAGGTTTAAGCGTGGAACAAAACAATGGAATCAAATATAATGTAACAGTAACATAAAGCTAAACAGCCAGTCCATAAGAGAATAGACCAGCACCGTCGCAAGAGCAGCTCAGGACTCCAGTCTGCTGTCCATCTACATCTTAAAGCCACTAATCACTCCTTTGAAGACAGTGAGGTACAGATCTTAGCCAAAGAAAAGAAGTGGTTAGGAAAGACAATTTATCTTTGAACTGGAATGGGGGGCTTAGATTTCATTAATGTCCTATTTATAACTCCATCCTCAGACTTTAATCAAAACAATAGTGATAGCCAGCATGCTAACAGGTGTGAGAGCATTTATTTTGTGGATCATATTATGCAAGGTTTTTGATTTCTATTTAACAACATTATTTCTAGGGGTAGATTTGGCTGAAAAATGTTTATCAAAAACGTCTCGGAGCCAGATCACAGTTGACATTTTATCACAAATCCAGGTACACTTTGTATTATGTTTTACCAAGTTATCTTCTTCTAAAAGTTCCACCAATCACTGTTTCACTGTGATTGGTTAAAGCCAGCTGTCATTCATTCGGAGTCTTACAGAAACAAGCCAATTGGAGAAGTTGGAGGGAAAATGAACACACAGCTGCGTTAAACAGAGAAATAGTGAATGACGATATGATTAAAATGACAAAATGACAAATCTTCAATTCGAGTTTATCCCAATTCACCATATTCTATTGAGCCATGGCATACAAGTACTCATTTAAAAGTACTAGTAGTAGTAGTAATCTTGTGGTGAACCCTTCTCTCAGTAGAACACAATGGAAAAGCCCTGACATGAGACGAGCTTAGTATTTCACTTGCTCTTTTTGCGTTTGTTTTGATAGCGACGGGGAGCCGACTGTGTCAACAAACCCTGCCACTGAGACATTGTTACACTTCACCTGTTTATAGTGAAGCCTGCACAAAGAGAGAGATTTGGTGACGATTCTATTGGAATGCTTTAGTTTACAGATGAGCGCTTGATAAGAGCTGCGCAGATGCCGCTGCCGTGACGATGGGGACAAATATTTGCTGAAGGCTTCCCGAGGTTCCCAAAACATGGACATACTGCGCATTTTTGTTGCTGGTAACAGGAACAGAGTGTTTAGTTGAGATCTTGGGCTGTGTTTTGATTAAATTTGGTGTCCTTTGTAGGCCGGTCACGATAAGACATTCTGAAGTTTGATATATTGCTGATGTAAATATAGACCGTAAATGATAATATTGCAACTAATTTATGCCATTGACACAACAAACCAAGAGCAGATTTAAACCAGTTAAACCAAAAACATGAGCTGCAATAAATAAACAGCAGAATGAAATACTTTAGTAGTTAGTTCACGTCTGTAATGGGTCATAGAAGTTTTTAGTTCAACCTTTTAAGGCTCAAATCTTCCCATAGAGCCAAAAAGTAACCCAAAAAATTTCCCAGAAGTGCAAAAAAGTACACATAAGAAATACTGACCCCAAAAAGAATATATATATATTTCATATATTGAATGTTAAGTCGATATAGTAATCATCAGGACAGGCCTAGTCCTTTGTGCATTCCCTCCAGCAGGACACTGATCTGAAGGTTGGTGGTTTGAATCCCACTCTCCATTTACCGTTGGTGATTCAGATTTGGTGGACTTGAAAACGGGCCTTTGTCGTTTCATTGTCTTTCTATGTAAGTTACACTCTTTGGCTTGTTTTCATGGTATTCTTGAGAAATAAAACATATGATTAAATGTATGCTACATAGTAAAGATACTGTCATACTGTGGAACATTCAGGTCAAAGCAGTGACATTTCAGTGGAGAGATGAAAGACGCCCCAACCACCAAGTTTTTAATGAATGTGATTTGCCTCGATGGACTTACCGTTCAGTAAATGTTTGATGGAGCAGTCGTTTTTGGGGGTCAGTTTTTATCATGGGTTCTTTTTCTTTGTAGTTTTTGTTCTTTTTCTGTTCAAGAAGAGATCTGCTGTTGAGGGTTGAATAAATAACTTCTATGACTCATTATAGAGGCAAAACTAACTACTAAAGAGTTCCATTCTGCTGTTTACTGGGACTGGGCCATTTTGCTTTTTTCCCTCCACTAAAAATGTTCTGCAAACTACAGATGGTCAAAACCAAAAAAGACTGTTTTCAGAAGTGTCATATTTAACCCTTTGGCCACTGGGGGGAAATCTTTTATGAATGAGATAAAATAAACGATTTCATGAAACAGCTCCAGCGTTTCATTTGACATCACTGATTTCAGAGCGGTCAGTGCTGCAGGGCCCTGTGCTGCGCTCGGCGTCCTGTGATGTAGTGCATTTCCTTTCGTGCATTTTCAATTCAATCACCAATAGAAGAAACTGGAGAAAATACAAATTGATTTTCTTCCAAACTAATCCATTTGAACTTCAAATTTAATTAATCGATTTAATAAATGTTTTACCGAGTCTTACCATTTACTTACTTTATTTGCAGAACTGTGATTGTTTAATATGAGGAAAATGTCATGTTTTTGTCGTCCAGCCCTAAACAGTGTGTCATTATTTAAAACACAATGTCAAACATGTAAATATGCTTATAGAAAAGGTTGCCCTTGTTCTGTCTCTGAGCAGTTAAAATGTAAATGCAGAATTTGAATGCCGTTCAAGCTTCAGGCTCTAGTGTTTTGATGTGGAAGTATTTAACAAGTCTTTGAGAACTTCAAAAACATAACTAGCATAGTCTTCCCAAAATAAGCCAAAACATGTACTCATTTTTGTGGTTGTTGTAACCTGCTCAAATGCTTCTTTATCAGATGAATGTAGTCAAGCTGTCAGGCCAAATGTCTCTATCCCTGTTGAGTGTAAACAGAGCCGACCGCGACGTGCTCCTTCATAAATAATGCGGGATTTCGCTCCAATATGACTGACACGGTGCAAGTGTGGCACTGAAATGAAACTGTGGAGGGAGGAAGAGTCATGTAACGACCTCTCTCCTTTGACCTTTGACCTGAGTTGGGGTCGCACTGGGCGACAGGTGCGACCCCTGAGGTGAGCAGTGCACTTTGAAGTAGTATGACTGCATACGTAAGATCTGAAAGTAAATGTAACTCACACCGAGGACACGTTATCAGTGAAACATGTTGGATTTAGCAGAGAAAATCAAATCTACTGCTCTCTACTGGGATCTGTTTGTCTGGTGAGTCCCGAACGACATCTCTCTTTATTTATTTGATATCAGTCTGGTCCCCAAGGCCTTCGTCACTTCTCAAGTCAGAACCAAACCGCCCAATCAGATGTTTGTTTTGATACTGACGATCCACGCATGTCTCTGATTGGCTAATCCACCTGTCAATCATGTCCGTGTGAACTTGTGGTACATACTACACTGTGTAATCCTTTAGAGCTGTGATTGGGAAACTATTTTAAGAAGCTGCACCTCTCTGAAGTGCTAGACTTTTACTGCGCAAACACTGACTCCTCTGGCATCAGTCTCACAGTGTGACTTTTCCCTTCATTAGTGATAACACATCATCTTCTTCATCATAACAACATCATCATCATCTTCATTATGTCGACATGTGATCCATAGAGTGTGTTTGCTCCAGGGCCTGACAACTCGCCTTAAATAGTGACTGAATGGACTGGAATATATAAAGTTTGTATGGTTGTATCATTTAGAGTTTTATCTCATTTTAAATGGCTTTAATTTTATGATTATGAACAGGGTTTGAATTAGTGCCATCTAACACCAAAATAATCCAATCTATTCCTCTAATGTCCAAATTCTGCTCCAAATACCATGTTTTTACTGACAGAGGATTATCTTAACTGCACAGCCCTGGTTACAAAGTGTGATGTCAGATCAGTCACACAACATCTCAACATCTGTACAGCAAAAACCTGTGACGATATTCTCTGAAATATCTGTTGTTTTATTGGTTTACGCTTGTTAATCAGATGGGATTTTTTTTCCCATTATTTTAAGATGGAAAACATGAAATGCCAATGATGAGGTGTCAAAGTCAAACATTACTTAAAATATTTTAATAATGTCACCTGATGAATCCAGACTGTTTTCTGATTTTTTATACAGATTAATATCAGTCTGGTCCCCACGTCCTCCGTTCTGTCTCAAGCACAGTCAAACGTGAGCGTCCAGTCAGTTTTTTTCAGAGACATATGTGAAACAAAGGAGCTTGTTAGTCACCTGACTGGACTGGACTAACTTTTTGTGACAGAAAAAAGAACCATAGATTTTCTGACATAAATATTTGTAAATACTTGCTCATAATGTAACAAGAAAACGTAATGTATGATGCATGATTACATGACTTAGCTCACTGGCTGCTGTGATTGGCTAAAACCCTGTTGAAACTCCCTCATCTTTTAGCCATATACAGTGTTTTGCATTGATTTTGTTCAGACTATATTGACAGAAGTGCTTTCTATACACAGACTGTATAAAGTCTAAGTGAACTAATTGAGTGTGACGTCAAATGAAGCTAGCGGGAGCGACCTCGGGGAAAGAACGTGCCTGATTTGTCTGTTAAGTGGGTTAATACAAACATTTTAAGACTTTCATACAATTTGTGGTGTTTGAATGTAACTTATTGTCTGTATTTCACATTTAAGCAGTGTTTTTGAACAGTGTACTTACTTGTTCATAACAGTTCAAGGAGCAATAAAGTGAGATTTGTCATGCTAATGTCTAGTCCATATTCTTTTTAGACGATGGGGGAAAATTTTAGACTGTGAGGGGCCACCACAGTCTATTCTGTTAATGGGAAACTGATATTAGTGTTGGATTTTAGATTTTTTTGGATTTGGATTTTTTTCAGATTTGGAAACAATTAGCATTTCAGCATTTTAGCTCCATTTCAGGTGAAACATCCTTTTCGTGCTGCACCACAAACTGTAGTTTCATTTTGACATATTACAAATGCCTTGTGTTTGTTTTTATTCCGCTCCTCGCCGCAGCTGCAGAGGTCCTCCAGCCGATAGATTTGAAACTGTAGTTAAATAATTTTGTCGTGACCCTTTGAGGAGCACAGACGTTGTAAACATGAACGATTAGCAGAAACACGCAGAGCTGATAAGCTATTAGCCCGGCTTTTGACCTTGGCCATGTGAGAGTAATGGGGTTTACTGACCTTCTTAGTAATGACTCACTAATGGAGCCAAGGACATAATCTGGATATATCAAAACACAGAGTGAACCGTGCAGGGATTTAACCCACAACTAGTGTCTATTTTAGTAGAATTTGTACAGGCTGGAATGAAGACTCACACTTCTGTTAAAGGCTCAGTATGTAACTTTTCTGCTTGTTTCCATGGAGATGTTGTTGCTTTGCCTGGAATGTTCCACAGTACAGAGCGACAGTAGCTCAGTTGGTAGAGTTTCAGACCCGAAGGTTGGTGGTTTGAATCCCGCTCTCGACATAAACGTCATTGGCAGAGCGTTCGGATCCATTGACCTACAGGTTGATGGTGCAATTCCAGTTCCCACAGATGAAAACTGTCATGTCCTTGGACCAAAAGAACCCTCCTCACTGGTGTGTGAATGTGTGTGTGTGAATGTGTGTGTGAATGACCTGGTCATGGCACCTGCTTGTCTCCAAGTTACAGGTCAGATCTGTGGAGATGCAAGCCATTTACATTGTTTTGTACAAGGGATTTTTGAGCAATAACAACACCTGCTATAATTAAATATATACTAGATACGTTGCTGTTGTACTGTGGACCTTTCCCTGCAAAGCAATAACAGTCAAGCAGGTGATGGATGCAACAGGAAAGTTACATAGTGCACCTTTAAAGTTAAAGGTTTACAACTAAAATAAGTGCTGTGTTATTAATCAAATGTTAATCAAGACCAACATTCAGTGATTTTAATTGTGAAATATCAACTTGGGCCTTTTTTATCCTAAGAGGTCCAGGCCACTTTCCAACTTTGTCAAAAAACAAAAAAATATCATTTTTTTACACCAAATTTTCAGTATCGCCATGTGGTCCTATACTTCTGATACAGTTCAGCACCATTCTGAAACTCTGCAAAAACTGTCCAGTTTTCTCCTACTTATGCAGTTTTTTTCTGTATCAATACTTCAAATGAGTATTTAGTTAAGATTAAAGTTTTGTGTCGATAAGTATCTTGAGTACAGATATATTATTTATATATATATATATATTTTAGCAGTATTTATTCTAACTTGTGTCCCCTGTGTGTGTCCCAGCTCTTCGAGTCCTCTTAACTGTGACACTGGCCTTAATGAGATCGGGCCCAAAGCCAAATAGTGTTGAACTTTGTCCTTTTCAGTGGAGCGTGTGATGTAAAGTGTGTCTCTTCCAGCGACAGTTCAGGTTTTCACTATATTTCACTCACTTAGTGCTTCTGGTGATTCATAGTGTCAGAGCTACAGCTGTGTGACTCAAGAGAGGGTGTGGGAAATACCAGTACTATTACTACTTCTGTTACTACTACTACTAGAGCTGTGAGGATACTAAAATTAGGAATAAGGAATAGACTCGATATTCTATCAATATTGATTCTGATAGCACAATAATAAAATGTATTTAGACAATAGAATGTGATTTTAACATTAAATTGTAGTACTTTCTATTATATGTGTCTTATATCTGTGTAATCCCTCAGTGTCCAGTAGGTTCATAGTGGTCCATGGGTGTATACTAGTCTATGTCTTATACTTGTTCTGATGCAGCGTTGGGCACTTCTTCCACCACTGAACTGCGACACCTCAAGTCACAGTTTCAGTTTGACGTGCAGCTCTAACTTTATAACTATAACTTCATCTATTACCACAACTATCATCACTGTGAAAACACGAGCAGCAGACACGTCCCCGTCTCCTGTGTCCCCATGGTAAACGTGTCCTAATGTCTTTTATAGCTTTTTGGAAGCATAACAATCACTTTATCAGCAGACGACATGACGGCATTTCCTTTAGTGTCTCTGCTGAATGACCAAAAGCAGCACAGCTCATTGAACACACTCACATTCAGGCCTAAACAAATTGGTCCTGAGCAAACGTCACACCCTCCACACACTGGCCTCATGTGGACTCTGTGACCTAAGATGGAGTTTGGCAAAGCTCCACCAGGGAAAGATGGTGGTGGTGCGTTAAAGAAGAGTTTAATGGAGTATCGATGATGGAGGCTGGTTAATGGAATGGACTTTTGTAATTTCACTGCACATTTTTTATTAATAGTAGTAAGCTATATTTTTAAACCCAAATGTGTCTCTCCCCAGTACAGATACACTGTATGAGCAGCTCTTAAGGTCAAAATAAGTCAGCTGCGTGCTGCCTGCATCTAATTCAAAATTAGAAGTGTGTGTTAGCATGCTAGTTGGTAAATGGTCACATGTTTCAAGGCTCTGAAATCACTTTACATCAAGAAACCACTCATCCATTCACACAGACTTTCATACACAGTGTACACAGACACTAGGGGCGATGTGAGTTAAGTGTGTTGCTCAAGAACACAATAACAGCATTATTCTGTGGGAGCTGGAATCGCACCATCAAGTCAGTGGATATGATTCTCTCGACATAAACATTGACAAAATCATGTTTATATCGGGATTCGAACACTGAGCTACTGTCACTATAACCCTGACCTTAGTTGTTGTTAATTTTACCATCACGGCCGTAGCTACATTTGTTGCTTTGGTTTTATACCAACTTTGGCATATTATTATATACAACGGAACAACATTTCCATGGAAACAGGCAGGAGGAAGCCCTCCTCCAGACCAAATAAGAGTCAGGTTTGTGGAGATGAGAGCCCACGCAGAGTAAGGACACAATGCAAGTTTGTTTGTTTGTGTTTTTATTTTAGTTTGTTCTTCGACTAAAAAGTTACTTCTTCAGGCTTTAAGGCTTGAAGAGAAAGGTAAAAAGTGTGGCCCAGTGTTTTTACTGGCCTTTGTGTACTGTCCAGGATGTACCCCGCCTAGGACCCATAGTCTGTGCCAGCTTAATGAACACTATTATATTCTCCTTGTTTGGAAATTTGTCCTCTGTATTTGACCCATTCTTCAGCGTGTCTGTGGTGCAGCGCCCGAAGACTCATGTCCAGATCTTGACCCTGGTTGTGGCTCTCTGACCATAAGATAAACTGTATTTCCCTTTCCCTGTCCTTTCAGATCACTAATGCTATTTGCAGGTCCATATAAGGCTGAAACCTCCTCCCGTGCACCATGATGTACCTTCACAACTATTTGTTTGAGTTACTGTTGTGCTGTGTGATTTGCTGTGTCAGTGATGAGGTCATAATGCTGCTGGCGTCCTCAGATGTGTGAATGCGTGGTGTGCTGCGTGTTGTTGGCCATGTTTTGACCTCTGCACCTCTCCTAGTCTCACCCTGGCTCCCAAAAATATCCCCATAGTGTCAGGTTGAAGGCACATACTGTGTTACTGTTGTTTACCACGGGCAGTCTGAGCTCAATCACTGGCTAAAAGTCTTCTTAAAGGTGCACTGTGTAACTTTTCTTGTTACTGCTCCATGGATATGTTACTATTATACCCGCAATGCCCCACTGTATGGCATTAAACTGGTCTTGATCTTGTGTACATTCAATTACACATGTTTTCTATTGATAAAAAAATACCCATTTACTTTGTGAGTGGAGTCACACCTCCACAGATATGACCTGTAACTTGGTCTGGAGCCATCACCTGCTTTTCTCCACGGATATTGATCAGTTTAAAGCCATACTGCTCAACATTCCACTCAAAGCAAATCATCTCCGTAGAGACAAGCCGGTGGTGAGTCCGACATCAGAAAAAGTTGCGTAGTGTGACCCCCTCATTTCAGATTGTGTTTTTGCTGTACATTTTGGATTTAAAATAGCAGCCAACATTCTGTCCACAAATTAGAAAAAAAGGCTTTATCTATTTCTTATACAAGGTACATTTTCTTATATTTTTGCCAGTAATACACACATATTTGGAGAGTAAAGTTAGCAGTATAAAGCAGTATTTATTTCACCTCATACATAAATGGGCATGGTCTTGTGTTGTGCGTGTTCCTTATGAGATGCAGATGAGCTGTTGCATTGTGGGTGTGGTATCCCGGCTCTTAATAATTGCTTCTCCTGACTCTGCACATGTTTGAGACTTTGCTCCATTTTGTCTTTTTAAACTAGGTCATTGTGACTCAATGGTTCCCACCCGAATGTGAAATGCAGCTTATCTTTGCAATTTTTTTTGTCATTTCTTCATCTAAACCTGACGTGAATAGACTAAAAGCTAACAGTGGTACAGATATGGTTCTTCAAACACAAAGAATATAGTATTTTACATTGCACCAATACTCTGCTGGTTTTTAAATGATGCTGATACTGACAGTTTTGCTGGATCGAGTATCAGCTCCATGATATTGGGTAAACCGATATCCTGGTTGGGCCTTTAATTGGATGTAATAAGACTATTTACAGGATGATTTTGGCCCACAGCGTCTCATAAGAACTTTTATTCATATGAAGTTCCGTTGCATAACAAAATTGGATCACTTGTGTATTAATTTAAGTGTGTTTTAAGGAAATAAGTGTAATTTTGCATCCCAATACTTGTATAATATCACCTGTTAATATCATCAAAGTGTCAATATCTGTATCGGAACTGAAAAAGCTGGATCGGTGCGTCCCTAGTCTGTATACGACTCCCATAAATTTATATAAACTGATCTATTTCTACCTGACCAAAATGTGTCTTTCCCCAGTCCAGATGTTTTCTTTAAGCAGCTCTTGAGGTCAAAATAAGTCTCCCTTGCACTCCCCGCATCTAATAAAGTGTTTCATTGTCCAATAATCAGGAAGTGCGCTGTTAGCATGCTAGCTGTTGGTCTCTCAAAGTTGTGAAAAGCGCTTGTAAAGTCATTGGGGATGCTCAGAATCAGGTACAACACCGACAGCGTGTACGTTAGATTATTATTATGCAAAATCTGACCCAGACCCATTTACTGATTAAAATGTAGATTGATCACTGCCAATCACTCACTCCTTTATTTTATTCTTTAAGCTAAGTGGCAAATTGAATTAGCATTGAAGATAACCTCAAATTCAGGCTACAGAGAGGGAGAGAGAGAGGAAAAGAGGGAAAGAGGGAGCGAAAAAGAGAGCGGAAGAGTTCTGTCCGTTTGATTGAATTAAATTTCTTTTGCTATAGAACCTACTTGGACGACTGAGGGATTACACAAAAAGAGAGAGAAGGAAGGAGAAAGATGGACGGAAAGGGAAAGGGAAAGAGAGAATGAGAGAGCAAACCGGTAGCATCTGAAGTAGCATGAAGCGTGACCGATGAAGCTATTCCCTCAAATAATCAGCTTGTTTTAAATGTGCTAAGACGTCTTATTCTGGAACAAGCTCAGATATCAAATTACTCGTTCAACTCTTGCAACCTTCTCTACCTCCGTCTCTCTCAACTCTCTCTTTTTCCCGCTCTCTTTCTTCCCTTCTCTTTATTTTCCTCTATATCTTCTCTCTCCCCTCTCTTTACCCCCTCTCAATATTCTTCCCCCTCTCTCTGTTCTCTCTCCTCTCTTCTCTTTCTCCCCCCTCCACTCTCCCATTCCTCTCTCTCTCTCTCCTTCCTCTCTCTCCTCTCTCCCCTCTCTCACTTCTCCCTTCTCTCTCACCTCTCTCCCCTCTCGTTGTCGTCCGTCTCTCACTGTCCTCTCTGTCCTCTCCTTCCTCTCTCCCCCTCGCTCTCTCACCTCTCTCCCTTTTCTCTCTCTCCCCATATCGCTCTCCTCCCTCTCTCTCTCTCCCTCTCTCCTCTCTTCTCCCTCTTTCCCTCTTTCCTCCCTCTCTCCCTCTCTCCTCCCTCTCCTCTCTCAAACCTCTCTCCCCCCTCTCCCCTCTCTTCTCTTTCTCCCCCCTCCACTCTCCCCTTCCTCCCTCTCTCTCTCTCCCCTCTCTCACGTCTCCCTTCTCTCTCACCTCTCTCCCTCTCCTCTGTGTCCTCTCTTTCCTCTCTCCCCTTCTCTCTCTCACCTCTCTCCCTTCTCTCTCTCTCCCCATCTCGCTCTCCTCCCTCTCTCCTCTCTCCTCCCTCTCTCCTCTCTCCCTCCCTCTGTCCCCCCACACCTCTCTCTAAGCACACGTCTCGCCCTGTCTGTGATCTCATTAGTAAAATTAGACTCCTCTGTATCTATGTAACGCAGTGTGTGTAAGTGCTTGTCATTTTGTGTGTGATGTGATCCGTTTGGTGGTTGTACACTTGGACACTTTCGTACTCTATGGTTCGTATGGACTCGGCTCTTGTCTTAATGAAACTCATTTATTGGGTGGAACATTAAGATGGAGGTTATGGTGCATGTTTGTTATTTTTACCACAGGGATGTTTTTCTTGGTGTATTTGACCGATTCTGACTGATGTTTTTTTTTTTTATTAAGTTGTTTTAGATGAATACTGCGATTTAAAATGTCCAAATTACAACATAATGATATAGCAGACACAAGCACAATACTTCTCATTACTTACTCTTACTCTTATTTTACTCTTATTTTACTTTTACTCTTACTTGTATTCTTGTTTTTTCATGTAATATTAAGCTGCTCCTCTTCACAGATTTCACTTGGCTTGGTGGTGCTACCTGCTTGTTTCCATAGAGATAGATATTCCCGGCAAAGCGACAACATCTCCATGGAAACGAGCAGGTGGGAGACCCTACTCCGGAAAAGTTACACAGTGCGTCTTATGTAATCGTGATTGACTACGACAGCCAGACTCAACACTTGCCAAATGCGTTTCGTTACAAATCCTGTCATCTGTCTTGTACATTTGTGTTTTATATCAGACTTTTGAGATTCTCCTTTGCACCATTTCATATAAATATTCATCTATGGTAAATGTTCAGTCTGTGATGGGCCTGTTTCACGGTGGCTCTCATCCCATTAGTAAAATTAGCCTGGCTGTATCTGTAGCGCTGTCGAAGTGCTTGTCATGTTGTGAGTGACACGATCTGGTTTTCAAGCAAACAACCCCTCACCATTCCCTCTCAAAGATGTGTCCCCTGGGTCCTGACTCCTCTCCACGGCTGCAGGACTCAAGTCGATTAAGCATTTAATCAATAATTAATCAAATAATGAATTCACTCAGAATATAAGGACATATATCGACCACAGTGGACAGATTTAGAAGTGAATCATGACCTTAAAAAGCGGGTATTATACAAAATCGACTTTTTGGAGCTTTTGGCCATGTTATAATTTTGTTCCCTTCTGCATGCCTGAAGAGGTTTGAGTAATCTAGCGATCTCTCCGGGGCCGTGTTTTTGAACCCTCGTTACAGTTAGCAGTACGAGCCTGTCCTATGCTCAGCCCACACCTTACATCACACGTAACCCCGCACGACAATTTTCCATAAATATACCCAAACATGATACAAAACAATACACTATGACTTCACAAACCTGATGCGATGTGCAGTAGTTTCATTAGTGGGATGCACGCTGATTGTATTGTGATTGCGCTCTGTAGGGGGAGTGATTTAGCACAGGAAGGAAGGCAAGGGGGGACTTATTAAACATGTTAATATGTTGTTTTTGGCGAATATAGCTTTTTCAAAACAATTAAATGTGACATGATGATCTAAATATGTTATGTGTTAGCAGTTTTAATTAGCCAACTAAAAGGGGATTGTTTGAAACTGGCAAAAGCTCAAAACATTTCAGTATCTGTGTAATCTGACTGTATATCTGACCCAAACTGCACTCACCATAACCGTAACAATAAGTATTTATACAGAAAATGACTTGGAAACAGTGAATTTCTATGTAAAATGCAGTGGTGGATGTAGATTCTCATTTGTTGGCCTAATAAATGTATCTAGGTGTGTGTCCTGAAAATAAAATCAAACATTAGACTTAAAGTGTTTTTGTGGGTAGCCTATTTTCTGTGTTTGGGGCGGGGGCATGTCTTGTTATTATGGGGGTGGTGAAAGAGGCTGGTGCTGTTGGCCATGTTCTTTAGTGGACTCCAGCCCTGGCCCACACCGGGTCTGTCCTGATCCAGTTGGGGTGAGGTGGGATGACATGTCCGTCTGAGAATGGCACTGAGCAGACATGTTGAAAAGAAGGAATGAAAAACCTAATTCAGGAGGGAGGTGTTGGCCTGTCACAATAACAGCACTGGCTGCAGGAATATTAGGATGAACGACAATAGGCGATATGTGGAGTTAGAAATGACCCCCAGCCTGTAATCTGTATATGTACATCTGCATACGTACATTTGTCTGTCACTTGTTCCACATTTTCTTAAATAAATAGACACTGATACAAGTGCATGACATACACATAATGAGTTCAGATGATTTCATGATTATTTACATGAGCTCACTGTGAGTAACTGTGAGTCAGACAGTGAGCTCATGAATGAATAACCTTCATTAATCTAACGTTCATGGCTTCTTCAGATATCATCATGAACTCACGCATTAAAGGATCTGTATGTAACCTACACCCATCTGCTTTAAAAAGGTTTTACAATCACAACTGAGTCTCTGTGTCCAGAGCCTAAACCTGCAGATAGAGACACAAACAAATGTGTCTCATTCTCAGTTTATGGACAGACCTCATTTGAAAGCTCAGAACCTCCAGAATTCACTCCCTGAGCTGCAGAGGCTGCACTAGCACTGATTCATGATGGCTGCAGGTGCTGGGGTTTAGGTAGTGACAAGATCAGAGACAGTCCTTTTAAACCTTTTCAACATTGAAACTGGCAACACAAATATGAGAGTCACGTGAGGCTCATTCTGCTTTCTGATTGGGGTTATGATTGTCAAGACGATTATCCAAATTACAACACATAACACAAACAACTTGCCATTAAGTCGAATGGTTTTGCAATTAAGAATAAATCAGCCTTGTCAGCATGTCTGCCTTTTTTGTTGGGTCATGTTTATGGAATTTAAAATCTAAATCTTTCATAATTAATTTAACTCACGTACCATTATTATGTTCATGTGTCTCATGTCTTAGTTATTGAACTATACAGCGACAAGTCAACATAATAAAAACATTTGTAGGACTGTTTTTAAAGATTATTGTGAGTTATTTGGCCCATATGACACATGTGCTCTACTGTGAGGTCAGGTGGGACTCCTGCCCAGAGACTGGCACCCAGCCAGATCTGCAGCACACGGGGTCCACCGGGACTAAAGACAGAGACAGAGAGGGACAGAGAGGGGAGAGAGACAGAGAGGGGAGAGAGACAGAGAGGGAGAGAGGGACAGAGAGGGGAGAGAGACAGAGAGGGAGAGAGGGACAGAGAGGGGAGAGAGACAGAGAGGGAGAGAGGGACAGAGGGGAGAGAGACAGAGAGGGACAGAGAGGGACAGAGAGGGGAGAGAGACAGAGTGGGAGAGAGGGACAGAGACGGGAGAGAGACAGAGGGACAGAGAGGGGAGAGAGACAGAGAGGGACAGAGAGGGGAGAGAGACAGAGAGGGACAGAGAGGGGAGAGAGACAGAGAGGGACAGAGAGGGGAGAGAGACAGAGAGAGACAGAGAGGGAGAGAGGGACAGAGAGGGGAGAGAGACAGAGAGGGGAGAGAGACAGAGAGGGGAGAGAGGGAGAGAGAGGGGAGAGAGACAGAGAGGGAGAGAGGGACAGAGAGGGGTGAAAGACAGAGAGGGAGAGAGGGACAGAGAGGGAGGGAAAAGAGACAGACAGAGAGAGAGAGAGAAAGAGAAGGGGGGGAAGGGAACAAGACACAGAGAGAGAGGGACAGAGAGAGAATGAGACAGACAGAGAGAGAATGACACAGAGAGAGACATAGAGAGAATGAGACAGAGAGAGACACATAGAGAGAATGAGACAGGGAGACAGAGAGAGGGACATAGAGAGAATGAGACAGAGAGAGAACGAGAGGGAGAGACGGAGAGAGAGACGCAGAGAGAATGAGACAGAAAGAGAGATGGAGAGAGAATGAGACAGCGAGAGATGAGAGAGGTGAAAAGAAAGACAGAGAGGGCGTGAGACATAGAGGGGGGTCAAAGAGAGAGAGAGTGGAGGAGAGAGACAGGTAGAGAGAGGGGAAACACTGACAGAGAGCGAGACACAGACGGACAGAGAGGGGGGGAGAGAGAGGGAGAGATCTGAGTGACAGGAGCAGAGGCACAGTCTGATGAGCCAGTGATTACTGCACTGACCAAAACTCCACAACTGGACTCTGCAGCTCGGACACTACAAAGACACAAAGAGAGCACAGTCACAAATGAGACTTCACGCAGTGGGACAGATTATCAACCCTGAGCTTCCACACAGACGTTACTGTGGTTCAGTGGGGATGTGGGATTATGCATGGGGATTATGGATAAATGCTCTGTTTGAATTTGATCACAATTCCTCTAAAATGTGTTTTAATCCCCTACCTGCTCGTCTCCATGGATGTTACTGCTTTGTCTTTAATGTTCCCGAGTATGGCTTTAAACGCGTCTATCTCCGTCGAGTCAAATAAGCGACAGATAACAGATCATATCTCTGGAGAGGCGAGCCTACTCACAGCGTGGATGTATGTTTCTCTGAATGTATTTTCTAAGCAATATAAACTCCTGTAATTGAATAAATGAAATATAGATACCTTAATGCTGTACTGTGGATCATTCCAGAGAAAAGCAAACGTCTTCACCCTAAAACTTTTGTTCATTTGGCAGAATTAAATGTTTCTTCTGCTGTCATCTTGGAAGGTTAACTCCTAGTGATAACACAAATTCAATGGTCTGATAAATTGCTTTGATACTTTAATTTTCTGAACTAATTGTTTATATAACTGCACAAATATTACTGCAGACCTTCTATCAGCTTTATAAATGATAACCAAACGATGGAACACTCCAAGACTACAACATCAGACGTAAAAACGACACATGCTAACAGTCACCAGTTCACTCCGCGGTTGCCAGAGGTGGTCTTTTGTGAGCGAGGAGCTATTTTTAATTTCTGTGTGTGGACAGAAACCTGGACCAGCATCTTGTGAGATCAAAGTGAATCATTGGCTTCTTCGTTGGTTCTTCTTTGGGGGAGGTGCTCTCAGGGTCTTCAGTGTATTGAGGATAGATGAAGGAAGCGTCTGTATGAAGAATCTACAGGCAAAGTGGGTTTTTCATGAGACCAATTGTTTAAAATCCAAGCCTGCCGATATATTTGGGCTGATATGTAGCGTTGATTTTTGATAATTTTTCCCAACTTATGCATTTTCAATTTACTACAAACCCATCCGCAGTCGCTTTTTTTTTTACCACAAGTCTATACGAGAGCAGTGTAGACACGTTTTCTGCAGTTATTGCTTTGCGCTGAAGTGTTCAAATAAAGCTTCATGTGTATTCTTCGGGCAGGAGGTCAGCTGAAACAAAATATCGGCCCGTGCTGGAGATTTTAGCCCGATAGCTGATGTGCTAAAAAGTGCAAGCGCGGGCCAAATGATATCAGTCTATCTCTACTCTCGCAGTCAGCAAATCGCAAAGACTGTAGTTAAGTAGGTAACATAATTTCTTCTGCAAAAAACCCAAAAAACTAAACAAACATGTTCTGAAATGCATATGATCCTTGTATTAGTTTTTCAGTTCAGATTTCTGTCTTCTCTCTAATGTTAAATGCTCGTGAATGTCTTTAAGGTGTAAATTTTGAGCGGAATCCTTCTACCTAAAAATAACTTTCAAATCAAATTGTTAGCTCTGTGTACAGTATAAAGAAGTAAGCACATATGAAGAATGTACAGGCAAAGTGTATTTACTCTGGCGTGATCATTTTTCATAACTGTTGGAAAATATTCCTCCCTCGGGCTGAATTCAGGAAAGCACCTGCACCACAGGCACATGATCAGGCCTGAGATCAAAAACAAACTCACTTTTTTGTTAGTGTAGCAGGTGGAGAAGAAGATGCCACTGAAACGTCCTATATTACACGAAACTGACCCTTCTGACCTTTAAGCCATGTTATAATGCTCTTATCTCTTCAAAAACATGTTTCATTTCATGTTTGAGCAACGCTTTATTATTAGTCTGTCACATCTCCAAAGCTCAAAATGCTCTGTTCCACCTTGTGATGTCACGATGTGGTAGTTTTCAAGTCAATTCCAGGTGTGAAATCATTCAAATGATTCTAGTGAAGATGTGTGGAGTTAAAAAACACTTGGAGCACTTCCTGTATTACCACATGACATCACAAGGTGGAACAGAGTGTTTTCAGTTTGAGAGAAGAACTCAGCCTAAATATGCAGCGTTTGTGTGTTAAACATGTGAATGATGATGAGGATGTGATGATGTCTTGGTGTTTAAATGGTTCTAGTTTGGCTGTGGTTGACGTCGGTGACATTAATACACAATTGTAGGTGGTTATCTTGTAGCTGTAGGTCTTTTTGCTGTATTATTATTATCATTTGTAAATTTATAAAGGTGTCAGTTAACAATTTCAATTCACAATTCATGTAGACTTTATATCTTTATAGAAGAAAATAAAGTCATGTCCCTTTCCAACTAAGTCTTTACCATTTGCTGTGTTATATTAGTGTATTGAATCCATAGACTGTGTAAAGAAGTGGACTAAGTGAGTGTGACGTTACCCATAGCGTTCGACTCCTCAAATGAAGCTCATTAAGCTCGTTGTACTTATGCATTGAGCAAAATATAAATGTATTAAGAGTTTAAGTTTTAAGTTTTACAGCCTGTATTTGGAGTTGGGTGTGTACTATGAGTCTCGCTCTGAAATTTGGGCCTTTTTTTACAGTGCACATTTCAAAGCTCTTTTGGTTTGTGGAGTTTTCTGTTTGACACTTGATATGTCTCCTTTAATGCGGTTTAACACCAGCTATGAGCCACCAGCCTCATTCATTCCTGAGTCTAAGATTTCATTGTTTTTCTGTGTACATTCTCAAACTCTCATAATTCCCACAGTTGCCAAGAAACAAGAGTGTTGCTGAATGAACTGTGTTTTAACACAAGTGTAATGTGGGTCAAATGATTTTACTGCAGCTACTAACAGCCTTGACCAAACTGCAGTATGTTGTGTTCTGAAAGGTAGATTTATGTGTGTTTATAGTTTGAAGCTGCAGAGTGTTCAGGTGTTTTTATTTTTGTCATTTTTAAGGAAACTGTAATGTGCAAAGTGTGGAAACCATACAATCAAATTCTGTTAGTGTTGTCACAATACTAAAATTTCAATAGTCAATATTGATTTTGATACAACAAAACAGGTTTTATTTACAAAAGAATCATGTATTTTCAGCACAAGATAATGGTAGTTTATTTAATATTACCATGTTGTTAAACTATCTCTGGTGTCAGCAACGACATCAAAATTTGGATTAAACCTGGACTAAACCTGGACTAAACCGGGACTAAACCTTGATTAAACCTGGACTAAACCGGGACTAAACATGGATTAATGCAGGACTAAACCAGGACTAAACCAGGACTAAACCTGGACTAAACCTGGACTAAACCTGGACTAAAATAGGACTAAACCGAGACTTAACCAAGACTAAACTTGGACTGAGCCAGGACTAAGCCAAGACTAAACCAGAATTAAGCCAGGACTAAACTCGGACTAAAACTGGAACTTAACCTGGAATTTAACCTGAACTAAACCAGGACTAAACCTGGACTAAACTTGGACTAAGCCAGGACTACATCGGGACTAAACCGGGACTAAACCTGGAATTTAACCTGGAATTTAACCTGGATTAAAAAGGACTAAACCAGGAGTAAACCTGTATTTAACCTGGACTAAACCAGGACTAGAAGAAGACTAAACCAAATCTACATCAGAATGGGCTCAAATGGGCCCAGAACCAAGCAAGTACATTTGTGAACAGAGCCTAGAACTATTCAGGAAAGGCCCAATTTTGTTCTGTGTATGTGTGTGTGTGTGTGTGTGTGTGTGTGTGTGTGTGTGTGTGCTGTGTTTTCAGTACTTGTTGAAATTAGTACCTTGTTTTGATATTATCGATTAGTAAAAAAAAAAAAATCCAAACTCAACATCATACTTGTACAAAAAAAAATCATTGTTTATTTATTCAACAGCAGCTTCTAACACAATAGCTCAAATCTTGTTCCTTCCCCAAAATGTTACACACTCCACCAAACTCCACCAACTTACATTCTTGAATCCGTAATTAGTTTTGACCTCTGCAGTATCAGTGTCCCGCTGAGCAGTGCCCCCAGTGGCCACCCCTGACATCACAATCTGGAGTCTGCCTTTGTCCAGAGATATGAGTCATGTGCAGCCAGATGGAGCTCAGAGAAAGGCCCTGTGTTTAGGAGCTGTGAGGACGGACTGATGTTGCTAATCAGACCCTGTACAGATCTGTGCCATGTGCTTGTCTGTGTGACATATGCCCATTTAGATCCGCAGACCTAATATGCAAAAGAGTTTTTAACCACGCTTTAGTTGTTTCCCCTTCACATTTACCATTTCAAACTTGTATGTGGACAGATTCATGCGTGTTTGAGCAGGCTTATATGGCCGATCAATCTTTATTTTCACAGCTACCAGCACACGCCCACTGTTCTGTACTTATGTTGTTCTTCAATTTTATTTTCTTTATCAGTGATGCGTATGGGATTCAGCAGCTGCTCGCTTGTCTGATCTGAAACTGTCTATAGGAGGTCCCGACGACTATATAGCGGACACGAGCACAATAAGTCTACTTTAAATAAGTTTGGGTTGAGGTGTTGATCATTATTAATATGCCATTGCTGTGCACAATTGGATTTAAGTGGCATTTTTATTCATGAGATTGCATTGTATTTTTACGAGAAACATGTCTAACCAGATTGTTTGATAATGTTTTAAACTGATAATTAGGCTTCAAGTTTAATAAGTCTCTGATCTCACTGTACCGCCTTAGCAATGGCAAACGTTTCAGGTCTGATACATAAATAGAACTGTGACACAAACAGTTGGAGATTGCACATGACCCGTCAAATGCTTTCTTTGTGTTCAGTGAATGTAGACAGAAATAGGACTGAGCAATTTTCCCCCTGACTTCGCCCCCCTTATAGTGATCAATCATCCTTAATAGACATTTTAATTTTTCATATTCTTATTGATGTGTGAACAAGTATTACAGTATTTAAAACAACACATGCATACACACCTTTTTATATGGCAAGAACTAAAACTTAGAAAGTAAATAAATAAATAATGTTAAAAAAATAATAATAATATTAATAATAATAATAATAATAGTAAAATAAATAAATTAAATAATCACACAAATATTGACTGTACATAAATAAGAAGAGCATCACATAATAAATAATAAAAACATAATAATAATAATAATAATAATAATAATAATAATAATAATAATAATAATAATAGTAATAATAAATAAATAAAATATATAATTACACACACAAAAAAAAGGATGGGAGTTGGTGGTTGGCTGAGACAGTTTCAAAAAAGTCAATAAATGGTTGCTTAATAGACATTTTTACTTGTTTTCAATATTAATTTCCCAAAAAAATCAATATGTACTTCTATTATCCTACAAAACAATTCAATTATCACATCTTCCTCTAAATTCTGACCTCCAAACCACATGCTTGTACTGATTTTTTGTATATTTTGCATATTAGACCAATGTTTTCCAACCAAGGGTACAGGGATGAGCATTATCTTTAAAACAAATATAATATAATCATTATTTTAACATAATATACTAGTTATGGGATGTAGACGAAGAGATATATGGGGGTACATTGGAACAACTCTTCAGGGACACATTAGACACTGTGTTAGACTCTTGCGCGACGCCTTCGCCCTTCTCCATTCACCGTTAGAAACATTTGATAAATATAGTCCCTGATGTTGTTTACATGTGATCCAGTTCTGACCTCGTAAATAACAGAGGTACTTGTGTCTGAAATCATGGCGAACGCGTTTCCAGACGACCCAGAGCCAGTACGCGCTATTGCTTCACAAATACCTATTGCTCAGGACTGTGTCACTGCATACCCACGATGCATTTGGGCTGAGGTGCTTGAGTGGTGACATCATTCATTTGCACTGAGCACACAGAGGCTGCTCTATGTTGGTTTAGAGTTATGACCTGTGTGACTGCTCTGTTTTGAGACGAAAATACTTTGGCATACGGGCCGAAATAGGTTATAGCTTCATTTTATTAAAAGCTTTCAGTGAATGTATGTTATGTAAACGCGTGGTTGGAGCGGTCCGGAGATCAACTTAAACCTGAGTGGTAAGAATAGATAATATCACAAAGTTACAATATCAAGTATACGTTCTATGTGGGCCTGATGAAGGTCAAACTTTGATCTGAAGTCTATGACAAAATGCTTTTTCTCACCGACTGCTCCTATTGGTCAGCTTTTGTCATGCTCTAAGTGAGTGACAGGTAGTTCTAACCAATCACAGTTAAGCGTGAACATGCCTTGATGTAATATCCATCCATCCATTTTCTTCCGCTTATCCGGGGCAGGGTCGCGGGGGCAGCAGTCTAAGCAGGGACTCCCAGACTTCCCCCACCCCAGACACGTCCTCCAGCTCCTCCTGTGGGACCCCAAGGCGTTCCCAGGTCAAGCAAGAGACATGTAATACTGTCTGAGTATCAAATATCGTAACATAGTATTAACTCCATATTGGTTTTGGATATTTCTTTCTACACCGAGCTTCTACTCACACGTGATGTAATGGATTTCTAAAAGGTTAAAACAAACCTATTCTGCAAACTCAACGTTTCAGAACTTTAACCATGCCATAGTTGTTTCCCCTCCTCATTTACCCTCTCAAACTTGTATTTGGAGTTTCATCACTTATTTTCAAGACGCCATATCGCCGATCAATCCCCGTTTTCACCACCACCCGCTGTTCTGTATTTACTTCATCTGCAGCTGTCGATAGAAGGGGCCGACAGCTCCACGGCTCTTTGTTGTGATTATGTTTACGGAGACATTAGCTCTCATTGGGCAGTTTTCTATATTGCGATTTAAAATGTGCAAATTCTAACATAATGATCCACGGGTGTCATCACTTAAACTATAGAGCAGACACAAGCACAGTAGGTCTGATTTAAGGTGCTGTTTATTGCAAAAACCCTGGTTAGAGCATTGGACAACACATTGTTTTCCAGTTTTCAGAAATCCCAGCAGGTCTAACCTAACTATAATCTACCCTAATGAATAACATTGATAGCACTCTACAAGTTTACTCATTTATCTTTATTTATACAGGGAGAGTCCAATAACAGCTCTCAGGTTGAGGTTACGGCTTGTGTCTCCATTTCTTCATCGTAGCTTAACGGTAACACATGGATCTATTTAACAATCTGCCAACATTACATACTGTGGTGTCATTTAGATCCAGAGGAAGGAAGTGGTCAAACCAAAGCTTTTAAACCCCAAAGGACACTGGGCCTGCCTCAACACATGTTCCTGTTTGAATCTGATGTATTATCTTCACGTGTCCTGGGCATTTGATACGAACAGCCCAATTCCTGACCAGTCTATTCCCAACGTCTAAATATTCCAGTTTAGTTTCAATATCTCCTCAACCATCTGTCATCGTACATTGTTTATAGGTTTAGAGGAAGCTTATCAGTCCAAATTTGGCCACATGTTCAGCTCTCACACTCACACAGTAAAGCTAACACTGATCCCTCCCCCATACAAGGGTACAGCTCTGAGCAAATGTATAGTGTGAAAGATGCTTAAGATTAGTGAGTATGGCTGCGAGATTAATCACAATCCAATCGAAATGGCAGTTTGAATGGACGGAATTAGCAAATCTGAAAGTCTACAGTCCTTTTACTACCATAATTTCCTCCACAAAGTCTAAATATGCTGTTAACCCTGTAGTTCAGCTCTGTACAAACATGTTCTGAAATGTGATTCTTGTATTACTTTGTCAGTTCATATTTCAGTCTTTTTGCATTCTTTCTGTACGTGGGGCCATTAAAGTGCATTATGTAACATTTCTGCAGGGTGTCTGTCACCTGCTTGTCTCCATGGAGATGTGATTACTTTACCTCTTATGGTCCAAAATGTGGCATTAAACGTATTTGCAATTACAGGTCGCTACAAATAATGCATTGAAAAACATGTTTTCTTTCTGTACGCGGGGCCATTAAAGTGCACTGTGTAACTTTTCTATGGGGTTTTTGGCACCTGCTTGTGTCCATGGAGATGCGATTACTTTACCTGGTATGTTCCAAAGTATGGCATTAAACTTATTTGCAATTACAGTTGTGTTATCGCTACAAATAACACATTGAAAAACATGCTTTTTTTCTGTACGCAGGGCCATTAAAGTGCACTGTGTAACTTTTCTATAGGGTTTTTGCCACCTGCTTGCGTCCATGGAGATGCGATTTAATGCCACACTTTGGAACATACCAGGTAAACTTATCTATCTTCAATTACAGGTGCTTTATAATTCAAAACAATACAAATAAAGCATAAAAATAGTGTGTCTGCCACCTGCTTGTCTCCGTGGAGATGTGATTACTTTACCTGTTATGTTCCAAAGTGTGGCATTAAACTTGTCTTCAGTTACAGGTGCTTAATCGTTCAAAATAATACATTGAAAAGCATGCGTTCTTTCTGTAAGCAGGGTTTAGTTTAGTTTAGTACTATTAGCCTTATGCTTAGCCCTTTAAACCCATTTTGGCTCATTTAAAGCTAACTATTAAAATAAGATGTCTTTCAGTGCAAACATAAGTGTGGTTTAATAGCTTAGACTTGTCTGTGTGTGTTACAATAACAAATCCTTATATAGTGTTTGTAGCTTACGGTTCAGAGTGCCAAATGAAAATGTCTTGCCTGCGGGTAAGGACTTTTGGCCAAGGGAGCGGTGCCTGCTTAACTCCCCTGAGTCATGGGGTTGTATTAGATCAGGGATGTGCTGTGATTGTGACGCCTTTAAAATGGTTTGCGATTATGGAGCACAATGGCCTTTTTGACTGGGGCATGGTGCACTTAGAGAGACCGTGTACACAGTGTAGGGTTTACAAAAGCATTGATAATCAGGTACTAATAGATACGAAAACAATTATCAAAACTAGATACTTGTTTGAGCAGGTATTGATACTAAAAAAGTCACATTCCCAGGACAGAAATGAACCTTTCCTGAATATCTTTAGAATGATCTTGAGCTGTATCTTTCACATGTATAAGACACATAGACTAGTATACACCCATGGACCACTATGAACCTACTGCACACTGAGGGATTACACAGATATAAGGACACATGGGAATATAAAAGAAAGTACTATAATTTAATGTTGAAAATGATATTCTGTTGTCTAAAAAACAGTGTTTTCTTTAGAAATTATGGTATTGGAATAGCTATTGTGCATTAAGTCCATTTGAAATCAAGTTTAAAATCTTAAATCGTAACAACACTACCACGTTGTTTAATTTATTTGCAGTTTTTGTCCAACATATTATTGCAATGCACACAGTTTTTACATGCAGTCTCAATTTCATTTTCTAACACTATTGACTATGTAAGGTAATCCTTCCTGGACATTTTGAGGACCGTCACTGTAAAGCTATCAACAACTAGCATGCTAACGGACACTTCCTGATAAAAATAAAACACTTTACAATTAGATATAGACAGCACGCAGTGGACATATTTTGACCTCAAGAAAAAAAAGATCAAATACATGGGAAAAATCAGGTACAGGGTTGTTAAGTAATTTATGTGTTAATCTGGCAATGATTTTTAATTTTGAGGGATAATAAATGTTAAAACAGCACCACAAACTGAAGTATTCCACATTTAAAAACAATTGGGTAGTATTTCAATTCATCTTTACTTCAGACTCAGGTTTATTTGAATTAATTTGAAGTTTAATGAGACACAGTGAGCTAGCGTGCTGATGTGCATTGAGCCAATTTGAAGTGTATAGTTCTTACCATTATAATTTTTTTCTCTCTCTCTTTTTCTCTCTTATTCACAGAAAGTTCAGATTCAACACCAGGACCTGTTTATTGAAGACAGTCCATCCCTCGTTCATTAAAAGGCTACATTCTCTGATAGGTAAGTCACACATAGATCTAATAGACTCAAACTAACGAGTGATGGTGAAACAATGCACCAGGAGGATATGACTGTGCAGCATTTCAGACAACAAAATTCCTTTCAAATGACATCCAACTGATTCCTGTGTTTATGTTGTGAATGGTTAACAACATTTACTCAAAGCAATGGGCCAAGAGCTTTACTACAAGATCATTTGGCATGTGTGCTTTTTCTGAATACAATTTATTGAAAAGTTATAGTATTGAAAAGTAGGATCAAAATAAATAATTGTTAACATTTATACCACAGTCTGGTTCTCGAGGAGTCTCATCTTCTGTCTTAGTTAGCTTAAAGGTTCTGCTGTAGGGTCCGCTACCAGTTTGTCTCCATGGAGATGCCATTGCTGGAATGTTCCACTAATTAACCAAAGTTAAAAGTTAGATCTGTGGAGAGGGAGACCTGCTCAGCTAAGAACGTGTGATTTTCAAGGTATTTTTTGATCAGTTAAAATATAATGAAATAAATCCATCCATTTTCTTCCGCTCATCCGGGGCTGGGTCGTGAGGGCTGGAGTCTAAACGGTGACTCCCAGACTTCCCTCAGCCCAGACACTTCCTCAAGCTCCTCCAGTGAGACTCGAAGGCCAGCCGAGAGACATGGTCCCTCCAGCGTGTCATGGATCTCCCCTGGTGAATAAATATAAGATAGATAAGGTTAATGTCATTCTGTGGAACATTCAAAGCAAAGTCATCTCCAGGGGGAAAGTTAGTACAGAAATCCCTCCACCAGAAAAGTTACACAGAGAAACTTTTAAGTCAGTTTTGTGTATGTTAATGTTTTTTTTTCCAATATTCATCTGCTGTTACCAGCCCATATCCCACAGAGCAGATCCAGTCTCTATATTTAGACGTGTGTTTGTGCTGCTGCTTCAACACAGTCGTCTTCGTGGCCGTATTGTTGATGTTGTTTCATTTAGTATTCACACTCGTCTCTGAGCCACTGACAGGCTCATATTCGTGCTATGGATGTCGATGCCATTTGGATTTGGAGTTTTTTGTTCATTGATGTTACACTCATTGGGTACAGCAGTTTCATTGGCATTTAGCCTGCATCTTTAAAAAACATATATTGTTTTGGCCTTTTTTTTTTTTGCTTGCTTTATTTATTTATTTATTTATTTTGGAGGGGGTATTTAGTATTAAGTATTAAACAGAAATGTAAGTATTATTATTATTATGATTTATTTTATTTTTTCCATCATAAACTACATTTTTTTCATTATAAAAACAGAATTTCACAGCACACATTGTAGGGTTGTCAAGAATTAAATCGAAAATCAGATACTAATCAATACTAAAACAAATAGATACTCATTTGAATAAGTATCGATACTAAAAAAGTCACATTCCAGGACAGAAATGAACTTTTCCTGAATAGCTTTAGAATGATTTTGAGCTGTATAGTATAAGACACATAGACTAGTATACACACATGGACCACTATGGAACCTACTGCACGACTGAGGGATTACACAGATATAAAGAAAAGAAAAAAACAAAAAAAAGTATCAGTATTTTTTATTTCATTTTCATCGTAAACGGCAAAATAAAAATGGATCCACTGACCTGTTCAAAACTGCTGAATTCCATAGTGACATTTCACCTCAACAAGCAGCAGGTTTTCATTTACATGTTTGTATGATTAAACATGCCCCTTCATGTACAACTTGGATCCTATTAAAAAAAAATAATAATAATGATAATTGCATGCAAGCACAGGGTCAAAGGCGGAGAGGACACGAGGAAGGTGCAAACTGACATTTTAAGAGTGCTCAAGTGTGAAAGGCAGGACAAAGCTAAACAAACATGACTGAATATTCAAAATGTAACTTTGAGCATGGTAATGATGAGGGAACACTGTTTATTAAAGGTTCATGAAAGTCTGCTTTACATGATATAATATTGTGGTGTTGTATTGAGCTTCAAGGGCTTCGTGTTCATGAGCATTTACCCCCAGACTAGATTAACTGTTACTGAAGTAAAAGTACAGATACTGGAGCAAAAATATATTCTATTAAAAGTGTCACATGAAAAAAAATCTACTTAAGTAAAAGCATTAAAATATCTGTTTAAAAATGTACTTTAAGAGTATTTCATGCATATTTTGTGGTCTTATAAAGCCTCAAATGTAATGATTTTGGTGCAGATCTGTGCATAAATTTGCTCAAAACTGAATCAATGTTTTTCTTGTTGTATTTATTTGTGTATTTTAGTTTGCTTGAGCTGCTCAAACTGCTTTCACACACGACCCTTGACGCCATGGGGTCCTGTGGGGAGAGGTTTGTGGTTTGTTTTTTGCCTGGTCCTAATGACCTTCTAAACGCTGATTCACTGATAGTGCGGCTCGTAAGTGGACCTGGAGGAATGCAGCGGACACATCTCGTCCCTGTTTCCTGTGGGGAGAGTAAGAGCTGCTTTTTGTCGTCCCGCTGCGCTAAACATACAGGCAAGGAGATAGGAGCGATGTTAAAGGCCATGTACACAGTTTTTCCCCATGTATTTGAGCAAAATGTGTTTAGCCCCACTATAGAAATATGGTATAAAAAGCTCGTGAGGTCAAAATATGTCCACTGCGCGCTGTCTGCATCAAATTATAGTCATATTTTTACATAATCATGAAGTGCACATTAGCGTGATAGTTGTCATTAGCTCAAATCTCTCAAATGTTAATGCACCTGGAGGTTTTTTTTCTTTTTTTACTATGTGCACTCAGACTTTGGAAACATAAATCTCAAATTTAATCACTTTTTCCCAAACTTGTGCAGGCCTATGAGCATTAAAGTTTACAAAAATGTGTTATAATGATAATTTTACACATTCATACCACCATCTTAAACAATATGGAACGTGCTGTTAAAATAAATATCAAGTATAGTCCTGTATTAGTAATGGCAATAGCAAGATGTCGGTCCAAGTAGTGTTGAAATGGAGGAAATGGGTCTGTTTAGATGCCTGTAAATGTGCGTGTTTAAATCCCGCCGGGGCCTGTCTGCACTCTCCGGTCTGCTGCTATCGACCAACACAATGTATGGAGCTCATAGATGCATCAGGATTAGACTGTCCACTCAGGAAGCTCTTTAAGTCACTGGGTCTATTGACTGAAGCTGCCAATGCGCCTGATAAATGGACCAGGATCTGCTTCTCTTACGCTTTTTACCTCTAGAGTTACCACAGTACTTAGCAGAAATGACTAGATCGAACCATAGCCAGTCGTTCAAATGTTGTTGTTTTTTTTCAGATATTTAATTTAAATACAAGCACTTGAGCTAAACTAGGAGCAACAGAAATATGAACCAATAGAAATGTGATCAGGACCATGTCAAAACAGAAAAAAAAAAAAAAAAACATTCAGTATGGGTCTACACCAGGACTAAAGCCAGGTCTTTGTCTGGACTGTACCTGCTCTAAACTGTGTCAAAACCAAAACTTAAGTGTAAATACAGTCTAAACCAGGACTGAATTGGTTAGCACTACAATGAACCTTATATTAGGACTTCATGAAACAATACACACTTTTTATTTTTGCCATTTAAAGGTCCTATATTACACAAAATTGACTCCTGTGAGCTTTTAGCCGGGTTAGAATGTTGTTACCTCCCCAAAAACGTATCTTGTGTCATTCAGACATGTTTCAGTCATGTTTTTTATTAGTCTATCTACGTCCCCAAACTCAAAATGCTCTGTTCCACCTTGTGATGTCATGAAGAGGTAGTTTTCAAGTTAACATCTACCTTTCACCTTTTGTTCGGTGCTGTTTGGCAACTCCACGCTTGAAATTATCCAAATGATTCTAGTGAAAGTGTATGGAGCTTAAAAACACAGAGGACCACTTCCTGTATTACCACATGATGACATCACAAGGTGGAACAGAGTGTTTACCATTTGAGAGAAGAACTCAGGCTAAATCTGCAGGGTTTATGTGTTAAATGTGTGAGTGAAACAAAACACAACTCCAGGTCTGTTTGTGATGAGGAAACATAACAGAGATCATAAAATAGCGTCTTATGGGCCTTTAACACACACAAACACTCGAAACTTCAAAACTCTCAAGTTAAATTTGATCAATTGCACTTCCCTAATCTATACGTACATCCCTGTAAATGGTAATGGGGTTACATCGATAATGCCACTGAAACCTTTGTGTAGCGTTAAAGTGGAGAGAGATACAAAGCATGTCCTTACAGCTCGTCAATAGAGACAAGGTCAAAGTGAATCAATGGTAGAGAGGAGCCAGTATTCCCATCACAGCGGCCGATTGTGGGCTTAAATCCTGGACTTTCCCTGAAGTCTGTGGCTAAGGGGAGTGTGGAGCTGCAGCTGTCGGACTTCTCATCATAACAGTGGGGGACGGGAGGAGAAATGTGATATACTTTAGGCACAATAAGTACATAACAGATCACAGAATCAACATTGTAAATTGTGGTAAAGTCTTGTACCTGATTTGTTCCCCATGTATTTGAGGAAAATGTGCCCCGCCCCAATACAGAAATATTCTAAGCAGTTCTTGAGGTCAAAATAAGTCCACTGTGTACTCTCTGCATCTAATCATAAAGCACTTTATTGTATGATAATCAGGCAGTGCACGTTCACATGCTAGTAGTTGTTAGCTTTACCATGACTGCAAAACCCCACTCTGACCTGTGAAAGCTTTGGAAAGTGCTTCTAAACTCATCACATGGTGAATAATTAGGATGTTCAGAATGCATAAAGTAAGTGAGGAATAACTTTGGACCACTGCAAACTGTTTAAAATGAACTAGTTCTGTTTTTTTATGTTCACAATCATTTTACAATCTTTAATCATTGTTTGCAGTTCAGTGAGTGAATTCTAAAGGCTGTATCTGCAGGTTGAGGCACCGGCAACCCAGGTTTGGTTGCGATTGTAGTATCTTTTTTATACAGATTGTCTTCCTTCAAAGTCTGAACTCCAAACCATGTGTTTTTTACTGAAATTCAATTAATTGCACAGCCCTAATTGAAAACGTCCATGTGGTGCAATTACCTCACTCCCAACTATAGACTGTATATACAATTGGACATAGCTAACCTGCTAGCCACCACGTTCCAAATACGAAATGAGCATGGGCACGCTTCCCGCTTCATTGATTCTGGCTCCAATTCACTTTACATTGCAAAATTGTGGTCCCTCTCTCTGTAACTGCTGCAGTGAGCCTTGTCATTTTGGTCCTAAAATGGTTGTATTAATCCACTAAAAACAGACAAATCAGGAGCCTTCTTTCCCCAAGGTCACTCTCGCTAGCATTAGCAACAGGTTTGATTGACAGCGTTTCTAAGCGGTTGCTCCCTACTAAACCAGCGGTTCGGATGTGAAGGGACATTATCTTCAACAGCCTCGCTCCGTATTGGCTGTTGGGTTGCTATGATACTCACGGTCGGAATTCCTATTATGCAACTTGGCTCCAAATGCACCCTTATAACTGCTACTCTTGGTTTTTCATTTGACTGGAGCCGGACACTGTGGGTGACGTCACACTCACTTAATCCACTTCTTTATAGTCTATGCTCCCTACTTCCCATCCTCTCTCCTGCCCTTGCCCCTATAGATTTAACCTCCTTGTGTTTTATCCCACTGAGACTGTGTTGGGGAGTGGTCTTCCCAAAAATTCCTACCCATTTTGACCCCAGTCTTTTGCACTCCGCCCACTTTAACCATCCGGAGCTGGTTCCACATAGTTATGGGAGGAATGCACGCTCGCATGGGAAGGGGTCACTGGTGCTCCTGATCCCGCCTGGTTCTTTTTCCCAGTCTGGAGATATGGACATGCTTTCCCACGGATGTAACGCATGTGTCAATGAGGAGTGACACGAAATGCCTCAGAAAACCAGGCTGCTTTGAACTACTCTCACATTCCTTCCAATACCATTCGGTTGTTGTGGTAATGCTGTAACAGAAGATAGGGTTTGCCACGAGTTTATGACGGCCACATGAGAAAGTTGGATAAAACGTTGGTTTGTAAAGCACCTTCATTTACTGAGTTTGTTATGGGCTTGCGGTGGGGTAAATGGGGTCTCTATACCCCAAATTGGTTTTGCACACTGGTGGGAAATGTTTAAATAATCCCACAACTATTCAAATACTTACTAAACAAAGTATGTGTTTGGGAGGAGCACTGAACGGTTTGGGAAATCATATTTAATTGTGATTTGTCTGACAAGCGTTGCGTTTAGATTTGTGTTTGAATAATAGGGTTCACATTTTAAACTCACTTAGAGGATTTAACAAAATGCTGAAATAGGAACTGACAAACTAACACAACAATCACATTTCAGAACATGTTTGTACAGAAACTACAGGGTTGAAAGTTTTTATGCAGAATGAAACAGGAGATTGTCGTTTGTGGAGGAAATCATGGTACTTCAAAAACTGTAGCCGCTGCAGTTTGCTAATTACAACCATTTAAACTGCAATTTCAACTCCATTGTGATTAATCGTTCAGCCATAGTGATGAAATTAATATTCAACCTAAAATATAATTGCATTTTTATAATATAATCTACCTTACTTTTCATTCTTTCTTGCTCCTTTGTAATATAGCACAAAGCAGATGGTTGTGACACATTCTTAAAGGGCTTGTGACCAGTTTTTTCCCCATGTATTTGAGCAAAATTTATCTTGCCCCATTGCAGATATATTGTACTGGCAACTCTTGAGGTCAAAATATGTGCATCTATAAAGCATTTCATTGTCCATTAATCAGGAAGTGCGCAGTGGCATGGTAGTTGTTGTTAGCTTTACTATCAAGGTAAAACTCTGCTCTGGTCTCTGAGAGTTCTCAAATGCATAAGTGAAGAATAACCACTGGAAACTCTGTAAAACTAATCCTGTTTTTCACAATTTTAAGAAAAATCAGGTACAGGGCCTTTAAAGGTACATTATGTAACTTGCTTGTCTCTATGAAGCTTTGCCTGGAATGTTCCACAGTTGCATTACATTTTTCTTACATTTATTGAATAAAATTGTATAATGCACAAAATGACCTCTGCATTGTGACTGTGAGCCACTCCAGAGACCTGAGCTATAACTTGACCTTGACCTGCTTGTTTATATTGAGCTAGTTTAATGCCATATGACATTCTACCAGAAAAGTGTTACACAGGGCACCTTTAAAAAATACGTATACCGATTTTTTCCATGTAATAAAGTAAAAAGTGTGTTGCCCTGGGACAGATATAATGTAAAAGTAGCTCCCTGTGTGCTGTCTGCAACTAATCATAACAAATTTTTATCTTGCGACTAGAAAGAAGTAATGTATTAGCAGGAGGTGTGCTGTTAGCATGCTAGCTATGGTTTGCATCAGCATTACAGCCAAGCTCCATTCTGGCCTCTGATAGTTGACTCCCTGTGTCCCTCCGGCCGATGTGCTGTCCTCTCATCTGACCCGTTCCAGTATGTGCTATCTGCATCTAATTATATAGAATTTTTATCATCTTCAAACCAGGAAGTAAGGCTTATATGCACTGTTAGGATGCTAGTTGTGGTTAGCATTGACGCCACCGCTCTCTGATAGTCGACTGGCTGTGTGTCCCACCGGCCGATGCGCTGTCCCTCCGGCTGATGCGTTCCTATGTGGTTTCAGCTGTGTTTACATGCCTGTCCTGAGAATGTGAAGGTCGTGCTAAAAACCTCCTGTGCCCAGACTTCAGACATCTGTCACAGACTTAATCTCTGAACTGCACTACACGGAACAGTTTAACCTATATATTTATATTTAGACACTAACCGCTGAGAGAGATTTCCTATAGGAGGATTAAACATTGATGGAAATTTTAAGCACTTCTAAATGCGCAAATTCATTATGAAGAACCTACAATATATCACTGTTTTAAATCTACACCGTGTAACTTTTCTATTGCAACATCTGACTGCTTCTTTCCATGGAGATGACACCAATGGATAGGATGGGAATTTTTTATTTTTGAAAGATATAATATTTTGAATTGTTAATTTCTATGGCGACAGAGCTAGTTTCTCCTCACTCTTAATCCCATGCATAGAGATTATTTATACCCGAGATAGAAGTCCATGGTCTCCACTCACGATCTTTTCTGAAACAATCCTATTTTTCACTTTTTAGATTTGCACAACTCATAATTTGTGTTGACAGGTAGAAATTATACTTCATCATGAAAACAGAACGTTCCAGAGAGATAAGATTTGTGCTAAACTGACCTTCAGAAATTTTATGAACCAAAAATGGCTCTTTATCTTTACTCTCCTGTTGTTTTGCACCATTGTCCCATTTGCCAAAGTTTGGATTTATGTCCTGTCTTTTTGCTTTGGAAACTGTGTCAGTTACTTCCTGCCAGGAGGCCCTTATGGAGCCAGATCTGTCTTCGACGCCAAATGACCAAAATGAAATGAGATTTTGGGAGCGCTGGCAGGGAGAGAGGGAAAAGGTGGAAATAATTTGAGCTGGAAAGTAGGACAGGGATGAAAAACGATAAAGATAACTCACAATGCTTTTGTTTTGTAGATGAGAAAAAAGAAGTCAACTTTGGCTGAGAGGATTTGAACAGTTAGTGATGGAGCAGTTTATTATTAATCAAACTTTCTAAAACAAAAGACATTTCAACAGTTTAGACTGAGTGCATTTGGCAGGATGGTGTAGGACTATACTATATTTTAATTTCAAGTGGCGATTTACAGTAGAAAAAATTATGATTCAAAATGGTGTTCACCAAGCCACATCCAACTTGGTCAATGAATCTGTATTTAAAGCTACAGCATGTAACTTTTTAAGCATGTTTTTCTTTTTTGTTTATTTTTTGTGTTCATAGAACTGTAAAACTCAGAAAAGCAGGCCTCCTTACTCTGAGCGGGCTTCATCTCCACAAACCTGGCAAACCTTCTCGCATGTCTCCATGACAATATTGTTCCTTTGATGATAATATTCCACAGCATGACATAAAAAGTATCTATCACCATTGAGAATGTTCCAAAGTATGTTTTTGTTTTTTTTACTTTCTTTTTCCATGAAATCATGCAGGAGATGTGTCACTTCCAGAAAGTTCCATATTGTACCTTTAACAATTCTTACTCTTTGCTTGGTATCTATGTTAAAGTGACATCACCTGCTTTTATGTAAGTTTAATGACATACAATGGAACATTCCAGGTAAGCAAATAACATCTCCATGGAGACAAGCAGGTGACAAACCCTTCATTTGGAAAGTTGCAGTAGTGGACCTTTAATCAGGCAAGTGGTTAAGACTTAAAGGTGCACTTTGTAACTGTTCAGAAGCGTGGCCCGAAACCTACTTTTTCCCATAGAGATGTTATTGCTTTGTCTGGAATGTTCCACATTATAACATTAATTGTATCAGTCTGAAATGTATTCAATTGCAGGTATTATTATTACTCAAAAAAACATCAGTGCTTACTGTGAGCGGGGTCACCTCTTCACAGATCTGACCCATAACTCAGCCTGGTGGTCACATGCTTCTCATAATGTAGATACACATCTCCATGGAGACTGGCACTAGTGCACTAACTTGACATCTCTTTTTTTCTGAAGATATGAACAAACTATTGAAATTATAGCAGTGAACAGACATTACCTTGTTAAACTTACAGGCCGTTTCATGTTTTAATCTCCTGTTTCTAAACGACCTTAAGTTTCCCATCGTGTGGAGTAATCCATATCTCCATTGTGCCCGCTCCTTTAAGCCGGTTTGATACATGATAGTCCTCAGCCTTCACTGTGGATCAGGGCTTCGGCTGCGTCCTGTTCCTGCACGTCTCTCATACGCTCAGCTGTTACAGGAATGTGAGGCTGCAGTACTGGACCCACACACTGCTGTTTAAGGCTGTTTAAGGCTGTTTAAGGCTGCAGCCTCATCTGCACGAGAGATCTCATTACACTTTTGGACGTATGAAGAAGAATTGTTGAATCTATGTTTGACCTGGTTTATGGTTCATATCTATGTAATCACTGGAACTATCCACATGAAACAAAAACTGGCACAAAGTAATCCAATGTCTTCTCTGTCTGTATAAATTAAAACAAAAATTAAATCATTTTGTTCACAATAGCTGCGGAAAGTGGTGCCATTACTCAACCCCAAAGCCAAGATTATTGTCAACTGAAAGGACTTTAACCCATAAGATTAACATGGCAAATTTATGGATCCAATGCCTAACAAATAATGATAAGGTTCAACATTCATGGATCAGAAGTTTGTATATTTCCACAAAAAAATGTGAGTCCCATAGAGGCCCCTGTCCTCCATTTGAAATTATCATTACGTCAAATACAAGATCATGAATGTAGTTTATTGTTCTAGTCACAGTATTTCTTGTTTGTACAATCATTATTCTCAACATTTTGCCACAATATTTTAATATGTGACCCTTAAAACTATATTAAAAAACCTATATTACACAAACGTAACTCTTCTGAGCTTCTCAAAAACAGACCTGGAGTTGTGTTTTGTTTCATTCACACATGTTTGAGTAACACTATTATTGGTGCATCTACATCTCCAAAGCTTAAAATGCTCTGTTCCACCTTGTGATGTCATTTAGTGGTATTTTTCAAATTAGCATCTACGTTTTAACTTAAGTTCAGTAGAGATCGGTAATTCCAGGGCTGAAATCATCCAAATGATTCTAGTGAAGGTGTGTGGAGTTTAAAAACACAGTGGAGCACTTCCTGTATTACCTTGTGACATCATGAGGTGGAACAGAGTGTTTTCAGTTTGAGAGAAGAACTCAGCCTAAATATGCAGGTTTGTGTGTTAAACATGTGTGAATGAAACAAAACACAACTCCTAGTGTGTTTGTGATGAGAAAACAACATTATAACAGATCAGAAAATACTGTAACATGTGCCCTTTAACTTCACTGAGTGTCTGCTTCTCTATAACTTCATTATAAGTGCAGCTTCAGACCTGACATTACTTGTACTGTGCCCTTTATTATTTCCAATGCCATGAGCAGAATTACTCTTCAAAGTGCTAATTTGCTCCGGACATCTATAAATAGCCGTATCGGTCCAGAAGGGATCCAACGGTTTAATCACTTCGTTTCTTTGCACCAGAGAAGCTCGTGAAATCTTCTAGACCTTTGTCAGGAGACTAGAGGACACTGTTTTGAAGATAGCCTCGATATTTAATAGGCTGTAGTTTAAAATGGAGCTGGAGATCTGAATTCTATGGTGGAATTCACTGTTTAACTGTCAGATTACAGATGTTTTGACCTGGTTTATGGTTAATATCTCTGTGATTACTGGGACTGTCCACATGAAACAAAAACTGGCGCAAAGTTCAGCTTCACAACGCGGTGTCATTATTCAACTCCAAAAACGCTGTCAGTTCAAAAGCGTTAAAACCATAAAATTAATATCGCAAATTTGCAAATCTAATCCCAAAAAATCGTGATGAAGTTCAACGTTTGCGGGTTTTTATTTGGGATATTTCTTCCAAAAACACTTCTCCCATAAAGTTGCATATGTACCATGTGAGATTATGACATCATCAAATCATACAACGTGAGCACATCCTATTATCCCATTATAAAAATATTATAGACCTTTTATCATTTTCTCTTTTCTAATCCCAATCGCTGCGCTGTATAGAAATAGCTTGGATTTACATCTGAAAAAGCAGGCTCAGCGGTTCCAATACCATGTCCGGTTATGTAAGACTTGTTCATTTTGGCTTGGGAAAATGGAAATTTGGGTTAATGAATATTTATGATGAGAAAGAGGATTCTTAGCTATGTTGAAAATTGACTCCTTTATTGCACTGTACCACAAAATTCTGGGGTTTACTGCACAAATGAAGGACCTGTACATTAAGGATCTCAGTTTGTATTTCAGTCTTTTTTGTCAGTTCATCTGGACATGTTTAAAATGCATAACCTTGGAGCAGAATCCTACACTGCCTGTCAGAAAAATCACTATTCAATATTTTTCCCAAACCCATCTCCAGATCTTGAGCTAAACTTTGCCTGGACTATTCAGCAGGGGGGAGTTTGCATATCTCTCTATATATAATTTAGTTTTATGAATATTTATTAAGTTACCTCTATAAACATTTCCCATTACGGATAACAGGCAGGACTGATATCCACTTAACCAATGAAAATTCCATCTTCCTCTTTGGGATTTGAATTATGTGAAAGCATCCGTAATCTCTCTAGTGGTTTACAAATATGAAATTATTCCAAGTCTCTGAGATTTCATTACATAATCGCATACATTACAGAGTTCCTTTTGTGTTGCTGTTGTGGAGTGTGTATTCCTTTAGCATCCTCAGGTTCTGTCTGTGAAGATTATTTTCCCTGTGACCACCGAATTGCTTCTTTTATTAAGCTTTGTCAGCAAAAACGCTTTGAGCAAATTAAATCTTTTATTGTTTTGTCAATATCCATCTTGTGGGATCTATGACCTTTCTGATATTACACTGTTGTTGTTTTTTTCTCAGCAGTGTTTTTTTGGAGCATTTTTGGAGCTTTTGTGAATATTGGTTAATGGTATGAAGTCAAAGGCTGTGCGCAAATGTCCGAGGTGAAAATGTAGTGCACCCAAAATTTCCCACAATGCACTTTGAAAAATAGTGTCCAGCGCTGGTCACTAAACCCGTAAATAATGGACCACAACAGCGAACAGGGGCAGCTCTTTAACTCGACGCAACACGACTGAATGAAGCAGATAGAAGCGCTGGATTATCACAGCTTTGATCACTGATTAGGAATAAAACGCTCTTAAATAAACCGTGGATGTGTAAAGTTGCTAGCGTTAGCCACTTACCTTAGCTTGAGCCGTTAAAAGAGGGATAATTTCCACATCCTAGGTGAAAAAAAAAAAATAGAATAATCCAATCCGTTTACGTGAGATCCATCTTGACAAAACCTTATATGATTATTATTACTAACATTTGGTTGGACAATTGGACACATCCCCATGCTATTGTCAAGGCAAGTGAATTACCAAAGAGATAAGAAATGGTTGGATATCTATTGTTTCACTTTGTACAAATTCCTTTAGAGTTTAGTAGTTATCAAAAATCAAAGAGTTGTCATTATGTAACTATACGCCATTGACTGATTTGGAAACCACTGCCTTTTATACACACCAATGTAGAAATCAGCATCGGTTTTGACTTCCTGTAATCTTTGTTAATACTGTAATGATCTGATGTTTGTGTTTAGTTCAGAGTTGACACCTTTTGTTGTTCATGTAACTGCTTTTGTATGTGACACTTGCTATGTCGATGAGTTCATGTGAAGGTCTGTTTTGTTTGTGTTTTGGCGTGGGTTACCGCCTACAGTAGCCCTTGCGTTCAGAAAATAAATGATCAGAAGAAATTACCATAGCTCTTTACACCACAATATAGTAGTTATAGTAGTTAACCAGACACAGGGAGAACATGCACACTCCACACAAGGATCGAACCTGGAACTGGGCCTGTCACGATAACACATTTTGAAGTTTGATATATCGCTGAAGTAAATATAGATGATAAACGATAATATTGAAACTAATTTACGCCACTGACACAACAATTCAAGAGCAGATTTGAACCACAAAAACTATTCTAAATCTACAATACTGTTAAAAAATCATGAGCTGCAATAAATAAACAGTAGAATGATGATTTTTTTATTTCTCAGTTTGTATCGGTAATGAGTCTTAATTATTAATTCAACCTTTTAAAGCTTAAATATTATCATAGAGCCAAAAAATAATAGAAAAATACATACAAAATAGAGAACAACCAATGTGTTGTTTTTTTTTTTGTTTTTTTGATGGATGATGCCGATACTAACTGTTTAAAAACCAGCACAACCAATGGCCGATAAGCTCTGCCGATATTTTTAGGCCGATACATAGGGCAACTATGTGTGTAATTCAAATTTGCGACAAACCCATAGCCCTTTTTTACCACAAAACTATAACTGTGCAGCTATCTGTTTGTATAAAAGTGTTAATGTAAAGTTTTGAGTGTATTTTGAAGCAGGAAATCAACCAAAACAAAACATCAGCCAATGCTGGAGATTTAAAGCCGATAGCCGATACGCAAAAAGTCCAAATATCCGCCCGATACACCGGCCAAACGAGATCAAAACACTGTTGCTGGATTGCCAAAAGATACCGAGTCCATGGCGTCCCACATGTGAGAATACTTAGACTTGGACTCGTGCGTTTTATTGCTAAAGATTTATATTGCATAGTTTCAACACTCCCACGTTATGTTCTGCACTGGGGTCAGGCTCATCAAATACCTGCTCCTTGAATATTTAACGCTCCTCTAGGCCCAAGAAGAAACATGTGCTAAAGCAGTACTGTGTTTTACGACGACACTTAAACTGGCCTGTCCTTATCTCATTATATGGATTATCACAGTAAGTGGGGGTTGAAATATTCATGTGAATTGTCCCCAGGGAAAATCGTATATATTGGGGATTAGGTTAGAGATTATATGGTTTGATAGTACAGCCAAGTATTCACGGGAGGTCGTGTCTGTATTTTAATGTACAGAATTTAAATGTGAAATTGCATATGTGGTAGAGAATATGATTGTCGTTACGTAGTTATGTCTAGGTCTATTGAAATGAAACATAAGTGTAGTTTTATTTTTAAAGAGAAAGTGTTACACGTCTATGGGGTATTCATTATTCACACATAGCATAATTATATCACCATGTTACCTTTTATTGTCTTAAAAATGCTGCATTTACCGAAAACACTGTATTGAAATGTTTAATTAATTTAGTTTTAACCACTGATCCGAAGATTGGTGGTTCGAATCCCGCTCTCGACGTAAACATCATTGGTTGAGCGGTCGGATCCACTCACCCACAGGTGCGAGGTGCGATTCTAGCTCACACAGATGAATCCTGTCGTTGTGTCCTTGGGCAAGACACTTAACCCACCTCGCCCCCAGTGTGTGCGTACACTGGTGTATGAATGTGTGTGTGAATGTGTGAGTGGTTCCTTGATGTAAAGTGCTTTCAATGCCTTGAAAGTGGAAAAGCGCTATATAAAAAACATTTAGCATTTAATTACATTTTGCACAATACCCCCCTCTTTAATCTAAATACAGAAATACTCCTGTAGTTTGCAGTAAAAGCGATTCTGAATGATTCGTAGTGGCATTTTTATAGTACAGTTACAGTTTTCTGTCACAGTTGTCGAGCTGGTTTCATATTTTTGTCGCTCTCGTTCACTTGAGAGTTTGGCCTGAAGCTGGTTTGATTTGACATTGGTGAGTTTCACACACTGCCACTCTGCTGTGTTATTCAACTTGCCACAAAAACTGTTCCAAAGACAGAAATGATCTGATAAAGGCAACTGCCGAAACATAATGTGAAGAAAAAATATATATAGTTTTTTTTTCTTCATTTTTGAGATCCTTCCAAACTGAAAACACATCACATCTTACACATCTGTTACATCTTGTTGCCAACAACTGAACAAAAGGCAAAAGGAGCTGTTGGAACAGAGCATTCTGCTTTGGAGATGTAGACAGACTAATAATGCAGCTTTACTCAAACATGTGCGAATGAAACAAAAATCAACTCCTGGTTTGTTTTTGATGAGGTAACAACATTCTCTCATGGCTTAAAGATCACAAGAGTCAATTTTGTGTAATAGAGGACCTTTAAAATGTCTGCAATGTGATCCCTTTTTCCCTTTCTTTTTTCCTCATAAGCAGCCACATTTGTTTTGATATGGACACACCGTGCATGTCCCTGATTGGCTAATCCACCTGTCAATCAAACCCATTTGAACTCAGGCAGATTCAGCGGTGACCAGACTCACATCTCCGTAAAGTATTGAAGAAGTGTGTTCCCGGGATGAGTTACTTGATGAGGCGTATATACTTTTTAGTACAGCATATGAAGCCATTTCCAGAGAATCATTTATTTAAAGATAAGTATGCAATTTCACTCCTTTGTGCAGCCCACAGCCTCAGCGGACCAAGTCTTAAAATATACCCGGCATAACTTGCATAAAAAGACCATCAAAAATCAATTTTTTAAGAAATCCATTACCGTGAAATCTCACTGCAGCGTACACAGAGCAGGAACAATATAATGCTTTGCTATTACGAGTATTATTCACCCAGGTCCCAAAGCAGCAGCTCAGACACAGAGAGGGCTATTCAAACTCTGATCCTGTTTAACGTTATATAAGCCAAAGAGGGACAGACAAAGAGTGAGAGAAACAACACCATTTATGAAAACTAAAGTCATCATCATTTTTTGAACCTTAAAAAGACTAACGCTTTCACCCAAAAGACATAAAAGTTTTCAAAATACCTTAAACATGCATTTTTACTGTGAACTGACTCAACTCTCCACAGATCTGAGCAGTAAGGAAAAGACGGAGGTATTTAATGCATAGAAACGAGTGTACCCTCCACTGGAAAAGTTACCTAGTGCACCTTTTAAAAAAATTCAAATGACTTTAAGACAATACAATACACATAGCGAGACAGAGAAAAGTCCCTTCTGGCTGCATTAAGGCCTGATCTGTGACTTTTTCATGACAAAACTAAAATATTAAAAACATAAAACTGTAATCCATCTTGTTATTGTAGGCAGTGAAAACATCATTTGTAAGACCCAGTTTTGGGATATGCATTGGGATACTATTGCATCATGAGGTACTTGGCAATACCCACGGGGATGATATGAAACTTGGAATATCGCAATATAATGAAACTACTGATTCTCTTCTGCAAGGGGAGACTTAAACAGCTCAAAAGTACAAAATATTACAGCAGCCACAGTTAAGCAGCCTCGGATGTCGTCAATCAAATCGTTATCACAAATTTTCTGTTTTATTAAAAGCAAAAGTGAAAGTGAAAGTAAAAATTCAAGTCACATCCCCCTGCCCTACTTATCACTTTATTTCTAATCTCACGAGTGTGTGTAGAAATGTGGAGATGGTTGATGTGTGTTTAGAAGATGGATGGTGGAATAAAGCCTTCTGTGACTGGAGGCTTTTGTGAGTCTCCATCAGAAAGCACAGGGACAGAGGCAGAGATGTGAGCCTCAGATGGATCATCATAAGCTCCGCCTTTGTGGAGGGGCTCGTCTGTGTAAAGAGCACATTCTGCAGTGGTGTATGGAAATGGTACTGAAGACCGTGACTCTGTGTGAGGGAAGAGTAAACGGCACAAGGACACGTTTGCACTTGAATGTTGAAACTTTCGTGAAAAATAATAATAATTGTAGTATTAGTAGAACTATTTCTAAGCGTGGTATTTGACTGTTGAAGAGCACAAATATCAAACTCAGGCCCGGGGGCCAAATCTGGCCCACAGTGTAATTATATTTGGCTTGTTAGATCATATCAAATGTGTATTAGAGCTGGCCCGCCGGTATAGTGTATGCACCACTAATATTACAAATCCCAGAATGCTTTGCTAGTGCACTGGTGTGTAGTCCAGACCAATGTGCAGAGTAAATCAGAGTGTAGCAAATTGAGCTTGAATATATGTTTTATCAATGCACTTTTTCTGCTCCAAGGCATGAACTGTTAATAGTTTGAAAGTTTTTCTTTTCTTTTTTTGGCTTCTGACAAAATATTTACTTTAAAAAGGAACTTGAAAGGCTACAGAGAGAGAAATAATTTATTTGATTTACTTAAATAAGAAATGCATACTACTGATGTGTCTTTTATTTCAAATTTATTTTCTCATATTTTTCTAATATCAAACTTGAGTTGTTCCAGATACTGTGTTTAAGCAAAACTAAAGTTTGTTTCCATATGAAAAGGTTAAACTCTACATGTCCGGTGCAGTCAATTTTTCAATCAATATTGAGTTTGTCCTGTGAATTTGTCTCAATTTTTAATTTTGTCCCACTGTGAATCTGAGTTTGACACTCCTGATGTAGAGGTTCTAGTAATTGTAGGTGAGCTTGCTGACAAAATTGGTAGTCGTAGTAGTAATAGTAGTTATTGTAGTTGTAGTAGTAGTAGTACTAGAAGTGGTAGTAGTAGGAAATTGGTGTATGGTAATGAAAGTTCCGGTCGAGAACCACCGGACCGGACCGGAAAAAGGTGGTTTGCCCTTTACGGGTGGGTGGTGAGTCTCTGCCTCAAGTGGAGGAGTTCAAGTATCTCGGGGTCTTGTTCACGAGTGAGGGAAGGATTGAGCGGGAGATTGACAGGCGGATCGGTGCAGCGTCTGCAGTGATGCGGTCGCTGTATCGGTCCGTTGTGGTAAAGAAGGAGCTGAGCCCAAAGGCGAAGCTCTCGATTTACCGGTCAATCTACGTTCCTACTCTCACCTATGGTCATGAGCTCTGGGTAATGACCGAAAGGACAAGATCGTGGATACAAGCGGCTGAAATGGGCTTCCTCCGCAGAGTGGCCGGGCGCACCCTTAGGGTGAGGGTGAGGAGCTCGGTCACACGGGAGGAGCTCGGAGTAGAGCCGCTGCTCCTACACGTTGAGAGGAACCAGTTGAGGTGGCTCGGGCATCTACTCAGGATGCCTCCTGGACGCCTCCCTAGGGAGGTGTTCTGGGCATGTCCCACTGGGAGGAGGCCCCGGGGAAGACCCAGGACACGCTGGAGGGACTATGTCTCTCGGCTGGCCTGGGAACGCCTTGGGGTCCCACCGGAGGAGCTGGAGGACGTGTCCGGGGTGAGGGAAGTCTGGGAGTCCCTGCTTAGACTGCTGCCCCCGCGACCCGGCTCCGGATAAGCGGAAGAAAATGGATGGATGGATGGATGTGGATGAAAGTTTATTTGTTGAGAACATTTGTACACATACTAGTAGCTGTTACAGTAGCATATAAGTAACAGTAGCTCATTAGAGCGTTTGTCCAGTGATCTGAAGGTTGGAGGTTCAATTCCCGTTCTCAACATCATTGGTAGAGCAGTCAGATCCACTGTCCCACACGTTGGTGGCGCGATTCTAGCTCCCACATATGAATGTTATCATTGTGTTCTTGGGCAAGACACTTCCCACCTCACCCCCAGTGTCGTACAGCAGTGAATGAATGTGTAGAAAAGTGTATTTATACATTATTCAGTATAGTTTTTATGCTTGACAAATACTCCTTGTTCCTTTGTTATAACATGTTCATGTGTTTCAGCTTTATATTGAAAGGCAATATTTGAGGACTTTTCATCATTCAAAAGATATAATATTTTGTTTTAAATAGTTAATTACTCTGGCAACGGTCCTAATTTTCATCATTCTGAAACCCATAGACAATATCCAAATAACCCCGACTGCTCTTGACTCACTGTCTGTCAACACTTTGTCATGTGACTCCTGTGAAGGCTGCCTGAGGTTAGACGCCATTATCTCCCATCCTGTATGTGTGTGTGTGTGTGTGTGTGTGTTACCGTCAGATACACATTCAGTTTAAAGGCCTCAGTGAACAGCTGTTTTTCAGACTTATATTCTCACACAATATGACGTCTCCCCTGTGCTGTCTGCTATTCTAACACAGGACCTACAAGTGCGTTTGGAAGGGCTCATGCAGGTGACATGCCACCTCCAGAAAGTGACATACTATTGCTTTACATTTGGACTATTTTTGAGGTGCAAGTGCTGCTTACGAACTGTGCCTGAAGTGATTTACAAGTGCTATTTTCATGGTAATATTTAACACATTTAGCAGAAAACCCAGTGGAAAAAGCTGGCCGTCATCAGGTAATGGTCTATAACTTTAACCTACAAAAGCTTTCAAAATGTGGCTTGAATTTGTTTTGGCTGTAAAGAAGTCATTTACGCACGTGTCCTGTATCTGTCATGGAAACTTGAAAATCCTCGTCTGGGATCCAACACACACTTCTTCAATACTTTACGAAGATGTGAGTCTGGACACTAGCGAATCTTCCTGAGTTCAGATGGGTGTGATTGACAGGTGGATTAGCCAATCAGAGACGCATATGGTCCGGCCGTATCAAAACAAATATGGCTGATGAGGGGAATGTGATGTTAGTTTATAAATCACAGGTGACCAATGAGCTCCTTCGTTTCACATGCGTCACTGAAAAAAACCCGAATCTGATTGGACGATCATGTAAAGTTCTCGCTCGAGACGTAGCAGATGGATTGGGAACCAGACTGAGATCAATCTGTTTAAAAAAATCCAGAGAAATATTATTCTGTATTTACTTGGCAGTGGAAATCCTGCTTTGGCCCCTCCCTGCATATTTAAAACATTTAAAGTGTTTTCTCTACACTTCATTTGTAAGTTTGTTGTAGTCAATTTAACTTATCAACCTCAACTAAGGAGTTAATCATTCTCCCATGACTCAGAAATGAAGTGTCAAACATGTGTCTGTATTTATATGCAACTAGGTCAGGGTCTGCTGCAGTGGTCAAAACCCACCAGGACTCAAACTATTTTGGACCTCATAAAATTAGCCACAGATGTCAAAAATGTCTTTAATGTAACATGTAACAAACAGCTAAAATGCAAATCGGTCCTGATAATGTATGCGCTTGGGACAGAACTGGTTGCCCTTTTACCAGAGGTTTGCTAGTTTGATTCAGACTTCTCTTAATGTTGTATCCTTGGACCAGGCACTTCATCAAGGATATATACTAGGATATATTTGTGTGTTTTATGGTGATTGAAGGGGCCAGTGACACCGAATAACTTCACACTGCCCCAGCCTGTTTAAAGATTTAGATTTTTTGATGTTTTTTTTAACACTTGAGCAAAAATATCTGACCAAAAATTGTCTTACCCCAGTACAGATATATTGTATAAGCAGCTCTTGAGGTCAAAATAAGTCTGCCGTGTACTGTCTGCATCTAATTATAAAACATTTTACTGGTGGAGTATTCAGGAAGTGCAGGTTAGCATGATAGTTGTTGTTTTACTGCTACAACGCCGATCTGGTTTCTGAAAGTTGTGGAAAAAAGCATACAAATTCATCATTGTGAATACTTAGGATGTGCAGAATGGATAAAGTAAGTGAGGAATAACTTTGAACCACTGCAAATGTTTAAAGTGAGCTCTGTTTTTCATGTTTTAAGACAGAAAAAATGAGGTACAGTGGCTTTAAAATAAAAAAATAAAAAAATAAATAAAAAAACAACAACATGATGTGGCCTGTATAATCTATATCACCATCCTCTTTGGCCATTTTATCTCTTCTATAGGGAGAAAGGAAGCAGACACTCTGTAGTCTAGACTTTATCTCTTCACTTCACATTAGCAAGTGTGGAGCATCAGGCTGACAGACCGCGGGTGTATGCGCTGGTGTAGGCCTAAGCTCTGAGGCCACAGGAGAGTGGACATTTGTATCATTAAGAGCTCCGTGAAACAGATCGTCCACTCAGGGAATTCACAAAACCCATTTGAGTATCTGTCTCATGTTTCTTCTTTCACAAAATGCTGCTAATGCGTCCTGCGCTGGAGCGGAGTCCCATCTCGAGCTCTGGGGGGTAGCTCCAAATTCTGGGTCCTGGGTACAAACCACATACTACATGTTGTCTGGTATAAGACGCACATTACAGACATTGTGAAGGCCCCATCCCAGCACTGGACCCTATTGTTTTGGAGAATGTCGTAGTAGATCTTGACCTGGAAGATCGCAGTAAATCTTGTGTGACAAAAAATAAATAAATAAATTGCTCTTTCTATTTCCCACTCTCTGTTACCTCTGTTTTGGCTCGTCTCTCCTCATGTGCTTCGTCCCTCCTCCCCTATCCTGTCTCGCTCCTTCACTTCTCTCTCTCTCTCTCCCCCTCCCTCCCCCCTCTCTTCTCTCTCTTCCCTCCTCTCTCTCTCTCTGTCCCCTCTCTTTCTTCTTTCCTCTTTCACTCTCCTGTCCTCTCCTCCCTCTATCTTCCTTTTCTCGTCCCTCTCCCTCCCCTCCTTCTCCCCCTCTATCTCTTCTCCTCCTCCTCCTCCTCCTCCTCCCTCTGTCTGTTCCCTCCTCTCATTCATGCTCTGACTTCATCTCCAATAACACACTCTACCCTCTCATTCCTCTGCGTGAACTTTGTAGGACACATGCCTGGGATTTGTAAGTACATATTTTAACTTCACTCTAATAAACTACATGGCTGGTGATTTGGAGAATGTAGACAGTGTGAGTTCTTCTGGTCCTGTTTTAGGTCTACTAAACGTAAACTGTAACTTTTCTGGTGGACGGTGTGCTATATGCTTGTCTCCTTGGAGATCATTTTAAAAAAAGGTTTGCTTAAATCTTAATTCTGGGGTACCTGATTTCACACTGAAGAAGGAGGAAGTAGGTTTATACATTTGTCTAACTCATCCCTAGCTCTCACAAACTGTTGAATCTATTACTCTGTATAACCACCCAAGTGCAGCCAATCAGAGAGCTGCTCACTTCCATTTTGACAAGAAAAAAGAAAAAAATAGACTTAGTTTAGACCTGATTTAGACCTAGTTTAGACCTGATTTAGTCCTGATTTAGACCTGATTTAGACCTGATTTAGACATGATTTAGGCCTGACTAACACCTGATTTAGACCGGAATTAGACATGATTTAGACCTGATTAACACCTGATTATGATTTAGACCTGGTTTAGATCTGGTTTAGACCTGATTTAGACCTAATTTAGACCTGAATTAGACCTGATTTAGACATGACTTAGGCATGATTTAGACCTGGCTAACACCTGAATTAGACATGATTTAGACCTGATTAACACCTGATTAAGACATGATTTAGACCTGATTTAGACCTAGTTTAGACCTGATTCTGACCTGGTTTAGTCTTGGTTCAGTAGTCTTTTCTACCATAACAACAAACAAACTAGAAAGACTGACTGAAATGTTGATGCATTGATGAAAATTGTGAAAATTTGAAGCAGCTTAAAAGGCGACAGTCATCTCTTATGTTATTGATACTTTGCAGTTATCCTGGGGGTGTTCTACATGTATCTCTGGTGGAATGTTTATTCACATGTGCAAGCACTGGCAAAACAGTTTTTAAGATGGTCTGAAAACTCAAGAAAAAACACAAAATGGATTTAAACAACACATTGTCAGGAGCCTGTGATCAAAAAAGCATCCGTGGTCCTGTTTATGTGTTTGATTTTCAACAAAAAAAGTGACAGTGACTGAATAGGTGTTGGAGCTAGATTGTGACTGTAATGTTATTTGAGAGGGACTTGTTTAACTGCAAAAATCATCTCACCTGTTGTAGTTCCACCTAAATCAGTTCTTTCTGGTCAGATTGTGTTAAAACAAAGCTCAGATTTAAGTCTAACAAAACCCCAGACAGAGCAGTGTCTACAGTTAGCATTGCACCGTCAAGGAATGTTGATGACATCAGCTGCAAAGTATGAATTGAATTAACAGAAAGAGCACTTTTGGCAGAGCTTCATATAACTGATGTGAGGGCATTGATAAAGTAAACAGGGCATCTGGGTAGAATTAAAGGGTAACAAAGTCCACATGTGCACGAGGAGCTTTATATCATCAAACTGTGTTGTCTTTTTTTTATTAAGTGTTTCAGAGTATTCTTCATGCAGTAAACCTGTCTGTGATAATACGTCAAAATATGATACCAGATACTAATTGCTTCTAAAAGTAGTCCTGATTTTGACTTGATTTAGACATGATTCAGATGTGATTTAGATCTGATTTAAATATGATTTAGACCTGATTAAGACCTGGTTCAGACCTGATTTCGACATGATTCAAATGTGATTTTGACCTGATTTAAACATGATTTAGATCTGATTAAGACCTGATTTAGACATATTTAACGTCACAGGTCTGCCAGGACATAACAGAAATACAATTCCAATCATCCATCTTCCTCACCTTATCCGGGGTTGGGTCACAGGGGCAGCAGTCTAAGCAGGGACTCCCAGACTTCCCTCACCCCAGACACGTCCTCCAGCTCACTCATTAAAAACTATGTTGTATTTGCTTTTTCAAGTTTTCTCCAAATTTTCAGTCCAACCTGTTTTGATTTGAAATTAATACTAACATAAATACTGTCTATACTTTTTACTGCTCTGCATAATTACGGGAAAATGATCTCAATAGAAATCATTTATGACATCCACAACCCTGTCTTTACTACTAACCCATTATGGAGCAGTGTTCCATTCCATCTATTGAGTAAAGTGCTTTAGTTGTCCTTTCTTAAACTTACATAAAACTATTTGACTTTTTTAAATGCACAGAAATACTGCCTTCTGAAAAAGTGAAGAATAAGTTGTTTATTTTTTATGGTGGCGTTTGCAGCTCCGTATTGCTTTTACATTCAAAATACAGCTCTTTGCAAAGTGTAACCAAAGGATTTTCTCATGTCCAAAATACGAAAACCACACTGAGGTAGCACTGAATGGCTGTGTAATCCTCTGCAGCCCTGTTCATGTGTGGGCCATGAAGGGCTGTTTGCGCCTCTGCTGTTGTATTGTGCTCTTAATCCTCTCCAGATTCAGCACTTTTTCAGCTCAGAGAAAATATATATATATATTTTAAAAAGTTGGAATATTTGCTCCTATGTGTATTTTTAAGTTATCTGCTTATAAGTCCCATCATATTTAGCAGTTACAAGGTTAAGGTTACTAATATTGTCTGCGCAGAGAAATGTAACTGCTGCATTTGAGCCATTCTTTAAAGCTTTTATTGACTTTTTAGAGCTTTTAACCATGTTGTTTGTTTTTCTACCCTCTTGTTGTAAGGTTGTATTAAGAGTCATTCATGCATGTTTGATAATTCTTTATACTCCTGTCGTTTTGGATCAGTATTGCTGTTTAAAATGATCAAAATACATATTGATCCACAGGTGTCATAGATTATAACTATAGCGCAGACACAAGCACAATACGTCTGCTTTAAATCAAACTAATCCTTTCTACCTCCACGCCGCCTACACAAACAGAACACGCATACCACTTCTCACATTATACTTTTATTACAAAATATAACCTCACGAACCAAAACAAAACAGTAATATTTGTGAGAATTTAGCTAAAGTCATTTTAATTAAGTCTATTTGAGTATTGTCTTTGTTCACAGTTCAGAAGCGGTGACTCACTGCCTGAAGCTTTTCAAGTCTTCAAGGCCAAACTTTTTAGCCTGAAACTGAAAACCCAATAGGGCTTTCTGTCGTGTGTGTTTGTGGAGGAGGAGTGCAGTATTGTGCTGAGTCAAACGCTGCTTACTGTCATATTATACTGAAGAAGATATAGATTACATTCTCACTGTCAAACTGCCTCTGCATAGAAAACTATACTCTGGGACAATCAGGTCAAGGCTTAAAATTTAAATACTTTGTTAGCTTCGGGTGTTTGAATGTAATGCTATGAATGTGCACTGACCTTCACTAAATTGTCTCCAGATAAAAAATAAATGTATTTTTATATGTTAAAAAAGGAGAGAAACCACAAACAAAAAATGTAAACATGCACCTCGTAACTTCCTGGTGCGAGGTCTAAATCAATCAATCTAGAGCACATGTGTCAAACTCAAGGCCCGTGTGCCAAATTTGGCCCGCCGTGTCATTTTATGTGGCCGCGACAAAGTAAATTAAAAGATATGACTGTTTTAATATGTCAGTTTATCAGGAGATACACAGTTATATAGCCATTTTTTCATGTCAATGCAAATCCATATGCAATAGTTGTCATTTGAATAAGTAATAAATATAGAAACAGTTAATTAACAAGATTAAAACGTAGTGACATGTATCTTATGTTTATATCTGGCCCTTTGAGAGCAACCATTTTGTTAACGTGACCCTCGGTGAAAATGAGTTTGACACCCCTGATCTAGAGAATGTTCTGCAGTATGGCATTAAACATATCTATCTAATATTTATTTCATTACATGTGTTTTTCTTGCTTAGAAATACAATCGAAAACTTGAGTTCTTACTGTGAGCGGGTCGCTTTCCACAGATCTCACTTGTAAACTTAGCCTGTTTGAGCATCTTCCTTGTCTCCATGAAGATAGATACATTTAATGCCATACTGTGAAGCATTCTAGGCAAAGCAATAACATCTCCATTGAGACAAGCTCTGCCACTATATAAAAAGTTGGTATTTTTTGGAGTCAGAAGAATCACATTTCAAAATTTCATTACAAATAAGACAGTTCTTACAGCTCACAGCCTCCTCGTGTGTCGTGGTGGTCGTTGTCGTCATGGTGAAGGGGCTGCGTGGTTGGTAAAAGTCCATTCATTCACGTTTCTAGACTTTGATGATGTCATAATTTCAGATGGAGAGGGGCTCATATAACGCCACGGAAGAGTCACTGTTTTTGAAAGGAATATCTAAACATATAATCCGTGAATGTTGAGTCTTATCATTATTTGCTTATGGCTTAAAGTATTTTTTACCTTTGTCTTTCGGGTTGATTAATGGCCCCATTTTCTGAAGCTATTATAAATGGTAAAAGGTCACATTTTTATATAGCGCTTTACCACCTTCAAGACACTCAAAGCACTTTACATCAAGGACCATTCACACATACATTCATACACCAGTGTACGCAGACGTTGGGAGCGAGGAGGGTTAAGTGTCTTGCCCGAGGATACAATAGCAGTAATCATCTGTGGCAGCCGGAATCACACCGTCAACCTGTGGCTCAGTGGATCTCACCGCTCTGCCAATGATGCTTTTAGGTCAAGAACGGTATTCGAACCGTCAACCTTCAGGTCAATGGACAAACATTCTACTGTTGCTCTACTGTTGTGACAAAATGACTTCATTTTAGACATATTTAAATGACTCTGACAGAGAAGATGTTGAACCTCGTGTGAGTGTTTGTTTCATGTGTAAAGACGCCGTAATCACAGAGATTTAAACCGAGTCACAAATCTGCAATCTGGCACTTAAAATTCTACCATATAATTCTGACCTGCCCTCCAGCTCACTTTTAAACTATATTGCCACCGAGACACCTGGATAAAGCTAGTATAATGTCTTTAAATATTCTAAGAGCCCTTGTTTCTTTTGTTAAGTGCATCTGTAGTCATGGAAACGGGGACAACACTGAAACAAAACGTCTGGATGGCTTTATAAGTGCATGACAATGAGCTCCTCTTAAGCCCCATTGTAATCAGAGTTTAGAGTCTGTGTACTGCTATTGAGGCAAAGACAGCTGATGTCATCAACATTCCCTGGAGGGAGGGTGAAGCTAACTGGAGGCACTGCTCTGTCTGAAGCTTGTTACTGTTTTTAACACAATCTGATCATAAAGGAATTAGCTTGAACTACAACAGGCAAGATGATTTGAGCAGTTAAACAAGTCCCTTTCAGATAACAGTCACAAGCTAGCTAGCATTAGCCAACAGTTTTGCTTACTTTTTTGTTGGAAATCAAACACCGAAACAGGACCATGAAAGCTTGTACTGTTTAAGTCCATTTTATTTTTGCTTTTTGTTTTTTTCATTTCAGCCAATCTAAAAACTTACCAGGCTGTGTGTGCATTATGTCACCATGGTAACTGCTGAACATTCCTCCATAGACATACATGCAGACCCTCCCAGCATGATATCACTGCAAAGTATCAATAATCAGATGATCCTGGGCATTTCATTGTCACCTCTCCCTCACGGCACAGAGTTAAGGGCTCATTTGTCTGTGGTCTCGCACTGAGCCCTTGTTTTGTAAAATACTTGTTTGGTGACTACGAGCTGACAACCACACACTTAAAACTATATCCACCCATAGGCTATACTTAAGCACCGGGCTCGAGCTGTGGGTTACAGGCTCGCAAAAGGCTTCAAAAGGAGATAAGACATATGGAGAGGGGCGATAGTCGCTCAGTTGGTAGAGTGTTTGTCCACTGATCTGAAGGTTGGCATTTGAATCCCGCTCTCGACATAAACATTTTAGGTTGAGCAGTCAGATGGGTAGTCTGATGTGTTCCACAGGTTGGCAGTGCAATTCCAGGTCCCACAGATAAAGGCTGTTGTTGTGTCCTTAACCCACCTCGTCCCCTGTGTCTGTGTACACTGGTGTATGAATGTGTGTGTGAATGGGTGGGTGGTTACTTGATGTAAAGCGCTTTGACTGCCTAGAATGTGGAAAAGCTCTATATAAAAATGTGACAAAAAAAAAAAGGTGCATGCTGTTTTTAAATGTGTTTTTTGGTCCATATTTTTGCTTTTCCTTGAATGTTCCATTGGTTACGTTTACATAATAAAACTCTTATAACTACTACTAACTCTGCACAAAATTAAATATTTGGAACCAGGGCTACAAGAAGTTAATCGCAACTAATTGATTATTGAAATAATCGTCAGCTGATTTAGTAATGGGATAATCGTTAACAAGCCATAAGCTGAGATGTTTTAGGACATGAACAGGGCAATAAATAAATAACAGACACAGGAAATATGTACATTTTGTGTTTTTGATCATAAAACTGCACCAAGCTGTTCTCAAAATTAGAGAGACACAAATTCAGTACTTGGCGTTGAATATCGACGCTGATACTGGAACATTTTCTGGATCGAATATCAGCTTTCTAATATTGACTGAGCTGATATTGTGACTGAGCATATACATCGATGTTACAAGATTATTTACTGATCGTAGTCGGCCCAGAAAGTCTCATAATGTTTGAACTTTTTTTATACAAAGCCGTTCTGTGCTTACTTGGGAGATAAGTAACAGCCACATAACACATCTCGATCACTTTTCTCTTATTGTATTTTTGTTGATGTTTTCAGCTTCTTCACTGGTATCGTTTGACATCACATTGGCAGATACTTCGCCCAACAGTATCGAAATTGGTATCGGAACTAAAAAATTAAAAAAAAGAAGCTGGATCGGTGCATCCAAACTCAAGATATGACATTTCAAACATCTGAAAACTCCAGACATCAGACACGGATCAGGTTTTTTTTGGTGTGCATGTGAACAGAGGCTCAGATGAGTGATAAGGTTGTTGGTCCAGTCTTGCGTGCTGTAGTTTTAAGCCTAAAGATTGTGGTGGCTTTTGTTGTTGAAAGATGCATTTGTCACACAGCAGATTGGTTACACATATCCCGTGACTGGAGACTGCATGCTGAGGATTGCATAGGGGCAGTTTCAGTTACAACTTGTGTTTTGTGTTGGAGGTTGTTGGTTAAACTTTTTTAGGCTATAGCGCTCCACAAATGCCCTTCCTGTCTTACTATCTACAAAGGTTGTTAAAAGTATGAAAAATCAGATACTTATCCATACTAAAAAAAAGTCACAGGATAGAAATGAACCTTTTCTGAATCGCTTTAGAATGATTTTGAGCTGTTTCGGAACAAGTATAAGACACATAGACTAGTGTACACACATGGACCACTATGGAACCTACTGGACACTAAGGGATTACACAAATATAAGGCAACATGTGAATAGAAAAGAAAGTACTACAATTTAATGTTGAAAATTACCTTCTATTGTCTAAGGAAGAAGTGTTTTAATTATCATTGTTGTATTGGAATTGGTATTGAGCATTGAGTCTGTTCCTTAGTATCAAAATTGAGTTTTCTACTTTTGTATCGTGACACTGTCAGTCTACCCCAGGGCAGCTGTGGCTACAATAGTATCGTACTATTGAATGAACTGAATGAATAAGGCACACTAAAAATGTCTTCAAATAAGCCTTAATACATGTTTTGCACGTTTTGTGTAGTTTTCATCTTAAATTCTCTTTAATTTGATACAAGCCAGGATTTGTAAAGTACTTGGATTTAAATGGTGGTTTTAATGAATCTTAAGGTCATTCATGGTGGTAACTCACAGTCCCTTTCATAGCTGCATTTTGTTTCATAAAGGAAATATAAATGTCAGATTGGTTCAGACGGGCAGAGCGAGCATATGGTATCCAGCGCTGGGGTTGTCAGATTAACTGCAATCGAATGGAAATCACTGCTTTAATGGGTGCAATTAGCACAAGTTTTTGTAGTACCATCATTTCCTCCACAAACAACAAGATCTCCTGTCTTATTCTGCATAACAAACTGCTAATCCTGTGGTTTAGAGCTGTACAAACATGTTCTGAAATGTGATTCTTGGGTTAGTTTGTTAGTAGGTCTGTCATGATAACACATTTTGGGGTTTGATATATAGACGATAAACGATAAACGATAAACGATAAACGAACTTATGTCACTGACACAATAACAAGAGCATCACCATTTAAATCACAAAAATTATTCTAAATCTACAATATTGTTAAAAAAAAATCTAAACTAATCTTAAGTACTTAATGAGTCATAGAGTGCATTAATTCAACCTTTTATAGCTTATATAGTCAAAAAATAACAAAAAAATTTGTCAGTAGTGCAAAAAAAAAAAAAAAAAAAAAAAGTAAACATAAATACTGACCCCCAAATATTTTTCCAACATTCCAACATTTCAGTATTTTTGTCATTGTTCTGGACACGTTTAGAATGTGAACTTTGAGCAGTCAGACTCCTATTATTAAAACATAAATCACAAATCTAATTACAATACTTGTCAGGAATATCACATATATCACATAATATCACAATTACATATATTTTTTCCTAAATCCTTCAGTGCAAAATATAACACTCACTGTATTCACGTGTCTTGGTTTTCACATACCTGCCCCATTACCCAAAAGTCATTCAGTGTATTACATTACATCTCCAGTCAGTGATGCTTTGAAGCAGCCTGGGACATTCATTTAAAGGGAACAAATCCAAACTGTTATTATGGTCTGACTGCTCACCTGCGGCTCTGTCAGGGCATCGACCAATCAGAGGCGTGCACTGGAACACAACCGACCAATCAGAGAGCAGGGCTGTGAGTCCAATAGAAGGGAATGTACAGGTAGTATGGACCAGCTGTTGTTTACAAGGAAAAAGATGGGACAAGCATTGTTTTGTTTACAACACACTATATGTTATATGTGTATGTTCTGTATCACTGACACCTTAATGTGGTTTGCATTTATTTTTCATTTTTATGGGCAAACTCTATTGGAAGTATATTCATTTTCATAAACATTATATATTTGTGACCCCAGATATGAGAAGCAAATATTGATTTTACTGATAATAATTGTTAGAATGATTTATTCTTAATTGTAGCTTAAGAATCCAGCCTCTATTGAAGTTACATAAGATTCTCCAATTAAGAATCAGTGACAGAATGTGTTACATGACGGGGTTAGCGATATTTACACAAGTGAATATCTTTTTTTGCGTAATCTCTATAGTGATATTCAAACAATAGTTCAACGATATATCAAGAATGTGCTAAATGTGTCTGTAAATGTTTTGGTTGAGGTTCAAGTCTGGCACAAAACATGAATGGGCCATTAAACTAACCACAAAAAAAGCACAATTATCACTTTATAATTTCGTTTATGAGGTTATATTAGAGTTTTCGGTCTCTTTTTGAGATATTTTTGTATATAGTTATATACTCATTTTGCATCTCTCCCAAACAACACTTGCGATATTATCAGCTTTTCGATATCTCCTCCCCTCCTGCTAACATACTGATCTAAAAAGCTTATATTTGCCCAAACATTTAACCAATATCTAATCATGTTTTGAACTGTGTCTTTGCGTTTTTGACAATATCTCCTACTCCTTGTGAACTGGTTTGAGAAAGCTGAATTCTTGTATCTATTTTTATCCCTCCTGAAGATGTTTGATCACAGAATGAGCCATAGACCTGGTTTCCGATGTGGGGGAGGGGCTTTGTGATTAACATGACAGTCTTATATAACACATTCTCTCAGCTCAAGTACAATTAAGAGAATCAGCTCAATTTTAAAACATTAGCCTTTGTAAAACGTCGTGATGTAATGGGAAGCGACAATTACATGATTTATTTTTATTTATTTTATTTTTTATGTTTTTGTTAGAAGGTCTGCCATCTGCTTTTCTCCAGGGTGATGTCATTGCTTTGTTTAAAATGTCCCGCACTATGGCATCAAACTTAACTATTTCAATGGAGACAAGCAGGTGAGCGTTTCAGGTTGTTCTTTGTATTTTTAGTAACTTAAACACCCATATTTTTTCATAGTGTGAGTAATGTTTGTTTAATGCTATACTGTGGAACATTACAGGCAAGTAGGCAAGTACTTCCTGGTTCTAGTCAGGACCCGAGCAGCAGTGTTCTGGATGTACTGCAGCTGTGTTAAGGCTCGTTTGGAGAGGCCAGTGTATTTAGTAAATGGGAGGCTCTGTATTATCGTGTTCAGCCAGCACTTTAATTTCAAATATATTTTATTTTAATAGTTTTAACAAGATCCCTGTGAACTCATAACCATTCCCGCTTGTAACTCATCGATCAACCCCACACTGTGTTCTTCTCCAACGTGCTTCTGTGCTAAATACCAAATCCCATTATGTTATGCCTTGCTTTGAACAGTAACTTTCTTTTATAACATTTTCAAACTGCCTCGGGAAAAATCCAACAGCAGCACACTCTCCTCATTATCCCATTTCAGTCCTTGTTTTTCGTCGGGAGCTCCTTGTTTTCCCATCTCCTGCCTCCTGCTCTAAACACATTGACTTAATTTTTGTTTTTCTCTGCCTTTTCCATAGGTCGGCGTAGGAAGTGTGTGCCGTACCATCCGGGCCCAAATGGATTCTACTGCCTGAATCGAAGTATTGTAAGTCCTCGTGTCATATGTTTCTATGCCGCGTCCATTTTACAGCTGCAAGATTCATCAGAACCTCACTGAACTCGCAATTTGAATGGAAGCGATTAGTGCATCACAAAAGCTGCCGGTTTTATGTACCCTAATTTCTTCCAAAAGCAACAAAACGTCCTGTTTTATTCTGCATAAAAACTACTAACCCTGTAGTCACCATCTGTACAAACATCGTCTGAAATGGGAGTTTTGTATTAGTTTGTCAGTTCATATTTAAGTCTTTTTGTCAGTTCTTCTGGACGCGTTTAAAAATTGAACTTTGAACAGAATTCTATAAAAAAAAAAACGAAAGAAAAAAAAAACGCATTAGTTATTTTATCTAATCGTTCACCTCTAGTTCACAAACTTCACTTGTGAATTTGTAAGTTTGCTTTTGTGCTATTTTTGGTGCCACTTTATAATAATTACTGTAATTAGCCTTAATAAACCCTGAACCGGTAGTTTATTGAGAATGATTCAGGCGTTAACTGGTAAGTGCTCAGACTACTTATTTCACTAAAACATAATCTATATAATTATGTTGAAGATTTAACTAAAAAGCTGTCCTAGTTTTTTTTAGTTTTTTTTTTTTCGGGGGGTGGGGATTTGTGAAGTTTATAATTCCCAGTTGAACCCTGGCGACAGATTGACGTGGAGATCATCTTATAACTGTTACCTAGCAACCATAATGTAAACAAAGGCTGAAACTTTCTCAAATTATGCATTAGTTATGATTAGATTAATAAAAATAAATGACACCTTTATTTTGAATGAAGGTTTAAACTGTCAGAAAAATGTTCCTGTGTGTAAATTGTCTCAGTGTTTTGGATAGAGTTTCCTGTGTTGACGACATAGACGGAGGGATTCTGTTTGTAGCTACTTCCTGTATTTTGTATTTTCCACAAACTCATTAGGGTTAGGGGTTACTAAGCATGAATCATTCTGTTTGTTCATTAAGAATCAAGTTTTGGTTAATGCTTTGTTAAGGCTGATTAAGGTGTAGTTGTTATAAAGTGTAGCATATATTTCCAGTCATGTTTGGTTTTGATGCTGTGTAGATGTTATATTTATAATCCTGTTTTTAATGAGGCCTGTAGGGTGTGACTTCACACTCACATGATCAGAGAGAAGCACTGAACCTAACAACAAAGAGAGGAGGTAAAATCAGTCTGCACTTCTGATTTAGTCACAGGTTTCAGCTTCCTGTTCCTAAGCACCATTTGGAGTATTGTTCACCATTCAAGAGATAATATTTCGTTTTTAATTGTTAATTAATATAGCAACGGTGTTAGTTTTTCTCACTCTGAACCCCCAGGACAGGCATCTAGTGTCACAAGGAAATACACTGTTTCAAATTGTGATTTTGATTTGATTGTGATTCATCTTACTTACTTACTTACTTACTTAGCTGTGATCATGATTTTAAGTTATCAATAAATATTATAGCAAGAGTTTGATATTTCCCATACTTAAAGCTCCACTATGTAACATTTCTGTTACATCTTTCTTGCTTTTATACAATCGCCTGTGTCTTTAAAAGTCCTTTATTATGCAAAAGTGACTCTGGTGAATTTTAAGCCATGTTATAATGTAGTTTCCTCATCAAAAATATACTTGGAGTTGTGTTTTGTTTCATTCACATATATTTGAGTAATCTTTTATTATTAGTCTGTCTACATCTCCAACACAACGCACCTTGTGATGTCATGAAGTGGTAGTTTTCAAGTTAACTGCTATCCTTTACCTTTTGTTTAGTAGAGATTAGAAATTCCAGGCCTGAAATCATATCAAAAGTTTCTAGTGAAGGTGTGTGGAGTTTAAAAACACAGTGGAGCACTTCCTGTATTACCATATGACATCACAAGGTGGAACAGAGTGTTTTCAGTTTGAGAAAAGATCTCAGATTAAAAAAAGCATGGTTTGTGTGTTAAACATGTGAATGAAACAAAACACAACTCCAGGTCTGTTTGTGATGAAGAAACATTATAACATAGTATGCGCGTTTAAGGAATAAAATCGCCTCTAATTGAATAAAATCGCCTCTAATTGAATAAAAGCAAAATTGAAAACCGAGCAACGTCTCCTGCTTTAGATTTAATGCCATACCATGGAACATTCCAGGCAAAGAAAGAACAACTGAAGATAAGAACCTTTTTTAATACAGTTTATAATAATCTTCAGCACAAACCAGCCCAGCCGCAAACAGCTGTTATTACTTCTACATCGTAACCCATTTTCTAGTCTGGATACTTTTCTTTAATCCTTGGCGTGTTGGCATAAACCGTGTCATATTTTTGCATTCTCAATCCTGATTCACTGAAAAGCAGCTCTGATTGCTTCCCAAACTGGAGCAAGACTTTGGGATTATAGCTCCTCCATAGACCGCATTTAGAATTCAGCCCAAACAAAGCTTTGGATGAGCCATTAGTGAAACGAGCCAGTCTCCCGTTTCTGTTGCACAATACAGCAACACCCAGGGACAGTGAGAGGGGTATCGGCCCTGTTTGTGTGTTGACTGGAATTATAATTTAAATGGAAATTATTTGTGAGGGCGACGGTAGCTCAGTTAACAGAGCGCCAGCTGATCTGAAGATTGGCGATGCAATTCTAGCTCCCGCAGATGAATGCTGTTGTTGTGTCCTTGGGCAGGACACTTCACCCACCTCACCTCCAGTGTCTGTGTACACTGGTGTATGAATGTGTGTGTGAATGGGTGAGTGGTTCCTTGATGTAAAGCGCTTTGAATGGCTTGAAAATGGAAAAGCACTATATCAAAATTTGACCGTTTACCTTTTTTTTTTTAAGCTTTGTAGCAGTTTTCATATTTTATAAAGTGATGATGTCATATTTTCAGATGGGGGAATAGATTTCTCTGTTGATTATATTATATTTTCATAAGGAATATTAAAAAAAAAAGTAAAATCACAACTGCATTCATTTACTTGCCCCCGTCTGTATTAAATAACATGGTGCAAATAGGGTGAATTCCACACATTTCCACATGGCAACAAGCAGGTTACACCCTCCACCAGAAAAGTTACACAGTGCACCATTATGTTTACATAGCCCAGTGACCACCCATGATTCTATAATGCCCTCCCCAATAGCTGTAGTATTTATATTTGTATATCATTACTCCTGCCCACGCTGTATCGGCCTATAGGAGGTGCTATGATGTAATCTGAAACGCAGATACTGTTGTTTTGTGTAGTGTCAGGTGCATTCACATTTGTTGTACTTGTTGGGTCCTGGTTTGAGCCTAGTTTAGTCCTAATGTAGACTTGGTTTGGTCCTGTTCTAGTCCAGGTTTAGCCCTGGTCAAATCCCACATATGACCCTGTAACAGACTATTATTATTATTATTATTATTATTATTAGCATTAGCATTAGCATTATTATTATTATTATTATTAGCATTATTATTAGCATTTATTTATTTGTATTGTGCTTAATGAGCTGTACTATATAAACTATTGGTATATATATTTCAAAACTAAATCTCTTTGGAGCAGATCTGCATTTATACCGAAGCAGGTCATGAACACGAGGCTGCAGTCCTTATGCCATTCACATCCTCATCTGCTCTTTTTGTCATCAACTCAACCAAATTAATCCCACTGTGTATATTTGGTTTGTTTATAAAGTTAGTGGCCAGCAGGAAGACTTCCACCAAAACCATAAAGAAAAAATCCATAAATAAATCACATATGTACATTGTGCTATTCTTTTTATATCCACTATATTTTTATGTTCCGTTTATGTGTTTATTTGATTGGGACAGTGCATTTTAATGAACAGACATGACACAACATATGATTGACAGGCGGATTAACCAATCAGAGAGATGCATGGTCCATTCGTGCAAAAACAAACATGGCTGCTCATATTTAACTAGCAAAACAGAAAAAGAGAGACAAAGGACTGAGAAACAGGACAGATTTTTTGCAGAATGAACAATCAAAGAACCACACTCATATACAGTATATGTCAGGTAAAAGACGTTATATATTGTTCTGAATGTTACGAGAATACAAATTAGCGATTGTGGTTGGATCGTCTCAAATTAGCACAAAGGATTTTCACCCTGTGGTTCCAGACCCTTTCCGGCTGGACTGGCAGATCAGGCAACCACAATTCCCATTGTTGTACAATCCATTTATTGCACAGTCCAGCATATTATAAATGGCTAAATGATTTTACTTTTTTATTTATGTTGCATTTTTGGAGGATTTTTTTTTTCCAAGTTCTATGACATAACTTCCAACTCGGACACTCAATCCCCCCCTTTTCTGTTGGGGATTGGGATGTTCTAGTTTTGCTGTACAACAATATTAGTTCCACTCTCTTGAAATGTAACTAAAGTTGAGCTGAAGTTTCAAGACACGTGTTTTCATTGCGGGCAGAATTTTTCTTACATAATCTAAAATTGAAAAGATTGGCTTTGGGGAACAGATAAGAATAGCTTTGCCTTTATATGACGTATGTATAAATAATGAAACAGTTCAGATCTGAGCTTTTTGTAGCGGTGCAGTGAGAGGTATTGAAATGTCCAGCCACAAATAGACACAGGGCAGTTTGGGATAAGGAAGGGCATCTGGTGTAAACTTTAAACCAATGTACAAATAGCACAGTGGATGTTATCGTGATGAGACAATGTCGGGGGAAAAAATACTGCGTACAGATTTTTATATCACAGCATAGCAAAGTAAATCTGGATAAGCATTTTATTGGCAATTTTGGAATTTGCTTGTCTCCTTGGCGATGTTGTTGCTTTGTCTGGAATGTTCCACAGCATGACATTAGAGTTATCATCTCAGTGCAGACCAAGGCTAAAGTACAGATAAGACGCGGGGAGAGGTGACCCTGCTCAAAGAATGCAGGTTTTACATTTTTGAGCATTAAAACTACCTAAATGCTAGATATGTTTAATGCCATACTATGTAATATTCCAGGCAACAGAATAACATCTCCATAATAACCATGATAATAATATATAATGTCTTGTATATCGCTTTTCCAAGTCACTTTACAATTTTGTCCACGTTCAGTAGTGAGAAACTAACCACACACCACATTCACACTCAGCAATGTGTTGAAGTGTCTTGCCGAAGGAAACAACAACAGTTCATTGCCACTAGCGCCCCACTGTGGCACCTGGTAGTCCCTGCGGTCTCCCATTCAAGCACTAACCAGGCCCGACCTTACTTAACTTCTGAGATCTGCCGAAATCTGCAAGAGCCACACAAGGACACCAAACTCCCTTGTCCGGTTACACCCTCCACCAGAAAAATTACACATTGTGCCATTAAGTTTACATAGTCCAGTGACCACTTATGTCTCTATAATGCCTTCCCCTATAGCTGTAGTATTTATATTTGTATATCATTACTCCGGCCCACACTGTGTCCATTGCCGCTGTCTTTCCGGAGTCTTCCCCAGAGACTGGACTGAAACCACTCTCCCATGGATCTCTCTGGGCTCACTCAGACAGGAATGCACTGTGCCCATTCCCTGTTTGCCAAAGGACATATTTGACTTCCTCTTACCTCATTTGTAATCCGTTCGAAGGGTTCTATTATAGTGGTTTAGCTTTGGAGTGACATTTTAAAGTTTTGTGTAAATAAATATTGTGAGGTAATTTGTCTGTCAGCAGCAGCGGTAAGAGGTTTCAATAGAGTTTGGGGCTTGGAGGTGTTTCGTTTTGGGTTTAGTGCATGTTCAAACACAGCTCTGGCCCTTCTCTGTATACAAGTATAAGAGACATAGATATTTGTACTATCTTTGTTCTTTAGAGGTCTTATATTACACAAAAGTGACACTTATGAGCTTTAAGCCATGTTATAATGTTGCTACCTCTTCAAAAAGATACTTGTAGTTGTGTTTTGTTTCATTCACGCATGTCTGAGCAACCCCGTATTATTAGTCTACATCTCCAAGGCTCAAAACGCTCTGTTTCACCTTGTGATGTCATGAAGCGGTAGTTTTCAATGTACCAGCTCCTTTTACCTTTAGTTCTTTAGAGATTGGCTGATTCTAGAGCTGAAATGATCCAAATGATTCTAGTGAAGGTGTGTGGAGTTTAAAAACACAGTGGAGCACTTCCTGTATTACCTCATGACATCACAAGGTGTAACAGAGTGTTTTCTGTTGGAGAGAAGAACTCCAAACTATGCACGGTTTATGTGTTAAACATGTGTGAATGAAACAAAACACAACTCCAGGCATGTTTTTTAATCAAGAAACAACATTATAACATAGATTAGAAAATAGTATAATATGGGACCTTTAACTGTGCGTTGCAACACTGGAATTTCCCCACCGTGGGACAAATTAAGGTTCCCTTACATCTAAATGGCGCTATGAGTAAGTAAGTCTCACAGTTATGCTGCTTTAAGTCAATATTGTGTTTTAAAATGAGCAAAATGTAAAATGATGTTGTGTTATAGGACAAAGGCACAGTCGTGTATGTGCACATGTGACAAACATCATGTACATGTGTTAACGTCGTGTAGTTACACCGGTGAAACCTTCTGTCGGGCTCTTGAGCTGTTTAAAGGCCGTTGAGAGACAGCAGCTCTCACAGGAAGTGGGCCATCCAAAACACTCCTCTGCGTCTCCTCATGTTTCATCAATATGTATCAAGCCAATCAAACCAATTTGTCCTTTTACCACTAAGAGAGGGAGCCACTGTGAGAGCCACTGTGAGAGCCACTGTGAGAGCCACTGTGAGAGCCACTGTGAGAGCCACTGATCCTGATCCATATCACAGTTTAGTTATCATCAGTCTAATGAGATAGTGAGTTTCTTCTGAGTGTTCTTGCTGATTAAACTCTTGGACATGTTATTGCTTTAACACAGTATAGCATTAAACCACCAGGCCAAATTACAGGTCAGATCTGTATGAAGGCGAGCAAACTAACAGAACACTCCTAATAAAATAAATCCTTGATGGGCAGCTTTCAGATCAAATGTGATGTTGTCATACTCTCAGATGGAGGCAAGAGACAGTTTTTTCTACAGATTACATCGTATTTTACTATGAAGTATCCAGAAGAAAGACAAATGTTGAACCTGGTCATTTTTATTAGCAACTATTAGCAACAAAAGTCAGCATGAATTGAATTTCAGCTGCCCCCATCTGTATTAAATACCATTGGCCTATAGAATATTGTGATATCATCTGAAACCCAACAATAACCTCTCCATTACAATAAGTAAATGGCAAGCTCTCTATCTGAAAAGTTACATAGCGCCCCTTTAAAAAACAATATATAGACTGCTCTACAGTTCGAATCCACATTTTCCAATTCAGTCTTATACCTGTTTCTCTTGATCTACTCTTGATGAAATGATGTCTGTGCTCGTTCCATAGACTGTTTATATAAATGGCTCCATCGACTCTGGTTCCACTTCACTTTACGTTGAAAAACTGTCGCTTGTTTGCTGTGATACTCGCGGTCAGAATTCCAAATACAGAGCTTCGTTTGACGGGAGCCGAACGCTATGGGTAACGTCGCACTCCCTTAGTCCACTTCTTTACACAGAGTCCGTTCCCTCAGACTCTACACGTGTTTCTGTTGGTGGTCTCTTTCTCCCTGGGCCGTTAGCAGAGTCATTTGTTTGTATTGTGAAAGTTGTGTTGCTAATTACACATCTCTGTCTCATTTCCATCACTCATCTGGACACTTTAACCCTAATTGCACACTCCACTGTCACTCTCTTGTTTTATTTAGCTTTGTCTACGTGTCCTGTCTGCTTCTTCTCACACAATATTGCGACAGCTGTGGATGAAAGGTATGTTTTCTATTCGCTGCGTCCCAGAACAGTGCAGGAACGCCTTGGGAGAACTTTGATTTGATTTGGAACATATTTTTAGGTCTGGACATGTTTGGACGTCGCATTTTCACCATCGTAATCTTGGGGATAATCTTTATGCTAGTTTTTGGAATGTGCTTTTTGTCATGAATCTCAGCTGTCATTTAAAGGTGGATTGTTGTCCAAAACCTGCTGGTCACCATGGATATGTTATTGTTTTGCCCGGAATGTTCCACAGTATAGCATTGCATTTATCCTCTATTGAAATATGGATTATTTTTTGACAAAGCAATAACATCTCCATGGAGACAAGCAGGTGGTGAATCCTCCACCGGAAAAGTTGCATAGTAAACCTTTTAAAGTTAGGCCTATATTTGTCATTTGATTTTGAAGGGTTTCACAAAACTTGTTGATCGTGATGAGTAGAAAGAGTTACAAAATCAAACAATGAACTGAGACAAGTGAAAGTGGAAAAAAAAAGACAATCTCCACAGTATGGCATTAAAGGCACTGTACCTGATTTTTACTGTGTTAAAAAACAGAACCAGATCATTTTAAACGGTTGTTTTCAAAGTTATCCCTCTTAATAATTCACCACAATGTGTTTATAAGCATTTTTCACAACTCTCAGAGACCCAAGCAAAGTTTTGTTGTCACAATAACTAGCATGCTAACCATAGACTGTATAAAGAAGTGGACTAAATGAGTGTGAGTGAGGGTTATAGGGCGAATTTGGAGTCGAGTTAAGACCCCGAGTATCATAGCAACCAAAGAGCCAATCTAGAGCCATACTGTTGAAGGTAACGCCCCCTTCCCGCCTTCATCGCTGATTTAGCAGGGACCAGGCCCATGGCAACGCTGTCAATCAAACCTGTTGTTAGCGCTAGCAGGAGCGACCCGGGGAAAGAAGGTGCCTGATTTCTCTGTTATTAATGTTCATATCTTGGTTTCTGAACAAAATGGGCGGAAAAAACAGTATCATGTAGAGCGGGTTAATATGAACATTTTAAGACCAAAATGACGAGGCTCACTGCAGCAGTTACAGAGAGAGGGGTGACAGTTTTTCAGTGTAAAGTGAATTGGAGCCAGAGTCGATGGAGCCGTAAGCCGTGATCACTTCTTATTTGGAATGCGGTGGCTAGCAGGTTAGCCACGTCCATTTATGTATAAGTCTATGATGTCTAGTCTGTGATGCTAATGGATGATTTTTCCTGATTCTCTAAAATAAAACACTTTATAATTAGATACAGGCAGAACACACCAGACTTACTTTGACCTCAAGAGCTGCTTATACAGTATATCTGCACTGGGCAAGACAAATTTAGATCAAATACATGGGAAAAAATGTAACTTTCCATCACCAGTAGTACCCTCTCCACACTTTCAGAGCCACTTGACTGCCTAACTCAACAATTTTAAATATTTTGTTACTTTCTCACAATTTACTTTTTAGTCCTCTGGGCCTCATTATCTTGGGCTATTTTTCAGCACCTTCTGAAGTTGATTTGGGTCCAAAAGTCTTGAATGGAGCTGCTAATGAGAGCCACACTTCACTAAAGCCCCTTGGAAGTGGAGTGACAGGAAGTGGAATCATTTTGGCACAAAGCTACTCTGGACGGCGGCTTAAAATTGGTAGAAATTAGAGGATTATTTTGAGTCACGTCAGCCATGAATGAATTTAAAAAGAAAAGCTGGTTGGCATATGCTTAAAACTTCAAATTTAGTCACACGATTGAGCAGTGAACCGAGTTTGCTAAGTCACTGTAACTGGATTTTCAAAATACAACACATAGAAAATAAACAGCACAGCTACCACCAGAGAGGAAACTTCAGTTTTCAACTCTGAAAAATAGTTTGGAAACTCAGTCAGAGCATTTGTACATTATTTAGAGGTTAGATATTGATTCTGTGTTTTCCAAAAAGTTAAAGGTCCTGTATTATATTAAAACTGACTCTTGTGAGCTTTAAGTCATGTTATAATGTTGTTACCTCCTCAAAATCATTCACACATGTTTGAGTAATCCTGGTTTATTAGTCTGTCGACATCTCCAAAGCTCAAAATGCTCTGTTCCACCTTGTGATGTCATGTAGTGGTAGTTTTAAGTTAACAGTTGCCTTTTACAGTTTGTTCAGTAGAGATGGACAATGAAATGAAATGACCTGGAGCACTTCCTGTATTCCCACATGACCAATGAAACAAAGCACAATTCCAGGTCTGTTTTTGATGAGGAAATATTATAAGATAGATCAGAAAATAGCGTAATATGGGCCCTTAAAAAACGTGCGAATGGTGAGTTTTGACGATAGAACAGCAGCGATAAAATGCACAATAATATTTATATTGCTTTGCCTTAAATCCTCTTCTAACAACTTTTTTCATATACGTGGGAAATATTTGTCAGGAACTATTTGACACATTTTCATAAATAAGGGTTTTTCTGACTTGAAGTAAATGGATTATCTGAAACAGTGATTCACTTGTTTCAAAACTCATTTCCTGAGACCATGTTGCGAGTTTGCACAGCCCACAGTCATGTTTTAAGTGACACATCGTAAAAAGCATCTTTAATGATCCTCTGCATCAGTGAGTTCATATTTTCTCATTTGTCAGAACTTTTTTTTTTTCTTGGAGACTGATTCATGGTCTCTTCAAATTCTGAACTGCTCTGTCAAACCAAGACCAAGCCTGATCCAAACCTCGAGTTAAACCAGAGCTAAACCAGAGCTTAGAATTGGAACATCCAAGTGGTGAAGACAGTATTTTTCATATTTCCACGTTTATTCATGAATCTATTTAAAAAGATGGATCTGATGTAGAGGAATCACACTGGAAATTACACATGAAAATCTACATTGGCCAATTGATACTTTGCAGCTATGTGTGATGCTAACTAGAGGAACTGCTCTACTAGATGCTCTGTTAGACTTTAATCTGAATTTTATTTGAACACATTTTGACTTAGCTAGAACCACGACAGGTGAGATGATATTGTATTGTTAAAGAAGTCTCTCACATACATTAACAATTACCGTAATAACAACCTAACTAGGATTAACCAACAGTTTTTCAGTTAGTTTTAAAACATTTTTCACAGTTTTTGCTTATGTTTGCATCGTGTCACCATGGTAACTGCTGAACATTCCACCTTAAAGCTACATGTAAACCTCCCCCCCCTGTGTGATGTCACTGCAAAGTATCAATACTGCTTGTACTTTCCCACAGTTTTTGGCTGCTGTTTCCTGTCGTATCATTGTAGTTGGTTCAGTCCAGACCTGTGGGTTTTGTGTTGAGCAGGTGCTGTGTTTTATCTCCACTGGCTCATAACCAAACAGGATTCACTTCTATCATAACAGTCCTCAGTGTAGTCTGATCCAGGCCGGCTCTGAGTCTCCTCTGGGTCGCTCTCAAATGCACAAAAGTAACACCCCAAACCTCACATGACTGCTCTGTTTAAAGCAGACCTATTTTGCAAGATCATCTTTACAGAGCTGTTAACCGTGTTATAGTTGTATTCCTTCTCGTTTACCCTCTCAAAGTTGTATTTGGAGTGATTCATGTATGTTTCCATATTGTCGATCGACCCACTGGCATATGCTCACTGTTCTGTACTTACTTCGTTCTTCAGTTTTACTTTCTTAATCAGTGATACACGTGGGATTCGGCAGCGTCATGTAGTGATTTTGGTACAAATGATAAAAAGACTTGCTAGTGTGATCTGCAGCTATATCGGAAGGAAGTCAGCGGTTTGTTTCTTCGATTAAGCTGTTTTAGATGAATATTGTGATTGGGAATGTAACATAATTATCCATGGGTCACATAGATTATAACTATAGAGCAGACACAAGAACAACAGGTCTGCTTTAAAGGGAGCATTTGTTTTATATTTGCCATCTGTACGTAACTTCAGTGCTTGGTGAGACTTGCATTCACACAGGGAGTCCACATATTAAACTCATTTTCAAGTTCGACAGATGTTTTAATCACATTCAAACTATAATAGAGCAAGCTGTGAAGCTGTTTAGAGCCCATTGTCTAAGTTTCGTTTTTGTTTTTTTTTTACTGGCAAGTGATGTACAATATGGTCCAACTTACTTACCACAACAGAAAAGATGATTCTGTTGCATTCTTGTTTTGTCTAGTGTTTCTAAAGCTGTGGTACTGCGTCTGGTGGTATGCAGGGCCCTCTGTAGTTTAACTATTCATTTTATTTGAACAAACTAGAACGACTTCAGTCCTGGTTTAAATCTGGTGGTACTTAGAAAGCCATACATTATCATAGGTGGTACTTGGTGTGAAAAGTCTACAGCAAATAATGAATACCTCAGATTCAGTGCAGCTGTGGCTACAATTTATAATCTGCAGTGAAATCACACTGGGAGGGTTTACATGCAGGTTTTTGGAGGAATGTTCAGCAGTTGCCTTGGTGTCACAATGCACACATCAGCAAACAGACTGATAAGATTTTAGATGGTCTGAAAACTCAAGAAAAAATACAAAATGGATTTAAACAACTGATTTTACATTGGTTAAAGATCAGATTAAACTCTAATTTAAGAGTTTCAGACAGAGCAGTGCCTCCAGTTAGTTTAAGTGTCCAAAATAAACTTTCTCTGTCAGTTCTCGTAGCTGTTTGATAAAGTTTGTCCATTTTGTTGTAGAAAGACACAGAAAGAAGATGCGTATCACCGAACAGTAAAAGCACTGTGGAAGAAATATGGAACAAAAATGGCGACACAAACGTATAGAGTGAAGATGTGAGTGAGATAGAGCCAGAGGGGAGGACAGGGACTCACTTTGAACTTAAAGAGATGTTGACAACACAAGAGCAGAGACAGGAGCGGAGAAGGAGGCTGTTTGTGTAAAAAAAAACAAAAAAAACTGTTATGTTGTTATTTGGGAAGCATCTGCTCTGCTACATGGCTGTCGAAAATGATCAACACTGTCTCTATAGTTTTAAGAATATGTTGAGTATATGTTAAGACCCACAAGAATAAGTAAAAGTCTCACATTAGCAATTACTCACTTTTTTAATAAAGATCTTCACCTCATGACATCAGCTGGTGGAAGTGGATACTTTAGGCCCAGAGAAGATGCACATTTTTGATTAATCTAATTGACTAAAGATGCACTGTGTAGCTTTTTCTGGTAAACGTTTGCCTGGAATATTCCACAGTATATCATTAAACCTATCTCTATGAAGACAGGCCGAGTTACAGGTCATATCTGTGGAGAGGTGATGCAGCTCACACTAAGAATGAATGTTTTCCCAGGGCATTAAATATTAAATTCAAGGTACATTTAAAGGGCGCTGTTTTCTGATCTGTGTTATAATGTTGTTTACTCATCAAAACAGACCTGGAGTTGTGTTTTGTTTCATTCACACATGTTTAACTCACAAACCCTGCATATTTAGGCTGAGTTTAGGCTTTTCTCAAACTGAAAACACTCTGTTCCATCTTGTGATGTCATATGGTAATACAGGAAGTGCTCCACGTGTTTTTAAACTCCATACACCTTCACTACAATTATTTGGATGATTTCAGTCCTGGAGTTGCCAATCTCTACTGAACTAAAGGTAAAATGTAGCTCTTAACTTGAAAACTACCACTTCATGACATCACAAGGTAGAACTGAGCATTTTGAGCTTTGCACATGTACACAGACTAATACAGGGTTACTCAAATATGTGTGAATGAAACAAAACACAACTCCAGGTATGTTTTTGAGGACTTAACAGCATTATAACATGGCTTAAATCTCACGAAAATCCATTTTGTGCAATATAGGACCTTTAATTAATGCCTTACTGTGAAACATTCAAGCTAAAGCAAAAGCAGTTCCATGGAGACAAGCCAGTACCTTTCCTAGTGCTCCTTTAATTGACATGATGATACAAGACTCCAAATTGCCCTTTATGTTTTATTATGGGCGTAATTAAAGTCTCTTGTAGCTCAGTGATTCTCGGCTCTGGGTCGATACCAGCGTCAGATTTTGTCATTAATGCTTCTGTAATGAGACATTGATCTACGCCTTTAAATACGACCACAGTGGATTGAAGCTGCTGTCAAGAGACTATTGTGTAATATAAAGCGTGCACTAGACACAGTAACGGCCCTTATGAGGAGAGAGACGGACGCCACAAACCACAGGGGGGCGCTGCTTGTGAGTCCGCTCATGTTTCATCAGGCTGCCAATAGCAATACAATCACAGGAGCAGGTCAGGGAGGGCAATGGGGAACGGTTTCAGAAAAATGGTCCCGCTCATGGTTCTAGGAGCAGCTGTGGATAGGCCTGTTAACAAATTTGAAGAACAATGTATTGCTATAGAGATATGCTGCCATGAACAATAATATTGAAACTACTTTACATGTGTGATGCAATAAAAGCAGGATCATCAGAGTGAACAAATGTTTAAATAGATGGGATCATTAAACGTCATGAGTAGCAACAAATAAATGGCAGGATGAAGCAGTCCTTAGCCACAGAAGTGACCTTTTCAACTCTCTACTGCTCAAATCATCATATTACAACCAAAATCTACCCATTATGGCAAAGAAACTATACACAGGAGAAATACTGAGCCCCAAAATATATTGATCCAGCTATCATATACTGAACATAGACTGTATATGTAAATGGACATAGCTAACATGCTAACCGTCGCGTTGTAACCCACTTTACATGATCCTGGTATTTTTGTTTCGCTATTGTGTCCCTAAATGAAGATATGAACATGAATGAACAGACGGATCCGGCGGCTTCTTTCCCCGAGGTCATTGACAGCGTTGCTAAGCGCCCGCTCCTTACTAAACCAGCAGTGCGGGCGAAGGAGTGTTACCTTCAACAGCCTCACTCCGGATTGGCTCCTTGGTTGCTATGATACTCGCGGTTGGCTCCAAATTTGCCCGTATAACTGCTCTAGCCTCAATTCATTTGACTGGAGCTAATCGCTATGGGTGACGTCACACTCGCTTAGTCCACTTCTTTATAAAGTCTGTGATGTTGAACAATAAGTCGATATTGTAATTTGTATGACAGGCCTAACTGTCTGTTTTAAAAATGGACCATGAGTCTGGAATAAAGATGATTGTGGGTTTAAGAGACTGTGCACTGTGTAGTTAATAGAATTTTGATAAAGTTTGAGATTCAGTTGTTTTCTAAATAAATAAATGATCAGTTTGGGCCTTTCTAATGGAGAGATCTATAGCCAGTGCCCTGTCAGTAAAACCATGGAGTAGAGTTTAGATTTTGGAGAAAGCATTTCTATATATATATATATTTTTGGTTTTTGTTTTAAATGACAATGATAAAAGACCTGTATTGTTTATGTTCACTTAAATTGATAAAATAAAATGCACTCATATGGCCAAATCCTTGGCGTCACCCTTCACCAGTGTATGACTTTGGAAAAGGTGTAGACAATATTTATGCATTTACTTTAAGTAGTGTCAATACCCCTTAATACTACTTATCCAAATAATATCCAAACTAGTATCGAAACTGTACTTATTTGAATGGTCACTGGTCACATTATGGAGTGGAAATATTAGTCCACTGAACTGCATCATGTATTATAAAATTCTCAAAACTCAAGTCCATGTCGGTGTTGGTATCGGGTAAAGGTAGATCTGTTTTCCATGTAGCACATATTCATTTCAAAGCCCACACTCTAACTCTACAAAGGTGAACCTCGGTGTAGTTTGCTGTTGCGCTGTTTTAAAATAGGCTGATTGTGAGCACATGCCTCCGCTGATGCTGGGAATATTATTGTGATGACTTACAACAAGTCTAATAGGAACCAACACTTCTCATCTGGAGGCCTGCGCAGAATCTGTTATGCAATAAAACTAATGCAGGAATAGCAGTGTGTGTTACGTAGCTACAGGCCATGAGTGGGACTGAATACCAGGGAGTCTCAAGCTGAGGTGAGGGCTCCACCGGTGGTAAATGGGCTTTGTAGAGTGATAATGCTCTAGGAGACTGAAAACGCATTATTAATATACACTAATTGAAGCAAAATGTTTTTTGTTTTTTGTTCAGCTTTCTACCATGTTATAACATTAGTCTCATCAAAAACATGTCTGAAGAGGTTTTACATGTCATCCATGCATGTTTCAGCAATCAGTTAGTGATCTCTCCCAGACTGTACCCCACACAATAATTCTACATAAATATATAAAAACATGATACAAAACTGTACACTACAACTTCACAAACCTGATACGATGTGCAGTAGTTTCATTAACGAGCACGTGATTGTGTTGTGATAGTGCTCTGAAGGGGGAGTGACTTAACGCGGGGAGAAAAGGGAGGTGAAACTTATTAAACATGTTAATACATTGTTTTCTGTGATTATAGCATTTTCAAAACAATAAAATGCAACATGGTGATCTAAATATGTTAATTGTTAGTAGAGAAGTAAAATGTCACATCTTTAAAAAACAGAAAAAAAACAAACAAAGTAAAATTGCTGAAGAAGTAATTTCAGTAATTACAGTATGGTGTAGTACTACTAATACTACTAGTAATATTAAACTTATCTCCGTGGAAACAAGAAGGTGATGCCAGGCCAAGTTAGAAGCTGAAGTATTTTTTGCAATAAAAATACACATATGTATGTATTGCAAAATAGATTTTTAATGCCATACTATGAAACATTCAAAACATCTTAACTGAAACTTGAAGGAGGTAGATCCAGACCAGAAAAATGATATTAGTCAATTGCCAAATAGAGGTGGGACGAGACATAATTCCCACAAGACATGAGACTGGCTCCACTCGCGAGACAATACCAGATAAATAATAATAATAATAATAATAATAATAATAATAATAATAATAAATTGTGTGCTTTCGTTCACAATTTTGGTTTCATTGTCATACCGCTGCGAAGGTGTAACTCACTAGCTCTATTAACACGTAGAAAAAATCTCACAACATCATTTCCCCATGTGTGCACAGATCTTATCCGATACCTAATACTAAAATACTCTTATAAACAAGGCAAGAGACAAGTGTACAGCCCGCTTTCAAACCGAACTTCAAATACACAGACACATTCTCCGTCCTTATGTGGACCCTCTGTCGTCATGTGTGGCAATGGTGTCTCATTTTATTCCTCCTGATTTATGCCTTCTGCAGCGACCTCTTTTCTATCTGAACAAATGTGCAACAGCTGCCGGACATCTGCGAAACAAAACAAAGCCCTAAATCTTACCTGTCAAACTGCAGATAATGGTTATAACTGTACACTGCAAAATATGGCTTTTGTCTCAAACTATTTCAGCTATTCTTCTTCTCGGAGCTCACTGTGCTGTTCATGGACAGATCTGACCTTGTGCACGTGGATAGTGATTACGCTGAATAGCAGGTTTTTTTACAGGGTTTTGAGTTTGCGCTGGTCGGGTTCACACGACATCACAACATCCTGGTATTTCTGTAGTTTAACATGGAGCTGGAGACAGGTGGAAGTCACTGTTTAAATGTCTGACTGCAGATGTTTTAACCTGGTTTATGGTTAATATCTCTGTAATTCCTGGGCCTTTATACATGAAACAAAAACTTGCGTAAAGTTCAACGTCTGCTCCGTCAGTATAAATAAACTAAAAGGGTTTTTATTACATGATGGCTTAAAAAATGGTGCCATTACTTAACCCCAAAGACATGATGGTTGTCAGTTATGAGATTAACATGGCAAGTTTCTGTGGATCATAAGTTGGATATTTCTTTCCAAAAACCATAAATGTACCATAGAGTTACATAGGCCCCTGCGCTCAATCTGAAATTATGACATCGTCGTGTTATAACTGAACATAAATGCAGTCTATTTTGGCTATACGTCTATTTTCTACCTCATGAGTAATGGATGACTACTTCTCGTTACTTGTACTGGAGTAATATTATTTTGAAGTAACAATGCCATACAGTCACTTTATCTGAAATAATCATGTTACAAGTTTTATGTGAATGGGACAAAATCTCGTAAGATCATATTGCCTCGTGATTGTGTAAATGTGAGGAAAATCTGCATTCTGGTGAGATTTTGTCCCATTTAGATTGGATAAAAAAAGGCTTAAGCTCTGGTCAGTTACATCTCGTGGAAAACTGTAGTTCTAAAAGGCAGTTCTACAATTGCAACAAAAAATTCAATCTGGATCACACAATTTATTCATAAATGTTGTTAAAATCTTGTCTAGTCTAATGCTGTACTGTTTAACATTCCAGACGAGGCAATAACATCTCCACGGAGACAGGCCGATGGCATAAAAAGTGACATAGTGCACAAATGTTCTGTTTTCGTTGTGCCGTTGTGGATTTGGAATAACAGAGGTAAACAGTGAGTTGAGTCTTGTCATCTCTGCTCAGTAGTTTAGTTGAACTGGTTTGTGGTTTTGAATGTCTTTGAATTACAGCCTGTGTTTCCTGTCAGGATGCTGTGATGTGGTCAGTCTGTATAAATCTTTTCACAAACTCAGATTTCCCCTTTTTATTGTTCATCCTTTGGGCGTTTCTCCTGGACACATCCTTCCTTCAGACTGTGTCATTTGTCTTTTAAAAAAAATCTTCAACCATAAAACTGTATAGTTATGAAAATATGTCTTATAAGAATATGAGGCCAAGAATTGTCCTTAAGTAAGGGTTACAAACTTCAAAATTATATTCCTCAAGTAAAAGTACAAAGTAGTGGTCCAAGAAAGTACTCAAGTAAAAGTAAAAAAGAAAATATTTGGGAAAACTACTACTCAAGTAAGAGTAACTTAAAGAGTAACTGTCTGGGGTAACATGTGATCTTTAATTTGAAGTTAATGCAATTTAAAGGCCAAAATATGAAATAATGCCCAAAGTGTGGCTTTTTCAAAGAATAGACACAAAAGTTGAGAAAAAGTACAAAACAAGGGAATGGTGCAAGAAAGACAAATGTTCAAATCATTCCATGTTGTCAACATAAAGCTTTTGTCACTTGTAGAGTTACTCACTGGGAAGAGGAACCAAAACGTTTAGTCAAATAGGAGTGAAGTTATGCTGCAAGAAAGATACTCTGAAAGGTAAAGTTTCTTTAAAAAGTTACTTTAGTACTGAATACTACCCACCAAATTGTAGAACACAGGCTACTGTCCTGCTGGTCCTCTGTGTTAATAGATGACAAACTGAAGTGTCCCATGAGATGAAACACTTGGTGCACAGTTGTCTCTCAGGTCCAAGCAAAGCACATAAATTATATGTTAGATTTTGTCCTATTACAATTTCTTCAGTGTGGGATTTATAAAGTTAAAGTTTTCTACTAAAGACAGGTCACAGGGGGACCACGGGAAGATGTGCAAAGTTTGCCCCCTTATGGAGACTTTGAGCATTTCAACTTTCTTGTTTTGTATAACGACAATATGCCTTGTTTTATTTCTCAAATTCATACAGAATAAAAAATAGACACTAGTTTTATCTTCCTGAACACTTTAAAAGTCTGCATGTGTAGCAATAGAAATTTATGTTTATTTTACTGCAAACAAAATGTTTTACCAAATTTTGTTTCACAGACAGTAAAAATAAAACAGTGACTTTAAAATTATTATTTAAAGTAAATATTTCTATTGCTTCTATAATTCTGAATTAAAATCCACCTAAAAACTTACATAGTTTTCAGGTGGAGGGTCTGAAACTCACTGTCCATGGAGATGTTTGCCTAGAATGTTTTTTACAACAGTAAAACTTCAAACAAAGTTCTTATATTACACTATATTGACTCTTGTGAGCTCTTGGCCGTGTTATAAAGCTGTTACCTTCTTTAAAGTTGTGTTTTGTTTCATTCACACATGTAAACTATGTAGACAGCCCAGTAATCCTGCATTACCAAAGCTCAAAATGCTCTGTTTCACCTTTTCATGTAATCTAGTGGTAGTTTTCAAGTTGAAACAATGTAAATGATTCTAGCAAAGGAGTATAGAGTTTAAACACACAGTGGAGCACTTCCTGTATTACCATATGACATCACAAGGTGGAAAATAACATAATATAGACCCTTTAAAGAGAAGAAGTTGCAGTGTTTCATAACTGATGAAGGCTAATGACCGAAACTTTGCAGTTTTTTAAATAAAATCAAGCGCTGCAAGAAATACAGTGTGCGAGAGACTTCTTCTTTCTTGCCTAGAATGTTCCACAGCATGACATTAAGCTTGTCTATCTCCATGGAGACACGCAGGTGACACTACAAAGCCAAGCTTTTTGGGGCAGTAAAAATGCCTGTAATTGAATAAATAAACAACAGATAAGTTTGTGGAACATTCCAGACAAAGTACCATAAAAGTTGCATAGATTTGATTTGATGTTGATAATAAGATTCTGGTCAAAGTTCACATTTTAAAAGAAATGACAAAAAGACCAAAATATGCACTGCCAAACTAATATGAGAATCAGAATGTGCAGAGGTCTTAGTAGTCTTAGATAGTGTTATCTTTATGCAGAATAAGATTATTCAAGATTTTGTGGAGGATATTATACTTTAAAATTGCAGCTTTTGTGTTCACTCAAATTGTGATTTTGATTAGATTTCTCTTGCAGCCCCATAATGCATCTTTAAAGTCAAATCCCTCTGCTATCATTAATCCCCTGTCTCTTCTGTTCCGCAGGTCCAGCTCTCCCCTGTATTCTTCTGAAGCCCTCATCATTCCCGCTCCACAGTCGGTCGGTGCAGCCTGTGGTTTGATGGAGGGGTTTCCTGTTCACTGACCCCAACGACCCCCACCCAAACCCCCACCCTAGCCCCACCCATCAGCCATGTCTGCCTGCAGCACCTTCACCGAGCATGTGTGGAAACCGGGCGAATGTAAGAACTGCTTCAAACCCAAGAGCCTGCACTGCCTGACGGGGAGCGGAGGAGGAGCCAGACCTGTGCCAGAGCAGAGGCCTTCAGGGACGCACCACCAGGGTGTACCACCGGGGGGCGTCAGGGCAAACACCGGGGTATCGCTCAACGCACAGAGGCCAGGCAGCGGATCAGCCAGGTTGGTTCAGTTTGGTTTTATTATATCTGTGGTCAGCAGGACGATTTTGGACGATCCATGGGTTTCAATTAGAGTGACCCTTAATCCCATCCTTACTAATTATGTCATTTCCTTTCCATTTCAGGACCGGACATTTCCGACCTCCTGTGGCCAAGAAGCCGACCATCGCTGTGAAGCCTACGATGATGCTCCCCTCCTCTCCAACTTCTCCAACTTCTCCAACTTCTCCAACTTCCCCAACGTCCCCAACTTCCCCGACATCTCCAACTTCTCCGTCATTAGGACTTGATTCGGATGGAAACAGCATTCAATCTCCCATAAACTCCCAAGTCGAACCAGGAAAAACGTCCGCATTCACAGTTTGGACCCACAACGGACTCAACCAAAAGAGACCGATTAACAATAACAACAATGAGGGTGAAGGAGGAAGCCAAGAGATTGAAGGTTACGGACCACTTAGCCCACGCACACCGAGCGGGAACAACAATAGCAGCGGATTGACTGATGTTTTGAAAGAAATCGCAGGTTTGGGGCCTGGTCCGAGTTTGCCTCCACTTTCAGGATCTAAAGACTTGTTCTGGGGTCGAATTAGCTCCTCGTATCGAAAATCATTGGAAAGAGGGCTGCCTGCTGCAAGCTGTTTAGCCATGGGAAGTAGTAGTAGCGGAGGGGACGGTCCAAGTGGTGGTCCGAGTTCGTTGCAAAAGCGTGTCTCATTAAGTGATAGTGCGGAAATTATAAGCCGGGAGGGAGGGCGGTTTTGTTACCCAGAATTCTCAAGTGAGGATGAGGATGATGAAGACGATGATGATACTGAAAGAGAGGAAGAGCATGAAAGTTGGGATGAGAGTGATGAGGAGTTGTTAGCAATGGAAATCCGTATGCGGGGACAGCCACGGTTTGCGAATTTCCGAGCAGCTACGTTGTCCCCCGTGCCATTCGCAGCTGGGAAAAAGTGGAATACTGTCCCACTACGGAATAGGTCACTGCAAAGAATCTGCGCAGTTGATTACGATGATAGCTACGATGAAATTTTGAATGGTTACCCCTCTATGGGTTCAAATGGAAGTCTCATGCCGTACGGACATCACAATTTGCAAGGGAGTGGATTTCTGTCAAATTCTGAAACTACAACTTCCCCTGAATCATCTTCTTCGCAGCCTGAAGATTCACGGACAACCTCAAGCAGTGGCAGCAGCGCCCCCTGTATGATAAAAAATGGTTTGCAGTCACCTACGTCTCCAAATGTCCAATGCACTTCTCCAAAAAGCCCAGTCAAAGTTACTGAAACGCACACGTCAGTTTTGGCAATCAGGTTAGAGGATCAAGAAGGTAAAGAGGGTGCCCCCATGCCTCAAGCCATCCAAGGACAGCCTGTTACAATTAGCTTTAGCCCGACAGAGGAGAAGGCTAAACCATATCGCGTTGTCAATCTAGAAAAATCACTCATATGCAAGCCTTACACTGTAGTTGATGTATCAGCGTCTATGGCTAGCAAAGATGAACAAGTTAGCAATTCTACGCCTAAATCTCCTACTGTTTCAAGTCCCACTATCCCGACACCACTGCCCAAGACTTTTTCCAGCCAACCACTTTCCCCAACCTCTCCATGTTTTGCCATTTCACCAAAAACACCAATTTCTGTAGCACCAATTCCTGCCTCTCGCAAAAAACCTGGCAACATACGCTACCAGGAAGTGTGGACATCTAGCACGAGTCCAAGACAGAAAATTGCAAAAGTCGATTTCGGAAATGGAAGCAATTCGGGATCTTCTGTCACTACTCAATATTACAATCACAAATCCGCTCCTACCTCTCCGATCGCTGGATTATCGTCTTCACGCACTGTTCCGGTTAAATCCCCAAATTTATCTGAAATCAAATTTAATAGTTTCAACAATGCAGGGATGCCTCCTTTCCCCATTATCATTCGTGACGAGCCAGCGTATGCACGTAGCTGTAAGAACGCAGTAAAAGTCCCCATAGTGATCAATCCAAGCGCGTATGACAACTTGGCGGTATACAAGAGCTTTTTAGGAGTATGTGGTGAGCTGCCCCCACCTAAAGGTGCAGGGAGCAGGGTGGCAAGTCACACTTATGAAGAAATTGGGTCATCCGAAAGTGTCCAGTCGTCATCTACGGACAAAACTATCTCCGGTAGAGGTACTTCAGAGCGAGCTTCATTTGAGGACAAGAAATCACAACCGGAATTGTCTGCAAAAGCTTCAAATTTACAAGCCAGGACTAATGTAGACTCCAGCACAGTGTCCAGTACCAGCTCTCAATCTGTCTGCATTCAACCTATTTCTTTGACAAGTTCACCAGCTAATTCGGCCATAGCTAAAAGTAGTCCGAGTACTAGTACGTCATCTAGAATAACAGGAGATTGTAAGAAAGATGCTAATGATGTGACTTATAGATCTATAGGAAGCCACAGAGAAGAAGCAAGTGCTGTGCTTTCACAAATTGTAACGTCAATCCAACCTCCGCAGACACCTCCGGATTCGCCAACATCGCAGGACAAAAGCATGGAAGAGTTGTATTCTCTACCTCCCGATGCTATAAAAGAGACGCTCATAAGACCCAAATCATTCTTTACCTCTGCCGACGTTGGGTTTAAGTCCAAAAAAGATACCCCATCAAAAGTTTTATCAAAATCCCAAAGCGCATCCGCAGCAGTGTCGCTTTCTAGCCCAAAATCAGAGCAAAATCCGCCATTCCCTCCGCCCAGATCAACATCGTCGCCGTACCATGCCACCAATATACTACAGAGACACTTCGCCAATTGGACAAAAAGTTCAGGATCTCCGTCAAGACAGACTGAAGGCGACGGAGATGGAAGACGTGGAAATTCGGAAAGCGCCAAACCGAAACGCTGGATATCGTTTAGGAGTTTTTTCAAGAGGCGAAAAGATGACGATGATCAGAAAGAAAAAGTTGAAAAGGAGAAAGGGAAGTTGGTTGGATTAGATGGGACGGTTATACACATGCTCCCAGCTCCACCTGTGCAGCAGCATCAGTGGTTTGCAGAGGCCAAGCCAGAAGATCCGAACCAGAAACCAACGATAATATTCACGTATAAGCCAGACAGTGGACCAGGAGAGGGGGAGCTGAGGATAGAGGAGGTGAGAGAGACAGCGCTGATAAACCCAGAAGAAAGCCTGAAACCTGCAAGTCAAAGAAGAACACCATCTCCATCGACTCAACCAGCCAGGTATGTGAACTTTGACGTATCGAGCACAGCGCATAGTTGACTGTTCTACAACTTAAAAACTTTCGAACTGGTTTTATTCCATGTGTTTAAGCAAAATCTGTCTTGCCTCCATCGAATTATAAACCGTTTTATTGTACCAGAATCCAGAATCCATTATTAGCTTTCTAGTTGTTGTTAGCTTTACTCTCACGGCTTGGTCTCTGTTCTCTGAGAGTTGTTACAAAGCATTTTAAATTAACTAGTTCTGTTTTTCATGTTTTTAATACAGTAAAAATCAGGTAGTTTAACTCACAAGTAGAACTGACTTTTTCTAAAATACATTTTTCCTAAAACCAAATGATTTATTCTGCAGTAGTATCCTTTAAAAACATGTATTACTTATGAGAAGGATCTGGTGCTTTTATTGGTACATACTTTTCAACTTTAACATGCATAGACCATTATATTTGCATGATTTGTCAAATAGTTTTTATCAATATAATTACATTACTTCCACGTGCTTCTCCGTGGGGATGTTATTTCTTTCCATTTAAAGTTCCACAGCATGCCATTTAACATATTTATCTCCATGGAAACAAGCAGGTGACGTCCCCAGGCGAAGTTACAGATCTGTGAAGAGGTAACCCTCGCTCACAGTAAAATGTTTTTTACGATAAAAACACATGGAGGCAAACACCAGAAAAGTTACATAGTGCGACTTAACATTTTTTGTTTCATGTATTACCAGTCAAAAGTTTGGACACACCATCTCATTCAATGTTTTTTTTTTTTTTTTCAATGTTTACTACTTTTTACATTTACATCAAATATATGAAGAAAAAAAGTGGAATAACTACTATTTTTTGACAAAGAAAACTATGATTTGAATTGTTTTATTTATTTATTAGTAGTTGCTTACTTATATATATATATTATGTATACTTACCTTTTCCTCTGCTACATAATCTTAATAGAATCTTACTATCATATATTTGACGTCTTCTGTATGCAAATAAAATGTAGAAAGTAGTAAAAACAAAGAAAAAAAATATTGAATGAGACAGCGTGTCCAAACTTTTGAGTAGTAGTGTATATCTACTGAGACACCATTTCTCACTGTTTTGGAGTGAACTTTGTCATTTCTTTTACTGTAACTACTATTTGATTGACACGTCCTCCACCAGATATTTTTGTAGGCACATCTGAAACTTTTGGTTTGGTCCCTTGGTGCTTTACTTTCCTCCATCTTTGCTTCTTTGCCTGTAATTTCTCTCTCCTCCTCTGAGCCCTGAGCTTGGTGAACTCTTAAATATTTCACCACTCGACACTGTCAAAACCCGGCCCCAATCTGTCGACTTTCTGTTAAGTTCTTTTTCAAATTCACATCAAACGTTTGTAGGTGTGCCTTTGTTCCTCTCACTCTAAATAACCAACGCTTCATAAATTTGCATGTTTTGCTATTTAAAGGCAGCACCCAATTGAATGCTGTGCTCAATATTTTCCCTTGGTATGGCTTTACTGTGTAACTTTTCTGGAGGAGAGTCCCTTATGAGTTTGTCTCCATGGAGATGTTATTGTTTTGCCTAAATATTACACAGTATGGCATTAAACTCATCTGTTTCCAAGGAAAGATAAGCAGGTGCAAAGCAAAAACAACTCCACTCCAAAAAATAAGTAAATAAATAGCCCACACTGGTCCACTTTAGAGATATATAGAAATGGACGTTGGAGAGACTGTAGACGCAGATTGGCAGCCTCACTACAGTAGTAATTAAAGTTTATTACAACAGGTGTGAGTGAGGAGTGAATGAATAATGCTTTAAATTACACAGCAGCTCTTAATGATTCAGCAATAACAGGGCAGTGCATAAAAAATTGGGCTGGGTTTCAGGTGACGTCCAACATTCCATAGGCCAATAATATTCGATACAGATGGGAGCATGTGAAATTAATGTTAAAATACAGATTTATGTTGTAATACAGTAAACTCTTGAGTCTAGTCATTAATAGCAATGATCAGGTTCAACATTTGTGCGTTTACCTTTTGCATATTTCATAGTAAAGTCCAGTGTAATTAACAGGGAAATCTGACTCTTGTTCCTCATCTGGGAGTAAGACTTCATCACATCACTTTCTTCACTTTTAAGACTTTTAATATCACTGTTACTAGTTACTTACACCACCTTCAGCTTCATCTTGTGGCATTTCTCACCCTATAACCTTTTGTTTACTTTGAAGCTGTTAATAAGTAACTGGCAGAACGCCTCTTGGTCAAATAGTAGATCTTTACTTTTCAATGGGGAATGTAGCAAAAACTATTCTGTAAAATGGTTAACTTTGCTCACCAAAATTATATTACGTTACATTAAAGGTGCTGTATTTGATTTTACTGCCTTAAAAAAGACAAAAACATGAAAAACAGAAGTACTTTTAAATATTTTGCAGTGGTCCAAAGTTATTCCTCACTTACCTTCTGCATTCTGAGCATCCTAATTATTCACCGTAGTAAGTTTATAAGCACATTTCACAACTATAATGCCAACGCGCACTTCCTGATTATCGGACAACAAAGCACTTTCTAATTAGATGCCGACAGCACATATTAGACATAGTTTGACTCCAAAAGCTGCTTATAAAATATATCTGTATAGGAGCAAAACTAATTTAGCTGAAATATGATTTATAAAACATTAGGGGTGAATTGTGTGAATCTTGTGTCATGTTAGTCAGTTCTCATGACCTTCCTACTTTTTGTGAATGTGTAACTTTTTATTACCGTATTGTTTTGATTGGTGAGCAAAGGGTTAACTTAGCGGCAGCTTTCTGATTGGCTGAGATCGGGCATGCTCTGAGCGCTGTCCGGACACTACCTTACACAGGTGGCGACTTTCAAAGGAACAACTTCAGAAGCAGAAAAGAAGAACCAAGAAACTGTTTTTTGTTTTTGTTTTTTAAGATTTCTGTAATGGATTTTAAGTGAAATTATGTGATTTTTAAGCTTTACAAATGGGGAGTTGTGTCAGCCAATACAGTGGGTAAGTTAGAATTCAAAGTACTTTTAAAATCATTACTTTTGTGGAGCGATGTGAAGTTGCATTGACCTAGATAGATTCGGTTTGTGTGGCTTTAGGGCTTGTGTTTCGGGATTAGTCATTTTAACAGAGAGGAGGAAAGTTGTGTAGGATTTTGTTAAAGGAGCCAGGCAGATCTGAACAAGTCAAGTCCTGACCCCAAAACACGCAGCCAGCATCAAGGTATTTATTAAGTGAAGAGGAGATGAAAGTGTCTGTGGATGAGAGAGTGCTGGCCATGGGGAAAGCAATACACTTAAATTTGAATAATAAAAGACAAAATATTGAAAATAACTTAAGAGAGGCTCAAAGGTGAACTATGTTAACTTTTCTGGTGAGGGGTTTTTCTCACCTATTTGATGTTATTGCTCATGAAGTTTATGTATTTATTTATTTGTAGACCACAATTCATACCCAAATACACCCTGCATTTATTCAATTACAGAGTTTTTATTGCTAAAATGTAAAAAAAGAAATACAAAAAACATGTATTCTTACCACTGACTGTATGAAGAAGTGGACTGAAGTGAATGTGACGTCACCCACAGCGTTCAGCTCCAGTCAAATGAAGGTCAACGAGGCGGTTACAAAGGCAAATTTGGAGCAGAGTTCTGACTGCGCGTATCATAGCAACCAAAGAGCCAATCCAGAGCCAGGCTGTTTAATGTAGCGCCCCTTCCCTTAGCTTACCAACGCTGTCAATTAAACCTGTTGATGACGCTAGCGGGAACGACCACGGGGAAGGAAGGCACCTGATTTGTCTGTTATTAATGTTCATATCTTGATTTACGGATAAAATTGCCAAATAAAAACACGAGGATGATGTAGAGCAGGTTAATACGAACATTTTAAGACCAAAATGACAAGGCTCACGGCTGCAGTTACAGAGGGAGGGGGTCACGGGTTTTCAATGTAAACTGAACTGGAGCCACAGTCGATGGAGCTGGAAGTGCGCACATGTTTACTACTGATATGGAATGCCACGGCTAGCAGGTTAGCTACGTCCATTTATATATACAGTCTATGATTCTTACCCGTGGACAGCCTCATTTCGCTATTAGCCTCGTTACGTCACCTGCTTAATGCTATACTGTGTAATATTCAGGCAAACCTATGACCTCTCCATGGAGACAAGTTTTGATGGACGCTTCACCAGAAAAGTTACACAGCGGACCTTTAATTTGGATCATTTAAATTCTAATATTTCATAGTAAATTTTGATGGTTTAACAGGCCATAGAATAAATACATTTATTTATTTCCAATGTAAAAAAAATATTTAAAAAAATTGTCTCTAACGCAGCTTACTCAGTCACATCCAGAAAACACTATAAGAGCTCAGAAGGTTCAAATTTTTTCAGGTATTTAAAATATACTTCCTAGTACAAGAAAGAAAACAATACTATGCTGATTACTTGATGTAAACATGGTCCATGTATGTAGGACAAAGAGATAACATAAATTCAATGTCCAAGGTGTAAAAGTCTACATAGGTTGGTCCCTTTTACAGCATGTCCCTACAGAGCCACCATAGCTGTTCACAGGCCCTAAAAGAGTGGATAGTGAAGTGTGACTGTGTTTTGGGTTAGTAAATTGGAGTTACTGTACTGCTTCACCTGGATGAATTAAGTCAAGTATAATTTACTATTATTCATTTATTTTGTAAGGAGTATTTTTATTTGTATTTATTTATTTATTTATTTTTTTATTGGAGTGAACGTAATGGCTAAATAAGTCTGCACATCTGCGCTTCACTCTACAGCTGTAGTACGACTGCTGCACACCGTGAATCCCTTGGGAAGTTTTCAAAAACAAAAAACAGCTAATGCTTAGTGTTGACACAAAACTAAAATTTTAAACTTAATTCCAAAACTAAGAGGCACAATTGATTTCCCACACAATAATAATAAAAAAACTGTATTCTATAGACAATAGAATGGAATTTTCAGTACAAAATACTAGTAATGTCCTTAATCTCACCATGTGGTTTGATACAGATACAGATTATAAAATTATAAATCGTCTCAGGAAAAGTTCATTTTGTCCTGTTTGTTGATCCTTGTTCAAACGTGTGTCTTGTTTTGACATAGCAGCAGGTTAAAGGTCATTATTATCACTCTCACTTTTAACGCAGGCAGGACCATAAACATGTCTGGAACCTGGTTCAGACTCAGAGCCTTAGGGTGACACCACGTAACCAGCGTTTTAACTCAAGTGTCTAACATCAATGACCTGTCTCAAAATTATATGCACTAAATGAATGAGTAGAAGCACTGCAGATGGTTTAAGCTGTATTTTAATCTGCTTTTATAGTTGTTGTTTTTTTGAGAAACTTACTTGTTTTTTTCATATTTTCTGTATTATTCAACTTAAAGGTGCACTGTGTAACTTTCCTGGTGGGCAGTCCTTTATATTACTGCTTTGCCTCAAATGTTCCATAGTATAGCATTAAGCGTATCCATTTTGCATTTATTCATGTACATCTCTTTTAATAGATGAAAAAATACCTTGAAAAACATGCATTCACCTCTCCACAGATATGACCTGTAACTTGGCCTGGTGGTTTCACGCTCTTCTCTCCATGGAGATAAATAAGTTGAATGCCATACTGAGGAATATTCCTGGCTAAGCAGCTCTGAAAAGTTACGTTTTGAACCTTTAAGAACTGATGTATCATTTGTCATAGTATATTTTTTGTGTTTTTATGAGTCATTAGGTTTTGATGATTGAAAATTTTTAGTCATATAAAGAGAATAGATGTTGCTACAATCAGGAAGACACCTCTGAATCACAATATTACAAAAAGAACGTACATGTGCCCAACCCAATGAACTGAACTATTGAACTGTGAATGAACAGTTTAGGAAATCATGAATGTGCAATACGCTGATCAAACTTTGTGGGCAAGGCAAGTTTATTTGTACAGCACAATTTATACACCAAGTAATTCAAAGTGCTTTAGTCCATGTTTGAGGATCCACTCTTTTAAAGTGCATTTGACAAATTCACATATTTTATTTATTAAATGATCTCTTGGTGTCGTAACGGCTAGTGCGGACCAAGTTGACAGTGTTTATTTACAGTTTGTGCTAAAACAGTTTAATAGTTTGTTTAACACACACGGGGAGCAGGGAGCGGGAGGCAGACCAGACGGGCGTAGTGCAGAGCAGGAACGGGAAAACCAGGACCGGAACAGGGACAGGATCAGGACGAGACCAGGGCAAGCCAAGCAGGGGTTGTCCGGAGTGGGCACGGAGACAGCCAGGGCCGGAGCACGACGGGACCAGGGAAGACCTAGCAGGGGTAATCCAGAGAGCGGGAGCCAGGGTCGTAGACGGGAAGCAAGCCGGAGACCAAGACAGGACAGGAGGCAAGGCAGAAGGGTGGACTATACCGGAGCGCAGAGGCAAGAGCAGGAACGAGCGAGAGCAGGAATCTGGAAGATGGCAAAAATCCAATGATAACAGGCAGACAGGTAACAAAATGCAAAAACTAAGCTGGAGCATTCACATGGCTCCAAGTGTCTTCTGCCGAGCCCTCATATACTCGGCAGCAGGTGACGGTAATTGCGCTGATGTGCCCCAGGTGTGCGCGGGAGGAGTCAGGAACTCCGCCCAGCTGCAAAGCAGACAGGTAGGGGAGGGGGAGAGAGCACAGGAGGACAGATAATGCAGGCCCCATGACACTTGGTTTGGTGGGATGGTACCTGAAGTGGATATTCATCATAATTTTACATCAGTTAAGAGGCAGTTGGTTCCAAAAAGTAGAAAACAAGTTGACAAATACAGGAAGTAGTTGTGAGTTCTTAAATGGAATCCCTCCGACAATCTCTCAGTTATCGCTTTATTTGTCAAATCATAACTGTTGTGAAATTTAGACAAGTCCTGGCCTCTGTTAACATTATGGTTGCTAGGTTACACACGTATAGATTTACCAAAACTTCAAAACTAGAAAAGACAAGGGAAGAGTTTTGGTAAAAGCTTAAATCTAATTATGTTAATAGTGTTTTAGAGGGTGGGCAGTCTTATCTTAATGCAGAGAATAACTGAAGAATAACAGATAATCCAAACCTGTAGCCCTAGTAGTCTATATAACTGTTCTTATTTACAACTACTTAAATAGCCATGTGTTTCTCTCACCTCAGGGATCTATTTTTATCACTTTTTGACAACATTTGACAAACTAGTTACCTTTGCTGTCACTGTATTTGTGCTGATGGTCTCCTCCGGGGTCTACAGTCCCGTCACATGTTTAACAGGCACTGTACAGTATGACTCTTCACTTCCTATTGGCCCAGATTTTTCAGTTTTGTTTTTTTTAAATGGCCTGTACTACCACTGTAAATTATCATATATATATATAGCAATTTCTCTGATAATAAACATAATACCAAAGTTACAGACAGGACATAGTTAACCTGCTGGCCGCTGCATTCTAAATAGGAAGTGAGTGTGAGTGCACTTCCTGCTAAAACGACTCTGGCTCCAATTCACTTTACATTGAAAAAGTGTCGCCCCTCTCCCATAATTGTTGCGGTCAGGCTTGTCAAAATGTTTATATTAATCCACTCTAGTTGATCTTTGTATTTTTATTTTGCTATTGTGTCCTTAAAGCAAGATGTGACCATTTTTAACAGATAAATCAGTTGCCTTCTTCAGTTGCGGATTGGTTCTTTGGTTGCTATGATACTCACAACTGAGATTCCAAATATAAAACTCAGCTCCAAATTCACCCCTGTAACTTCTAACCTCGATGAGCTTCATTTGACTAGAGCCGAACACTATGGGTGACGTCACACTCACTTAGTCCACTTCTTTGTACAGTCTAGAGACAGGGTCAACTTTTCTTCTTTCAGGTACATTGTTACTAAGAATCATGGGAAACAAACTGCCTGTCCATCCCAAACACTTGATCCTCTCTCATGGAGCATGTTCGAGAGTGACAAAACGATAAACAGTAGGCAGGGATTTGAGAACTGTAAGGAAACAACTGTATGACACTATCCCAGACATCTGTGTGATCCTTCTGTCCAGGTAGGTTCCATAGAAAATGAAAATTCAAATCTATCAACTGAAAAAAGTTTTAGAGTGAAAACATTTTGCTGTCCATCCAAGTGGCTTCTTCAGTCCTGGTCATGATACTGATGGGACAGATATAAGGCAGTGTCCCACCCACCTGACCAGAACTGAAAAAGCCACTTGGATGGACGACAGAACACTTTAACTCTAAAACCTTTTTTTCCAGTTGACAGATTGTACCATACTAGACCGTTGTTTCTGTGCCACAGTGCAATATCACAGCGGCAGAAAAGACTAAGTGGGCAGGGCTAAGGCTTCAAACTGAAACATGTTTCTGACTCATTGTACTGACTGAACAGTATTTGAACAGTATTATAAGACCCATCTTTTAGTCACTAAGTACACAGCGGTGGTAGGACGTCCTATTGTTATATAATCGTCAGCTCATTTCAAGGAGCAAAGGAGTAACACTAAAGGAATGAAATGTAACATGTCATAAAATGGCTGAATGTTTCATTATAGCACACTCTGTCATGATGGGATATTGTACTAGTGTAAAGATTTACAGATGAAAAACAGGGCAGCTGACAAGAATCATAGAGTAGGGCTGGGTTTTGGTGCTCTGACTGATCAGATTTTTTTTATTTATATTTTTTTATTATTATTTCTTTATTCTATTTATTTTCTTAATGAACACAAATAAAATGTCTGTCAACTAGGGCTGCTATATTAATCACAATCAAATTGAAATGACAACCCCTTTTTATTAAAACATAAACGTCAGAAAAATCTCAATTAGATTTTTTCCCAAATTGATCAGCCCTAGTGTCAAATCCAAAGATTTGGGAATGACAGTGTCTAATGTTTAATGATTGTGATATGAAATGGTTATTCCTATTCTTTTTAAACAAACATAAATACATATTAATCTATATGGCAACTATGATAATGCAAGGCTTACCTAAAACATACAAAACTCAATATTAATCAACATACACAAGCATTTAAACAGTTCAAGTTCCTGAGGTTCCTGGGTCTGTGACTTGTCCAAATAGATTAAAGTGGAACTAAACACTTTTTTCTGCTACTTAAGTGTGTATGTGGTGTTTTAGTAGCATTATCTACTGTCCTGAGTAATTTTTTGGCAAATATTGTGTAAACTAGATAAATGTGCATCTTTGTGGTTGAAAATCTATAAAACTGTATGTGTGCTGCCTCCAGTGGCCACTGCAAGTACTTGTAGTTGGTGATATCACGCATGACTGCTCTATTAACAGTCAGGTGTTTCTGATTGCAAACACCTGGCTGCAGGGGCGGAGTTTGAAGTGTAGGTACCTGTTAGACCAATCACACTGTTTTTATACCTCCAGACCCCGCCCCTCCTCCTCTCTCGCTCTCTTCTTTAGTCCACAGGTACTGACCAGTTTAGCAGCTCCAAGTGAAATGTGGTTGAGGGCAGAGTTTTTAATATTTCTCTCTTCTCTACAGCCAAGTCTCTCTGCCTGTGAGTCGGTCTCGGGATGTGGACGTTCGGGGCATCACACCACTGCCCTCTAAAGTGGACCTGGGTCTGGTTCTGGGGGAGGAGCTGATAAACCAGGCCCTGACCTCTGCTGCAGTGAGTGAAGGCAGTGCCAGCCTCGAGGAGCCAGAGGAAGAGCCCTCCAACCACTCCCACTCTCCTGCCTCCAGCCAGTGCAGCGCCACCTACAGCAACCTCGGTGAGACACACTTTTGTTACATTCAACTGCTGGAAACATGTAGAATTATGTATTTCCAAAGAAATATATCTGTTATGACAAGTGGGGTGAGTGATTCAGTGGATCCTTTAAGTGTAAAATCAGGTACTTCTGTAGGACAAGCGAATATCATTAAAATACAAGATCAGCCTCTTACTGTCGTTGCACAAAAATATATGTCACACTGAGCTTGAATACTTGAATACTACTTTACTATTACAAATGGGACGCCAGTGTGTTTTGACCTATGGAAGTCTTCATCTTTATCACATATGTCTGCTGTTGGATCATAATATTAATCATGAGCTAGAGTATGCAGTCTGATTCATTAATTTTTATTTATTTTTTTCCTTTTTTTAATGACAGTTTTGTAACATATCAATCTGGAACAGCTCTTGTTGAATGTATGAGGGTCATTCAATAAATAAGGTGAATTTTTCGGTATAAGGACTAAAAATAGAAGCTTACTTTATTTTTTATTTTTTTTGTTTTGTTTTACTTGTTTTTCACATGGATGTAATTTCTTTTGCAGATAAAAAAAAAAAACAACCGTTAAAATTCATAGGAGAATGTCAACTGTGTATGGTGCCACATGTTTCAGCCAAAAAATGTCTACAAGTGGGCTAAATTGTTTAAAGAAGGACGGAGCAGTGTTGAGGATGAAGGCAGGGAGGCTACAGAAGTGAGGTCTCCTGAGGTGATCAAACCATACACAGTTGACATTCTCCTATGAATTTCAACAGGTTTGCACCTTCAGCAACCAAAAACTTGATAACTGACCGCTGTTCAATCCTGGAGCATGCTTCTTGGTCGGCCATCTTTGTTAATCGCCAAAACTCTCAAAGTTTTTTTTTTAACCTGCAAAAGAAATTAAATCCATGTGAAAAACAAGTAAAACAAAAAATATATAAAAAGTAAGCTTTTATCTGTATTAAAAGTCCTTATACTGAAAAATTCACCTTATTTATTGAATGACCCTCGTAATTGGGGACAAAAGCCAGAACGTCATTAAGAATATTTGAAGGTGATTGATGGAGATGTCACCACAACCAAACAAGAACAAGTTTGAGAAATAAAACTTTGGTTAAATCCAATTGAGGAAAAACACTAGATCTTTACTGTCCACAAATCACTTCCCTCGCCATGTTTTTAAAAGCAAATAGTTCTGCAAAAATAGTCTGAAGTACCCCCATCCGCATCACCATGTTTGTTTTGGTTTGTTTGGCTGCTTCACCTTTGGCTCCGCCCAAACCACAATGCTGCTCAGTGACTGGTCTGAACCGCTGGTTAACTGGACAACTGCAACAGTAGGAGCCAGTCCAGATGGATTCTGAGGAGTTTGTGAATATATATATAATATATAATATATATAGATATATGACAAGACACTTTTGCCTGGGTGAATATGTTGTTGTGATGTGTGGGTGGTCAAGGCTGTAAGTGAAATGTGTAATTCCATGTCAGAAGTTTCCTGATCACCACCAACTTGCAAATAACTGTAACCATAATTATGTTTAATAAGAAATGGACTTTAGGTTTGTGTTAAAATGCATTCTGTCCTGTCCTGTGCCTAAAATACGCGTTATGTAATACACAAAATGTTGGCTGAATCGTTTAAGTAGCACAAATTTATCAGGACAGAAATATCCCAAACTGTGGGTAGTGGGAGATCTACACTCCCACACTACGATACCATTTTCATTTTTACTAATGAGCAAAGTGTGCTTTTGAATTACAGTTCATTTGAGGAAAAGTCTTTGCTCAGGTCAAGTTTTGAACGGTAGAAATAGATAGTAAATGTAATCTAATTACTCCATTTTACTCACTTACTTCCCAACACTAACCTTGTACACCAAGATGGATTTTCAAGTTCACAAACTCACAAGAATCCATTTTGACATACTCCAGCTGTAAGGTTCAAATCCACCCAACCGAAGCAGAAACAAACATGGAGACAGTGACAGACGTACTTCAGCCTGTTTCAGCGTCAATACTGACTTTTTGTTTGTGAACTTTGTGCATTTGTGGACAGGGAAGACCTGTGCTTTTTCTTGACTGGATGTAACAAAAGTTAGATTTTTGGACTTGTTCTGCTGTTGTGACATTTCGGTCAATCATATTCAAATATTTAGATATTCATAGTCATTCAGCAATGGCTGTTTCAAACTGATGTGTTGAGTCAGAGAGGTACACACGTCAAACTGGAGTCAGGTTTGCACTGTTTTGTTCTACCTTGTTCAAACTGTAAAGCTCTTATCTGAAAAGTGAGTGCTTTAGGGGTCAATCCAGTCTCGTTTTCAAAATGAAAAGTCTAAATTAGATCTTCAAGGATTCTTTGCAAAATCTGATTGAAAAAAACAAAGAGATTCATGTCACACTGACATTAAATAAAAATCCTTAATTGTGCAAGTGAGATGCCAGCTCCATGTTTTGACTTTAGTCATCATTTTCATCAGGACAAACATGCCCTGGTTTGTCTTTTACTTTGTTGGATTCATTTGATCATCATTTCCATTCTGTGATTAGCTCTGTTGAAATCCTTAATTTTCACACATTGACTTGGTGACTCTCTCTCTCACTTGACTTGCTCGACTTTACAGTAGAGGCAAAGCTGGTTTAGTCGCACTGGGCAGAGGAGGCAGAGGCTTCATTAGGGCTTATCTCTGCTTTAACACAGGACAAAATGGACTCTATTATAATGGAACACTTTCAATAATGAACATTTATCTAAAGAGTTAAAGGACGAATGGTAGGTTATTTTATTTTATATGTTTGTCTATAGTTGTTCGTTGTCTTTTTATTCTCATTCCTGTTCTGTATTAAACAGTATTATGTCCGTGTTGATGCATGTTTTGATTATTCACATGTTTTCTCTGATATTCTCTGTAGTGTCCAGAATGTCTCCATAGCAACAAGAATCTGCATTTTTCCATTTTGCTGTGATCATTTGCAAATATTAAAGAATCTATTGCACTTTTCCTTTTAATGAAAAATGCATGAAATGAGGATAAGAAATAGTTCACCTGATCACAATAGTGTAGTTTATTGGAACTTATTAAGAAGGTATTTAGAGAAAAAAGCATTTTGCATATTCAATTAACAATAGATGTTCTTATAATGAACTCACTCATTAATGCTAAATAATGGTGTGAAAATAATCTAGTCTTTAGGGGTGAATAATGGCACCACTTCCTGAAGCTATTGTGGAAAAAAAAACAAACAACTTTTGTTTATTTATGCTGACAGGAAACACGTGCCAGTTTTGTTTCCTTTGAATAGGACCAGTAATTACAGAGGTATTAACCATAAACAGCAAACCACCTTAGAACTGACCTGTCCCCCATAGAACTGACCTGTCCTCCATAGAACTGACCTGTCCCCCATAGAACTGACCTGTCCTCCATAGAACTGACCTGTCCCCCATAGTACTGACCTGTCCCCCATAGAACTGACCTGTCCCCCATAGAACTGACCTGTCCTCCATAGAACTGACCTGTCCTCCTTCAAACTATCGGGGTTTTAGAATGTTAATGTCACCTGAATGCAACATATTGACACATTAGATACATTTTTTACCACTCCGCAAGACTAAAACCTTCAAACTGATGTTTATCTGTAGAATTCACATAAAAAATAGTACATTGTGTTTAATAGTTAGTTTTACGCAATATTTCCATTGAGCCTTTTTTGTTTCTGTCTGCAATGCAATGTTAAAGTACATTAGACTACTAATTTAACTAAAAATTTGTTAAGAGTGTAATCCTTTTATTTTAAGATTTTACCAAAAGTTTTTTGTACTAATTTTCTAATTTTACTTCCTGTTTGGATACGGACATATGTAGACATATGAACATAACTGTTCCCAAGCAAACATAATATTAACAAAGGCCAAAACGTGTCTAAATTGCCTAGTAGTTACAATTAAACTAATAAAAATAAGTTATTAGGATGAAAATCTCTTCCTTATGCATAAATTGTCCTTCATTTTGGATGGTTGAGCTATTCTGTTTTACAACACGGCGCTACTTCCTGTATATTTTGTTTTTTGTTTTCAACATTTTTCCACAAACTGACACTTAACTGAAGTAAAACTATGCTAAATATTTACCACAGGTGCCATCCCACCAAACCAAGTAATAATTTGCAAAACACAAAAACCTGTTATATGCACGTGAATCTCCTGTAATATTTTCTTATGAAGGTAACAGCAGTTTGATAACATATTTTAAAAAACCTCTCTCTCATCTGCTCGCAGGTCAATCCCGAGCCAACATGATCCCGATGAAGCAACCTCGCAATATGAAATCATCCAACGACACGCTGGCGTCTTTAGATTTGGACGATCTACCTGTTCCCAAAGCTACTCCTCCTCCTCTACCTAAGAAAAACGTCCCACGATCCTGCACTGAACCGATATTAAAAGACACACAAGTTTCTAAACCTAGGGCAGAAGCCAAACCAGGAGGGACAAACTTAAGCGTTGCCAATCCTTTGTACGATCTTGATTCGACTTGGGAAACAGCTAGCCAAAGTTCATCCCTTAGCTCTGAACCGCATCGTCTGCAAGATCATGAAAGCGGAGACTCTTTGGAAAGACCCAGCAACCACAAAAGCCGTCCCGTGAATAGCATGTCATGTTTGTTAGTGCAAAATTCAGCTCAGAGAGAAAGAAAGGGGTATTTAAGCACAGAGTGTCTAACGGGACGAGCTAAAGCTAGCAGTACAAATAGAGGTGTAACTAAGCAACAACAAACCCCCAAACCTGCGCTTTACAAAGGACTGGACAGCTGGGACGAGGTTGTGGGGAGGATAAGGGGGCTCCACGCGGATACGCTGAGGAAATTATCGTCGAAATGTGAAGACAGGTTTATGGCAGGACAAAAGGATCATCTACGGTTTGGGATGGACAGTTGGTCAGATTTTCGGTTGGTTACGGGGAAGCCTTGCTGTGAGGCGGGAGACGCAGTCTACTACACGGCATCGTACGCCAAGGATCCGGCCACCAGCTACGCCATCAAGGTGAGGACTAGCCACAATATAAACTATGATGAAATAAATACACACAAACAGTAACGGGTGACATATAAATATACTTTGAATATACAAAAATATACAATAACTAAAGAAAAACAGCAGCAGTGCAAAAAACAATACAAGTATAGTAGTAGAAGTGAGTTATTTAAAGCCACAGTGTGTAACTTTTAAGCCAAAATGGACAAGAATAAAAGCATGTTTTTTGGGGTTTTTTTTGTATTTATTGCACTGAAAAACTCTCGTCCTCAACTCTTTCATGGCCTTGCTTGTTTCCATGGAAATGTTGTTCCAGTGTGACATAAAACTTCATGGAGAATGTTCCGAAGTATGGTTTTAAATTTCTGTTTTCATGGACTCATGCAGGTGACGTGCCACCTTCAGAAAGTGACATACTGTACCTTTAAAGTGACAGGTGCTATAAAGCGTTCATGAGTCCAGAGCTTTTCACACTGCAGTACTGGTGCTCTTCTGCAGTTCTAATATATTTTGTTCAGTGTAATTTAATAATTTAATAATACTTTTAGAATTTTTTTTCAAACAAGAATAATTTGAGTTTCCTGTTCCATCCTGAAAGCTTTGTCAGATTTGATTTGAACTGACTTGTTACTGCAATCATGTTGGACTATTCCTGGCTTAGTCTTGATTTAGACTTTTTAGACAATTTTAGACTTAGTTTGATCTTGCTGAAAACCTATTTTTCTTGATAATTCTTATTTTGTGTGGCACACCATAGAACAGAAGTAGAAATAGTGATGCTTTACAAAAATAATATGAAAAGCAAAGAAAAGAGCCACCAATCAGCTGATGGAGCACTATGGATAAATACATGTTTATATAGTGTCACAATACTTTAATGAACTCTAAATCTATTATTTAGCATCTTAAAATATCCATTTGTTCAACTGAAAATTGTGTGAGCTTAAAGCAGGGGGATTTTAACTACAGCAGGAAACTAGTTCTCAAAAGTATTGAAAATCTGATACTAACTGATACTAAAACTAGTAGCCTTTCTTGAATAATTTTACAATGACCTCGAGCTGTATCTTTTTATCTTTTTTATCTTCAATTAGACTAGTATATGCCCATGAACCACTATGGAACCTGCCTGGACACTGAGGGATTACACAGATGTTAGGACAAAGGACACATGGGAATAGCAAAGAAAGGCCTATATACAATTTAACGATGAAAACAGCATTGTATGGTATCGGAGTCAGTATCGAGTATTGAGTCTATTCCTTCGTATCCAAATGGAGTTTTTAGTATTGTGACAACACTGCATGAAACAAAGTTGTTTTTGGAGGCCTGGAGTTGCCCAATCCACTTACTGCAAATTGATCTCTCCAGACTGCCTCCCCCGGGCTGTGTGGGCTTGTGTCGGCTCACATTTGTGTACGTTTCCCTGTTTTTCTCCATGTGTTCATCCCTTTACTGAGAAACAACAACTGAATTGTAGCTTCCTGGAAAACTTTCTTAAATCAAAACACGCAGGTTATTAAAGTGCATATGACAGACTAATCATTCCACTAAAACATTGGTAACAGCTTTAAATTTAAGATTATTCTAAAATTCTTATTTTTTTCCCCCATTTTTGATTTTGGTAATGTGTATTATGTTACTTCCTGTTTGGACGCAGACAGCAGACATGACATACAAAGAGGTAATTCAGTAACTGTTACCTAGCAACCACAATGTAAAGAAGGGTCTAAATACACCTTTACCATTATGCAAAATTCTACATTAAGAGTTTTAACACTTTGGTTGAAACTTTAAGGTCACTTAGGCTATTTTATCTCAAGAACATTGTCAAATTGGTTATATTTACAAAAATTACACATTATTTTTACACTTTTAGGCATCAGATTTGGATGAGATTTATTATTATATCTTGTAATATTCATTGTATGTGGTGTTAGCATTAGCGTTTGCAGCGTGTCTGGGTTGCTGGGCGACGGGAGCAGTTATCTGTCCCATTACGTCGCAGCTTTTGTGATCCACGGAGGAGCAGCCTTCATCAGCCAGGTCCTTCGAAGGATGCAGCCTTTGAATTAGGACTCTTATTACACAATAGTTATAATTGGACTAATAAAAATGAATGATAAGACGTTGTGTATAAGCTGGTCCTACATTTTGGATAGAACATTCAGTATTGATGACCTTTGCGCTACTTCCTGAATTTTTGCACTTTTCTTCTCAACTTTTCCCCCACAAACTGCAGCTTAACTGATGTAAATCTATGATAAATATGTACCACCACCAAACTAAGCCATAAGTGGAAAAACATGAAACCCTGTCATATGCACTTTAAATCAAAACAAGTCGAGAAAGATGAAGGTGGCATTATTAACTCCCCTCCGCGCCACATTGCACTTCAAAGCAGAGTCTTGGTATTAGCAGACAGCTTCAGAGGCTTCCGTGTATTTTCTCTTGCACTGTTATAAATAAGGTAAGAGAGAGGAGCCAACCAGTCAGCCAATTACAGCCTCCCCAGCTCCTCCAGCTCATAGACAACTCCACAGATGCCAGGGAACTAGAGGCAAGTTAGCAGCTACACCATGTAATTTTAATATGGACTTAATGCCTCCGCGGCTTTACTGTACGTGAATGCTTAAGTTAAAGTTGAATATTTCTTGGATCATTGAAAGTTGAGAAAGTGATGAATTTATTAAAGTGGGCGCTACGTTTTTAGTTGGAGCGTTGGGGTTAAAAAATGTGTTTAACTGAATAAATGAAAATAGATATGTTTATGCTAGGCCTGTCACGATAACGCATTTTGCATTTTCATGAAGCAAGCAGATGGCATATTCTCCACCAGAAGCCTTGCATAGTACACCATTTTAATGCTATATTGTGGGACATTTTAGGCAAAGCAAAAACACTTTCATGAAGCAAATTACATAGTGCAAATACATACTTAAACAGCACCAAATGCAGTTTAAACTAGGACTAAATTGTTTTCTGATCAGGACTAAATAAGGTCTAAGCCAGGACTAAATCAGAATTAAAGACACAGTCACACGTAAATGATATCTTGTTTTTGTACTATTTATTTTAAGGTGGGACTACATTTTGTATTTGCATTTGTTTATTAACGGGACAGTGCATTTTAAAAAGAAGAAAAGAATTGTAATAAAAGCTAATTAGCATCATTAGTCCCTTATTGTCAACAAAAAGTGAACATCAGTTACAATTTTCTGTAGAAATAGAAAGTTAAAACCATACTTCAGAACATTCTCCATTGAGGTAGATGTTTTATGCCATACTGTGGAATATTATAGCCAAAGGAAGGAATTTCTATGGAAACAAGTAGGAAGATTCTCTCCTCCAGGCCAAATAAGAGTCAGGTTAGTGGAGATGCAAGCCCGCTCACTGTAAGAACACGTTTTTCAATGCTTTTTAGTTCAGTAAACACAGCCAAAAAATGTCTAAAAAGTTACATACTGTGGCATTAACTACGAAAGACCATGAAGAAGACCATCATTTTGTCTTGAGGTATCAGAGTAGGAACAATACGGTCTGTAGCCTCTTTGCTAACATGTTTAAACAAACAGAAGAGCAGCACATTCCTGTAGAATTACACAGGCCATGTTAAAGGTGAGGCCGCACTGCAGAGCTGTGACAGTCTCATAAAACCTGCGTAAATCAGGCCACAGACCACCTAGGTCAAAGTCAACACTCACACAAAGCAAAAGATAAATCATCGACTAGTTTATACAGTGCAGCATCAGAGGAGGAAGTGTGATGTGGAAGCACTGCATCACAAAATGTTATTTATAATCACCATAATGGTCTCTTATGTAAGTAGGGTTGGAAAAAGTATCGAAAATCAGATACTAATTGATACTAAAACTAGTAAAAAGTTACATTCACAGGACAGAAATGAACCATTTTTGAACCTTTTCTGTAAGTGACAAATGCTTTATGTTGACGGTATGAAATTATCTTTAAAGTTATTCTTACTTGAGCAGTACTTTCCCCATATACTTTGCACTTTTACTATAGTAACATTATTTTGAAGTAACGTTACTCTTACTGATGCCAGCCTTACACTTGCTTAATGTGAATGATAGTGACTCTTATCTGATCTTTGTGTCTCCAGATTTGCAGGAGTAAAGTGAAAGGGACGCAGCAACAGTTCTTCCACAGTCTGGCCGTGAGACAGAGTCTGCCCCTGCACTTCAATATCCAACAGGACTGTGGGCATTTCCTGGCTGATGTCCCGGGACGCCTGCTGCCCTGGGAGGAGGAGGAAGAGGAGGAAGAGGAGGAGGGACTGAAAGACAAAGAAAGTGATGAAGCTAAACCCACAGACTCCAAAGAAAATGTTAAAGAGGAGGAAGCCTCGAGCAGTGGCCTGAGCTGTGGGTCTTTGAGGAGCCGTGTGGTGGTGATCACTCGAGAGGTGCCCTTCCAGACGGTGGCAGACTTTGTACATGACGGCGTCTCTCGTCACACTCTGAACCCAGAACTGTACGAGCGACAGGTGTGTCTCCTGCTGCTACAGCTCTGCTCTGGGCTAGAGCACATGAAGCCCTTCCAGGTCACACACTGCGACCTGCGCCTCGAGAACCTGCTGCTGGTGCACAGCCCGCCCCCTACTGGCCAGGACCCCTTGGAGCCCAACAACAACAGCAGCAGCTCTACGGCTAATCTGAGCACTGCTAATGCTACGGCTAACCTGAGCTCTGCTAAAGTTACAGCTAACCTGAGCTCTGCTAATTCTACAGCTAACCTAAGCTCGGCTAATGCTACGGCTAACCTAAGCTCTGCTAATGCTACGGCTAATACTGTCTCTAGCTCCACCTGCCCCGCCCGCCTCATCATCAGTAACTTTTCTCAGGCCAAGCAGAAGTCCTCTCTGATGGTGGACCCTGGGACTCTGAAGGACCAGTCTCGTCTGGCCCCTGAGATCATTACAGCCACTCAATACAGAAAGTGTGATGAGTTTCAAACAGGGATCCTGATCTATGAGATGCTTCACCGACCCAACCCGTTTGAGGAGCATCCTGAGCTGAAGGAGCGTGAGTACACGTGGGCGGACCTGCCCCCTCTGCCCATGCGCTCACTCTACTCCCAGGGTCTGCAGAGACTGGCCCGGCTCCTGCTCACCGTCAACCCCACCGAGAGGATCCGCATGTCGGACGCCCGCGCCTGTCTGCAGTGTCTGCTGTGGGGGCCCAGGGAGGATCTATTCACTGCTCTGGGCTGCAGTACCGCTGGCGTGCTGTCGGGGGCGTCACACTGCGAGGCCACACTACAAAACTGGCTGGACCTGAAGAGAACTTTAATGATGATAAAGTTTGCAGAGCGTTCGATGGACTTGGGCTGTGGGGTGGGGCTGGAGGACTGGCTTTGCTGTCAATATCTAGCCTTCGCCTCCACTGAGTCCCTGAGCCGTGTGGTGCACATCCTACAGCAGCCACAGGGGGGCGCTCACAATCACAACCAAACTCAAAGCGGGCCCACCCTGGTCCACAGTAACAGCACCCCTCTCTCTCACCTCCACCTGACCCCCTCCCAACTCTGACTGTCACCATGGAAACAGGACTTGGCAAATCCCTGGATCTGTGGGAACTCCCAGAATTCCCATATCAGTTTTCCACATTTTTACAACAATTCATCAAAGTATTTTATAGCTTATAGTGTCACCTGATGTTCTGTATGATTAGTGAAGCCTTTTTAGACAATTTAGGATTTATGGTTTCAGCTTCAATCCTCATTTTAATATAAAAGGATCATAAAATCTATTTCAATTTATGTAACAATGAAAGAGATTAATGAAGAGAAAGTATTTAATATAAAGGCAATCAAAATACGCCATTTATATTTTAATCAACAGTTATCCCATGACATAAACCAAAGATTAAAGAGGGGGTTTTATGAAAAATCAATTTTTTGAGCTTTCTACCATGTTATAAACGTGTTGCCTCATCAAAAACATGCCTTAAGAGGTTTTAGATGTCATCCATGCATGTTTAAGTAATCTAGTGATCTCTCCTGGGCCCTATTTGAACCCTCTTTATGGTAAACTGTAAGATCCTGTACAAGACTACATCACATAAATATACAAAAGCATGTACTCAGCAACTTACCAATGTGTGATGTGTAGTAGTTTTCATTAGTGGGATGCACATTGATTTTGTTGCGATAGCGCTCTGAAGGGGGGGTGACTTAATGTAGAGAGCAAAGGTTGGGGATACTCAGAGTGTCAAAAACGAAAGTTAAACTTATAAAATATATTAAGATGCTGTTTGGGGCGAATATAGCATTTTAAAAACATTAAATATGATACAATATCTATGATCTAAATATTTTATGAGTTAGCAGTTAATACCCCAGAGAAAAAAATACCCCCTCTTTAAGTACTGTTCGAAATAGTCTGTTACAGTTACTATTTTCCTTTAATGTAGCTTTAATTTTAGAGATTGACTTCATTTAATATTTTGAACAGAGATATGAACAAATATTGACAGTGGCACATAAACTCACTAATTACAGCCAATTTCTGCATAAAAGAAACACATTGAGCCCTACATAAATCTTTTGTGGAACATGTGAGCGTGTTATGGACTGCAAAAGTTGTTTCTATGGTGAAAGTTGGTTTTGGCGTTACATGATATTTGCACATTCACTCGGCAAAGACTGAGGAGGACTCCAGAACTTTAAGGGAACTTTGGGATTTTTGATACAAGAGGACTGTTTAAAGTTTGCCTGGACATTTTTGGACCTGCTCATATACGATTCTTTTTCAAACCACTTTCCACCACTTTTTTGTAGAGCAGACAGTAGATTTTTAGTTTTATTTTGGTTGCATCAAAACCGCTTCATGATATACATTCAGATCTTATATGGAAAAGATATCACTCCGAGCTACTGTTCAACCTGCACAGCTTTTTATTGTAGACCTGATCTCAAACACCTGGTAGTTGCTTGAGGAGTGTTGATCTTCATATTATTGGAAACCTACATTTGTTTTGTAATTTTATGGCATCATTTAAGCTGCATTTCGTAAATTTTTCTGGTTTGGAATACACTACATGCCTGTTTCCATGGAGATATTATTACTTTGTCTGGAATGTTCCACAGTATGGTACTAAAACTTAACCAAATTTGCATTTCTTAAAACGAATTCCTTGAAAAACATGTGTTCTTACAGTGAGCAGGCACTCCACTCCACAGACCTAACCTGTAACTTGGCGTGGTGGCGTCAGGCAAAACAATAACACCTCCACAGAGAGAAGGCGACAAACCCTCTACCAGAAAAGTTACATAGTGGAACTTAAATACACACACGCACACGTCTCCATAGTGACAGTGTTAACATTATTTTTAATCTTCTATCATGGATCAAATGCAGTAAATACTTAATAACACAACACAATCTACTAAAGGTGTATTATGTAACTTTTCTAATGTGGGGTCTGTTACCTGCTTGTCTCCATGGAGATGTTATTGCTTTGCCAGAAATGTTCTACACAGTGGCATTAAGCGTATCATCTGGGGTTAATGAAATGCCAAATGTTTTATTGCTCTAAAACACATTCAAACAAACATGGATTCTTACAGCGAGCAGGCACTCCTCTCCACAGATCTGGCGCGTAACTTGGCCGAGACGCACCGCTTTTTGCACACGTTTAATGGTTCTTCAGAAAAGTTTCGTAGTGCAACTTTATTTTACTCATTGAATCAGTGCCATATTGTGAAACATTCAATCGAAGCAACAATGAGACAAGAAGGTCCTCCAGAAAAATGTCATAATGCAGCTTTATTTTACTCATTCAATCATTTTAAGGCGATAATTATGGTCCACAGTATGCTCAGAACAAGCAGTGTGCGTTTGTTGTTGTAGATTTTGATTTGAGGAGTGCGTGTGGACAGCACTGGTGGCCGTCCTTTGTATTGTATTGAAAAAAGCCTTTATAAAGTCTAGTACATAGCATTTATATCTTATGTATAATCTCACCGTTTTGTTGAACTTGCAGCACCTGTTGTGTTAAAATAATTTGAATTTCTATCACTTTAGCTTGTTTTGCTGTAAGAAGTGCTATGTGTTTAACCAATAAGAATAGGGGAACTAATATAAATGACTGTACAGTATTTTAACCCCTTGTAAATGTTAAACCACTTTCAGGCCAAAAGAGGGCGCCATTTTAACATATTTACGACTTGCATAAATACGTTGATGTGTTTTTTTTCTTAATTTGAATTGCCACTGAAGCAGATAAACAATAGCTTTGTCATAGGTTTAAAATGTACATTGTGCGCTCTGACCTGCCAGTGTTGACTGTTGAAGTTAACCAACAATATGGCCACAATAAATGTTTTTAGAAATGAAATGCTGAGTGTGTTACTTTTTATTAAACATTAGAAAGCTGACTACATGATTTTGTTGTCCCCAAATTGTCCCAAGGTGCAACAATCATAAGGATAACAAGCCTTGACCAGCCTTGAGCAGAAGGACACCTGGCGACATCTACTGGTCAATATGAGAACTGCACTGATTTTTAAAAATGTTCAGATGACCAATTCTAATGGGTTCAAGTATCAAAAAATAAACCAGATGATGTGATGGTCCCCTCACTGTACCTCTGTAGCTCCAGACTGTTCCACATGACCCACGGGTTTATGATGCCACCTTAGAGTGACCAGGACACAGACAGATCAGTCTCTCCCTTGTGGTAAGTCTGGTCCAGTTTGTTCAGGTGAGCACAGAGTTTGAGCCACAGATGGAAAGAGGAAAAGATATTTGACAACTCAGGTAAGCACGTGTTGTTGTTTTTTTGTTTTTTTGTTTTTTTGCTTGTTTGTTAGTTGTTGTTTTTTTTGTTGTATTGTTTTTTTGGGGGGGGGGTTTCTTGTTGTTGTTTTGTTTTTTTGTTTTGTTGGGTTTTTTTTGGGGGGGGGGGTTAATTCTTTGTTTTTTGTTTAGTTTTTGTTTGGTTTTTTTGCAGTGGTGGTGGGGGGTAGGTTTTGTTTTTTTTTTGTTTTTTTTTTGTGAATTTGTTTTATTTTTTGTTTTTTTTGGGGGGGGGCGGAATTGTTTGTTTTTGGGGGGGTTTGGGGGGGGGTTGTTTGGGTCTTTTGCTTGTTTGGGTTTTTTGTTTTTCTTTTTTATTTGTTTGGGATTTATTTTTTCCTTTTTTTGGGGTTTGTTTTTTTTTCTTTTTTTTGTTTGGGGGAGGGGTGTGTGTTGTTGTTGTTTTTATTTTTATTTTATTTATTGGCCTTAAGTCACTTTTTTCTGAACTTTTATGTTAGTCAGTTTACCAGCTGTGGATTGAACACAAACAATACATAGATTAATCACATGTAAACAGAACAGTTAACCCAATCTGTGTGGGCAGATTCACTGATAGGAACCTTTTTTTTTGTGCATAACTTTTAATGCTAGTAACAGGTTTCTAATGGTGTTCGCGTGTGTGTTATCCTGTAACAAGGGGACAGTTACCGAAGTTTCTTGTCTCCCTCTCAGTGCGCGGTGTTGCGTAAGCCCGTACGTCTCTGTGCACTGTGCGCGTGTGAGTTCGTGTATGTTTATATGTGTGCGTAAGCGTGTGTGCGTGTGTCCCCGCGGCAGATCGTCTCCTGTGCGGCTCATCTGTGCAGGAGGAGCCGGGGGGGGGGGGAGCCTGGAGCTTGTCCCCATCGAGCGGCGCGCTGTAATATCGTCTGAATGAGTTAAAGCTATGCGCTGGCTGCACAGGGGAGGGACTTTTTCTGCAGTCGCTGAGAAATGCCATTGACAGCGCTTTCTCTTGACTCCAACGAACAGAGCCAGCATCAGCAGCAGCAGCAGCGGGCAGAATAACCAGCCTTCCTCCATTGAGTTGACCACAAGCTGCCGGATGCGCTGAGGAGAAGAGCGCACACACACCGGGGTTTGCACAGACCGGGGAAGGAAGGGAGCTCAGAGCCGGGCAACACTTGGGTCTTTTGGATGGAGAGAGGACCGTGAAGCAGAGGGGAAGAGTGGCTCCCCTCCTCCTCCTCCTCCTCCTCCTTCCCTACTGCACCAAAAGAAAGTCCCGGTAAGAAATGCACACTCAAGCGGTTTGCACGCACCGACCACCTGCACAAAACACATGGGAGATAATACAGAGAGGTCCAGATTTCATTAGAACGCACTTGAGTCCTGGTTTAAACCTGGTTGTTACGTCTTGTTTTGATTCTGGTCTGGTCCTGGTTTGGATGTGGATGCGTTCTGGTTTGGATCTGGGTTTTGGATCACGGTTTAGACCTGGTTTAGACCTGGTTTAGTCCATTTTCCCGATTCTGTTTAGTAATTTTAATCATGTTTGATCAGATTTCTCCTTGGGTTAGTCAACATATCAGGACTTCTCACACAACTACAGCCTCTGCCCTGTTTCTTTCCTCGACTTTGGTCATTTCAACATTAGAAAACATAAACTGTGCCTCGAAACGTATACGCCACTATAGCCTATATTATAAATGGATATTTCTCTCTCACTCAGCCCACATATTGATTTGCATTGTGAGTGGACTAGGCATGGGAGCATGTATAGGAGTGGCTGTAGTAGCAACAAAGACATGTGTTTTTACGTAAAAGAGGAGACAACAAGACGCTCTACTATTCCCAAAGCGTCTATAGACAGTATCATATGGGCATGTCCTGTCAAAAATGGACTAGTGTTTGTATGCTGGAGTGAACTGTAGCTTTAGTCTTAACTATATTTGGTCATGCATTAAACCTTTTGTTCATCATCATAATTATTGCTTCAATCAAGTAGGAAAAATGATGATTAGTATAGATAGATTAGTGCATAGGAGTTGGTTCTGCCTCACAAAACCTGCTGCGAACCCACTTGTAATCTTAAGTAGCTAAAACAGTATTGTCAAAAGTATCAAAAATCAATACTAAAGTTAATATCAAAGCTAGATACTTATTTGAGCAGGTATCGATACTGAAAAGGTCACATGTGCAGGACCGAAATGAACCTTTCCTGATTTGCGTAAGTAAGATCTTGAGCTGTATCAGAACAATTATAAGACCATAGACAACTGAGGGATTACATAAATATAACTCCACATGGTAATATAAAAGAAAGTACTACGATTTAATGTATTGTCTAAAAAGAAAGTTTTATATTATCTTTGTGGCATTCCTTAGTGTTGAAATCAAGTTTTAGAAATCAATTTTTATGTATGTTGTGGCTAACAAAACATTCTGAAGTCTTATTTCTATGGAACAAGCAACAATTAACAATAAGTAAATGATATTTTAGCTAATTATGTTTTCATTATGGACCTAAATAACTGATAATGACTTGTTTTCCGTGATAAAGCCGCCTCAACATTGCACTGTGTCAGTATATGTCCAAATGAAGATCGGCCATTTGTCCTTGGATTTCACCTTGGCTCATCTGACGCTTTAGGCAAAAGTCTGACTAACATTTTGTACAGATTTATTATGTGTAAACTAATACTCACAATGAATACAGCCTATATCAGTGTTTCTCAAACTGTGGTCCGCGAGCTCATTCAGGTGGTCCTTGGACAGCTCTTCGATTTGTGGGTTTGCTTCATTTAGAGTTCATTTTTAGTTTGTTGGTAACATAACTTCTCACATTGGGTTCTGCCATGTGAATAAATAGTAAAAGGGCTGGTCTTTTGAAGTGAAAGGATCACAATGATTTGGATCCCACAAAGGAGCCGAAAGTCCGATCACTAGAACATTTGGTATTATTTGATATTTATGAGTAAAAAGGAAGATTAAACTCATGATTTACAAGTTTAATCTGTCTTTATATAAATACATTCTTTACTTATTTATATTGTGTAAACAAATAAACACTCCATGAATGTAGCCTATGTCAGTGTTTCTCAAACTGTGGTACACAAGCTCCTTCACTTTGTCGGTTTATCTCATGTGAAGTTGATTTGATCCACTTTTTTGTCCTACTTTGGATAATTTCTTGCTTAGAACTACAGTGGAGGTGATGTAGTTCACTTTTAAATCTGGTTTAGTCCTAGATTCGACCTGAAATAGTCCTGTTTTAGACCTGGTTTAGATCTGGTGGTGCTCAACTGGCCTATGTAATTTCTGTATGTATGTGGATGTCATTTGGGATTTAGCCCTGGTTTGCCCGGGTCGCTCATCTTTTATTAAAGCTGTGAATGATGAATGAATCAGAGTTGATCTTAGCAACAAAGACACAAGCTGATTTTTTACTGTTACATTAGAACTCATCAGTGGTGGAAGGTAACAAGTCCAACAAAGTCAATTTCACAGTGGATACTTTTTACTTTTACTTCACTACATTTGAGAGCAGGTATCTGTACTTTCTGCTCCTCTACATTTTTAACTGGACTGAAAAGTAAAAAATACATTTTGTATCATTTGAGGGGTTTAAGCTTCGGCTTTGAGCAAACAAAAATAAAGACACACAATTATTAAGAAAATGAATAAATCTATTCATATTGTTACTATTGGCCAAAATCTGTATCATTTTTAATCAATATCATTACATTTATACTTTAACAAACACTTGTCTGAAATACTTACACTTTTTACTCTTACATTTTTAAACAGGTACTTAAATACTTTTACTTAAGTAGATTTTTTATATGATACTTTTACTTGAGTAACTTTTTTACCTCGGTATCTGTATTTTACTTAAGTTACACAATTGAGTACTTCATGCAACACTGGATCATCATGTAGTTATGGCACGGCTCAGCTGAGTGAGCAGAGATATCAAGCTTTTGTTAAATCCGAAGCACAGACATGTAGCGCTATAGTCTTTCAGTCCTTGAGTCTTTTAGTCCTATAGTCCTTCAGTCCTTTAGTCCTTTAGTCCTTTAGTCCTTTAGTCCTTCAGTCCTTTAGCCATTCAGTCCTTCAGTCCTTCAGTCCTTCAGTCCTTCAGTCCTTCAGTCCTTCAGTCCTTTAGTCCTTTAGTCATTCAGTCCTTTAGTCCTTTAGTCCTTCAGGCCTTTAGTACATTTGTCCTTCAGTCCTTTAGTCCTTTAGTCGATTATTCAGTCGATGGTTTCTAAGTTTCTAAACGAGTGAGTTAGCTGAAGATTTTAGTGATGTGATGTGGGGGAATGAGTCGGACCTTTTCCTTAATGTGAACAGTTGGAATCGGATCTCATTTTTTAAAAGAACTAAAACTTTTTAAACAATTTTATTAATTTTTTTATTTTTTTTAAATTTATTTTATTTTTTTACGCATTAATGCTAAACCAACATAAGAATCAGCACAGAGGCAGAGTAAGCAACATGACTGAAAACTTTGTGCACAAAAAACAGATTTGTCATTGCTATAACAGGTAGTTCTTGCATATTATTGTAGTCCAACATTTTGTTTTGACTTTCATAATTTCAAAGGATAAACACACTCCCACTCTCAGTTTGAAGCTCTCAGATCTGGGCCTTGGTCATTTCTGTCTGTGAATTGTTTGTAGATAAAATGAGTTCTCACATTGGGCTCTGTCATATAAATAGTAAAAGAATCATTTGAACAGCTCTTTGATGTGAATAAATCCCAAAGATTCGGATCCCACAAAAGAGCCGAAAGTACCATAACTAGAAGAATTGGTATTACTTGAAATGTATGAGTAAAAAGGCAAATCAAACTCATGATTCACAAGTTTAATCTCTCTTTAAATAAATACATTGTTTCTTCAGACTTTTTCTGCATAAATAGTTGTTTTTGCATGAACTCCCCCTGCAGGTGTAGTCTTGTGAGTGCAGTTTCGGTCAGATACATCGAGATATGTAATAGTTTTGAGAGCTTTTTTCACGCCCCATTTTTAGTTGACTAATCGACTACAGCCCTGCAAGTGTCTTTCCCATCCACAAATGCACAAAGCTCTTCCCTCGGCATGTTTTTCAAAATACTCTGTGCTTCAGCTAAAATTGTCCGAAGTGTCTGTCGGCATTGCTATGTTGTGGTTCATTGGGGCCTTTCACCTTTGGCTCCCACCCAAACCACAATGCTGCCCTGTGCTTGGTCAACCACTACTGAGGTCTTTTGTACTAGTTTTGTACTAGTAGGAACATTTTGGTTATTTTTCTGTTCTACAATGAGATCTGAGCTGTTGAGGTTTGAATTATGAACTTCTATGACTCATTATAGACACAAACTGACTATTTAAGTGTTGCGTTCTGTTATTATATATATATATATATATATATATATATATATATATATATATATATATATATATATATATATATATATATATATATATATATATATATATATATATACTTTTTTGGGCATAATTCTGTTTTATAGTTTGGTTTCAATATTATTGTTTATTATTTACTTATTTATTTACTATATTCACTTCAACAAATTTTTGCACTTCTAAATTTGTTCTCATGACAGGCCTAATAATTACATTTTGTCCTAGTACTTCCCTTTTATAAATAGTTGTTTTTGCATGAGCTCCTGTGCACGTCTAGTCTTAACTTAATTCATATTTTTTTCCTAGCTGTTTTTATTTGCATATTTTTGTCTGCTCAAACAATGAATGTGTTAAAAATAAACCCTCAGCCTTTTCAGTAGGTCTCAAACAATAATAAAAATACCTTTACTTTTCATTCAGAAGAAAAGATGCAACACAAAAAACAGGACAATGTCCAGGTACCTCCTGTCCCCAAGGGACCAAGATCCAACCCCAAGCCCAGAGACGCAAGATCTATGGGCACAGGGGCGACTGTGCCAACCACCCATCACCACACTTATAGAAATTACAGTGAGGTAGAAACTCCAAAAAAGAAAAACTGAAATAGGAGGATAAATCAGACTTTAAGATTATAGGCGTTCCTCATCCAATCAAGACCCACTGTGGCCAACCTGTAAAATCATCTACTTCTGAGCCTGAGGAGATGAAGCCAAGTGCTTGTTTCTACGCTGACATTCCAGATGAACCAGCAACTTCAGTAACCTGTCAAACATCAAACCCACAGTCAATGGAGGTGGGTGGTCCTTCAATGAGAAGCAAAGTTTGACAAAGGCCAGGTTTTGGTCTGAGATGCCAGATGATGAACTAGATGAGGACTTCTACTGTAGACCTCTGGATTTTTCATCAAAGGACCAGATCATAGTAGAAGAAAAGAAAGAATCATCTCCAGTAATTGAGGCAACACCAAAACCTGAGCCAGAGAAGGTGATTGTCCTTTCCAATGATGGACAGGTCAAGGCTGCACCAGAGACTGGCTACATGCCCCCGGTGGACACAAGGACTAAGAAAACCACACACCGACCAAATTATGATAGGAAGAATAACAATCAACAGATACACACTCAACAAAACCCACATAACACAATAATAAGAGACAGGGTCACTTTGGACACCGGTTTCAGAACAGGCCTCAAGGACAACATCACAAGCACTATGAAAACTGCACTAATTACACACCAAGGGACAATCAGTCACATGGTGGATATAACCGTAACAAGAATTATCCACACCGTGGTGGACATAGACCTTCCTATGCACCAAACCACTGAACACAGAATAGGAGCAACAAGCGAGAAGCATACCACCCTATTACCCACTGAACCTCACCTGAAAGAAGAGGTGGACCTAGGCAGGTAGAAGAGCCAAAAACAAACCAAAGGTTCAAATGAATTTGGCTTCACAGAAGGAGACAGAAAAAACCCAAGTTTGTTCCAGCTTCTATTCCTGAAGTTCCTCTGGACTCAGAGAATGGAGTAGTGGACCTCTGGATTTTTCATCAGAGGTCAAGCACAGGAGGCTGCACCCAAGCAGGCTGCAGGACAGGAAGACAGGAAAGGAAGTCCCTCATCCAATTTTCAGGCTCCTCCACAAACCCAGGCCCCAACACCAGAACCTGAGCCAGAGGAGAGTGCCCCTGTCAATTTTGTTACTTTAGAAAAAGTACAGATACAGGAGCAAAAATACTCAAGTAAAAGTTAAAGAATCACTTGAAAAAAACTTAAGAACTTAAATTACTTAAGTATACTGTAAGTATTAAAGTAACCATTTAAAATGTACTTAAAGAGTAAAAAGTAAAAGTATTTTGGGTCAGATATACACTGCCAGGCCAAAAAAAAAAGTCGCCACCTGGATTTAACTAAGCATATGATCTAAGGTTGCTGCAGTTGGTCAGGTCTAGGTTCAGCAACAGTCTGTGCTCAAAGAATGAGGTCAGCTGACACCTGAATATACTGAATGACCAGGTTATTCCATCAATGGATTTTTTCTTCCCTTATGGCACGGGCATATTCCAGGATGACAATGCCAGGATTCATCAGGCTCAAATTGTGAGTGGTTCAGGAGCATGAGACATCATTTTCACACATGGATTGTCCACCACAGAGTCCAGACCTTAACCCCATTGAGAATCTTTGGGATGTGCTGGAGAAGACTTTGTGCAGCGTCAGACTCGACCATCATCAATACAACATCTTGGTGAAAAATTTATGCAACACTGGATGGAAATAAATCTTATGACATTCCAGAAGCGAAATCGAAACAATGCCACAGCGAATGTTTGCAATCAAAGCGTGTGTGTGTGTGTGACCTTTTTTTTTGGTGGTGACTTTTTTTGGCCAGGCAGTGGATATAGACAAATAGACATCTGGCTGCTCATCCCTCATTCATTTAGCCATTTATTGCATCATGCCTATTAATGTTTCTTTATCATAAAAATGTTTACTAGAATTACATTGCTTTGTTTTTTACTGTGCCAGCAACATAAAGTCATTTCAACATTATCATTTATCGCAATATTTCACTGTAGAAATGTATCGTGCTTCATAATGTGTTATCGTGACAGGCCTAGTTACACAACTGTGATCCAATACTCCTATGACAGTGTTTATTTTTAGCCTTGTACCTCTCTGTTTGCTTTGGCTGATTCATATGTCTCCTGTGGTTATGTGCTGAAAGCCTCATCTCGGCTGTTTTGAAGTTGGCTTTTCAGTCATGTGTATTATTATCATTATTATTATTATTATTATTTTTAATAGGCTTTTCTGTGCCTTTGAAGAGAGTCATGTTGCTTGTATCCTCTGGTGCTCACATGCAGTTGTATATATCAAAGTAGAATTCCACAGATTACCTGGGAAGCTGCTAAAATGTGTAGGAGGATTTCTGGCTTACCTCAGAGTAAGTACTTCTACGGGGCATTAATTGTAACACATAACATATTTAGATCACCGAGTTACCTTTTGTTGTTTTGCTAAATGCTATATTTGCAGAGAACAACGTGTTAACATATTTTATAAGTTTCAGTTTTGTTTTTAACGCTCTGAGTCCCTGCGTTAAGTCACTGCATGCCCCTTCAGAACACTATCGCCATGCATCCCGCTATGAAATTACTGCACATCCCAGGTTTGTGAAGTTGTAGCGTATTGTTTTGTATCACATTTTTGTATATTTATGGAGAATTTTTGAGTGGGAGCATAGGTGACGTAAATCCTGATTCTTGGACTGAATCGTGCTGCTAATGATAAGAAGGGATTGAATAGTGCCCTAGTGGAATGCACAAAGGTTGTGTTGTGACTGCGCTCTAAAAGGGGAGTGACTTAGCACAGAGAGTATGGAGAGATTTAGTTACTTTTTTTTTTTTTTTAGCAAATATAGCATTTTCAAATCAAGAAAATATAATATGGTGACCTAAATATGTTATGTGTTAGCATTGAATACCCCATAGAAGTGTAATTTTCCCTCTTTAATGGCAAGATGAAGATGGTAAGTGTACATCAATAGTTATATTTATTCTTTGCCATACCTCCATCTGAAAGTAAGCCAAAAAGCTAAAGACCTCTAAGTTCAAGGTGCTTCCTCTGGCTCGTGTCTCATTTGTGTACAGACAGCGGCTGCTCAAACCCTCATTCCACTGCACATAATGGAAACACGTCCTGATGCTAGCGTAGGTTTAGTGCGGGCTTATGGTCCTCTGCGCTCTGTGAAATACGACCTGCTCAAAATTCAATCCCTTCAGCCGCACTAACAATAATCTGTGCCATTCGTTTTATGCAGTCTTTGTCTTGGCCTGTATCATAGGCTTCACATACACAGAACTCACTGGACTATCTGCTTATAAATGTTATAGTACATTATACGCAGTATCACAACTTTCCATAGCTTGAATGATTAGTTCATCATAATCTATCAACACAAAATAGCAGGGCTGAGCCATTCATTAAATTTGAATCAATGTGTCACCGTTAGATTTTCATCATCATATCACCCAGTCCCTTCTACATTCTGTTTGAATCCAGAAGGGTCTGTTATCGTCCCATAGAACAGAAGACATCTCTTCTCAAAAAATGATAAATATATAACTCCTTTTGCCTGAGATAAATAATGGTCACATTTTTATATAGCGCTTTACATCAAGAAACCACTCACTCATTCAGACCCACTTTCACACACCACTGTACACAGACACTCGGGAAAGGTGAGTTAAATGTCTTGCCCAAGGACACAACAAGTCATCTGTAGGAACTGAAATCGCACCACCAACCTGTGGGCCAGTGGATCGCACAGATCTACCAATGATGTTTATGTTGAGAGCAGGATTCAATCCACCAACCTTCAGATCAGTGGGCAAACACTCAAACTGAGCTACTGATCCAAATCTGCACTGTTTTTCAGTCCCTGTATTTTGTTTTTCCTTTTTTCTCCTACGCCGCCATATTTGTTTTGACACAAAGGACCATGCATCTCTCTGATTGGTTAATCCACCTGTCAGTCACGCCCTCTAAAACGGGGAGACAGGGAGAATACAGTTCCACACCCACTCGTCTTTGTAAAGTTTGTCCTTGTGTGATTCTGGCTGGACAGGTAACCCTATTTCCAGTATTATGTTTACACAATGTTTGGAGTTGTATGTTCTTACCAAAACACATTGAGTGTTTTGTTTCTGACTAATCAAGTTTTAAAAATCAACTGTTCACTAATCTGACCTGTACTCGTCTCCATGGAGATACCTATGTTTAATATCATACTGAATGCAACAATCAAGGTAAAGCTACAGTATCTCCATGGAGACAAGCAGGTGACAGACTGTCCTCCATAAAAGTTACATAGACATAGATCTTTAACTCAATCATAACATAAAACCGTCCTGTGCCTGTCCTGTGTCTGTATTTTATAAAGATTCCCATTGCAGCTGCATGGCATTAAGCAACAATGGCATTTTCTTTGTTATGTGACATTTTAATTAGACAGCAGATGAAGTAATGTGACTCTTTCTGTCGGTCAGGGCACTTGGCTGAGGAGATAAAATGTAAAATCAGGTGAAATGAGACAGATTTATGAAGCCTGAGAGCAGCGTCTTTTGAATACTTCTGAATATTTTACACACAGTAAATGCTGTCTGTACATTTTATACTGTAGAAGTACAATGTTTCTTTATCCAGTATTATTCAGAAAAAAGTAGCACTGCACATTTAAGCATATTCAAGTAAACATTGTCACAAGTTGTCACAATCATGAAATAGCCAGATCTGCAGCAAAACAGGTTAAACTAAACCTGCTAACCCTGGACTTTAGAGTTAAATGAACATTTCTGGGTGTATTTCAGGATTAGTTTAGAAGTTCATATTTCAGTATTCTCTCACATGGTTGTTGAGATGGAAAGATCTAGTCACTGAATCACCAAGTTCAGATGGGCGTGATTGACATGTTGGTTGGCCAGTCAGGGACATGCCTGATCTGTCAATATCAAAACTGAAGAATATCACAGACGACTGAAAAACACTGCAGATTTCTATATTTCTGCAGAATCAATGAGCAAAGCACTAAACTCTGGGGTTATGTAGAAAATATATAATTAAAAAAAGATATGACTCTGGACTTACCAGGCAAGAAAAGTTACATAGTACACCTTTAACTTAAAGCCCCACTGTATAACCTTTTAGCCAGAAAACTGACCAAAATAAATAGGTTTTTATGGGTTTTTATTGTGCTGGAAACTGCAGAAACTGTGCTTGGGCTTGTTTCTGTAGAAACGTTGTTCCTTTGTAACATTCCATATTATGGCATAAAACATATCTCCATGGAGAATGTTCCGCAGTATGGTTCTGATTATGTCCGTGTAATGCAGCAGGAGACATCCACCTCCATAAAGTTCCACGGTGTTGGTTCGACCTTGGTTCTGTTTCTCTTTAACGCTCTAGTCCTACATAAATCAGTTGTACCCAGTTGAAGTGTAAAAACAGTGTTTCGGTTTGAGGTTAGCGCCGTAACTCCACTGCTAATCAATAAAGTTGTGTCTTGGCTTCAAATCGCTGCACTTTTGGACTGTTTCCCTTCAAAAGTCTGGAGTCAGGCCTCTGCAGTCGTGAATGCTTTCTTAGAGTTATATTAGTCTTATACAAAAAGCTATTTATCTAAAATGAGTGTGTGTGGGTGGGCACGGTCACACAACATTGGTGGCTATTACGGCTGAGATGAAAAATCAATGACATTAATAAAAAACCCTTCAAGCCTAAAAGGTTAAAATCACACACTCAGCTGTTTTTATAATAAGTTGTGCTCACGTGCTGGAATCTGGGGCCTACACAAGTCTACGTGGTCAGAAGTATCAAAAATCAGATATTAATTGATACTAAAACTAGTATCGAAACACATTTGTATTGATACTAATAAAGTCCACATTATTACACAGATATAAGGACACATGGGAATATAAAAGAAAGTATCATTTAATGTTGAAAATAACTTTCTATTGTCTAAAGAAAGAGAGTTTTTATTATCATCATGGTATCAGAATCGGCATTGAGTATCGAGTCTTTTCCTTAGTATCAAAAATCCACAAACTCTAACCCTTCATTCATCATTACTTGTTCGAGATCGGCTCCGCAAACTTGCCATGTTAATCTTTAATCTCTTTAAGTAATTTCAACTGACAACACTCACGTCTTTGGGGTTGAATAATGGCACCACTTTCTGAAGCTCTTATGAAAAAAACAATTTCACTTTTGTTTATTTAAGCTGGCAGAGAAGATGTTGAGCTTTGTGCCATTTTTTGTTTCATGCGTTGAGGGATGGGACAGTAGACGAGAAAAAGAATCATTCACGGGACATTTTATATAATCACGAGACTCGCCAACAAAGATAATCATCATAATGTCCCCAGAATGTGCCGAAAAAAACCTACTTATCCCTCCATTGTCTCTTCTAGATCATTGTTTAATTCGATCTTTATTAAAAACACAGAATATCTAGTTCATGGTAAATAGTCAAAAAAATTCTAAATACATTGCACATAATAAGCCACTGAGTCACAGGAGCCAGTGCAGAGACCAGAGGACAGGACACATGTGTGAAGTACTAGTCATAATATTGAAATTCTAATTATTCACAACTTGTGATGTAATAATTAATCGCAACTATTTCGCCCGTGATAATCATGACACCAAATTTCAATATGGTCCCACGCCTACATGTGGATAGGCCCAGTACTTACAGAGTTTTTAACCATAAACCATCTGTAATCTGAGTTAAACAGCAAATTCCACCAAAGAATTCCGGCTCGTCTCCAGCTCAATGTTAAACTATAGAGATTCTCCAATGTGACTGCAGCCTATTACCTCAGACACTGCGTTTGTGCCTGGAGTCAGCTGTGTAAAAACAGACGACGCTTTTATGTTTTAAAGTGAATTACTCCAGTCTCTCATGTGTTGGCTGGTTGCGTTGGTACGTCTTTGTGATTTCACTGTCTAGAGGGCTAAGTGTTGTAATGTGATTTTATTAGCACTCACAGTATCCAGGGAGAGGCCTCTCTCTCTGCAAATGCAATAGGAAATACAAACAAATGGATTCACAATTTTGAGATGTTTTATCAACCATCATCTTATTATGTACCGAAAAGTTAACATGTTCTTTTTTGTTTCTGCAAGTTGAACATGTCGTAATGGACACAATAGGGAAATGAAAAATATCAGGATCATGTAGAGCGGGTTAATACGACAATTTTAAGACCAAAATGACGAGCCTGCAACAGTTTTCCAATGTAAAGTGAATTATAGTCAGAGTTAATGAACCCGGAAGTGCGTCCGTGCTCACTTCCTATTCGGAATTCGGCGGCTAGCAGATTAGCTATGTCCATTTACATAAACAGTCAGTGAGTTCTACACATCAGTCTGCAACAGCTCAGAAAAGGCGTCATGATGAATATTTGAATCTAATTAGTCGAAGCGGAACAAGCTGAGAAATCTAACCAGCTAAAACCAGTTAACAGAAAAGCACAGATGGTTCCCTCTGCGTGCATAATAATCTGTTTTAAAAAATAGGCTGAAGTATTGCTTGAAGCCATATTTGTTTTATTTTGCTCGGGTGCTTCACTTTTAGCTCCGCCCCCACACCACGATGCTGCGCTGTGATTGGTCCGAGCCACTGGCCTAATCGCGACAGTGGGAGTCGAGACAGATGGATTCTCAAGTATCGTGAGAATTTATCTGACTGACCAGGAACATTCTAGGAACACTCCACCAGAAAGGTTACAGTGTGAAGCTTTAAAGCCATACTCTGGCGCTTTCTTCTTTGCTGCAGTTTGAGCTTCTTGTGTTTTTCAGGATAAGTGGAATATTCATTTTCGTCTTGTCAGTTGTGTTACTTTTACTTAAGCATGCATCAAATGAGCTGTCTAAACCAGGAAATCAAAAGAGGGAGGGCGGAGAGATGGAGAAAATGAGAGAGGAGGATGGGAGAGGGAGAAGGGAAGAGAGAGGAGAGAGAGGGAGATGAGATAGAAAGAGGGAGAGAGGGAGATTAGCGCCAAAGAGGGAGAAAGCAAGAGAGAAAAGAGAGAGAGGGGGCAGTTGGACACACAGAAAGAAAGAGAGGAAGAAAGAGAGATGAGAAACAAAGAACTAGGGAGATAAATGCTAGAGAGTGCAAGAAATAGAGAGAGATTCACAGTAGTAAAAGACAGAGATGAGAAACAAAGAATGATAGAGTGGAAAAACAAAGAGAATAAAGAGAGAGGAGAAAGGGTAAAAAGAGAGTGAGACTGACTGAGAGAGGAGGTAGAGAGAAAGAACGGGACAGAGTGACAGGGAGAGACAGAGGAAGGAGAAAGAGAGAGAGTGGGGCAGTGAGAAAGAGAGAGACAGAGGAGAGAGAGAGAAGAGGCAGTGAAAGAGAAGAGAGGGGGGTAGTGAGAGAAAAAGTGACAGAGAGGAGGGGGAGCGAATGGGACGGAGTCAGAGAGAGGCAGAGGAGGGAGAAAGAGAGAGAGTGGAGGAGCAAGAAAGAGAGAGACAGAAGAGGGAGAGAGAGAAAGAAAAGGCACAGAAAGAGAAAAAGAGAGAGATGGTAGTGAGAAAGACTGACTGAGAGGAGGGGAAGAGAGAATGGGAGAGAGAGACAGAGGAGGGAGAAAGAGGGAGAGAAGAGGCAGAGAAAGAGAAGAGAGAGAGAGAGTGGGGGTAGTGAGAGAGAGACTGACTGAGAGAGGAGGGGTAGAGAAAAAGAGATGGAGTCAGAGAGAGAGACAGAGGAGTGAGAGAGAGAGGGGGAGTGAAAGAGAGAAGAGGCAGAGAAAGAGAAAAGAGAGAGAAGAGGCAGAGAAAGAGAAGAGAGAGAAGAGGCAGAGAAGGAGAAGAGAGAGAAGAGGCAGAGAAAGAGAAGAGAGAGAGAAGAGGCAGAGAAGGAGAAGAGAGAGAGAGTAGTGAGAGAGAGAGACTGATTGAGAGAGGAGGGGCAGAGAGAAAGAGATGGAGTGAGAGAGAGTTACTGAGAGCTAGAGAGAGAGTGGGGGAGTGAGAGAGAGAGATGGAGCGAGAGAGGGGAGTGAAAAAGAGAGGAGGGAGGGAGAGAGACAGAGTGAGGGAGTGAGAAATAGAGAGAGACTAGTGCTTGCGCTGCTGTATTGAGCCAGTTCATTTGATTATGAGGCATTGGCTGAGATTAAAAGCGGAGTTGATTGATCAGTTCTTGGGAGGGAGAGGCCAAGCATTCCGACTTCTTCCTCCTCCACAGTATTCTGCCTTTTATGTGTGTGTCGGAAAACTGCAAAAACAAGAGCTCTATATCTATGTTAATTAGCCAGGCCTCTGCTCTCTGCATGTTAATCAGATGGTGCATTTAGGTACAGCTCCAATACCTCACATGCCCCAAGAGCTACACTACACATCTGTTTTTGGAGAGAAACTAAAATTATATCGACTTTTTTTTCCATGGGACAACAATAAGAGAAGCAGGTGATGAGCCATCCTCCAAAAATGTTACATAGTACACCTTTAAAGGGACAGTATATGTAAGATTTGATACGAGGTAAACATGATCAGATCAAATATATTTTTGACTAATAACAGTTCTAATGCTGATTTATTCTTAATTACAAAACATTAGACATGATGGCCAAGTTGTTTATGTTATAATTTGATATTTTGATTCTCAGAATTCTCAGAATTAACCTCTCTTGAATCTCCACTTTGTGATGTCATGTGGTAATACAGGAAGTGCTTTATACACCTTCGCTAGAATCATTTGGATAATATCAGCTCTGGAATTGTCAGCCTTTACTGAACTAAAGGCAAAAGGAGCTTTTAATATGAAAACTACCACTTTATGACATCACAAGGTGGAACAGAGCATTATTTTTAGACAAACTAATAAAGAAGGGTTACTTAAACATATGTGAGTGAAACAAAACACAACTCCGAGCATGTTTTTGATGAGATAACAACGTTCTAACATGGCTAAAAGCTCACAAGAGTCCATAGACATTGACATGCAGTGTGTGTGCAGACTGGGCTTGTGTCTCCTGATGTTTGGTGCTTTTATGGGAGAATCATTTCTCTTGGAGGGCTTTGTTTTCACGCAGCTCAACCTCAACAACAAAGAACCAAAACAGAAAAAGTAGCTTCAAATGCATCCATCAGGGCACAGGTATTATTTATGTGTGAGATTTGTCTTTGAGTAGAAAATAAACTTCAAAGTCTTCCGGTGCCTTAGACATAAACAACAGCTGTGCAGTCAGGAATTGGCAAAGTAGAGGCTGACGAAATATTACGTAATTGTATCTCAGTATTGCTTTGTTTAATGCCGCCACAAAGAGATGCTCAAGAAGAAAACTTTTTCTGCAGGAATGGTCTTGCATCAGGATAGGGAGCTGATATTAATGGTCCTGTATTACAGAAAAGTGACTCTTATGAGCTTTAAGCCTAGACTGTATAAAGACGTGGAGTGTGACATCACCCACAGCGTTCAGCTCAAGTCAAATGAAGCTCATTGAGGCTAGCGGTTTAGGGGCCATATTTGGAGCCAGGCTCCATATTTGGAATTCCAAACTAGAGTATCATAGCAACCAAAGAGCCAATATGGAGCGAAGCTGTGGAAGGTAACGCCCCTTCCCACCCACACCAGCTGGTTTAACAGGGGGAGGGTGCTTAGCATTGTTGTCATTGTCAATCAACCCTGTTGCTAATGCTACCGGAAGTGACCTCGGGGAAAGAATGCAATTGATTTGTCCATTATTATGTTCATATCTTGAGTTACTCACACAATAGCAAAATAAAAAATACCAGAATCACGTAAAGCTGTGTACATTTATATAAACAGTCTGTGGCTTTAAGCCATGTTATAATGATGTTACCTCCTCAAAAACATACCTTGTTTCATTCACACATGTTTGAGTAACCCTTTATTATTAGTCAGTCTACATTTCCAAAGCTCAAAATGCTCTGTTCCACCTTGTGATGTCATGAAACAGTATTTTTATATTTACTTAAATAGAGATTTGCAATTCCAGGGCTGAAATGGTCCAAATGATTCTAATGAAGGTGTGTGGAGTTTAAAAACACAGTGGAGCACTTCCTTAGCATCACAAGGTGGAACAGAGTGTTTTCTGTTTGAGAGAAGAACTCAGCCTAAATATGCAGAGTCTGTGTGTTAAACATGTGTGAATGAAACAAAACACAACTCCAGGTCTGTTTCTGATGAGGAAACATTATAACATCGATCATAAAATAGTGTAACATGAGCCCTTAAACTTCACACACGAGCTGGTTTATTTCATCACACATAATGACAAATGTGACATCGATCTGTGTGATTTCGATGTACGTGTGAAACTCAAAGTGTTGATTGAGCTGAGATTGAATTTGTCTGGTTCAGTTTGTCTGTGCAGGCTGTGAATTACATCAAGAGGGAGGTAGTGGTGTAAAGTGTGCTCCACTGCTGTAATCTCATAATATAGACCCTTTACAAGTGTGCAAACAGAAACAGTCTAAAGTCCAGAATATAATGTGATTTAAATAGAGACATTGGGATTAGCTGCAGTCAAAATGGACTGTGAGCTTTAGCCATGTTATAATTTTGTTACCTTATCACAAACAGACCTGGAGTTGTGTTTTTTCATTCACATGTTTGAATAATTCTTAATTATTAGTCTGTCTACATCTCCAAAGCTCAACATGCTCTGTTCCACCTTGTGATGTCATGTAGTGGTAGTTTTCAAGTTAACACTTTTTTTTAACCTTTAGATCAGTAGAGGTTGGTAATCCCAGCTTTAAAATTATCTGAATGATTGTAGTGAAGGTGTCTGGAGTTTAAAAACACAGTGAGCACTTCCTGTATCACCACATGACATCACAAAGTGGATATTTTCAGTTTGAGAGAAATGTAATATGGGCCCTTTTTATGTATTTGAGCTGAATTTGTTTTGGTCCAGTGTTGTATAAGCTGCTCTTGAGGTCAAAATAAGGTCACTGTGTCTGCGTCTAATTATATAAAGTGTTTTACTGTCCAAAAATCAAGAAGTGTGGTATTAGCATGCTAGTGTTTGTTATCATACTGTGACATAACACTCCTCTCTGGTCTCTGAAAGTTGTGAAAATGGCTTATCAAGTCATTGTGGTGAATAATTAGGATAAGGTAAAAGAGGAATAACTTAGGACAACTACGAAATGAACTAGAAGAAGTACTCAACTCTGTTACTTAAGTAAAAGTACAGATACTGGAGTAGAAAATACTTAAGTAGAAGTATCAAATGAAAAAATCAACTTAAGTAAAAGTATTAAAGTACCTGTAAAAATATACCTAAAGAGTAAAAAGTGATTTTGAGCAGATGAGTTCTTTAAGGCTTCAAATGTAGTGATTTTGATTGATAGTGTAGTTCAACAGAAACTGAATCGAACATTTTTTTCTAGCTGTTTTTTTAGTTTTTATATTTTTGTTTGCTCAAATTATGAACGTGTTAATAAACCCTCAGCATTTTCTGCAAGTGTCAAACAATCATGAAAATACTTTTACTTTTCAGTCCAGTTCAAAAATGTAGTGGAGTAGGAAGTACAGATACTGCTCTCAAATGTAGTGAAGTAAAAGTTAAAAGTATCCACTGTAAAATAGACTTAAGTAAAGTACAGATATAGAAGTAATAGCACTACTTCTATTACATTACATTCCACATTTTTGATGAAGGCAAAATCGTGTGGTGTGGGTTTGGCTGGACAACAGTTTACAAAAATGTTGACCCGACAGTAGTTTGTTCTTAAGTTTTACTACATATGATACTTGGATCTCAGTTGCAGTTTTGAGGCTAGAAAACAGTATTTTTCCATATTTAAAATTGTCACCTTTTAGCTATGATGTCAGTTAATCCTTCACTTTGCCTCCTGTCAACTCGATTGTGGTAACAGCACCTTCAAGGGTCTATTTTCTGTGGCAATAAATCACTCTTCAAAACTGTACAGGTCTAAACGAGGTATTAATTTCATCAGTATCTTTTGAACACAGTGAGGCGGAGAAAGACGAGCCTTTATGAACGATGCTATCAGACCAAGCGTTGACGTTCAGAGGATGTCAGAGATACGGGGAGTTTAGTTTAGCTTCAGCCTTAATGAGTCAGGACCAGGAGAATCTCAACGCTTAAACAGATTCAGTTTGTAGTCACTAAACGGTATTATGGTAGAGCTGGAGTTTATCAAAGTCAAATAAAAATGCTCAGTTTGAATCACAAAGGCTGTGATTTGTTTGGGAGAAAACCATAGACTGTATATATAAATGAACAAAGCTAACCTGCTAGCCGCTGTGTTCCAAACAGGAAGTGATCATGGGAGTGCTTCCAGTTCCATCGACTCTGGCTTCAATTCACTTTACATTGGAAAACCGTGGTCCCTCTCTCTGTAACTTCTGCCATCAGCTTCATCATTTTGGTCTTAAAATGCTTGTATTAACCCGCTCTGCATGATCTAGGTATTTATTTTCATCGCCTTCATCAGCCTCACTCTGGATTGACTCTTCGTTGCTATGTCACTTGCAGTCAGAATTCTTAATATGGAACTTGGCTCCAAATTCGTCCCTATCACTGCTCTAGCCTCGATGAGCTTCATTTGATTGGAGCTGAACGCTGTGGGTGACGTCACATTCACTTAGTCCACTTCTGTATACAGTCTGTGGAGAAGAGTGAATAATGAAAAGTGATAAATTGGATGAGTTCTGTAGTTCAGACCTTTAACAATGTCTTTTTTTTTTTTTTTTTTTTTGAAGTTCATGTGATTCTTGTATTAGTTTAGCAGTAATGTTTTTGTCTTCTCTCAAAAAGGTTGCTGCTATTGAGGTGTTTAAAGAAGACACTGGCTTTTCGGGGAGTATTAGTATTAAAGGTCCTGAATTACGCTATTTTCAGATCTACGTTATAGTGTTTTTTTCCTCATCACAAATACGCCTGTTTCATTCACACACGTTTAACACACAAACTCTGCATATTTAGGCTGAGTTCTTCTCTCAAACCAAAACACTCTGTTCCACCTTGTGATATCATGTGGTGATACAGGAAGTGCTCCATTGTGTGTTTAACCCTTTAAGGACTGAGCACACTATAGACCATTGTAGCTCGCCTAGACTTTTATTCTTTTAGCCATAAAAATCACGTTAATGTAAGTATCAGACTGCTTTGGAGATGCAGGCAGACTAATAATTAAAGAAAATTAATAACGTTAAATGCACTGTACCTGATTTGTACTAGTTCGTTTGCAGTAGTCCAAAGTTATTAATCACTTACCTTATGCTTAAACTTATATAAGTATTGTCATCACATAAATCTAACAAGTAGCATGGCAAAGCGCACTTACTGCTCATATACTTGAAGAACGTTTTAGACAATGGGGATAATTCTGTTGTTTCGTCACATGGCGTCAATAATTATGAATAATGGTAAATATGTAATAATATTAAAATCTCTGTTGCTCAAATCAAACTGTGTTATAAATCAAATATGGAGTGATTTATCTGGCGACCCTAGATTCACACAAAGTGGATTAGACAACATAAGGAGTGATATACTTTCCTCAGGGTCTGCGGCTGGTTTCTGCACGAGGTCAATAGTATCATGCATTTTTAATAGTGACATTTTCAAGACATTTTAGACTTGAGGAAACTTAGGGGAAAAGCAAAGACACCACACTGTGTTTCAGGTAGAGGTTATGAGGAGGATGCTCTGAGGCTGCTGTATAAATTCATAGGGTGAACAGAGGTGAACCGACAAGCTACACTGTTTATAACTTTCACCCATAAGGCAGAGCACTCCCATTAAAACAGGGAGTGTGAAGTAGATCAGGTTCAAGGTCTTAGCGCCGGCGCGGCCCTCGTAGTGAAAAAGAACCGGACGAAAAGGGTAGTCTGTGATGTCAAAACTGTCATCAAATTTGTAATAGTAAAAACCTTGAAAATATAAAATCAGCAGAGAAGTTTTCCGTCCCTAATAGTGTTGTCTCGCCCTCAGCTGACCAATGAAAATATATACAGTGTATTTATACCATCAAAACAATCATACCCGTTTAGTCTAGTTAAAGTGACTGGAGGCCGCTAGATGCACAAACAAGAGAGAAACCTGCGTGTAACAACAGATGGTACTATGAAGGTTAGGTCAAAGAGATCCACAACAATACAAGTAAAGATTTAAGGTATAGAAAGAAGAAACATAAACTTTGTATTCACGATTATTGGTAAATAGGACATGTTCACATTTTTATATAGTGCTTATCCAACTTCAAGGCTCAAAGCGCTTTACATCAAGGAACCACTCACCCATTCACACACACATTCATACACACATTCATACACCAGTGTACACCTACACTGGGGGCAAGGTTGGTTAAGTGTCTTGCCCAAAGACACAATGGCAGCATTCATACACCTAACCGCTCTACCAGTGATATTTACGTTGAGATGGGGATTTGGCTATCATCCTTCAGATCAGTGGACAAACACTGTACTGCCTGAGCTAGTGTATTGTTTACACACCTGACTAAACAATGGTTTCCAGGGACTGCAGGTGGAAACTAGCAATTTTGCCAGTATTAAATGCCAGGGAGAAGAGGTGGGTTTTCAGTCCCGTCTTAAACTGCGTTAAAGACTGAGAGGATCTGACATGCAGAGGGCGCTGTGTCATATTCTTGACGCTGCTACAGAAAAAGCAGAAATAAACACGTAAACTAAACTAAACTAGACACCATGAGCAAACAACAGTGAAATTCTAAAGTGCCTTCATGTTTCTCATAAGTATTATTTTTATTATATTGATTTATAATGATTGATTGTGGGATAGTATCACCATCCATCCAATTTTTTCCGCTTATGTGGGGCTGGGTCACTGAGGTAGCAGTCTGAGCAGGGAATCCTAGACTTCTACCACCCCAGACACTTCCTCCAGCTCCTCTATGTAGTATCTGTATTAAATATTTATCACAAATGTATCTAACAAATATAAAAAGTAATGACAGTGGTATTTTGATCATCATAATCGTTATCTGATATATACTCTGACACAAAGACAGTAAATTATCAAATCAAGATGTCAAAAAGTATTAAGTTTATACAGACTACATCTCTATGTAGAAGCCTTCAGTCATCGTATATGAACCTGTATTTGGGTAATAATGTATTTAAAAAGTCTCAAGTCGTACAATAGAAATAATCGTTTGACGTGTCGACTACTGAAATAATGATTAGTTAAAGCCCTATTCATCAACAGGGAAACTTCCATCCAAAATGTATTTTTGCTCTTGTAAACACAGTAATTATCACTCCAGGCTCTAACACAGGGGAGCACCCACACGCCTTCACTGCTCTGTGCTAAAATTAACAGTGACACGGCCTTTCCTATGGTCTTTCCCGTATTATCCTTTCTTTCTCTTCTCCTCTCTCCTACGCTTCCTCTCTTTCGCTCTTCTCCCTCATGTTCCCTGTCCCTTCTCCCTTTCTTTCTCCCCCTCTCTTCCTCTCCCTCTCTTTCGACCCTTCTCTTTCTCTCTGTGTCTCCTCCTCTCCTCCCTTTGTCTCTCTCTTCCTCTCTCCCCCTCTCTTTCTCTCCCCTTTCGCCCTGTCTTTGCTTTTTTCTCTCCCCCTCTCTTTCTCTCTGTTCCTCCCTCTCTCTGTTCCTCTCTCTCCTTTTCTTTTTATCCCTCTCTTCGCTTCCTCTGTCCCCTTTCTGCGCTCCTCCTCTCTCTCTTTCATTCTCTTTCTCTCTTCTTTCCCTCTATCACTCTCTTTATCTCTTCCTCTCCTAAAACAAAATGTCTCTAAATAAACGTTTTTTTATGATCACCACTGTATTTTAATCTGTATTGCGTATCGAGTCTATTCCTTAGTATCGAAATGGAGTCATTTTAATATTGTGATGACACTAGAGGTCATTATCCAGCTGCATTTTTAACAGCGTTTTGACAATGGCGGTGACTCAAACTGCAGTTTCGATTTGATAGTGAGTAATTATGCAGCCCTGTCTCGTACTATATGAGTATTTCTTGTGGGAGATTCCTCATGTTTTTTCAAACGGCACATCAGCAGCTGTCACTGGACCCTGCACTGCGTCAGCCTCTTTAATTGGCCTGGCTGTGGTCTGCTACTCGCTCAGCACAATTGGAGTCTATTACACCACAACACCCCCACCCCCACCACCTCCTCTCTCTGTCCCCCCCCCCCCCCTTCCTCTCTCTCTCTCTCTCTCTCTCTCTCTCTCTCTTTCCTTCCCTCCCTTTTCTATCCTTCTACTCCCTCTCCCTTTACTATCTATCTGCCCTTGTCCCCTACTTTCTCGCTTCCTCACCCCCTCTCTCTCCTCCCCTCTATCTTCCCCACCTCTCTCCCCCTCTCTCTCCCTTCCTCTCTCTCCCCTTTCTATGTCCCTCTGTCTTTCTCTCTCACTCCCTTTTCCTTTTCTCTCCCTGTCTCTCCCTCTGTCTCTCACTTCTCCTCTCTCTTTCTTTCCCCCTCCCCTTTGAACATACCCCCTCTCTCCTACTCGCGCAGCACAATTGGAGTCTATTACGCCCCAACACCCCCACCCCTCCACCACCTCCTCTCTCTGTCTCCCCCCCTTCCCTCTCTCCCCTTTCTGCATCTCCCTTTCTCTCTCTCTATTTCCTTCCCTTTCTATGTCTCTTTCTCCCTCCTTCTACCCTCTCTTCCCTTACTATCTACCCACCCTCGTCCCCTCCTTTCTCGCTTCCTCCCCCCTCTCTCTCCTCCCTCTCTATCTTCTCCCCCTCTCTCACCCTTCCTCTCTCTCCCCTTTCTATGTCCCTCTCTCCTTCTCATCCCGTCTTTCTCTCTCACAACCTTTCCCTTTTCTCTCTCCTCCCCCCTTGTCTCTCTCCCTGTCTCTCCCTCACTTCTTCTCCTTGTCTCACTTCTCCTCTCTCTATCTTTCCCCTCCTCTTTGGACGTACCCCCTCTCTACTACTCACTCAGCACAATTGCGTCTTCTTACCCCTCCCCTCCCCCCTCCTGCCCCCCTCCTGCCCCCCTCCTGCCCCCCTGTCCTTCCCTCTGTATCATTAGTGTAATGCTTTGGTTTCCTCTGAGCTGCTGAGAAATGGGAGATTCCAGCACACTGAGGGGGAGGGGCCAGGAGCGAGCATGAGTCACCCCAACTCTTTCATAATCCCATACTTTGCAGTTTTGTTTTTATATATTGAACTGTAGAAACTTTTGAGTAGCGTAGTTGCCGGTAAAGTGCTCGCCGTCTGGTCTGAAGGTCTGCGGTTCAAATCCTGCTCTTAATATAAATGGTACATGGTCACATTTTTATATCGAGCTTTTCCACCTTCCAAGCACTCAAAGAGCTTTACATCAAGGAAACACTCACACATTCATATGCACACAGACACTCGGGGTGACATGGGTGAAGTGTTTTGCCCGAGGACACAACGGAAATATTCATCTGTGGGAGTTGTAATCGCACCGCCAACCTGTGGTTTAGTGGATCTGACCGCTCAACCATTGATGTTTATGTTGAGAGCGGGATTCTAACCGTCAACCTTCAGATCAGTGGACAAACACTCTACCAGCTGAGCTAGTGTTGCCCCAAAATAAACATCATTGGTAGAGCAGTCAAATCCACTGACCTACAGGTTGGTGTTTCAGTTACAGCTCCCACAGATAAATACAGTTGTTGTGTCCTTGGGCAAGACACTTAGCCTTCCCTCCCAGTGTAAGTGTACACTGGTGTGTGAATGTGTATGGAGTGGTTCCTTGATGTAAAGTGCTTTCAGTGAAAGTAGAAATTGAATTTTACCATTTTGATTATTTTGTGTAAATATGAATATTGAGCATGTCATTCATAATAATAAATAGAGCTAGAACTTATAAATAAGGATGCTTACATGGGCCATTTTACATTCATTTCACATTTGTCTGATACTAAAACCTTGACTAATACATTTAAAGAGATGTTTTATCAGATTTCTGTTGAACTGAATGCTATGAAATAATATCACATTTTCTTAAAGCCTGGATAATGGTTTCATCTTTATTTATTTACATGTAGCACTGCTTTTTGTGTGAACTAAAGCTGTCTACTATTTCAGAAAGTATTCACTGTGATTGTTTATATCCATCCGTCAGTCACACAGAGTCTGACACTGAACATTGAACAGCTGCGTTAAAGGGGTCATATTTTGTAGAATGGACAATGAGACCCATATTATAATTCCTAAAGACATGTGCTGCGGATCGATTAGTTGACCAAAAGGGGGCGGGGCAAAAGCTCTCAAAATTAGTACATATCTCTATGTATCTGACCCAAACTATATTCAAAATACTACAGATGTATGTGAGTTCATGCAAAAACAACCATGATACAGCGAAGTACTAGGAAACTGCCTGGTAAATTTGTCTATGTATTTTTTTATTGATCTCAGTCTGGTCCCCACATCCTCTGTTGTGTCTTAAGCCCGGCCAAATGTTATCGTGCAGTCAGGTCCATTTTTTTTCAGTGACATATGTGAAACGAAAGAGCTCATTGGTCATCAATGATTTACAAATAAAATCACATTTCTCTCTCCTCAGATTAACAGAGTGCACTGCTTCGCTCATTGATTTAACAGAAATCCGCAATGTTTTTCAGTCCCTTTTGCCTTGATTTTTTTTTTTCCTTTACTATTTCCAATAAGGATGGACCACGCATGTCTCTGATTGGCTAATCCACCTGTCAATCATGGCCATTTGAAAACAGGGAGATTCAGCGGTGTCCAGACTCAGATATTCGTAAAATATTGAAGAAGTGTGTATTCTGGATCCCAGGCAAATAAAACTCATTATTTACTCCCAAATCTTAAGCAAACTCAGTCCTCTCTGTTGTTGTCCCATGTAAATCTTTATAACTGTACTCGGCCATGACTATGACACCATCAATTGATTAATCGATTAAACAACTACTGCCAGTGGAACAGTTCTCCCTCATCATTACGTTTCTCAGAGTTGTATGTAGATTTATTTATACATGTTTGAGTAATCCTGTATTTTTGGTATTTGAGACTTGAACGCTCAGAAAATGTCCCGTATCCTCAAACCCAGGCCACACCTCACATCTGACATGGGGTAAAAAGAATACTATTTTTGTAATTCAAATGGTATTCATGTTTTTTGTGTGTTGTTTTCCAGGCTGGCTGCTGCACCATGTCCTCTCCCAGCAGTGAGGATATCTCCGGCTACCACCTGAGCGGTAACTGTATTTTTACTTCATTGAGATGTTTTGGAATTTAGACCATTATAGAGGAGATTCTAGGTGTATTCACATTTGTCCTGATTTGGTCCTGGTTTGAGACAAGTTTAGGTAATATGTTGATCTGGTTTAGTTCTGTTCCAGTCCTGATTTAGTCCTGGTCTAGTTCCGGGTTTAGTTCCAGTTTAGTCCCAAATTTTATGTGGTTTTTGTGCATTGTACTGTTAGTTTGGTCACATAAACAGCAAATATTACATGCAGCATAGGCAAGTCAAGTTTATTTGTATTGGTGCATAAAGTAATTCGAAGTGTTTTACAGAATAAGAAAGACATTAAGATGACAATACAACAAATCAACACATAAATAATCACAAATAATCATCATAAAATCAACACTAAAAGAGAAGAGCGCAGAATAAAAACCTTTCAGTCGTATGAACTGATTTTGATGGATTTAAACATTGTCAGAGTAGAGGCCTGTCTCACATCTTCAGGAAGACTGTTCCAGGTTTTAGCTTCATAAAACTGAAACACTGATTCTCATGTTTAGTCCTGACTCTGGGACCAGCAGGAGGCCGGTCCCTGAAGTCCTCAGAGTGTGAGATGGTTCATGTGGCTCTAACATATGGGAGATGTTCTTTGGTGCTGGTCCATGTAGAGAATTGTTCAGAGGCAGAGCTGCTTTAAAGTCTATTCTCTGAGCCACAGGAGCCAGAGACCTGAGCACAGGACACATGTGTGAAGTACTTCCTGGTTCTAGTCAGGACCCGAGCAGCAGTGTTCTGGATGTACTGCAGCTGTGTTAAGGCTCGTTTGGAGAGGCCAGTGAGCAGGACGTTACAGTAGTCTAACCTACTGGAGACAAATGCATGGATAAGTCCCTAAGTCTGGTTTAGACAATATGCAAGTAAACAAGAAAATATTCTGTCTAAAAATGTGTAACTCACTAGTTTAGACCTCTACAGATATGTTCTGAAATGCATGTGTCTGTTTATCAGGTCATATTTGCATCTGCAAACAGGACATGTTTAAAATGTGCCCTCTTAACAGAATCCTAATTTTAAAATGTCAAATCTACAATCACACTTGTAATTTTCCAAAATATTATTCTAAGATCGTTCAGTGTCTCAATTCCTAGGGTCTTGTCGGCTGCGGATGGCCAGGGAAACCCACTGAACCAGCTCTATCATTGCCTCCTCGTTTACATTATAAAAGTGAAATAAACCTGTCAGTGTGCCTCCATAGATGAGATTTATCTACAAGACGTCTCATCCTCATTATGTGGAAAAGACCATGTGACACATACACTGTAAAAAATGAATTCCTCTGTAGCTTAAATGACCCATATTACTCCATTTTCTGATCTATGTTATAATGTTGTTTCCTCATGTAAAAAGTAGCTGAAGCTGTGTTTTGTTTAATTCTCAAAGCTCACATGAGTACATTTTGTGTAATATAGGACCTTTAAATGACTGGAAACCAATAGAAAGTACTTTTAGTATTTTTAATGTTAATGCTCCTGGATGTGTTAATGTGCTCTGTGAACCGAAACGTAATTGCAAATCTAATAGCAATCGTAACACTTACTGAAATGCACTTTTAATGGCTTTTGACTGAGCTAATTATCAAAAGGGAAAATATTGTGAATGTTTTGTTTTGGTTGTTTGTGAAGATACGCAAAACATATCAAGTATATAATTTATGATAAAAATGCTGCATAAATAACGAATTAAAAGTAAAATGGGGAAAGCTAACTGGAAGCACTGCTCTGTCTGAAGCTCTGTTGCTCAGGTTTGACTTTAATCTGATCTTTGTTTTAACACAATCTGATCTTAAAGAAACAAGTCACATAAAACTACAGTCAAAAGACATACATGCAGTTCCCCTGGCGTGTTGTCACTGCAGAATATCAATAGTTTACTGTATTTGTTTTCTTGTATTGTGAACTGTGCATTCATAGTGCACTGCTGTGTCTGTGTGTGCAGTGGTGCGTGACCCGCCTGGCTGGGAGGCGGGCCTGTACGTGGTTGGGTTCCTGGTGCTGCTGGGAGCAGCGGGGCTCAACATCTGGAAACTCTGGAAGTCTGGGACATTCCCCACTCCGTCGCCGTTTCCCAACTTTGACTATCGATATCTGCAGGAGAAATATGGCACCTCTTTCTCAGAAGTCAGACAGAAGGTACTCATCCTGAATGCACTGAATCAAATATCTCTCTCAAAACTGTAACACAGGAGGATAATGTATTGATACTCTGCAGATGATGTCATTAACGTACTCTGGGGATGTGGTGCTAGCTGTAGGCATGCTCTGTCTGAGGCTTTATTCAACTTTAGTCTGAGCTTTATTTTAATACAATACAATGAACATAAATAACTGACTTAGTTGGAGCTACAAGATTTCTGCTGTTAAACAACTCCCTCTCAATTAACATTACAGTCACAAGCTAGCTAGCATTAGCCAACAGGTTTTCAGTTAGTCATTCTCACCTTTTTTGTTGAAAATCAAAAACCAGAACCATAAATGCTCATATTGATCACAGGCTCATGAAAATATGCTGTTTAAATAGATTTTGTATTTTTTTTCTTTTTCTTTTTCTTTTTTTTTTTTTACTTCTTTGGCAGTGTTTCCTAATGTGTGCATTGTACCACCATGGTAACTGATGAGCATTCCACCATACACATACATGTAGAACACCCCCAGCATGATGTCACTGCAAAGCATCAATTGTAACTTTCTGCATTTTTAATTATATGTTTTTATGGCTTAAAATACTATGCAAAAACATGCATTCCCACTATGAGAAAGTTCCCCTCTCCACAGATCAAAGTTTATAATTTTTCTTCCTGGTTGAACACGGGCAGCCTGTGGTGGAATTACCTTAGCAACCACAATGTAAACAAAGACCAACGTGTTTTAAAATGACACAATAGTTACGACTGGACTAATAATAATAATAAATGACCTGTATTGTGTCAAATGAAGATTTATTCTGTTTTACAACTCAGCGCTTCTTCCTGTATTGTTGTACATTTCTTCTCAAGTTTTTTTTTATTTATTTTTTTTCCGCTGTAATGTGGCTAGCCCATTACAAAGTCCTGAACTTAAGGCAACAGGAAAAATGACAAACCCATAAGAAGTTTAAAGTGTTTATTAATACAAACAGTGGGGTGATCGGGCTTTCTCTGTTGCTGGGCCCAAACTTTGGAACAAACTGCCCCCTGATGTGCGCACCATTACTGACTTTGGTCTTTTTAAATCCAGGCTCAAAACATATTTATTCAGACTGGCCTTCAACACCTAGTAATGTTGTGACACATTATCATTATTTATATTTTGTTGTATTAATGTATTTTATTCTATTTTATTCTCCTATTTTACTGTTTTAGTATGATTTTAACTTGTTTTAATTTGATTTTACTGGGAAGCACTTTGGTCACTTTGAGTGTTGTAAAGTGCTCTACAAATAAATGTTGATTAATTGATTGATTGATTAAATTGAAAGGGCTTGCAGTTAAAATGTCCTGTAACAAAAGAAATCTCTATACGTGCATTGGCTAATTACTTTTAATTGAATTGTTTGACTTTATTCTTACCTGTTTTGTCTGCGGTTTTAGCACGCTAGCTTTTATCTTTACATGTGCTGGAGAATGTAGGCAATTAGGGAAGGTGCGCTATAAAAGGAGCCAACCTCAATCTGCTCGGTGGAGGTGCTGCGTGTACAGGCTGGTTTTTAAATGTGTTCGGTAATAAACACACTTGGGTCATCTCAGCTCTGCTCTGTTACTCGTTGTGCTATCCGAGGTATTACATCCACAAACTGCCACTTAGACTAACTGTTGTAAAACTCGTGATATAGCAATTTTATCACGAGTCAATTTTTATCACCATATTACTCAGCCCTAATCTGAATGTCTGCTTTTACTACAGATTGAAAGATATTTCTGCAATACTTTTCAGTCCACACATCTCTATTGTACTGGAGGTCATTCATTTTACATCAATCATTTCTACTGTTCGTTTGTTTCAGAGAGTGGCAGCTAACAACCACCGGCGCACCTCCACAACCTCGAGCCGTAAGCCCAGCCTGGCTCTGGGCGACACCCCGGACGGCCTCAGGGACCTGGGGCACCTGGAGCTGATGGACCCCTCCGGACTCAACCCGCTCAACCGCTCCATATCTACAGACTCTCTCAGCTCCATCTCCTCCATCGCAAACAACTTCGGACACGACTTCACTGTGGGGCAGCTTGAGGTTCGTGGGGGTCTGGATCTGTCACTATAATTACCGTACTGAAATAACTTAATGATCACTAAATGAGAAATGGTGGGAAAATGGTGGAAAGGAACGAAGAAAAAGCTGTAAAGTGCTGTACTTAATTAGAATTTTCAAGATTTACTTTTACTTCACTATATTTGAGAGCAGGTATCTGTACTTTCTACTCCACTACATTTTTTAACTGGACTGAAAAGTAAAAATTTATTTTCCTATGATTTGAGGGGTTATTTTTTTTAGTTCAAACTTCGGCTTTAAGCAAACAAGAATAAATACACCAAAATATTTAAAAATGAATTTGTATTGCTGCCGTTGACCATAATATGCACACTTTTTAAAGCAGTATCACTGAATTTGCACTTTAACAAATTAACAACACTTTGTAACTTAGTAACTTTTTACCTCTGTATCTGTACTGTCATTTAAGTAACAAAATTGAGCACTTCATCCACCACTGTTCTCACGTGGGGCTCATTCTGCTTTTTGACTGAATAATCATCTTGAGAAACAAAAAAACCCCACCAAATTAGATTGGGAACCCAAATTTACATTAACATTAAACTCAGTACTGTTATCCCCATGTCTAATTGTACATTTTGCTTTACTCCACAGGTGACGTTGGAGTACGAGGCCAGCAGACAGGTGGGGCAGAGTGTTGGCTTCCTGCACATCCAGCTGCACCAGGGCAAAGATCTCCTGGAGCGGGAGGAGGGGGACTTCCCCGGCTGCTTCATCCGAGTGTCTCTGGGGCCTGACGAGCTCAACGTGGGGGTGACGCGGGTGAGGCGCACAGACACTGCACCATTTACACAACTGTCTTTAAGATAACGAGCAGGGCTATGGTAGGGTTTGCAGGTACATGGTCTATCTTTTTCAAGGTACTCATTTGCTGGTGTTTTTAATGCCATACTGTGAACAATTCTAGGCAAAGCATGACATCACTGCTTTTTCAGATGGCTTGTACTCATCGATTTCAGCTTCCTGTTATATGTGACATTTTGATGACTTTTTCCCATGCAACAGATATAATATTTTATTTTAAATTGTCATTCGCTATGGCAACAATCCTACCTTTTCATCTTTCAGAAACCCATGGATAGTGCTGTTGGCAGGATTTGTAGGAGCATTGTCTCTCATCTATACTTTATACTTTTATTTATTTATGTATTTAGACTAGAGGCTTATCCGATTTTAGTCCCATTTTGATTATTTTCCCAAAGTTGTGTTACTACAAACTCATTCACAGCCCTATAAGAGAGCAGTGTTGTAGTTTCCTGCAGTTATTGCTTTGCACTGAAGTGTTCAAGTTCAAATAAAACTTTATCTGAATTCTTCCGGCAACAGGTCACCCAAGACGAAATATCAGCTGATTTAAGGTTTATAAGATTCAAGGTTGATAGCTGATGTGCTAAAAAGGGCATCGTGCATTTCGACATAATAAATAAACCAAATTACCCATGTGAAAATGAAACAAATTACATTCCTTGGCATAATGAATGAAATCTGTTTTTCATAATATCAAAACCACTTATTTGTTTGGATATTGGATTTGCACACAGCACCAGAACAAATAACACGTCCATTTTGTATTACAGTAATACAACAATGATAATCATACAAATGAAGCACTGTTCCAGAGGGTCACACCAAGCTTCCCCCTCACTTCAGTCCATCTGTTAAACAACTGATTAAACGGCAAGACAAAATGAATGTGTTTGGATCAAGACTAAGAAAGTGAATTTTATATTCTAATCTGAACAAGTTAGCAGCGTCTGATTATTAAAGGGCCTGTACCTGATTTTAAACCATGAGGAACATTTTTCTGCCACTGTGATATCGCACCATGACAGAAACAAGTGTCATGTGCTGGTTTGCATATAGTTCTTCAATTTCCACCGACTTAAAGCATTTCCGTCACTGTTGAAAATGCACCTTGACAGTGTCTGGAATAGTGTCAGGCAGTTGTGTCTCCATGATTTTTTGTAACAATCACTTGATACAAAACAAAATGCATAGATTATGGTCACATTTTTATATAGCACTTTTCCACCTTCAAGAAGCTCTTTACATCAAGGAACCACTCACCCATTCACACACCAGTGCATACAGACACTGGGGGCGAAGCGTCTTGACCAAGGACACAACAACAGCTTTCATTTGTGGGAGCTGGAATCGCACCGTCAACCTGTGGGTCTGTGCATCTGACCGCTCAACCAATGATGTCTACTTCAGATCACCGTCCGCCATATTCTCTGTTTTACCGTATCAATGTATTTCTTAACTAGCTGTTTTTACTATACAATGCGTGTTGTAAAGAGTATTTATCGTGACCAAAATGAATTAAGATCAGGCCATTTAAACAACATGCTTGTGGACCACTAATGAACTACACTTGTGAGAGACATAGATGTATATAAACAGGTAAACCTCTCGGGCTACGGTTAATTAACAGTTAAATCATGTTGACTGAACGCTGTGCGGCTGAGCGCTCTCACATAGACTACAGTGGAGGAGTGAAGTCTTGTCGCTCAGAGGCCATTTTGATTTCACCTCATCTGTGTTTAAGGCTGAAGTTTGGCCCCAGACAGCGATCCGTGCAGCGAGTCAAAGAGCTGACAGACCAATCTCTGCTTGTTTGACAGCCGTGCACTTTCATTTCCCTGAAAGAGTCCCCTGGGAGACACACAGAGGAGCGACGGGTCCTTTACCTACAGCTGGGAGTAGATGGAGTTGGCTACAAGTAGATTGGTCATGAGGACTTAAAGTATTTAAAATCATACTTTTACATCCGTTAAAGAGGGTTTTTTTTTCTTTCTTTGGGGTACTAACTGTCAACTCATAAGCTATTTAGATCACCTTTTATTGTTTATTGTTGCATCCCGCTAATGAAACTAATGCACATCGCATCAGGTTTGTCAAGCTGCTGTGTACAGTTTCTATCATGTTTTTGTATATTTATAGAGAATTGTCGTGTGGGAGCATGGGTGACGTAGGCTTGTGGGTGGAGCACCACACAGAATCTTACAACTAAGAAAGGTTTGAATAGTGCCCAGGGGAGATCGCTAAATTATTGAAACATGCATAGATAACATCTAAAACCTCTTGCTTTCAATGAGGGAACAACGTTATAACGTAGTACAAAGTTAAAGCAAGCAATCTTCTTTCCTTCCTTGCATTTTGTTCCTGTTTGGAAGGAAGGAATGATGCAAGAAAGAAAGGATGCCTCCTCCCTTTGTTCCTTCCTTGCATCCTTTCTTCCCTGTGTTCTTCCTTCCTTTCTTGCCACCTTCCTTCCCCGATTCCTTGTCTCCTTGCATCCTTTCCTTCCTTGCCTCATTGCTTTCTTGCGTCTTTCCTTCCTTGTGTTCTTCCGTGCATCCTTCCTTGCATCTTTGCCTCCTTTCTTCCTTGCCCTTTCCCTTCTTTGCCTCCTCACTTCCTTACCTCTTTCCTTCCCTTGCTTCCTTGCATCCTTCCTTCCTTGTATCCTTCCATCCTTGTGTTCTTCCTTCCTTGCCTCCTACCTTTCTTGCTGCCTTGCCTCGTTTCTTCCTTGCATCTTTCCTTGTGTCTTTCCTGTCTTGCATCCTTGCTGTGCCTGATGTACATCTTATTACAGCAATTTAGAGACAAAAATTAGATATCAGCTGACCCGATATCTTGGAACCGATATCGGATACCAGTGTTGTATTGACGCGTCCCTAATCTTTTTCTGGATTATACACATTCTAAACATGTCTTGCCTAAGGACACAATGGCAACCTTAATCAGCTCTAAACCCTGAGTGACAGTAATTACTATACAAATAAAGGCAGTGATATTAGTATGGACGACATGCTAACAGACACGTGATTGCATTGTAGATGAAGTGGTCGGTCCCTTGCTAAATGTGTAAGTGGTTCCTAAAGATCTTTGATTACTGTGTTTAAGCCTCCATATCGACTCATTATGGTTGGCTCACATTCGGACAGAACAGGCCTGGCTTAGCTCAGTCTTTTGCACCTGCCACCAGCCTTCTGCTCCTTCAAAACGCTGCCAGGAAATTCAAAAGCTCTGCATCGCCATAACGAATGTGAGGGATTTGTGCGGTTCAAGGTTAGATTCATTTAAGTAATGTGTAATGCAGTAGTGTAAAGCAGACACCGTTTGTCCTGGTCTAGTCTATGTGTGTCTTGCCTCAGTTTAGTTGCAATTTTGATGTGTGGGTGTGACTGTGTCCTGGACTTGGGTTAGTCCTGGTTTAGTCTTTATCGTGCTGTTTAGTTCTTAGTGCTGGTTTGGTTCTATTTAGCCCTGGTTGATTTTCATCCAGTTCTTATATAATTATAATTACACTTAATGACAGTTTATGTTAAAGTGCTTTGGTGATAATAGTATAATATAAAAAAATTGTTAAATAAAGGCATTCGTTAAATCAAGTTCTACAAATAAGCAATAAGCTAAATATAATATCAAATATACATAGTGCATACAGCATAGTGCTGTTGTCCTGTAATAATCCTCCAGTCTTCAGTAGCTCTTTACCGTTTGAGCAGTGGACCTGAGAAAATGCTGACATCAGCAAACTCGTCTGTTTACTGTTTACGTCGACTGTTGCTATGGACACTTGTTTTTGTAAATACAGAGAGTAAATGAACCTTGCATGTGTTTCTCACTCAAGGATCATTCACTCTGCCTGTTTTGTTAGTCCATGTTGCTTCCTTACCTCCTTGCTTCCTTGCTCCCTTCCTTTCTTGCTTTATTGTGCTCCTGCTTCCTTCCTTCCTTGCATCCTTGCCTCCTTCCTTCCTTGCATCCTTGTTTCCTTGCACCTTTACCTCCTTCCAAGCCACCTTACGTTCTTCTTTTCTTCCTTGCCTCTTTGCGTCTTTGCTTCCTTGTTTCCTTGTTTTCTTGCCTTGGGTTCTTGCTTCCTTGCCTCATTGCATCCTTGCCTCCTTCCTTCCCTGTGTCCTTGTTTCCTTGCATCCTTGCCTATGTGTCTTTGCTTCCATGCCTCCTCCATTCGTTGCGTCCTTGCTTCCTTGTCTCCTTGGTTCCTTGTGTCCTTCCTTCCTTCCTTGCCTTCTTCCTTGCTTCCTTGATCCATGTCAAATAATGCAGACTCTTGTGCATATTTCCTTATTTAAAGATACAGTATGTAACCTTATGGAGGGGGCACATCACCTGCATGATCCTTTAGGCCAATTAAGAGTCAGGTTTGTGGAGATGCAAGCCCACCCACAGTAAGTACACATATTTTTTCAATGCAATAAAAGCATCCAAATCAACACACAATTATTGTAGTCTTTTTTGTCCAGATCTATCTTAGTTCTAGTTTAATAATAATACTTGTACACATTGCTCAGTATATGTTTGGCCCTACCTTCAGAATATCAGCAAGATTAGACCTGCTTTAGACCTGGTTTAGTTCAAAGTTAGACCAGGTTTAGTTCTACTTCAGTCCTGTTTTTCTAGTTTAGGCCTAGACTGTCAGACCTGGATCTTGTTTAGTCCCAGTTTAGACTTGGTTTAGATCTGGTGTAGACTGAGTTTAGTCTTGAATTAATTTTAATGCATAGTTCCACCTCGTCATTGTTCACAAGGTTGGACCTGGTTTAGACCTGTCTTAGTCCTAGTTTAATAATAATAGTACACATTGCTCAGTATAATACTCAGATATATTTTGAGTTTAAATATGATATTTTCCCTTTTACATAGACAAATGAAAAACTGGACTTCTTAAAAGCCTACAGGTATTGATGGAAACCTCAGTATATTATCTTAATGTATGTAGAGTAGACTGGACTACTATTATTAGCCCTTGCACATACTAGTTGCCTGGAAACCCCTGTGTAAAGGCGTTTTACTCTGTCTGTCTCCTGTGTCACACATACAAACTGCTCTGGCCACTCTCTCTCTGCTAGAGCTAAAGACAGCACAGACTGCACAAGGCCAAACTGCCCACAGATGTGGACATGAGCAGTCACCAAAAAACACTACAATCTGCTACAGTTCAGGTGTGTCCAAAGTATGGCCCAAGGGCAAAGTCTGGCTCTTGGAACGTTGTTTCTTGGGCCTCCGGACTAATGGTGAATTGGGCCAAGTTATCCTAAGTAGCACTTTTAGTGGGTTTGTCCACTGATCCAAAGGTTGGCGGTTCAAATCCCATTTGACCATTTACTATTTCTATTTACCTTTAAAAATCCTCTATCGGCCTAATCTCAATAATAATCATTTTAGTGCGAGACAGGTAATAATAATAATAATAATAATAATAATAATAATAATAATAATAATAATAATAATAATAATAATAATAATAATAATACATACATACATACACATGCACACACACACACACCCACACACACACACACATACATACATATATACACTCAACACTTCACACAGTTCAAAACAAAGCACAAATGAATGAAAAAAAAAAAAGAGAAGCAGTTATTTGAAGACACTTTTGGACAGGTGAGATTTCAGGGCTGTTTTGAAGATGGTGAGTCTCTGATGTGTTTGGGCATGGAGCTCCAGAGAGGAGGTGGGGGGGGGGGGGAAGCAGCGACGGAGAAGGCCCTGCCCCCCCTCAGATCTTATGTTTAGTCCTGATGGAGGGAGACAGGAGGTTGACACCAGCTGATCAGAGAGACCGGGTGGGTGTGTGGTGGTGAGGAGCTCAGAGTAGTTGCTTCCTTTGTCCTTACCTCCTTCCTTTTAATGCATCCTTGCTTCCTTGCCTTTTTCCTCCCTTACATCCTTTCTTGCGCCTTTCCTTCCATCCATTCTTCCTTCTTACCTTACCTCCATCCTTTCTTGCATCCTTGCTTCCTTGCTTCTTCCTTCCTTGCATCCTTCCTTGCTTCCTTGTGTCCTTGATTCCTTACCTCTTCCTTCCTTTCATGCTTCTTTGCTTCCTTTTTTCGCTCTTGCCTTCTTCCTTTGGATGAGTTTTACCAAATTAGCTTGTTACAGCACTTCACAGTTTAAATAAGATCCTAAATTGAAGTTTCCAGCCTACTTAAAATAGAAAAATGTGGAAAAAACCGCCAATAAATATTTGAAAACTACAATAAACAGTAAAGAGGGCCCCAAAGGCCTCCAGATTGCTAACTCCGCCACTGTGTAAATATGAGTAGGTGGGAGCCAGGATATGGAATGGTGAGGAGCTTGAATGGGATGCACTGGGGGATGAGGAGCCAGTGGAGATCTCTGAGGTCAGGGGTCATGTGTTCATAGGAGGAGGTGTAGGGGAGGAGGCGGGCAGCAGAGATCTGGATGTATTGGAGTCTGATGAGGAGTTTGGAAGGTGAACTGTAAAGCAGGCTGTTGCAGTAGTGGAGGCGGGAGGTGACTAAAACATAGCTGATATTAAGATTCCAAACCTAAATAAATGCGTGCCATTTTTTTATTGGTTCATGATATCAGCCATAAGTGTGTGGCCTTCTGCTCTGTCTATGTTTCAATATACAGCCCTGGATGAAAAAAGATTGTTGTTAACAGTTGGAATCTATATTTTTCAAATCGTTATTTTATTTTGATTATATTCTTATGCTATATATGCTTTTGAAATAGCCCTTATTCCAAACACTGGTGTGTGAATGGGTGAGTGGTTCCTTCATGTAAAGTACTTTGAGTGACTTGAAGGTGGAAAAGCGCTATTAAAAATGTGACCATTTACGGTGGGAGATATGTTATACAAGGAAATTCTGTTTTTACCTACTGGAATCATTCAATCTATGAATAATTTGATTGATTTGACATCTATAACACAATAGTTTTACAGTTGTACAGTTTCAACTATTCTGAATGAAGATATTTTGACTTTATTTTGTATTTTTTAACATTTCTAAGGGCTACAACAAGGCTGAGACATTGACCTGAAGGCAATTGCTGGGTTTCAAATGACATGGCAACATTTTATAGGGCAATAATATTTAATACAGATGGGAGCAGCTAAAATTAATATTGTTAAACTGCAGATTTTTCTTGTACTGCACTGAGTTATTGAGTGTAGTCACTATAGAAATGATCTGGTTCAACATTTGTGCATTTACCTTTTGGATGTTTATGACAAAGTACAATGTAATCAGAAGGGAAATCTGCCTCTTGACTCCGATCTGAGAGTATGAAATCGTCACATTCTGCAATCTGAAAACTACACTACACTAATATGGGAAAGTCTTAAAACTGCACTATGTAACTTTTCTGGTAGAGTCTGCTAACTGTCTTCATGGGGATGTTATCACTTTGCCAGGAATCTTCCACAGTATGGCATTAAACATCTCTATCTCCATGAAGACAAGCAGGCAACACCATCAGGACAAGTTACACGCCAGATCTGTGGATGTGTTAACAAGCCTTTTTTACACGAATACATGCAAAATAGATCAGATAAATGCCATACTTCTCCAGGCAAATCAATCATGTTTCCATTGACACAAGTTGGCAGTAAACCCTCCTTTAGAATGTCACATAGTGTAGCTTTATAAATCCTGTATCACATAAACTTACTTTGTTTTTGTATGTTCCTTTCGACTTTTTAAAAATTGAAATAACTCTCGAACTTCCAAATCATTCAGATGCACTTTAAACCTGTTATATACTGTTCCAACGTCACACTGGTTATTTTTACACCATGAGTAACTCTTTCTTTTCAGCATCTCTCCCTGTGCTCACACATTTCACCCAAACTCTGACTCATAGTTGGAAGAAAAAAAGGTGTGAAAAATTGTGTAGAAAACAATGTCAAGAATGTGTATTTTTGGAATTGCTCAAGGGAGGATTAGAGCTGATTTAGTCCAAGTTTAGACCTGGCTTAGTCCTGGCTTAGTCCTAGTTTAGTTCTGGTTTAGTTCTGGTTTAGTTCTGGTTTAGTTCTGGTTTAGTCCTGGTTTAGTCCTGGTTTAGCCCCCTAGTCACCTTTTTACCATGGCCTACAGCTAAATACCGGCTATTGTCTTATTGTTTTTATATTGATTTTTAATTGTCTTCTGTTTTTAAAGTCTTTTTGCACTGTAGCACTTTAGGATTTGGTGTCAAATGTAAAGTGCGTCATAAATAAAATGTATTATTATTATTATAGTCCTTGTTTAAACCTGGTTTAGTCCTGGTTTAGATCTGGTTTAGTCTTAGTTTAAATCTGGTTTAGACCTGGTTTAGTCCTGGTTTAGGCCTAGTTTAGTCCTAGTTTAGTCCTGGTTTAGTCCCCGTTTAGACCTGGTTTAGTCCTAGTTTAGAGCCTAGTTTAGTCCTGGTTTAGTCCTAGTTTAAACCTACTTTACTCCTGGTTTAGTCCTGGTTTAGTCTTAGTTTAAACCGAGTTTAGTCCTAGTTTAGTCCTGGTCTAGACCTGGCTTAGTTCTGGTTTAGTCCTGGCTTAGTTCTGATTTAGTCCTGGTTTAGACCTGGTTTAATCCTGGTTTAGTTCTAGTTTAGTCCTGGTTTAGTCCTGGTTTAGTCCTGGTTCAGTTCTGGTTCAGTCCTGGTTTAGTCCTGGTTTAGTCCTGGTTCAGTTCTGGTTCAGTTCTGGTTCAGTCCTGGTTTAGTCCTGGTTTAGTCCTGGTTTAGACCTGGTTCAGTCCTGGTTTAGTCCTGGTTTAGACCTGGTTTAGACCTGGTTCAGTCCTGGTTTAGTCCTGGTTTAGACCTGGTTCAGTCGTGCTTTACACCTGGTACAGAGACTGGGTGAGTTGTGGTGCTGTGTGCAGGAGGCTGATTCATTGAGCAGCAGATGTTATACTTCTCCACATTTGTCTCTCTGGTTTGACAGTGAGTTTCTCTCAGGGAGGCCTTGTCTTCAATGTTTTATTCCATGGCTCTAGATCTTTGTACAGACTAAGGTTTGGCAATACTTTAACAGCACTTTTACCATCTGTCTCAGGAGTGTTTCACCTTATGGCACTGAAGTTATCTCCTTGGTCAGATGTGTGGAGAGTCAAACCAGTTCACAATACGAATGAGGGTTTTTTTATGTGATTTTTTGAGCAGTAAAAACACCCATAATTGTCCACAACAACAATAGACTTTGTTTAATCCTGGTTTAATCCTGGTCTAGTCCAAGATCAATTCCAAATTTAGTCCTAGTTTAGTCCCATGTGATGTGAGTATTTTAACTGGTATAGTTCTATCTTGGACCAGGTTTAGTCTTGGCTTAGCCCTAGTTTATACTTGGTTAAGCCTTGGTTTAGTCATAATTTAGTTTAGACCAGGTTTAGTCCTTGTTTAGCCCTGGTTTAGTCTTAGTTTAATCCTAGTTTAGATCTGGGTATAGTCTTAGTTTAGTCCTACTGTAGCCTGGTTTAAACAGTGTGGAGAGCTGACCCAGTTCACAATAAGAATTTATGTTTTCAAGTGATTTTTGAGCAGTAAAAATCCCATAATTGTCCAAATGTAGACTTGCTTTGGTCCTGTTCTAGTCCGGGTTCTGTTCTGTTTTCACCCAAGATTAGCTTTAAATGCACTTCTAGTTTAATAGGTGTTTTGATGTGATCTACGTGCAAGTGTGAATGCTCCCTAACATTCCCAGCATGTTGTTTCTCTGTTATAGGTTCAGACGAATGCGTTCACGGTTATTTTCGATGAACGTTTTTCGGTGCCCCTGGATCTGTCCACACTGGAGGAGTACAGCCTTCGCTTTTCTGCGTTTGGCATCGACGCCGACGAGCGGAACATCAGTGCAGGAGTGGCAGAGCTCAAACTGTCTGACCTGGACCTCACTATACGGCCCTTCAATGCATGGCTCTACCTGCAGGACGTCAACAAGGTGAGTCCTGGTTTACACCTGCTTTAATTCTCCTTTAGTTTGATCCTGTTCTAGTTAGTTCAAGGACTAGAACATGATCATCTTAGAGCTGATTTAGTTGTCATTTAATTCTAGTTTAGACCTCCAAAGCATGGCTCTACCGACCTTAGACCTGGTTTAGACCCAGTTTAGTCCTGATTTAATCCTAGTTTAACTTTAGTTTAGACTATCAGACCTAGAATGGCTATTCTGACAGGATGTAAAGGTGAGTCCTGGTTTAGTTGTAGTTTAGAACTGAGTTAGTCATGGCTTAGTACTAGTTTAGCTCTGGTTTAGTACTAGTAGACATAGACCAATAGATTGGTTGGCTGATATATTGGACCGATATTCAGACTATTTTGCGTATCTTCTATCAGCCTTAAATCTTCAACACAGGCCTTTATTTTGTTTTAGTCAATCTGATGCTCAGAATATACACACAAAGCTTTATATTAACACTTTAATACGAAGAACTGCACAAAACTAAAAAAGTGTTTGTAGTAAATTTAAATTACATTAATTTGGAGAAAATAATCAAAATTGGTCCAAAATATCAGCCCAAAAATATGCTTAGAGTTTATTGTCCACCGGCTGCTCTGGGTTCTAATTGGTATCGGCATCAGCCATGAAAAAAACAACATATTGGTGGATCTCTAAGTACTAGTTTAGCCCTGGTTTTGTCCTAGTTTATTCCTGGTTTTGACCTGGTATAGTTAGTTCCTAGTTAAGGCCGGGTATAGTTCCTAGTTAAGATCTAGTTTAGTCTTGAATTTGGGACAAGACTTAAGCAAAGTAAGACCTGGTTTAGACCTGAGTACTACTGTAGGACTGGTTTAGTTCTAGTTTAAATGTGGTTTATTTTTGGTAACCTGTTTTAAACCTTGTAGAGTACTGGTATAATCTGTCATCTTGGGTTCATCTTGGTTTAGATCAGGTCTAGTCCTCTTTTAGTCCTGGTTTTGTCCCTGTTTCAGTTATGACCTGGTCTTGGTTCAAACTTAGCATAGTCTTGTTCTTGCACTGTCCATTTAGTGTGGTTTTTGTGGCCATCTAGTGGTGGATTTGGGTAAGATCACTCAACCACTCAGTTTGAAATAGGGTTGTTAAAAGTTTTGAAAATCAGATACTAATCGGTACTAAAACTATTATCAAAACTAGATTCATTCAACTAGATTCATTTGAGCAGATATTAATACTAAAAAAGTCATATTCACTGGACAGGAATGAACTTTTCCTGAATAGTTTTAGAATGATCTTGAGCTGTATCAGAACAAGTATAAGACACATAGACTAGTTACACCCATGGACCACTATGAACCTACTTGAACAACTGAGGGACTACACAGATATAAGGCAACATGGGAATAGAAAAGAAAGTACCACCATTTAATGATGAAAATGACATTCTATTGTCTAAAGAAAGAGTGTTTTTTTTTTATTATTATCATTGTGGTATTGGAATCAGTATTGAATATTGAGTCTATTCTTTAGTATCTAAATTGAGTAGTGACGAAACAAGTTTGAAATAACAAAATTATAATGTTGAAAACAGTGTAAAAAAAACAAAACCTCACTATCCAAAAAAAATAAGTGTTAGATTGATAATTGTAATATTACGATTGTTGTTTGGTGTTATTCAGATCCCTGTACCATGTTTTAGCCATGTTTAATTCCTCCCATCTCTCCCCCCTCTCCTCCTTCAGGCTGTGGATGCAGTGGGGGAGATTCTGCTCTCTCTGAGTTACCTCCCGACAGCAGAGCGCCTCACGGTGGTCGTCGCCAAGTGCAAAAACCTTGTCTGGACCAATGGCAAAAACACAGCAGGTATGAAGTTTAGCTTTGGTTACTGACTTTTACACTAAACGTAGATTTAAAGGTACACTATGTAACTTTTCTGGTTGAGGGCCAGCCATATGCTTGTCTCCATGGAGAAGTTATTGCTTTGCCTGAAATGTTCTACAGTATGGCATTAACTGATCTCAGGAGACAGACCAGGTTACAGATTGAGAGAGATGGGCCTATTCACAGAAAGAATATACGTTAATTAAAACTCTTGTAGTTAAATAAATTGTAGAAAAGCTTTACTCTTTGGAGACAAGTAGGTCAGAGACTCCACACCAGAAAAGTTACATAATGTACCTTTAAAATATTTGTGACATATTCCTAATTTTCCTAATGCATTCTTAGGATCCTTACAATTTGCCACAATGACTTTATACAGACAACACACTGGTCTCATTTAGAAAACAATACAATTAGCAAGACAAATTTTACTTTGTTACATGTAAAAAAAAATCTATCCAAAGTTGGTTATGGTTTAGATCTGATTTGGTCTTTTGTTCAAGTTGATTGTTTAGATTAAAATCCCACTTTTTCATGTATTTGCATTTGTTTCATGTACTTTTCAGATCCGTTTGTCAAAGTGTATCTGCTTCAGGACGGCAGGAAAATCAGCAAAAAGAAAACGTCAACAAAGAGAGACGACACTAACCCCATTTTTAACGAAGCCATGATCTTCTCTGTGCCCTCACTTGTCCTGCAGGTGGCACACTACTGTCAAACACACACACATGTTGGGTTTCGTTGGGGACATCACATAAGCCCTTTACAAACATTACACTTGGTGATCTGTGGGTGCTGTCTCTGGCTCTATAAACATGTCAATAAAGTCAGCGGTACTTTGTATTTGGACGCTAGATGAGTGAGTCCATGTGCACAGGTACTATCCCACAAAGTCACAATCACACAAACATATCAAAACACACAAAACATATCATATTCACTTTAATCACTATATTCTCACATATAAAAATCACATTAAAGTACTGCGTTCAATTTGCCAGACCACACAAACACTCATCATGATTTCATCCACGGCACTATAACTGTAATACGCTCCATAAACCGTCTCGAATCCGCTGAGTGAATCGCTGACTCATGCCGACACAGCAGCAGAGGCAGTAACCATGGGGACCGGTGTGGACAGGACATCCCCCATGGAAACCAGAGATACCAGAGTGGAGCTTTCTTGTGTTGAGTTTGCATTAAGGCTGAACGATTTAGGAAAAAAATGTAATTGTGTTTTTGTTTTGTTTTTTCTGACTAGCATTGCGGTTAGATTAGTGTTTTAATAATAGTTAATAGTTGATCTGTTCAAGGTTCACAGGGTTAGCAGGTTTTATGCAAAGTAAGGCAGGATATATTTTGTTCTTTGTAGCGGAAAAGGTTCTAAAAAATTCCAGCCTTTGTGATTTACTCATTACAATTTATCTTGCAGCCCTAGTTTGCATGTTCTGCCTGTGTCTGAGTGGGTTAAAGAGGGTCTATTGTTATAAATAATTGTTAAATGTTCCCTCAACATTTGCTTGCTCAAAGTTGTATTTTGAGTGCTTCATGAATGTTCGAGTAATCCTGTATTGTCTTGCATTTGAGGCTTGAGTTCTCCCAAAGTTTCTGTTTTCACCTACCCCCTATCTCCGCCCTCTTCTCTGTAATCAGTTGCAAGTTCCGATTCGAACCTGTAGGGTGCAAAAATGTCACATAGCCATTTTGTCAACAACAGAAACACATAAGAGAAGATTTACAGCTTGCTACAGTGAAACGCCCGTATGAAGAGACAGGACAGCTCTGCAGTTTTGAACAGGAAGCTGATGGACCTGTTTCTGTTATTAAATTGTGTAAGATCAATATTTTGGTCTGCAGTGAACAAAAAAGGTGTACTGTTATTATCCTTATGAGTAAATGTGTCCTCTACATTTGACTCAGACACAGAAAGAATATGCAAACTCTACACAAAGCATTCTATCCTACAAAAATGTACTTCTTATACTTATCAAAAGTATGGTATTAGTATAATTAAAAAGTCTGACAGTTTAACAGTTTAAAGTTTCTATAGTAACAATTAATTTTATTTTATGGGACACTGAGACACCCAAAACACTGTAAAATTGGTTTGAAGAACAAGATTTGCCCATTGGCTTGTGTATAAGTCACCAGTCTCTGTCCATAGAGCTCTATAACCCTCAGTTGTCTTTTTCAGGAGCTGTCGCTAAGGGTGACTGTTGCTGAGGCGACGGATGACGGGCGGGGCGAGAACCTGGGTCACGTGATCATTGGTCCCGAGGCGAGCGGCATCGGCATCACCCACTGGAACCAGATGTTAGCCACGCTGAGAAAACCTGTGTCCATGTGGCACCCGCTACGCAGGATCTAGACACATTTGACCTGGTTTGGTTTGAGATAAATGCTATTCTGTGTTATTGGTATACCACTTTAGAACAATTACACTTTCATTAGCCTTTATGGAGCTCAACAGTGACCGCCTACCCTCCTGGAAGTACATTTCCTATTCAATTTCCCATAGGCTTCTCGAAAAAAAATAAAATAAAAAATGTGGTAACTCATGACCATAAGACCCATAATTTTATTTAAAATCTGTTTCTGAAACTTTATAAATCTCTAAGTTATGAAAACATTTCACCAAATCTTGTGTTTTAAATGTGCTTTTTGGATTAAAAACAACTACGTTATAGTTAACACGTAGCTGATTAGCCTCTCCAGTACCTTTGAACTCTTAATATTTGAATATTTCCAAAAGTATATGGGAAAAATGAATGGAAAATTGACTTATGGAACCAGAGAAGACTTCAAAGTGGGCGGGACCAGTGAGCTTCATAAAGCATGAACAAAGACTTAAAGGACACAAACGCCAAAACTGACTTATTTGATTTTTTAATCATGTTCTACTGCTGCCTCCTTATAAATAACATGCCTGGAGTTGTAATTTTGCTTAATTAATAACGCTTGTTTCATTAACCCCTTTCGGAGCACTCAAAAATGCTTTGTTCGCATATTGCCCAGATTGTTGCATCATAGATAAAAACTCCAGACTTCTCCTGCGCGGTGTGTACCTCCATAAACCATCTCTTGTTGTGTTCAAAACAGATGCATGGCTCTATTAGCACAGCATTCACAGGGATAAGGACTTCCTTAGTTTATTTTCCCATTGTTCATTCCTGTTGAGGTAGTTTTTGTAAATTTAGAGATTAGTTTAAGGTAGAAAATGTGAAATACTTATCCCAAAGTGACCAAAGGCATGTTTAAAATGGAATTAAAGCCACAACGAAACATACTGTGTGTCCTTCATTTGATCATGAACAAGTTTATTACGAATGCTCCAGGTTTAGTACTACTTCATTAAGGGGTTAGGGGTTAGAGTTAGGGGATTAATTACAGTTACCAGCCCTGAGTCATTCTTCATAAGCTATTTGTTCATTAACTAAGTCTTTGCTCATGTTTTATTAAGGAATGAGGAAGTGTATTTACCTTTCTTTCTGATTTGAATTTTATTTGAAACCACTTTTTAATTTTACGTTGGTTATATACGTTGGCAGTACATTGTGGTTTATGTAATTGATCTTAACCTGAACATGGACTAATGTTTAACCAACCTAAAACATACTAAATTGTCCAACTATACACCTATCCATGGATTTAAAAGTAAAAACAAGAACTGTTGCCATAGCAATTAACAAGTTAAAACTAAATATTCTATCTTTTGAATCGTGAAAAGTCCGAGAAACAAGAAATTGAAATCCACCCAATATCCTAAAGGTCTGGAGATTGGTCCCTAGTTACTGCATTGAAGGATGGGTCAAATGCAGAAGACAAATGTATACTTAAACTTACTGTAGCTGTTAATGAAAGCCACAAAATATTGATAATTTTGTGTATGTTTCTTGGTGAATGACACTGCCTATACCTGCACTGCCCTCCACGAATACTGGCCTCCCTGATCAAATGTGTAACTTTGTAAAACCCCATTAATGATTTATGGAGACTCTGGAGCCACTGGAACAGGCAGGATAAGAAAACATGTTTTTTTATAGGTTACATTATATTTAAAATGATCTTTATACAATTGTATTTTCAAGCGGATGCAAATATTTTCGATTTCTTCCAGTCTTCTATGCTTGTATCTTTCAATTATTTAGTGTTTTAAGAATATACTGACATTCTGTCCTTAGGCAAGACACTTCACCTACCGTTCCTGTGTATGAAAGTGGTGAGTGAGTGATTGATGGTGGTCGGAGCGGCCAGTGGCACAGATTGGCAACGTCGCTTATGTCAGTCTGTCCCAGGGCAGCTGTGGCTACAATAGAAGCTTACCACCACCAAGTCTGGAGTGAATGAGTAACACGAAAGACTTTAAAGCGACATGGTAGAGGGAGTAGCTAGGACTCTCACCCCACAGCAAGAAGGTTACAGGTTCGACTCCCTGGCCTTTTCTGTCACGAGTTTGTATGTTTCTCCTCGTTTCTGTTTACCCCCTCAGCCAAAAACATGCACCCAAACCTCCAGCTAATACCAAGACTAGACGGTGTTAAAGAATGGGTCAAATGCTGAGGAGGAATTTCCCTACAGGGGCATTAAATCTAACCTTAATTTTAAGCATTTGGAAAAGTACTATATAAGACTATTGAAATATTATTAGAATTAATGGGTCCAATATTTGTGGAGGACACTGTATGTTCTTATGCCAGGAAAGGATCATTTATTCTTTCCTTTTTCGGTAAATGAACGAAATAAAAATCCTTGATCAAAAGCAAAAAAGTAATCCATGTATAGTTTTTTCAGGAAAAAAAAAAGAAAAAAACACATTTGTCCTTCTAATCCATCGACCATCTCTGCCTCCCAGATCAATTTTGTAGCCTTTTTCGAGTCCAATTTTCGGTTCGCTGTAAAGGACTTGCTTGTGTAAAATGTTCTGCAGTCACACTGGCAAATCCAATAATGGTTTTGTGGTATTTTGGGAGCTTTGAGAATCCAGGTTACTCTTTATCAGGTGAAAAATTGTAATTTGTAGCAGCTGTTACAGGGTTGGCCAAATCAGCATAGAAATGTACACTCACCAGCCAATATATGGACACGTGTTTCAGTGATTATGAATGTTTCTTAGTTTAAAGTTACTGCAGTGGAAAGAAAGATGCACCATTTCTGTCATTTTAAAAGGATTTTGAAATTTTTTGGCACATTCAACAGGCAAGAAGTGAAATAAAAATATAACTGAAAAGATATTTAAAATTACAAAGTGCTTAACTATGTGTAACTCATCATCATCTTTGCCTTGAGGTAAAAAAGCTTTGTAATATTTTCATTCTGAATTGTTATTGTAAAGATTTAAGGAGTTTTAATAAATTGTACAGAATTTGTGGGCTTGGAAAGTACTTTTAACAACCTGTTTTATGATAATTAAAGCCACAGTATATAACATTTCAGCCCAAAATAAGCCAAAAGCATGTTTTTGTTTTTGTTTTTTTTTTTCATTTTGGTTGCATTTATTGCACTAAAACACTTAGAAAAACATGTGTTCTTACTATTGCATTTCCGCAAACATGACTCTGACCTTCTTGTCTCCATGATCTGTTACATAATAAGGCAAAAAACTTACCTATGTCCGTGGAGAATGTTCCGAACTATGGTTTAATCTTTCTGTTTCCATGGAATCATGCAGGTGACAACGTGCCACCTCCAAAAATTACATACTGCACCTCTAAATTAATTGATTATTGCATTTATTTAATGTAAGAAACAGGTCAGTTCTTCCTCTATTTTCATCAGAAATAATAAACATAACTCTGTATTATTCAACCACACAACAAGTTTCACACATTTACAGACATTTAGACATACATTTAAAATATTAAAAGCATTAGAACTGCTGTACATAATATTACGGCTGGTGAGTGTATGCATCCATCGTCCCATTTTGACAATAACAAATGCAATACAGATTTGCATTGGCTTAAAAACACGTGTAAATAGTGACCATTGTTTCTTCTAATTCTCGCTCCATCTGTTTCCAAGGCATTTTCTACTTAACACAATATTTACCTGTCGCTGATCAATAAACTAATTTAAACACCTCTGGGATTTAACATGTGATGTGAAGTGTACTAACCTCCTTCTGTGTTACAGACATCACTTTGAATTGATTCTAATTTTCACTTTGTTATAAATGTGAATAATGACACACTGCGGACTGAACTGAATGGGACATTGTTGATTGTTTTAAGTGTTCTCAAAATGTGGTTCGGTTACCGCTGTTGGTATGCAGGGTTTTCAAGATTATATCAAAATAAGTATAAAAAATTATAATATGAAGTGAAAGAAAACAAAACACTGCCAAAGTAAAAAAAAAAAAAAAAAAAAAAAGCTCGAAGCTTGCAGGGTAATCTTTAAAGTTCTACTATATAACATTTCTGGTGCAAGTCCTGCCACCTGCTGTCTCCATAGAGTTTCTTGTTTGGCCTGAAATGTTACACCATTTGGCATTTCTGTAATCTGTCTTGTGTTTATTCAATGACCTTGTTTTATTGCTAAAAAAAAAAAAAAATCCCTTGAAAAACATGCTTTCTTACTGTGAGTGGTTTTGCATCTTCACAGATCTGACCTGTACCTTTGGTTGGTTGCTTGTCTCCATGGAGATTGACAGGTTTAATAATGCCATAAAATAGAACATTCCAGTCAAAGCAATGACATCTCCATGGAGACAAGCAACCAAACAAAGGTACGGGTCAGATTTGTGAAGAGGGAAAATTGCTCAGTAAGAAAGCCTTTTTTTTTCTTTTTTTTTTTTGGAGATAGATAGGTTTAATAATGCCATAAAGTAAAGCACTCTCCATCGGAAAAGTTACGTAATGCAACGTTAGACACTACAATATCTTAATATGAGTCGACACTTCTGTTGTTGTTTTTAAGACACTTTTTATACGTTCAAATTAAGGCTACAAGATCACTCACAGTCAAATCGAAATTGTAATTTGAATGGGCGCAAGTAGCAAATTGGATTATAATTTTCTCCACAAACAACAAAATATCCAGTCATATTCTGCACCAAAACTGCTGACGCTGTAGCTAAGATCTGTACAAACATGTTCTGAAATGTGATTTTTGTATTAGTTTGTAAATTTTATTAGTATTTTTGTCTTTTTTGAACTTTGAACTGTTATTAAAACATAAATCACAAATCTAATCATAAATATTCAGCTCTACTTCAAAACTAGGTCTAAAACAAAACCAACCTCAATCCAACTTATCAGCCAAGACTCACCCATCACAACCCACAAACCTCTTAGGGACCCGCGCCACATTTTGAGAAACATTGGTCTTGAATATGATGCTAATTTTTATGGTCAAGGTGACTTTGAATTGCTGGTATCCTCTTCACTGTTGTGCGATGGTGCGGTTAAGTTCATTTGAATGTGAATTATGTACAGTATCTACTAACTGCATCAGCCTTATGTTATATTGTGAGTTTTTTAGCAGTAACACATTCAACTTTAGTCAGGTTTGAGAGCACTCATAACTCCAACATAAGTTCAAGAAACCAATAATAACTGTCTATGTTTCCTATTGTGCCAAATAATTAAGCAATATTTTCATTTACAATCAAAGTTTTAGCATTTGGTTCAACAACACTGTAGCCGCCATCTGACCAAGCATGAAGCTATTTAGCATTGATGTGAATGTGCCTCCACAAATCTGTGTATTGTGTGAATGCAGTTTGAAATAAAAGTGATTTAAACATGAAATATCTGCTATTGTGTGAGAATAAGTCCATTTACATTAGAAAATACTGAAGGACCTGTATGTAAGATTTAGACTTTTAATTTAATAACATGACCTGTGTCCCCAAATACAAGGTAAATATGATCAAATCTAGTGTTGTGTGTATGATGACAACTGCAATGCTGAATTTATTCTTAATTACAAAAACATTGGACACGATGGCCAAGTTGTTTATAATTATAATTTGGTGTTTTAGTTTGTAACATGATTATCCAGTCAGAAAGCACAATGAGCCTCACATAAGTCTCATTTGTGTTGCCAGTTCCAAAGCTGAAATCCAGTTGGTTTAAACCTAAAATTACTCTCTCTGATCTGAATCCTCACTATCTACACCCCAGCACCTGCAGAGAATCATGAATCAGTGCTAGTGCAGCTTCTACAGCTCAGTGAGTGAATTCTGAGCTTTCACATGTGACCTGTCCATATACTGAGAAAAACATGTATGTGTCCATGTTTAGGCACAGGCAACCCAGTTTCAGCTGTGATGTGAAGCCAAATAAAAGTAAGAGTACAGGCTACATACAGTTCCTTTAACAACTACATACCTTACTCTCAATAGTGACATACAGTTGATTACAGAGAGAGTAAAGTTATTTATGTTTTTCTAAATTACACTTGGAAAAAGGTTAATATGTTATGATATTTCCTTTTGGAGGGTTTATTGATTTACCAGTATGACAGTTGTGGAGAAAACTCCACAAGGGTTGAATCTGATCATTTACGATAAGGGCAAGAGAAGAGAACCTTTATTTGTCTCACATTGGGGAATTTCAGTGTTGTAAGGCTAAGTACAAGTACAAGAAGTATCAAGTAGATCATCTTATAATAGTTTTGTAAGCTCATATTTGTACACTACTGGCACCTATTAAATTGTCTTTCTGTATCTTAACTCTATTTCTAATATTTTATTTAGATTTGTTATATTTAAGTCTATGTAACAGTTATTTATCTTGTTTTATTGCATATTTGTATTCTCCTGCTGTTCTTGAACTTTGCAAAGTCCAGTGTTTATAAATAAAGGTTCTATTATCGCCAAGATGTATGGAGTTAAATAAGGACTCAAAAATGAGCATCAAAACTACACGTATAATTAGAATACTTTGAATAGATTTTGATACTAAATAGTGCAGAGGCTGTAGCCTATTATAAGGGCAAGGTCCATGAATCTGTTTTGTAATACGGGAATATTTGCAGAACAGACATTTCTATTCCTATATAATGTTACAAATCACATCTTATTCAACTAACTAAACTGCATGTTACAAATCACATCTTATTCAACTAACTAGACTGTATTGTATGATAAAAATACATTAATTTAAGTGGCAAACATTAGTGGTTACATAAAATCTCACATAAAGGGGGTAACTTTAAGGCTCCTGTCTGCAGAGTATATGTAGGTCAATAGCACCTCTCAGCCAATCAGCAGCGAGGGGCGCACAGGGGGCGGGGCTTGTGCAGGCAAAGTCGAGGAAGAATCTTGGAGGATTTCAGAGGAGCATCAACAATATAACTGCACTTTTCTGCACTCGTGGTTGTGTTTTGACGCTAAACTCATCATGGCCGACAGCAGGGACAAATCCACGGACCAGATGAAGCTGTGGAAAGAGGGTCGGGTCACTAAGGTTTGTATAAAAATGTATAAAAAAAACAACAAAAAAAACTAGCGCAGAGTTGCACGGGGTGGAAATGGGTGAAGGGTCGTTTAGGGACGTGAGATCAACGGAGAATGGCTAGGCTAGCAACACATTCGAGTACTTTTTACCATATTAAGTTTATTTACGATAAGAATAACAAAAGTAAGAATAAAATTTGATAAACTTTTGTCCCAGTGAGCTGTAGAATCATGTTTTGTGTGCAAACGTTTAACTTGATGTAAATGTTTTGCTAGCTGCTATGCTAACCCCAAAGCTAAAGTAGCACATATGATCATGTTTTTACACAACTGGATATGTAAACTTGCAATTTGCCTTTGTGCTAAAGCTAATACAAGGCTAAGCAAATAAGAAACTGCCCAAAACGCCTATTTTAACCACAGATTGACCGCCCAACTCGGTCAAAAGTGGGTCATTGTCCTCAAGCATCTGTTGTGTTACTTGGACTTCAGCCTTGATTGTTGCATAACGGCGAGATAAAAGATGAATAAACTCAAACCCTTGGCCAGAGTGATTGCTTTTCATCATTGGTTAATTCATTGTGTGTAGCAGGATTACAGGTAATTGCAGAAGTGGTGTGAGTCATTTCATAACAAGCACATCCCTGTTGCATTGGCCTGTAGTCAGAGTTTAGATTATGACTCCTCTTTGCTCTGAGTTCTTTAATTAGAGACCAGAAAATAACATCTAGATATGAATAGTAATAATATGACTGGATTCAGCTTTCTTGCGATTTTAACTTTATGAATTATGTGCAAACAACCAAAATTATCCCGGTGAAGTGTCTGGTGTCTCCTTGTCAGTATTGTGTTGTTTGCTTCACCTAGAATGTTCCACTGTAGAGCATTCAATACATCTCCACCAGGCCAAGCTACAGGACAGAATTGTGGAGAGGTAGACAAACTCAATGCCATACTTTGGGAAATTCCTACCTGTCCAGCCATAACCACACGTTTTGACAAAAGGTTTACCAAGATTAGTGGATCTGGAACCATATTTTGTCTCCCCAATTCTAAAGGGTCTGATTGACAGGCAGATTAACCAATCAGAGAGAAGCATGGTTCATTCAGGTAAAGGCAAACATGGCAGTTTAGGAGTAAAAAAGAGGGAAAATCTGACGCAGAGGACTAAAAACGGCAAAGATTTCTACAAAATCAACAGTCGATCTTGTCTGTCTAACGTTATTACATTACAAAACTGTTAAAGAAGTTACATATTTTGTTCTGAATGATATGAGAAGTTTTGAGAGGTGATGTCGTCTGCGTTTGAGAGACTTGATAGAAATTAGCAGCTGTGATTGGAACATCCCATGTGAGGACAGCTCTATGAATCCAGAAGGGTCTAGAATGGGACCAAACAGAACTGGCTGCTCAGGCAAGGACATTTGAGGAAAAGTAATAAGGGACAGATGCTCCAAAAAAAGTAAATGGTGTCCCTTTTACATTCACTGTGGAAATATTAACAGCAGAATAGTTTATTGTCCAGTCTTTGAGGCTCATCACTACCAGAAACAGCACCAGAATCCCTGTTAACAATTTTTTATGTATATACCACCCAATATAGTGAAAATGAGTATTGAATAGGTCTGCTGTGGTCAACCACAGATGCGTGCTGCTGATCGTTGATTCAACTAAAAAAGGGGATTGTGGCAAAAGCTCTCAAAATGTATCTGACTGCACTGAAAAAGTCCTAGAAAACAATGTATTTATATACAAAGACAAATTAAACTTGTGAATCATGAGTTTAATCTTCCTCTTTTCACTATCTTCTTCTTTCTACTGTTGTCCCATATAAATCCTGATCATCTAAATCAAGTAATTAGTCAACTAATACACCACGGATTAATTGACTAAATGAGTAAAGGCCTACAACAGGGCCGGTCACAATAACACATTTTGAAGTGTGATATATTGTTGAAGAAAATATAGATGATAATCGATAATATTGAAACAAAGTTATACTGCTGACATAATTACCATAAAGAAGGATTATTTAAATTCTAAATGTACAATATCTTAAAAAAACATGAACTGCAATAAATAAATAAATGTAAGAATGAAACACTTTAGTAGTTGGTTGAATAAATAACTTCTTTGACTTAAATCTTATTGCAGTACAGAAAAGTAACAAAAGCTTTCCCACTAGTACAAAGTAAAAGTACCCATGATAAATATTGACCCCCAAAAATGATTGCTCTATTTGTCATATATTGAACAATAAGTCGATATAATATTTATGTAACAGGCTTCCCTACAGCCGTTGTATTGATCATTGCTGCATGTGAAAGAATACGGCTTGAACTGTTTTTCAGTAACTTATGTCTGGTGTGTTGTTTTTTTTTTCCACAGAGGCCAGACACCCTGACCACCGGCGCGGGGCATCCCGTTGGAGACAAACTGAACAGTCTGACATCTGGCCCCCGCGGACCCCTCCTGGTTCAGGATGTGGTCTTCACTGATGAGATGGCCCACTTCGACCGAGAGAGGATCCCAGAGAGAGTGGTCCACGCCAAAGGAGCAGGTCAGAGTGCCACTTCTGATAAAGAGCATTAACACAGAATGATAACACAGAAACAAAATACAAGAGTGATAAGGATTTTTTTTATGGTATATTTATTAGGAATACAAAATTCAGATTACACATTTCAAGAGTGATTAGTAGCTAAGTAAGTAATAAAGATCCCCTTGCAGCTTGCTGCAGATCTCTCTGTAAATTATTCCAAAAGTGTGGTGCTGCGGAGGAAAAGGCAGATTTTCTCAGCTCAGTGAGGCACCGTGGCACATTGAAAAGTAACTGGGAGGAGTGAAGCCGGTAACTGCCTGAACTGACAGAGATTACCAAGGTTTTACGGAAGTTTTCCAGGTATGGCTTTGTAAATGTGTACCAATGCTGCCAGTGAGAGGTCACTCTGAGTACAGAACCCAAAAGCTTTTTTTTTTTTTTTTTTCAAATTAAATAAGGCAGCATTACCTCATACAAAAACGTTGCCATATCTAAAAAAGAGCCAGGTTTCCCCACAAAAATTCTCTTTGGCTTGATCTCTGAGCGGAAAACCAACCTTGCAAAAATGTCAGACATCAAATCAACACCAAATTAACCATCTCCAGTCCTGGTCCCAGATATATTATAGCCATACCATATTCAACATCTCTGCAATTCACAGTAACATTGCCATTTAAAGACTTCAGAATGCTGAAATGGAATACATTTTTGGTTTAAATTCTTTTATTTTTCAGGTGCTTTTGGGTATTTTGAGGTAACCCATGATATCACCCGCTTCTGTAAGGCCAAAGTGTTTGAACATGTGGGCAAAACAACTCCTATTGCTGTCCGCTTCTCCACTGTGGGTAAGCTGTTTACTGTCATAGTCACTTTTATTATTCTGAGGTTTAGTGTCCTATGCTGCATATATACCCAAACAATGCTATACATATGAGAATGTTAACATCTTAACCAAGCCATTATTTAACCACTTAGCGTTCCGACGGCCCGCCTTTACTTTACAACTTTACAGCAATGTACATGTATTTCTGCGTCACCCACACAAACAATCTACACATCAAATGAAAGCTACGACATTCATCTTTCTGAATATGTAAACCATTTACACCTCTAATCACCACAGTGCTGACAGGAAAGCCGTTTTTACAGAGAAGTCAGAAATGTGGATTTGGACTTCACTTACCATTGAGCGCTCTGGTTCTGTCAAACATCAACATATTCACACAAAGTTGGTCTCATTCGTTCCGTAAAGGTCCAGAGAATATAATCCAGTCAAGAAATTATGTCCACAAAGGAAGTTAGAGCCTCCATGTCCAATCTGCTGCAGGAAAGTGAAATCTGTTCCGTCACTTCTCTGCATTTCTTTTGTCAGTTTCAGGCATAATAAACTTCTGACAGCGCCAACTTTATTCCTCAGTGCAAAACAAACTTGTTAGCTTGTGATTGACACCAAAGTTGGCCAATAAGGTGGGGCTGTGGGTTACTGGAGCGCGGACAGTGAATGAGAGCTACAGATGACTGGAAGTGTACGCCCCACTCTCCCCCTTGTAGAATCAAGCTGTTACATTACACACGTTTAGTGATGTTTTCATCTTAAAGCCCATGAACTGCGGAACAAGCTGATGCGTGACATGCAGTGGTTTACTGTAAACAGATGGAGTTTGCTGCGCGCGTAATAAGACGAGGCTGGATATAAAGATCCGCGTGTAAAATTACACGCGCATGTTGCGTAATTTTACGCAGCAGTTTTGCGTTTTAAACATGACGAAACGGACAAAACAAAGGAAGTGCGCGACCGAGGACACTGTGGATGTTTGTACAAGTTAAACTAGAGGCATCTCGGACCTGGAGCGGTTCGTGGAACCGAGTGAAGATATCATGGTGGACTCAGGAGCAGAGGACCTTATGATTTGATGGACTGGATGCTGTTCCTGAAGCGTGGTAAGCGTGGTTTATTCTGCTATTCACTTAATTGTGGGTCAAATGTGTATCATGTGTAATCATTAGCATTAGCTAATGCCAATTTGCGCCCCCTGACCACCACCAATCATCGCGCACACACCATTTGGGTGAAGTGTCTTGCCTAAGGACACAATGACAGAAATTGGTCCAACCTTCGGGTTGCGGGACCAAAGCTCTAACCAGTGAGCCACTGTTGCAGAATGACTGTCTCACTGTACGATCATGTACAGTGTGTTCTCAGTTTCCATTGTGTGTTTGTTTACATTTTGAAGCGTGTGTGTGTTTGTTGATTGTTTGCAGTGTGTGGTTTGTAAATATATATTTATTTTTACCCATAGCACTTGTTTTAACCGTATTTTATATACAAATATACATTTTATATTGTGTTTTGATATGGTATATATAAATGTACAGTAATAGAGCAGCTGGGTGTGCAGATACAGATTCCTCTCAGTGTGAGTTTTCAGTTGAGCCTCACTGATGTCTGTGGGTTGAAACATTCAAAAGTTATTTCACTTTTTCCAAACGTTCTCCAAATGTCTTCATTCGGATAGATTTGGAGAGGCCTGGACTTACTCATGATAAAATGATTGTAAAACTCTCATTTTTATAGGTATTGACCTCAAATTTGAAATGTAAGTGGTCAACAATCTTGTCAGTTGAGGTATGGTGTATTTTTGGCCCCAGCTACCTACTGCAGCTTTCTACACCTTCATTTTCACAATTTTGTTTTGGTGAGGATGAGAAAAATTTTTTTTTAATGTGTGTTCCAAAGTGTATAAATGCTCAGCAGACACCTGTGGGTAAAACTATAGGGTGTTACCTTTACAAAGACCCCAAACTTGTGCATTTACTACTGAGGGTTCAATAATGGTGATTATTTTCATTTGGAGAGGTCAGAACAAAGGCAATTTCACCAAAATCACCCGGAATGCTAAGGGGTTAAGGGCCTGTAACATTTTTTTTTACAAATATATTTAAGCAAAAAATGTCTTATTAGTGCTTATACAGGGTGGCCCAAAAGTCACTGACAATTGAAAAAAAATCATAACTCTTTTGTTTCTGAATATTTTATTTATTAATTTTTTTTAAGAGTATTTAGAACGACCCTTCCGACATTAATATGAACCCTCATTGTACAGTGGTTCTTTGAGTCACATGGGTCAAATTGAGAAACCCAGCGGTGTCACGTCGACATTTTAATACCAGAGATGCTCCGAGCGTAAATGCCATTAAAGAAATAAGTCGTTTTCAAAGATGGGGGGCAGTATGTGATCTCCACAGACCTGACTAGTCCAGATTTCTTCTTGTAGGGCGATCTTAAAGAAAAGGCGTTTGTGAATAAACCTCAGACAATAAATGACTTAAAACATAATATCGAGGATCAAATAAGAGAATGTTACACTGAATATCTCGATCTTTCGAGTCCGAAAATGGTGGACACTTAAAAAACATTTTTTTTTTTTTTAAAAAAGGTAATTTTTACTTCCCCTGGTTTAAGTAGTGATAAGTTCAAGTGTAAGTGAACAATTATAACCGTATATATTGCTGAAAATCTTGGAAGATTCAGTTTACCTACTGCTAAAATTTGGAGAGTATAACTTAGAATTATAGGATAATATATATAATATTGAAGATTTAAAAGTGTCAGTGACTTTTGGGCCACCCTGCACAATATAAGGTCAAAATAAGCCCGCTGTGTGCTCTCTGCATCTGTCTGCATCTAATTATAAAGCATTTTATTGTCTGAGAATCAGGAAGTGTACAGTTGGCATGATAGTGTTAGCTTTACCCCAAATGCAAAACTCCTCTGGTGAAAAACACCTGTAAACATATTGTGGTGAATACTTAGGATGCTCAGAAAGGTAAGTGAGGAATTACTTTGGACCACTGTGAACCATTTAAAATGAAATGGTTCCGTTTTTCACTTTTTAAGATGGTAAAGATGGTAAATTTTATTTTGTATATAAAGTTTCGCGCTCAGGGTCTTGAGCAGTATATTGTTTTTTCATCCATATTTGAGTGGTATGCCGTAACTATGCTGTATAAGCATTTACAAACCAGGATAATCCCATCACTATGTCTTCATTTTGTTTTGTATTTTATTTTAGCTGGGGAGTCGGGTTCTGCAGACACAGTGAGAGACCCTCGGGGTTTCGCTGTGAAGTTTTACACAGAGGAGGGCAACTGGGACCTGACCGGGAATAACACCCCCATATTCTTCATCCGGGACGCCCTGCTGGTGAGGAGATGCCATTACTATTAGGCTTTCAGACTTTTTTTTTGGGTTACAAACAGGTAGATGTCTTGATTTATTTTAGTAGTTGACAATTCTGCAATAATTTTTTTCAAGTAGACTTGTCAAACTGCCCTAACTTCAGACTTCACTCACTGGACTGCAGAGGCTGCACTAGCACTGATTAATGATTGGCTGCAGATGCTGAGGTTTAGGTTAGTATTCAGACTAGAGTCCTTTTTTAGGTTTGGACCAACTGGATTTCAGCATTTAAATCTGGCAACCCAAATGAAAGTGTTCGCTTCCTGATTGGTTAATCCTCTTAAGAACCAAATTATAACAATTGTAACATCGTGCCCATTAAGAATAGATCAGCGCTGCATTGTTATCAGTAAAAGCTTTGAGGTGAAGATGTGTGCCTCGTATCTGAAGACACAGTTGTATCTTTCATATTCTAGTTCCCGTCATTCATCCACTCTCAGAAGAGGAACCCTCAAACCCACATGAAGGACCCTGATATGGTCTGGGACTTTTGGAGTCTGAGGCCAGAGAGTCTGCACCAGGTAAAACCAAATCTGTCTAATGCATTTACACATAGACGTGGGAGATGTATAAAATACAACAGCAAATTGTTCTTGATATGCAAAATTAGTCAAGTTTATAATCTATAATTAAAACCATTCAAAAATGCAGGTTCAAAATAAAATGAGCAGAAGCATCTAGTATAATTTTCGTAACAAGGGTAAACTAGGAAATGTGGAGTCATTTCAAAGGCACATTTTGGCACATTTTGGCACATTCTTTATGCATTGTTAAAATACCATCTGAATATTGTTATCAAGATGACAAAAATGTATATCTCAAATGTGTTTTTGCGTCAGTATCTCCCATCCCTAGTTACACAGGGAAGTAGTCATTTTATTTGTACAGGGCAATACAGAAAATAAGAAAATGTCAAATTATGACAGGAATCAGTAGGCTCATCGATCAGGCCTAAAAGTTGCTAATTAATTAATAGAAGATAATTATTATAGCAGCTAGACAAAGGCTGTATGAATTTGAAAACAAAAGGAATTTTCTGTCATGTTGTAAAGATTAGATTTGCGAATTAAGTTTAAAAAGTAGGCTTCTGTTCAGAGTGCACAGTATAAACAACTCCAGGAGGATTATCAGTTCATATTCCATCGCTCACTCAAATTTTAAACTAATACAAGACTATTTACAGGTCTTAAACACAGTTTTGCCATAAAAGGTAAATTTTGTTCTTTATAGGCGACATTCTGTTTCAAAGAACTGCGGCTTTTTGAGATTTAATAACAGCACCAAGTAAAACTTTTGATTTGCAATGTATCTTGTGATATACTTCACTATTAGGGCCACATTTCCTTCATTTTTCTTACTACCACCTATAAACCGTATGTTTCTGTTGTTTTTGCCGTGGGCAGGTGACCTTTCTGTTCAGCGATCGTGGGATTCCTGATGGATTTCGTCACATGAACGGCTATGGCTCTCACACATTTAAACTAGTGAACGCACAGGGAGAGGGGGTCTACTGCAAATTCCACTACAAGGTCGGCTTCATCCTGGATTAGCCTCAATTTCACATTTGTTTTCTATACAATAACCCAGTGCCAAACAAGCTAGGATACTCAGCAAGTCTCTTAACAGTTTTCTTAATCAGTTTATTCTAAGCACTGGTTTAAAAAAAATGTATCTTTTCTTGCTAAACTTATAAGTGTACTCTGTGACTGGTGAGGGTTTGCCACCTGCCTGTTTACATGGAGACCTTATTTAGCCTGGAATTTTCCACAGTGTGGCATTAAACATATCTATTAAGAGAGCTGTGTAGTCACGTTTTGTGCAGTGTCCTCTTGTAGTAAAGTGTTCAAATAAGGCTTTATGTGTAAATACCGGCCTACCGACATATTGGTCTGTCTCTAATGAATAAGATTAAATCCATACTGTAGAACATTGCAGGGGCGTACTCTCCACCAGAAAAGCTACATAGTACACCTTTTTAAAAGTAGCAATGTTCACAGTGCAAAGCTGTTAGATTACAGAAAGACTCAAATATTGTATAAATGTCACTTTACACTATGGCTCCTGTTAACCTGAAATGTTAGGAGAATTATTCATAAAATAAAAGTAATGTCTTTGTGGTAAACTATAGGCAAAAATGTAGACCAGTGCAGCCAATACAATGCATTTCATCTGCTTACCACTGCTTACTTAGGTCGTTCATATATTGAGGGACTTTTAACAAATTGTGATTGTTTTGTATTCAGACTGACCAGGGCATTAAGAATCTGTCGGCTGAAGAGGCCGAACGGTTGGCCGCCTCAAACCCGGACTACGCCATCGGGGACCTGTACAACGCCATCGCCAACGGCAACTTCCCCTCCTGGACTTTCTACATCCAGGTCATGACCTTTGAGCAGGCAGAGAAGTTCCAGTTCAACCCCTTTGATCTCACCAAGGTAACTCCACTATTTGTAATTTCAGTACCCTCGTATATTATTTAAACTTGACTGAAAATAAATACAAATAATTATTAAAAGTTTGAAAATCCCAAGTAAGGCACAAGGAAATACTTCACTGTCTAAACAATCACACACACTACACTGGATGCCCCATACATTTATTCCAAGGGGCAATGGTATCTTACTTCATATAAATATATCTGAATTAAAATTCAATTTAAAGTTATTGAAAGGCATCTTTTATGTAAAATGATGAGAAAATGGAAGAAGTTTCTTTTCACTTTGGTGCATAAAAATACAGTAGTTAAAACCGCTCTTCCTGATTTTTTTATTTTTATTTATTTATTTTATTTTTTTCTGATTTAAAAACGTGAAAAACACACCTAGTTTCTAGTCCTACCTTAGTAAATATTCACCACCAGCTTATGAGCACATTTCTCAACACAGACTAGAGCAGAGTCTTGTTGTCACGGTAAAACTAACAACTAGCATGCTAATTGTTTACCGACAGCACACACTGGCCTGATTTTAACCTTTGCTTTTATAGTATGTCTGCTATGGATACAGCATTTTTAAATTACTTTAAATGACTGTACCCCCATATAGTGATGTGGCTGGTTAAATATAATCATAGTATTTATTCTTTTTATAGCACCTTTTTAAAAGCAGAGTTTACAAGTTTATTCCTTATAATTATACATGCCCCATTTAATTTTCAGGTGTGGTCTCATAAAGAGTACCCGCTGATCCCGGTGGGTAAGATGGTGCTGAACAGAAACCCGGTGAATTACTTTGCAGAGGTGGAGCAGCTGGCCTTTGACCCCAGTAACATGCCCCCAGGGATCGAACCCAGCCCTGACAAGATGCTACAGGTGAGGAACTAAAAACCTACACATCATTAGTTACATTCAGGACTATATTCAAACAATACTCTGCACACGTGTACAACAACAAGAGGTTAGGGTTAGATTTCAGATTTTTGGTCTAGCTGCTCTAACCATTTCGTTCAGATTACTTTCCGGTGGATGATGAAATGTCTGGAATTCAATAACATTGTCCAGATTACTATGTTTAAAACCTTTTTTCTGAAAAAGACGAATCAGAAAAAAGTTTGAGAAGTTGCACAGAGTGTCTTTAAAGATGGGGTATTACACTGTCGCATATTCATTGTTGACATTTTTATCATTTTGAAATGCTGTATTTGCCGAAAGCAGCATATGAATTGTTTAATAAGTTTCATTTTCATTTTTGTCTCTTGGGTGATAAGAGGAGAAAAATCAAAGTTCTTCTGGTTGTTTATTTTCTGAAGACAAAAGCTATTGTAGGCTCTAACCCTACGCCAAAACATCAGCAAAACATCAGGTTCTCAATTCAGCGAAGCCTGGACAGACCAGTAACTAAGCAAAACATCAACTCGTCGGCATAGCAACCAAGTGTCACATACAAAAGCATTAACAACAACATAAACATTTACAAGAACAACAAAAGGTGTCAACTCTGACCTAAACACAAATATCACATAATTGTAGCAGTATATGAGATTAAAGGAACTTGATGTTGAAAGATCCTAAACCGTGAATCATTTTGCACAGGGTCGTCTGTTCTCGTATCCAGACACACATCGCCACAGACTTGGGGCGAACTACCTGCAGCTGCCGGTCAACTGTCCCTACAGAGCCAGAGTCGCCAACTACCAACGTGACGGCCCCATGTGCATGTTTGACAACCAGGGCAAGTCACCGCTACAACACACGGCCCTCTGCATCCTCTCACACCAAAGCCACATCCAATTCTGCTCACTCTCCTCCTTAAGTCCTCAGCTGCCAATCACAGCCACTGAAAAGACTGACAAGAGTCAATGGGTTGTGTTTGTTCATACGACATCTCAACTTCCTAGAATCCCCATGAGCTGAAGGCCACGTCAGAATTCAAAGGTTTAATTTCCTGTCAGATTGCAGATTTGCTTATGGTTAATATCTCTGTAATGACCAGACCTACCCACATGAAACAAAAACTGGCACAAAGTTCAGTGTTGACTCTGTCAGCATGAATGGCAGTTTAGGCATAAGATTTAATATAGCAAGTTTGTGAAACTAATCCCAAACAAGTTTGGATGTTTAATTCGAAATGGTAAATCTCCAAGAGTTAACATGCCTGAAGAGGTTTTCCATGTCATCCATGCAGTAATTTAGCCATCTCTCCCGGATCACTAAATCTTTGAACTAGCTATAAGCCGTTAGCCGTTTATACACCATTGAAGTAAAAAAAAAAAACCTCTTACCCCCTAATGCCAGGAAAGTAAAATGGGTGAGTATACATGAATTCTTGGCACAGAGAATGTTATTCCATGAAAGGGAAAAGTACATTGACATTAAAAAAGGAGGCTGGTTTAGGTGGGCAGCCTGGTGAGGCAGGGTAAAACTTCATTTAAACATGTGCTCCTCTATCTGAGAGAAATTTCCATACATGGTGTGTGCCATGAGACTTAAGATGGACTTTCATTCTCACAGTTAATACTTAAATCAAATTTGAACAAAATTTAAATTACACAAGATGCATAGGTGTTTTTTTTTTATTTCTTTTCCCCCTCAGTCCTAATTAAATTAGCCCCTTTTTAATACCACTTCTCTTCTCACTTGTACATTGTGCTTTTGTCCTGTAGGTGGCGCTCCAAACTATTATCCCAACAGCTTCAGTGCTCCAGAGACGCAGCCTCAGTTTGTGGAGTCCAAGTTCCAGGTTTCTCCAGATGTGGCTCGATACAACAGCAGCGACGAGGACAACGTCACACAGGTCATTTGGAAATCTAAATTATAATCTCAGTTTAATTTAAATGTTTGTGTTTTCTTCTCAGTAGTTATGTTGAAGTTCCTCTGGGGTCAGTTTGACTCAATTTGCTTTTCTTTTTTTTAAATTTTGGCCAATAGGACTTGTTCTGGTAAAACTGTGCATTTTTGACCCTTTAAATGTCCTGTAACTCTTAATTTGCACCACTCTACTTAACAAACACTATTTGGTTAATTGCCAAGTGGGAATTGCCAAAATCTGGTGAAAAACATTTATTTATTTTTTTTATTTATTATTATTATTTTTGACAGAAAGCAAAAAGTTACATTGAAGTTCCTCTGGGGTGAATTTGACCCAATTAGTTTCTCTCCTAACTTAGTCATAAAATATAATTTTATCATTTTGGGCTCTATTTAGTCTGACTTCAGACTGATGCACTGATATCACATTTACCTTATATTTTATACATTTAGTGCCAAAAAGCCTTGATTATGTGAAAAAGTGCATTTTTGACATTTTAAGGCCGTATTACACTGAAATTAAATGACTGTACTTGACAAAAATATTTGGTGACTTAGAAAATAGGAGGGATCTAAATTTAGCATAGGGTGCTGTTTTTAAAAAATGTCAGATTTTTGTATGAGCAAAAATTGATGTTGAAGTTCAAATGAACTCATCCATTTTCCTGTTAATTTCTGTGTGATTGAGTGAATCCTGCTTACTTTTCTGTGTTTGGCCTTTCATACCAACTTCATTCAAACTCCAGACAACTCCCGCAAAAACCTCTGCAAAAACCCTGTGTTTACATATAGTGAAATTGTGGGTTTTCCTCACAAATCCACCTTTTTAATTTTAAACAATGTTTTCAAAAAATTTTGAAAAAATCTGAAAACGAGTTTTGCATCTTAATTTATGATCTTTGAAATTATTGAATGTTCCGAACCATTTGATTGTGCAGGTAAACAGCAGAACACAAGCCTGTGTTTGAGGCCATGTATGGACAGTGGAACTAGGCTTTATCTAAAACAGGATCAGTACAAACACAAGAATCAAAATCACTCTAAATATGTATGGAGCTTTAGAACAACTAAAAACACACAATTCAAACCAATGGTCAGAGAGCTTCCTTGGGTCGAGCTCTGACAAAGCTTAGTTTCACTGTTCATCAACTTACATGGCCCCAAACAGGAGCTGGCCTTCTGCTGTTTACCTGATCATGAACTTTTTTTCATATGGTCCTTATCAAATTTAGTGAAATTAGTAATTGTTTTTGTTTTATTTCATTATTAATAGAAATAATCAAAATTAATAACAATTGTGAAGAAATCACCCCAGGACAACACAAGGGTTAAATTTTGTTATTATTGTATTATACTCATTTACATGATTGTTTCCATAAAAATGCATATGTATTCACTAATAAACACGCTCATATGTGGGCTGCAGGACATGTGAGATGAAAGTGACAGAGAGGGAGGGTCTGTTTACTTGGAAGTCACACTTAGTGTCAAGTAAATCAGATTTGTGGAGACACAAACCACTCAGTTTTTCAGAACAATAAAAACATCCAAAAAGAGGTTTTGTATTTGAGTCTTACTATTAGACGACACCAATTATAACTGGGTTGTGAAGATAAAGAGGAGATTACCTTCATGTACACTTATTTTCGTGGATATTTGGTGAAGATCATGTTAAAGATGGGGTTAGTTAGTGGAAGTGTCTAAGCTAAAACATTATAATGAAAAGTATTATTTAAAGCTTATGTCTTTGCAGGTCCGTACTTTCTACACTCAAGTGCTGAATGAAGAGGAAAGACAGAGGCTTTGTCAGAACATGGCGGGGGCCTTAAAGGGAGCACAACTTTTCATCCAGAAACGAATGGTACATGAACACAGTGTTGGCACTCAAAATGTTCAACTTGTTTGTCTGTCGTTCCCATTAGCAGTAGTAAATGGTTACTGTATTCTCTTTTTTTATTCATGATAAAACTAGGTTATATGGAACACCAGCTCATTCTTTAATGCCAACAGTGGTGATCCCAGTCTTGGACTCTTCACTAGGGAATCACACATTTCCTGTTAAAACATAACCATATTTGCACTTCAAAGTGTTAATTTAGTAATTTACCACTAAATGCTATAGAATACTGGGAATTGCATAGACTTTGTGTAAAACATTATCCCCAAATCACATTTTTTGTCCCATATTGGCACTTAACACTGTAAATTGCAGATACTTTCTGGAGTAGGCATTTTTATTTAAAATCCACACTTTTTAGGTAAAACATCTAATTGCAGTAACGTGCAATTGCAACAATACCCACAGAAATTTGAGCACAGCAGATGGACAGTAAAAAAGGTGACAGTCTAACTGTCCAAGTTTGCAGCGCTGACACCACTTTTCACCACGTTTGGGTTACTGCACCATATAATCTAAATGTGGCTATTAAATGGTGTGACTAAAGCAGTGAGTTGTCACGTACAGGCTAAACACACTATAGAACAGGGGTGTTCATTACGTCGATCACGATCTACCAGTCGATCGCGAATGCATTTTGGGTAGATCACGTCCCGTCATCCATCCAGTCACATGACTAATATACAGGACAACAGTCAGATTACACCTGACCAGGTCACATCATGGGCGCTGCACACGCATAAACAAGTATGAGTTAGTTTAACCCTATAGCGTCGGATCCTATCGTCGCCGATAGACTCGCGGTTGCAGACTTTCCAGCAGCGTAACTCCGCAACCAGTCGTGCTCTCATGTAAATTCAAACGGTGTCTCAAAGCGGAGACATGGGGCTATCTAAATATTTTACCCTCATTACAGTAATCTGCCTCTGTTGTCCTGAAGGTGATGAATGAGAGCGCGAGGCTGCGGGGATTTTCCCAGTCATTTATTCGATGCGTAAAAGAAAAAATATGGATGGATGTGTAAAATAGAAGTAGTTGTGTGAAAAAATGCAGTAAATTCTGATACTTCATTTAACATGATTTTATGGCTATAAAAAAAGAGACAAAACCGTAATCCACATGATTAGCTCTGTTTTCTCTTTCAAACGAAAAATGCTATTTTACTCCTGGCTGTCAGAAGCTACTGCCCGAACTCTGCATCCCTCACTGATTCTATTCAGTGTCATCAGAGCAGTAATCATCATTCAAGTAATTATGAACATGTAAGAAGTTCAATTGTGTTGTGCAGTATTATCTCATGTACATCAAAATGCACTGTACATGTACGAATTCATAATACAAATAAATATATGTTTCACATTTTTGTATTAGGTGGTAGATCTTTCAAACACGATCATTTTAAAAGTAGCTCACATACTGAAAAAGTCTGAGCACCCCGCTCTAGAATGATGGTGTGCAAATACTCAAACTGAAACTTCATTGTGGTAATGGTAGTCAACCGAAGGTGTGGCGAGGTCGTCAGGGGTTGTGCTTTGTGTTGTTTGTTTTTTTTGTTTTGTTTTTTTACTGAAATATGTTTGGTAAAGTTTATAAAAATTTAAGTCAAAATCTTAACATGCAACTTATTTAAACTTAAAGGTAACTGTGTTCAAATCAAATATAGCTTTGGCTGATAACAATTGTAATATTAATGCACAGTTACAACAACATTGGACATGATATCCCATTTATTTATGTTATAATTTAGTATTTTGGTTCAAGACGATTATCCAATCAGAAAGCAGAATGGGCCTCTTTTCAGTTGCCAGTTTCAATGCTGAAATCCAGCTGGTTTGAGCCTAAAATTTCTCTTCTGAATCATCACTACCTAAACCCCAACTCTTGCAGTCAATCATTAATCAGTGCTACTGCAGCCTCAGCTGCTCAGTGAGTGATTTCTGGAGGTTCTGAGCTTTCACATGAGGTCTGGTCTTTCCATATGCTGAGAAAAACTTTATCTTCAAGTTTAGGTAGTGGTAATACATGTTCAGATGTGATGGTAGTACCTTTTTTCAAACTAAGAGCTGAGGGCACATACACTTAAAAAAAAAAAAAACAAGATTAGATTTTTCCACTGGTATTGATGCCCTTTACACAAAACCACAGAAACAGAATGTGGCTTCAGTTTTGCTACAGATCAAAATTTCCTCTCTCGCTCATTCCATTGCCAGTAAATGTAATGTAAGATTCTCACAACTAGAGCTAAAGTATTATAAATAAAAACTGTGTTTATGAGGGTCTTAAACACTGGAATTTCCCCACTGCGGGACTAATAAAGGCATATCTCATTCTTATTCTCAATAAGTTTGAAACTTGCTGCTAAACCTATTCACAAACATGCTCTAAGTAATTATATTTTGGTGTTTCAAAATCTCTGATGATCCTAATCTACAAAAATAATAATAAAAATTGGAATTTATATAATGTATAATTAACTTCATTTTTTTTTTATTTAGGTGGAGACCCTCAGGGCTGTCCATCCTGACTATGCCAACAGAGTCCAGTCCCATCTCAACAAGTTCAACCAGGAGCCCAAAAAGGTGTGTTTTTGTAATGAAGACTAAACGGAGTAAAACTAAAAGCCCATATTACATTATGTCTGACCTATGTTCTAATGTTGTTTTCTCATCAAAAACATGCCCTGAGTTGTGTTTAGTTTCTTTCACACACTTAACACACACACCCTGCATATTTAGGCTGAGTTCTTCTCGGAAAACGCTCTGTTCCATCTTGTGATGTCATGTGGCAATACAGGAAGTGCTCTACTGTGTTTTTAAAGTACACCTTCACTAGAATCATTTGGATGATTTCAGCCCTGGAATTGTCTACTAACTAAAGGCAAAAGCTAACTATTAACATGAAAACTACCCCTTCATGACGTCACAAGGTGGAACAGAGCATTTTGAGCTTTGGATGTAGATACCTCAATAATAAAGGATTACTGTGTGAATGAAGTAAAACACAACTCCACATATGTTTTTGATGAGGTAACATTTTGTGTAAAATAGGATCTCTTTAAAGGCATATTTAATTTTTTTAGTCATGTCACACAGCTTCACTGCCGGTAATCACATCTTTTAATTTGTAATGAAGACTAAACCAAGTAATAAAGGCACATTCAAAAACTGTGGAAGGCAAAACGATAACGATAATCAGAAACTATTATGGCAGTCCATCAGAAATCTGCTAAAATGTGTCTAATGTGTATAAGTGCATTAGTTGCAAATGTGAAACACTATAAAATTACCCACAAATGAGTAGAAGGATCACAGCTTGTCTGGGTCATTGTTATTTTTGTTGCATTGTGTGAGCTTTTTATTATCATCATTATTTTTTCAGAGCAACAATGTTCATGTGTACACTCGCCCTGGAGCCGTGGCTGCCTCTTCAAAGATGTGAAGACTTCTGCTTTTGCAACAAACTGCACTGGCACATGAACAAGTTCTTATACCCTATACCCTAACGCTGCTAGACAAAACTCAGACTGAATCATTTTAGTGTCAAGACTGTCAAATTAATACTACAACAAAGCATTTAATATCTACTGATTATATGGCATAAGACCACTATATAAAATGGTCCTTTTAAATAATGGGTTGGATATTTTTGACAGGCAAAATTTACCCACGCTCCTGTGGTGTTTTCCTGGTTCATTTCTGCTTCCTTTGGTTGACAATGTTATTGTAGTTTTTGTCATACACAATACAGTTCTCAGAATTTGAATAAAATAGATTTCCTGAATTTGTTCAACTAATTTAGCAGAGCATTTCCATTGACAAACACTAGACTAATCCAATGTGACTAAATCCTGACCAAAACAAAGGAATTTTCGTACTTGAACGATCAAGACTTAAAAAAATAAATAAATTAAAGGTGCACTATGTAACTTTTCAGGTGCAGGTCCACTACCTGCTTGTCTCCATGGAGATGTTATTTCTGTGAAGGGAATGTACCACACACTTTACACATCTCCATGAAGATGTCTGTGTAATCCCTCAGTCGTCCAGGTCTGATCCATGGAAAAAGCCAGAGGTTAAATCAACTGGACATAAAGTTGTAGGAGTGAAGATGTTTGTCCGCTCATCTACGATGCTTCTTCATTTCTGTAACTGGTACTGTGGAATAATTAGAGCAATTACAGCTCCATGGAGACAAGGTAGTGGTGGACCAGGTTAGGGTAATTAATAATCTAATACCAATGGACCATCACTATATACGATATACACCTTCATTCACTGTCAACTTTGCATTTCTACGATTAATTTATTCCAATTGTCATTACTTTTCAATTCACCCAACATGTGATTACAGCACTGGTGATTAAAACTATTCTTAAAACTATCTTTAGCATTTTGTTATTTTATTTTGAAGTTTACTCTAAAACAAATTTCAACACCCAACATTGTGGTTGTAAACTTTCAGTACATCCTTAATAATAAAGATAAGATTATTTGTGTAACTTCTTGCTATAAATGTAAAAATCATGGTTGTTGCCTGGCTGTTCTTACTGTAAACAATGTTTTATACTGAAAATGAGAGTATTTAACTCTATATCAAATCATTTCTAATTAAAGGCTTTCTGCTCTAGTTCTCTGGTGTTTTTTGTTTTTTATGAATTGGTTGTGGTGGTAACTGGTCACCAGTGTTCTGGTGTACAGAAACACACTGAATTTCCTCTGGTTTATTTTCTGAACACAAAAGCGACTGTAGGTTTTAACCCACGCCAAAACAAGAGCAAAACAGCAGTCTCAACTCATTAGAGCTAGTCCCAAAAAACAGACCAGTAACTGACGATGGAAACTTCACATCAACTTGTCGACAGCTTCCACCTGTCACATACACGTTACAGTTAATCCAGGTCTATTAGCCACTGATCTATAGCAATTGAAAAGAAACTGTAATGCGAGTTGTCAGAATTGGCTAATTTCTTTTTTAAAAAGCTGTTTTTTCCTCTAAAAAGAATAAAATATCTTGTCTTTTTATGTGTAAAATAAAAGTGCTAACACTGTAGTTTAGACCTCTACAAATACATGCTGTTTTTGAATTAGTTTAGCTGTTCATATTTCAGTCTTTTCACAAATTTGAACAGAAAACCTTTTTAAAACATAAGTCAATTCTCACAATTAGATTAGATTTCAATTTCAATTTAGTAGTAAAAATACTACTAAATACTAAATGTATTTAGTAAAAATAAACAGTCACAGTTGTACACCTTTCTATGTGTTATATATTTGACCAAATCAATAGCTAATTTCTGGTCATAATGTTTTATTGCTTATAAAAAGTTCATTTTATGTCATCAACTTTCCCTGGGGGTGTGATGCTCTGGGGGTGTGCAGGCTCTGCTCTGTCTGAAACTCTGTTGTACTTTAATCTGAGCTTTATTTTAACAATCTAATAATTAAGAATTTCCTTGGCTCGAACTACAGCAGGTGAGATGATTTGTGCTGTTAAACAAGCCCCTCAGAAAATAACATTAAAGTCACAAACTGATAAACATTCTGCCATAGACATGTACGTCTATGATCCAGCCCTTTCAGAGGAACAGGAAACCAAATGTTTATGTGGTCTATAAATGCTTTCAGCATTTCATGTACTTTTTGTCTGACCTGCGCAGAGGGAGAAGATACAACTACTACTACTGTTACTGCTACTAGTACTGGTACTACTACTGACAAAATGTACCCAGCTGAGTATTACCCATTACAGGGCGGGCCAGTCCCACAATAGTGAATGTGAACCAGGAGATCAGGCCCATGGAGATGCCCAGGGACCACCTTATCTGGTCTCTTTTCAATTTTCTGTACTGTAACCCCTTCTGCCTGGGACTGGCGGCCCTCATCAGCTCTGTCAGGGTAAGTACTGCTAACATTTAAGTACACAGCACTGATGACATGAACTGAAATGTAATGTAACTCTGAATATGACCCACACATAAAAAGATGCTGTATTCCTGAGTTCCATGTTGATGATGAGTAAACCTACAATGATTCATACATTAACATAGTTAATGTATTGATGTTAATAAAAGCACATTTAATTTGAATGATATTTTGCTTTTCTTTTTTTTATTAATTAAAAAAATAATTTGTCAATCAGCAGTGTCAGATCATACATCTGTAATTATATCTTTATTTAATTATGACAATGTATGAATTAAAATGAGTAGGGATATGAACATTTATGAACAAAGCAGCATGTTATGTGCTTTAAAGGCACAGTATGTAACTTTCTGCAGGTGGCATGATTCAATGAAAAGAGAAAGTTAAATCCGTACTTCAGAGTGGATGGATTAGGTTTAGTATTGAAGACAGATGTTTAAAATTGGATTGTATAAGCTGTTATCTAAAGATTTCGCTGCCTCCTTCTCTCCTGCCTCCTTCCTCAGCTTTCTCAGCTTTTTCACAGCTTTCAGACTCTGCTTGTGCCTTAACTGCACAAAGCACCAAATCAAACACTGTGGGACACCACCTAAGCTTTTAGCCACTTTTTACTTTTTGACAATCCCTCTCGTATTGTCAATGTTATAAAAGAGGACTGGGGCTCCACAGAGAACCACTAACACAGGTGTCTGACACAAGGGAGCAGTATTTCTAAAATGTGAGTTAATTACAAGTATGGCATAAAAGTAGGACAGTTATTATAGTCTAATAAACATTTGACAGTTTTAGATCTTGGAGAGAAGAAGCAAAAGTAATCTGAAAAGAAGCTAAATCATATTTGCTTATTAAAACAAAAACACATGGATCAGTTCATTTTAAGCGATATGGAAAAGTGCCCTTTTTTCAAGTTGAGCACCTGCCCAAAATGTCTGTGCACGTTCCTGGTAAGGTCTGTGGACATGCAAACCCGCTCAGGAGTAAGGAGGCAAGCTTTTACACACCATAACCATAATAAAATAATAATTTAAAAAAACATTATTTTGGCTTTAAGTATTACTTTTTCATTCAAGATTAGTTTTAAGAACCTGATCTCCTGAACCTGAAAGGTACTTTTTTAGAGTGGACGTGTTTTGACCACGCATGCTTTTAAAATTGCAATGTTTCTTTTCATATATTGTCACATAATTAATCGAGCTGGCTGATCTTTTTGTTCCTCTCCAGGCACGGGACAAGAAGGTGATGAGGGATATTGAAGGAGCTCGTACTCATGGGAAAACTGCTTGGAATCTGAACATCATCTCCACTGGGCTCTTGTGTCTCATAACTGTGATTACTATTATAACCTGCCTCACTATCTAGATATTACTAACGGTATTACCCCTATTAGTGAAATTCTGAGTTTGTGAGTTTGGCCTGGGGGGGGCAAACTCTACCTGCTTCACTACCTGTTACTGCTACTAATATAAATCATAATTTTCAAGTAGCCTATAAACCATAGGCTACTTGAAAATTATGGCATGGCAGTTGTACGTCTGTAATAGGTTTCTAACAAATCCACTGCATTTGGCTCAGGCTTTGACTCACACAAAAGAATACAAAAGAAATAACTTTTCTTCTTGTAGTGTTTTGCCACAGGGGAGCACCATTGAGTTACATATATATAAGATCAACAGTGCTTTGATATTGTGATTTATATACTTGAGCTACTTTTTGCTTCAACTTGTGTCATGTTATTTTGAAATAAAGCAGTACTCCTACATTAATAAAGTTCTGCACTGTGCTAAAAATAACAAACTTTGTGGTTCAAATGACTGCCTGCCTCTGTGGACAACACTGTTTTATGGTTGTGTTGTGATGATGCCTTAATAATCATTTGTGTCGTCTTGTTGGTAGGTCTAAATAAAAGTATAGTTTATTTTTCTCAAATGTGAAAACCACCAGTATGGGTAGTGCAATGTTGAAATCACACAAGTCTCAACAAGTTGCAATTCCCAATAAAAACAATTTTAGCCAAGGTCTTTGGCATGTTCCTGGTAACATTCCTGTTCTATGGAAAGTCCTGCCTCTGGAGCATTCAGTCATTGGTGCTGTTGTTTGTATAAACCAGGAGCGCACTGTTTCATAGGAAATGGAAACCAAATCTTTGTGTGGCAGATAGAAACTCACAGCACTGGTACTTCCTCTCCTACCTGCATCAGAGACAGAAGCTACGACCACCACTGCTACTACTACTACTGCTACTACTACTACTACTACTACCACTATTACAAAGCTATCACAAAACAACAGAATGAACATCGCGTCTGACAGTGTCCCATTACAGGATAACATGTATTACAGCGACGGGGAACATGCTGTAATGGTTCAACAGCACACAAGAGTGAACGTGGCCCGGGAGATGCCCAAAGACCACATCATCTGGTCTCTTTGCTGTTTCCTCTACTTTAACCCCTGCTGCCTGGGACTGGCTGCACTCATCTGCTCTGTCAAGGTAAGTACTACTAAGATTTAAATGTGCACTGTGTAGCTTTTCTGGTGAAAGGTCCATCACATGCTTGTCTCTATGGAGATGTTACTGCTTTTGCCTGAAATGTTCTACAAAATGGGTGCGCACTTGTCCTGGTTTGGCCCCATTTTGAGTCGAAAGGTCCTGATCTAGTCCAGGTTTGGTTCCAGGTTTAGTCCCAGCTTTGAGTTGGTGGGTGATTGTGCAAATGTAAACACACCCTGGCATTGCACTTCTCTATCACCATGGAGACAAGCACGTGACGTCGTCTGAGCAGCCTCAAACCTCTGTCCTCTCTTGGGACAGTCCAGCCACAGCCACTCATGTGTATCAAAAGTTGTTATATCAGTCAGAAGGAAATATGTAACTTCTTTACCTGAGATAAATAACACTTTAGTGCTTCGATTGTTGATTCTGCAGAACTCCAGCTGTTTCCCAATCTTTATCCCCCCCGTTTTTTTTTACGCAACCCATGTTTGTTTTTACACAAACAGCATGTGTCTGTAATTGGTTAATCCGCCCATTAATCACGCCCTCTGGAATCGTGTAGACAGGATATGGTTCCACACCCACTTGTCTTTGCATAATTATTATTATTATTATTATTATTATTATTATTATTATTGTTTATTATTATCATTTTAATAAGTGCACAAATCAGCTCATCTTTAGTTCCAAGCAAGTCAGTTCTTTATGGTTAAATTGTGTTAAAACAAAGATCAGATTAAAGTCTAACTTGAGTAACAGAGTTTCAGACAGAGCAGTGCCCCCAGTTAGCTTACCAAATGGAAAAAATGTTGATGACGTCAGTTAGCAGAGGCAAACTGTACAAATTGTGCTCAAGTAAGAGTAACATTAAAATAATATTACTCAAGTAGTAATACAAAGTAGTGTTCCAAGAAATTACACAAGTAACTGTCAGGACATAATATCTGATTTATAATTTGAAGTAAATGTAAACTGAAGGATAAAACATTAAATAATCTGGTATTTTCAATGTACCGAAAAAATGAGAAACTACACCATATGTGAAAGAGCAGTGCAAGAAACACAAATGTTCAAATAATTTCATATTGTCAACATAAAGATCCTGTTACTTCAATACAAACATTATTCAAGTAGGAGTAAAGGTATGCTTCTAGAAAAGTACTCTGAAAAGTACAATTTATTTCAAAAGTTACTCAAGTAAATGTAACTGAGTAGTACCCCGCCCTCCCTCTCTCTCCAGGCACGGGACAGGAAGTTGTTGGGGGACATTGAAGCTGCGCGGAAACATGGATCGACCGCTCAGACTCTGAACATCATTTCCACTGTGTTTTTCTGTATCTTCATCCTCATCATGGTTATAGTCGTAGCAGTTTTGTTCACTCAGTTTGTTAAGATTATGAACATGATAAATGATGGAAGGAACTATGATGGTTATGACAGAGGAGGCTACAGTGGCTGAACACAAAACATTTGAAATAATCGCGGGGTCTGCAGTCGACTGGAGAAAAAGCTTATTATGGATGTCTATGTATCTGACTAAGCTACAATTCATGCAAAAAAATGTGCTGGAAACAATATAATTATATAAAGACAGATTCAATTCAATTTAATCTGCCTTTTTACATATAAATACCAAAAAATAACAAATGTTCAGCTAACCCTCTAACTCACTTTTCTGCTGTTGTCCCATATAAATTGTAAGACTAAGACTCCATCAACCGATTAATCGACTAAAGGACTAAAGGCCTATTTTTTGTTTTATGTATATATAAATGGCTACAATAAGTGAATGGGTCTAGTCACTAAGAAATGATCAGATTCAACATTTGTGCATTTACTTCTTTAGATATTTCATGAGAAAGTACAATGTAAACAACAGAAAAGCCTTCCTCTTGACCCTCGTCTGGAAGTATGACACCATCACATTCTGCAATCTGAAAAACGCCAACAAGGATTTCACCAGCTCCCTCCCTATTATGATACAGTATGATATTTTGAGTGCAAATTACTATGGCAACAGTCTTAGCATTTCATCATTCTGATCAGTTAAAAATGGACTTTTGGAGTAATAAGTTCACACAGATTTGGAAACCTATTAAAGCATGAAACGTTAAGACCCTGATAAAGACTTAATTCACTTACTTTATTTTTCTGGTCATTTTTATTGATACATTTGTTTTTCACAAAGCTGAATGTCATCGTGAAAGAGCTCAAAAGTAGCCTCAGGTCTCAAACTATAAGAAAATGTAGTGGAGTCAAAAGTCCAGATATCTGCTGTCAAATGTAAAGTAAAAGCAAAAAGTACAGATAACTAAAAATGGCATTTAAAGCCCATGCATGTACATTTTTGCTAAAATTAGACAAAAATAAAAGCTTTTTTCATTTTGGATTGTTTTATAGCACTGAAAAACAGAGAAAAACATGTATCCTTGTGAGTGGGCTTGTATCTCCACAAACCTGACTCTTACTTGGCCTGAAGGAGGGCCTCTTTCTGCTTGTTTCCATGGAAATGTTCTTCCTTTGGCTATAATCATCCATAGTATTGGATAAAATGTATCCATCTTCATAGTGAATGTTCTGAAGCAGTGTTTTAACTTTCTATTTCCACAGAATCATACAGTTGACCTTCCATTCCCAGTTACATACTATCATTTAAAGTAAAGTACTCACAGCTGAAAATATAGTAACCTACTTTTACTTTTGTACTGGTTTAAACTAACGTAGGCTAGGCTTTTTAACATGCTCTTTAACATGCTCAAAAGGTGTCAATATTTCACACTGGTTTTGAGAAAGATTTTTAAAAGTGAGTGTATCCAAAGTTGTGTTTAATAAAAGATTTGTGTTGATGTTATGGAAACAGAAACAGAAAGACTGCATTTCTCCTGAACCACAAGTCCAACAAAGGTAGTGAAGACGTGCTGTAACCTGTTGCAGCCTGGGAACTGCCAAATCAGCCTGGGAACTGCCATGGTAACACGCCCACTGACAAACTTAAAGCAAAGATAACCATCTCTGGCAAATATTTGCACACTTTTTAAACAGACAACTTTAGAAAAAGCCAAAAGAAAACCGGTTTGGAGCCCAGGCAAAAGATAAACAACCTTTGGCATTCAGACAATTCAATTAAAACAATGTAAGAACAGATCTGTCTGATCAAAAAAATAATAAAGACAATTTTAATTTAATTTAATAGGCCCTAATAGGCTATGCAAAATTGCACTTTATCTTTCTTTCCTCCTTTGAAAATATCAAATTCAAACATGGATGAAAGAAATTGACCACAACATAGCGGTATTTATTTAGTCTGTTATGAACTGAAAGTAGGAAACTGAAACTTCCGCCATAGTTATTTATTTATTTATTTATTTTATTCAAATATACAATGGCATAAACAAGAACATTGCAGTGGCTTAAGTATTTACATTTACATTCACAGGGCAGATGTAATATTGTCACTATGTATAAAACAGTTACACGATAATAACGTGAGTTTGAAAAACTCTACCACCTTTATAATAACAAAGTAACATCCAGAAACACAGTAATCTGTTGCGAAATGCTTTATAACCCTAGTGAGTAGTTTGACTTTCAAACACTACTCTAAACGACAAAAGAAAAATGTGAACGCGTATGTCCATACGTTCGTTTTGAATACCATTGTTCCCTCCTGCACCGTGCAGCAGCAGAGTGGCGCAGCGGAAGCGTGCTGGGCCCATAACCCAGAGGTCGATGGATCGAAACCATCCTCTGCTATCCCTTTTCCCATTTTAGTTTTTTATCTTTGCCCACAGATCATTTTGACAAAACGACACATATATGACGGTTTTAAAATGTTATAAATACTTGTATAACATTGTATACATGTTATAAATACATGTATACAATGTTATAAATACATGCATCTACTATTTTTGTAAATGAGCTTACCATGAAGTTAAAGTCAAGTTTATTAACTAGACTAACGTCATTTTATTGTCCGAATAAAATATATTACTACTAGAGACAAACCTGTAAACTCGGGGTCATAAAAGTGTACAACAATCAATATCAATGTTACATCTGGCTCCATCTTCTGGTTGATGTTAAACAATGATCAGATTATGAGACAATGTGAACACGTGGAATCTTGAGTCATCTTAACGCCAGCGTTATACACTCTTGTTGTGTTTACAGGAATAAATCCACTTGTAATCATACACAAAAGAGAAGAAAAATAAAATGCTTACAGCACCTGGTATTCCCAGGCGGTCTCCCATCCAAGTACTAACCAGGCCCGACCCTGCTTAGCTTCCGAGATCAGACGAGATCGGGCGTGTTCAGAGTGGTATGGCCGTAAGCGAGAGAACATGAATGTGACACTGTTTTTATATCTATATTCAAGTCTATGAAGAGAAGTACATGCAGCTTTAGACATCCACAATAAGCAAAATCCCTGGATCGAATGCAGAGCATGCATTTCCCCATGAGGTTCAATAAAGTATACCTTTACTTTAATAACAAATAGAACAGAATAAAGTAAAAGGGCTGAACTGTGCTGTAGATAACAACTGAGAAATGGAAAAAACACAAAGTGTGTCTCCAAACAGTCACTCTCACATTTGAGCATTTGATTTTCTTTTGGTTTAAAACGTAAATTTCAGTGTCAAGAGTAGATATAAAAAGAATCTCCACCAGTGAGTCCCTCGCTTACGGCCATACCACTCTGAACACGCCCGATCTCGTCTGATCTCGGAAGCTAAGCAGGGTCGGGCCTGGTTAGTACTTGGATGGGAGACCGCCTGGGAATACCAGGTGCTGTAAGCTTTTGTCTTTGCTTTCTTTTTTAAACTCTTATCTAAAGTTATTATTATTGTTCTGAGTGAAAACAAACACAATAGCCTGACTACATGACTGTCATGTTCTTTTGTACAAATTACTGTTACTACTGCACTCCTGCAATATGACCAGAAGAGGGAGCTGTTCTGATTTGTTTCTACATTTTAAAACTCTCTTGGGCTTACTGGGTTCATGTGTTTTGTTTGTTTTTTATATCTGATGGAGTTAAATTATGAACCAAAAAACATAACAGATTGTTACATGGTTGAAAGTAAAGAAAAAAAAAAAAAAAGAGTCAAATAACCATGTGTACCTAAAGAATGCCACTGCTGCAGTTACTATTTAGCAGTGGCGGCCGTGCAGTTCACCGTTGGGCCTTCGGTGACATCCCATTTACACATTACAGCATCACCTTAGCATGCATTGCATTCATAATTAAGTGTTGCTTGACTAGCCTGTTAAGTTCACAAATATTGTCAAGAATTCAAAATATAAATGCGATTTAAAGATGCCAAACAAAATGCCACCAAAATTACGCTATGTGAGCTTAAACAAGTCTGTCCAATAAACTGCTCAATGTCACTGTTTTGTTATTGTCTGGTCGGTGTCTTATATGAAACAAATACAACAACAAATAACTGAAAATGTGGCGCACCTGAAATTGAATGAACTTTAGTGCAGTTTTAACTGAGTCTTCAATGTGTCACATTATTATTGCCTGTTTGCTGAGCTGCATATCCACTCGAGTGTTTCCAAACATTTTTAAAAGCATCGTAGCCATACAGCCATACAACAGCAGTACAATGTGCAGTGTTTCTCAGAAGCTCTGAGCCACGGGTACCGTTCATAGTTGCTCGTCTGGAAATGACGGACAAACCCTTTTCCTTGCTGGGACAGGTTAGGTAGCGCAGGGGTTGGTCTTAAAAAAATGGCGTGGAAAGTATATCTGCAACCAGATCAATCTCTCTCTCTCTTCTCCTCCTTCAGCCATTGTGGGTTAAAAATATACCAATAGCTGTTGGATCTCCGGGTTTAGTTTGATACAGTGTGAAAGGCGGCAGTTTGGATACACATTCGCATACACATTGACATTCCGCAATCACAGGACACGTACATGTCCAGTTTGCGTAGGACCTTCTAGCTGACCCTGAAATGCAGAATTGAGATCTGATTGGCTATTGAAACTGACTGTGTCTGTGTGTACTTACAGTGGACAGGGCCTGCTTTTTTTACTCTAAAGGCCCCAGGAAAATTAAATTTGCCTGACAACACAAGCTAGCTGAAATATAATTGAATAAAAACTCCACCACAACAAACAACATTGGAAGCCACTCAACGAGGTGGATATAATATGTCATATTAAAGAGAACAGATAATATTTTTGTTTACATATTTATGAAAATAAAATAAATTCACTTTTCTGAGCATGTTTAGGCCAGCAGAGAAGGCCTTGTTGGCCCTGACGGCCCGCCACTGCTATTTAGCCCCTATAACTCACTTTAAGCCACAAGCTGCACAATATGTCACAATCAAATCAAAAATGCAGTTTGATTTGGTCAAAGAACAATATATCATGTTTTTTTAAGTTTTGTAATTTCGGCCTCTACAAACATGCTCTGAAATATGAACTGATGAACTAATACAAGAATCCCACATATTTCAGTCTTGTCTCAAATGTTAATGCGAATAAAGAGAACAATGAAGCAACAGACTCTACAGAACGAAGAGAGTCCTGAGATGTGCATGTTGACAGCTTTAGTTATGAAATAGCTACAATTGGGGAAAAAAATCACCTCGAACGTTATATTTGCCTATTGGTATTCAAATTGAAAGATTAATTCCTTACTTCATTCAATCTAAACAGAAATGAATGGCTGCAACGATGACACCTTGGCTCTTCTTCTATTAAATAATAAATAATTAAAAATAGCATATGTACATAATTTACGTGCAAAGACAGAGGTGGAAGTTCGGTCCATGGTGTAGCCTATAAACCAGAGAACACTGATAAATTGTACATAAAGTGGGATATTGCAGTTTAACGATTCAGTATTTGGGCAGGTTAAATTTGATCCGTGGCTAAACCTCTTTAATACCAGTAGAGGGCGCTGTTTACCTTCGATGCACTGTGCCAGTTCTTTTCATATTATCAGAACAGCTCCCTCTTCTGGTCATGTTGCAGGAGTGCAGTAGTAACAGTAATTTGTACAAAAGAACATGACAGTCATGTAGTCAGGCTATTGTGTTTGTTTTCACTCAAAACAACAATAATAACTTTAGATAAGAGTTTTAAAAAGAAAGCAAAGACAAAAGCTTACAGCACCTGGTATTCCCAGGCGGTCTCCCATCCAAGTACTAACCAGGCCCGACCCTGCTTAGCTTCCGAGATCAGACGAGATCGGGCGTGTTCAGAGTGGTATGGCCGTAAGCGAGGGACTCACTGGTGGGGATTCTTTTTATATCTACTCTTGACACTGAAATTTACGTTTTAAACCAAAAGAAAATCAAATGCTCAAATGTGAGAGTGACTGTTTGGAGACACACTTTGTGTTTTTTCCATTTCTCAGTTGTTATCTACAGCACAGTTCAGCCCTTTTACTTTATTCTGTTCTATTTGTTATTAAAGTAAAGGTATACTTTATTGAACCTCATGGGGAAATGCATCCTCTGCATTCGATCCAGGGATTTTGCTTATTGTGGATGTCTAAAGCTGCATGTACTTCTCTTCATAGACTTGAATATAGATATAAAAACAGTGTCACATTCATGTTCCCTCGCTTACGGCCATACCACTCTGAACACGCCCGATCTCGTCTGATCTCGGAAGCTAAGCAGGGTCGGGCCTGGTTAGTACTTGGATGGGAGACCGCCTGGGAATACCAGGTGCTGTAAGCTTTTGTCTGTCCTTTCTTTTTTAAACTCTTATCTAAAGTTATTATTGTTGTTTTGAGTGAAAACAAACACATTAGCCTGACTACATGACTATCATGTTCTTTTGTACAAATTACTGTTACTACTGCACTCCTGCAATATGACCAGAAGAGGGAGCTGTTCTGATTTGTTTCTACATTTTTAAACTCTCAGGCGGAGCTCTTGGGCTTACTGGGTTCATGTGTTTTGTTGGTTATGTTTTTTGGTTCATAACTTAACTCCATCAGATATAAAAGAACAGATTGTTACATGGTTGAAAGTAAAGAAAACATGAAAGAAAGTCAAAATAACCATGTGTACCTAAAGAATGCCACTGCTGCAGTTACTATTTAGCCCCTATAACTCATTTTAAGCCACAAGCTGCACAATATGTCACAATCAAATCAAAAATTCAGTTTGATTTGGTCAAAGAACAATATGTTTTAGTTCATCAGTTCATATTTCAGTCTTGTCTCAAATGTTAATGCTCTTGTAGTTGTTCACAATGTGCAGTTATTCCTAGACAATAAGAAGAAGAATACATTATTATCATTAGAAATTATTATTGCAATAATAGGAATAATGTAAGAATGTTTGTTTCTGGTGTAAGCGTCAAAGAGAACCAAGAGTCTGCATAAACTCAGAAGGTTTAATGAGTCTCACACAGGTAAAGAGAACAATGAAGCAACAGACTCTACAGTACGAAGAGAGTCCTGAGATGTGCATGTTGACAGCTTTTATATGGTCCCTCAGTGTGTGTGTGTGTTTATATCCTGGTGGGGTCCACAACCTGAGATTTGACTCACCTCATGGGGACCCATTTTGACTTGTGGGGCTCAAGGCCCCGGCCCCACAAGTCCCACCATCTAAATCAATAGAAAAAAGCATTCTAATATGCCTAGTGAATTTTTTTTTTTCAAAATTAGAAAAAGACCCCTGGAGGCCAATTTTCACGACAAAGTGTGCGACTCTAGTGGGCATTGGGTGGTACTGCAAAAGCCCCATAAGGACATTTTCTGAAATATGTGCATACGGGGCCCCACAGAGATATGATAAATTATGCACTGTGTGTTTCTATAATTATAATGAATTAATATTGGGGCCCCACAAGGATAGTGAGAAACTATAAAATGTGTGTCAATTATAATTTGTGAATATTAGAGCCTCTTAAGAAAACAGTAGTGTGTTCTTTTGATCATTCCTATAATCAAATAAATGTGAAACAATATTATAGAGATTAGTAATTATTATTGTTATACTGTATTTTATCTTCTTTTTGATTATAGTTTTGCATTTTAATAGTATGGTACTATACATTAACATGTTTACTATGGCTATACTGGTCAGTGTTCAAGTCATTGAAGAACCACTCTCTCCTTAAACAGGTCCACAGTGGTGTAAGTCAAGTTCAAGTCCCAAGTACTTTGACTCACATTTTAAGTATCTGCACCAAATTGGCAAGCGGCCCTTCACTCCTAAAGACCTGTGTAACACTTCTAATTTGAATATCAATCCTGACTAGTTAGTTGTCGGATATAATATAATAACTCAAATTCGGTTTATGTATTTTATATATTTACTATATGTATAAAAAGCAACTGCACTTCAAAATCGTTTAACAAACTTTTGACACAAAGGCATGACAAGAGTTTATTTATCAAAATGTCATAACGGCAGGTGACAACCAGGGCCGGAGCAAGACAGGACCGGAGACGAGACCAGGGAGGGCCGAGCAGGAGTAATCCATAGAGTGGGAGCCAGGCCAGGACACGGGAAGCAAGCCGGAGACCAAGACAGGACAGGAGGCGAAGACAAGGGATGGACTGTACCGGAGCTGGAGCGCAGGGTCAGGAGCAGGAACGAGCGAGAGAGCAGGAATCTGGGAAGCAGCAAAATCCGGTAAGACACGAGTAGGCAGGCAACAAGATACAAACTTGAGCAGGAACATTCACGTTTACACGCGGACGGTTTGGCTCCGAGTGTCTTCTGCCGAGCCCTCATATACTCGACAGCAGGTGGTGATGATTGCGCTAATACGCTCCAGGTGCGCACGGGAGGAGTAGGAACTCCGCCCAGCTCCGGACTCAGACAGGTAGGGGAGGGGGAGAGCACACAGGGAGACCGAAAATGCAGGCAGCATGACACAAAAAATACCAAAGAGAAGCGATGTGTGGATCCACATTACTATGTGGGACAGGTGCTGTTTGGAAAGGGGTGGCTTCAATATGAAAAAATAATGATGGATCCATCCATCCATTTTCTTCCGCTTATCCGGGGCCGGGTCGCAGGGGCAGCAGTCTAAGCAGGGACTCCCAGACATCCCTCACGCACTCCAGCTCCTCCTGTGGGACCCCAAGACGTTCCCAGGCCAGCCGAGAGACATAGTCCCTCCAGCGTGTCCTGGGTCTTCCCGGGGGCCTCCTCCTGGTGGGACATGCCCAGAACACCTCCCTAGGGAGGCATCCAGGAGGCATCCTGAGCAGTTTTGAGTTAAGAACTCAAAACTCACCTGTTCAAAATCGCTTTTAATGCTTGATTTTATGTTGTAAATTTTTGTGATATTTTATTATTGTATCCACTGTGAAGCGACTTTGAGTGTCCTGAAAAGCGCTATATAAATAAAATGTATTATTATTATTATTATTATAGATGCCTGAGCCACCTCAGCTGGCTCCTCTCAATGTGTAGGAGCAGCGGCTCTACTCCGAGCTCCTCCTCCGACCTCTGGGGTAGGTGCTGTGTTAACTCTGGCTAAGCTGCATTTGATGTGTGTGTTGAGGGTGGACACTTATCTTGAAATGAACAGAAGTACAATGCTTGATGTTGTTTTGTAAGGAGAGGAGTGTTTTATGGGAAGTAATATGGTTGTAATTGTGTGTGTGTGTGTGTGTCTGTGCGTCGTATGGTTCTTGACTGTTACGGTTGAAAATTTTGGCTCTTTGTACCTAACTTGTTCGCCACCCCTGGTATAAATGATGGCGAGCATTCACAATGCATGGATGCTGACAACTCTGCCGGTCCATCTCTGGACAACATCTCAGAGGCAGGAACTGAGGAGGAGTGAGCAAAAGAAAGTAAGACAGTAAAAGAAAGATGAGAAAAAGGGGGAAATGGAGTGAAGGAGGAGAGCGAAAAGACATAAGAGAAAAAGAATGGAGTCAGGGAGAGAGAGTATGTGGATGAGTGAAAAACAACTGTTGCAGCACAGTGCAGTTAATAATGCAGGTTTTTTTTTACCTGTATTTTACTTTTACAGGTTTTTTTTCCTTTTGTTTTGTTAACTGCATAATATTCAATACTGCTTAAGGGCAGTAAGTTGCATTTATGCTTAAATTGTTCAAATAAAAGGTTTTAGGATTATGTTTAAAGATTGCATTACCTAGTAATTATTCCACGTTGGTCTAAACCACCATCACTGGGCTGTAAAATGAGTCAGCAGCAGATAACCTCACTCAAACACCAATGCCTCAGTTGTACTGTGTAAACGTTAAGATTAGATAAGATTAGATTAAATTTTATTGTCATTACACATGTATCAATACAAGGTAATGAAATGTGGTTTAACATCTAATCAGAAGTGCAAGGAGCAGCAAGTGAGATATATACAGCATGTAGAGTATATACAATATAGAGAAATTGTCATGATGCCGGTTTGTCCTGTCCTACCGTGCTCTCTCCCCCTCCCCTACCTGTGTGTCTGGAGCTGGGCGGAGTGCCTGTCTCCTCCCGTGCGCACCTGGAGCGCATCTGCAATCAGCACCACCTGCGGCTGAGTATTTGAGAGCTGAGCAGACTACACTCGGCGCCAGACCGTCCGCGTGTACAACGTGAATGCCTCTAGCTTGTTTGTTTCTTGTTGCCTTTTGCATGCGCTTATTTGGATTTTGCTATCCTCCAGACTCCTGCCTCTGCTCGCCCAGCTCCAGCTCCTACATTCCTGTCCTGGTGTCGTCTCCTGCTCATCTCATCCTCCGTCCTGTCCTGCTCCCTGGCTGTCGCCTGCTCTCCGCTCTGGTCTCCGCCTGTCCTGCCTGTCCTGGTACTGTGCCCGTCCTGGTCCTGGTCCTGTTCTGCCCGTCCTCCCTGCACCGCACCTGCCTGATCCGTCTCCCGCTCCCCGGTTCCTGTACCTGCTTTTGTGAACTGTTAAAGACTGTATTCTCACTCCACCGGTAAATAAACACTGTTTAAACTCGCTCTGGTCTGCACCTTGGGTCCAAACCCGCCCGTTACGACAGAACGGTCTGGCCAATTATGGACCCAGCGGACCCAGACCCAGACCCAGACCCAGACCCAGACCCAGACCCAGACCCGGACCCGGACCCGGACCAGACATGCCGCCTCGCGCGCTCCCACCACGAGGCGGTCCTGGGGCAGCATGAACAGTCAATCCGGACTCTCCTGGAGCTTAACCAGACGCTGTCTCAGCAGGTCACGCAGCTCACCCACCAGGTGGCCGCGCTCCTCGCCTGCCGCCGCTGGAGCGCCACCACGCCCCCCGGGGCACAGATCCGGAACCCTACTCCGGGCAGCCTCACCTATGCCGAGGCTTTCTGTTTCAATGCGAGTTCCTGTTCCAGCAGTGCCCCACTCGCTTCAGTTCCGGACCCGCCAAGGTTCGATACATCTGTGGACTACTCCGGGGTAGAGCTCTCCAATGGGCGGAAGCGCGTCTTATGAAGACGCCAGTGGACAATCTGGATTTTCATGAGTTTGTGTCGGCTTTCAAGCTGGTGTTTGATCACCCGCACTATCAGGACAATGCCGCGGCCCGCCTCTTGACTCTGAGCCAGGGTCCCAGGTCAGTTGCGGACTTCACTATTGACTTCTGGACTCACGCTGCGGAGCTGGATTGGACGGATAGTGCGCTGCGGGCCGTCTTTGTGCGGGGCCTTAACAAACATTTGAAGGACGAGCTAGTCTCCCGTGACGAACCCCCCGACCTGCGGACCCTCATCACTCTCGTCAACCGGATTGACAACCGGCTATGGACCCGTCGCCAAGAGAGACGCCGGTCACCGGTCCCGTCGGAGCCACGCGCCGTCCCGCTGCCCCCGGAGGAACCTATGCAGCTGGACAGAACGCTCGTCTCGACCGAGGAGCGACAGCGGAGGCGCCGCCTGGCCGGGGCCTGTCTCTACTGCGGGGAACGAGGACACTACGTGGCCACTTGCCCGGCTCGGCCAAAAGGGGGGGCCCACCAGTAGCACTGGGAGTACTGGTGGGCGAGTCCCTTGTCCCGGATAATAATAAACTGAGGCTCAGTGCCAATTTGTGTGTTCGCACCGAAACGTTGCCTGTTTTAGCTCTTGTTGATTCTGGGGCGGAGAAAGACTTTATAGACGCTCAGTTCACCGAGCAGCTCGACATTAAGCTCGAGCCCCTTGAGCACCCCCTTGACGCCCGGGCCCTCACCGGCCGTTTCCTGACCCGCCTTACGCACGTCACAGAACCGGTCACCATGGTTCTTTCCAGCAACCACCATGAGACCCGCCAGTTCCATGTCCTGCCCTCCTCAGCCTCCCCGTTGGTCCTTGGTTACCCCTGGTTACGGGCTCACAACCCCGTTTTTGATTGGACTCGGGGCGGGATCTCGGGGTGGAGTCCCGACTGCCACGCCAAATGTCTCCAGTCCGCCCTTCCTCCGGCCGGGGGTTCCGGTTCCTCCATCGGCCCGTCCCCTGACACCCCCAATTTGTCTTCGGTGTCCCCGGAGTATCACGATCTCGCGGAGGTTTTTAGTAAGACTAAGGCTCTCTCCTTACCCCCCCACCGCCCGTACGACTGCGCCATTGACCTCCTGCCGGGGGCTCCGCTACCTTCTAGTCGGCTCTACAACCTGTCTAAGCCTGAACGCGAGGCTATAGAGGACTATATCCGGGGGTCCCTGGCCGCCGGGATCATTCGCCCGTCCACGTCCCCGGTGGGAGCGGGGTTTTTCTTCGTTTCCAAAAAGGACAAGTCCCTGCGGCCCTGTATTGACTACCGGGGCCTGAATAATATTACTGTTAAGAATAAGTATCCGCTCCCCCTCCTGGACTCCGCGTTTACCCCCCTCCATGGCGCCACCATTTTCTCGAAGCTAGACTTGCGTAGTGCTTACCACCTGGTGCGCATTAGAGAGGGAGATGAGTGGAAAACGGCTTTTAAAACACCCCTTGGACATTTTGAGTATCTTGTAATGCCCTTTGGCCTCACCAACGCCCCTGCCATTTTTCAAGCTTTAATTAATGACGTACTCCGCCATTTTCTCAACCGGTTCGTTTTTGTGTATCTAGACGATATCCTGATTTTTTCTCGGTCCCCCCAAGAGCATCACCACCATGTTCGCCTGGTCCTCCAGCGTCTCCTGGAGAATAGACTATTTGTAAAAGCGGAGAAATGTCAGTTCCACTCCCCGGAAGTCAGTTTTTTGGGTTTCATTGTGGGGCGGGGGCAGGTTAGGGCCGACCCTGAAAAAATCCAAGCAGTCTCAGAGTGGCCCGTCCCTACCACCCGGAAGCAGCTTCAGAGATTTATCGGCTTCGCCAATTTCTACCGCCGCTTTATTAGGGATTTTAGCCGAGTGATCTCACCCCTCACTAAACTCACGTCTCCTTCCTTGCAGTTTACCTGGTCTCCCGAGGCGCAGGCGGCCTTCGAACGACTGAAGATCCTTTTCACCTCCGCCCCCATCCTGCACCAGCCCGACCCGTCCCGGCAGTTCATTGTGGAGGTGGACGCCTCTGACTCGGGGGTGGGGGCCGTGTTGTCCCAGAGGTTTGAGCCCCACAACCGCCTCTGTCCATGTGCCTTTTTCTCCCGGCGGTTGTCGCCGGCCGAGGCGAACTACGACGTGGGGGACCGGGAGCTCCTGGCGGTGAAGTTGGCCCTGGAGGAGTGGCGCCACTGGTTAGAGGGGACGGAAGAACCGTTTGTGGTCTGGACCGACCATAAAAACCTGGAGTATATCCAGTCCGCCAAGAGACTTAACCCTCGTCAGGCTAGGTGGTCCCTGTTCTTTAGCCGGTTTAAATTCCTCCTCACCTACCGTCCTGGTTCTCGGAACGTCCGGATGCCCTCTCTCGCCAGTTTACCCTAGAGGACAGTCCAATATCGGCGGAGCCCATCATCTCGCCCTCGTGCGTGGTCGCCACCGTCCGCTGGGAGATTGAGGACACCGTCCGGGGGGCCCAAGCCAACGATCCCGACCCAGGTAACGGTCCCCCTGATAAACTATATGTCCCCGACTCTGTCAGGTCCCAGGTCCTCCAGTGGGTCCACGCCTCCCGCTTCGCTTGCCATCCCGGGGCCAGCCGCTCCCTCTCGCTACTGAAGAGGCACTTCTGGTGGCCCACTATGGACACTGACACCCGGGCCTATGTCGCGGCCTGCCAGGTATGTGCCCGGGCCAAGGCCTCCCACTCACCTCCTTCTGGTCCCTTACAGCCCCTAGCAGTCCCTCGTCGGCCGTGGTCTCACATAGCCCTAGACTTTGTAACCGGTCTTCCCCCTTCCCAGGGGAACACAGTAATCCTGACCATTGTAGACCGCTTCTCCAAGGCCGCCCACTTCGTAGCCCTACCGAAGCTCCCCACCGCCCAAGAGACCGCCGCCCATCTGACCCAACACGTCTTCCGTCTCCACGGCATCCCGGTAGACATCGTCTCGGACCGGGGGGCGCAATTCACGTCCCAAGTGTGGCGGGCGTTCTGCGACGGCTTGAGGGCTACAGTCAGCCTCACGTCCGGCTTCCACCCCCAGTCGAACGGACAGACGGAGCGGACCAATCAGGACCTAGAGGAATTTGCACAGCTATACCAAGAAAGTTGGAAATTTGATATAGCAAGTCAGGCACTAACTCAACTTGATCGAACTAAGTGGAATTCTCCTCAACTGTTACCATTCACTCAGGATGTTCAGAATCTTCATTGATTTTTATCTGAGAAACAGCAGCAACACCTAAATGCCCTCACTGAAGAGTCTTCAACCTCAAACTGGAAAGACCTTGCTAAAGTGACCCTCGCACAGATTATTCTCTTCAACCGCAGAAGAGCAGGAGAGGTATCCAGAATGCCTTTGTCTGCATATTTGTCAAAGGACATGTCAGAACAGCATGAAGATGTTAGTTTGGCACTTACAGCTCTTGAACAAAAGCTTTGCAAACATTTTGTCCGCATAACAATTGTGGGAAAGAGGGGAAGAAAGGTTCCTGTTCTCCTCACTCCACTCATGAGGGAATCACTAGATGTCATGACTAAGAAACGGGAAGAATGTGGAGTCCTAGATTACAATGAATACTTATTTGCGTTGCCACATTCTGTCCATTGCATCAGGGGATCTGACTGCATCAGACAACTGGTGAATGAATGCAATGACATACAGAATCCCAAAGCACTAACTTCAACAAAACTCAGAAAGCACATTGCCACCCTATCTACTGTTCTGAATCTCAAGACAACAGAACTTGACCAGTTAGCAGATTTCCTTGGGCATAATATTGAAGTGCATAGAAAACACTACCGGCTTCCAGAGGGCACCCTCCAATTGGCAAAAATAAGTAAAGTTCTCCTTGCGATGGAACAGGGACGCCTGGGAGAATACAAAGGGAAGAGTCTGGATGAAATTCACCTTGATGTAAACGGTAAGCACCTACAGTGAAAGTCTTAATGTATCTTGTCAATTTATAAATTCACAAGTTATATTCAGCATCAATATTTGATTTTAAATCTAAAGAGATATTAACACTTTATTAATTTCACAAATTATATAGTTTATGTACACTTTGATAATCTTTTATAATTACCTTTTAGAGACTGTTCTTATTGAGAGATGCTCAGAAGAGGAAAATATGGGTGAGTTTATGGTTATAAATTTGTAATTAATTAGATCTAAATAGAACACTTATTTCATTTAAATGTGTTTTATTAATCCCTCCTGATTTGAATAAAAGCTAGAAAATCTCTTAGATTTGTTGCATGTTTAGTTAAGTCTTTTCTTGTGCTGGTCCAGTTTCTAGTATCCCTTATGAACTTGGGTCGGATGATGACAACATGACATTGATGGAAGAAGGTACTTTTTCACAAACACACGTATAGAATAATTATTTCATTCAAATTGTGCCTATTGTGCCCACAGATGCCAGAGTAACAAGTGCACAGGTGACATCCATGCAAGAATGTACTTCTACCACTAACAGCCACAGTCGGAGAAAGAGGATAAAAAAAGAGAGGTAAGTGTAGAACAGTGGTAAAACAACTTGTGTCCTTTGCACCTGGAGGAAACCTATGCAGATGAGGGGATCATTATTTTTTAAAATGCTATCTTTAACTTGAACTGAAACAAAATACTTGAGATATCAATATTCAGTGAAAAATACTTGAGATGACCCCCCTCTGAGCAAGAAGATCTCCACAAATGGATATGCCACCTTCAATTATGTTTGAGAACTGTAATGAACCACACGTCACAGGTTCTAGTCTTCATTTTTTTTGCCAATTCAGAGCACAATGCACTGTATCTTGAATTTTAGCTTTGGTTCAGCTCAAAAGCCAATTTTATACATGCAATACAAAAGCCTGAAAGTTTGAACTATAATTTCTTGTTTCAATAAAGATAATGGAGTTTGTGGAAGGAAGAGGAGAAGGAAGGTTAGAACATGTAAGTGGGATGTTTTTTGACATGTGTTTATGTGTCCATCTAGGTAAAGAAAGTGCAGTCAAAAGAAACTGGACTCCTACGGAATGTGCATTTTTCAAATGCTGAGAAGCATTTGAAAAAATGTATTATCATGAACCGGGTTCCAGGTAAGGTGGACTGTGAGCGCTGTATTGCGGCTGAACCTGAAGCCCTTGCAAACCGTGACTGGAAAGCAGTGAAATACTTCATCAAAAACCGAATAGTTGCACTCAGACGAAAAACAGAGTGAGTGGCTTCACTGGCAATTGTTCCTTTGTTCTTTGTTATTTCATATATATTATTTTTGAACAAAAAATGCATGTCGTGTTTTCTTTTTGGCTTAATGTTTTTTCTATTCAGATTTGTTCTACAGTGTAAAATAATATCTATACTGCACTGGCTGTTGATATTTTATTTTTGAGGACAAAAACATGCATAATAAATGTTTTATTGTATTAGTTTGTTTTTTTATTTGGTCCAGATAAAGTTTAAATTCAAATACTAAATGTACAACATTAACTTGAATGAAGGCACAAGGCTCTTTTTGTCAGTTGTATCTGCCTTATAAAGGCATTGTCATATTAGGGTTCATTCATTCATTTTCTGTCGCTTGTTCCCATTAGGGGTCGCGGGTGACTGGAGCCCATCCCAGTGACTTTGGGCTTTGGGTGGGGAACTCGTCATATTAGGGTTAGGTATGAGAAATATTCCACAACAATCAGCCAGCCTTATCTGTGCTTTGTTAGGTGAGAGGTGACAGGGTGCCATCAATTCAATAATGTGAAAGTTAGGTCTGTCATAGAAATGCTCCTAAGTTGTTTTGTCTAACAACAATAATTTAAATAGTTTGTGATAGCTCTAAAGATACAAAAATTGACATTTTTGTGTGGGCCCTTCAAGTACTAAATGATTGGACATTTGTGTGTGTGGACCTTTAAAGTACTAAATGATTGGACATTTGTGTGTGTGGACCTTTAAAGTACTAAATGTTTGAAACTGACCCCACAAGTGAGCAAAAAACTGGTTTGGAGAAGAGAGTTTAACATTTCATTAATCTAAAGTGGTATTATGAAAGAAGATTTTTTTGTAGGGTTGCCTGATTTTTTACAAGCCTGTAGAACCATTGGAAAGAGGGGGCCCCACAACACACAGAAATAAGTTGGGCCTCACAAGGATGAAATACAAGTATGTGTGTGTGTGTGTGTGTGTGTGTGTGTGTGTCTGTGCGTCGTATGGTTCTTGACTGTTACGGTTGAAAATTTTGGCTCTTTGTACCTAACTTGTTCGCCACCCCTGGTATAAATGATGGCGAGCATTCACAATGCATGGATGCTGACAACTCTGCCGGTCCATCTCTGGACAACATCTCAGTAAGTTCAAATAATTTCTTTCAACACAGAAGCATGTGTAATTAAGTAAGAGTAAAGTTACTTGAAAGTAATGTTACTCAAGTAAATGGGAGTGAATGTAACTGAGTATTACCCATCGCTGGCATTAATGTTTAATAAAAATCTTGTTTTGGGTAATGTGTTTCCAGGAAGAAATGAAGAAAAGAATTCCAAAGAAGAGGAAAACCACAATAAAGGCAAAGACTAAGCCAGCTCTGAAAGAAGGAGAGGAAAAGCAGGTAAAAGAGAGGGATGTTTTAGGTGTTTATGAGAAGCCTCATCAACACTGTTAGGATTAGGGTTGATCAAATATTAGACTTTTTTTTTAACTTTATCTCATCCCGCTTCTCTAAAAATTCTGTGACTATGTCGTATATAGTTATAGTTTTGTAGAGAACATGCAGCCCAATAAATTATAACCTTATAAACTCACAAATCTAAAATATTCTTATCATAAATACAATAATGTTCTGGGTATGTCTTCCTCTCGGTCTCTCTCCAACTATAGGTAGAGAGATTCTAATAGAGAATGAGACAGACAGACATTGACTTCTGCATAAGTAATACAGTTATACTAAGTGGTAGCGAGTAAATGTGTCTGAGATTTAATACTGATTAGTATCTGTTTTTACTTTTGACAACACTAATTCCTATCATACCTACATATTCATGTGAATTATGTGTTTGTAAAGTATTATACATTATGCATATAAATGCAGAGTAGAATGCCACAAAAATTATGTGTGCCATAGAAATGTGTACTTACTTAGAGTATTACTTGTTAGATCATTGATAAAAAAAAACATCCGATACATTAGATACAAATGTTATGCCATGTCTCTACTTTTGGTTTGCTTCACAAAATAATGAAGGTGACTTACTATAGGTGTATACTCTGTCTAAGGCTGCTTCTACACAACACAATACTTTCTATATTGAAGTTGCATCATGCTGACTTTTGCTGTTCCGTAGAGTAACCAAGATGCTCTAGAATAGCCACACTGGTTGCCTCATGCTGATGATAATGCTGTTAGTAATGTTGCTGCTGAAGGTGTTCCACCCTTCGAAAGAACTAAAAGTGTATTTGTAAGTATACAGTGTCTGTCTCACAATCCAAACTGTGTGGATACTGTAATGTGTAGTTATCTCCCACATAATCCAACACAAATATTAATCTTATTCACTTTAAATTGTACTGTAATTTCTCCCAGATATACATGAAAAAGCACTAAAATCAAATATTGTTTGTCAGCTTGTTGGAATGAAGAAAAATGTGGTCTATAAACACTGTCAGCCAAATTCTTTATCATATATCCATTTTTGAATCACATGTTACTGGGTTAGCAGTGTAATGAGTTGTTTATGTGACTAACCACTTTCAACTCTAGATGTATTTGTTTTAGGTCATGATACTTTAGCTTCTGTGTTGTTGTTATTATTTATGGTTTTCTTTTTAATTTCAAGACTAGTATCTCTTGAGAAAGCTGCATAAACAAAACAGTAAAGATGGTTCCTGATTCTGAAGACGAATCATCACTCAGCCTTACTGCGAGCAGAGGCTCCAAGTACAGCCCTTCAGTTTGCTCCTTACGGGAAGAATCCACTGCGGAATCTTGTGAAGTGCCAAATAGCCTGTTCAATGAAGCAACACACCTCAATAAAGTTAAAGTTAAGAAATACAGAAAAAGGAAAGTTCAGAAGCCCCTTATGAAAAGAGAAAAATCAAGGCCAGTTACGTTGCCTGGACCGGCGTTACATGGGCCCACCCTGGTGCCAGGCCTGGGGTGGGTGCTCGACAGCGAGCGCCTGGTGGCCGGGCTTCTCCCCACGAGGCCCGCCCGGGCTCAGCCCGAAGGAGTGACGTGGGGCCGTCGTCATGTGGACCCACCACCTGCAAGAGGATCCGTAAGGGGCTGGTGCGAGGAGATCTGGGCAGCAGTCAAAGGCGGGGGCCTCGGCGACCGGATCTCCGGACATGGAGACTGGCTCTGGGGACATAGAATGTCACCTCGCTTCTTCGAACCAGGACCTGCAGCAGGCACTGGGGCGGTTTGCAGCCGAGTGTGAAGCAGCTGGGATGAGAATCAGCTCCTCCAAATCCGAGGCCATGGTTCTCGACCGGGAAAAGGGGGCTTACCCCTCCGGGTGGGTGGTGAGTCTCTGCCTCAAGTGGAGGAGTTCAAGTATCTCGGGGTCTTGTTCACGAGTGAGGGAAGGATGGAGCGGGAGATTGACAGGCGGATCGGTGCAGCGTCTGCAGTGATGCGGTCGCTGTATCGTTCCGTTGTGGTGAAGAAGGAGCTGAGCCGGAAGGCGAAGCTCTCGATTTACCGGTCAATCTACGTTCCTACTCTCACCTATGGTCATGAGCTCTGGGTAATGACCGAAAGGAAAAGATTGCAGATACAAGCGGCTGAAATGGGCTTCCTCCGCAGGGTGGCTGAGCACACCCTTAGGGTGAGGGTGAGGAGCTTGGAGTCGAGCCGCTGCTCCTACACGTCGAGAGGAGCCAGCTGAGGTGGCTGGGGCATCTGCTCAGGATGCCTCCTGGATGCCTCCCTAGGGAGGTGTTCTGGGCATGTCCCACCGGGAGGAGGCCCCAGGAAAGACCCAGGACATGCTGGAGGGACTAAGTATTTCAGCTGGCCTGGGAACGCCTTGGGGTCCCACCGGAGGAGCTGGAGGATGTGTCTGGGGTGAGGGAAGTCTGGGAGTCCCTGCTTAGACTGCTGCCCCTACGACCCGGCCCCGGATAAGCGGAAGAAAATGGATGGAAAAAGGAAAGTTCCCATGGCCTCTAATGAAGATTCTTCGCAAAGTGAGGACAGTGAGAAAAATGATGAGCCAGTAAACAAAAAAAAACCAATGTTTCAGTCATGAAGTTACAAAAGAAGAAAGATGGTGCACGGGCTTATAGCAAGAGACATTTCTGTCTTTTTTGTTCTGCGACATGTCATAAAATGTCAAGACATTTGCAACGTAAACACAGTAATGAAAAGGGCGTAGCCAAAGCATTGTCCTTTCCTCTTAAATCTAAAGAGTGTTTACATCTGGAAGTGGAACATTAAGTACCAAGGAAACAAACACACTCAGGTGTAAAACCAAGTGACTACCTGCACTGCATTAACTGCATCCATAGTGACTTACACTTTAACAGAGCTGCACAAAGTTGGCATTCGCCAGGACAATCCATTTTTATTTGCAAACATTGGCACAACAACAAATAGCCATGGCTGCGACTGTTTGAGAACAATTTCCATTGAATGTAAAGCTGACAATCCAGAACTGCTCAGATCCACCAAATTACGAAAACATGTGGCAACATTGTGCCAGCTCCTGGACCTGTCCAACCAAGAGCTCGAGCAGGTAGCAAAGTTTATGGGACATGACATCAGAGTACACTGTAACTACTACAGGCAGACTGATAAAACATTCCAAGTAGCTAAAGTTGGAAAGCTTCTATTTGCCATGGAAAGAGGAGCTGAGGCACTAAAGGGAAACAGTCTTCAGACCCTAGATTCAGCAGTTTGTGGTTAGTACTCTAAAAATTCAGATTTCTGCCCATCATTTAACTTCTAACATCTCCTTTTGTTTTTTTACAGACCAAACAGTTGCTGTTACATACTGGAGTGGCGTTCCTCTTCACTCCCTGATTGAAAGCCTAAGTCTAGTCATATCGTACAATACAAACATCTCACACAATACAGCACTAACCGCAGTATAACACGATTTATTTAATTAAGAAAGTAAACCTCATCTTTAAATTGGTGCAAAGTGGGGACTCAACATAAGTCATATTGTTGTGTATTTGTCTTCAGAGTCTGAACAGTCTGATGGAGAGGATCACAGAGAGGAAACTGTCCTGGAGCAGCCGTCTAATAAATCGCCAGAAAACAGTGTTACCAAATAGGGATGGGACGATATTAAATTTTAGACTCACGATTATCGTGGCCAAAATAATCACGATTAACGATATTATCGCGATAATTATTAACCTGTTACGTTCCGACGGCCCGGGCCTACTTTACAACAATGTACATACACTTCTGCGTCACCCACACAAACAATCTACACATCAAATGAAAGCTGCGGCGCTCGTCTTTCTGGATATGCCATTATATACCATTTTCACCTGCAATCACCACAGCGCTGACAGGAAAGACGTTTTTACAGAAAAGTCACAAAGTGTGAATCCAGACTTCACTTACCATTGAGCGCTCTGATTCTGTCAAACATCAACATATTCCCACAAAGTTGGTCTCATTTGTTCCGTAAAGGTCCAGAGAATATATTCCAGTCAAGAAATGATGTCCACAAAATAAGATCCTCCATATCCAATCTGCTGCAGGAAAGTACTCCAAATATGAAATCTGCTCCGTCACTTCTTTGCCTTTCTTTAGTCGATTTCAGGGAGCACCAACTTTGTTCCCCAGTGCTAAACACACGTGTTAGCTTGTGATTGACACCAGTGTTGGCCAATAAGGTGGGGGTTGTGGGTTTCTGAGGCCACAGACAGCGAATCAGTGCTACAGATGACTGAAAGTTTACGCCCCACTCTTCCCCTTGTAGAATCAACCAATTACACATCACACACATTTAGTGACGTTTTCCCCTTACAGCCAATGAGCAGCGGGACAGGATGATGTATCACATGGCATGGTTTTCCGTAAACAGACGTACCCGGAAAAAAAATGTGTACTCCTCAATGCCATGCTGTCGAAATGGACCGGTCCTTGTTGCGCCGGAAGTGACGCAAGTGCCCGTCAACGAACACTTAATTTTTTTAATTAGGACACTTTGGTGAATTGGGAAACGAGTGGATGCAGAAATGTGTGCATAATGGCGCATTTTACGCACTGTGGTTTTGCGTTTTAAACATGACGAAACGGACAAAACAAAGGGAGTACGTGATCGAGGACACTGTGGATGTTTGTACAAGTTAAACTAGAGGCATCTCTGTCCTGGAGCGGTCCATGGCAAAGAGTAAAGATCCCACAGTGGACTCAGGAGTAAAGGACCTTATTTTTTGATGGATTGGATGCTGTTCTCGATCGGTAAGCGTGGTTTATTCTGCTATTGACTTAATTGTACGTAAAATGTACCGTGTATAATCGTTAGCTTTGCTTCTGTGCACATAGTGCGCATTTGGACCATGCGCTCTGGCACATTTGTGTTCAGCTGTGTGAATTAGACTTAATTTGTCTATTGTTTAAAAGGTGTTGTTTTATTCTGCAGTTTGCATTATTGTAGGTAAAAATCTAAGATGTGCACACATTAGCGTCTCATCTGTGCGCACGGGTGAGGCGCGCGCTGGTACGTTCCTGTGGAGAATTACGGATCAGACTTTGTTTATTGTTGATATCTGACAGAATATAGTTCAGACAGAGATAAGCACAGAAGCTAAAAGTGTCATTGCAATGTCAGAGTGGGCAAACATCGCGATTATTAAAAAATGCCACGAACGATTGCGGACCTTATTTATCGCGATTAACGATATTATCGTATATCGTCCCATCCCTATTACCAAATGCACTGATGGTATGATGTTTTGTTGTTTTTCTCTCTTTACATATAAAACTAAGTTATTTTTTAAAATGTGATCATATATTTATGTTACTAAATAGTAATAATTTTACTTTGTTTTTCTTATCATTTTTCATTAGTGTAAACCTCCATTAAAAGTTTTTTTGTTTGAACTCGGCTTCGTTTCGTCCAAAAAAGGGGTTTTGGGTTCTGGAAATAAACGTCTGATGAAATTTAAAAAAAACTGGCGCCTACACAGAAATTTGAACTCTGATATAATGAGGAATACAGAAATATAAATTGTCTAATAATTATAAACTGATAAACATAAACCCCTGTAATGTTATGTTATTTATTTATTTATTCATTTCTCCACAGAAGGACTATGGCTCAGTTGATGCTGATATACTTAATATTATCTGAGTGAAATCTGAATCTAGTATTTTTTCAGTGTCTGATTTGGGGGGTTAAAAATAGGGCTGTGGTCAAATAATTGAATTATTTTCTTGAAATCTGTAACTTGTCCTGGTCCCATAGACTTTCTATGGACAAATGAATGAGAATTTTATTCGTCAGTTTTGGTTTATGGAATATTATTTCTGCTGTAGCAGGTGAATCGTTTGAGATACAGAGCTCATTTTTGGACTTCATTTGACGATAATAAATAGTGGAAGTTTTATATTTACATGTGGAACAGTTCTGGTCATTCACATGGACAAATCCTCTTCACAGTTACACTGTGACAAAATGACCATGATATTTTTTTTTCAATAAATGGTCTAATAATTGAAAACAGATACGCATAAACTCCTGTATAAGTTACATCCCTGTATTCCTCATGCCAGTATCATGCAGTAATGACATTTGGAACAAAGAACACGGTGACTATGGCACCACTTGTCACTCGCTCAAACGTCTGTCAGAGCCTTGGTCCAAAAAAAGCTTTGGGTTCTGGGACCAAATGGGTCTGGTTGAAACAAGTCCTGGTCATAATGGCCTAAGGTTTACATTAATGAAAAATATAAGTTTGTTCTAAAATCATATAGAACAAATGTTTCATTATACTACATATCTTTAAGTTTACACCCCTGAGAGACATTTCACTTGGTTTAGAGGCGGCTTTATTCCTACAAGATCATATAAACTTCTTTAAAATGTTTTATTAACTTATTTAAAATGTTTTTAAGTATGTGATTTGTCTTCAGCGTCCAATGACGCAGATGGAGACACAGAGAAAATCAACTTTCTAAAGCAGTTGAGGTTAAAACCTGTCAGAAAGAGACGGGCAAACAAATGCACTGATAAGTTGTTGAAACATTCCACTGTTAAGTTCAAACTTGTATATAATAGAGCATTAAACTGAACCTTAGATGTATTATGAGACCAAAGTAGAATATTCCCTGTAGGAACCAATAACATAATAAAAGGCAATAATGACCCATAAGAGTGATGGGAGTGGTCCATTTTTGCCACGGCAAGAGTGTACAGTAGCAGAGATGTATAGTTTCTTGCCACGGTAACGGCACTATCTTTTCGGTAAGAGCTTATGACATGTGTCTGTTGTCGTTTGGATGCATTGCTCCCACTTTGTCCTGGTGCATAGTTGGGTTGTGGGTATAAATGAGCCGCTTCTCTGATCACCGTGTGTGATATGACTAAACGTGAGCATGGATATTTAGTTCTTTAAAAAAATCTAGACTTCCGGTTTAGCGACAGATGGCGTAGGACGTGTGACTCGGGGGCTCCCGCAAACAACGATAAAAGTTTATTGGGGCTTTCTAATTGACACTGTGGCAACACGTTTTGGGACAATACTTTGTTTTATTTACATCACGGAGCACCAACATGCCTCCAAAACCCAAAAACTCAAGTAGCTCCACGACAGCACATGCTCGGCCCTCTGCCGCGACAACATCCCCGGCTCTGAGCGACCCCGTTCCGGCCCCCTCGCCTCCTGCGGACGCGGCTACCCTCGCCTCGGACATGAGTTCTGCAGACTTTTAGGCTGGACTGCTGTGACAAGGTGGTAAGCATTTTTAGAGTTGAGCTGGCGACAGCCATGTCTGACAATTTCACCAAAATAAAGTCCGAACTGCAAGACGTGAAAACCGAGCTAAGTGGTAGCATTGCTACTGTTAAGGCGGAGATGGGCAATTTGAAGGCGACGGTACGTGACATGGAGAGCGCGCTGACGACATGTACAGATGACGTTGTCTCACTCCGATCTACAGTCGATAAACTGTCAGCCCAAGTTGTCTCTCTTGAGAACAAATGCGACGATTTGGAGGCGAGATCCCGCCGCAACAACATTAGGATTTTGGGCTTACCTGAGGAAGACGGCCCCCTCACCGCAGCCTCTGTCTCCACCCTGCTGAAGGAGGCACTCGGCCTGGATAAGCTATCACTGATAGACCGCACACACAGGTCCCCTCAGTTCAGGTCTGGTGTGCGCCCTCGTCCCATCGTGGCACGTTTGCATTACTACTCGGACTGTGTTGACGTTCTGCGGCGTGCCAGAGTTCAGCAGCGGATCAAGATTAACGACGCATCGATTTCCATTTTTCCGGACTATACGGTGCGCACGTCTAAAGCCCGCGCTGCCTTCAATGATGTCCGCCGCCAGCTCAAGGATATACCAGATGTACGGTTTGGTATAATACACCCAGCGCGTCTCCGGATCACAAGTAAGGGGGTCACGAGGGAGTTTACATCCCCAGGAGAGAGGCTAGCGCTTTTGTGAAAACACTCAAGTAAACTTGTGCTGTGAACACAAAGCTGTCCCATTAAAAGGTGATAATGATAATGATTATAAATGTCAAATGTTATGTTTTGCCAATAGTGGTTGTTATATATTTGGTTGTTATGCCACGGTTAACGTTCTATAATGACATTTGTTTTAGTCATATGCTTGATGCTAGTGTATGCACTAATAATAAGTAATATTTTATTTATTATTATTCTGATTTCACTGTATTTTTGATTTGTTTCACAAATGTATCCGTCCTGCCATTTAAGCCCTTATTTTATTTTGTTTTGTGAATGATATGCGGGAGCTCCTTCTGAGTTTGGAGCGCTTTAAAAATAACTGTCAGGTCCAAAACCCTGTGTTTTTCCTTTAGGTTTTTGACTCCTTGTGGAGTTTGCACTGGTATCCTATCGATTGGGGATGGGGTAATGGTAAGTGCACTGGGGGGAGGTTGTGGGTTTTGGGGAAATTCGTTCATGTTCAGAACATTTAAAGTCATTGTTTTGTTTTGTTTTTTCTTTCTCCTTGGGGCTGGTGGTTGGAAATTTGGTTTTCCTCTCTATATTGATCTTTTATGGATAGTGTAACAGGCTCAAATGTCAGATTCATTAGCTGGAACATTAAAGGCTTGGGGAGTGCTGTTAAGCGATCTAAGGTGTTTTCTCATTTAAGGTGCTTAAAGCCTGACATTGTCTTTTTGCAGGAGACCCACATGAGAACCAATAATCAGGTCAGACTGAGATGTCCTTGGGTGGCCAACGTGTTCCACTCTAGCTTCAACTCTAAGGCCAGGGGGGTTGCCATTTTGATTGGTAAATCGATTCCATTTATACTGACCAAGACCATTTCTGACAGAGATGGCAGATATCTGATTGTTTCAGGTACTATATTTCATACCCCTGTTCTACTAATTAACGTTTATGCACCGAACTTTGACAATCCAGGATTCATGAATAAGTTGTTTGGAGCTCTGCCGTCCCTTAATGACCACTTCCTGATTTTTGGTGGGGATTTAAACTGTGCGATCAATCCTCAATTAGATTGTTCTAATGTGGGATCTGCTCACTCTCAAATGGCTAAGACCCTCAGCTCCTTTATGTCCAGTGGAGGTTATGTTGACCCTTGGAGATTTCGTAATCCTACTGCTAGGCAGTATTCTTTTTATTCCCATGTACATCAGACTTTTTCTCGTATAGACTATTACTTTATAGATTCTAGACTAATACCTAAAGTGTCAGATGTAGTGTACCACCCAATTATCATTTCGGATCATTCACCGGTGTCGTTGGATATCAAAATCTTACCAGGACCTCGCTATTCCTCACAGTGGAGATTTAACACTTCACTTTTATCAGATGAAATATTTTGTAGATTGATTACAGATGCAATTGATGACTTTATTACTTTTAATCAATCCGAGTCGGAGCCTATTTCAAATGCACTTTTGTGGGAATCTTTAAAAGCTTATTTGCAGGGCCAAATAATTTCATACTCCGCGCATGTGAAAAAACTACGAGTGTTAAATATTCAGAAATTGTCGGCCGACATAAAATCTATAGACCAACAACTTGCAGAGAACCACTCTGTTTGTAAGGTAACCTGACGTTTTGCTAGGCTGACAGAGTTGGACCTTATTACAACCGACGAGGCAGAGCACCTATTACTGCACTCCCGGTCCAAATATTATGAACATGGAGATAAGTCAGGGAGACTACTTGCTCATCAGCTACGTCGTCAAGCATCCTCTCGGTTGATAGCTCACATTAAGGACAGATCGGGAGTCCTGGTGGAGGAGCCTAGGCTTATTAATTCAGTGTTTTCTTCTTTTTATGAGTCCCTATACAGTTCTGAACTCTCCTCAGATGTGACAGACATGACCGTATTTTTAGATGATCTCGACTTTCCTATTGTAAGTCCGGAGTTAGTTACTGAACTAGATTCAGAACTGACAGCCCAAGAACTGACCCTAGCTTTACAAAATATGCAAAGTAATAAAGCACCAGGTCCAGACGGATTTCCAGTCGAATTCTTCAAGGCCTTTCACAACAAACTTATTCCCTTACTGCATTCTGTCTATGTCGAATCTTTGTCATCCAGCTCCCTACCTTCCACGCTGAGGCAGGCCTCGATTAGTGTTCTCCTGAAAAAGGATAGGGATCCTGATCTGTGTACCTCTTACAGACCTATCTCATTAATGAATGTTGATGCTAAAATTCTTGCTAAGGCTTTAGCTTGTCGCTTGAAAAAAGTACTTTCCCCCCTTTTGGCTGAGATTAAGACAGATTTTCAAAGGTGGGCTTCCCTCCCCCTCACTTTGATTGGGAGAATTAATACTATTAAGATGAGTGTCCTACCAAAATTCCTATTTTTGTTTCAAAATCTACCAATTTTTTTAACCAAAGGTTTTTTCAAAGCAATTGATACCACAGTTTCACATTTTTTGTGGAGTGGCAAAACGCCTAGAGTTAAACAAAAAATACTTCAAAATTGTAAATTTGATGGCGGCCTCTCTTTGCCTAATTTTCAGTTTTATTACTGGGCAGTGAACATAACCAGAATTGTATACTGGTTGAAGTCAGTTGCCGTCCCCTGGTGTCAACTGGAGGCGCAATCATGCCCCTCATCATCTCTTTCTGTTTTATTAACTGGCTCGGTCTCTGTCAACCCCTCTGGTCTTACTTGCAACCCTGTGGTAATTTCCAGTATTAGGATATGGTCTCAGTTTAGGAAGCAATTTAAATTTACTAACCCTGTTCCTCTGACCCCGCTGTTGAAGAACCACATGTTCAAACCTACATTTACTGATCCAGTCTTCACTATTTGGCATGATAAATGATTGAGGTGCTTTAAGGATTTCTATAAGGATGGGATTTTTTAATCATTTACAGATTTGGCTTATGAGTTGAACCTCCCACCTTCCCATCTTTTTAGGTACTTTCAGGTGAGAAACTGTGCTAGATCTTTATTTCTTGGCTTTCCACGATCCCCACCTGAACAAATCTGGACCGAACTTTTTCAATTAAACCCCTTACAAAAGTCACTTATTTCAAAAATCTATGGCACTATTCAATCATATGATGGCCATCTGTCCATTAAAACAAAAGAAGCCTGGGAGCACGAGCCGGGACTAGTCCTCGACAAACACTGGTGGGACTCTGCATTGCAATCTATTCATAAGAGTACCATTTGTGCTCGTTTGACATTGATACAGTTTAAAGTTCTGTTTAGGTGTCATTACTCAAAAACAAGGCTTGCACAGATTTTTCCCTCTGTGGTGGATATTTGTGATAGGTGTGGTGGGTCACCTTGTAACCTCACACACATGTTTTTTTTCTGCCCAGCCCTTACAACCTTCTGGCATGTTTATTTTGATGTCATGTCTAGAGTGCTGTCAAGAACAGTTGATGTTTCTTTGTATGTGGCCACATTGGAAATCAAGAAATTCCCCATCCAGCGCTCAATGGATTAATGAGGTTATGTCCTTTTTGAAAGTGGAGAAGATTAGATATTCTAAGAAGGGTGTTGTAAAAAAATTTTATAGTAAGTGGCAGCCATTTATTGACTTTTTTGAAACTGTCTATTAATTTATATTATTTATTTACTTTTGAAGTTTCAGTTTTGTTATATATAAAATTAAAAAGGTGTGAATGCATTTGATGTTTTAAATGACAGTATGTTGTAATATTTGTTCACACATTAATAAAAATATGAATAAAAAAAAAAAAATCCAAATTCCTGTTCACCGTTTAGTTTGGGGGGCAGTACACAGGGTTTTAGACTACAAAAATGACAAACACTGGGCTGAGAACAATAGAGATTCTCCCAGAAGCACGTGTATGGTTTATCAACAGAAAAATCCCTTTTTTACTACATCTTACATCTAGCTGTTGGATGAAGGAATGCTCTGATAAATTCTCAAACATTTTAAAGAAGCTGATTAGTATGTGATTTATCTTCAGAGTCCAATGGAACAGATGGAGACAGAGGAGCAGCCGTCCATTAAACCACGCAGAAAAAGAAGTGTAAAGAAATGTACTGATAGTAAGTTGTTTTACTCTTTTCATATAAAACTGGAAATGATTTTTAAAAAATATATTATTATGTTACTAACATCAATCTAAATCATATAGAACCCAGAGGGAGACTTAACCCGGTTTAGAGAAGGGTTTATTCCTACATCTAAATGTTGGATGAAAGAATGCTCTGAAACCACTTTCAGAGCATTCTCTGAATCTTAATGCTTTTAGCAGAAGATCATAAAAACATTTTAAAGAAGTTGATTAGCATGTGATTTATCTTCAGAGTGGAGACACAGAGAAAACCGACTCTTTAGAGCAGCTGTGCATGAAACCTCTCAGGAAGAGACAGGCAAAGAAATGCACTGATCGTAAATTGTTTTAAGTTTACAACCCTCAGTGATATTTCACCTGGTCTAGAGAAGGCGTTACTTTTTCATTTAGCTCTTGGAAAAAAAAAAGATCAGATCAATTCACAAAAGCATTTTTAAAGAAGTTGATTATTATGTGATTTGTCTCCAGAAACTGATATGTCTGGTGTTTGATGAAGAGGACGCTCCCCTCCTGCATCAAACACCAGAGTGTAAATCAAAAAGAGACGGAAGTGCACTGATGGTAAGATGTAGAACAATGTTGAGCTAATAACCATGATTTTCCGTCTACAAACTAATAGTTCATAATGCTATTGGCTGTTTTTTTACATTATGTGATGTTATTATTATTGCCTGAGAAAAATCCTTCACTGCTAATAATGTAATGATACATGATCCGTGTATCCTTTGTTCATTAGATTTTCAATTTAAAATCAAAAGTAAAAAAAGAAATATAGATTTTTTATTTTAGGCATAAAAAAATTAAAACTACAATATTAAAAATAAGTTTTGAAATGCATATTTATTAATTAATTTAGCTTAATTGATTAATAAATATTAATTTATTTTACGCAACACAGGAGTTGGTTATGGGCTGCACCAACAGTGGGGCCTGAGCTCAAGCAAAGCTTATGTGCTCCTGCTCTGGGAGACGACCGTCACCGAGGGCTTAATGACACCAGGACAACTCTGGGTCATTGCGGTAGAGTAGACAGATAAAGAAGTCTGAGGGTGTGGTCTTTGTGCATCATCTGCTCCTGTGGTTGTGCTGCTGCCTGGCCTTGGAGACCCAGTAGATTTGTCTGTCTAAACATGGACACTTCTATCTCTGTTTATGAATCAATATTACAAGCAGATATGCTGTGTGGACTGCAGAGCATTCTGTGCTCAGCACCTCCTGGTTCTAGACCTGGTTTAGTTGAGGCAGACTGGGAAAAAGCCCACAGACATACGCACAATGTGAAATCAACTAAACTGCTTGTAAACTTGAAACTTGTAGACTTGTCATCCATAAACAGAGATAAAGGAAAGTGTCCATGTTTAGAAAGACAAATCTGCTGGGTCTCCAAGGAAGGAAAATGCACATGAGCTGCAAAAAGTCATCTCAAGTGTAATTACTACTACTACTACTACTACTACTACTACTGGCTGGCAGTCCTCATGAGTTTATTGACTTGGCCTTGTTGTTACTGGTTTGTTATTACACTAGTGGCTTAGTACAGTATGAAACTGTCATGATGCCTGCAATTCCTGTGTTCTCTCCCCCTCCCCTACCCGTCTGTCCGGAGCTGGGCGGAGTTCCTGACTCCTCCCGCATGCACCTGGAGCACATCAGCGCAATTACCTGCACCTGCTGCCGAGTATATGAGGGCTCGGCAGAAGACACTCAGAGCTAGACCGTCCGCGTGTCAATGTGAATGCTCCAGTCTAGTTTTTGTACTTTGTTACCTGTCCGCCTGTTTGCTCATGGGAGTTTCTGCCACTTTCCAGATTCCTGCTCTTGCTCGTTCCCGCTCCTGCCTCTGTGCTCCAGCTCCGGTACAGTCGACCCTCTGCTTGCCTCCTGCTCTGTCTTGACCTCCGGCTCGGTTCCCGTCTCCTGCTCTGGCTCCCGCTCTCTGGATCACTCCTGCTCAGTCTTCCCTGGTCCTGTCCCTGGTCTCGTCATGCTCCAGTCCTGGCAGTCCCCGCTCCCGCTCCGGTCCTGGTTTTCCTGCTCCTGCCCTGCCCTGCCCTGCCCTACGCCCGTCTGGTCTGCCTCCCGCTACCTACGTCCCCTGTGTGATAAATGAACTGTCTGAACTGTCTTTTGCATGAATTGTAAATAAACACTGTCAACTTGCCCCGAGTCTGCACTCCTTGGTCCGCACCTGCGCTAGCCGTTACGACAGAAACTGACCAAATGTATTTCTTTATCTTTGTCACCATACATGTTTGATTTTAGCTTACAAATAATTTAGACCCTTGACATTGTAAAGGAAACTGTTGTTGCATAGAAACAAAGAATTTAGGTCAATACTAAATATTGAGATGCTTAAATATAGGAAATCTATGCAACAATCACAATGAATTTGAATTGGGGGGTTTTTGAGCATCTGATGGGAAAAAGAAGTTGATACAAGAGACCCTGGAGTGAGGAGGAAAAGTGTGCAGTGGAGAGAAGAATGGGCAAGTTCATAGCCGAGAGTGCCGGGAAAGAAGCCTGTATGTTGTGCATCACACAAGAGTCTCCTGCACTGAAGAACCACTCCTGGAAGGATGTCAAGTGTTTTATTTATAATGAAATACTTAAGGTTAATAAAAAGCTGTTTTAAATGCTTAAGGTAGCTAAGGTTTGTTGCTAAGTTCTCTGCTTTGTGCCAAAGTTGATGATATCGCAGCTTGATGTGGCTGAGCTTGCTGACCTGAAGTTATGAGTGACAGAAGTTCACCTCCAATCAATTTACTGAAGGAGGTGTACCGGGCTGTGGAGAGTATGAGGTGTGCCACATGATGGTTGGCTCCGGGACGCCATTGTCTGGTTCCAAATAGGAGAGACCAGGCTTCCTGGTCGCTCCCCCCCAGTTCAGCCTCCGAGCCAGAAGGTCCTGGACCAGGACCCCTTTGTCGTCTTGCCATGAAAAGTTTATTCCATTGGTAAATAAAAGCCATTTCCTGTTAGGCCCGACTATTGTGTACCATTCAAAACAATCCGTGTGTTTCTATCGTGATTTTTGGTTCCTAGAGACCACTGACAGTGTATCTATGGAGAAGCATGGAACTTTCACATGGCTTTGTTTACCTTCTTCTGGTTGGCTGTGTTGTCAATTTTGTATTGCAAGTTATAGCTTTATTCTATTGGCTTTAACAATTCCAGAGAGGTGTCACTCATGCATATTGACCAATCCGGTGGGGAGGTGGGTCTATGCGCAAAGTAAAGAGGCTGGTATGCGTAGATGCCATTATGCACCAGGACGCAGAGCGAACGGGACAAACTTAGTTTTGCTTCTTTTTTTTGGTTGCTATTCATCAGTAACTACAAAAAATGTCTAAATGGGTGCAGAGGAAACAATACACGGTGGAAGAAGCACTAAAACTGATCGAGGAGGATAATGACATAAGGATGAAGATCTTTTGCATCTCACAAACAGCGACAGTGAATCAGAATACTGTCCAATTTTACAAAAAGTTTCACTAAATTCATTTCTAAAAAAAAAAAAAAAAAATCCTTTTAAGTCTACTGAACACCATTAGTGATATAAAAATGAAATATATAACTTTTACATGACAGAAACGCAAATGGCACTATGTGTGCCGAACGGTGCCAAAATGGAGACCTTGCCTGAATTTCCTGTACTAAAATCTCTCTATATTTGCTTCATCTAATCAGTTTCAAACTTTGCAAAGATCATGTTCACATGTTTTGTTTCTATTTTATGAAGTAAAAAGGCAATGTTTGCAACATTCCAAAGAGTTATTCATCATAAAACATTTTTTTTTTTTAGGCGAGGCTAAAAAAAAAAAAAAATCGAAATGTTTGCTGTGTTTCATCCTAATTTTCTCTTTATCAGTAACACATACATGGATAAATGACATATCAAATTATTCTGCCCAATGATCCCTTTACAGCAGCACAAAATCATTCAAATACACCTTGGGGTTGCTGAAAAAGACCAATTTATAAATGGATACACATTTTTCAAAAATTAGTATTCAAAATAAGCTTAGGTTTTAAAGGGCTAGGAAGGACCCCCACTTGACCCTGATGTTGAGGCCCATGTTGTGTGCCAGACTGGACACTGGGGTCCTCCTAAAGGAAAGCCCAGCAATCAAAAACACCTTTTGATTTGCTCTATGTTAAAATCGCAAGAAGAGTTGAATAAATCTTTGATACAGAAGAAACCAGCCCTCTCAAAGTTCCTGCTGAGCATGCTCTCCCTGGGCCCCGAGGGGCTCGACAGGAGGTCCGGGTTGAGCCGAAGTGGCATACTGTTCACCTGCCAGGAGGTAGAAGGAGCGGAGACTGTAAATGGCCTCAGCATTCCTCCATGTCAACCACACCTCCTTCTCAAAGTGGGGGACCCCATCCAGTGCAGATATGGGGGGTAGCTGGCACAGACTCAAAGCACCAAAGCCCCCTATCTGGTCAACAGTACCAAAAAAGAAATCTTTCCATGCCGCTTTGCACTCAGGATAAAGTTAATTAGAAAATTCCTTGATCCTGAGTGCAAACTTTTTTAGAACAATGTCAATTAGTTTAAGTCCACCTTTGTCATATTCACCTTTGCCACAAAACCCCTCTCCCTCTTCCATATGAAGTGGTTAAAGGGAGATCAACAACTGTGAGGGCGTGCACTAACTTTGATACACACAAAGAGTTGATAACCAGTACTTTGCCTTTTAGAGTGAGCTGAGCTGACCTGAGATTCCACAGGTTCAACGCATTAACAAATGTCATCGACTATTTTTCCACAATTCGTTTCTGCACGATTGCTCATCTTTGCCCAGGAGCACACCCAGGACTTGCTACGAGTCCCCCACTTCCTTCATGTTTAAGTTGGTGTGGACAACAACCGCAACTTTCTGCGGACCTGTACAGGAGACGCAACCAGTTTATAAATCTTTCACCATAGCTCATCCTTTCTAATACGCTCCACAGAAATTCATGCTCGACACGGTCAAAGGCTTTGTTGAAGTCAAAACTGACGTGCATGCCGCCAGTGCTGTGCATCAACTTAAGGAAGTATTTTAGGGAAAGAGTGGTGTCTGATATGTCTCTTCCAGGAATGCTACAAGTCTGTATGGGGCCGACTACACTTTCTATATGTTTCAGTCGATTTGCTAAAACTTTAGCCAGGATGTTGTAGTCGGTGTTCAGGAGGCCGATTGGTCTACAGTTTCCTAGTTTCCCTCTTTCACCTTTTTTGAACAATAACGTGATTACACTCACTGCAAAAGATTTGGATACTCTGCTCTCATTTTCGAAGTCTGTGAACAGGACATGCAATAAGGGTGCAACACGGTCAATGAAAGTTTTATAAAATTAACTCGTGAGCCCATCCTGGTCTGGGTTCTTGTCTACATTTAACTCACGGATGGCCGGTTTAATTTCTTCTAAAGAAATAGGGTCTTCACAGAGCTCAATTTTGCCTGCAGGGCTTCAGTTACAATGCACAGGGCAGCAGGAGATATGCCCTGTGCACTAAAGAGTTGTTCGTAAAACTCGAACTGTCTCCAAGATGATGATTTGGTCGGACACTGTACTACCTGTGCTGTTGATTAATTTTGAAATTAACTGTTTGGACTGCTTCTTTTTTTCCAGACCTAAGAAGAAGGCTGTGGTCTTTTTGCCCTCAGTATGGCGTCCCTGCAGTTTTTGCGCTCAAGTTCCAGGCTTGATCTGAGCCTAAAGAACTCAGGATCCACCGGTCCTGTTGGGAGGCAGCGGCTGCACTAATGCGCTGCATCTGCAGACGCAGAGTGGTCTTCTCGATATTTTCAAGCCGTTGTTTGTGCTTGCAATTGTTGGATAACTTTTTGATCCACTCATTGGCGGTCTCCCACCAGTCGATCAAGCTTTTATAAACCTGTTTCACTTCCAAAGGAATCAAACAAGTCATTTTGTTGCAGTGCTTTTCGTCATTTAAAATAGAACTATTCAGTACCCACAAACCCCCATTACGTTTCCCCCCTGTAAGAGAGAAGCCGACTGAAAGCAGAGAATGATCACTGCAACCCGACCATGTGTAGGCAACACTGCCCAAATAGCTAAGGAGAGAGTCGGACACAAAGCACATGTCTAGTCTGGATTGTTTGAGAATTCCCTCCACAACCTGCCTCCTAGAGAAGGCCCTGGTTTGAGTGTTCAGGATGTGCCACACCTCGGTCATGTTTAAACTGCTTACTGATTCTTTCAAAGTGCTACTAACGTCATTCCTAAATACATTGTTGCAACTAACAATGTCAGTTTTGCTGAATGTAAATTAAAGTCTCCAATTATGATTGTTTTATTGTTTACCAAAGAGAAAAGGTGCACAAAGAAGGTGTTTCTCTCTAACTCATCGTTTGGAGCATGTACATTGATGAGATGGAAGTGGAGGGCCTCCTCAAAATCCAGTACTGTGAAATTTCCTTCAGGATCTAGATGAACTATGCTAGGCTGACCTAGAAAACCAGGCTTTACTAAAACAGCTGCTCCTCTAGAGCGCCCCGAGCCCAGGGCGCAGTACAGAGAGCCCACATTCATGGCCTTCACATTTTGTACGTGCGTCGGGTCCCAGTGTGTCTCTAAATGCACACAATGTCCCAGGGGTCAGCCTGGAATGCTCTGTACATTCGCTCTTGTCCTCTGAGGCCCTCAGCATTAATAGAGAGGAGAGAGAAACTGGCCATGATGGTTAAATTGATGAGGATGTAACCAATTTTTGTTTTGCTTTTTTATTTTTTCCTTTTGCCATTTTTTCACCTCGGCAGTGTCAAATTCCAGTCCGTGTCATCAGGGATGTCTGGTTGAAAGGCAGTGGAATTAGAGGGTGTGTCTGAGACTAGTCTATTTCGAGGGGGCTGTTTCTGGGTATAGCCCAGAAATCCGGGGAATAGCCATGTTGCTTCTGGACAGAGAATGTGTTCTCTGTTGCTGCTGTTTTGTCAAGTCTCTCCCCCTGTCAGATCCGCACGGTTTGGAAGTGTGGCCTGCACACAGCGCCACCTTCCCCGCTTCGGAGGTAGGATGCGGATCCGGCCGCGCATCCACCCTCCTCCCCGGTTCAACCGCCACTGCCTGGGTTTTGGGAGTAGGACCAAGTGTGGCCCCCTCCCCCTGATTGAGGGTAGGGCGAGGATTCACTTCTGCACCCATCCCCTGCACAGGCGCCACTGTGCTGAGCCCGGGGGCGTCTTGCACCACTCAGGACGATGTTGATTAGCCCTGAGCCTGGATCTCACAGAGCACAGATAGGGCCTCTGACTGGGGCTCTTCTCTGTGCTTGCCAAGGTGCATGCTACCCTCTCCTCACCTATTACAATCTCCTCTTCATCGGACTCAACCAGACAAGCGCACAAATGGGCAAACAGACACTCTGCACTTTGGCGCCCTGGGCTCGGTGCACTCTCTAGCGTCCGTCCATGTTAGACATGTGTTTCGCCTCTGGGAGCCTGCTCAGGACTTGTGGGAAATAGCAAAAACACGCATCAAAAAAGCCACAATTAACTATTGCAAACACAAAAATGTTTGAGAACGTCGAGGAGAACATCCTGCGCCAGCGCTTACAAGCATCTGCCTGGGTGCTGCTTCCCAGGAGGGCCAGGTTGACCCTGAGCTTCTCCTGTTCAGGGCCCGCCTGGAGGCCCTGGAGCAGAAGAGCAGGGGGGCCACTCTCAGGGCCAAGGCGAGGTAGCAGTAGAGGGCGAGAGGGGCATGGCCTTCTTCAGCCTCGAGAAGCAGAAACAGTCCAAACTCTACATTGAGAAAATAACCAACAGTGCAGGTGCCACGTCTGCGGAGTACTGCACTTTACTCGAGACAGTACAAGACTTTTACACCCAGCTATTCCACGCACAAGGTACAGTGTCAAAAGCCAATCACGCTGCCATAAACGCTCTTGAGGCCAGACTGACCCAGAGTGATCGCGACCTCTGCAACGAGCCCATCTCCATCGCGGAGGTCCGGGAGGCCATCAAGGGGCTAAACAACAACAAGAGCCCCGGTCAGGATGGCCTCATGAGCGAGTTTTACAAGACATTTGCACACCGGATCGCACCTATACTGCAGATACTTTACACACAGATGCAATTCGAAAACCGCATTTCTACATCATTTTGCACCGGCGTCATAACACTTCTGAATAAAAAAGGCAGCAAATTGGACCTAGAAAATTGCAGACCTATTTCACTACTCAACACGGATTACAAAATCCTCACTAAAATTCTTGCTAACCAGCTCAAATCCATCATTGCCATTGTCATCAGTTCCACCCAATCCTACAGCATACCGCACCACCAAATGTATCATCAAGCACATGCACAACACGGGGGGATAGACGTCAGCGTGGACAGGGTCCAACACTCGTTCTTGTGGTTAGCTGACAGGCACCTTCAAGCTTCAGAGGTCGGTGAGGCAGGGCTGTCCCCTCTCCTCTCTGATGTACAGCAGTGGCAGAGCCCCTGACCGCACTACCGAAAAACACAACCCATGTCTGCGGCATCCTCTCTCCCTCTGGGAGTGAGCTGAAGGTCATGCAGTACGCAGACTGCAAATCTGGGCAGTCCCACCACACATGGTTTGGCGGCAGACTCAAAAAAGGAGCAAATAAAGTAGGCACTACTGGGAGGGGATTAACAAAAACAGAAAAAATGAAAAAAGGATGAAAAAAAGACTTGAAAACACCAAATGAAAGGATAAAAGTTTGTGCCATGCAGCATACAGCTCATTGTGTGGGACAGACATGACGGCGTTTTTGCTCTGTTTGTTTGAAGTTTATTTCACGTTTTTCTATCTAATCCACGATTTATCTTTAAGTTTCTGTACTTTAATTTGACCCCCTCCCAGTAGCGCTTACTGGGAGGCAGACTTTTTACAGCATCATTTGCTCCTTTTTGGAGCAAACGATGCAGACCACCCGGACTGACAAGATGGCGACGACACCTGAACTCAACACGACCAAACCCTCAGAACAACCCCCGTAAAGAAAGGCAAAAAGTATGATAAAGATCTTACCGTATTTTTGGAGTGTAATGGGAAGGAGGTGCCGCTGATGGTCCTGCTCAAAGCGGCAAAAAATGTAGCTGGGAACGTAGTAGCATTTTGATTATTAATAAGAAAAAGTACGAGCTCACCGTGACGTCCAAGACGCGCGTCGGAGGCGTCTGCCCTCAAATGTACAGGCGTCCAGCTGGAGGCATCCAGCGCGTCCTTGACGCCCCGGTGTGAACGCAGACATGGTGGACGGCACCAGATTCGTGCGGGTAAAGTTCTAGACTCACTTCTAGGCTCAATGAATGTTTAAAACTGATGGTTTATTACAAAACATTTTTCTTTTATTATGTCCTCGTCCGCCCCATCCCCCCATGGGTCTCATCTCAGCCCATGTGTTCACACTGGTGCGTCAGTGACGTCGAGTTTACATGCAAAGTCTATACGCGCGTCTTTCCATTTTTTCAGCGCATTTTCAAGCGTCAGACCGCGTGAATCTGGCTTTGAGGCGGCGGAGTTTCTTTTGTTTTTTTTTACGCCAGAGTTGAAAAGGCTGAAGTTTTGGCGTTTGATGCCCCGCGTCAACCAATCAGAGACTACGCTCCAGTGACGTAGCGACGTCATTATTCAGGAGACTCGGAAGCCACAAACCACGGCAAAACAAAAAACAAAAAACTGCCGCCTCAAAGCCTGGATTCACGCGGTCTGACGCGGGGCTGTCAAAAATGCAGGTGTGTTGTTGAGTGCAGTCAAAGACACTGGAAGTTTATGTACGTACTGTACGTACTGTCTGCTTCGTTCAGTATGCTATGTTGCAATAATAAGAGTAGGAATTGAGTAATGATAATTCAGTGTACAATAAAATATACAAAGCTAAAATATAACTGCAGTGAAATATTTCTTCATTATTATCATGACAGAACCAGTTGAGAATAACCAGCAGGGGGACTCCCACCTCCTAGATCTGCCTGCTGCTGCTTCTTCAGGGCAGGCTGGCTCTTCTGCTGCACCCACAGGTGTGTAAAGGCATTAAGTTGTGGTCAGGCTTTCGTAACACTGTATGAGGTTGTTGTGAATTTGAATGTGCAACTTCAGTTTTCAATTTTCTATTAAATGTAATGTAATGTAATGTGTTGTTTTTAACTTATGTTTAAATGTCACTCTCATAACACTTTCTGTTTTGCAGGCCTCCCACCACGGAGGAGAGCAAAGAAGAGGTTCCTGGAGTCGTCGCCCTCCAGCTTCAAGAGAGAGCTACTGGCAGCAGTCCGGGACCGACCTCCTCCTCCTCCTGCTCAGTCTGAGGATGAGCACTTTTTGTTGTCTCTGCTTCCTCTCCTGCAGAAGGTGCCACCTCATTGTAAGGACTTTGTAAAATTTAGTATTCACAGATTATTATATGAAAACACTACAGTTTCTTTACATTTGGAGCCTACTGTGTAGACTGAGGCTGCACCTTCTACAGGGGAGGAAACAGACCCTCCTTTCTCCTCCCCTTCATATGTTCCCTCACTTCCCCCGCCCCTCCTCCAGACAAGGTCCTTTCATAATAATTAAATATGTAAATAGTTAAATTATCTTTTTTTGTTAGTATTTGTTAAATATTTTGATTTTGTAATTTTGTAAATTTTGGAAAATAAAATATATAAATTTGATTATAAAACATTTGTTTTTTACACATGCACCATTTGTCTACTACTGTGTAGTTTGTAAGGTAATTGTTGTTGTTAATCAGTAATTGTTAACAAAATATATGCCGTATTTATATATCTAAAAGCTTACCGCATTTACCAATTGAAGACCATAAATAAAACATCAAAAAAGCAGAGACAAGAGTGAAGTAAATCTGTATGTTTTATTAATTTTCCTGTTTAACCTGGTAATTAGGGTCAATCTTGAATGGACATGTTGTGATGAACCTGAAGCCACAGTCAGCAGCACAGTCCTGGCAGCTAATACCTGCGAACAAGAAACAGTACAAGAATATACTATTAAATTATATTAAAATTTTGGTCTTATAATATTTGCTAAGTAAATAAATATTATGAATCATAACCACAGACAATGTTAAGCTCTTTATAGTTAAGTGGGTGGCTCTTATTATTATTATTTGTATATTCTATAACGCTGGCTTCACACAAACGGAGACTATTTGCAGTAGCAAGAACAGATAACTCAAAATGATTAACACATTTCTAAGCTACTTTTAATTGCTAATACCTGAATACAAAATAAGTTACTATTATTGCATTCAGAATTATTAATATTTATATGTGCTAACCGAAGACAGATGGACAGGAGCTCCACAGATGAAATCGAGCGCCTGTAGTTGGTGTCCTGGGACGTTATCCGCGCACCAGTGCGGGACAGCAGGTGATCGAACTGGGCCTGGGACAAATGAAAGTACTGCTGGAAGCAGTGGTCATCCAGTCGGAGCTCCTGGAGCAGGTGATGAAACTCCAAACGCCTCTGAATTATATCGTGGACCCAGACACGCCGCCACCGAGCCGATAGCTTCCGTTGATGACTTTTGTGCAATAAATACACCAAAGCCACTCTCTCAACTTGGTCTGGCATTGTGCACAAAAAGCCTATGAGTGCTTTTCCGGTCTTTTTCTCCAGCGCACTTGAGTGGAAATCAATGAAAATGCTTACAGTACCTGGTATTCCCAGGTGGTCTCCCATCCAAGTACTAACCAGGCCCGAACTTGATTAGCTTCAGAGATCAGATGAGATCAGGCATACCCAAGTTGGTGTGGCCATAAGCGAAAGCATGCACAACCAAATCCCTAGTTATAAACAGTAAACCGCACTCCGCCTTCCCTCCGGCGACCCCACCACCCACCTCAGACACCTCCCTGCTCCCTCACAACACCCCCCCCCCCCAATTGTACCAATTACTGTTACAGCAATATGACCAGAAGAGGGAGCTGTTCTGATACGTTTCTACATTTTAAAACTCTCAGGCGGAGCTCTTGGGCTTACTGGGTTCATGTGTTTTGTTTGTGTTTTTTGATTCATTAATTTAACTCCATCAGATATAAAAGAACAGATTGTTACATGGTTGAATGTAAAGAAAAAAAGAAAGAAAGTCAAAATAACCATGTGTACCTAAAGAATGACACTGCTGCAGTTACTATTTAGCCCCTATAACTCACTTTAAGCCACAAGCTGCACAATATGTCACAATCAAATCAAAAATTCAGTTTGATTTGGTCAAAGAACAATATATCATGTTTTTTTTTTGTTCATATTTCAGTCTTGTCTCAAATGTTAATGCTCTTTTAGTTCTTTACAATGTGCACTCTGTACAGAATCCTGCTTTTTAAACATATATCACAAATCACAAGAGTTTTTCTTGCATACTGAGCTGCAGTGCTGAACCAGAGAGAGGGAGGGGCCACACACGAGGGAGGGAGGGGCAACAGAAGGAGTGGGAAGGGCCACACATGAGGAGGGAGGGGCCAATCAGGAGGAGGGAGGGGCCACAATTGAGGAGGGAGGGGCCACAGAGGGAGGGTGAGGAGCCTGACCCTGCTTTACAATTTACATTTTAAACCAAAAGGAATTTCTCCTTGCATGTCAGAGTGACTGTTTGGAGACACACTTTCTGGTTTTGCCATTTCACAGTTTTATTGCTGCATAAGTCAGGTTTCCCACATGCCCTGGAAATTCAGAAAAATCGGGAAAATAATTGATAATAAATCATATTTTTTTTTTATGTTTTAAATGGAGGGAGAGATTGGGGGAGTTTTTTGGTTTTTTTTCCTCGGAAAGGACCAAAGCACAGATCAAGCACAGAACAAGCACGCAAGTCATTGACCTACTGAGGAAGGGACTTGCTCAACTTTGCTGTGACTGGTGAGATGAGCTCTTAACCTGCTCAATGGTGCTCAACTACTGACAGACAATGGACATTAGGACTTAAATACACTTACACACACACATACACATACATATATACACTACACACATATGCACACACATATACAAACACATACACACTACACACATACACACACACCTACACTACACACATATACACACACATATACACACATATACACTACACACATACACTACACACATATACAAACACATACACACTACACACATATACACTACACACATACACACACATATACACTACACACATACACACACATATACACTACACACATATGCACACACATATACACTACACACATACGCAAACACATACACACTACACACATACACACACATATACACTACACACATATACAAACACATACACACTACACAAACACACACACATATACACTACACACATATACACTACACACATACACACACATATACACTACACACATATGCACACACATATACACTACACACATATACACTACACACATGTACAAACACATATACACTACACACATACAGACTACACACATATACACTACACACATATACACTACACACATATACACTACACACATACACACACATATACACTACACACATGTACAAACACATATACACTACACACATACAGACTCCACACATATACACTACACACATATACACTACACACATATACACTACACACATATACACTACACACATACGCAAACACATACACACTACACACATACACACACATATACACTACACACATATACAAACACATACACACTACACAAACACACACACATATACACTACACACATATACACTACACACATACACACACATATACACTACACACATATGCACACACATATACACTACACACATATACACTACACACATGTACAAACACATATACACTACACACATACAGACTACACACATACACACATATACACTACACACATATACACTACACACATATGCACACACATATACACACACATATGCACTACACACATACAGTACACACATACAGACTACACACATATACACACACATATCAGAATCAGAAGACTTTTATTGCCATAGTCTGTGAACACAGTTCACAAACTAGGAACTTGCTTTGGTGAAAAAGTGCAACATAAACACACTGAATAAATACAAATACAAATAAGGGCATGCACAAAGTTAAAAAGATATGCTTAAAATATACACACACATATACAGACTACACACATATACACACACACATATACACTAGACACATACAGACTACACACATATACACACACATATACACTACACACATATACAGACTCCACACATACAGACTCCACACATATACACTACACACATATACACTACACACATACAGACTACACACATATACACACACATATACACTACACACATATACAGACTCCACACATACAGACTACACACATATACACTACACACATACACACTACACACATATACACGCATATACACTACACACATACACTACATATTTATACACAACACACATATACACTACACACACACACATGCAGATACACATTTATAAACAACACACATATACACAACACTTGATGTTTCTTTGTAGATAACTCTGTCTATGAGAATCATCAGTTGTGCACCTTCCAGTGGAAGCAGGGGGAGACATTGTTTTGTGTTGTTCATGTCTCTGGGTTTTAAGTATTGGCCTGGACTTGGACTAAAGGGGGGTCATGTCTTCTTGTCCGAACAATCTGTCAAAAGGCCCATATAAGTATAAGACTCTTCCTGAAGGACCCAAAATGACACTGTCCAGCACGCTCAGTGGTGTCCCTGCACCTTCACTTGACTCAGGTCGTTTAGATTAAATGTGGTTTTAAATGGCATACAGTGATGTAACACATTGATGCTTCCAGCTATTGTTTTTGCCTATATTTTGCACTGCTTCACTAGTCTCTATACCACAGTGGGCAAGTATTACTGTCCTGAAGTGGTTAAAAGCCACATCAATGCTTAATATAGTAACTTTCACAAGATAAAACTAATTAAAAATGCTAGCACATATTCAAGTCTTAATATTTCACATTTATGTGTGGAGGATGGACGAAACTGAAGTTTGGATCTGCTGACAGACTTAGAGTCTCTTAGGCTTACATCTGAGAGTGTGCCATTACATTTCAGAGTGATTTCTTAACTTAGATGTGTCAGCATCGGTTAAACGCGGTCACTTTCCCTGACTGCGCTGGACACCTTAAATCCTCGCAGTTAACTTTAATTTTTTGCGCATTCGCTTTCCTCCGTCCTCCTATATGTCATTTCCTGTGATAAAAATGGTGGCCAGTGCTCGGGGAGGCGACTGAGTCCTCTTGGCTAGAAGCTTTTTGCCTTTTCCACAGTGGAAAGTTTGGCTCCGAGTCCGCGGTGCAGAGAGCAGCGGTGAGCGGCTGGAGGTGAGTCCGTGCCGCGGAGCGCGGGACACGGACACAGTCCGCCCGCTGCCTGGAGCCTGGAGCTTCTGTGGCGAGTGACAGTGAAATTTAACATGGCTTCCGAAAACTACTGCAGCTCGCCAACCAGCCCCAGCCCCTGAATGCGGCACAAACAGCGGAGGAAAACTGCAGCGCGAGCGGAGGAGTGCCGCTGACGCATGTGACGCACGGGGACACACAAGTTAAGGACAAGTTTGGAGCCACTGGAGAGAAAAAAAGCGCAGTTTTAAAGCGAAATGCACAGGAGTTTGCGTCGTTGCAGAGTTTTTAAAATGCGTAGGCGAATTAAAGAAACAGTCTTTGTTTTGTAAAAGTAGCAGGTATTATATAATGAACTCCTTCTGGACTCATTTCTAAACTGAACCAGTGATAAAATAGTGTAATAAAGGCTTAAAGCATCTTAATGATAATGTATGCCAAAAGATGTACTTACTAGTTGAGTTGTCATTTATTGTGACAGAGAGAAGCTTGCACTGGGCAGTGAGTTTTGGGGTTTAATTCTAGGCTAAATGGACTAGGCCTATTTATGAGGCTTTGGAGTCTGAAGGAACAGGCTTTATGGGAATGTAATTACAACTGTTTTAGTGAATTTAATTAATGTTAATTTTTTCCCCGTTAATGTTTATTACATTATTTCAGAATGAAAACTGCTTATTTTAAATTGTAATAGGCTCCTTCAGTTTGCTGAATGTCACTTACCACTCTTTACCTTCATTTGTCTATGTAGAGTTGTACATGTTAAAGGTGCAATGGTAATGGAGGGTCTGACACTTGTTTGTCTGCTTGGAGCTGTTATTGCTTTGTGGGAATGTTCCACAGCAGTAAGTAATGTAATGTACATATATTTTTATTATTTTTATTACAAAATATACAAAAATACTTTGAAAACATGCATTTCTATCTTTTTGAAGATAAGTATAATGCTATATAGTAAAACATTCAAGGCAAAGCAGTAACATCCCTTTGGAGACAAGAGTGGCAGGTAGCAGACTCTCCACAGAAAAATTACAGTGAACCTTTAAATCTTACAGACAATATTGTCTGTATTATTATTAAAAATCCTAATTCTGTGTATGCTGATATTTCTTTCTTATTATATTTGCTCACAGTGGACGCAGAGCTGCAGTGGACCATGGTTCTATCATGAGTGAGCAGCCCCTGGACCTTTGGTGTAAGTCATGGCTCTAAACTGGGGTCAACCTACCTACGAGGCCTAATCTCAAAAGTTGAGATAGGCAAATTCCTGTAAAAATATACACGACTGTAAACTAATTAATATAGTAGACTCATCACAAATATTTTGTACTACAGTCGATTGTTAGGGTAATTGTACTTTTTCATGTAGATTTTTAAATCTGCAGTTGTACATGTAATTAAGTATAGATCTGTCCATGTAATTGTAATTAGTTACATCTTAAATCATAATAGCTACTGAGTACTGTACACGTCCCAGTTTTTCCAGCCCTCAGCTATCTCTGCTCCTTCATAAACATACAAATACACCCAACAGCATCTTCTCCTCTGATGGGCCAGAGCTCAGAGAATACGGCGACTGCAGTTTTAAACAACTAATTCAGTTTTACTCTTTTTAAATGATAAAGTTTTGTATCGAAGTGTGATCTGAAATATTTCTATTTGCACTAAAAGGAACTGTGTGGTATTTTTCATGCATACTTTTTACTTGAGTACAATTTTGGGAGTAGTATTTCATATTAGCCATGTAATTGTACTTTTACTGGAGTACTTTTTCCACCACTGTAATTTTCCTTTTGTATCCTTAGTCTGTGAGCAGTGCCAGCTCCCCTTCGCTGACCACTGTCCCACCCACGGGCCGCCTGTGCTGGTTCGGGACACTGCGGTGCCTCTGGGGACTGTGGGTAGGGCCTCTCTCACGCCCCCTGCTGGTATAGAGATCTTCACTGAGGGGCAGGAGGTGGACGTCCGCTGCACCGGCCCTGGGTTTCCTCTAGGGGCAGTGTTTGGGCCCTACGAGGGCGAGCTGGTGACTAAAGACAGGTCATCTGGCTTTTTCTCATGGATTGTAAGTGCAATATGTGATTTCTACAGCCTTGCCTTTAGTAAACAAATTACTCAGTTAATAAATATAATTGGTAGTTTTCAGATACTAGATGATGATTCATACTCTCAGATAGGGGCAACAGCAACTTTACCCTACTGATTAGATTGTACTTTGCTATGAAATATGCAAAAGGTAAACGCACAAATGTTGAAGCTGATTCTAGTATTGACTGGACCAAAGAGCTCACTGTATTACAACACGAATCTGCATTTTAACAGTCTTCATTTTAGCTGCCCCCAGTTGTATTAAATATTATCATGTTTTCTTTTCAGTTGAGTTAATTTGTTGTATTTGTTAGATTTCACATCTTTTAAAAATATGAAGCCTAGATGTATTGTATCTGTATATGAAAGCAGATGTATTCATTCAAATCATAAGTTCAAAGGTACGGACAAATCTCAGAAATGTTTAAAACTGGTTTCTATGTGCATTGAAATTGATTAAAAAGACAATTTCACCTTAGTGTAACAATGTATGGATAATGTGTAAAGTGTGGAGTGAGAAATAATAGCAGTATAAGTTAACTGTAAAGCAATTAGTGTTGTCACAATACTAAAATGTTATGAAAAGACTTGATAATCAATACCAATTCCAATACCACGATGACAATAAAAACACTCTTTATTTGACAATAGAATGTGATTTTCCACATTAAATGGTAGTGCTTTCTCAGTGTGCAGTAGGTTCATAGTGGTCCATGGGTGTATACTAGTCTATGTGTCTTATACTTATGAAAGATACAGCACAAGATCATTCTAAAGTTATTCAGGAAAGGTTCATTTCTGTCCTGTGAATGTGACTTTTTTACTATTGATACTTGTTCAAATAAGTATCTAGTTTTGATATTAGTTTTAATATTGATTAGTATCTGATTTTCAATATTTTGACAACCCTAAAAGCAACAGTAAAATCGTATGCTGCTCATGTTTTCACAGATCGTTGATTCGAACAACACTTATCAGTCAATCGATGGAAGTGATGAGACCAAAGCAAACTGGATGAGGTAGTTATTACTTACAAATATGCATGTCCTGTGTTACTTTGGTAGAGTGGTTATCGTGTCTCCTCCTCTCAGTCAGGAGGTTGTGGGTGAGACTCCTGATCTCTCTGAGTGGAGGGTGCATGTCCTTCTTATGTTACTGCGGCAGAGCGGTTATCCTGTCTGCTGCCTCTCCTTAAGACGGCAGATTTTTGTCCTGTTTGTCCAGGTTTGTGCGCACTTCTTCAGATGACAGTGAAAGAAACCTCACGGCCTTCCAGCGTGGTAAACAGATCTACTTCAGAGTGTGTCGCCCCCTTGTGGCCGGAGAGAGGCTCAGAGTGTGGTACAGTTCAAAGTATATCCAGAGACTGCACAGTGTGTCCCAGGAAAAAATCAACCAAAGACTAAAGACAGGTGAGGAAAAGATGGAGTTAAAGTGAGTTTTTACTTACTTTGTTAGGATGATGTTTTTTGTAAATATAAATTATAGTCAAGTCAAGATGCAGTTTGCAAAGAAAACTTGAAAAATATATTAAAAATTACAAGTAGACAGTTTAAGACTGTTTTAGAGACTTCCACATTGATGACACTAAGGAGAATTCTATACAAAGGTTAAGCCCAATTTACCCACAAGAATTTAATAAAAAAATTTCCCGACACTTTAAAAAGTATTTCAAAATTATTAATATTACAAAATAAAGCTGTTTTCTATTTTCCATTCTTTATATTTTAATTCGTAAAATAATAATTTCATTCAAATAAAACCTCAGACAGAGCAGAGCCTACAGTTAGCATTACACCCCCAGGGAATATTGATGACATCAGCCGCAAAGTATCAGTTGTGAAAAATGTAATTAACTTTTGTTTGACAGAAAAGACATTAAACTTTGTGGCAGTTTTTGTTTCCTGTGGATAAGCCCAGTAATAACAGAGATATTAATCATAAACTAGGTCCACACATCTGCAGTCTGACAGTTAAACAGCAAACTCCACCTCACTTTTAAACTGTAGGAATTGTATAATATTGTAATATCATGTGAATACAACGGGCAGCTCAGACTTTTAAAAACTATATACTTTATTTTAAGTTGTAAAATGTGAAATACCGACGCTAAGCCATCCAGAAGTAGGTTAAAAGTGTAGATCTGATTTGTGCAGGTCCTGAAGTCTCATCCAACTTAAAAACAAGGGAGGACTCAGAAGACCAGCCTCCTGCAAAGAGGAAGAAAATTGACCTGATTTTTAAAGACGTTCTGGAGGAAAAGTGTAAAGTCCCACTGCACACGCTGACCCTGAACACATCAGACACATGTAAAATCCCACCGCAGAGCCAGGCCTTGAACACAGCACAAGACGGTGGTTCATGTGGGCTGGTTTTGAAGCAGGAACCAGAGGAACCATCAACGTCTTTCTGTCCGAACTGCGTGAAGCTTAAACGGAGGGTTGCTGAGCTGGAGGCGGAGATAGAACGTCTTCGGGGGCAACAGGCCACTCCAACAAATGACCAGACCCCACCGCCGTGTATCGAACAGGCACCTGTTGAAGAGTACCAAGGTGAGTCTCCCAAAGTACACTCAAGTACTCAAATACACAGCCATCTCCTTGAATTAAATGGGCTGTACCTGATTTGAAACAAGTGAAGTTTGTTTCAGAATGAACTGAACTGAACTCTCTCCAACTACAACAAAGAAACAATTGTCAGGGATAGTCACAAACAGTGGTTTGTAATTGGTTCTTATCCAACAACTGATCTGGGGTCTCATGTATAAAGCGTGAGTACATATAATGTTATGTATGTGAATTTCCATCTTAACTTTATTATCAATAATAACACAACTTTATATAGAAATGAGCTGTTAGTCCAAAAACTCTGAACTTTGAGCATTGGGGATTTCAGAGGTGAGGCAGAAGGAGATCTGTGTTAAGAAAGATGAGAATTATGCAAATTTGAGGATGTTTGTGGAAGTTTGTGTTTTGTCTATACGTACACTTTTAGTAAGAATTCCAAGTTTTATAAATGAGACCCTGATTGGATAAAATTACCTGGCCATTTGTTTCCTTATGGTTCTCATCCAAGAAATTGTCTTTCAAAATGTTCAGCCAAAGTTATCCAGTCTCATTCTTTGCTTTTAAAATACAATGTATGAAACAATAGGTGTTTTCCCGATTTAGAAGAAATAAAATCAGGTACAAACCCTTCAGGTCCTATGTTATGCAAAATTGACATTTCTGAGCTTTAAGTCACGTTAGAATGTTGTTACCTCATCACATACCCGGAGTTGTGATTTGTTTCATTCAAACATGTTGGAGTAATCTTTTGTAGTTTTCAATCGGTAGTTTTCAAATTAACAGCTCCTTTTACCTTTTGTTTAGTAGACATTGATCATTTGAGGGCTAAAATTATCCAAATGATTCTAGTGAATGTGTATGGAGTTTTAAAACACCGTGGAGCGCTTCCTGTATCAACACGTGATATTACAAGGTGGAGCAGAGTGTTTTCTGTTTCACAGAAGAACTAAGCCTAAATCTGCAGACTTTGTTTGTTAAACATGTGTGAATGAAACAAAACACAACTTCAAGTCTGACTGTGATGAGGAAACAACATTGTAACACAGATCAGAAAATAGTGTGATATGGGCCCTTTAAATTAGGTTAAATTCAGAATATATTTTGAAAAACCTTTGACAAATTTAGATGTTTTATACTCAAAATATAGGGTAATTGAGCCCAAAAAATTGAAACAAGAAAACCCTACACTGAAACAATTTTGAAATAATCAGATTTTAAGATTTGCAGAAATAGAGCCATGCTAGTTTTTCGTGACGAGGTCCTGGCTAAGATCTGGAGGTACCCTGTAGACCAGGAGTGTCCAAACCTGAGGTGAAAATGTGTGGGGGCCGACCATTCGGCCTCATCATTTTTTGAACCATTAATATTAAATGTAAATTAACTAGTTATTTTTCTTTTTTTATTTTATTGCAAATGACTTTCACCTTTCAAAATTTAGTGAATGATATACAGATCATAAATATGAAAAAGTGAACATTTAAACTGTGATTTTGATAATCACAATAAAATAAATTTACTGAGGTTTTAGAATTTGTTCTCTTCAGAAGGTTTAACAAAAAACTTGCCTGCACTAATGTGAAGGAACTGAGATCTGTGGTAAATAGGCCAGATCTGGTTCAAAGACAGAGGTTTTAATGCACAAAACATCACTCAGGTAAGAGTCAGTTAGTCTTGTCCTCGCACGATTCAGGTTCATAACCGAGAATGTCTTCTCACACAAATATGTTGAACCAAACAAACTCAGCATTTTCTTAGCAAAGGTTTGAATTTCTTTAAACCTGTCTTGATCCAGTTGGCGATAAAAATCAGCGAGAGCGCAGCCTCGGTGCACAGCTCAGATCTGCTTCCATCTTCTGGTGAAATATAATATTGCTTCTACATGTGTATTTTACAATGGTCAACAGTGCTGATGGACCACACATAATTATTTTTATTCCAGAGACTGCAGGCCACTGGAAATTTGTACAGGGTCCCCCGGGCCAGACTTTGGATATGCCTGCTATAAACCAACAAACACAAATGTAGTCACAGTATATGTACAAAAATGTGTAATAAACCTCAAGTATCTGATTTTCAAACCATGTACTGAGGAGGTAGATATTGTCTAATTTGTTCCTAGCTCAACAGAGTGGAACATCCAGTCAGCTCCAAACAGTCATCAAAGAGTCATATGGCACTTTCTAATAAATTGGCAAAGAGAAAATCATTCATATTTAGATCAAAACTGCACGTCATGGTCTAATAGTTGTTATAAGGTTCTGCTTTTACAATATAATTTCTGGAGGGAAAATAGCTTTTACTAATTTACAGGGAAAAAAGTTGAGTGTGTTGATATTTATAAAATGATTCAGTGTTACTCCAAATTCAGCTTGTTTTATTTTTTTAGCGATGGAGTCTCTAACACCGTCTCAAGTTGTTTTTGAAGAAGACGAGCAGGACTTGGACTCTGCTGATGAATCCATGTCCACAGACCTGGTCATCTCCCCAGACGACTCTTCCAAAATCCCCTGTGCAGGCGGTCGACGAATAAGACGCTTTAAACAGGAGTGGCTCAAAAAGTTCTGGTTCCTTCGATATTCCCAAACACGCAACGAAATGTGGTGCCATGTTTGCCGCCAATACACCGTGCAATCCTCACGGACTTCTGCTTTCATAGTTGGTTCGAGACAGTTCAAAATCCACACTATTAAACTCCACAGCCAGAGCAACTTGCACAAGAAATGCCTGCAGCTTTACAAACTGAGAATGCATCCGGAAAAGACAGAAGAAATGTGCAAAAATATGACGTTGTTGTTCAATTCGGCATATCATTTGGCTTCGGAAGGACGGTCATATTCGGAACTGCGATCATTGGCAGAGCTACTGAAGAAATGCGAACTTAAACTAGTCGATCAATACATGAATGAGGGAGATTGCCAAATACTCATTCACCACATTGCAAGAGCATTAAGGGAAGATTTAGCTGAGAAAATGCGACTGTCACCATTTTTAAGTGTCATTATGGATGCACAAAACAACGATTTGTTTTCGGACACGGTAGCGGTTTACGTCCAGTTGTTGACAAACGATGGTTCACCCAATACCGAACTTCTGTCACTGCAAAGATTGTCGATTGCGAATGTTGAGGGCTGTCTCCAAGCATTAGAGCAAGCTTTTAGTGTTACTGGGTTGCAGTTTCAGGAGTTGTTAGTGGTCGGATTTGGAGTAGATGGAGCGAATATTTCTTTAGCGACCAGAGCGGATTTGTACATTGCTTTGCAGAAGATATTCCCATGGATTTTGTGCCTTCCTATTATGATAAGTCGACCACATTTGGAAATTCTGGATGCAATTAGTGGCAAAGAGCTGTCCTGTTTGGAAGACTTGGAAAACAATCTTAAACAGTTGCTGAGTTTCTATCGTTACTCTCCTCGAATGATGTCGGAGCTTAGGGACGCGGCACCAACTCTGTCTGAAGAAACCGAATTTCTGGGCGATATTCGAGCAATTCGTTGGATCATCGGTGAACCAAATGTGCTTAATGCTCTCATAAAAGATTATTTTGAAGTTGTCTCTCACTTGAAAGAAATTAGCACACAAACGCAAGGTGCCGACGCTTCTGCCATTGCTTTATCGCTTCTACAGTTTCTGTTAGATTACCAATCAGTCAAACTAATGTACTTTATGTTAGATATCATTGCTGTATTGTCGAGATTGGCTCTAACATTTCAAAGCAATGTCGTACTGGTGTCCAAAGTGGAAAATAAAATTGAAGAAGCCATTCAGGACATAGGGTTGCTTAGCAATTCCCCAGGTGAGTACCTCCAAGAATTTGAAGACAACTTTCGAGATAGTTTTAATGGAGTGGATCTGAAAAACTTGCTTGTCGCAGAATCAAAATTTCAATCAATTCGTGAAAAGATTTGCAACAAAAGTCAAGTTACCTTGAGTCAACATCTAGAATCACAAAGTTGTTCATTTGTCAAAGCGTGCAAAGTGTTTGACTTGTCTGCATGGCCTGAAAATATGGAGGAATTGCACACTTTTGGAGAGGAGGAAATTCAGATAATTTGTGGACATCTGAAGACATTTCCCTCATTTAGACAAGAGCTATCCTGTTCTGAAGCTAGGAACAATATAACATGCGAATGGCAAGGGTTAAAGTTCAACTACAATTCGAGCGGTTTTAAAGATATCATCAGTCACATCTGCACAAACAAGCATCGTTACCAGATCCTAAGTAGAGTCGCTCAGTTCATAAAAGTTCTCCCCAGTACAACAGTTTGCTGTGAAAAGGGACGTGCGGCTATGCTAAAGACTGGAAGAAACAATAGACCCAGGTTAACATTGGAGCAGATGAACGATATGCTAACACTAGCAGTGAACGGGCCGCCAATAGCTAGTTTCGATGCTAAAAGAGCGCTAGACAGTTGGTTTGAGGAGAAATCAGGCCAGAGTGACGCAATTTCGACTGCGATGGTGGTGAAGATGATGGACGATAAACAACATAGCAACGAAACAGAATTTTACCCAGACATTTAGAGAAGTGAGTACTACATTCTATTAGGTACATCCCATAGACTGTATGTATAAATGGACATAGCAGTCCCGCTGGCCGCCGCGTTCCCAATAGGAAGTGAGCACGGGGACATTCGGCTCCACTGACGCTGGCTCCAATTCACTTTCTATTGAAAAAGCGTCGCCCTCTCTCTATTACTGCTGCTGTCAGATTAAATTTTGGTCTCAAAATGTCAGTTTTACCCGACTTCGCACGATCCTGGGGTTTTTATTGTGATATTTTGTCTGTAAATAAAGATATGAACATTAATAACCACCCAATCAGGTGCCTTCATTCCCTGAAGTCATTCTCGCTAGTGTTAGCAACAGGTTTGATTGACAGGGTTGCTAAGTGGGAAGGGGTGCCATTTTCAACACTCTGGCTCCTGATTATTTTTTTGGTTGCTATGATACACACGATTGGATTTCTACATATTGATCTTGGCTCCAGATTAGTTGCTATAACTGCTAGCCTTGACTGACTTCATTTGGCTTATATATATAAAGGTCCATAAAAGCATGTCATTATATCATTCTGCATTAATATAAAGTGTAATTTCATGCCAAACTTAAGCTTTGCCTTACTTGTACAAGGGGATTGATAGACTGAATGTAATGTTGAAAATGATAAACCAAAAGAGACTGTTGAACTGGCTTATCACTGCTCCATGTCTTTCAATAAAACAGTACAAATATCAGGCTTAGACAATGTTATTTCAATTGCATCTTGTCTGATCTTGAAAAATAAACATTTTTATTTTCCAAAGAATATATGGGGAGTCTATGCATCAAGAGAGGTGGATAGAGTAGCCAAAAATTGACTCAAGTAAGAGTAATGCTACTTCAAAATAATATTATTCAAGTAGAAGTACAAAGTAGTGGTCCAAGAAATTAACCGTTAGGACGTCTGATTTATAATTTAAGTTCATGTTTAATTATGCCCAGAATCTGGTATTTTCAAAGATCAGACATAAACATTTCAAAAACTACAACCTAAAGCTTTTGTCACTTACTCATACTGTAGACTCAAGAGTATTGTTAGTTCAATAAAACTATCACGCAAGTAGAAGTAAAAGTATCCTGCAAGAAAAGTATCCGGAAAAGTAAAATTTCTTCAAATCCTGGGTTAGTCCCCAATAAATGTAATGGAGTACTACCCACCTCAGTGCATCAATATCTTGTTTGTTATAGAGTTGTCATAATTCCAAAATTTGCTAAAAAAAAAAACAAAAACAAAAAAACTCTTAATAAAACTAAGGCTGTAGAAATACATTTTCAACCAAAAATATTATCTTCAGCTTTCTTTACAATTACCTTGCGGTTTACTACTACTTCTGTTATACATACGACATTGTAAAACTATAAGACTTTTTTTTTTTTTTTTTTTTTTACCCTAACCCATTTATTTCATTACCTATACTTGCTCTAATGACTTTTTTGTTTTCATACTAGTTTTAGTATCGATTAGTACCTGGGTATAGATTTTATGACAACCCTATATATATAATGATATTTTACATACATTATACATTTACAGATAACCTATGTATGTTAATCTGGCACCTCTGGGAACCTTATCAACATTACATCCAAAAATCTAAATAAATTATCACAGTTAGCAATTATTGGAGTATTGTTTTCTGCATCCTTGAAAGCTAGAAAAATACAATGCATGTGATTCTTGTATTATTGAAGGTCCTATATTACACTATTTCTGATCTATGTTATAATCTTTCCTCATAAAAAACATACCTTGGGTTTTATTTCATTCACACATGTTTAACATACAAACCCTGCATATTTAGGCTGAGGAAAACACTCTGCTCCACCTTGTGATGTCATGTGGTAATACAGGAAGTGCTCACAAGAAACCATTTCGTGTAATATAGGACCTTTAACGTGTATTTGACAGACATGTTTTTGTCCCAAAAATTGTCCCACTAATATATTCTTGTTTTGCTTTTAATTTTGTTTTTCTTTTTTTCTCAAGGCATCAGTTTGAAACCTCCATTACAAAAAAACTATTTACTTTCTTTACGGACATGTCAATCAAATGAATTGTAACTCAAGCCTTATAGTCGTCCACTGAAAAGTGTCCTGCTGAATGTGTCTCAGTGTTGGACCAAAGTCAGAAAAACTAAAAGGAAGTGAATGAACGGATGAATGAGCAAATACACAGAGAAATCTGACAACAAAAGTAAAATAACTGAAACTTTAATGATAAACTATAAACTATAAACTGTAAACTATCTATCCCCAGCAACCATTATATAAAAATCAATGTATATAGCAAAGGTTCCAAAGAGCTGCACAGAGACTTAATTAGATTAATAATAAAAAAAAATAAAAAAAACAACAACATGGTTTCAGGTTAAGATTATTTGTTATCCTAGTTTAGTCCTGGTTTAGTGCTAAATCAGTCCTGGTTTAGTCTTGTTTTAATCTTAGTTTAATCCTGGTTTAGTCCTGTTTTAGTCCTGGTTTAGTCCTGTTTTAATCCTGGTTTAGTCCCAGATCAGTCCTGGTTTAGTCCTGTTTTAATCCTAGTTTAGTCCTGGTTTAGTCCCAGATCAGTTCTGGTTTTGTCCTGATTTAATCCTAGTTTAGTCCTAAATCAGCCTTGGTTTAGTCCTAAATCAGCCCTGGTTTAGTCTTGTTTTAATCCTAGTTTAATCCTGGTTTAGTCCCAGATCAGTCCTGGTTTTGTCCTGATTTAATCCTAGTTTAGTCCTGGTTTAGTCATAGATAAATCCTGATTTTAGTCCTATTTTAATCCCAGTTTAGTCCTAGATCAGTTCTGGTTTAGTCCTGTTTTAATCCTAGTTTAGTCCTGATTTAGTCCTAGATCAGTCCTAGTTTAGTCCTTACGTTCAACACTACATATTCCAGCTCTTGTATTGAAGCCTTTTGTGCAGTACCAGGCAGAGACAGCCGCTCACAGACGTTTTCTAAAGATCTCCACAGCTGCAGACTCTGTACAAATGCCCTGTGTTCAAACTGACTGCAGCTTAAACCAATGAGAGACAGAAAAGTGTGGACCTAAAGATTCATAGACATAATATAGACACTCACTATAGAGAGGACTGCAGACAGCATGGTACTTTATACAGCAGAAAACACTATTCACAAAACCAGGGCCTTCCAATGTTTAAAGGGACAGTATAAGACCTATCAGTGTCCCCTAGATCAACAGATAATTCTGCAGATAATTCTGAATCAGTGCTAGTGCAGCCTCCGCAGCTCAGTGAATGAATTTTGGACGTTCTGAGGTTTTACATGAGACCTGTCCATATACTGAGAATGAAATAAACGTAAACATAAAAATCAAGAAAGATAACTGTGGAACATTTTATGCAGTGACATCTCCGTCGAAACAAACAGGGGTCAGACCTCCAAACAGAGAAACAAACAAAAAAAAAATCACTGGCAGATTTGATTATATAAATACTCAATGAAAAAATCGAATCATAACCTACTCAAAACATGCATTTTTTTTTTTTTTTTTCATGAAGCGTCTGAGTGGCGTCTGCGATTACACAAACAGACAGATGCCAAACCAACACATCCTCCCACTCACAGCTCTGGCCTTTGGAAAAATAATTCTGTCCCAAAGTCATTAACCATAAAAAATGTGGAATGTGCATATTGTCCATGAATGCAGTCTGTGAAGCGGCACTCAAGAGATTTGGTACTTTTAAATGAAAAATGAAAGAAATAAGCCGTCTGTGGTCTGCCCCAAGTGGATGAGTTTAAAAGTGCACCGTGTAGCTTCTCTGGTAGATGGTCCACCACGCATCTACCTGTCTCCATGGGGATGTTCTTGCGCTGTCCAAAATGTTCCACAGTAAACAAGCAGGCAGCACCATCAGGCAGAGTTACAGTTGAGATCTGTGAAAAGGCAACACTACTAGCAGTAAAAGAAGCAACATTTTGAACAATAAAAACACTTACATACACATATATACCATACTGTGACATATACCAGGGGAAACAATGACATCTCCATCGAGACAAGCAGGTGGCACACTGAAACACTCTTTATTTAGACAATAGAATGGGATTTTCATTAAATTGTAGTACTTTCTTTTCTATTCCCATGTGGCGTTATATCTGTGTAATCCCTCAGTGTCCAGGCAGGTTCCATTGTGGTCCATGAGTGTATACTAGTCTATGTGTCTTCTACTTGTGAAAGATACAGCTCAAGTTCATCCTAAAGCTATTCAGGAAAGGCTTTTGACTTTTTGTGACTTTTTTAGTACCAATACCTGCTCAAATAAGTATCTAGTTTGCTACAAGTTTTAGTATTGACTATCAGTACTTTTGAAAACTCCAGTTCCTAGTTTTGTCTAAGGTCCAGTCCTCTTTAAGAAGCACCAGTTCAGCTTTTTCACTTTGGATACTTTGGCTTTAACAATTTGCAAATACTCAGTACCAACCACAATATCCATGTTCTTTCTGAATTGAAGCCAATACAGTCATTCCTCAACATTCACATGGCACTGAGGGCAGCTTCACTGACAAAATGTGCTTCTTTGCTTTTTGCTGTGTCACTTTTGTCTGTGGAGATGTTGTTTTTGTCCCACAATAATTATTTCCTCAACACAAAACAGTAACAGAGGCAACAGTTGGTGCAGTGCTCTCAACATAAAGATAATTGGTTGAGCCATCTGATCCATTGACCCACAGGTTGGCGGTGTGATTCTACCTCCCAAAGATGAATGCTGTTGTTGTGTCCTTGAGCAAGACACTTAACCCACCTCACCCCCAGTGTCTGTGTACACTGTTGTATGAATGTGTGTGTGTATGGGTGAGTGGTGCCCTGATGTAAAGTGCTTTGAGTGGCTTGAACGTGGACAAGCTCTATATAAAAATGTGACCAGAAATATGTGATTTAAGGAGAGAAAGGTTCATTTCAGCTGTATCTGATGCCAAAGTCTGTATCAGTGATAAATCTGTATGTATCTTTTTAGCTTACTACTAATTGGTTTTCTGTTTACTTGATTTCCTTGTTTTAGATGTCAGGTATGAACTAAATACGAAGCAGATTTATAGACTTTTGTATTTGTTATTAAGCTGTAGCAGCTCTTTGACATTTTAGTTGTGTTTTGAGCTTTTACAGATGGAAATGTCATTACGCACCATTGACTCTCATATAATGTGCCCACTCATTCAAAAAAAATTGTAATGTCGTGTCGTCATCCACAATATCCACATTCTTTTTGAATAGGAGCCGATACAGCAACCTAGTCATTTCAAATGTAGTAGATGGAAGTGACTGGGGAGGGGGAAGTCTTGATTTTTTGGGGCAGAGCTGTTTCGTGTCATGTTTCCACTGAAGGAGAATGTGGGCTGTAAGAGTAATGCGTGGGTTAAACTCTGTCAGAGGTCTCTCCATTCACACCTTTGATCCACGTCTTATAAAAACTCCATTCATTCATATGGCAGACACTTACATAACCAAATCACACTAGAAATGAGAAGTATTTTCGTAGTCAGGGTGGAATCCTGCTTTTCCAGTAATGTTCCATAGTATTGTGATAGATGAAGATGGGGAAAACTGTCATAGTTCAGTTCAGTTAACATTATACATGCAGGAAATAGATGATTGTACATGATTTCTACACTTAAAATTAACTTAAAGTCCTTATGATGGATTTTCATGTTTTTCTAACTATTATTTGGCTTAATGGGATCGTACGTCAGTTAACTGGGTTGCAGATGACATCACTACTCTTGACCTTATTCCAGAAGTTGCCGTGGGCGCCGCCATCGTCGGTCGGGTTGTATTATTTTGCATGTGGTTGCTGATCTTGACTGCTATCTATACGAACTACAGAGCTGTTTTAAAGCCTCCAAAGAATCGGTGCATTGCTGACTTTTTTTTAATTTTTTTTTTTTTTTTACACAAATCAATCTACTTTATATCAGATTTTAGTGTCAAAACTTTACTCAAATTTTCCATTGAAATGACTGGGATTCCTGCTTAACCGGAAGTGCCACCACAAAGAAAGTGCGGTTTAGAAGCATTTAGGGTAAAATTGTTCGGGACAGAATAAGGTCAATAGGCCAATAGTCATATTTAATACAAATGTGAGCAGCTAAAATGAATATAGCTAATATGCAGATTTTTGTTGCAATATAGTGAGTTCTAGAGTCCAGTCATTAATAGCAAAAATCAGGTTTTACGTTTGTGCATTTACCTTTTGAATGTTTCAAGGCAAAGTACAATGTGATCAACAATCTGACAGTATGACATCATCACATATAATCTTAAAACCACCGATACAAGACGCAGCGGTGAGATCTAAAACAGAGTACAGAGCAAGGAAGGCATTTTTTCTGGTAGTTGAAGATTTATTCTTATTAGTCTAATCATAACTATCAAGTGATTTACATAAGTTTTGACCCATATTATAATTATAGTTGCTAGGTAACAGCCACTGAATTAACTCTAAATCATATCTGATGCCCATGTCCAACCAGGAAGTAAAATGATAAATTATAAGACAAAATTAAAATTGAAAGCTAGGCAAAATGTATATTAAAATCTTAAATATAATGATGTTAACTATGTTTTAGAGGAATGAGTGGTCAAACCTGTCTAATGCACTTTATCTTATGAACATAAACAAGGGCGTTTTGATATGCAAATGAGGAGCCCATAAAAGCCCTCTATATGAAAACAGTGTAAAGAGATTCATAGAGAGTTGGGGACAGCCTCTTGTCCCGATAGTACACGGGGGTCTCGGGGGAGGAGTCCGGACACTGGCTCTTTGTGGTCCAGGGACAAAGACCGGCTCTGAGGATCTGGACCAGACTCAGACCAGGGCTAAACCTCTGAAGGATCAACATGAGCCAGAGGGGTGGACTCAAGCTGTTACTACTGCTGCTACTGGGCAGCATCCAAACAGGTGAGTGCAACAGGTGGACTAAACCAGGACTAAACCAGGACTAAACCAGGACTGAACCGGGACTAAACCAGGACTGAACCGGGACTAAACCGGGACTGAACCAGGACTGAACCAGGACTGAACCGGGACTGGACCGGGACTAAACCGGGACTGAACCAGTACTAAACCGGGACTGAACCGGGACTGAACCGGGACTGAACCGGGACTGAACCGGGACTAAACCGGGACTGAACCACAACTAAACCAGGACTGAACCGGGACTGAACCAGGACTGAACCGGGACTGAACCAGGACTGAACCCGGACTAAACCGGGACTGAACCACGACTAAACCAGGACTGAACCCGGACTAAACCGGGACTGAACCGGGACTGAACCGGGACTAAACCAGGACTAAACCAGGACTAAACCGGGACTGAACCGGGACTAAACCAGAACAGAACCGGGACTAAACCAGGACTGAACCGGGACTAAACCAGGACAGAACCGGGACTGAACCGGGACTAAACCAGAACTGAACCAAGACTGAGTCAGAATTGAACTAGGACTAAACCAGGACTAACCAGGACTAAACTGTGACTAAACCAGGACTAAACCGGAACTAAACCAGGACTAAACCAAGTCTTAATCGAGACTAAACCAGAATTAAATCAAAACTAAATCGGGACTAAACCAGGACTAAACCATGTTTAAACCATGACTGAACCAGGACTAATCTGGGACTAAACTCTGGCTAAACCAGAACTAAACCAGGACTAAATCAGTGCTAAGCCAGGACTAAACCAGAACTGAACCAGGACTGATAAATTAGGGACTAAACCAGGGCGATAAATTGGCACTACCAGGGCTAAAGCTTTTACTCTGGGGCTATCTGACATGTGACTTTAACAGGTGTAACTGTACCAGAACTAAACCTGGCAGAAACAAGGACCTTACCAAGAAGACTAAAACAAAGTTTGAGACCGCTTGACTCCCACGCAGCACTGGTTTATTCCTGATTAAGTCCTGGTTTAGTCCTGGATTAGACCAGCATTTGTTTTAGTTTTGATGTGACTTAACACCTGAGGTGGTGCTTCATTTAAATATTATATATATATATATATATATATATATATATATATATATATATATATATATATATATATATATATATATATATATATATATATATATATATATATATATATATATATATATATATATATATATATATATTATTGTTTGTCTCTGCAGGTTTGGGTCTGCGCTGTTACAAATGCTCCGACTACACCGGCCACTGTCAGAACGTCCAAGAGTGCACCTACGAAGACTCCTGCATCTCTATTAGTGAAAGAGGTCCTGATTCAATTAACACTTTGCAGTGATATCATGCTGAGAGAGGGGGTGGGGGGTCTAAATGTATCTCTATGGTGGAATGTTCAGCAGTTACCATGGAGACACAATCCAAACACGGACTAAAAGATTAGGTTAGATTCAACTTAAATGTAAAGTTTACTGTTTGAATGGTTTATTTTTATTACAAGCACATTAGCTTTTTAATGCGCAGAAGGTATGCTAAGATGTGCATGTATTTATGTATTTACACATTTATATTTTTATTCATCTTTTTTATATACATTCCAACATTTATTCTTATAGTTATTTATTTCCAATGTTGTAATTTTTGGTCCTCCACAGATGAGATTTGTAAGAGTATCAGGTTTATCTTCTTATTCAGTCGTAAAGAGAATGTATGCTACTGTCAAGTGTCGAGCTTTAGACACTTACCTTTAAATCTGTTTGCAGAGAATTACTGTACATTCTATGACGGCTGCATTCTGCCTTTTGCCGTGTAACATACATTTCAAAAGAATTATAGACACAAAAATATAAAGATAGATTCCCAGATATTGATACTGCATAGTCACTTGTATGATACTGAAGCAATCACATTTGGTCCTATTCTGAACAGTTTTAGAGTAGAAGAGTTGAAAATGACAGTAACACTGCATACATTTCAGTGTTATTCAGTGCAATAAAACATTAAAATCATGCATTTACTTCTATTTTAGTCTATTTTTTTCCTAAAAAGTTACGCGACGGTGCTTTAAAGCGAAAGAAAATAACTTTGTGGCCAAAAAGTAGACTAAAATAAAATCTTTTTTTTTTTTTTTTTTTTTAATTCCATTTTGATTGTGTTTATTGCATTGAAAAAATGTAGACAAACATCATGCATGTATCAGGGCTTGCATCTCCACAAACCTGGCTTGTCTTTTGCCATGGAGGAGGTTTTTCTCATGCTTGTTTATATGGAAATGCTGTTTCTATTTCTAAGGAATCATGCAGGTGATGTGGCACCCCCAGAAAGTTACATATTGTACCTTTAAATTTCAACTTACAACAAGTTACAGAGAGATAACAACAGACAGCACATCAGGACCTTTACTACGATGTAAATACTTCACCTGAGGAAGATTCTGTGTTTAGAAAAGTAGATATTTGTGTCTTGAAGCTAAAGCTAAGTCTAAGTCTAAGAGTGCTTCAGACAGAGCAGTGCCTACAGTTAGCACAGCTCTAGGGAATTTTGATGACATCAACTGCAAAGTGTCATCTGGTGGTTTTCAGATTCTTCAGATATTTTTGTCTTGAAGCTTGAAAAGGAATCAGTGATGTTAAAATAAAGCTACAATCTGAATGATTTTATGTAGTAAAACAATGGACTTGTCATAGGACATATTTTCATAAAGTTGTTTTGCGTTATATTTTAGGATTTAGATTAGGTTAGCATTAGCTTTAGCATTAGCTTTTGAGACACACATTCCTACTTTTATAAAGACAAAGGTTCAGCGCTTACGTCATGGTAAAAGTCTAAACGTGGCCTCTGATCCATTCGTAACCTGCTGTTCTTTTTTGTCAGATATTTAAATATTGATTTATTTTAGCCAGACTCTGCTCATACTTTTTAGAGAACTAAAACTAGCCGATCTGCTCTATTGTGCACATTGAAATCGGTGTGACAGATCAGGCCTTTTCTTTAGCATCAAGTTTGGGAGTTTAGTATTGTCACAAAATGCTGCTTGTTAATCTCCACTTTGGCAACTTTCTACAGTCAGTAAATGTAACATCTCTGCCTCTCTTTGTGCAGGAGGTAAAACCATCCGTCAGTGCCTGCGTTACACTGACTGTGATAACTCTCGCCTGCAGCAGATGTTTCCCTCCATCAGGGGCGTCACTTATCGCTGCTGCAGCTCCAACCTCTGCAACTCAGGCTCCACCTCCTCCTCCTCTGCTCGCCCTCTCTGCGTGCTCACCACGACCCTCATCGCCCTCTGCTGGGCATGGATCTGAACAGGCACAAGGCTTTTCTACAGGTCCCTTATTGATACTTTGTAGTGACATCACCCTGGGGGTGTTCTACATGCATCTCTATTGGCGGAATGTTCAGCAGTTACCATGGAAACACAATTAATGCACATTAACAAGTATTGCCAGAAATGTTTTAAAATTTGTCTGAAAACGCAAGAAAAAAATACTAAATTGATTTATACAGCACATTTTCAGGAGCCTGTGATCAGTTGTTTTACAGCACAGATCATGTCACCTGCTGTAGTTCCAACTAAACTGGATCTTTCTGGTCACGTTGTGTTACAATAAAGCTCAAATTAAAGTCTAAGAGTGCTTCAGACAGAGCAGTGCCTACAGTTAGCACACCCCCAAGGAATGTTGATGACATCAGCTGCAAAGTATCAACTGGTGGTTTTCAGACTGTAGAGTGTGGTATGGCCATACTCTCAGATGGGGGCGCAAGAGACAGTTTTTTTGTATTGATTACACTGTACTTCCATAAGAGTTATCCAAAAGGAGAGTTCACAAACATTGTTGTCATTTTTATTCGTGACTAGACCCAGGCTAAGACCTCGCTATATTACATAAAGGATCAGCATTTTAACATAACATTCATTTTAGCTGTTCCCCATTTGTATTAAATATGGTCTATATAATGTGACGAAATCTGCAACCCAGCAATTCTACAAAAACAACTTCTTTGAGCTATTATGTTTGCTTAAACTTGGATAAATCATCACTTATCAGATAGTTTTACTTATTTTCCAAGGCTTAGTTGGACTAAAATATCTGACCTTTAAACAAATGGAGATACTATTTCACTCTCACGTTGATGTTCAGTGTGTTACTGTAAAAAATAAAATAAAAAATATGCAAAAATAAGATGTGTTTGAATTATTACTGATCAAATGAACTGCCACCTCACTGCTCTAGTTACTTACTTAAACATGCAGAAATCAGGTACAACTCAGGGTTAAAAGGTCAAAGATGATTTGGCTTTACACCCCTTTAACCCCACTATCCCAGGAGTAAGTAGAACATTTACCGTTTTTATCAAAAACATTCTATTCTAAATTTCATAATGGAGGCAGCTGGAGGCAGAAGTGAAATTTAGCATGAAGTGGTTTCAATGGGGAAACTGATCTTAACTACAGAGTATTAAAACATATGAAACATGGAGGGAGTTTTGAATAAATTAAAAACACTCAGACACATGTAAGTGATTGAGTATGGTTTAAAGACATTTACAATTGTGTTTTGCATTATTTGTTTATTTAACGGATTATGATAGATACTAAACATTTTTTGAAAACTAAAAATCCAGATTTTTAGGTTTACTGAGCAAATGCTTAATGAAATATTGAACCCACTGCAGTTTTTCACTTCATTTACAGATGTGTTGCATATTTCACCATACATTAATACTTAATATTTGCCCTCTGCAAGTTCAAAAATGATTGTTGATGATGATGATGATTTTTTTTTTTTTTTTTTTAGTTCCACGGGCTGTTTATGCAGTTTTATATTGAAAAGCTGGCACCGGAAACTGCTCAGTCTCGACGGTCTGGTTTCGTAGTTTTATTCTGAAAAGCCATGACCGGAAGCTGCTCAATCTCCACGGTCTATGGATGCAGTTTTATTTTGAAAAGCGTTGACCGGAAGCTGCTCAGTCTCACCTGTTTCGTCTGTGATGCTAAAACTGCAGATGGATGATACGATGAACTCCAGACCAAATTTCACATAAAACACCACTATCTGTCTTCATCAAACGTCACTGAAAAAGGTAACATTCGGTTAAAAGCTTGCTGTAAATTTGTTTTTAAAATATTACGATTTTAACCCGTGAATCGCCGCCATAAGCAAGAACATTGATGTAAATACAACACCCCCTGTAGCCTAAAGGATTGGCTCGTTTTTAATGTCTGTTGCGCTTAGGTTATTCAATATATGTATTCCAATGATTATTTCTATTGCGTGGGTCTTTTTGCGTCATAAAGTTGTAATAGTCAAAGATGTATTGTCGTTACATAATGTTAGTGACATCCTCTGTGTACATGTTCTCTTCAGTCAGGCAATGGAGCAGTCAAAGAGCAACAACAACAGGGCTTTTATCACTGTTTTGCTGCATACAATAGAGTAATGTTGAGATTTATGCAACAGGAGTAGTAGTAGTAGTATTGCAATAGTAGCAGTAGTATTGCAGTAGCAGTAGTATTGCAGTAGCAGTAGTAGTATTGCAGTAGTAGTGTGTAGGTGTAGTCTTGTAGTGCAGTGTGGGTCAGATACATAGAGATACATAATAGATTTGAGAGCATTTTCCACACTCCCCTTTTTAATTAATGATTCATCAACAGGACAATGTTTTTAGTAGTGCTTCACAGAAAAAGAAATACATTAAATCACAATACAAACAAATGAAAACGTATACAGTTCTCATAAAAATTAACTTGAGTGCAGAATTAAAGTCATGTGCACAGCTAAACAGAAGGGTTGTCAAAAGTATTGAAAATCGGATAATAAATGATAGTAAAACAAGTATTGAAACTAGATACTCATTTGAGCAGATTTCGATACTAAAAACTTCTCCTGAATATCTTTAGAATGATCTTGAGCTGCATCAGAACAAGTATAAGACACATAGACTAGTTACACCCATGGACCACTATGGAATAGACGACTGAGGGATTACACAAATATAGGGCCACTTGGTAACATAAAATAAAGTACCGGTACTACGATTTAACATTGAAAATCACATTCTATTTGTCACGATCCGCACTGTTCCTGTTCCATGTTTTGTCTCCTGCCCTGTCCTTTCCCTCCCCCACCTGCCAGAGCCAGAGCTGGGCTGAGCCCCTGGCTCCTCCCCGCGTGCACCTGCAGGTCATCAGCGCAATCACCACCACCTGCCGTGGATAAAAGGAGTCAGGACCAGACACTTGGGGCCAGATTGTCCACGTGTCCACATCCTGTCCTCTAGACCATCCCAGCTCCCGACCCTGCTCCGACCCTGCTCCGACCCTGCTCCGACCCTGCTCCGACCCTGCTCCGACCCTGCTCCGACCCTGCTCCGACCCTGCTCCGACCCTGCTCCGACCCTGCTCCGACCCTGCTCCGACCCTGCTCCGACCCTGCTCCGACCCTGCTCCGACCGTGCTTCCCAGCCCTGGTACTGTCTTGTCTCTGCACTCCACGTCACTGGATCCTGCCTTACACCCTTCTCCTCATCCTGGTCTGATCACCTTGTCTACGTCCCTGCACTCCACGACCCCGGACCCTGGCTCGCACTCTGCTCCCTGCCCCGGTGCTGCCGCACCGTCGTCTCCGCTGGCTCCACGGTCCGCCCCTGGATCCTGGCTCTTAACTCGTCCCCGCTCATCGCCAGATCTACCCTCGTTACTGTACTATTTATCACTTCTGTAAATAACCACTGTAAACATTCCCCGAGTTCTGCATCTTTTGGTCCAATTTGCCTACATTACGACACTATTGTCTAGTGTCTAGTATTGTCTAGAGTGTTTTTTAACTATCATTGTGGTATTGGAATTGGCATTGAGAATCAAGTCCATTTCTTAGTATCAAAATCGAGTTTGAAATTTTAGTATTCTAACACTACCATACAGAACCATTGTGAGCCTATTCATCATGTTTTTTTGTCTTTTTATCCAGTGGTGAAGCAGCAGTAGCACCATGTTGGCCCGCAAAGGTCTGCTGCCAGATGGGTTCCTGTTGACCCGTTTGGCAGAGGATCAGAACCAACTGAAGACTAGCCGGACCCGAGCCCAGAGAGCGCGCTTCATCACCAAGACAGGCTCCTGCAATGTGGCACACAGAAACATCAGGGAGCAGGTAACACAGGCTTTTGGAGCAGAGCTGAACGATATGGAAAAAATATCGCATAGCAATTTTTCTGACAAGCATTGTGTTTGCCATTAGATGTGCATTTAAAGGGGGGGTATTATGCAAAACCAGTTTTTTGAGCTTTCTATGTTATAATGGTAGAAAGCTCAAAACACTCACCAAAACATGCCTGAAGAGATTTTAGATGTCATCCATGCATGTTTGGGTATTTTGGGCCCAATTTGAACTCTCCTTACAGTTAGCTGGTTATTCTGTGCAATGGTCCATCCACAAGCCTACGCCACCCATGCTCCCAGACAACAATTCTTGATAAATATACAAAACATGATATGAAAATGCACACAACAATGTGACACATCTGATCCGATGTACAGTATTTTCATTCAAGAGATGCACACTGATAAAACTTATAAAATGTGTTGTTAGATTGTTTTGTGTTTTAATACCTCATAGAAGTAAAATACCCCTTCTTTAATGTTTTATTAATAGCATTCTGTTCAAAGTTCACATTATAAAAACGTCCAGGAGAACTGACAAAAACATTTAAATATGAACTGGCAAACTAATACAAGAATTTCAGGACGTGTTTGTACATGTTTCTAGAGTTAAGATTAGGGATGGGTTTCAACAATATCACAAGATAATATTGTCATAAGAAAATTATCTTATGAGTTTTTTGTGTGTTTTGGATTAAAAAAAACAAACTTTGCTAAATTACACCTCTTGAGAAGCTGTAGTTCCTAAAGACATGACTACAATTAGAGCAAAAATAACATAAAATAAAGAAAGAAATATTGAGGCCAAAGTTGTGAACTGAAATATTTATTCATCATGAATTTGGTCAAAATCTCATCTTATCTCATTCTCGTCCCAATCGCGTGTCTCAGATATAATCAGATTACCTGTTCATCCAGTCCCCCCTCCTGTTCGGAGCAAGATGAGTCATTCTACAAAAATACAATTTGCTAAATTGGAATAATTTGGTTAAATTTAAAAACATCTGTTTGGTCTATAAAATCAAACATGGCACTGCCCAGCCATCACTGGGTGATTTCGTAAAGTTTAGATCTAGTGAGGGCCGAGTGACCAGAGGAGCAGCGAGGGCAGACTGTTATTCCTCACAGAAGATCAGCCTTTAGTCGGGCGGTTTTCCCAGTCAAAGCCTCCCAGCAGTGGAACACAGTGCCTGAAGCCATTAGAGAGGCTCCATCATTCTTTTCATTTAAAAAGAATGCCAAAAAATGGCTTGTGGAAACTCAGTCCTGTGAGCATTAATTGTAAATAGGTATTTGTAATTGTACATATTTTTAATTTGTCCACATTATATTGTCTTTCATTATGTTTAATTCTTATCTTTGAATGTTGAAATGTTTTCTTAATTGTAGGTTGCCTTGATACATCTGGCCTGGGGACAACCGATGAAAATTAGCTCTAGTCGGCTAACTCGGGCACATTTACATTATTTTTTTTGTAATGTTTATTAATGTGCATTGTCCCCTTTTTAAATAAATAAAAAAATTAAAAATAAAGATCATACAGACCAACACTAGAATTTCCCCACTGTCGGAAAAATAAAGGTTCTCTTATCTTATTATCTTATCTTATTGTCTGGTCCAAATGAAAGAAGACATCTCTCAAAAATTCTTGTTTCAGTCAGAATAAAAAATATAACTTATTTTACTTCAGATACACTTCAGAGTTTAGTGCTTTGCTTGTTCATTCTGCAAAAACCTTTTGTTTCTCAGTCTTCTGCATAAATTTCTTTTCTTTTTTACCCGTCAGTCTACATGTGTGCAATTCTAATTACTCTAATTACTTCAGGTGTAATCAAGACAAATCCAATAATGACTGTTTGCAGAAGGGGAGGGTCCAAATTAAGGTTGAGTAGAAAATGGGGTGGTCTGTAACCTTCAGTTGTCATTTATCTCCATGGAAACAAAAACGGCATCCTTTGCCAGAGGTTTTGATTTTTTGTAGTGACATCACACTGGGGGTGTTCCACAGGTATCTTTTTAGTGGAATGTTCATCAGTTACCATGGTGATACAATACACACATTAGCAAGCTCCTACACAGGTGAGAGTGATGTTGTGGAAAAATTACTATATCTCTTGATTAATATTAATCTATTTGTGAAGCCTGGTGAGTTTTGAAATACAAAAAAGGTTTATTCTTTGTTACAGCTGATACAGACAGGACAAGGCCCAGACCTGTTCTGGCCACAGACTGCTGGTAGTCATCTGGCGTGTCTCCCCTAGAGCATCTCTCCCCTTCAGTCCCCAGTCTGCATCTGAGCTCTGAGTATTTCTACCAGAATGACAAAGCTACATACATTTCAAAGCAGTGACTTTTTTTTGACCTCCATGAGATAATAAACTTTTACACCTGAGGACAGATAAGACAACAAAGGCTTTCCTGGAGGATGGGACAGAGCCTTCACACATGTCTAGTCTGGGTCTCTCCATTTACACAAAGACATAGGATAAGAATCTTTTCTTCACAACATGAACATACTAAAATTTCCATCACAATGGCTAAGAATGAAAAACATTTGGCTAATGCTAGCTAGCTTGTGACTGACATTTTATGTGTGAGAAACTTGTTTAACAGCACAGCTCATCTCACCTGTTGTAGTTCCAGCTAAGTCAGTTCTTTGTGGTCAGATTGTGTTAAAACAAAGATCAAATTCATTTAAACTGGAGCTTTCATGTTAGCATCCGGGACGTCACTAGACCTACAGCTATACTGATGCACATGTCCTTTTCATTTTTACCTACATTTAAAACTTCAAATGTCTGATGTAGTGCACCTCTTTCAAGCAGAGCGGTCTAGGGGTCCATCCCTCAGGAAATTTTGCACAAAACAGGTACAATTTCCTGTAATCAAGTGGATTTTAGATGAATAAATTCAGCATAAAAATGAGTGCTCATGGGTCACGTGTGTCACCAGTTCCTTTCCTGCTCTGTGCTGTTCTGTACCATAGTGTCTATTTCATACATAGTAGTGCTGCTAGGGTCCCAGTTTTAGGACTTGTTTGAAATGGCAAACACACTCACAGGAAACAGTGCAGAAGCTTTTAGGAGTTTGTTCATTAAAGTAGCCTGCCCTGTGTGGAGCCTACCTGACTGATGTGTGAACACAAGTCCAGGTGAGGAACCTGACTAAATATGCATTATGCATCCAGTCTGTTTTTTACACGCTGGAGCATCACTTTTTTACTCGTAAAGTTTTTAAACTGTAGTGATAACGTGGCTGCTCCGTGGGCAAAGAACACTGCTTTTTTCTTGCATTTTATGTTTGGAGCTGTGAGTCAAATTACACTTAAGAGATAGAGTTCCCCTCTCTGTGGAATCCAAGTGAGGCTGGGCACAATTCGGCTCTATTGACTCTGGTTCAAGTTTATTTTCTTTTGAAAAAACATGGCCTTTGTCTCTGTAACTGCTGCTGTCAGGCTTGTCCTCCTGACCTTAAAATGGCTCCTTCTTTCACTGAGGTTTGATTGACCATGTTACTATGTGCCCGCTCCCTGCAAAACCATCAGTGTGAGCAGGAGGCATAACATTCAACAGCCTGGCTCCTGATCGGCTCTTTGGTTGCTATGATACTTGTGTCAGGATTCCAAACATGGAACTTGGAAATAAATATGGCTCCAAATTCGCCCTTATAACTGCTAGCCTTGATTAACTTCAACTCAAAAAACTTGTATCAAATAAGGCACAAATATGCAAATTTGTATATATACAAGCACAATTAAATGTAGTAAAAATTAAAAATCAAACTCGATTTAAATAATAAGGAACAGACTTGATACTCAATACTTATTCCAATACCATGAGGATCATTAAAAAACAAATCTTTATTTAGACAATAGAATGTGATTTTCCACATCAAATTGTAATACTTTTATATTAAAATGTGTCCTTATATCTGTGTAGTCCCTCTGTCGTCTATGTAGGTTATATAGTGGTCCAGTGTTTCCCATTAATAAAGTAAATTAAGGTGGTTTAAAAAAACTTACTATATTATACTTTTGCATAACAAAATCATAATTTGTTGGTTATTATATTATCATATGCATAAGAAGGTGACTGTACTGTTGTGATAGACTGTGTGAATATGAAATATATGCAATAAATCACAATTATGCTCCACAAGATCATTCTAAAGTTCAGGCAAAATTCATTTCTGTCCTCTGAATGTGACTTTTTTGTATCGATACATGCTCAACCTGCTAGTTTTGATACTAGTTTTAGTAATGATTAGTACTTGATTTTTCATACTTTTGACAACCCTGAGCGGGACCAACCTATTGACCAACCAATTATTCCTATCATGAGCATCTCTAATTCCAATTTACAATCTGCAGTTTAACAAATTAGGAAATATATATAATATTGTATAATATATTTTTTCTCCTCTGTTTCTTAGGGCCGTTTCTTGCAGGATGTGTTCACGACGATGGTGGATCTGAAATGGCAGCACTCACTCCTCATTTTCACCTCAGCGTTCCTCTGCTCTTGGATGCTCTTTGCAATGGTTTGGTGGCTTTTGGCATTTGCTCACGGAGATCTGGAACCACGCGATCCTAACGGAGAGCCCGGCCCAGTGCCCTGTGTCACCGCTATCCACTCATTCACCTCTGCTTTCCTTTTCTCCATAGAGGTCCAGGTGAGGGGACTACAGAAATGCCCTGGGTGTAGTAGTCCTGTCAGTCAATCAATAAGTAAAAAAAAATAAGTAAAACTAGTCCCATTCAGTATCACCACATCCATACACTATTTACATATACAGTTGTGCTCATACGTTTACATACCCTGGCAGAATTTGTGATTTTTTTTGGCCATTTTCCAGAGAATATGAATGATAACACAAAAACATTTCTTTTACTCACGGTTAGTGGTTGGGTGAAGCCATTTATTTATTTTTTTAAATCATAATGACAACAGAAGCTACCCAAATGCCACTGATCAAAAGTTTACGTACCCTGGTGATCTTGGCCTGATAACGTGTAAAAGTTGACACAAATGGGTTTGAATGGCTACTAAAGGTGACCTCCTCACCTGTGATCTGTTTGCTTGTAATCAGTGTGTGTGTATAAAAGGTCAGTGAGTGTTTGGGCTCCTGACAGACCCTTGCAGCTTTCATCCAGTCCTACACTGATGTTTCTGGATTCTGAGTCATGGGGAAACAAAAGAATTATCAAAGGATCTGCCAGAAAAGGTAATTGAACTGTATGAAACAGGGAAGGGATAGAAAAAGATATCCAACGAATTGAGAATGTCAATCAGCAGTGTTCAAACACTAAGAAGTGGAAAATGAGGGATTCTGTTGAAATCAATCCAAGGTCAGGTAGACCAACAAAAATGTCAGTCACAACTGCCAGGAAAATTGTTCAAGAAAAGAAAAACCCATAAATAACTTCAGCCGAAAGACAGGACTCTGGAAAAAAAAGTGCTGTGGCTGTTTCAAGATGCACAATAAGCTGATACTTGAAATAAGGACTGCATGGTCGAGTCACCAGTAAAACCCATTATTACAGAAATGCCACAAAGCATCCACTTACAATATGCTAAACAGCACAGAGATAAGCCTAAAAACGTCTGGAACAAAGTCATTTGGAGTGGTGAGATCAAAATTTAACTTTTTGACTACAACCATAAACGTTACATCTGTAGAGGGGTCAACAAGTCTTATGATGAAAGGTTCACCATTCCTATAAATAGATGGCAAGATGAATGCAGCATGTTACCAGAAAATACTGGAGGAGAATTTGCACTCATCAGCCTGGAAGCTGCACATGGGACGTTCTTGGACGTTCCAACATGACAATGATCCAAAACACAAGGTCAAGTCGACCTGTCATTGGCAACAGCAGAATAAAGTGAAGGTTCTGGAGTGGCGTCTCAGTCTCCTGACCTCAATATCATTGAACCACTCTGGGGAGATCTCAAACAGGTCATGCTAGACAGCCAAAGAATTTACATGAACTGGAGGCTTTTGGCCATGAAGAATGGGCAGCTTTACCATCTGAGAAAATCAAGAACCCCATCCACAGCCACCACAAACGACTTCAAGCTGGCATTGATGTTAAAGGGCCATGATGGTAATACACGGCATTAACAGGGGTATGTAAACTTTTGATCAGGGTCATTATGATAAAAAAAAAAAAAAGTAAACACAGATGTTGGATAATAAATGGCTTCACCCAAACACTAACCATGAGTAAAAAGTTTTTGTTATTGTCGTAATGACTGACGGGGGACCAAAGATTCAGGACTCGGGTGAAAAGTTTAACAATGTTTATTTACAGATAAAGTTATGCAAATTAAGGTTGAAGGAGCAGACAGTTGAGAGCGGGGTCGTGTGCAGTAGTCTTCGAGCAGGTTGTGGGCAGCAGGATCAGAGATGTGGAAGTCCGTACCGGTTAAGGTGAACTGAGATGGAGGGTGAGAGGTTCGCACCAGTTGTGGAGAGCTGGGTCAGAGACGGAGCTGCGGTGCAGGTTCAGTGAGCAGGATCTGGCAGAGAACAAAGATCCAACTGAGTGAAAAAAGGCATAAATACAAAAACAAGAATGAGCCAAGCAGAGCAGAACCACTGAGGATACAGGGACGATCGAGTGTTAGGTCCTCGGCCCCATTTTTCTCCCCAGGTGCAGCTTGATTGTGGATTAGTTGCAGGTGTTCATGGGAGGAGCCCGAATCTCCGCCCAGCTCCAGGTTCTGACACAGAAGGGAGGGGGAAAAAAGCACAAAACACAGGGCAGACTGGGATCTTGACAGTTATCAATCATATTCTCTGGAAAATGGCCAAAAAATCTGGGTACATAAACTTGTGAGCACGACTGTATACAACTCATTCTGCATTCACACAAGGCAGTTTATTGTGTTCAGGTTTGTTTGGTTAAAAGCCATTGTTTAGCCTTGGTGTAGTTCTAATTTAGCCCTGATCTTGTTTTGGTTCAGTCTTTCTTCAGCCATTCTTTATAAAAACAAAAATCTACTTTTAAAGGTAGTAGGATGGCAGTCTGATTTGGCATTTCGGCTACTTTTGAGTCTTCATCAGGGCCCTGATGAAGACTCAAAAGTAGTCGAAATGTGTTGGCGTGGCCACCAATGAATACCTTGCAAATCAGAGTGCCTCTGCCATCCTTCTTTATCGCTACAAGGATTCAAGCCCCCTGGTCTGATGAGCACCTGTGTTTGTGTATTTTGATCCAGTGCAGTACACCAATAGTGCTATTTTTAAAAATATGCTTTGTCAATACAAAAAACATGTGTTATAACTTTTTGTCTATATATCACTCATCTCTAAGGTAACAATTGGGTTCGGTGGGCGCATGGTGACAGAGGAGTGTCCGATGGCGATCACTGTCCTCATCATTCAGAACATCCTGGGCCTGATCATAAACGCGGTGATGCTTGGATGTGTTTTCATGAAGACGGCACAGGCCAACCGTCGAGCAGAGACGCTTATCTTCTCCAGAAATGCCGTGATCGCTCCTCGAAACGGACGGCCCACCTTCATGTTCAGAGTGGGAGACCTAAGGAAGAGTATGATCATCTCTGCCACTATTCAACTGCAGGTAAGAAGGGAAAAATATATACTTATATAATTGTTTGTTTTTTTTGTTTGTTTTTTTCTTTTGTATTTGATTATACACTCTAAACCGAGACTAAACCAAGACTAAACCAGGTCTACTGCAAGACAGAACCAAGACTGAACCAAGACTAAATCAGGACTTAAATTTGGACTAAATCAGGCCTGCTACACCACTGAACCAAGACTGAACCAGGAATGATTTAAGTCCTGGTTTGGTCTTGGTTTAGTCCTGGAATAAACCAGGACTAAACTAAGACTAAACCAGGACTTAAATCATTATTAAACCAAGTCTACTGCAAGACTAAATCAAAACTAAACAAGACTGAACCAGGACTACACCAAGACTACACCAAGACTACACCAAGACTACACCAAGACTACACCAAGACTACACCAAGACTACACCAAGACACCACACCTAAACCAGGACTTAAATCATGACTAAACCAGGTCTACTACAAGACTGAACCAAGACCAAACCAGCACTACACCAAGAATAAAGCAAGCCTACATCAAGCCTAAACCAGGGCTAAATTAGGTCTAAACCAGGACTAACCATGAGCAAAACAACAGCAGTCTCAACTTAGCATAGTCAGTCTCCAAAACAGACCAGTAACTGACCAATGGGACCCTCACATCAACTTGTCAGCATATCAGTCAAGTATCACATGCACAAGCAGTTATAACACAAACGGTTACAAGAACAACAAAAGTTGTCAGCCCTGAAATAAATACAAAACATCATATCATTACAGTTCAATATAGTTAAAAAACACAAACTGCATCTAATATCTAACCCTAATACAGCAAAATAACAAATGGTTCCCCATTGATGCAAAGAAAAAGCACCCATGATAAATACTGACCCCCAAAAATGATTGTTCCTTCTAACACATATTGAACGAGAAGTCGATATAGTAATAACAGGCCTAATGCTTATATTGTCGCAAGTCTTTGTTTCTGTTATCTTTGAATCATTAGCTGTTGCTCCTCTAGTGTACAAATACAAACTTTATTGAAGTGTTTCTACAGTACAGAGCAGGACTCCAGACAGAGTAAACTCCATTTTGATACTAAAGAATAGACTCGATACTCTATAGTGATTTCTTTATTTAGACACAGAATGTGATTTTCAACATGAAATGACTTTCTTTTCTATTCTCATGTGGCCTTATATCTGTGTAATCCTTCAATCGTCCAGGTAGGTTCCATAGTGGTCCATGGGTGTAAACTAGTCTGTGTCTTATACTTGTTCTGATACAGCTCAAGATCTAAAGCTATTCAGAAAAGTTCATTTCTGTCCCGTGAATGTGACTTGTTTAGTATTGATACTTGCTCAGATAAGTTTCTAGTTTCGCTAATAGATTGTCAATACTTTTGACATACATTGTTCACCCAGAGTTCACGTGGGCACACTGTTTGTAATGGGCTGTAGTTCCTTCTTAGTCAGTTGAAAAGAAAGCAATACTTTTTATTCATGAGCCATTTATAGCTCAGTGAAGTTGGTCAATAGAGACGGTTCAAGTCTTGGTTTCCTTTTATGCTCTTTCAATAGGCACAACCACTCTCTACTTTCACTCATTGCTCTCACTCTCTCTTTATTGAGTTGCTTTATGGGAAATGTGTCCCAATCTGAGAATTTAGGCCTTAAAATTAAAATACTAAAACATCACATTTTATTGTAAAAATGTGTAGGCCTACCCTCACTGGAAAATGAGTGTTGTCCCAACGAGTTCTGGAGGGGCAGGAGACTCTGGACGTCTGAGTCAGGAGAAGTTTATTTAACATCAATCCAGGACCTGGTGACTTGAATACTCAACACTGCAAGGTCTAAATAGGAGCTAAGAAATGCAGCCTGGAGACAAGCTGGCCAAGATAAAGTGAGAAGTGTAGCCTACCTTTTTAGTGAGACGAGTGACCAAGGAAACTCACAATGTTCAACAACACAACAATCTGAACAGGAGGTGGCCTTGTTAAGACTACGCAGGGGATGCAAAATTCCACAACAGTCTTAATGTACACTCAGACTACAACAAAAAAGAGTCTAAATGTCTCCTATCGTCCTCTGATATACACGCAGACCTCTATATGTTGTTTGATATGAACATCGCTTGAATATATAAAAGGACATAGCGAACCTGGTAGCCGCCGCGTTCCAAATAGAAAGTGATTATGGGCGCACTTCCGGCTCCATCGACTCCAATTCACTTTACATTAAACAATTGTCACCCCTCTCTATGTAAGTGCTGAAGTGAGCCTTGTCATTTTGGTTTTAAAATGTTTGTATTAACCTGCTCTACATGATCCTTTTTTTAATATTGTGTCCATAAATGAAGATATGAACATTAAAAACAGACAAATCAGGCGCCTTTTTTCCCTGAGGTCACTCCTGCTGGCGTTAGCAACAGGTTTGATTGACAGCGTTGCTTAGCACCTGCTCCCTGCTAAACCAGTGGGTAGAGCAGGAAGGGACATTACCATCATCAGCTTCGCTTTGGATTGGCTCTTTGGTTGCTATGATACACGTGATCGGAATTCCAAATAGGGAAATCAAATTTGCACCTATAACCACTAGCCTCGATGAGCTTCATTTGACTGGAGCTGAACACTATGGGCGACGTCCCACTCCTTTAGTCCACTCCTTTAGTCCACTCCTTTATACAGTTTATGGATATGACGCACTAGAGAGGTTAATTAAACTCTTCATGTTGAAGCATCACCAGAGCTTGGATAGGCAGTACCATGTGTGACAATGTTATGTGTTGAACGTTCAAGTCCCCCTGGCCATTGTGATTTGGAATTTTTTATTTATTTTTATTTATTAATTTTAATTAGGACAGTGCAAATTAATCAACATGTCAACAAACAGCGTCAATGTAAATATGCCGGAATTGGCACAATAGCTAGTTTATATCCGTTGTCCTAAGTCAGGTCAAAAACAGAACATTTAAAGAAACACAGAGGAGACAAAAGTGCACATAAATGATGTGTTGGGGTTGGGCTGTTGGGCTGTCGGGTGGCTGGGTGGGTTTGGTGGGTGGGACTGATTTTAATGCTTTGTAAAGCACTTTGTGTTACTTTTTTTTTTTTTGTATGAAAAAGTGCTATATAAATAAAGTTTGATTTGATTTGATAAACATAACAACAAGTTAACCACAATAGACCATTCTTTGAGTTTAAGAGGCCCCAGGAAGATAATCTACCTGTGTGAGCATGTTTGATTATTTTTCAACCAATGTTTCAGAGTGTTCTTGAAGGTTGAAAAGGACCCACAGTTCCTGACATGGGCAAGTAATGTGTTCCATGACTGTGATCCTCTGATAGATGTCGCCATCTGGCCAAATTTGGTCCTGCGTCTCTGTATGTTACAGTCTCCTCTAGTCAATGCTCTTGTGTTAACTCGGTCAGTAGTTTTTATACTTATAAAATCCATTAATGGTGGAGGAGCAAGTCCATTTAAAACTTTAAAAATCCAGACTGCCTCCTGCTTTTTCATCTAAATTCTATAAACAACACCGATATGTTTTTAATTCATTAAGTGATTCATATAAACTCCTTATTTCTGCTGTTTGTGCCTATGCAACTCTGAATTCCCTTGGACCAGGAAGTAGAAGTACAGCTATGACCGTTATGACACCAGCCCCATAGTGAAACTCTAGTGTCCTTGGGCCTGTGCGTTGTAGGTGATTCGGCGCACAGTGACAGCTGAGGGAGAGGTGATCCCCGTGTGCCAGCTGGACATCCAAGTGGAGAACCCTCTGAGGTCCAATGGGATCTTCCTGGTGTCTCCTCTGATCATCAGCCACACCATCGACCGTGGCAGCCCCCTCTACGAGATGTCCGCCCTCAGCCTGGCCGCAGAGGACCTAGAGATCATCGTCATATTGGAAGGTAAAGACGGCAGGGACTATGCAGGGAGGGAGTAACTAAATGGTCCTATCTTAATCAAAAAATGTATTCTTGTGAGCTTTAAGCCATGTTAGAACGATGTCACCTCATCAAAAACATACTTGGATTTGTGTTTTTTTCATTCACTCATGTTAAAGTAATCCTGCATTATTAGTCGACACCTCCAAAGCTTAAAATGCTCTATTCCACCTTGTGATGTCATTAATTGGTAGTTTAAAGTTAATAGCTACCTTTTCCCTTTTATTCCGTATAGATTAGCAATTCTAGTGCTGAAATTGTCCTAGTGATTCTAGTGAAGGTGTGTGGAGTTTGGGACAACAGCAGAAAGGGGAAGTTAGTAGTGAGTAGTGAGTTAGATAAAGGTTTTTTTTTTGTTTTTTTTTATATGTAAAAAAAAAAAGGCACATTAAACTCATGAGTGACAAGTTGAATCTGTCTTTATAATGCACTGTTTCCTGGTATTTTTTCTGAATAAATAAAAAAAAAAAAAATTGGTTTTGTTTGTGAGTGCAGTTTGGGTCAGATACATAGAGTTAGGTAATAGTTTTGCTTTTGCCACGCCCCCTTTTTAGTCAACTAATTGATTGAAATGAGATGCCTTTAGTCGACCAAGCATTTCTTTAATCGACTACAACCAGATTAAAAGATTAAACAGATTAAAAACACTGACGTTTACAGCATAATGACTGAGTGGCAAGTACTCATAGCAACAAGGCCTGGGTTCACAAGGCAACAAGTGGGTTTCCTCTGGGGGGTAAACCTGGTGGTGCTACTGGGGATGAGATCAAGAAATTATGTAATAGCCAGACTGTACCTAGACTGGACTGAAATAAACAATTGATACACTGCAGGGGGTATTCTTCATGTACTGTATGTCTATGGTGGAATATTCAGCAGTTACCATGGTGATGCAATGTACACATTAAAAAAACACTGCCAAAAACATTTTAGATAGTCTAAAAGAAGAAAAAATACAAAATGCATTTAAAACAACACATTTTCAAGACTCTGTGATCAATACAAGTGTTCATGGTCCTGTTTAGGTGTTTCATTTTCAACAAAAAGGTCAGAGTGACTAAAAGAAAAACTGTTTGGCTAATGCTAGCTAGCTTGTGATTGTAATGTTATTTGAGAAGGACTCATTTAACAGCACAAATGATCTCAACTGTTGTAGTTCCAGCTAAGTCAGTTCTTTATTAACAATAAAGTTTTGTGCACATGTTTAAACACACACCACATGTAATTTCCTTTTACTAAATCTTATTATTCTATTTCAACAGATTTTCACTTGCCATGTAAATATATCCACCATCTTTCCCTCCTGTGTCCTAGGAGTGGTGGAGACGACTGGGATCACCATGCAGGCCCGCACCTCCTACACTCCCGATGAGATCCTGTGGGGGCGCCGTTTTGTCTCCATCATCACAGAAGAAGACGGGCGGTACTGCGTGGATTACTCTAAATTTGGGAACACAGTGCCCATCCGAATGCCCTCGCTGAGCGCCAAAGAGCTGGACCAGACCCGAGGGATACAGGACAGTGCCAACGACACGCATCTACAGGTAAATACACTCTTTAAGCTCTAACACACATGACCAGTCAAAAGTTTGGACATACCCACCCATTTAATGTTTTTTTCACTTTATTTTTACTACTTTTCTACATTTTATATACATGGAAGACATCAAATGAAGTAAGATATATGGAATTATGTAGCACAGAAAAAGTTAAATAACTCTACTAAATATATTTTTATATTTTATTTACAAATCCTCAAAGTAGTCACCCTTTGATTTGTTGAAAAATATTCTTTATGATTATTTATCTTTGTTTCTTTACTACATAATTCCATATATCTTGCTTCATATATTTGGCGCACTATAACTTTTCTGGTGGACGATCTGCCATCTGCTTGTCTCCAAGGAGATGATATTGCTTTGCTTGGAATATCTGTGTAATCCCTCAGACATATTAAAGCCATACTGTGAAATCTGGACGACTGTCTCCATGGAGACAAAGAGGCGACACCACCAGGCCCAGTTAAAGGCCAGGTCTATGGTGAGATGAGCCCAGTAAGGTAGATATAGGCTCAAAACCCCCCCTTTTTTTTAAAGGTTGAGTACATTTGAATTTCTAGCTTCAAATTTACACTTGAGTTTCATAAAAAGTATATGTTTTGGCAAAATATGTAATACATCTGTGGATAAAAGGAAAAAATATCAACATTTCTGAAATATTTCTCAGGATTTTGTCTTAATCAAGTGTCTGTAATAATCTCCAACTAAATAAACTAATATTGAACAGTCAATTATAAATGTGTCTAAACCAGCCTCTTATATCACTCACAAGTATCTGAGTGATTTTCATTTCCCAAAATACCAGAATTTTTCATACTCTGTGGTTAATCCCAGTTTGTCCATTGAGATCCCATGATGTTTGTCAATTGAATGTCTATTATTTAATGAAAATATCCAGACATTTAGTCATAGCTAGTCTTACATAACTTTAAAGTGGGAGTAAATACCTCAACCTTCAAATAGAGCTGCTAAACTGGAAAGTACTTGAGAACAAAAGAAAAGAGTGAAGGGGGAGCAGCGATGGTGTGTCGAGGTATAATTAACAGTGTGGTTGGTCTAACGGGTATTCACACTTCAAACTCTGCTCTTGCAGTGAGATGTTTCTAATCAGAAATATCTGGCTATAATCATGGCAGTCTTTTGTGATGTCACCAACTACTAGAAATTGCACATGCCACTGAACACAAACTTGGATTTAGGCATTTTTAACCAGTAAGATACTAATGTACCTAATTTGAACTAAAAATGCCATAAAAATGATTAGGAACAGGAGCTAATATTATTAAAACACCATATACATACATGCACACCATAGTTTAGGAGCAGGAAAAAGTGGATTTAGTGTTTAGTTCCACTTTAATCACCTCATCATTTATTTACATTTTTTCACATAATCCCTGTTGTTTCACTTGCAGGGCTGGGGTTTGGTGCGAGCAGGCAGAGGCGGGTTCAGGAGAGGCAGAGGTGGAGGAGAGAGCATGCAGCCCTGGTATGCTCCGGTGCAGCCCCAAGTACAAACTACACACTCTGAACACATGCATGGCATTCTGAAGGACCACCAGCAGGCCGCGCTATCTGTTCCGAAGGAGGGGGAGCCAGGGGAGCGGAGAGGGCAGAAGAAGACGGTGACGCTGGAAGTGATTGGACGACAAATGGAAGAGGACTCACTCGGAGAAATCAGCGACTAAATCAGGATTAAAACTGGACCTAAACCAGGTCTAAGCAAGAACTATAAGCAGGATCAAACCAGGACTATATCAGGACTAAGCAAGGAATCCATTAACAATAAACAAGGACTAATCCGGGGCTAAAACTGGATTGAACCTCGGCTAAACAGGACTAAGTAAGGACTGTACCAAAGCAGGATAAAACCAGGACTGTATTGGGACTAGATTAAAGAATAAACGAGAACTAATTTGAGACTACACCAGATCAAAAATATAACAGAACCAGGACTAAACCAGGACTAAACTAGGTCTAAGTAAGGCCGATAAGCAGGACTATACAAGTATTAAAGTAGACACTGACTAAAAGAATACACCAGTACTAGACATGGACTAAGACAGAATTTAACCAGGACCATGTGAGCAAAGACTGTAAAAAACTAAACCAGCAGCTGGTTGTCCAAAAATGGACCATAACAGGACTTAATCAGGCCTGAACCAGACCTGCGTTTTATAGCCATATACCTCCTGTGTATAGTATTTATGTGTCATTCTCCTCTTCCTCTAAAAGTGCATATGGCATCTTGCCCAGCTTTTACATTTTTTTTCAAATTGTGGTGACATTATAATTTTATTTCCTGGTTTTACATGGGCAGCAGATATGGCACATGAAGAGACACTTCCAGTTCTGTTACCTAGCAACAAGATAAGGGCCAAAAAGTAAACTATTAACTAAACTAACTACTGTCTAAATTGAACAATAGTTATGATTAGACAAATAAAAATAAATGACAACACCTTTACTTTGTTAGGTGAAGGGTCAAACTGTCTGAAAAAATACAAAATGTATTTAAACAGCAGATTTTCTGGTCAGACTGTGTTAGCACCACATCCCCCAGTGATGAGATCATCTGCAAAGTTTCAACTGTTGACATAGCTGACATAACTGCCACTTAACTGATGTAAAACTATGATAAATATTTTCCACAGGTACTATCCCAGCAAATCAAGAAATAATTAGAAAAACTTGAAAATGTGGCATATGCCTTTTAAACCTCTTAAAACTGTTTTAAGTGTTTCCTGCGTCGTTGTCTTGTCTTAAATGTACTGGTGAACTTTGAGTCACATTTATATATTTTTGTGTGTTCTAATACTTAAACTTTCCAAAGCACAGTCTGTTAATTATGTTTATTGTATAAATGTAACAGCACAACTGACTAAACCAACACCACAAAACACTGACTTATGCTTCCCACTATTATGAATGTCTGTGTAGAAAGTGAAATATATTAAATATTTTGTAAGAACATGTTCCCAATGGTGTGTTCTTTTAAACTGATCCATCTCCATAGACACAAGCAGGTCAGATCAGTGGAGCGACATGTTTATCCAAGATATTTTAGCCATAGAAAACACATGGCATCAGAATAGATGTTTAATGTAATACTGAAGAAGATTCCAGGAATTCAATACATCATTGTAGTTGCAGTTTCACTCCTTTCATCCAGATTTTATTTCTATCTCCTCCAAGAAACAACTTTGGTTCAAAGTCTGTGCCAGTGCAAAGTCGTCTACATGCGAAACCACAGGGACGGCCTTTTGGCGATCTGGAGTTTCATTCGAAGCAATTGGACAAGCTTGGTATCAAACGTATCATCTTCTTCATCCATGGCACTTTGTAGCATTTTGTCGGTTGAGTCGTAAAACATCATAAAGTCCTTCATTACGCTGTCAACGATCTTACCCAAGTTCTTTTCTGTTTTCTTAATGTGACTGTCCAGTATCTCTATCTCCTCCCAGGCTTTTTGAGTTAGGCGCTTCAAGATGGTGGTGTAAGTCTTGTTGAATGGATGTAATGCAACTTTCCCCTTGAATACTTTTAACATCAAAACCGCGATCAGGCATTGAGTTACGGACCGGCCTTGTGACAAATCAGACCTTTCACATGAACTTGAGGAAGACCCAAGAAAGTAGTTTTTTTCTGGTATTTCGGTGGAGTTTCCAGGACAATGGCTGGAAGGTCTTCGGAGATGAAAGAGGGAACATGGGCACCAGGATGCACCATGGACTTCTCAAACAAGTCATACTTTCGGCCATTGAAAGACTGCAGTGAGACTTGAGATGCCAAGGACACGTGCGAAGTTTTGGATGCTTTGGAAGGTGGAGAGAGTTGGGAAGCTACAGAAACTTGAACTTGTGAAGAGACCTGGGAAGCTGTTGGTGTTTGGGAAGCCATTGGCACAGGTGTATACACAGGTGAAACTACAAGAGGCCTTTCCATACACAACTCAAACAAGTCCATATTGTAAAGATCTTCCTCCGGATCCTGTTGCATGAAATCAGCCAGTTTTTGGAGATACGCAGCAACCTCATTTTCCACTAGAGTGTACACAACTTGTAAATTGCGCATCCCTGGTGTTGACTGTCTACTGGCGATCGGAGACGTGAACTGTGTAGAGTGCTCCATTAGGTTAAAGTGAACATAAGATTGGTTAGTCTTTGTGAAAACCTATTCACGTCATTACTTTTTAGGACCTGCAAGAGCCTTTGCTGATTGACAGCCAATCCCAGAGATTTAGCCAGGTTAAGCTCATTAAACAATTTGTCAACATCATGTCTAATAACGTTATAGTCTATCTCTGGTGACTTGAGGGTGGTAGACAGTCTTCCTGATCCTCCTGGGGTAGTTTCTGGGCTGGTGGATATTTTGCTACATGATGTATCTGTGGGGCTAATTACTGATGTAGAGGACATGCTACCTGATACTGGTGTACCTTGCACAGAACTAACTGGAGTGCTCGATTTAGGCTCCATAACCACAGGCGAGATTTTTCTATCTAGATCTTGCTGTATCTTTCTGAAGTTTTTCCTTGCAAACATTGAAAAACAGCAGAGACATGGGCCTTTTTCTGTGGAGTAAAACGAGCTCTCTGACGTCGCCCTGGTGATAGGGGCTAGTGTCACTTCCACTGGACTATTGGTGATACTGCGAGTGGAGGCGCAAGAACATTTAAGCAGGCCTTTAAATAGGCTTTAGCTTTGTCGACCATGCTGCGCGCCACGTCTGGGCTAGTCAAAGAGAAGTTTACGCTCACAGCTCCATCCTGGTTTGATGCTTCAGAGAGAGCACGGTTCACTTTCTCAGACACGTCGATCTCTCTTATTGTGGTGAGTTCATGAGACTCGTTGCTTAGGTCCACCTCTGATGGGACTGTTGGGATGTTTAAAGCCCGTTGCGAATGCCAAGCCAATGGACTGCTGGAGCACTGTCGTAACGGTCTGAAAGGCGCGGGTCGTTTCCTCCTCGTTCAAACCGCTTACACTGACTTCTTTCAGCTTTAGAATGTTTATGGAGAGAGTTTGGACCAATTGGACAAACATGGACAGGAGAATCTGTTTTGTCTCCATATCACAGTATGCATGGACAGCATTGCCCAGCTAATGGGACTGACCCTGTTGAAGTGCTCCCTTACGATTTGCAACAGTTCATCTGAAGTGATCACGGCCTCAGTGACACTGGTTGGTCTTGTTACTTCCATTTGTGGTGTTGTGTAAGGTAAACTACTGGAAAATACTAGAAAAAGTATTAGTAAGTATAAGAAAAACTTTGTAGAAACGCGTAAAAATGTGTTGCTCTGTAGTTGCTTTTTTCTCTGGACTCGGGCAGCAGATATGACATATGTAGAGGTATGTTACCTAGCAACCATAATGTTGACAGGGGCAAAACATGGCACATTCTACAGGTGCTCCACAGCTCAAAAAGATTTTCCTCATTCAATCCAAGCAGGAGAGGGTTAGTTTTATATTTAGATGCTGAACATGCAAGATTCATTATCATTATAAATGCATTATTATACATACGTACATTTATTTAAGTCAATTGATAGCTCTACATTTAAGATTGTTTTCTATTCACCTGCTGTGTCTTGCCTTAATAGAATATTAAAAAAGAAATTCTCAGATGTTTTTCTGAGAAGCAAATTAAAAGGTACTAGTGGTATATTAATCAAAATGAACTCTTGTGAGCTTTAAGTCATGTTATAATGTGGTTACCTTCTCAAAAACACACCTGGAGTTGTATTTTGTTTCATTCACACATGTTTGAGTCTCTCTATATCTCCAAAGCTCAAAATGCTCTCATCCACCAGGTGATCTCATGAAGTAATAGTTTTCAAGTTAGTTCAGGTGGTACTTGGACAGCTCTTCACTTTGTGGGTTTGCCTAATTTAGAGTTAATTTTATCAACTTTTTGACTACTCATTTAGCATTACAGTGGAAATGATGTAGTCAACATTTAGACCTGGAATAGTCCTGTTGTATATTTTAGATTTGGTTGTTCAAAACATATTTACTTTGGCAGAACTTGGTGTGAAAAGTGAGTCACTGTTTAAGAACATTTAAATTTATTTCCAAAATATCTAAGATACTAATAGATACTAAAGCTAGCACTGAAACTAGAAAATACTTAAAAAAAAAACCCTACATTTTACCACATACCACATGATAATATTACTTACTTGCCATTACACTATATTCATGAATTTCATATGTTGTTCATATGTAACATTTTGAGGACTTTCTCCATTTCAAAATATCAGTGATAACACAAAAACTTTTCTTTTACTCATGGTTAGTGTTTGGGTGAAGCCATTTATTATCCAACATCTGTGTTTACTTTTCTTTTATCATAATGACCACAGAAGCTACCCAAATGACCCTGATCAAAAGTTTACATACCCCTGTTAATGCTGTGTATTACCATCATGGCCCTTTAACATCAATGCCAGCTTGAAGTCGTTTGTGGTGGCTGTGGATGGGGTTCTAGATTTTCTCAGATGGTAAAGCTGCCCATTCTTCATGGCCAAAAGCCTCCAGTTCATGTAAATTCTTTGGCTGTCTAGCATGACCTGCATGTTTGAGATCTCCCCAGAGTGGTTCAATGATATTGAGGTCAGGAGACTGAGACGGCCACTCCAGAACCTTCACTTTATTCTGCTGTTGCCAATGACAGGTCGACTTGGCCTTGTGTTTTGGATCATTGTCATGTTGGAACGTCCAAGAACGTCCCATGTGCAGCTTCTAGGCTGATGAGTGCAAATTCTCCTCCAGTATTTTCTGGTAACATGCTGCATTCATCTTGCCATCTATTTATAGGAATGGTGAACCTTTCATCATAAGACTTGTTGACCCCTCTACAGATGTAACGTTTATGGTTGTAGTCAAAAAGTTAAATTTTGATCTCACCACTCCAAATGACTTTGTTCCAGACGTTTTTAGGCTTATCTCTGTGCTGTTTGGCATATTGTAAGTGGATGCTTTGTGGCATTTCTGTAATAATGGGTTTTACTGGCGACTCGAGCATGCAGTCCTTATTTCAAGTGCCTCCTTATTGTGCATCTTGAAACAGCCACAGCACTTTTTTCAGAGAGTCCTGTCTTTCGGCTGAAGTTATTTATGGAATTTTCTTGCATCTCGAACAATTTTCCTGGCAGTTGTGACTGACATGCTCTGTCTGAGGGTGTGTTAGACTTTAATCTGAGTTTTTAACACAATTTGACCAGAAATAACTGACTTGGTTGGAACTACAACTGGTGAGATGATTTTTTACTGTTAAACAAGCTAGTTAGCATTAGTCTTCAGTTTTTCATTTAAGTCACTCTAATTTTTTTGTTGAATATCAAACACATTAACAGGACCATGATTGTCTGTATTGATCACAGGCTCCTGAAAATGTGTTGTTTAAATACATTTTGTATTTTTTTTAAATTGAGTTTTCCTACCATTTTAAACTTTTTTGGCTGTGCTAATGTGTGCATTGTGTCACCATGGTAACTGTTGAACATTTTGCCATACACATGCATGCATAAATGCAACACTCCCAGCATTACGTCACTGCACAGTGTATCAATACTGCAAAAAAATATCAATGTTGCTATTGATCACATAAAAAATAAATATATCTCAACAACGCAAAGTTCATTTTACAAATGTAAAAACAGCAAATGTACTGTTTTTGGAAAGTAAAATGGAGAAAAAGGCAGATTATTTTCATGATTTTCCGTATTACACTTGAGTTGGTCTTGTTTTTTCTTTTATTTATTATTTTATTTTGACACAGTTGGGACTAGTAAATGAAGGCATGTACAGTTTTAGTTTTAAAGCAGGCCTATTATGCAAAATCCACTTTAGTTACCAAATATCGCATCATTCTGGGAAAAAAACCTAAAATCTGTCAACTGGACAAATCGTTGTACGAGTGAAGACGTTTCGCTGCTCATCCAATCCACTTCTTCAGTTCTGTTCAAATTACTGCTGGACACTGCCTTATATCTGAAGGGAGGAGCCAGCTACAATGAAACTCATAACACCTATCACTGTTAAGTTTCTGTTTGTAGGCTTTGTAGTCTCTTGTGCTATCCTAAGAGCGCCCTGTGCCTGAGTCCTACTTAGCATAATCATTCAAGTTATTTCTTAAGATAGAGTTCCCTCATCATTAGTTTAATCAGTTCATGCAGATTTGCATAATCCTGTATTGTTCTTCATTTTATTTCATTTTAGGCTCACACCTAAAAAATCTAACAATAAATAAAAATATATAAATATATCTTTGGACGGGGGAAAAAGAAGAAGCATCGACAACCTTCAAATAAGGATGATAATTAAACTGTTTTAATAAAAAATACATCAGAAATATACAACATAAATATATTTAAAAACAGTGCTTAAAACCCATAAAAATTAAAAAAGAAACTGAAAAGACAAGACAAAAGAGCAGATAAACAACCAAATGCCATTAAAATAAATTTGTAAACTGAGAAATTTAACAACAAACAACAAATACATTAAATAGCAGCAAAACACATTTTCTCTGATCTGAAAAGTGTATGTAAATGCTTAGACAGTACCACAGTGATAATACCCATGTTTAGCATTAACTCCTTACCAGTGATAACATTATTAATTATGGCCCTGTGGGCAGAGATTAAACAAATCTCCCACTGACTTGTTTCCCCATAAATAAAATACAGTGTTAAAGTTTGATAATCTGCTATGGTGTAAGTCATAAACATAAAAAAAAACCACTATTTTATTTTAGTTTAATATTGATCTGAAACTATAAAAAATAAAATGTAATTTGCCTTTTTTTTTTTTTTCCCCAATATATGGATGGTTTATTGAATATAAATCTGGTATACTGGTCATACAATGCCTTACAATTTAAATCATGATTTTTTTTTTTTGGAGAAAGTTTTATAGAATTAGAATAAGAAAGAATTATAATGTTTTGGCCATACTTTATAGAACAGAATCAGAATTTGTTGACTGCACAATACTTGTAATCAGATTAAAATTCAATTAATTACACAACTCTACTCTGTCTTAACATACAGATTTCTGTAAGTCTATGGCAGCAGTTTATCAAACTTTACACACGAAGGACGATTTAAGGTCATTTTTAGCTTTACGAGTATCACCAAATCTAAACCTGGACCATATCAGGTCTATATTAGGTCTAAACATGGTCTAAAATGAGACTAAACCAGGTTTTAAACTCTAAATATGAATTAACCCAAAGGAGGATAAAAACATAAAAATATATTTGTCTTTAATAAAACAAATAGAGTGTCCTGTATACTGCCAGAGGTACACACACTACAGTTTGGGAAACACTGGTCTATGGGGAAAATTAATGAGAATTTTACATCAGAAACAAGAAGTCTCTGTCCAATGTTGAGCTCCTTTAGTCTTTAGCATTAGCCCGTTAACTAAATTAGCTGCATAATTCTTTTAAATACACCTTAATTAGCCTTAATATACATCAAAAGTAAAGCATAGATTATTAAGAAGATTCAGGCTTGCTTACTTAGTTACTAAGCCAGAGTCAGTCTTAATAAACTCTTTGTTCACTATGAATTAAGTCTTTCTTCATACTTTATTAAGGCTCATTAGGTTTATTGTTTTATCATACAACTGAAGCTAAACAAAGCAAGTGAACAGTTATTATGGAGTAAAAATGGTGAACTTAATGTATAATGGTATGAGTATTTGAAAAGAGTTCCACATTGTTATGTGTTATATTTGTGGGTAAAATTGTAAGCCTACATAGAAAGTCTAATATTTAACATTTAATTATATACTGAAAAAAGATGAGTAAATGCAATGTAGATACATGCTTTTGATGCCACTGCTCATTTACTATGAAATGTACTGTGCAAAAGATTTAGTGCGGTTAACTTGCCTCAATAAGTACAAACTTTTTCAATTTAAGTCCATTCACATTCACTGAACCTGTTTGGATTATTTCAGTGCTTGAATTATTTTTTACTAAAAATAATAACTTCCCAATAACTAACTTTGACACTAGCAGCTACTTCATTTGAACGGCTTCACACTCCTTAATATCAACAGAGTGTGCAGGAACTACTTGAATTAATTTTTATGAACTGTTTTGCCTGGGATCCAGAATACACACTTCTTCAATACTTTACAAACATGTGAGTCTGGTCACCAGTGAATCTCCTCATTTTCAGATGGGCAGATGAACAGGTGGATTAGCCAATCAGGGACACGCATGGTCCATCCATATGAGAAAACATTAACAAAGACTGAAAAAACATCGCAGATTTCTGCTGAATCAATGAGTGAAGCACGAAACTCTGTTAATCCGAGGTGAGAGAAATTAGATTTTATTTACAAATGATAGATGACCAGTGAGCTGTCACTGAAAAAAAATCTGATTCCATGATCATGTTTGGTTGAGACACAATGGAGTGGGGATCAGACTGAGATAAATCTGTGTAAAAAGTGCAGATATATTATTCTGGATTCCCCAGGCAAAGTACTGTCATTAGGACTCATTTTATATATTTTTTTCCATAAAAATTATTTGTATTCAAATTATTTGAAGTTACAAATTTTCTGTGCCAATACTACGGTGCCCAAAAAGAACGTAAAACCACAGTAACTTTAAAAACAAATACTTTTGCACAGTTTTGTAAATGTTTGCCAACTTCCAGTCATGTTTCAAGGCAGTTGTAGCTGTTTTGGATAATGTCTTTTTTTCCCCGTCATGATTGTTCAAAGCTTGATCACTTGCTCCCTCAACTACCCCATAATACATAAATAAATACAAATAAAAACTTAATTAGCCTCCTCCTCCAGGTCCGTCGACACGGTAACCTTTGCTCGCTGAAACAAGATGGCATCGAAGGCCTCGTCTCTTTGTGTCATTCCTCCAAAAACCAGCGGCTAAACATGAGAAAATATAAAAAAATATATATATAAAATATAAATTGCTTTCAATACATTCATATTTTAAATCCATGAATTTCAAACTCTTCAAAATTATATAATGTAAAATTATACTTTTACAAACGACATGACCTTACAACAACCACTTTGGTTTCTCATGCAAAAAAAAGTTATATTTTTGTTCAAATTATGTCACTTTTCTGATAAATATATTCCAGGCACAGCAATAACATTCCACAGTATGGCCTCATACTGCCCATCTCCTTGGAGACAAACAACCAGTAATGCAACCAGGCCAAGTTACAGGACTGTGGAAAAATATTTTTTGGCAATAAAAATACCTGTAATTTAATAAATGCAAAATGACATACTGTTCAGCATCTTAGACAATAAGCAATAACTCCTGGGAGACAAGTAGATGTTTTTAAAAAAAAATTAAAAAGTACACCTTAAAGTAGAAAGTAAAATTCGTCTGCAGACTGTCCTATGGAATTTACTAATACAATGCCAATATAAACTTATAAAAGAGACTACACTGGCAAAAAAGAGACTACACTGGCAAAAAATAAATAAATAAAAATATAGGCAGTAAGTGACATTCATACTCCACAAATTGAATGATGGAATTATTTAAATAAAAATCATTTGTGCCACCATAGTCTTATACCTCACCTTCTGTGTAGTTGGTGTTGCTATGGAGATGCCCATCCCAGATCCAGGAAGAACTGATAACACTTTGTACTGAGAAAATGAGGAAACACGTATTAAATCAAAAATTTAATAATAATAATAATAATTTATTCAATAAATATCTAAACGTCATTAAGAAATAGCAACATAAAAATAGAACCTACTCCGTCTACCTTCAGGACCTCAGTAATTTCATTCAACCTGATCACTTTGTTCCTTTTGGAGGGTCCAGATCGCGAAGTAGAGACCTCAAAACACAGGTAACTACAACACAGAGGAGGCACGTCTTATACAGTCAATGATATGTGCAATATGCTGTCGATAAGATTGGTCAAAATGATAGTTTTGAAGTTATGGAAAAAAAACAAAAACAAAAAAAACAAGTTTTGTTTATGCGAAGGGCCGGCCACCTGCTCGTCTCTTGTTGATTTCCCTGTAATGTTCCACAGTATGGCATTACACATATCTATCTCCATGGAGGCAAGGAGGTCAGATCTGTTTAGAGGCCTGTTCACAGTAAGCATGCAAGTTTTTTCAAGGCCTTTTTAAATCATAATAATGCATTTGATTTATGTAGCACCTTTCAAGACACCCAAAGTGCTTTACAGAGCATTATTCATTCTTTCCAAACCCAGTGGTACAATTGTCTGTCCTGGGACAGACTGACAGAAGTGAGGCCAATATGTGGCAAGAGCCCCTAAAACCCCCACCAACCCTCGCACGCACACACACACAACATTCATATCAGGTAAGGTGGACAAAGTGCCCAACAACACAAAGATAGTTTTGACACTGGCAAACAAAAAATATCTGTTAAATGAAAGATAGATAAATGTATTGTTAAACTGTGGAACATTACAGGCAACACAAGCAGGTGGCAGATTCTCCACCAAAAAAGTTATGCATGTTTAAAGTGAATTTAAAGATTTGTATATTCTGCATAAAAATAGATAAAACAAAGGCTGGCTACAAGACGACAGGATAAAATGATGGATTATAGTGCAAAGTCACTCACTTTTCTGTGATGAAGAGGACTCCGTTGCGGATGTAGTCTGTGGGCGTTTTCTTATCTCTGTTGATGAGGCAGCAGCGCCAGCCAGTCTCGCAAGCTGCCAAGACAAATGAAACGTTATGGTTTGTGGACAGTTTATCCAGAGCAGCTAACTGCTGCGTTTCAGATGACATCACAACATTCTATAGGCCAACAGTATTCAATACAGACGGGTGCAGCTAAAATGAATATTGTTAAAATACAGATTTTTGTTGTAGTACACCAAATTCTTGGGTCTAGTCAGTAATAGGAATTATCAGGTTAAACATTTGTGAATTTGCCTTTTGGACATTTCATAACAAAGTACAATGTAATTAACAGGGTAAGCCGTCTGTTGCCCCTCGTCTGGGAGCATGATATCATCACACTCTTGAATCTGAAAACCACCAACTGAAAACTGATTTAAAACAAATCACATCAACAAGTGCTGTTGACAGCAAAGACTTTCAAGTTAATACTATCACCAGATCTACACCAGAGTATATCAGGTTTAAACTACAGTTAGCAGTCTTAAATTAAACTAAATTTGGTATAAATTGAGACACAGACAGGGTAGTTAATAATGATTAACACAAAGGAGGAAATGTTTATAGGTCTGCCTCTACATAAAACAAATACTCAAACTGCAAAGGGCCCCACCTACCAACAGAGGTAATACCATAGCACAGTTTGAAAAGCACTGGTCTACACAGCTTAGCTGGCACTGGCTCCATTTAAAGAAGCAGGTTTAGTCCAAACTCTTTGTTAATTCAGAAAATAATTAAACTCATGAGTTTTCAGTTACCATGGTAACTTGCTCTGAACCTAACCTGGTCCAGGGCAAGTTTTATTCCTCAATCCCCAAGTTTAACCAGAGTTTGCTCCTGAAAGAGAGTTCTGATTGGGCAGTCACACATGTACCAGGGACACGTAATAATGCTTAACAAGAGTTAAATAACTAGAATTCATTTATACTTTACACTCACATTACTTCGAACCATGAGCTTTCATCATCTTCTATGTTGTGTGCTGGGAAGTGCAAAGCATTAGAATAATAGATTTTACTTCATTCAATTAAACGGACAATTTTAAAATTTGATTTATGTAGGATAAATTTAGAAACTCAATGAGCTACAAAGCTCTCAACCTCCTAGAGTCATTGAAAAATGTTAAATAGCACTTTAATGTGTTATGTTAAAAAGCTGCATCCACATTATGTATGTGTAGATAATCAGATCTGTATCTTCAAACTAAAATAGCATAAATGTATTAAATAATGTTCACCTCCACATTTATTTTATATTAAACCTGACTGATTTGTTCAAAGCATGATCCTGTCCCATGGCTTCCTGTCCCTCTAATGCTGGACAGACCACTGCGTCGCATCAACTCACTGACACTCACTGGCACACGACAAAAATGAACGCAGCATAAGATGGAAGCCTCTTTGGGTTTACAGTTGCCATGGTGAATCCTCTTTTCTAGGATCCATTGAAAATGTCCTGTATCGTCTGCTAGCCTCAACGTTTTACTTCAAACCAGTTTAGTGAAACAGAAAACTCCGAGTTGTCTATCTGAGGGGAGATTACCCTGAGTTAACTCTTAAACCCACCGTTTAGGAACCTCTCCAAACTGTAGTTCCTCCTTCTCACCTGTCAGGGGGTGCTCCGTCTCGGGCAGGTGGAATACTTCGTGGAAAGGGCCTCTCTTGGTGCTGTAGGTTCTTCCTGTCTCCTCGTCTCTGTGCAGTCCCATAGGGGCAGCTGCGCCGTTATGGCTCCGACCAGAGGCAGATGCAACCTGGGCAAAAACAAGAAAGGTAACCCTGAATCAGCCACAGTAGTTCAGTCAGTCTGCCCACAGACTGGAGGGTTGTTTGTGTAATTCCTGCTACTGCACTGCAAAGTAACCTACATTCAAAATCTTAATTTGCATAACTTTGAGTAGTTATATATATATATATATATATATATATATATAATATTATAATTTGTTTTTGCTTAGAGACCAGTTGACTTAAAACTAGAATAAAACATTCACACTAGCCAGTCACAAATAAATTCAGATAAGAAAATTACATTACATTTCTTAATTCAAACTACATTATCTTACAACCAATGTCACAAAAAACAAGTTATTTTTCATTTCACATTTTACCGATTAGTAAATAAAGCTAACCCAGTCAAAACTATACTGAATTAAAGGGCCCATATTACTTTATTTTCTGATCTCTGTTATAAATTAATTTCCTCATCAAAAAGAGTTTTGTTTCATTCACAAATGTTTAACAAACAAACCCTGCATATTTAGTTCTTCTCGCAAACGAAAAACACTGTTCCTGTATTACAACAAGACATCACAAGGTGGAAATGCTCCACTGTGTTTTCAAACTTCACTAGAATCATTTGGATAATTTCACCCCTGGAATTGACTACTGAAGAAAAGGTAAAAGGAGCTGTTAACTTGAACTACCACTTCATGACATAAGGTGGAACAGAGCATTTTGAGCTTTGGAGATGTAGACAGATTAAAAATAAAGTGTTACTCAAACATGCGTGAATAAATCAAAACATAAATCCATGAATGTTTTTGATGAGGTAACAACATTATAACATGGCTTAAAGCTCCGTCAATTTTGTGTAATATAGGACCTTTAAAGTCATTTTTACTTATGGTAGATTTGGCTTTTTTGCAACATAGGATTATGTAATATCCTTAAAAAAAACAAACAAACAAACTACAATCTAGTCCATAATCTATAACACTGTAAGGGTGGGGTTATTTGTCAAAGGAGTAAAATTGTTAGAATGGAGGTGGAACACAAACGTATCTACATTTTGGGACACATCCTGAAAAAACAGTCCTACCTCTTCACACTCAGACAGCTGAGAGAGAAAGACAGGAGCATTAACGCAAAACGGTTAAAATAATACAATGAATAAATAAATAATGGATGAACCAATACCTGAATAAACAACTTAGTAAATGAACAAATAAGCAATGTGCCTTTTACAACATTTTCATTAATCAATAGCAAAACAATGTACGTATCTGGGGGGGGCACCTCACTGATGATTCCATGGAAACAGACAGAAACAAAAAAACATACTTTCAGAACATTTTCCCTGGCGATAGATACGTTTTATGACCTACTGTGGAATATTATAACCAAAGGAACAACATATCCATGAAAACAAGCTGGAGGAGGTCCTCCTCCAGAGTCGATGTGGAGATGGCAAGCCTGCTCATGCAAAAAAAGATCCATACTGAAAAAAAAAAAATCTTTTATTTATTTTTGGCAAAAAAGTTCCATACAGTAGTTTAAAAAAAAAGTAGATTTTTGGCAGATGGACAACTATGGTGTTACTGCGTTATCAATATTTGCGTTCGCCACACACACACACACACACACACACACACATATATATATATATACTGCCTTTATTGTAGGCAACTCACCCGCCTGCTGATGGTGCTGCTGGTCCTCTCCTTCAACTGCAGGTCTGTGGGCAGGTTGGTCCAGATGACATACGGAGTGTCAAACCTCTGTCTGAGTTTGAGGCTGCGCTTCAAGAAGAAGTCAATAATGAAGAACTTTATCCCTGTGTACATACCTGAGGAAGAGGAGAAGAAGAAGAGTGGCAAGCTTTAAAATGATAACTTTATCTTAAATGTTTACAATATGGCTGCAAGATACTGAAATCAAATCAAAATTCCAAGTTGAACAGTCGCACAATGCAAAGACTGCAATTATTTACTTAACAAAATGTCCTTTGCAAACAGCAACTTATCCTCTTATTATGTGGAAAAACCCGTCAACCCTGTAATTTAGACCTGTATAAACTGAAATGCATGGGATTCTTGTATGATTTTAGCAGTTAAGATTTCAGTCTCCACTCAAATGCTCCTGGATGTGTTTAAAATATGAACTTTGGAAATCAAAGAAAAATTGCTCAGTCCTATTCTACAAACATGTTTGATGCATACATGCAATACACCTGTCCTGGTCATTATGTGTATATTTGTACAGTGTAAAATGACTCACCAATGATGAAGCCCAGTAGTTTGAATGGGAGGAAACAGGAGGCAAGAAAGGCCACCCATAGACCCACATACAGCTTCTGTGTCAACTCAGGCCTGACCCACATGAATAAACTAAACACAAAGAATTAAAACGGTCACATTTAAAAAAAAATTTGTAACATATTACAAGTCATGTCATGGTAATTGTACTTGTGGACTTCATGACAGGTGAACAGTGTATTTTTGGACTTGGTTACTTTGCTGTAGAACACTAAAAGGTGCAATATAGGAGCTTTCTTGTGGAGGATACGTGACCTGCTTGTCTCTATGAAGGCGTTATTGCTTTGTCTGTAATGTTACACAGAATGGCATTAAACTAACTTGGATCACACCAGATTGATATGTGTAGCCCTCTGAATAGAGTTCTACCCAAGAGGTCAGAACCAATGATCGGAGCATTCAAACAAACACTTTGTGCTGATTGGTTGAAGCGTCTTCAGTTGTACCTGTATTACCTCATGGAGATACATCGCTTTAATGCCATTCTCTGGGACATTCCCAGTAATAGTAACAACACCTCCAGAGGTGTTTTCTATTGTGTTATAGTCACAGATCTCATAAAACTATAAAAAAAAAAACTCACTTCTTTATTTTCTCCAGGATGTTTGCCATTTTCCCAAAGATGTTCTGTGAAAAAAGACAAATTGTTAAGATGCTACTTTTTGACCATGTTAGGGCACCTCTACTGTTTTCCCCTATATGTACATTACAATAATATTTAAAACATATTTGATTTTTGTCCAATTTGAAATATTTAACTAGACTTAAACTAAACTTAACCAAACCTGAGCCCTCTGAGCAACATCCAGGACCAATTGGAACTTCTCAGAAACAGTGAGATCCTCTTTGGGTGGCTCCTTACACAGAAAAACACAGGAAAATGCAAAAATAGGAAATGTTTTTATTTGAAAATTAGATACTAAATTGTAACTGGAGATTAATTCTCACCACGGGTTCAGAGATTTCAGGAACAATGGTCCATTGGATTCTCCAACCTCTGCAGCAGCAAAACACAAACATAAGAATTCTGCCTTTTGGTTTCACAACAACAGTATCACATTTATGTTGGAACACTGTATGAAGTAAAATATAAATTAGGTGAACCTGAAACAATCTCATTATTACAATTGGGATGAAGCCATTGTTGTGCAAGTATCAATGATATAAATAAAGGCCAAAGCCTGATCTCGTCAGTTCTCAGAAGCTAAGCAATGCTGAGCCTGGTTAGTACTTGGGAAGGGAGATGTGTGTGTGAGTGTTGGTGGTGGTCGGAGAGTGAATTGGCAGCCTCACTTCCATCAGTGGCTACAATAGTAGCTTACCACCACAGAGTATGGCGTGAATGAATAGGGCACAAAATTGTGAAGTGACTTTGGGTATCTGGTAAAGACTTTTGCTATTTTAATTTCCAACTTGGGGAAAAAGTTGCAACGTAAGATATACAAGTGTTTTGTTAATTAATGAGTGACTGAAGGACTCACCTGGCAATGAGGTAATTTAAAGAGAGGCGAACAATGGCCAGAAACAGGAACATGGGTATGGTCCAGCCGTACCACGCTGCGTACATGTAAATCTGAAGAGGACAGGAGACATTTTTAGAAATTTTAAACACATATCTTGAATCCTGAATCCTCTGCATCATTTGTTCCTCTGTACCATATATTCATATTGTTTATTTACCAGGAAAGCTATTGCAGAAGTGTAGACCGAGTACCAGCTAGAGAGGGCTGTGACGTTTCTCTTGAAGTTGGACAGAGGTCTGAAACCTCTCTCTGGAAAAAAAACAAAAAAACAAAACATCATTAATAACAAAATCAAGTTTTAGCTCTCAAAATACCTTAAAAATATTTAAATTATAAAATGAGTACTCACTGAGGCGTCTCATATTTTCTGTCAGCCTAAAAGAAGAAACATCCTTATACAATCAATTTTGAAAAAGGAAATCTACGGTTAGTTTTTAAATGCAACTTATTTTTTGTTGTCGCAAGATGATGATGGTATGATTTCTAATTATAGAGCTGCATTTAATTCCTTTTTTATTTAATAACAGATTTTTTTAATGAAATTACATCAAATAAATCAGACTATCATTACAGACAATAATTTCATTTCACAGTTGGGATATCATGGTTATTTAGGGGTCAGAAAAATTGCAATATTTTTTTTTCCACCACCTCTTGGCGCTGAGTGGCTCCTCTGCCTCCACCGTCTCTTCTTCAGGCTGAAACCTGAAGTCCTCAATATAAACTCCAAAGCGGTCGTAAATCCACTTCATGAAACGGTCATAAAGCGACTCCCTTCGCTTTTCTGAAAGCACAAAACATTTCAAAACAGGTCAGAATTCTATGGTGGATGGTATATGCGGTTTAACTGTCAGATTGCAGATTTGTAGACCTGGTTTATGGGTAATATTTCTCATTTCTGAGCCTATCCACATTAAACAAAATCTGTTTATTTATACTGACAGATAAGATGTTCAACTTTCTGCCAAAGAGAAAATACAATTTTCACAATAGCTTCAGAAAGTGATGCCATTATTCAACCCCAAAGAGGAGATGGTTGTCAGTTGTCAGTTTATTGAGGCAATACTTAATGACATTTGTTCAACATTAATGACGTTCAACATTTGTGGATCATAATTTTAAATATTTCTGCCAAAAACAGTAAATCTTCCATAGAGTCATACAGACCCCTACCCTCCATCTGAAATTATGGCATTGTCAAATTATCAAAATGTTCACAGGAAAATAATATAATGTGTGTAAAGTTTTATTGTTTTTTTGTTTGTTTGTTTTTTTACCTGTGATCCCAGATGCAGGTGTAATAGGAGGAGGAACTTTTTGAGAGTGAGATGGAGAGTCCTCTGGCCCTCTGAAAACCAAAATTATAGAAGAGATCAGAATATAATTAGCTATTTGCAAAAGAAGAAGAAGAAAAATATAATGTTTATTCATATTACACATCAAGATTTTTGACCAAAAAAAAGAGTCAAGATAAAGTCAAGTTTTAACTGTACTTGTTCTTTAGTGCCTCGTTGACTTTTTGTTCCAGTTCGATGCGTTTAAGTCGTTCTCGCTCCAAATCCTGCTTTAAAATGTCAATGTTTGTCTCTTCTTTGAGTTTCCTCAGCTCCTCCTCTGAAAATGGCACAAGCAGTGACAAAGTACATAAAAAAATACATTTGAATGTTGATATTTTGCTCATCCTTAAACTAAATAGAAACTACTACAAACTGCTTGACCATGTTTGGACGTTTGATATTGTTTGAACTATAGCTTGTTTAATTGTCTCTATAGCCCACTGATTTGCTGTTATTCATTAGGCATAAACTGACTCACATATAATGGTCTAAAAGACAGAACAGTTGTAATGAAAAAAAAAAAAAAAAAAATTTGCTCAAAATAAAAAAAACAAAACCCTTTTATTCTATAACACTAGTTAAATCACTACATAAATACCGGCTCCTGCCCCCTTCTGAAAACCACCTAATTTCTTTGGTTTAAATATAGGACTGGGCCATTAATGGGGAGATTAGGTTTCAGTAATGTATAATATTTGTTCGCCGATTTTGGAATCAAGAGGTCCACAGTCAATCCTCTGTCAGTAAAAGCATGTGATTTGAAGCAGAGTTCAGACTTTGGAGAAAGAATGGTATGTTAAATGGTACAAATTAATTATGTTGTTTATGTTCATAAAATCAACTATTGATTTTTTCAAATATTGACCAGTCCTACTGCAACTATTTAAACTGTGTGCAGGTAATTTCCATCATGGATCAATAAAGCTTGTCTAAATCTATTGAAATGAAATTAGATATGTGTAATAAAATATCAGATTTTTTTTTTAATATTTATGTTTTACTTACGGAGGAAGTGTTTCTCTAATAGAGCAATCTCCAGAAGCCCTTTCACCTCAGTCAGGTCTGTTCTGTCATCATGAAGAGCTGTGTAAAACCCAGGGCCAGCCTGAAAATACAGAGGAGGCACAGTGAATAAATGGTACAGAGGAGGGACAGTGAATATATGAAGGAGAGCTAGTCGGTATACCTGGGCTTCGGTGTGCAAGTCCACTTCTACATCTCCATCCCGTAGCTCCTCGGTCTCTCTGGTGGAGCATTGTGCTTTTATGGGGACATCCTCTGTGCCCTCATTATCAGAAGTGTTCGGAGAGTCAGTCAAATCCACAAACTCCTCTCTCCTCGTCCCCCGGAATCGAATCCTGTCCAGACGCCTCAACATTCTGCAGCTGTTACCACAGCAACTCTATCTCAACAACGAAGGCCACATGGTGCACTGCAGAAAGAGGAAACAAAATGAAAGTATGTATATTAGTCTTTCATAGTTTGTTTTTTGAGATCAGGAATCTAACCCCCAATCTCCTCACTGAGAGGAGGAAACAGGATAACCAGTCTGCCACAGTAACACAGGGAGAACATGCACACTCCTCAGTGAGATCCGATTTAAACAATATTTTAACAATGGATTAGGAATGTGTAAAAATGTGCCTATGTATGTCTTGGATGAGGTTAAGGAAAAGTGCATGCATATCACTTTATATCCGTGTTTGGGAGATTACTCTAGACATTCCAGTCTCTTTTTGATGGACTTTTAAAATAATTTTATATATATAAATATACTTGATATTCTATCCTTGCACATATCCAAAACAACAATTGCGATATTATTACTTTTTATATATATCTTCACTCCTCCCTACTGAGAGGCAGGAAACAAGTGAATTAAGTGTATTAAATAAGGGACAGTAAACCGACACTATTTGCTTGATAAAGTTCCACTGGGATTACAACCTTTTAACAAACAGATCCAGTCCAAAGTGCATTTGCAGTCTGCTTCTTTGTTAGCTTTTAAGACTGACGTGTTTTAAGATGTTGGTCTTTTGTCACAGATAGGTGTGTTTTGTCTGAACACACACTGAACTAACTGGTTTTAAATCAAGTTTCTATTAACTTAATAATGAAAACAAACTTAAGAATTTTCTACATGAGGTTATTTGATATGGTAATATTGTATTAAATGTATATTTCCAACAACTGGCTATACATAGTTGGAGAATAGTTTTGTTTTTTTCTTTTGGAGTAAGTTTTGTTATTGGACTACCACTACTGCTGCTACTGCTACTCCTTGCAATGGATTAATTTTACTAATACCGTTTGTTCATCAACTACTTCACAATAAACTACTAATTACATTTTAAAATAGGCTAACAAACCTGTTGGATAGTCTATTTGTGACAAAACAAATATTACATAAAATACAAAGTTATAATTTGACACTATATAGTCCAAAAGAAAAAGTAGTCAATTTTTTTTTTTAAACTAGATCAATGCTGAAAAATATTTTGACACGAATAAACCCAAATCCGAATACGTTTAAATATCTATTAATAACTATTTCTAAATAGCTGAATACAAGAATAATTCTACAAGTGAAGGACAAAGCTTAACACCTGAAGGAGCTCGTTCACCGTGATCCGAAGCCACAAAATGCAACTTTTCGTCCACGTTTTAGGGCAAAATCATCACCAACACGGGTCAAACTGCATCGATATCTTGCTAAAACTTTACCAGACCAACTTGTGCCTTCTGACGCTTTTTTGAGGGTTTAATTTCAGGGTTTAAGCTTAAAACAGAGCGAATTAGTTGCTCGTGCCGTGAAAAAGGTTTAGCCGTGGGCGTGGTAAACAAGGAAGTGACGTCATCACGCTTTTGACGTTCTTAAAGGAAGCGAGGAGGAAATCACTTTTCGCTAATTTTAGAAAAAAAAAAGTTTTGTTTTGTTTCACGTTCAGATGCGGTTACTGTGGTAAAGATAGACCGCAGGGTGTAGGGGAAGCAACATATTAACCGGCCCAAAAGTTTCAAAGAGTGAATACGGAAGTGAAAATGATCGAAACTGTTGAAAATGCAGACGTCCAACAGGTAATTCACAAAATGCAGAGGTCCAACAGGTAGTTCATAGGTAACTAGTGGGGCAAATAAACTTTTAACAAAAACTTGGATTATTAACTGTATAATTAGTACATCTGAATGATATTTTAATACCACAGAGGGAAGTTTTTAAGGTTTGCTCACGTTTTTAATAGAGATTTGATTATTTAATGGAATTTACACTGTAGATTGCACCTAAGAAGCACTTTGTTATTACCATAAAGTGCAGCAATTCATTATTAATTCAATGTGGCTGTTATTTTGCACTAACATCCTCCTTGACCAACACCAAATCACACCAGTTTAACATCATCAATTGGCAAAGTGTGTGAAGTGTCTTGCCCAAGAACACAACAGCACAGTGTAAATAGACTAAAGTGGAATTGATTGTGAATCATATAATAATGATCTCCCATTTGACTCACTTAACAGGTGCATTTCAACAACTATAAACAAATTCATGAGGTTTATGGACTAATTTGGGTGTCATGTCTTTCGTATGTTGCTATCTTTTAATTATGGACTAAATAATCTGTCTGAAATAAAGAATAAATATATAAATTAAACAAATTTGGAAACTGTAGCCTAGTATAAGTTTTGCAGGAACATGGTTTGTAAACATAGCAGAATTTACAGTCGTTCCCCCAAAGGCACATCTGAAGGCTGTCTTATTTTTACATTTCAACTTGAGCCCACCAGTCCAAGGAAAACTAAATTTAGCTGACAAATGCCAATGCCTGGGTCAATTGTACAGCAAAGACTGCTACTACTACCAATACTAATACTAATACAACTAATGCAATTACTATCTGTGTAATCCCTCAGTAGTAAACGTCTGATCCGTAGTAAAAGCCAAAAGTAAATTCTGTCAAATAGACAAAAAGTTGTAGGAGTTTTGCTGCTCATCCAATCCGCTTCTTCAGTTCTGGTCAGATTGCTGGTGGACACTACCTTATATCTAGCTGAAGGGCGGAGCTAACTACACTGAAACTGGAAACAGATGTGTTTGCAGTTTCTGTATGTAGACTAGGTCTGTTGAGCTATATTACAGGCACACAGTACTCACAGTGCACACTTTGTGTAGCTCAATAGACCAAGCCTACATACAAATGACGAAAGACGACTCGGTAGCGCCTACTCAAACTTTTTTTTTCATGGGGCCAATGGGAGCCTGACACGGAAAAAAGTCAACTGAAAAATCTGAAACTCACACCAAAAAATAAAAAATGTGAGGACTTGACAAAAATTATATTATCTCCCCAGCATAAAATGTACAGGAAGTCAGCCATATTGGATCAAACCCCGGAATGACAAAAGCGCACACTAGCATTTAGGACATCTCGCACAATTTTCATTGCAAACTCTTCAAATTTAGCCAAACCACACAAAACCCATGTGCAATCAAAGATTATCAATTACATTTTGAATATTACTTCATGGTGAATTTTCAACAAAATTGCATGTTTTGGAAAATAAAAAAATATATATATATATTTTTCACACATTTTTTGTTTAGAAAAAGCTAATACAGCATTTATGCTGATTGGCAAACTGAACACAACAATATGCAAATCATGCCACTATCTGCTAAAATGGCTCTGTAGCGCCCTCTTCAATTTTCATTTTCAAAAAATCATAGAAGACAATCTATCTGTCATGGACTTGTTAAAAAATCAACAAGGGTTTATTTGTGAAAGAGCACAATGTGAGAAACTCACATGACTGTACCTTTAATGGTTTAGGAGAAAAATAATGGGTGGGGAAAACCACCCCAATTCATATATATATATATTTTTTAACAAAGTTTCTCATAGACAATTGAAATTTGGCACATACATCCAACTTGACATACTGAATAAAAAAGCCAATGAGAACATACCTCTATTTGCAAGCATGTTGCCATGGCAGCCTTGGACATTCCTTATAGAAATGTATGGGTTTTGTTTAACTGGGATGAAAAAAATGTGTTTGTCGTAGACCGTTGGAATTTGGGACACATATTCTACATATCATACTGAACAAAAAAGTCATTGAGGACAATAATAATAATCGAGGACAATACTAATAATAATAATTTTTATCGGCCACTGATATGACAAGCTGGATATATGAAATAAAAAATACACTTACCGTCTCACTATTAATTGACAGCATTTGAAGATGTCTTGGTCTTGTCTCCTATCTTCCATTTGTTAAAGATAATTAAATATAACCAAATTTCTTGTTTTCTTCAGGTCAGTTCTGAAAATGCTCTGGTGATTGCAGTCTCTCACAGCGCTGTATTTGGAGCAGAAGGAGAGGTCCAAGAAGCTGGCGTCGCCTTTCCTCTTGTACAGGTCAGAGGCCAACACTGGGTCAGAGCCAGGAGACTAAAAAGATTTGGTTTGAGTAGTACAACCCCAGTTCCAATGAAGTTGGGACGCTGTGTAAAACTTAAAAAGAAAAATACAGAATACAATGATTTGCAAATCCTTTTCAACCTATATTGAACTGAATAAACTACGAAGACATAATATTTAATGTCCAACCTGATAAACTTTATTGTTTTCATGCAAATATTTATTCATTTTCAATTTGATGTCTGCAACACGTTCCAGTAAAGCTGGGACAGGGGCCACAAAAAAATGGGAAAGCCGAGGAATGCTCAAAATACACCTGTTTGGAACATTCCACAGGTGAACTGGTTAATTGGAAACAGGTGAATGTCATGATTGGGTATAAAAGGCGCATACCCGAAGAGTTCAGTCATTCACAAGCAAGGATGGGGCGAGGTTCACCACTTTCCTCCTGCAAAGCTTCAATTAAACAATTGGTTTCCTCAGTTTCCAAACTCTTGTTGATTGTTGTTGAAAGGACAGGTGATGGAACACAGTGGTAAACATGCCCCTGTCTCAGCTTTACTGGAACGTGTTGCAGACATCAACTAGAAAATGAGTGAATATTTGCGTAAAGTTTACAATAAAGTTTTTCAGTTTGAACATTAAATATCATGTCTTTGTAGTTTGTTCAGTTCAATATAGGTTGAAAAGAATTTGCAAATCATTGTATTGTATATATATTTTTACACAGCATCCCAACTTCATTGGAATTAGGGTTGTAGAATCAAAGGGCCCATATGTTTTCAAATTGATGTGACTGACGTTGACTGAGGTAGATTGGACACACATGGTTCATCCATATCAGAAAAAAAGAAAGGGAAAAATATATCACAGGGGGCTGAAAAACATTGAGGATTCCTGTAGAATTAATGAGTGAAGAAGTTAACTCTGTTAATCTGAGGTGAGAGCTCCTTTGTTTCACTTATATGACTGGAAAAACAAATTTGATCACGGTTGGTTCTGGCTCGAGACGTGATGGAGGGAAGACTGTTAGGCCAGACTGTTATCAGTCTGGATTTGCCAGGGCAACAGAAGTATCTTTTTATGTACCCATTTGGGAGTTAGAATATGCATTTTTATTTCAATAACTTGTACCTTTTTTATTCTAAACAAGATAATTACTGTTAAAATTTTGCATATCTTCAAAACAATATTCACAATATTTTGTGACCATCTTTAATGCATGCTTTTTCATTAGACTGTTAAACACTCAGTCATAAAGACTCCTAAACCTTTTTCCCATATTAATAACTACAGTTTCTTTTCTGTCCTGTAGGCGATACAGAGAGTGAATGAGCGCCTGTTGCAGTTGGACTCCTCTGGCTCTGAGTCACTTCAGTTTGAGGTGGTTCTGATCTGCACAAACGGAGCCCAGAGAGACCAGGTCCAGACCAGGACCAGAGACCACGGTATCTGTAACCCCTCACTGTTACACAGGGGACTTCAACTGCACACAAATGAATGTATAACAAACACTAACAGCTCTGAGAAGTGATCACAATCTCAGTGTGAATGGCTGTAGTCAAACGCAACAGCTACAATTTTAACTGAAATAATATAATAATAATAATGATGCCATGCACTGGCAATGCTCTTTACAGCATGTTGAAGCTTCTCAAAGTGCTACATTGTCATTAGTCGTTATTCACTCACAACATATTTGGTGGTGGTAATTTACTATAGTAGCCACAGCTGCCCTGGGGCAGACTGAAGCTGCCAAACTGTACCCTCAACCCCTGAGTCTCTTTCCTCTCTTCTTGTTCAGGTCTGCAGATCCACCGTTTCAGTTTTTCTGGTGAAGACGACTTCATCGACAGTTTACTGAAAAACAGAGTTCATCTTTTTCTGACGACAGACTCAAATGCGGCCAGTCAAGCAGCGAACAAGGGTCAGGGATGAATTATGTATACAATTATATATACAGTATACCCTGTACAGTATTGTCATGGTGTAAACCATGATTTATCCAATATTAAGTGGAGACTTATGTTGGTTGGTAGCAATGCAGTTATTGTCTTTAAAACTGCATTCATTATTATCATCAACAAAAGATCACAGTATATAGTTTACTGTGCATTTTTACCACTGCAACAAAACACATTTTTGCTTTTCATTCCATTAAAACAAAAACAAGTAAAACAAATAATTTTCACTACTGCTCTATGAATCCTAGCCGTTGCCCTCTGGATGAAATACCACACATTTGGAACAAGACAAGTACGATTTTTATGGGAGGCTGTCAAAAAATCAAATAAATCTTGGCACTACTTCTCTCTGCTACTGTTACCACAGTTTCTACTAGCCCCACTTGTGCTCCATTGCCGGCCGACTGTGGCACCTTCTATTCTCAGCCAGTTTCCCATCCAAGTACTTACCAGGTCTGGACTTGCTTGAATATGTTCTAAATCAGATCATTCCAATACACATCATCTTATTTTTAATCTCAATTATACATTTCCTGGTTAAACAAATAAAATTGTCATCACCAGTTTTCGCAAAATGTCATGTAAAACATAGAACATTTAAAAATACTGATATTGTATAGTTTTGTCAGCAGGAGTTTTTTCTGCTCTCCTGGACCCCCTCTCAGCCTGTGGACCCTCAGAGCAGCTCAGAGTCATGTTCTGTGGAGACGCCATGTTGGATCCCAGCTCTGAAGTGAAGACAGGAAGCCACCAAGCCTCACAGGTACACAGCCAGGTCCACCGCGTGTGGACGGGCACATTTAGGGTGCATTGCATTTACACTTGTCCTGGTTTTGGCACTTAGTTTGGATAGGATGTAGACCTGGTATGGTTCTGTTCTAGTCCTGGTTTGATGTGCTTTAGTTACAAAAGTCAAATTTGAAATTTGGTCGTGATACTAAGGAAAAGACTCAGTTCAGTAATTTTCTAATCAAACCAGCTTAAATGAGTATCTAGTTTCAATTCTAGTTTTAGTATCTGTGTGTTTACTTATAACTGTAACTTCATAACCTCTCCAAAACCATAACCTCTTTAAACTTTCTGTGTAGGTCTTTTGGTCTCATCTTGGTAAAATTCGTCAGAAGTTTGGTGCAGTGGACAGCCCTCTCTCTCTGGTCCTGCTCTCCTCTCAGAGAGACATAAACAGCTGCTGCAGAGCCCTCCAATCGCTCCGGACCCTCGGTGTAAATGTGGATGAGGCGTACTGTTTGGGAGGGTCGCCGCGAAAACCCATGATGTCACTGCTGCGACCTCACTTCCTGCTCGGAGCACCGGAGGAATGATGTCATCAGGTCACGTGATTAGGAAATATGGAATGAAATTTTTTTTTGTAGTAAAACATAAGTGGTGGAAAGAGTAAGCTACTGAAAATTTGTACTAAAGTAAAAGTACAGTTCCATGGCTAGAGTCCTAGTTAGTTATTAGTTAATTTTACACAATTTTGATAGCATTTTAGCTCCGTTATGAATAAAACGTATTAATTAGTCAGATAAGAGGCATATTCTCAGAGCTCTGGGCAGTCAGAGCCGGTGGTGTAGTACTGTTATGTGTGTTTGGATATTTGAGAGAAGCAGAGACAGAGATAAGTAAACCATGCATTCAGACTTCTGCTGTACTCAGTGATTTTAAATGTACGGTAGTTAATTACAATTACATGACTAGAATTATACCTAGTACAACTACATGTTTATCTACTCAAGACAGAACAATTACCTAAAACATCTATTCAATTGCAGTAATGTGAGGATTTTAAACTACTGGTAGATATCATGATTTTGTTGATGCTTTGGTCGGAGAGTGACTTTGACCAGCAGAGGGCAGAATATTAGCACTTTAAAAGGGAAGCGTTTGATAAATTTTGATGAAGACGTTTAAAGTAAAAACTGCACTGCCTTCACGCAACAAAAGATGCAAGAAAAATACCTTGTGCCATGTGCTCCTTAAAGTTTATTATTAAAAAGATTTGAGATAAAAAAAAAACAAAAAAACATTGTCCTTGTTACTTGTGCATGCCTTATTCAATCCTGGCTTAGTCCTGCTTTAGACCTGACTTAATCCTGGTTTAGTCATAGTTGAGATCTGGGGCTGTCTCACATTTTATTGCAATTTTGGCTTGTAAGGCTGTAGTAATGTGTCTCTATGTATCTGCACTCACAAGACTACACCTACACAAGAGTCCATGAAAGAAAAACTATGTAAAACAGATTAAATTTGTGAATTGTGCGTTTAATCTGCCTTTTTACATGCAAGTACCCCAAAATGCCAAATCTTCAGCTATCTCACTCCTCCTTTCTGCTGTTGTCCTATATAAATCCTTATATTCTAAATAAAACAATTATTAAACTAACACAAGAGCTACAGCCCTCTGGGCTAGGAATGGGACTTTTGACTCCTTTATGGAGTCCAAATCTTTTGGATCCATTCATTTAAGAGACCCTTTCGAAAGACTGTCTCTTTTTATATTTAATTAGGTCTAAATAACAGAAGCCAATAATTTTATTTAGGCTATTCACACAGGGAAATGACCAAGACTAAGATTTTTTACTTTTAATACAAGATCTGCTGATTGTCTACTTCTAAAACTGGCTGCACTAGAACAGAAATGGGGAAAAAAGGCTTTTGGTTGTTTCACTTGCCAAAAATTGACTACATTTCAAGTAAAACTGGATACACTGGTGCCACTAATGCACTTTAATAATCTGGTGATAAACATTTATACTCACACCTGCTCCTGTTTTTAATGTTTTAAATGGCTCTGTGTAGTTATGTGTCTTGTTTTTTTTATTGCTAGAGCGCTCATGGAAAAGAGTCTGGTGGTATCATTGGGCTCTCTCTGTATAAATAAATATAAATTAAATAATAATAATGGTTCAAACAAAGTGGGAGTGAGTTTACCCTTTGAAAGTATACATATTCTAAATAAAAATGGAGGCTCGTAGATATTTGGCATTTTGGTTGGATTATGTCACAGTCTATCTGTGACTGTGACTAATGTCAAAGTCACAGATAATGATCACTTTAACAATCGTCTAGTCACGATTATCCCGACTATTAATTTCAGCCCTAATCTGGAAGCAAAAGACAAAATAAAACATGCAGTTTTTGTTTTATACACATTTAATCTTGGTTCAAGGTCTTGTCCTGATTACCCTATTTTGAATTTGGTGGGATTTACTTCAAATTACAAAAAATATATTATTAAAAATTTGATAATTTTCTTATCAGTAGCAAATATTGCAGTGTATAGAAACTCTTGCCACATTATGGTAAATATTTATAAACTTTTGTGTCTATAAAATTTTCCTGTTGGTGGATTCTGTTGTTTTGCTGGAGGCCAAAAGTCACAGGTCAAGATCCATATCTGTATCCATCTGTATCCATATCCATATCTATAACTGCTCTCTATTGGATTAGGATTGAGTTAACAGTGCATATGTTAACACATCCTGTAATTCCAGTACTAGTAACATCTGAGGCTGAAATATGAATTGATAAATGAAAAAATACCAAAAAAAACCATGACTTTTAGAAGATGTTTGTAGAGGTCTAAGACTGCACCATGTTGGAATAAAAGTAATTGCTTTTATTTCTGTGAAGAATTACAATTAGATTTGGGATGTTTAAAATGGAGAATTCTGTTAAGTGTGCAGTGTAAACAATTCCGGCAGCATTACCATTTGAGAGAAGACTGAAATATGATCTGATAAACTAAAACAAGAATTCCAGACATTTCAGAACAGATGTAGTCTAAACTACAGGTACAACAAGATTTTTCTGTAAAAAGAGGATATATTGTTCTTTACAGAGGACATTTCATTGTCTAAATAATTGCATCCTTAGCTATTTGATAACTGCACCAACTCAAATTGCAAATTTGATTTCATTGTATGCATCGTTCTGTTCATTATATTTATGGATAGAATTTCTAGGCGCAGCCAGGGGCCGGAGGGGGTCTAGTTTGGGGACCACAGAATCTCATCTCTGCTGTTTGCAGATGATGTTGTCCTGATGTCTTCATTGAGCCAGGACCTGCAACAGGCACTGGGGCGGTTTGCAACCAAGTGTGAAGTGGCTGGGATGAGAATCAGCTCCTCCAAATCCGAGGCCATGGTTCTCGACCGGAAAAAGGTGGCTTGCCTGCTCCAGACGGGTGGAGAGTCCTTGTCTCAAGTGGAGGAGTTCAAGTATCTCAGTGTCTTGTTCAAGAGTGAGGGGAGCATGGAGCATGAGACTGACAAGTGATCTGTACACGGACTCGGACTTTTATGGTAAAGGAGCTGAGTCAAAAAGCAATTTACATAGCAGTTTAGCATAGTGACTAGGACCTGAACAATTATACAAAATATGACAGTTCACACTTAGTGTAATTCAACAGACCTAGCCAACAAAAAGAAACCATTACAAAGGGTGTGCTAGTTTCACTGTAGTTGGCTCCTCCCTTCAGATAAATACCAGAACTAAAGAAGCAACTTGCTTGAGCAGCGAAACATCACTCACTCTCACTCTAAAACTTTTGTCTAGTTGACAGAAATAAATTTTCCTTTTGTCCTAATTCAAATAGTCCACCCAAGATGCACCCAATAGTGCGCTTGAAATTTGCCCTCTGCATTTGACCCATGTACTGAATTTCTCTAAAAAATATATATGGAAAGTAGTTGTTTTGCTTACAATAATCGACCAGGACAGAATCACACTGAACAATTACAGAAATGTGCGTGCAAAATGAATATACAGCACAGTGTTTCAGTAACAGGTAGGGCATCAGGTACAATGCTCCTATGATAAATGTTCAATAGGAAGTGTTATTTTTAAATATAAGTTTATTTTTTATTTTATTTTATTATAGTATTATTTTTTTGCAGTGGTGCCTTGCGCTATGTCGCTCTGTGTTGTGTGGTTGTTTACATTTAAATCTATGGCTCGCCCTTGACATAGTTGGAGTTTAGGCTCAAGTTTCATGTTTGTTCTTCACTGATCCAGGAACAGCTGAGCAGACACGCTTAAACTTAAACAATTTCTGCGCCAAAAATGAAAAACAAACCAAATTTAAAGGAACAGTATATAAGATTTTAATTTTAAATTGCATAAGCATGGCCTGTGTCCCTAGATATGAGTTAGACATGATCAAATTAAAATACTGATGACAACTGTAATGCTGATTTATTCTTAGTTACAAAAACACTGGAGATGATGGTGAAGTTGCTTATGTTATAATTTGGTGAAAGAAAGCAGAATGAGCCTCACATAAGTCTGTCATTTGAGTTGCCAATTTCAAAGCTGAAATACATTTGGTTTAAACCTAAAATTACTTTTTCTGATCTGAATCATCACTACCTAAACCGCAGCACCTGCAGCCATCATGACTCAGTGCTAGTGCAGCCTCTGCAGCTCAGGGAATGAATTCTGAAGGTTCTGAGCTTTTACATGCAGCCTGTCCATATACTGAGAATGAGAAAAAAATATGTATGTCCTCTATTTGCAGGTTATGGCACTGGACACACAGGTTCAGTTAGTACCTTTTCAAACTGTAAGAGCACAGGGTACGTACAGTCCCTTTAAGGAGCCCGACACAGTGGCACTGGCTTTATAGTGAGTGAACATTATGTTTAACCTAAAATGTGTGCCATGAATAAAAAAAATGTTGAAAAAAAACCTGATCTAACTACTACTAAACATTATAAATATCTTGAATTGTCATTGTTTGAACTTAGTTGTTCTGTTTTGCAGTGAGAAGTGAAAGGTGATAAAGTGTGGCAGAGTCCTGGAGGCCAATGAGCTGAACGTGAGGCTTTAAATATGTTTATGAATGACCTTGTGATCCCATGCAGTTTGTTAAATGTTGGTGAAACTTTCCAAGGTCCTTAAATTAGGCATAATTCTGTCTTTTTAAATAGTTTTGGACACCTAGTATTTAGGACTAGACTTGGATGGGAGACTGTTGGGAGTAGATGCCACAGGCAGCAGTGAGTGTATTGTCCTCACCCAGATTGCCTCTTATCATTGTTTTTGATGAAGAAACGTAACATAAGGTTATTACTGTGTAATTTTTCTGGTGGATGGCCTGCCTCCTGCTTGTCTGTTCTTGCTTTTTTTCATCTTGGTGAGGAATCGCCGTGCCCCAAAGCATTGATGTCAGAATCCTCATAAAAGTAGACTCTTACAACATTAGGTCAAAAATATTATTTTTGTCATTTCTCCACAGAAATCTCTTGAACTATTTCAGTGAAGGACAATCCTAGAGCTCCAGAACATGATCTAAAAGTTTAGTTAAAAATATAAAAGGCAAACGATCCAGGGGTCATTGTTGGATGCTGTATACTGGCTGGCTGGATGAGAGTTTTATGTCGTGTTGGGACTGGAGTAGGTCTAACAGAAGGACACATTGGCCACAGGGCTCAGGTAGCGCTTTATGAAATAATTTATGACCATAATACATTAAAGCACAGTTCCCCTGTGCTTTAGTCAGTTTCAACATTAAATAGTCATTATCATTGAGTGGCATGGATATTGGAGAATCACACGAATGACTTGCTGGAGTCTTTCTAGGCAAAACAAGAGGCAAGACGTTACATTTACATAAGAGCAAAAGTAGATCCTTAACATTGTTTTTCTTGCACGTTGCACAGTAATCTAAATAAACTAATACAATGTACAGGCCTATGTCACAGCAACTTATAGTCAGCAGTAGGTTGACATGCAGGTGAGGTTATTATCACAAAAATGTCAAAACCCTAAGCTTTTTATTAACCAATTGAAATAGGAATCATATTTAGTAGATAAATCCAGTGCGTTTGGGCGGTCCAAGCCCCTTCTGTATAGCGCCTTGATTACCTGAAAAGTTGTGTACAGTCTCTTTTTACTTCTTTCACTTCGTGCATCGATCCTCTCTCTCTCCGGGGCTTGAGCTGTAGTCTGTGAACAGACACGCGGACAGATGGACACACGGCGCTCGCGCTGGTGCTCTGAAGGACACCGTAGCGCGCAGCTCATAAGCGGCTTTAATCGGTTAATTTGGCTGCAGTGGCATTTAACGCGGCTGGTCAAAACTTGGACGAAGACTTTCCACTCCAAGACATTGTTTCTACACGTTTTAAGGAGTTTTGTTTTGTGAAGATTATTTCTGTTTTACAATGACTGCATGAGTTTGGAGCGTGCGCCTGGCTCGGTTTGTCTTTTACGCACAGCCAAAGCGCAAGAAGCTGTGTCCCGGGAAGTGACCGACGCCATGGCGGCACTGGAGACGGACTGGGAGCGGGCCTGATGAGGGTGACGAGGCGGAGGAGCCGCGGTGGAGATGGTGGTTAACGGGACCGTGGGAGAGGGCGCAGATGCGGACTTGGAGCGCACGGTGGGCAGCCACAATGTGCCCGCGCTCGTGTTTGGGATTCTGCTCATCATTGTGATCATCTGCGGGAACGTGCTCGTGTGCCTGAGCGTGTTCACTGAGCGCGCGCTCAAGACCACCACCAACTACTTCATCGTGAGCCTCGCGGTGGCGGACCTGATGCTCGCGGTGCTCGTGCTGCCGCTGTTTGTGTATTCAGAGGTGAGTGCGCGTGCCGCTGTAAATAAGGCGCTTAAACCCGACCAAAGGCCACGAGGGGATAGACCACCTGTAGCACAACTTTCAGTTTGTGAACTGCAGGTCACTGATGCTATTACAGGGTCTAAAGTCACGCTCAGGAGAGAGGGAAAGTCTCAAAACACTAATTTCTGTTTAGATATCACAGAACCGGTAATTAAGCACGACGGCACACCTGGAACATAGTTGTCTAATTGTATTGGAATGATGTCACCACATTACCGCGGTGTTTTTGGGTTTCCAAAATGAAATGGTTTGGAAATGTACAGAGGGAAGAGTGGGAATAGGAGGCAAGAGGAAAACCAAATATTTGATTTGTCCAGCGAAGCTGATGCAGTGAAGAAGCATTCCTCCATGGCAGTATCTTATATATATTATATATAATATATTTTCATTTAAGTTATTTTTCCTTTTGAAAGTTGCTAGAACAACCTACTGCACCTTTTCTCATTTAAACAAATTTCATATTACAATATTTTAAAGGACTCTTTTGAGCTTTAAGCCATGTTATAATGTTGTTACCTCCTCAAAAACAGACGAGGAGTTGTATTTTGTTTCAGTGACAATTCATTACATCTGCAAAGCTCAAAATGCTCTGTTCCACCTTGTGATGTCATGTAGTGGTAGTTTTCAAGTAAACAGCTCCTTTTACCTTTAGTTCAGTAGAGACTGGCAATTCCAGGGCTGAAATCACCCAACCAAAACGTTGTAAGAATAAAATTGAATCAAGAGTAAGACAGTATGCAGGAGTTTCCTTAACCTTTCAGACCAAGTGCTTCTCCTCCTACGCACCTGTCGCCCAGTCAGGTGTGCAGAGTCTACACAGAAAAGGGCTGAAATCATCCAAATGATTCTAGTGAAGGTGTGTGGAGTTTAAAAACACAGTGGAGCACTTCCTGTATTACCACATGACATCACAAGGTGGAACTGAGTGTTTTCAGTTTGAGAGAAGAACTCAGCCTAAATGTGCAGGGTTTGTGTGATAAACATGTGTGAATGGATCAAAACTAAACTCCAGGTATGTTTTTGCAACATTGGCCTTTAGAGCTGCCATATTAATTATTGCCATAATTAATCTGCCTAATAACAGCAGCCTTCCACCCAAATACTCACTCTGTACTATATATTCATCATCTCTCCCTCTGTACATGTAACAACCATCTCAATTATTTATTTCCCAAATTTCTAAGATGAGAACAGACACATGTCCAGCTCTGCTCTGTTTTGTTGAGGCCTCAGGTTGTCAGTGAAAGTTGCTGTTAGCTCGTTAGTGTGTGTTTGAACTGCCATTGACCTTCTAAATAGGCCACGCCCCCTCAACATAACACCTGCTCCACACCTCAGGGGGGCGGGAGCAGTCTTGGAAACTTATTAATAATAAATAATTGATAGACATTTTCATCAAACTATCCTGAGCTACAATAGCAACATAGACACAAAACCATAAAAATGTTGACCTCATTGTAAAAATGCATGTTTGTTTATAACTGAAGCAAGATAAATCAATTTAATGCTATAATGTGGAATGTTCCAGGCAAAGCATTTTTTTTGCTGTGCATAATACAACAGCATTGACAAAACAACTTAAACTAGTGCATGCTACCCCCATAATGGTTAAGCTTGCACAGCAAGATGGATTCTCGCGATGTTTGTGAGTTCACAAACTCACGAGAATCCATCTCGGCATGCCCCCCCTGTAAGGTAATCGAGTTGGTGGACCAATCACAGAGCAGCATTGTTTGTGCGGAGGCCAAAGGCCGAGTGCCCGAGCGACCAGAACAAACACGGCGACGCTGACAGACGAGCTTCAGCTTATTTTAGTGTCAATCCTGACTATTATTTTTTGTGAAAAAAAACATGCAGAACGTTTGCATTTGTGGACAGGGGAGATGTCTGTGGTTTTCTCTCAACTTGATGTAACAAATGTTTGATGAATTTTCGTCTTGTTCCGCTGTTGTGACGCTTCAACCAATTAGATTCAAATAATCGTCATGATGTTCCACATTTTCCAATCACTTTTATCAAGACCCATCCCAGATTGAGAAGGGGTGGGCAGCAAATATGAATATATATATATATAATATTATTATTATTATATTTTTTTTTTGAGTAATCCTACAAACAGAATTGTGCTAAAACATGTCGTTAAAGGTATTAGTTGAGTTTTAAGTATTAATTTATTGTAAATGTCCTTAAATACTTATTTAGATATTTTTCCCCATTTCATTCTTAATCAGCTTATCATCTATAATCATCACTTATTTTAAACAATATACTCAATATTCAAATTTTGCATATCTTCAAAACTATGTTTCAGTTGTATTATCAGCTGAGCTCTGCCTCCATATACACAACTATAAACTATAAGCACATGTTTTTCTGTTGTTCTCTCCTGATGTATTTATTATGGGCCTTTTGTTTGTTTCCTTCACAGCTCAAACCCAGCCCCGTCTTTGCTTCTGTCTGTGAACCTTTCACCCAAAACAGTCATTAAAGTTCGCTCCACTGACCACACTATAAATGAGTGAATATTTGTCCCTTAATGAATCAGGACAGTGGAGGAATCTGTCCATGGTTCAAAGTTCACATTGAGGCCCCTCAAAGACAAAAAAACCCCAAACATGTAGGAGGCGGAGGTCAGATAAAGACATTTCACACATTTTTGTCCATGGTAATTACATCCGCTTTTGATACACATTGTAACAGTTTGAGTTTCAGTTTCACAAACTTGATATAGCGTCCTGATAACAAATGTAATGATGATTTATTGTTAGTTACAAAAACATTGGAAATTAAATTATTTATATTATAGCAATGAACCTCTATGAGGGTCTCATTTGGGTTGCCAGTTTTAATGATGAAATGCAGTTAGTTTAAACTTAAATTGCCTCTCTCTGATCTGTATCATCACTATCAGCACCTGCAACCAATCATTAGTCAGTGCCAGTGCAGCCTCTGCAGCTCCATGAGTGAATCTTGACTCTCGGTCATATATATTTCTTCAAAAATGAAAAACGGGTAAAACAGCAGAGAATCAGTTCTTCCATATTGAACAGGACACCAATAGACTTATTTTTATTGATTGCTTTTGTTCAATATTGTAATTTACAATGAACAAAATGTAAATTAATGAACTATGTATGTCAGTGCTTCTCAAACTGTGGTATGCAAATCCCTTCTGATATTTAGAGTCAATTATATCAACTTTTTGGTCCTCAGAAGCTCAGAAGCAGAATGTGTTGTCTTTGACCACTAACAGGAATGTCATTTAATTTCTGCTTAATTATTCATAATTGTCCTGTGTTTGTTTGCTGCAGTTTGAGGACGGCGTCTGGACTTTGAACACGACTGTGTGTGACTGTCTCATGACCATGGACGTGATGCTGTGTACCGCCTCCATCTTTAACCTCTGCGCCATCAGCATAGACAGGTTTGAACCAGGACTGAACCAGGACTGGACCAGGGCTAAACAAGGACTAAATCAGGGTTAAACCAGGGCTAAACCAGGACTAAACTAGGACTAAACAAAGACTAAACAAACACTAAAACAGACCTTTTATCACATTTTAGGTGAAGGTCAAAAGTATTTGTATAGCACATTTTCATAAATCCACTGTCAGTAAAAGCATGTGGTTTGGAGCAGAGTCTAGAGGAAGAAATGTAACTGTAAATGTAAAACTTTTGAATTAAATGATGTCATATGTTATAACTATATCGCAGACAGAAGCACAATAGGTTTCCTTTGAAGCAGACCTATTATGTACAATTGACAGAGCTTTTCATCATGCTGTAGTTGTTTCCCTTCTCACTTCCCATCTCAAAGTTGTATTTGGAGTGATTTATGCACGTTTGAGCTACCATTTTGCCGATCAATCCCCGTTTTTACAGTCACACACTCACTGCTCTGTACTTAAATTTTTCGGCAGCGTCGCGAAGTCATTTTGGTACACATGGGAAAAAAAAGTCTTCTACTCGCTAGTGTGAACCGCAGCTATACTTAGTAGATGCCGACAGCTACACGGCTATTTGTTGTGATGATGTTTACGGCATCGTCAGCTCTCATGTCAGCGGACTTGTTTCTTTTATTAAGCCGTTTTAGATCAATATTGAGATTTAAAATGTGCAAATTATAACATTATGCTCCATGAGTCATAAATTATAACTATATAGCAGACCCTAGCATAATAGGTCTTCTTTAAACTAGTACTACACCAGAGACAAACCAGGACTGCACTAGGATTAGAGGACAAAACCTGCAATAAACCAGGTCTAAACCAAGACTATACTGTAAACATAAAGTCCTGTTTGAGAACTAATCCAAGACTAAATTACCTGAATCAGAGTATAAAAATATTGAACTTATAGGTTTCAACTTAGCTAAACCCACGATGCTATTTGAGACTTTTAAACTGTTATTATCCTGTCCTTATCCATGAATTAGGCATCCCCAGCAGATTTATGTTTAATACAGAGACAGATGTGATTGAATAGAGCAGTGCAGGGAATACCCATCACTCACTGCTGTCACATCTAGGGGCAAACATGAAGTAAATCAGGTGATACTGGGTGATTTTTCTGTCATTACACCGGTGAAGAATGACCTTTAGGGCTGAGGTTACAGAGATAAATGATTACAAATATAGAGGGTTTATGAGCATGATTTATATAAGTTCTTGTTTGGGAAAGGAAAGGGCAGAGTGGGTGACAATGGCATCCTCGATAAGCTCCTGCCCTCAGACGGGAAGGTTACAGGATCATTTGAGAAGCACATTGTGGGTCAAGGCTAAACCAGAGTGAAACATTTGCTGATCTGGGGCTAAACCAGGTCTAAATTAAACCTGGGGCAAAACAAGGTCAAACAAGTCCAAACCAGGGTATAAAACAGAAGTAAAGCAGGTCATGACCCCCAGATCTAAACCAGGATTAAATCAAGACTAAACCAGATCTAAACCAGGACTAAATCAAGACTGAATCAAGACTAGTACTTAAGTGCCTTTCAATTTTGAATAAGGGTTGTTTTTTAGTACCAGTACCTGAATATGTCTTTTTATGTACTTATAATTATCTATAATAATAAATAAGAGATTGTAGTCCTCATAAATTACATTGACTATCATTTAACCTTCTATTGATACTGATGTTGAGCTGCTGATGTTATAAACATTCCCTGAGGGTGTGATGCTAACTAAAAGATCTGCTCTGTTTGAGGTTGTGTTAGACTGAATCTGAGCTTTATTTTAATACAATCTGACCATAAAGAACTGACTTACAGGTGAGCTAGTCCCTCTTAAGTAACATTGCAGTCACAACAGTTTTTCAACTTTTTTGTTGAAAATCAAACAACTAAATGTGACCATGAATGCTCATATTGATCACAGGCTCCTAACAATGGAGCCTTTCTGGTACTGATTGTTTTTCGGTACCAGTATTTTTTATATTTGATATTTATATTTTATTAAGGATTGCCCCTTTAGATACGTCATCTCTTTTTTTGAGGGGGTCCTCTAAACAGTATACAACCCTAATCAGGATTAAACTAGAACTAACCAAACTAAATCCAAACTAAACCAGGCCTAAACCAAGACTGGACCAAGGCTGAACCAGGATTACAATAGGCCAACCAATCTAAAGTAAAGAATATAAAAAAACAGGACTAAACCAGGACTAAATGATATGAATGAAAGTGGGGGCAATTCATCATTATTACATTATAAAAGTCATATCATCCAAGAGGAGCACATCAAGTACAGTATATGAGATAAGAAACCCACTTTGTTTAACAGGACATTAGCTGATGGTCTCATCAATTAGTCGTCCTATGTGTTTCCTATGGGAGCCATGAACCGGGGAGTTGTTAATGGATTTGAGAGGTCTGCAGGGAAAAGAATGGGACAAAAATCTGGCAATATCTAGATTTGAGTCTTACTCTACTGGAGCCAGTCAGAAAGACATTGAAGATTTAATACAGATGGATTATAAAAAGCCTTTAGTATTTTTTTAATTTACTCCAAGACAGTTTTGGTCATAGATGTTAATACAGCATATACACATAAAGGTCCTCAAAACAATGCATGCAACAGGAAATCAATCCCACGAATATATGGGAAAAAACCTTTAGTGTTGAAGTTACAAGCAAGATACATGACATGCATTTTGTCTGCATGATTTGAGCACTGAAATGATCTAAATAAGTCTTGTAAAGATGGACAGGTTTTAAATACATTTTTGTGATCAAATATTTATTAGATTGTGCAGTTTAGGAGAGATATCACATTATAAGATAAAAGAGAGCATAAAGGACAATCTTTATATTTTTATCCTATTATCCTGGCAAAACTACATGCTTTTACAAAGACGTGTGGGTCAGGAACCGTGCCCTGTCTCCCCGATTGCAGAAAAGCGTGATTGACAGGTGACCTAACCAATCAGAGAGAAGCAGGGTCCTTTCAGGGTCAATGGAAAATTAGAAGATTGGGAAACAGTGCAGCTTTTTTGCTAAACTCTTATTTATGTCAGGCAGAAGAAGTGATATATTTTGGTATTATTTTGACATGAGAATTTTCGAGAGGAGGTGCCGTCCGCATTTGAGGGACATGTAATACAAATAAGTAGTAGTGGTTGGACTGTCTCAAGTTAGGACGGAGGTTTTTCACGCTCCATGGTCACATTACAGACCCTTCTGGTTTCAAACTAGATACTACTGGGGGTCAGATAACATCACAACATTCTATAGTACAATATTATTTACTACAGATGGGGCCAGGGTCTAGTCACTAATAGAAATGACCAAGTTCAACATTTCTGTGTTTACCTTTTGGATATTTCATGGCAAAGTACAATGTAATCAACAGGGAAAATTGCTCTTGCCCCCAGCTGGTTGTATGACTTCATCACATCCTAAAAACTGAAACCCACCAATAGACGGGACTGGCTGCTCAGGCAACCAATATCTATTTTCCTTGTCAATGCCAAGAGTCAAACAACAGGTTGGAAATACTTACCCTCACATAAGACTAAACCAGGATTAAACTGATGCTTAAACAGAACTGAACCATCTCAAATCTGACAAAACCAAACCATTCCAGACAGATTTTTGAATATTTGTTCTTTTAATTTTCCCACAGATTCATTGCAGTCTCCATCCCTTTCAACTACAACCGCAAACACGTGGACATGCGCCAGTGTGTGCTCCTTTCCGCCACCTGGATACTGGCTTTGGCTGTGGCCTCTCCGATCATTTTCGGACTCAATGACGTTCCCAATCGCGACCCGGGCGAATGCAAACTGGAAAACGACGATTATGTCCTCTACTCCTCTGTCTGCTCCTTCTTCATCCCCTGTCCCATTATGCTACTACTTTATTTTGCCATGTTTCGAGGTTTAAGGCGATGGGAAGAGGCGAGGAAAGCCAAATTACGGAACAGTATCCAAGCCTGTAGGAAACTCCAGGAGGCAGCTGCTTCTTTGCCCCCGCTCGCATCATTGCCACCACTTTTGCCCCCGATAATTGAGAGGGAAATGACTGAGACTGTGGAAGAACCAGCGGACAAAGTGCCGACCCCCTCAGAGTTCCCGGACGGCCGCATGAGAGCCGTGAGTCTGGCGGAAATCAAATTTGACACGGATCCAAGGCGAAGGAAGAGAGCGAAAATCAACAATAGAGAGAGGAAGGCCATGAAGGTGCTGCCAGTCGTAGTAGGTGAGTGAGTTTTTGTGTGGACTTGGTCGTCTGTATGTGACCAGTAGTGTCGTCACTGTGTGTGTTGATACGAAAATTTCAAACTTGATTTTAATACTAAGGAATAGTCTCAATAATCAATACCGATTCCGATACCAGGATGATAATAAAAACACTCTTTCTTTAGACTATACAATGCGATTTTCAACATTAAATGGTAGTATTTTCTTTTATATTCCCATGTGTACCTATATCTGTGTAGTCCTTCAGTGGTCCAGGTAGGTTGCTTTGTGGTCCATACTAGTCTATGTGTCTGATACAGCTCAACATCAGTCTAAAGATATTCAGGAAAGGGTCATTTCTGTCCTCTGAATATGACTTTTTAGTATTGATATTTGCTCAAATGAGTATTCTAGTTTTGATGCTAGTTTTAGTATCCATTAGTATCTGATATGCGATACTTTTGACAACCCTAGTGACCAGAAGTGGATAGTTACATTTACTTGAGTAACTTTAAAAAACATATGTTCTTCTCAGTACTAGTTTAACTTTTATACTGCATACTTTTACTCCAACTTGAGTAATATATTTTACAGTGTAGCAGTACTCTCATGATTTGAAGATTTGTGTTTCTTGAACCGCCACTTGCGACACAATTTTGTTTTTCTTGTTTTTGTTGTCTGTCCTAAATACCAGATTTTGTGCATTATTTAATGTTTCCAGACAGTTGCTCCTACAATTGAGTAGCAGTTTCCCTGAATACTTTTTTTACTCTTAAGTGAGCAACTTCTTGGACCACTACTCTGTACTTCTACTTAAATAATATTATTTTGAAATAACTACTCAAGTAACCACTAAATGTACTGAAGTAAGTACTTTTATTGGCTCTAATTGGCTACTCGACCCACCTCTGTGACTCATCCTTCAATGACTGGGGGAGGACCACAGCAGCACCCGGGGGACTCATATCCAGATCTTGAAAAAGATTGGTGGTCCTATATTAGACTAAATTTACTCTTGTGAGCTGTAAGCCATGTTTTAATGCTGTTACCTCATCAAAACACACCTGGAGTTGGGTTTTGTTTCATTCACACATGTTTAACTATGTCTTTATTATGAGTCTCTCTGCATCTCAAAAGCTCAAAATACTCTATTCCACCTTGTGATGTCATGAAGAGGTAATTTCCAAGTAAACAACTCATTTTACAAAAATTACTTAAAATTTAAATGCCAAGTTAGATTTCTGACCTGCTCTAGGTTACGCCTCATTTTAAAACTGCTCTGACGTCACATAAATCTCCTTTTGTTTGAATGGACACTATTTTCTGATATATGTTTCCTCATCACAAACAGACCTGGAGTTGTATTTTGTTTCATTCACACATGTTTAACACACAAACCTGCATATTTAGGCTGAGTTCTCTCTCAAACTGATTCTCTGTTCCACCTTGTGATGTCATGTGGTAATACAGGGAGTGCTCCACTGTGTTGTTAAACTCCACACACCTTCACTAGAACTATTTGGATAATTTCAGCCCTGGAATTGCCAGTTTCTATTGAACTAAAGGTAAAAGGAGCTGTTAATGTGAAATCTACCACTACATGACATCACAAGGTGGAACAGAGTGTTTTGAGCTTTGGAGATGTAGACAGACTAATAATAAAGTGTTACTCAAACATGTGTGAATGAAACAAAACCCAACTCCAGGTATGTTTTTGATGAGGTAACAGTCTTCTAACAGGAGTCATTTTGTGTAAAAAGGGACCTTTAAATCCAGGTCGAACAGGTGTGACCTTTGGCCCACATTCCCTTTACCCAGAATACCACAGCACTCAACCATAACAAACCATTCATTATGTTACTGTACTTTACCCTCAAGGTTGTAGATGTAGTCGGGTCGAGCAATTTGGCAATTTGGCATGTGAGCTTTTTTATGCATATTACAAATAAGATTCAGTTCAGAAACAAAGTAAAAACATTACTCAAGTACAGAAACATGTTACTTAAGATGAGCAAAGTTCATTTCAAGTTTGTCTGATCCCAAACTCTGTATGAGTGATAAATGTGTGTCTGCAGTGTCCCTGTTGTTTACCTGTTCACTGGTTTGTTTCACTATTGACTTGATTTTCTTGTTGTAGATGCCAGGTACAAACTAAATATTTAGCAGAATTGTAGACGTTTATATTTGTTTTTAAGCTGTAGTGGCTCTTTCACATTTTAGATGTGTTTTGAGCTTTTACACAAGAAAGTCAACACTCTCCATTGACACACACATAATATTGTAATTTAAAACATTTGGAATGTTGTGATGTGATCTGCATAACTTTTACTGGAATGTATATGGCACGTTCCAGGGAATGCATGCAATTACATCTCCATGGAGACAAGCATGTGGCAGGCCCCTCACCAGAAAAGGACATGCACCTTAAACACTGGGGTTGAAAAATAGGCCTGTCACGATAATCACTATATTGACTTATTGTTCAGTATATGAAAGCTAGGACAATATTTTTGGGAGTCAGTATTTATTGTGTGTACATTTTTATTGCACTACTTCAAAATGTTTGGTTATTTTTTGGTCATATAACAAGATTTAAGCTTTAAAAGGTTGAGTAAATAACTTGTATGATTCATTATAGATGCAAACTTAAGTACTAAGCATTTCCTTCTGCTGTTTATTTATTGCAGCTTATGTTTTTAACAATATTGTAGTTTTAGAATAGTTTTTGCGGTTTTAAATCTCCTCTTGGGTTGTGTCAGGGGCATAAATTTGTTTCAATATTATCATTTATCATCTATATTTATTTCAGCAATATATCGAATTTCAAATTTTATTATCGTGACTGGCCTTTTAAAAATAAAAATCGAACAAGAATCAAAATATCCTGTCTTTTTTTTTGTGGAAAAAAACTGTTAAGACTGTGGTTAAGACTTCTACAAACACTTTCTGTAACAGATGTGATTATTGTATCAATTTAACAGTTAATATTTATTCATTATGTTTTTTTCAAATTGACTTTAAAACATAAACTTTTCTGTCCTAGATGCAAATATCAGGTGCTTGAATCTGTTGAGACATTGACCTTGTTCATTTGATCCAGAGCACCTCCAGACAGGCTGAGGCTCTCCTGCTGCGTGCCCAGGAGAGGCCCCTCTGCCTGGGGTCAGTGGCAGCACACGGCCCCTATATTTAGCCCCGCGTCTGGCCTAATGCGCAGAAGCGCTTCCCTTTAGCACACACCTCTAATCTGATGCAGCTAATCTAAATCCAATCATGACATCACATGGGAGGAGATTTCCTATGAGCCTTTGCGGTTCTGGCTCACCTGAGAGAATGGAGTCAGGTAAACTATTAACAGGGGGAACAGAGGAGAGTAAAGTGACCCCAAAACTGAACTGACACACTGAACTGGAAGCTTTTAAATTGTTAACTTTGCACAGAGTCCTATTTTTAAAACATAAATGATCAAATCTAATTGCAATGCTTGTCAGAAAAATCACAATCAGATATTTTTTCCCTATTTTTCATAATTGTTAGCTTACTCAGAGAGGTATTTTGAGTGATTCGTACATGTTTGAGTCATCTTGCAGTGCTCCGCCCCCTCAAGTAAGAGTACAAAGTAAAAATGTTACTCAAGTACAAGTACAAAATCTGGTATTATCAAAGGACAGACTACAATAATGTGAAAACTAAATCATATCTGAAGGAGTGGAAACACAAATTTCATATTGTCAACATAATTCTTGGGACAGTGGGAAGAGTAAATAAAACTCAAAAGTACTGTTACGCTGTAAAATATATTACCCAAGTTGTAGTAAAAGTGTGGTGTCTGAAAAGTACTTGGAGAAGTATAATTTGTAATTTGTAGTTTGGTACTACAACATCTGGTCTGAATTACAGGGGTTAACAGAATTATAAGACAGGATATTTTGTTACTTGTGAGGACATTATGTTAATTCAATATATATCCTGGCCATGTGTGAACCTTGAAATTACAATTAATCTGGCAGCCAAATGACATCCCTGAAATCCATGATGATGCGTTGTCTTTAAGACCCACTTTTATTCTCTTGGTTTCAACACTGCGTAAGTCGTGAGGTCCTCTATTGTCTTTTATTGCTTTTATTTATTTATGCCTGTTTATCCATTTTATGTTGCACTCTGTTGTTTTTTATTGTTGTAATATTTGTGTTCATTTTATGTTTTCATTTAGGTTTTATTACACTACCAGTCAAATGTTTGGACTCGCCTTCTCATTCAGTGTTTTCTCTTTACATTTACTACTTTCTGCATTGTAGATACACATACTGAAGACAGCAAACATGAAGCTGTAGATGTATGGAATTATATAGAAATAGCAAGGTTAAATAACTCTAAATATGTTTTATATTTGTCGACAGCTGCAAAGCCTTGGCCTTCTCTCAATGATCTTCATGATGAATTCACCTGAAATGGTTTTCACTTAACAGCTGTTGGCAAAAGTGCATGTGTCAAAGCAAAGGATGGCCATTTTAAAGAATCTAAAATGTAATAAGTGCGTCCAAACTCTTGAGTGGAGGTGTATGTTCAGCCGTCTGGAAATGGCCTTTGTTTGTAAAATGTGATATAGACATAAAGTGTATTGACTTATATTGTCCCTCTGTGTCTCCTGTAGGTTGTTTCCTGTTTTGCTGGACTCCGTTTTTCGTTCTCCACACTCTAAGGGCTCGATGCCAGGATTGCCACATCCCGCCGGTGCTCATGAGCGTGGTGACATGGCTTGGATATGTCAACAGCGCGCTCAATCCGGTCATCTACACAGTTTTCAACACAGAATTCCGAAACTACTTCAAAAAGTGTCTGCGCCGATGCTGCGCCTCAGTCTACACATGAACTGCCCCTGTACATGGACTTTGTGAACAGGAAAAAGCAGATAGGTTGCGTTCACGTGGCATCACAACACTGTATAATCTCTATAGGTTAAAATGGAGCTGGAGACAGGTCAGAATTCTTTGGTGGAATTCACTGTTTAACTGTCAAATTGCAAATGTGTTGACCTGGTTTGTGGTTAATATCTGTGTAATCACTAGGCCTGTCCACATGAAACAAAAACTGGCACAAGGTTCAACATCTTCTCTGTCAGCATAAATAAACATCAAAGTTCAGTTACTTTTTTACAATAGAAAAAAACTGGTGCCATTTTTCAGTATTAAAAATGGGATTGTTGTAAATTGAAAGGACTTCAAAATATGACATTAATATGGCAAGTTGGTGGAGCCAATCCCAGACAAATAATGATAACGTTGGAAGCATTTGTTGATCATAAATCTGGATATTTCTTTCCAAAACTGTGAATCTCCTGTAGAGTTATACAGGCAGGTTCTAGGACGTGAGCGCAACCTTATAAGGAGATATGGACAATAATGTTGAAGACAGCAAACGTTTGTTCTGTTAAATTTAAATAAATGCATTTTGTATATTCAGCTAATACTTTGCAAATAAAAGTTTTCATATCTAATCTTTTGCTTGAATGTTCTACCTGAAGCTATAGATCGTAGGGTTGTAGTTAAAAAGGGGCGTGTCAAATGCTCTCAAAACTATACATATCTGACCTAAACTGCACTCACAAGACTACAACTGCACAAAGGGCGTTCATGCAAAAACAGCTCTTTATGAATGTATATATAGACTTTAAACTTGTGAAACATGAGTTTGATTTCCCTTTTTACATATAAATACCAAAAATACCAAATCTTCAGCTAACTCACTCACCAACTTCTCCTTTCCAAGAACATTTATTTATAGAGCACAGTTCCTACCACTTTCACCACAAAAAGATGAACAGCTTATTGAACGCACAGAGAAATACAGACATCTGAGGAAAAGACTGATACACAAGTGCAAACAAAAATGTGGCTTTTGAAAAAGCTGATGGTTGGTGCATATTTAACTTTATTAGGTGGTGTGGAGTAAAGTGAAGCACAGTGACAGAACGGTGTTGCACCAGTTTTGAACACAAGAAAATTGTTGACAATCTAAGGTTCTGCAGGGTTTATAAGATACCAACTGTCGTTATCCCACATAATATATCCAAGTGATTAGTCCACTAATCCAAAATTTTGGTTTGGACACCATCAACTGATTAATTGATCGATCGACTACAGCCCTAATTGACTGATGTGTTAACACTGGTATACAAATCAACCCATCTCATGAGCAGAATATTTTCATCCATGATAAGAAAAAAAACACACAATAATGAATGTTTTTAAAAGAAACTCTTTTATTACAAAAAGTAGGTTATGCTGTACAAACATTTACATATTGGACTACGCAACTATCTTTAGACATAAAGTAAAAAAGGTAAAATATAAATAATTGTTTGCTTGAAATGACAAGATATTTGTGAGGTTGTGGGTTATACTCCTGATCTCTTAAACTCATTAAAGCTGAATTATGTAACTTTTGTGAAGGAGGGTCTGGAGGGTCTTAATGTCATACTGACATTTCAGTCAAAGCAATTACATCTCCATGGAGACTAGCAGGAACCAGGCTCCCCACCAAAAAAGTTATATAGTGCATCTTTAACCAAGAATCCAATCCAGTATGTTTCATTGGATTGGGCTCATAGCAATGCCACATTTTGGGTCCCAGTATGTATTTGGAAATCACAGCTTTATAAAATGTCCCTTGATGCTTATTTTGTGAAAACTGCAGTAGTTGCTTGTACTGAGTAAAACACTGATATTCACATTTTTTACATATTTTTTCACTTGACTTTGTCCATGGTCAAAGACGGGATTTGGTCCTCGTCTTGAACAGCTCCAGTGCACGTGAGCTGGTGGTCCTTCCAATCCTAAAGAGAAAACAGGTAAAACTTCATTAGTTTCATAGTGGGAATGTTGCAACAGAAAAGTTAGTAACAGGTGGTAAAAGTAGGTGAAATTTTAATACATATAAACCTGATTTTTACCCAAGACTGAAAAATATTACCTGGGTAGACTATAAATATTAAAATATGTGAAAGGGGGATTGGATATTTACAGTATATTAAATGGACAGCAATAAACAGCCCAGATATAATATAATATTGCCCATTTTTCATCCTTGGGCAAGACCTCCCTCACTTTTGCATGAATGTGGTGTGAGTGGGTTACATAGTGAAGTCTTTTTTGACTTCTCTAGAGTCATGGCACTTTTTTGATTAAAACAATTCTATACACCACCATTACGCAATCAAACCTTTTAGAAAAAAAAAACAACTATATATAATGTAGTAAATACTGTCCATGCCACTGTGCCTAGATTTTTAAATGTGGTATCAGTGACTGATGGTAAATCATTAATTTAAAATCCATGTGTGAAACTGTACTTTTTTTTCCAAAGACACAACTGCCCATATCTCGCTCGTGTTTTCCGACTCACTAGTTTAAAATGAAGGACATAATGCACATTTAAGAAGCCTAGAGTCCATGTATGCTATGTAATGTTTCAGGTTTTCTTTCTGTTACTGACCTTCCTTTGACAGAAGTTTGAGCAGTAGCTGACTTTGTGACAGCCGGTGCACTCACTGATGGCCACGCGACCGCAGTTCACACACATCTGCTGCAGGACAAAACCGGCCAAAAAATTGTTATTTCAAGAACATAAGCCCTGCAGGGACATTTAAAATTTGCATAAGAACTTTTTTTTTTTTTTTATCTAGACTAGAGCAGTGGTTTTCAAACAAGTTGATAGGATGTCATGCCCATGACTGTAATAAAAAAAAAAAAAAAAACATTTTTAGCTCACACTTACTTTGTAAACAAAACTTATATTTTCCATATAAAAACATAGCAATCAATCATGGCTATAGAAATACACATGTATTTTTTTGTATTTCTGACCAAAACTGTGGAATAACTTTGATTTCTATTTTTACCTCCATCTAAAACAGTGGGGTAAAAAAGAACACCCACAAACAAGGAAGTTCACAGGGGTTATAATGCTGAATGAATGGAGACAGCTGGTACAGGGGGCAGACAGAGAATAGGCCTTTTACATGAACAGAATGACTTCATGTTCTTTCTGTGTCTCTCTGTGTAAATACAGGTTTGTTTTGTCTTACGTTCATAATGATCTCGTTGAGGTCTGAGCTCCTCTTTGGGTCTGAGTCGTCTGAGTGAGAAAATCCCAACTGAGACTCGAAAGACTGGTTCAAAGAGCACTGAGAAAGAGAGAGAGAGAGCGATACAGCCTGTGTCATCCTGTTTACAATCAATGACAAACCTTGTGTAATAGAAAAAAAACAAAACATAATACATTGAATTCTGAAGCTACTCATCTAATTTACAGTGGCGTTTAGAAACATCGCTAATTGATGGTTTTCAGATTTCCCAGATGGGAGCAAAGGCCAGGAGTCCTATTGATTACATTGCGCTTTGCCATGAAATATCCAAAAGGTAAACGCACAAGACTCAAAAACTCACTGTATTACTACAAAAATCTGAATTTTAACAGCAGAAATGTTACCCCTCATATGTATTAAATATAATCGGCCTATATAATGTTGTGATGTCATCTGAAACCCATACAGATGGAGAGCAACTAAAAAGGAGATACATGTTAATATGCAGATTTTTCTTGTGAACATAGTTAGTTCAAGGGTCTAGTCACTGATGAAATGATCAGGTCTAACATTTGTGAATTCACCTGTCAGATACTTGTGATGAAATTTTTATGTAATTAATGGGGAAATCTACCTTTTTCCCTCCACTTGGGAGTATGACCTCATCATAGTTTAGAATCTGAAAACCACCAATTGTTTCCACATGTAAGCCCAATGACTTAACCAGATTTAAATTCTTGAAGAGGTACGTGCAGAAGGGCTTTAACAAGCTTTGCTTTGGAACGAGAACATAAGCTCTGGTACAACAATACAAACATGTTGAACAGTTTCCAGATGTCCACACTTGTACGGTAGTTTACCAATTATTTTGAGGTAAGCAGCCAGACCGTAATCCCCCAGTCTGACTCTTTGGCTTTGTTATTCTAATGCCACTCCATTCAGCTGTGTACACTTCTATTTCCCCATTGGTGGACAAATCAAATATTTCTTATCTTAAAGTCTGCCTGGCATATTCAGAATATCCCTCCACTACATCTCAAGCCAGAACCAAAAATGATCATGTAATTAGTCACGATAATTACAATATCAATTTACTGTTCAATACATGAAAGCTGGAACAGTATATTTTGGGGCTCAATATTTATCATGGGAACATTTCGTTTACAACATCAAGGAGGTTTTTCTTATTTTTCTTAGAATATGGTAGGATTTGAGTTGTAGAGGGTTGGGACTAATTATTGGTTCACTCGGCTATTCGTTTGTTGCAGTGCATTAATTTTTATGATTCTGTCTAATTGAAAATGGTTCACTAGGATTGTTTTTCCTTATTGTTATTGTGTCAGTGGCCTAAAGTAGTTTCAAGATTTTTTTTTTATCCCAGTGTCATCATGTCAATCGTGCTTCAAAATTTGTTATCGTGACAGGCCTACGTTTATCAGAGTTGATTCTGCAGAAATCCACAATGTTTTTCAATCCCTTGTGACTTTTTCCACCTTTCTATTTTCCTCGTAAACAGCCACATTTGTTTTGATATGAACGGACCATGTCCCTGACTGGCTAATACACCTGTCAATCACACCCATCTGAAAACGATGAGATGCACTGATGACCAGACTCGTATCTTCATAATGTATTGTGTGTTGAAGTGTGTGTTCTGGTTTCATGGCAAACAGTATGTAACTTCTCTGGTGGAACTACTCAATAGTGACTCCTCGCCACTTGGTTCTGGAAGTAAATTTCCCATTAATTTTTCCTAAAGACTTTCCAAAAAATAAACAAAAAAACTAAATAAAAGTTTGAAAGCAGTTGCAGTGCAGTTTTATGTTTTGTAACTTTCGTGCTGTAAACAACCGTGCTATTGACATTATTTACCAAATAGATGGTTCGCCTCATGGGGGTCTTTACGCTCTTAATATTGGAATTCTATGGGAAAAATGAAAGGGAAATTTACTTCCAGAACGACAATGAGCTTCAAAGTTGAGCTCTATTGCTTTACCTGGAATGTTCCACAGTATGGCATTAAATGTATCTATCAAGCTTTTATTTCATTGCACTACACACAAGCTGTATTTTCTAGCAGGGTAGTAAAAGCCAAAAGTAAAATCTGCTAACTGGATTAAAAGTCGTAGGAGTGAAAACGCTGCTCATCCAAACCGCCTCCTCAGTTCTGGACAGATTACTGGTGGACACTGCCCCATAGCTACCTGAAGGGAGGAGCTAACTACACTGAAACTAACACACCTATTGTTTACAGTTTCTTTATGTTTAAGGCCCCCATTCCTATTCAAGAAAGGATTGTCTTTACTAACAAAAATAGCTTCTTTATCTCCCCTCTAAAACCCCTTTTCTTTGACTAAGATCTGTACCTCACCGTCTTCAAAGGAGTGGTTAGTGGCTTTAGAATGGAGATGTATGGCAGACTGGGGTCCAGAGGAGGTATGCTAGGTATGACTCAGGCATAGTGCACAGTTAGTATAGTTCAGTAGACCTAGCCTACATACAGAAACTGTAAACAGCCGTTTACAATTCAGTGGTTAGCTCGTCCCTTCGGATAGATATAAGGCAGTGTCCACCAGTAATCTGACCAGAGCTGAGGAGGCAGCTTGGATGAGCAGTGAAACATCTTCACTCGTACAACTTTTTGTCCAGTTGACAGATTTTATTTTTGGCTTTTACTATGATTCAGACCTGGACGACTGAGGGATTACACAGACTTTTTCTAGCAGTGTTTTTTACAACAGGAACCATATGTACCGTACAGCTCTAAAATAGCACTACACCAGGACTGAACTAAAAATAAAAAAAACAATTACTATAAATTATGCAAATGCAAGATCTGCAAAGGAACTTGCATACCACAGTTTGAGAAACACTGTTCTAACACAATATTATTTCACATTTTTACCTCAAGGGGGCTCACCTCTCTCCGGGAGTCCTTCCCCATCACTGCGCCCTGCTTGGCCTGTTCGATCAGGTTCTTCAGCTGCTGCACATTGCTCAGTAAAGTATTGGCCATCTCTTCCAGGTAAACCCAGGTGTTTTTGTCCACCTGGTTACCTGTGGGACTGACTCCGCCCACCGAGCCCACCTCCAGTGTTAGCCCCGCCCCTTGGTGTGACAATCCTGCCCCCTGCAGAGAAGAGCCTGGCCCCAGAGTCACTTTGGTCTGAACCGGTTGTGGGGCTACAGCTAAAGCAGGTAAAGCCGTCAACACTAAGGGAGAAATAAACAAAAGAGAAATATATCAGTAAAAGTCCTATACTGTTTATTGTGTCTACTATTTCATATGCAAACATTTCAATTAATCTATGCAGGATATATATGAAAAATCTCCTCAAGTTTTTGTTTTTTCACCTTTTTTCCCCTCAAAGATTTAAATTCAATTTTTTATAATAATAATAAGATTTTCAAGACACAGCCTCGGTTACCCTGGGGCAGACTGACCGAGGTGAGGCTGCCAATCTGTGGCATCGGTCCCTCCAACCACCACCAAAACTCACGCACACACCACATTCAAGGTGGGTGAACTGCCACCATCATGGACACAATGATTAAAAGGTGTTTGTAATGATCTCAAAAGTGTTATGACTTTCATAGTTATGGATAGTGTTAGGATAAATAACTATGCTTATTCTTTGTCTTTGCAGAAACACGAGAGGAAAGGGCTGTTTTCCTCAACACTTGTAAAAATCATACTATTAAATAGATGTTAGTAAATTAGACTGTTTCTAATGTCATGATCTTATCTAAAATTATAAGCCTTGAAGCCACAAGATTGTGAGCGGGCTTGCATCTCCACAAACCGTACTGTTACTTGGAAACAGAAATGTTCCTTTGGCTATAATCTTCTACAGTATAGCATGAAATGTTTCCATCTACATGGAGAATGTTCCAAAGTATGGTTTTAACTTTTAATTTCTATGAAATTGTACAAGTGATGTGCCACCTCCAGAAAGTTACATACTTTGGCTTTAAGCTCTAGTTAACAACCAGCTTAGAGATACCTTAAATTGGGTTTTAAAGCAGTGAACCGTACACCTTGTGAAGAATGAACAGACCTTGAATTCTCTGAAGGGCAATATGTCTCCTAAATAATTGCTTCCATTTAAATAGATTTTTCAGGTCCAATTAATCTATTTGCTCTAGTGTGTATGGAAGTGTGGACCGATCACTGCTCTAATATTAGTGCTTTAATTTTTGCTCTAGTGTGCATCATAGTGTGGATCATAGTGTGGATGGAAGTGTACAGAATCACTGGTCTAATATCATTATAGTCCCCAGAACTTTCCCATCATGCATTTCCTAGTATTGGTGTTTACTGTCATTTTAAACACATTTTTAACGAAATAAAGGTTGAAATATGGCGACTGAAGGTTTCTAGATAGAGAATATTTACATATAAAGTGTATTACAGATGAAAACGGTCACACATGGTCACATTTTTATATAGATCTTTTCCACCTTCAAGGCACTCAAAGCGCTTTACGTCAAGGAACCACTCACCCATTCACACACACATTCATACAGCACTGTACGCAGACACTGGGGGAGAGGCGGGTTAAGTTAAAAATTTTAGTATCGTGACAACACTATCCAACACAACACTATCCACAATGGCAATTATCAAAATACCACTACAATTATTTATAATTTTTTTATAGTCGATTGATCACCATTAGTTGATTAATCACTGCAGCCCTAATTACTTAAACATTCCCCAGAACTTCCCCATCATGCATTTCCTTGTACTTGTGTTTATGTTATTTAATAGTGTCTTAAATCGTTCTAACAGGATGAGTTATATCCACAGATTAGGGCCATTTCTCCCCAAACGCTGTTAAAATGATGAATGAAGCTACTTGTTCCCCGCAGCACTCGTCTGATCGATGGGAGGCTATTTTTAGTATTTCTGTCACACTTTTTCTCATTTTGAAGAACAGAAACTGAAGACAGTCACAGGGAGGAAGATGAAGGGATATTTTTTTTTCCTTTTTTTTTTTATAAGATGGAGGGGTATGTAGGTCACCCAAGTGGACATGCTGACATCACACTCCAGGTGGCTTTTGATTGGTCCATTTTAACAATGCTGAGGAGTCTAAATTAGTCACAGCAAGTACCACACAAGCTGTTTATGTAGTGATGTCTAAAAGTTGCATCACCAATTAAAACTTCACTATGCATGCTTTTAAGTAGAGGGTCTGACATTTTGTTGTTTTGCCTGGACTGTTCCACCAACTGGCTTTAAACTTAATAATTTCCATGGAGACTAGTGTTGTCACGATGTCAACATTTCAAACTAGCTCTTGATGTTATGGAATAGACTTGATATTGAATTGATTCAGATACCATAATGATTATAAAAACAATCTTTCTTTGCATGTTTTTTCTCAATAAAGAAAACCTTATTAAACCTTATGGTTAATTTGTTTCATTAATGACACTTTTCCCTTCTCTCTACTACTATTGGTTATCCTCTGTCATGCTCTGAGTGACAGGTGAATTTAACCAATCACAGTTAAGTCTGAACACTCAGCAGCAAATGGCTTTAGGATGTAACTAAAGCTAATATGTATATAAAGTACATGAATCGTGATAGCTGGAAAATAATGAATGGAAATGCATGAGTACTCCATCACACTACTTCTTTGATAAAGTAGTGGAAGTTTTTCAGGGAAGTAACTAATTCATTTAACTTACTTTTAAAATGTATATTGTTTTTTATCAATAGCATCAAAATCAAGAGAGAAATCAAATCCGCAGTTAGACCCCCCCCATAATGTTAAAACTGTCCAATCAGGAGCAAGTTGAGGGGAGATGATGGATGGTACAGTGAAGTGCAGAGCTGCAGGGGATCATGGGAAATACCCAGGACGTCTCATTAAGAACAGAAGAGCGTATGCTTTTATATGAAGGACAGACCAGACAATTGATCAATGCAATAATGACTTTGAGTTAACTTTCAGCAGAGGTTTGGACACCAGGGAGCAATGTATGTGTCAACATTTATCTTTCTATGTTTAGGAGCAGCATTAGGAAGAAATATAAATGTGATGTAAGTGTATACAATGTAATTCTTAGCCTTTGAGATTTACAGATAGGAGCCATTTTTTCTCTCTCTTCTTGAGGGGATACGGCAACTGCTTTTTTCCATTGAGAAGTTATTGCTTTGTCTGAAACGTTCCACAGTATGGAATTTAACATATCTCCATGTAGAGTAAGAGTGCATGTTTTTCAAGGTGTTCTTAATCAGCAGCATTATTATCTGTAAAAGCAATATTTTATTACATCTGATGTCTACCATTTTTGGACACAAATAGGTCAAAATTTGAATCTTGCATACTGTCCCTTTAACAATGGTCACGAGTCAGGAGTACCTAGCAAGAGGATGTTTGTTCACCTGTGGCGTTGGCGAAGACCTCGGGGGGTGTGTCCAGAGCAGAGGGTTCTCCAGATGATGCACGTTCAAAACTCAAAGTTCCTGTTGTCGTGGCGATGTGCCCGGTGGGCGTGACTGTGACTGAAAACACAACAGAGAATCATGTGGACAAATGAGGGATTACACCGTCTAACAGAGAATTATCTAATAATACAACAAATAAGAGGAATGGAACTAGAGTTATATGATATGGAATTATGGGCTTTTAAATGTGTTAAAGAAGAACTATTGTACTTGTGTCTGCTATATAGTCTATGACACAAATCTGGACTTGAACAGGATCAAACCAAATCTACATAAAAACTAAAAATAAGATTAGTGATCACAGCCTTACATGTTCCTGGAGGGAGAGTGAGGCTCTTTGGGACGGTAAGTTCTTTCTTTTGGGGAATGACCGGAGGATCGCCATCTTTCTTCCTCCTTTTGTATGGGACAAACAAACGAACTGGACCGCCCTGAAAATACAGAAAAAACAATACGATGAAGAGACACTTTACATTCATGTCATTTCATCTGTTTACAATAATATAACATAAGTAAGGAGCAGAGGAGCAAACTGTGTAACGCACTGCTCCGAGTTGTTTAATCCGCTCATACCATGGTCCCACCAATTGAAAATAGTTCACTTTTAAACATGACAACGTTTTGCCTGTCCATGGATGTTCAAAGCATTAGTAATTTCTGTTTTAGTTGAAGCTAGTCCCTCCTAATAGTAGTTCATTTGTTTATCTGTTACTGTGGTGATGCTCACAGTGATAGTGATACAGGATTAACTGATTGCTGGTTGCAGTTATACAAAAATAATGCACAGTAGTTAGCCTTAGAATTCTCACTGACCGTCGTATAACATATAATATAGCATGTAACAACTAATATAAATATATAGATATAGAAAAATATTCATGGGTTTCAAGCTATGGCAACTGTCCTCCCTGGTCAGCAACTTCAGCAAATTCAAATCAGGTGTAAATGACCATCACGCTGTAACCTGTCATAAGCATCTTTCCTATGATGTTTATCTTAGTAATGTATTGTTGTGCCACACCATACCATACAACATCTCCATAGTTTCATCATACCATAGTTTAAATCAAACTCACCAAAATTATTTGTTCTGATTCAATCTGCTCCCCTTCCTTGGCGCACTGCAAAGGGGAAAAAAAGAGAGAGAAAAACACAGACACGGTCAATGTTAACACAGTTTGGATTCATTAATTGATTGAATGGATATTTTAGATCTTATTAGCTTTGACATGGGAATAGATAAAATTCACATTACATTAAAATGTATGTTTTACATAAGAAGTCAAACAAGGAATCAATGGTGAAAGGCTGGCGAGAATGCATGTTTTGAGATGACAATGCTCGCTAACACAATATTAGTCTTAGCTGTAGAGATGCACTAATTTCAAGACTTTCTTTAAAAAAATGTTCTATAATTAAATAATGTCATAATGCGGAATGTTCCAGCCAAAGCAGTCACATATCCATGGAGACAAGTTGGATGGCAGGTCCTCCACCATTAAAGTTACATAGTGCACCTTTAATACTGAAGTAGACTCACTAGAATTATGTCGTCACAGCATGAGGCACAAGTGCAGGAGGCCGCGTGAGGGACCAAGATACGATCCTAAAGAAACACACAGAAGAGACAAACAAAATAAGTAAGTGCATTTGACCCATTCTTCTACATCACTGGGCAACTTAACTGTTCTTCATTCATATTTCCAGGTAAACCGTTTTATTACTTGATTACTGCATGGTCCTGTTTAGGTGTTTGATTTTCAAGAAAAAGGTGAGAGTGACTAACTGAAGAAACTGTTGGCTAATGCTAGCTAGCTTATGACTGTAATTTTATGTGTGAGACTTGTTTAACAACACAAATCAGCTCACATACTGTAGTTCCAATTACATCACTTGTTAAAACAAAGCTCAGATTAAAGTCTAACTTGAGTAACAGAGCTTCAGACAGAGTAGTGCCTACAACTGACATCACACCCCCAGGGAATGTTGATGACGTCAGCTGCACAGTATCAACAGGATAAAAGAGGAACATGCAAATTCTACTAAACCCTCACACAGTACTTTGTTTGGTGGAGTTTTATGCAATTCAGTAGAACATTCCTGGCAAAACAACATCATCATGGAGAAAAGGAGGTCTGGATCCTCCACCTAAAAATACTTACATCATGTTGCTCTAATGTGGATGTTTGTGTTTTACTGTACTTTTGATACTTGCTGGAGCTGCAGTAATCTAATAATTTCCCTTGAGCATAAACAAAGTATTCATCTTTTATGTATTGGCTATGTTTTGATCATTATCTCATTAATGGAGTTACCAGATTTTTAAAATGTCATATAAACAGTTACAGTGATTAATCTGACTTCTTTCTGAATGTTCACACGTGTGCAGGTTTTGCCGAGGAAAAGTATGCAAAAAAACTACTGTGGCAAAGACAAATTCAAAGAGAAAATATTAAAGATTGAAAGAGTAATTTTGAAATTAATTATATTGTGCTTTCCAAATGCAACAGTAACTAATAATCCACAGATTAAACAACACATGTCCCTAGTTGTTTTAATGATTAGATTTCTTTTCTGCATATAAACATACACCAAAAATCGGATTTAATTACTGAGTTATCTAATTATTAAGGTTATTTCATTTTCACTGGCCTTGTAAATGTACCTGTATGAGGCAGAGCAGTGGTCTTCCTGCGTATCGGATGCTCCTCTTCCAGTCTTTGCTGCTGGCTCGTCCGGCCAAACCCTCGAACTCTGTGGGAGTGTACCACTGCTGGTTGTGTTTGATACATCGCCCTTTGCCTCCTGTGCGCACAATCCATCAAAAAGTTTATTCCCAGCATCACAGCAGCTGGATAAAGTTGCAGCTGGATAGAGTGTAGCGGTGGGATGAAAAGAAATGTATCTGAAGTTGTGGAAAATGACCAAAAACATGACCGAGAACTATTAAAAAAGGCTGCAAAAAGAACACAAGAAAATGTACATGTTCTTCTCTCTCTTCATAAAAAAACTAAATCTAAAGAAATACAGACATTTCACATGAATCCAACTATTATTGGGATAATCCATCCAATATACTGAGATACTGTAAATATTAAATCCTACTCTTTGTTTAGAGCAAAAATTTAACTGTATACCATATTATATGACGGGACCAAAAGTAGTTTAAAAATCTGACACATTATGCAGTGACATAATTTTATTTGAAAAATGTTCTTCAACATTCTGACTGGGCAGCAGCATAACAGACAAAATGTGTTTCTTTTTTTTTTGTCCTGATTTTTGTCCATGGAATTATTGTTTTCGCCCCACAATAATTACTTTACCAACACACAGAATCAGAAGCATGTTATTTAAAGAGAGAAAGGTTCAGTTCAACTTTGTCTGATCCCAAAGTCTGTATCAGTGATGGCTCTGAGCGTGAGTCTGATACTTGTTGACTTGATTTTCTTGTTTCAGATGTCAGGTACATTGTATATTTTTATTAAACTGTAGGAGCTTTTTCACATTGAAAATGTGTTTTGAGCTCTTACAGGAGAAAATGTAATTACTGCCACTCATGTAATGTTTCCACTCACTCAAAAAATGTGAAATGTTGTGATGTCATCTATAGCTCTATCGCTGGTACCTGATCCGAGCCTGTTCTTGTAGAGGATGCCGCTGGTCTCTCGACAGCGCACAGGCAGCTCGTTGTTGTACACTGAAGGGTCCCAGTTGTATTTGGATCCAGAGGGTTTGTCCTGAGGCGAGAGCGGTGTGGAGGGTGTCTGTGCACCAGACGGGCACACTACAAGAGAAGGATGTTGCATCAATTTTTTATTTGATTTCACATTTTCTTAATGTAAAAATAATTAAACAAATAATTATGACTTTTAATAATAAGGTTCAGCCACACTGACAGATGCCCATGGAGCATAACAAGAACTGATCTGAAACGTGCATTATGTAATTTTATACATCTTATTATGAATGGACTTGCCTCTCCACAGATCAGACCTGTAACCTATCTGCTTGTCTCCATGGACGTAGATAGGTTGTCATACTGTGTGACATTTCTAAAATAGATGCCATATTGTGGAACAAATGCAATAATATCTCCATGAAGATATTGGACACCTACAGGACATGATTTATCTGGGATGTATTTAAAGCTATTTTCATCTATTAAAATGCAATAACATCACCTATTGATCTCTTACTAAATATTTCAAACTTTTCAAACCCCATTTATTCATTAGCATGTACTTAACCTAGTTTTGACCATTTTTCATGACAGTGATTTAAAAGTAGAACATTTCACCCCCTAATTTACATATTCTACACAGTTTAATGTGCTCTGCCCTCAAGTCTGCATGTGTGAAGCAAACTCCAGGGAAAAGAGATATTTTGGTGGTAGTTTTCAGACCTGGAGCGATGGCGGAGGAGGATTTGAGTCCAGCCGCCTCCACGATGCTGCTGTCCGTGTGCACTACGATCAGAGTCGCCTTTTGGTTCAGGCCCTCACCGAGCTGCAGTGTGCGGCCGCTCTGGAAAAACAGGCAAACAATTTAATAAACACACACGCTCTGATGAACATACAGAATACTGATTGATTTAGGAGGGATGAGAATTGGGATATTTATTTTAACTAATATCAATATTTGATATCTAGTAGCTACTGTGTCCAATAAGTGATATAAAAAATGTCTACTACATAGCAAGGCTCACAAATTTATGTGAAGTTATAGTGAATTTCACAAATGAACTTTTCACTTTTGTAAAAATAATGTATTTATTTACATTTATTTGCATTTATATGGGACATAAAATAATTTGCTGTATGATTGTGTAAATATACAACCATGTTTTTAGCCTAACTGCTTTTATATTTACTCATTAGTTTGTTCAAAAAGAAAAAAATCAGATTCAATGAGGACAAACGGGGAATGTCACAGACACACAGAGACTGGGGCAGCTTAGAAAAAATACTGGTTCCATATACTGGTAACATTTTCAATATCGGACACGTACCAAAAAGCCCTCCATTATCAGTCACACTGATTTTAGAACCAATGCATATCCCCTGTCCCTAATCAAAATCAGAATCAAATGAGTGTAAGTAAAAATATCACATGAAAGCTCAAAAGTTCACTATGTAACCTTTCTGGTCTTTGGTCTGTGAAGATGTTATAGATTTGCCTATGTTCCACAGTACACACAATTAATTGTGTTGAGTGCATGGGTGATTTTTCTTTCTTTAAATAATAATAAATAAATAAATGCATGGCAACCAGTGCAGCAAGCACTGTTTTTATAATGCAACAGAATGTAAAAATATTACAAGTATACAGAATACTGTACTTTAATTCGACCATCTAACCAAATAGAGTACAAAATACATTTTAATGCAGATATTTGGTATTCTGTAACTAAATACACTTTCAAAGCATTCCTCCGAACACTGATTATGAATAACGCTGCGTATGATAAGGTGCTGAAAGCTCTTCGCTCCCCCACTGTGGCTGTTAAAGGCAATAACCCACCAGCACATGTTCAGGAAGACTCCCTGAGGTTGTTGTGGTGAAAACATTGTCATCTGCCCCATGGACACCGGACACAGACACAGCAGTCACCCGTGCCACCTCTGTCAACAAAGAAAGCAACAAAATGAGACCAGTAACCAGCAAATATTTGAAAATATTTATAGTGTCACGGATTACTTTATCAGTTTGACAGGGAATATTACAAAATTGAAAAGAAATTAGTAATCTGTTTAATGCAGAACCTTATGTCAATGCTTTAAACTCAGATTTGGCAGTATCAGGTATCCCATGCACTAGAAGAGGCTATATATTCTTAAGTATTGAATTACTAATATTTGTGGATGGATAAAATAATATAAATAATATGAAGATAAATTGTGCTTATTTATTATAATGTCATGTACATTGAAGTATATTGAATTAGATTTTGCACATTGGTTATGTTAACATGCCCACAAAAAATCTGACCATTATCTGATTTCTGGAGTAATCAGATATTGAAATGTGATGTAAACAGTATCTGATATGAATAATCTGATTTTCCTGACTGTTCACATTTGCAGGTTTTGACAAGGAAATAATTATGCAAAAAGAGCAAACAAATGTGGCAAAGACAGAAATGAAAGAGAAATCTTGGCCAGGACTTCCTTGAAAAAGAGAAAAAAATAAATACATTTATTCTACTTCGTTTTTCAAATACAACTGTTATTCTAAGGTATCCATTGATAAACACGTGTCCCAGGTGTTTGAAGATTTCCTTTGAGCATGTAAACACACACACACATCAATAATCAAATATAATCACAGAGTTCTCTGATTTCACTGCCCATGTAAATATACTCAGTGAATCCTTGTGTTTTGCTGCAGCAGCGCCCCCTAGCCTTCCCCTGGTGTAAGCTGCATGTGTTGACAGTGATGGTGGCTAATGCTAACTAGCTCTGAACCCTGGGCCTCGCCTGCAAACGCCGCCTCGGCCTCGTCTGAGTTCTGCAGGGACCCGGCTCCTATGTCGAGGTTTCCCGGCTCCATCGCCTGTGCCTCTGCCTCCGACTCCGTGTCCGAGCCTATCCCCGGCGGCCCGTGGATCGGCCCGGTAAGGGGCGGTTCATCCAGCCCGAGCGCCTTCGTGGCCGAGTCGGCTTCGTCCATTCTTCCGACGCACGACAAAAGCCGAGCGGAGCCGAGCCCGCGAGCCCGAAGTGTGCCGAGGCTGCACGATGCGAGCACACGCGGCAAGCAGCCCAAAAACTTCACAGAGCACACAAATTAAGGTTTACACTGGCAAGTGACGTTTAAATTAGATAATATATGTCTAATAAGCGTGAAAACAAAGCACAAAGACACGCACACACGTTTACCGTTTGTGCCTCAAATGATGAGCCGAGGACTGCCGACAAATCACGAGTCGAGCCGAAGAGACACAGTGACCCCAGCGGCCAAAGAGGGAACCCACTATTCACAAACAAGAAAAATGTTTATGAATGCATTATGGGGTGATTTATCTTTATTAAAAAAGCTAAGCTATCTGTCTATCCCTTTATCGCACAATATGTTTAAACAGTATATTAAATAGTTCAGGGGATTGAGCAGTAGGCTCCTTAAACCTTCATATGAATTACAAGTAAAAATATGTAGCAAAAGTTTGACATTTTATTGAATACAAAATTACATCCAGATTTTAATACTATGTTAATCTTGTTACTTATAAACCACAGCCTAGTGACAGTTTTGTATACTGTACCATAAGAAAATAAAAGTATAAAATCCATACATTTCTTTATAAATTAAATATAGGTCTTTTTATATGGCGTTAGTAAACAATTGTGTGCATTTACTATGTTGGGTTCTGCACTAAAAAAACAACAATTTTGACTTAAATAACATGAACTCAAGCAATTCGCTGTACATTTTAAACCAGATTAGAATAATAATCTCCACTTTTTAAACAGTAATCAATAAATCTCTATCGGGCAACTATCTACAACACAGGATGGGAATATTGGGTGCTTGACTACCATGGAAGACAAACCAATTTTATCGTAACACATAATCAACAAACATTAAAATAGAACAAAGAATTATCAGTAACTCTTAGTAGACATAAATATATATATTGGCTATAGACATTAAGAATTAGTTTGGAATAGACTTCTTCAAAGATATGTATTCAAATTGGTCTAGCCCAAGTATTCATGTGGTGTCATATGGATTAATCATGACTCATATAGTTCTGGTTTAATTCTGACTTAAATCTGGCTCTAACTCTGGTCCTAGTCTCATACTATCCTTTTTTAGACCTGTTTTAGTCCACCTGCCACATGAATCAAGTCTAAAAATTGGTCTTCCTTAATACTTACACTCCCTCAATGAAATTGTGCGTTCTTCTTGTTTGATGCAATCTTAGTTTTTCCCATTCACCAACATTGGATTCAGAAGCCCTTTAACTACTCATCTTAATATGGACCATCCAACATCCTGTATCCCTGCATTTGCACTTTAATAAATACAAAATGTTAAGTGTCTGTTTTTAGTAAGTCAATTTCTTGTCAGCGCTGAATCCTTATCACAATATAATACAATATGAAGAATACGACGACCAGTCCGATGGAGATGTAGCAAAGGAGACGCCGATTGTCCCGACTCGATCGAACCATAGTTGAAAAACGTTTCACACTTCCAGTTAGAAGACCAGTGGCACTCATGAAGTTTGAGTCCTGTAGAGGGATAAGTACAAAGAATAAATGACACAGTGATATTTGGTATATGATATTAGTGGTCTTATTACTTCAGAAGTCAAACTTTCATCTTAGCAATTTGGTTTAGTCTTGCTTCAGTGCTGAATTAGCTTTTGATCAGCAGGAGTCTTTTTTTAGGACAAAATTAGTCCTGGTTTAAGTTTGGAAGAGCTGATATACATTTTGTATCAGTTATGATTTAATGATAAATTCTACCTAAAGTATCTTACCATGCCATCTAAATAATCATTCTGATCCTCTGTCTCTTGGTCGATGTCATAAGCCAACTGCAAGAGACACAAAGTTAACACAAAATTACCTTTAAAAAAAAAAAAGTTATTCTTTGCAAAAAGCTTTAGGCTTACAGATTTCAATCTTGAAACTTTAGCTGACAAGTTTTCTGCCATTCGTTTGTTCTCAGCATCCAGCATGTCCTCCACAGAGCTGTGGCCTAAAAGACAAAGGCAAACATTTTAACACAGGATAATATGGTGAACTGAAACTGCTTATCTTGACTAAAATGTTCCACAGAATGGCATCGAATTTCAATGAAGACAAGCAGATGATGATACTAGGCCACCAAATTAGAAGTCAGATCTGTGGTGGGGCAATTCCACTCACAGTAACAATGATTTTCAGCATCTGTATTTGGACAAATGCAAAATAAATTTTTAATAGCACTATGGGACAACAGAGAAAGAGCTCCTCTGCTTTTACAGGAATAATTTACAGAAAATGTTTTAACCAGGTAAGTTATTAAACAAGGGAAGGTGTAATTGTGCTTTATCGATTTCATGAGAAGTGGTTGTCATAAAATAAACAATTTAAAAAGTTGTTAAGTAATTTAGTCCCATTTTGTAAATTAAATGCCAAAACAACGGCGAGCAAAAAGCTGTTGGCATTAGCCAGGAATCTTCCCAAGTTCAACAAAACAGATTATTACAGAGTTATTATGATTATATATTTGGCTTTGTGATAAAAGTCAGAAAAATAATTACCAGTACATTACACTGTATGTACAACTAGCACTAAAAACGAAGGAAAGAGCCAAATCAGCCAAAATGTCCGAGTAGGAACTGCACAGGAAACATCATTTTACTGTACGTTAGCTTAGTGTTATTACAATATTGATTAAGGGGTAAAATAGGTAAAAGGAAGTAAAATTTGACAAACCATTTAAAGACGACATAACAAAATATCTTCACAGTTGATGGTATATAGTTACATAGATACCATAATACGTACTAAATACCCACTACTAATTAACTGACGTTTTGATAAAAAAACAAAACAAAACTATTTACTCATGCAACCAGGTTAACAGAATTGTACGTATCTATCTATACAGTAGATGTGATTAAATTCGAGTTATTTAAAAGTGAATACGTGTCGCAGAGAAACTTGCCTCTGTTCCAGTCCGCCATGTTTGCGAGTGACGTATACGTCCGTGTCACGTGACTTTTTGTTTGCGGAAATCAAAGCATCTTCAGAATTTGGTCCTTTGCTTCCACCTACTGTCCTGGAAAACTAAAGCAGTGCAGATCCTGAGATTTATAGAATATTTCAAAATGTAAAAATCTAAACGTATTCATTTGCAGAAAAGCTGTGTCTAATTGTTATTGAATTATTGAATTGAAATATTATTCAAGTTACTTAATCTGTCTCAGAAGGACAATTAGGAGTGCATTACATGTCAAATATATAGTTGTACAAGAAAATTGGTTGACTGATAGAATAGATAATTTATCAATTCAATCAGCTCCCACAGTTTAAAACAAAATGAAATTATTGAATTATCAGCTCATTTCTTATTAGCATAAACAATAAATCACATCCCATGCTGCCCATATATTCTGGGGAGTCTATGGTGGCAGTGGCACAAACAATGTTCATTTAAATAATCTAATCTATAAATCCTATTTATTATCTACATGTTTACTCTTTAAGCAGTCATTTTTCTCAGTAAAGTTATTTTTTAATATTTATGATATTTTTTTTTTATTTTTTTGTGTGATTTCGTGATGCCAATGTGCAGTGCAGGTAGTTTTTGGAGTGTGAGGGAGGATTTTAGACTATAGGAGAGCACCATAGTCTACTCTATTAATAGGAAATACTGGACATATTTCAAAAAAAAAATCTTTCTAAAAATAGAGAAGAGATCAAAAAGATAATATGTCTGATTCCACAGTACATGCTCTGGTGTGGCAGCAGTTCAAAGGTCACAGTGTTTGAAAACAGACAATGATATCAGTGCGTTTGTGTGTGGTTTTGTGAGTGCGTTTAATCCCACGGCGCTGCTTGTCTTAATCCACCTCGTCACGCTGCCAGAGCCTCCTGCGACGTGGCTCAGGAGGGGCAGAGTGTTTTATTCAACATACTCACAGTCAGCTGAGGTTAAACTAGGCCAACACATATGCAGTAGTTACAAGAGTTGCTTGTCTCATGGGGACTGCTGTTTACAACTGGTACATATGATAGCTATGTTGTTTATCTTTTTAAATATTTTTTCTTTTGTTTTTATTATTTTTGTAGGGCTGTTGGCGACTAAAGAAATTCTTGGTCGAGTAAAGACTTATCCTGTGCATTAATTAGTCAACTAAAAACGGTCATGGCATTAGCAAACGCCTTCAAATCTTTCTCCATGATTTGACTATATATTTGACACAAATTGCACCAACAAGACAAGAAAAGTACTCATAAATTGTGTTTGTAAGCATAATAAATTCACAATTCACTCACAAATTTCAAGACAATCCAGCCAATGCTTTTTAATTTCTGCTGTGGCCCATATAAATTCTTATCATTTTAGTCATTAGTCAACCCCTCTTCTGTTTTAATGTTAATTTTATGATGATTATTTGTGATTATTTATGTTTTGACTTTGAATTGCTTTGTGTATGAATTGTGCTACACAAATAAACTTGTCAGAATCAGAATCCTTTTATTGCCATCGTTTGGGAACACAGTTCACACGGAGTTAAAAAAAAGATATGCTTAAAAATCAAATACTTAAAGGTAGAAAATATATACAACAGCAGCATCAGAACAACAGTGCAGACATGACTTATTAAAGTGGCCGGTGTTATAATGTGTCCAGTTTTGTGCAAATATTATAAAGTGTTCATGAGACAAATGGCAGAGGTGAAGAAACTGTTCTTATGACGAGAGGTTCTGGTCCCAATGGACCGTAGCCTCCTGCCAGAGGGAAGTGGCTCAAATAGTCCATGTCCAGGGTGAGAAGTGTCAGCTGCTATACGGCCTGCTCGCCCCCGAGTCCTGGAGATGTACAGGTCCTGTAGAGATGGAAGGCTGCAGCCAGTCACCTTCTCAGCAGAGCGCACAATGCTCTGCAGTCTCTGTCTGTCCCTGGCAGTGGCCCCAGTGAACCACACAGTGATGGAGGAGGTGAGGATGGACTCAATGATGGCCGTGTAAAACTGCACCATCATCTGGACAGGCAGCTGAAGAAATGCAAGCTGTCGGTTTGATGGGCTTTCTTGATGAGGGAGCTGATGGTTGGTTCTCACTTGAGATCCTGGGTGATGCAGGTGCCCAGGAAGCGGAAAGAGTCCACAGTGGTGATGAGGGAGTCCGTCAGGGTGAGGGGAGGCAGGGGGGCTGTGACTTTCCTGAAGTCCACGATCATCTCCACTGTCTTCTGGGCGTTAAGCTCCAGGTTGTTGCTGCTGCACCAGGATACCAGCCGGTCCACCTCCCTCCTGTAGGCAGACTCATCGCCGTCCGAGATGAGTCCAATGAGGGTGGTGTCATCCACAAACTTAACCAGTTTAACAGAGTCGTGGCTGGAGGTGCAGCAGTTGGTGTACAGGGAGAAGAGCAGGGGAGAAAGTACACAGCCCTGTGGAGGTCCTGTGCTGATAGTCTGAGTGTCCGAGACATTCTTCCCCAGCTGTACGCCTTGCATAATTGTCTTGCCTTGCATAATTCAAAATTTGGTAGACTAAAACTATCGACCGATGAACTGACTAAACAATACATTTCTAGCAGCCCTATATCTTTGCAGTGAATATAGTACATTTGAATGCTGTTCTTAAGACCATCATATGAGAAAATATAATTTAGCTTACACATTATAGAGGACCAAAAAGTTTTATAAATCAGTTGGTGTTGCAACAATTAATTGGAATAATTGTGAGTTAACTGTTAAAATAATTATAATTGTACTTTGACAATTGTTATTGTTATCTGGACTATATAGACTAAAATATGTGCCAAAAGTCCTTTTATAACAAAAACAACTGCAATATTGAGCCAAAATATCAAAAAAGAATAAACAATTTGTTATCTTAAATTTCTCTATTTAGAAACCTTTAGTCACCAAATATCATCTTTTATTTGATTAAAAAAATGACGACTTGTCAGCTACTAAAATAATAGTCAGTTTGCAGCCCTAGTTTCAGTCACATAACTCACACCTGTTTCCAAGGACTTTTCAAGGACTTCAGAAGATATTTATTTTTGTTGCCATGGCATCAGCAGCCCTGGGTAAGATGCCACCTCAGTGAGAGAAACACAGGGATATTTTGTGGTTTGCTAATTCTGACAATCAAATTACAACATTTGTTTGTGATAAATCCAGGAACAATACATTTTATATCTATGTGCTGTTATGCAGGTTTGTCCCAAGAATTGAATTTGATATGTGTAATCCTGGTTAATTTTCTTTAGTCCCCTCATAATGAAATGACTGTGACTTTGGTGTAAGTGTAATTGGCTTTAGATCAAGGATGCTGTGGGTTTCATTGATTTCTGAGTTAACTTGATGTTACGATGTGAAGCGTGCACATCAATCTGTTAGTTAATCCCAGATGTAACCTTTATTCTTATTGCCACAAATCAGTCACCTTCTAGCACTGATAGAGGAGGTTTGATAGATGTAACTCAGCATTGAATAGGTTTATAGGTTAGGTGTAGGATAAGGTTAGAGGACTGTGCCATATTCTGATGTAGGTGAATGGCTGTAGTTTACTTACTGTGCTGTGAATAAATCTGATAGTTTTTCTGAATCATTTTGATATATTTACCTAGGGCTGGGCAGTTACAGTTTTTCGCAATAATAAAGGAAACTATGGTGGCCCCCTATAGTCAGATTTTTGCCCCCATAGTTTTAAAACAATCAAACAAAACAAAACAAAAATATGGTCAAACTAATTACACTTTATTCCTTTAGTATAGTCTAAACATAGAGAAGTAACTATATCTCATCTGTATATAGTCATTTTTTTATCAGCCGAGGCAAAAATACATACCGGTAAGTATATAAATATCCATAGATTGTATTGAAAACTGCAGTTAATTGAATTTTAGTTGAGATGGAGATTTAATCATATCTAATCATCAATGAAATGCTAGGATGTTATTAATGGAGAGGTCTACAGCCAATTGCGTCAATAAAAGTGTGTAATTTGGAGCAGAGTTCAGACTTTGGAGAAAAAATTCTGCTATTGTGTTATTTGGCTGATCAGTCTTGCTTATGGCCATGAAATCAATATTGCATAAATTGTTTTTTTTGTGTGTGCTAATTGGCACTGATGAAAAGTCTTGTTTATGTTAATTAAAGTTGCATTGAAAGACATATATCTGTATTAATATGAAAAATAAAAATTGCGATGGATCATAATTATGATATTTTTTTGCAATATTATCCAGTCATAATTTGAGTCTATTCATGGTTTTCAACTTCCTGTTATATGCAACTTTTTGAGGACTTTTTCCTTATTCAAAAGATATAAAATTTTGCATCATTCCAAAATCCATGGATATGTTTGCGATGAGTGCAAATAATTAGCTCATGATTTTAATACTTGGACAAAATGTGTCTGTTTTAGTTTGTTACTCCCATCTCTGCACACAGGACTGCTTTGTTGCTGAGGAAGTTGTCCCATGTTGCTAGGTGCCTTTTGTTTATGTCTCAGAGTCAGATCTGATTTAGACCAATGGAAACCACTTTACTTTAACCCAATTGCTCAGTGATAATGGGTAGTCTTGCCAGCAGCGTTGATTGCACAGACAGAAGCTGGGTCTCGCGAGCTTTGACCTGTCGTGGATGCCTGGCTCCACTCACACACTGGTATTGTATGGAGCAGCAGGAGCAGTCCCCAAGCGCGCGCTCTACCACAGATTGTCTAATTAGATTAACTCAGGCTTTCCTCAGATAAGCATTCAGGCAGCTCTTGTTTGTTCGTCCCATGGAGCCATTTCGACTTCTCTCTACCTAAATGCCGCATTGAATGAAACACAAAAACTCTTCTCTTAGCTTTTATTCACTGGAGAAGGTTTGAGACAATCTGGACCCGTTGTTATGGACTGTTTTTGTAGATCCCTCTGATGCAGCGCACTGTAATCGGACTGCTTCTAATACCACCTGCTAAAGGAGCCATGGGGGAAGTTTGTGTGAGTACGCCCTCCTCTTTCTCTACAATACAATGTAATGGTCAGTCATGTGCATTCAGTTCAGTGTTTGTACCACTCAAATTTTATCATCACTTTCTTCAAAAATAGACTTATATTCATGGATTTCAGAATTACATATTAAAAAAATAAATACTGTTGCCATAGTGATTAACAATTTAAAACCTAATATTACATCTTTTGAATAGGGAAAAAGTCCTCAAAATGTTGCATGTCATTTACAGCTGAAACCCATGAATTGTTGTACATAATGTTAGTCCTGCATTGATTTTCTGTGAATTCTCTACATGTTACTGTATTATTACTGCAATAACACAATTGGATGAACTAATGACAATAAATAACTGAAGTATTGGCACTGGTGAAGTAGTAGCAGTAGAGGATATGACTTCTGTTGGTTGCTCATATCGGTTGCGTTACTCCCATAGCGGCTGCTCTCTACAGATTAGGCCTGTGACTGATTGACATAGATTACAGCTGAAGGTGCGCAGGTCACAGCCTTTGGGATAAAATGAAGGACCTCTCAGATGAGGATGAGGGTGGGACTCTGTGGTGACTCTGTGAAGCAGTAAACACATTTTGTTAGTGTTCTATTGGTGCACTTCAAATATTTCCAATGAAAACCTTTCGGGACAAAGTCAAGAGCTATTTCTGTCTTATCTGGAGCATTTACACAACGCCTGAATACAAGTTTAATTTAGTGTTTATACCACAGGTGATCAGTGCACTGTCGCTAAGGTTGGACTGTCACTGTTGTTCGGAAGGTTTGGGTTTAAGGAATTCTGATAACCTCAATCATAAAAGTGAAGTTAATAATCTAATCATAATTAGTTCTGTAGGCAAAAATAATGGTTATTTTGTGCGTTAATTTCTCTAAACTTCACCTAATCAAATCTGGAACTGGACAAAACACAACGACTACAACTGGAAAGTCACCTAGGACAACTAGAGTAGCTGCAAATTTAGTTATTAGATCATCATCACTGCATTTTTGACAAATACTTTAACATGGGACTGGGACTAAATCATGGTTAAATCAAGGGCTAATTTGTCTGTTGTAATGTTAGGTTTTTGGCATTTATGATACTATTCACACAAATGTTTTGATTTTTTTGACCAGTATCGTGATTTGATTTGTGTTATATGTTTAAAGTTGGATTCTGTGCAGGCTGCACATTGTAAACAACTGAAGAAGCATTGACATTTGAGAGAAGCCTGAAATACCAACTCATAAACAAATACAACAGTCCCATGAATTTCAGAACAAGTCAGAGGTAGAGGTCAAAACTATAGGAACAATTTTTAGAAGATTTTAAAGGTCAGTTTTTCTATATAAACAGAAAATTTGGCTCTTTGCACAAGACATTCTATTATCATAAAAACTGCAGCTTTTATGTTTTAATAATTGTTCCAAGTCAAATTATGATTTTGATTTTTATAGCGATACTAACTGAAACCCTTTTTCAGATTCTCTACAGAGCCGCCTCTTTTAGAAGCAGCCAATAAGTCGAGGAACGAGACCAAACGTAAAAATGTCAAACTCCTTCCGTGGGTCCAAAGGCAGCGGGCGACACAAGTCCCACCATGAGCCCAACCAGCACATGGCTGAGACTGCTGGGTCCTGCAGCATCAAGGAACTGAGCTCTCTCATGGAGCTACGAGGAGTGGAGGCCAAAGAGAGGATCGAACAGTTATATGGAGATGTGAACGGGCTGTGCTCACGGCTACGCACCTCTCCCACTGAAGGTACACATACAAGTTTTATCGATATTTTGGTGGGTTTCAGGTGATATCAGCAAGCCTAAGCTCCAATAATGTTTTTACAGGGGTGCAGGTAAAAAGAATTTTGTTAGAATGCTGATGTTTGTTGTAATATAGTGAGGTCAGGTCTAGTGACTAATAGAAATGATCAGGTTCAACGTTTGTGCATTTACCTCAATTCAAAAATCTATTCTATAATGTGATGATGTCATACTCTCAGATGAGGGCAAGAGACAGTTTTCCCTGTTGATTACATTGTACTTTACTATAAAATATCCAAAAGATAAATTCAATATAGAACAAATGAAATTTGCATTTTAGTAGTAGCAATATTCCTTTTAGCTCCCCCCATCTGTATTAAACTCAACATTTCCTATCCTCAGAGCATAATTGCCTTAGATTAGAGAAGATTTCGTGAAAATAAGATGTCAATTAGATGACTGGGATGGTTTGTGTTTGTCTGGCTGTAAATACATTTCTGGCTGAGGACAGACCCAATGACACCTACATATGGAGCATTATCTGGAGAAAAGAATGAGACCGAAAACTCAATTTAGCCAAAAAAACAAACAAAACAGAGTTATACCATCGCTTCACATGATTGTCGGGTTTGCCTTAATCTTTCCAGTGAGAGCAGTAAACAAAGTGTGCTGCCCCTGTGGAGTTAGACAGACTCTTCTCCTATAAATCCCAATGCACTGATTGCGAAAGAGAACACGCAATGAATATTATATAACTCAGTATAGATGCAAACTAACTATTTAAGATTTTTATTCAATGCAGCGTATGTTTCTTTTTACAATATTTCTATACATAGTGATAATATTTTAATTTATTGGGATTTGGACTTTAGGATTGTTTTGTCTTCATTTGTTACTATCATTATATTTTCTGTAAATTGCACTTCACAAGCTCACAACCACATTTTGACCCTTTACTATTGTTTGCATAGGAGTGTAATGGGTGTGGAGGCTATTTGCTGTTGCTGCTTTGTGTTCGCTGTATGTCTATGTCCATTTCCTTCAGAAAGAGTGTGATGTGCCTCGTGATAAGGGCAGATGTTCCTTGTGGAGAGGACAGAGCTCTAAATATAGTGGCTCTGAGTTTGTCTAAGGGTCTATGGTGTGATCTGCAGACTGCTCTAAAGTTACCTCTGACCAGAGGCACCACACAGTCTGACCTGCAGAAGTCTCACTACATGATTTTAACACAATTTAATAATACTTGGAAATTCTGTTATAAATAAATGTGTCTTTCATGTTAACTTCATTCAGTTATGTGCACTTCAGATCCACGTGCAAATGACAGGTTCAACTACCAACTTCAGTAAAAGTGATAGCTTGTTACTTTCCAGAGGTGAGAGGTCACCTGCATGACTCCATTGAAATAGAAGGTTAAAATCATACTTTGGAATATTCTCCATGGAGACAGACACATTTTATGCCACTGTGGAATATTACAGTCAAAGGAACGACATTTCCAATACATAGGGGAGAAGACTTGACATGGAGGACACTTGTGGGGGTTGTATATTTTCTTCCTAGGAGGAAAAATAAGGTCATAATTGTGTTACAGTGGACTGCTTTATCATGTCTGCAGCCTGCCTGTGGTTTACCACTAGAATGACATAAGTGTGCAATAGGGATGCACAATATTGAGAATAAATCTATTTGCGATCTTTCTGACAAGTATTGCGACTAGATTTGTGATATACTGTATGTTAAAAAAGTAGGATTCTGTTCAGACTGCACATTGTAAACAACTACAAGCATTAACATTTAAGACTGAAATATGAGTTGATGAACTAATACAAGAATCCCATGTATTTCAGAGAATTTTCTATGTAAAGACAGGGTATTTTGTTCCTTGCAGAGGACATTCTATTATCTAAATTACTGCATCAATGATTGGGATTACACTGGACTTTACCATGAAATATCAAAAAGGTAAATGCACAAATGTCAAACCTGATCATTTCAATCAGTGACTAGACCCAAGAAGTCACTATTACAAAAAACACTACAACAATATAAATTTTAGCTGCCCCCATCTGTATTAAATATTACTGATACTTTCCAGCTGGTGTCATCAACATCTCTGGGGGTGTGATGCTAACTGGAGGCACTGCTCTGTCTGAAGCTCTGTTCCTCAAGTTAGACTTTACTCTGAGCTTTGTTTTAACACAATTATATGACCATAAAGAACTGACTTAGTTGAAGCTCTAACAGGTGAGATGAAGTCCCTCTCACATAACATTACAGTCACAAGATAGCTAGCATTAGCCAACAGTTTTTCATTAAGTCACTCCAACCTTTTTGTTGAAAATCAAACAACCAAAAAGGACCATGGATGCTCGTACTGACCACAGGCTTCTGAAAATATTGTTTAAATGTTGTTTAAATCCATTTGGTATATTTTCTTGAGTTTGCTTTTTTGGCGGTATTTCCTTATGCGTGCATTGTGTCACCATGGCAACTGCTGAATATTCTGCAAAAGACATACATGCAGATGTCCTCCCCCAGCATGATGTTACTACAGAGTATAAATATAAATTTTAGCTGCCCCCGATCTGTATTGATTATTATTGGTCGATAGAATGTTGTGACGCAATTGACCCAAACAGAGCTGAGTGCATTTTGTGGAATAACATTAATAAATGACATCAGGACGCATGTTGTTTCTCCACCTTTTCCCACCTTGTCCTCATCTTGAACTTCTGGCCTCTGTGAAGTATTTGGTCAGGCCTTTGACATTTATCTTCTTATCATTTATTCATCTTCTCTGTCCATCTTGAGTGCGCTCAATAAACTGTGTATTCAGTTTATCGCCCCCTGCTGACACAGAGCAGTGAAATGTCAGCAGCAGCTTGAAATCAGCTGAAAACCCCTCACACTGTGCCAGCGCCCCGTGTTTCTGTCTCAGGCACATTCATTATCCCGCATGATCCTCTCCCAATCTTATAAACACTGTCAAAAGGGAGAGAAACACTGTGGACAACCAGAACATTCATTATGCTAAATGTGCCTATAAATGTCTTGATCGTGGTTTATAAAGGTGCAGAATCATCAGCTGTGCATTGCAATTTATTGCAGTTTACTGTTCGTGTACAGTAGTTTTCTAGAGGACAATCATCAAATGAATTTCAGAAATGACTGTTTATATGCATTTATGTATGTATATATATATATATATATATATATATATATATATATATATACACACACACACATATATACATACATTATATATATACACACACACACATATATATATACACATACATTATATATATATATATACACACACATATATACATACATTATATATATATATATATATATATATATAGAGAGAGAGAGAGAGAGAGACAGAGACAGAGAGAGATATAATATATATATAGAGAGAGTCCTCAAATATTGCATATAACTCAAAGCTGAAACCCATGAATGTCACCACCTTCAGTTCATATATTTGTATTTATGTAAATTGTTACATTTTCTGCCTGTACAGTGATATTTAACATACATTTTTGAGATTAAAACCAGGATTAGAACAGGACTAACACCAACAACTAAAGTGCTCAACCCAGTGTGAATGTGAATTTAAGCCTAATTGTGTTATGTTTTGTGTCACAGGTTTAGATGGAACCATTGAGGACATTGAGAGGAGAAAACAAGAGTACGGTCTGAACTCAATACCACCGAAGAAACCCAAAACTTTTTTACAGTTAGTCTGGGAAGCGCTACAGGACGTGACGCTCATCATTCTTGAGGTGGCAGCTGTAATTTCTCTAGGCCTTTCTTTTTACCAGCCGCCTGGATCCGAACGACTAAGTAAGTTTCTATCCATGGGTTTCAGAACGATAAATAATGAGTGTTATCATAGTGATTAGCAATGTAAAACAAAATATATCTTTTGAATGGCCCCTCAAAATGTTGCATATAGCAGGAAGTTTAAGCACATGAATATGTGAGATTCTTCAATTTGATCTACATAAATCAGCTTTTCTAAACATAATATGACTTGGTTAAATGGGTTGTAGTTATTTGAGTATTTGGGGGGGGGGGGGGGGGGACTAGACTAACTATAAAAGAAGTGGGAAGATAAGTGAAACAACAACAGTATTGCCACTTTAAAATAATATTACTCAAGTAGAAGTAAAAAATATGGTGTAGTCATAGATGAATAATAAGGATGGTGCTTAAAAATTCCACTCACAGTTATTGCTCCAATGAAGTACCAAAATGACATGAATGTAATGTGATTGGTATGAACACTTGTTCTGCCTTTTAAAACATTGTTAATTAATCTACAATAGGTTTAAAAACATGAGTTGCAAAATATACATAAATAAGTGTGTGCTCCAGAAAGGTCCATGATAGAAATGGTTTCAAAAGCAGTCCGATTGATTTTAGAAACAGTTGTGCTGAGTATAAGCATTCATTGGATATTACTGAGCTTAGATTGTGTAATGCTTATGTCAGTTAACAGCTGTATAATTTTGTGGAAATAGGGGATCTCATAAGAACTTTGAAAAGCCAATTTGTATGAACTTTATTTAGTTTGACTGTCTTTCTACAAACAGCTCAAATAAACACAACAAAATGAGAACTTGCTGAAATTTAACCCTAAATGTCAATGGTGCTCTGTGCGTAACATGTAATGAACTCATATGTGCATTGTTTTGTTTTCTTGAGGTTGTGGTAAAGCTGCAGGAGGCCTGGAGGACGAGGGAGAATCTGAGGCTGGGTGGATTGAGGGGGCGGCCATCTTGTTGTCAGTCGTGTGTGTTGTCCTGGTGACCGCCTTCAACGACTGGAGCAAAGAGAAGCAGTTCAGAGGCCTCCAGAGCCGCATCGAGCAGGAGCAGAAGTTCACCGTGGTCCGAGCTGCGCAGGTCACTCAGATCAAAATATCCGAGATCGTGGTCGGGGACATTTTACAAGTCAAATATGGTGAGAAATTGTTCCAGAGTATACTGTTACACACACTACAGTTTACATTTTTATATTAAAGGTGCACTGTGTAACATCTTTCTCTCCGTGTCTGGGTGGGTCCAGTTTTTCCCATCAACCAAAAACATGCACAATAGGTAAAATCCTGGGAGTAGTGGGTAGTCCTGACCAAGACCAGCTCAAGCTCTGGCTCAAGATCATTAAAGGATGGGTCAAATGCAGAGAATGCGAATCACCAACAATTGGCTGTCACCTTGTTCATGGGGATTTTATCACTTTGCCTATAATGTTCCACAGTCTGGCATACCTATCTCCATGGAGAAAACCAGCTGAAGCTACCAGGCCAATTTACAGTACAAATCTGTGGAGAGGTGACACCACTCACAGTAAGAATGCAGGTATTTTTAACAACAAAGACACCTGTAATAAAATAAATGCCAGATGTTTAATGGCATACTGTAACATTTGATGCAAAGCAATAACATCTCCATAGAGACAAGCAGTGTTGTATTTAGAAGTTATTCCAAACTTTCAGTATAAAAAGTGGTGTGAATAGATGCAGGACTTGTCCATGAGTTCAGAGACAGTTGGAGAGCAGTGCGTGTGTTAAAAGGGCTTTGAAGGCTTTACTCAATCTTATTAAATGACTCTTGTGGATAGACAACATTCATCAAGACCAGTGCTCTCAAAATGAGTTGGTGTTGCCTCTTCATGTCTCTGCCTGTATTTAACCCTTAAGCAGTGATAACATTTTATAGTTATTATGTTTATTATTACTTTTAGTTTAACTTGCACCAATATGGTAAAAATAATGCCTTCTTAAAATGAAGTACTCATTTTGGTTTGGGAAAAAGTGGTAGCAGTGCATCCCTTTTCACAGTATAACAGTGTTATAGGTATTATGAAACATTGTGATTTTACAATTTTTCATGACAAAGAACAGTAAAATCCAGTTCAGTTTTCATTTCACATTGCTAGATCACCATATCTCTTGTTGGCAACCAGTTTTATGAAATCCAACTTTCTGAATGGTAAAAAGTAAATGTGGCGTGAATGGATTGATGAAAAAAACCCAAAACATTACATTCAGGTTTACGCACCTTTTCTCTTCTACATGACACGTATCACAAAGAGTAAAAAAAAAAGTTCTGCTCTGTGTTCAGGCGACCTGCTTCCTGCAGACGGGATTCTGATCCAGGGAAATGACCTGAAGATCGACGAGAGCTCTCTGACGGGAGAGTCGGACCATGTGAAGAAGACAGTGGAGAAAGATCCCATGATGCTCTCAGGTCAGGCCCAAACACAAACTTTCACCAGCCGTGAAGTGCATATGACAGGACTGTGGTAAATGTTTATCGTAGTTTTTACACCAGTTAAGTAGCAGAAAATGGATGGATGAAGCAGCGGTTTGTGGGAAATGTTTCCTATGTCATCAGCACCAAAATTTCCATCCAAAGTGCAGGGACAAAGTGCATTTTAGCTCATCATCATCACAATCACACACACTTTTCCCACCCCACTATTGGTCAGCTCTGACTGAATGACAAGTACATCTAACTGATCATAATTAAGTATGAACTCCCAGAACATGCAGGTAGTTGTATTTAAAGACAGTTAAAGTTAAAGACCGGATAAAGTTGTGAAATATGGTGGTAAAAATCAAATCACGACCTATTTATTTTTTGGTGTAATCGTCATATTGTGTTTTATTAATTCTGTTTTTAATGCAGCTCATGTTTAAACACATCATAGAGCTACTTGAATTGTAATAAAACTGACACCTGTGCACCCACCACTCTCCTCCACCTCCTTTGGGTGAGGAAAAACTCGCCTATTCACTCATACATTCATGCACCATTGTAGTCTACTCAGAACAGCATATGTGGGGATGACTGCACTGGTTCATCTCTGTTAACATGACGTCTTCTGAATGCATAATTGTTTTTTTAAAGAATTTATTTTCCTTCAACTATAGCCTTATTGGATACTTATTGCATTATATGAAATTTAAACAGGGGCTATTGTGCTAAGTCCACTTTTTTGAGTTTTCTATCTTGCTATAACATTGTTCCCTCATCAAAAACATACCTCAAGCGATTTTCTGATTTATTTGTGCATATTTGAGGGATCTTCATCGAAATATGTTATGTGTTAGCAAAATAGTGTAATACCCCCTCTTTAAGATTTACAGTGTGTTTTTGTGCAGAGTGAGCTGAAGTAAACTCTGTACTTGTGTCTCAGGCACTCATGTGATGGAGGGCTCTGGGAAGATGGTGGTGACGGCAGTGGGCGTGAACTCTCAGACCGGGATGATCTTTATGCTGCTGGGAGCTGAGGAGGAAGGTGACAAACCCGAAAAGGACAAGAACGACAACGACAAGAGCAAGAAGAAGAGTAAAAAAGAGAAAAAGAGTGAGTCTACTTGGACACCACAGGAGATCAGGTTTAGGGTGCACATAAATGCATGCACATAAATAACACCAAAACTAAGACTAAACTGGGACTAGGACTGCAACTAAACCTGCTTTAGACATGGACTAAACAAGGACTTGAACAGGACCAAACCAAGCCAAGTCTACACTATGACAAAACTAGGCACAAATTAGGACCTAACAAGTACAAGTGAGAACACACTCTTAGACTCAGATGGGTAGTATCAGTTACATTATTTAAGCACAATTTTTGGATGTGGTTAACTAATGAACACATAAAAACAATAAATATGTATAAACATGTACATTTTCAAATCACTGTTTTTGTTTTGTGGTCTTCCACGATTATTTTTAGATGACAAAACAATTTTACAATTTTTATGTTTATCCACAGGTAAAAAGGAGGACAAGTCCAAAAAAGGTGAGCATTTGATATCAGAAGGCTTTCTTTGGAATCTTTCTTTTACACCTAATAAATAATACATAAAATAATGCTAAAAAAGGGTTAGGGTTATGTATTAGGTTCAGTTTAAATTTTCTAGCACCAAATTATATATATTACATTAGTTAAGACGTTAGATTGGGGTAAAAAATTGACCTAGAGCCCATTTATGTGTTCTCACCATAGCCTGTATAAAAACCAAGGGAGTGTGACGTCAGCCATAGCATTTGGCTCCATTTAAATTAAGCTCATTGAGGCTAGCAGACGTGTATCATGGCAACCAAAGAGCCAATCTGGCATGAGGCTGTTGAAGGTAACACCCCTTCCCGCCTACACCGCTGGTTCAGTAGGAAGCGGACACTTAGCAAAGCTGTCAATCAAATGTGTAGACGTCTGTAGAACTAATGTACATTTTAAGATCAAAATGATGAGCCTGACTGCAGCAGTTACGGAGAGAGGAGCAACAGTTTTTCAGTAGAAAGTGAATTGGAGCCAGAGTCGATGGAGCTGGTAGTGCGCCCATAATCACTTCCTATTTAGAACGTGGCAGCTAGCAGGTTAGATATGTCCATTTATATATACCATCTATGATTCTCACACTTGCTTCATTCGCTCTTTCAAAGCAGTAGACTCTCTGTCTCCTTTTTGCTCTTTGCTGCTTTAACCACACACTTTAGTCCATGCACCTTCTACCCTCATGTTGCAAATTTACCTTCTTTTTTACTTGGGTGAGAATAAGAACAGGAACACAAATACAAGACAATAACAAACATCCCTGTAACATAGTAAGGCTGGGCAATATTGTGATCTGATTCCCTTGACAATCTGCTATTTTAGTTAAATCATCATACACTCACCTGAAGGATTATTAGGAACACCATACTAATATGGTGTTTGACCCCCTTTCGCCTTCAGAACTGCCTTAATTCTACGTGGCATTGATTCAACAAGGTGCTGATTCATTCTTTAGAAATGTTGGCCCATATTGAGGAGCATCTTGCAGTTGATGGAGATTTGTGGGATGCACATCCAGGGCACGAAGCTCCCGTTCCACCCCATCCCAAAGATGCTCTATCGGGTTGAGATCTGGTGACTGTGGGGGCCATTGTAGTACAGTGAACTCATTGTCATGTTCAAGAAACCAATTTGAAATGATTCAAGCTTTATGACCTGGTGCATTATCCTGCTGAAAGTAGCCATCAGAGGATGGGTACATGGTGGCCATGAAGGGATGGACATGGTCAGAAACAATGTTCAGGTAGCCCGTGGCATTTAAACGATGCCCAATTGGCACTAAGGGACCTAAAGTGTGCCAAGAAAACATCCCCCACACCATTACACCACCACCACCAGCCTGCACAGTGGTAACAAGGCATGATGGATCCATGTTCTCATTCTGTTTACGCCAAATTCTGACTCTACCTGTCGTAACGGGTAGTGCGGGTGTGGACCAAGGAGTGCAGACTCAGGGCAAGTTGACAGTGTTTACAAAATGGTGAATTTCAGTTTTTAATAGTTCATTTTTTTCACACACGGGGAGCCAGGGAGTGGGAGGCAGACCAGACGGGCGTAGTGCAGAGTGGGGACGGGAAAGCCAGGACCAGAGCGAGGACAGGATCAGGACGAGACCAGGGCAGGCCGAGCCAGAGTAGTCCAGAGAGCGGGAGCCAGGGCAGGAGGCGAGAAGCAAGCCAGAGACCAAGACGGAACAGGAGGCAAGGCAGAGGGGTGGACTGTACCGGAGCTGGAGCGCAGAGGCAGGAGCAGGAATGAGCGAGAGCAGGAATCTGTAAGGTGGCAAAAAGTCCAATGAGTAACAGGCAGACAGGCAACAAAGATGCAAAAACTAAACTGGAGCATTCACATCGACACGCAGACGGTCTGGCTCCGAGTGTCTTCTCCCAGCTCCTCTTAAGCGCGGCAGGTGGTGGTGATTACCCTGATGGGACACAGGTGCGTGCGGGAGGAGCCGAGGGCTCCGCCCAGCTCCAGGTACAGACAGGTGAGGGAGGGGGAAGAGCACACAGGAGGACAGAAAATGCAAGCATCATGTCCTCCCGTGGACCCACCACCTGCGGGAGGAGCCATGAGGGGCGGGTGCGGAGAGATCCGGGTAGCAGTCGAAGGCGGGGACCTCGACGACCGGATCTCCGGACATGGAGACTAGCTCTGGGGACATGGAATGTCACCTCGCTGGGGGGGAAGGAGCCTGAGCTTGTGCGGGAGGTTGAGCGTTACCGGCTAGATATAGTCGGCCTCACCTCCACGCACAGCTTGGGCTCTGGAACCCATCTTCTTGAGAGGGGTTGGACTCTCCATTTCTCTGGCGTTGCCCGCGGGGAGCGGCGGCGAGCTGGTGTGGGCTTGCTCATTGCCCCACAGCTCAGCTGCTGCGTGTTGGAGTTCACTCCGGTGAACGAGAGGGTCGCGTCCCTGCGCCTTCGGGTCGGGGACAGGTCTCTCACTGTTGTGTCGGCCTACGGGCCAAACAGCAGTGCAGAGTACCCGGCCTTCTTGGAGTCCCTGGGAGGGGTACTAGACAGTGCACCAACCGGGGACTCCGTTGTTCTCCTGGGGGACTTCAACGCCCATGTGGGTAACGACAGTGACACTTGGAGGGGCGTGATTGGGAGGAACGGCCTCCCCGATCTGAACCCGAGCGGTGTTTTTTTATTGGACTTCTGTGCTAGCCACAGCTTGTCCATAACAAACACCATGTTCGAGCACAAGGGTGTCCATCGGTGCACGTGGCACCAGGACACTCTAGGTCGGAGGTCGATGATCGACTTTGTTGTCGTGTCATCTGACCTCCGACCGCGTGTCTTGGACACTCGGGTGAAGAGAGGGGCTGAGCTGTCAACTGATCACCACCTGGTGGTGAGTTGGATCCGCTGGCGGAGGAGGAAGCCGGACAGACCTGGCAGGCCCAAGCGTATTGTGAGGGTCTGCTGGGAACGTCTGGCGGAGCCCTCCGTCAGGGGGGTCTTCAACTCCCACCTCCGGGAGAGCTTCTCCCTGATCCCGGGGGAGGTTGGAGACATGGACTCCGAGTGGGCCATGTTCTCCACCTCTATTGTTGATGCGGCTGCTCGTAGCTGTGGTCGTAAGGTCTGTGGTGCTTGTCGCGGCGGCAATCCCCGAACCCGGTGGTGGACACCGGAAGTAAGGGATGCCGTCAAGCTGAAGAAGGAGTCCTATCGAGCCTTGTTGGCTCGTGGGACTCCTGAGGCAGCTGATGAGTACCGGCAGGCCAAGCGTGCCGCGGCTCGGGCAGTCACAGAGGCAAAAACTCGGGGTTGGGAGGAGTTCGGGGAGGCCATGGAGGAGAACTATCGGACGGCCTCAAAGAGATTCTGGCAAACCGTCCGACGCCTCAGGAGGGGAAAGCAGTGCTTCACCAACACTGTTTACAGTGCGGGTGGAGAGCTGCTGACCTCGACTGGGGATGTTGTCGGGCGGTGGAAGGAATACTTTGAGGATCTCCTCAATCCCACTGTCACGTCTTCCGAGGAGGAAGCAGAAACTGGGGACCCAGAGGCGGACTCGTCCATCACCCTGGCTGAAGTCACTGAGGTGGTTGGCAAGCTCCTCGGTGGCAAGGCTCCGGGGGTGGATGAGATCCGTCCTGAGTACCTCAAGTCTCTGGATGTTGTGGGACTGTCTTGGCTGACACGTCTCTGCAACATCGCGTGGCGGTCGGGGACAGTACCTGTGGAATGGCAGACCGGGGTGGTGGTCCCTCTGTATAAGAAGGGGGACCGGAGGGTGTGTTCCAATTACAGGGGAATCACACTCCTCAGCCTTACCGGTAAGGTCTATTCCAGGGTACTGGAGAGGAGAATCCGACCGATAGTCGAACCTCGGATTCAGGAGGAGCAGTGTGGTTTTCGTCCTGGTCGTGGAACACTGGACCAGCTCTATACTCTCCATCGGGTCCTCGAGGGCTCATGGGAGTATGCCCAACCAGTCCACATGTGTTTTGTGGATCTGGAGAAGGCATTCGACCGTGTCCCTCGTGGTGTCCTTTGGGGGGTGCTCTGGGAGTATGGGGTCCGGGGCTCTTTGCTAAGGGCTGTCCGGTCCCTGTATGACCGGAGCAGGAGCTGTGTTCGCATTGCCGGCAGTAAGTCAGACCTGTTCCCAGTGCATGATGGACTCCGCCAGGGCTGCCCTTTGTCACCGGTTCTGTTCATTATATTTATGGACAGAATTTCTAGGCGCAGCCAGGGGCCGGAGGGGGCCTGGTTTGGGAACCACAGGATTTCATCTCTGCTGTTTGCAGATGATGTTGTCCTGATGGCTTCTTCAAGCCAGGACCTGCAGCAGGCACTGGGGCGGTTTGCAGCCGAGTGTGAAGCGGCTGGGATGAGAATCAGCTCCTCCAAATCCGAGGCCATGGTTCTCGACCGGAAAAAGGTGGTTTGCTCTCTCCGGGTGGGTGGTGAGTCTCTGCCCCAAGTGGAGGAGTTCAAGTATCTCGGGGTCTTGTTCACGAGTGAGGGAAGGATGGAGCGTGAGATTGACAGGTGGATCGGTGCAGCGTCTGCAGTGATGCGGTCGCTGTATCGGTCCGTTGTGGTAAAGAAGGAGCTGAGCCGGAAGGCGAAGCTCTCGATTTACTGGTCAATCTACGTTCCTACCCTCACCTATGGTCATGAGCTTTGGGTAATGACCGAAAGGACAAGATCGCGGATACAAGCGGCTGAAATGGGCTTCCTCCGCAGAGTGGCCGGGCGCACCCTTAGGGATAGGGTGAGGAGCTCGGTCACACAGGAGGAGCTCGGAGTAGAGCCGCTGCTCCTACACGTTGAGAGGAACCAGCTGAGGTGGCTCGGGCATCTGCTCAGGATGCCTCCTGGACGCCTCCCTAGGGAGGTGTTCTGGGCATGTCCCACCGGGAGGAGGCCCCGGGGAAGACCCAGGACACGCTGGAGGGACTATGTCTCTCGGCTGGCCTGGGAACGCCTTGGGGTCCCACCGGAGGAGCTGGAGGACGTGTCCGGGGTGAGGGAAGTCTGGGAGTCCCTGCTTAGACTGCTGCCCCCGCGACCCGGCCCCGGATAAGCGGAAGAAAATGGATGGATGGATGTCTCTACCATTTGAATGTCTCAACAGAAATCGAGACTCATCAGACCAGGCAACATTTTTCCAATCTTCAACTGTCCAATTTTGATGAGCTTGTGCAAATTGTAGCCTCTTTTTCCTATTTGTAGTGGAGATGAGTGGTACCTGATGGGATCTTCTGCTGTTGTAGCCCATCCGCCTCAAGGTTGTGTGTGTTGTGGCTTCACAAATGCTTTGCTGCATCCTTGGTTGTAACGAGTGGTTATTTCAGTCAACGTTGCTCTTCTATCAGCTTGAATCAATCATCCCATTCTCCTCTGACCTCTAGCATCAGCAAGGCAATTTCGCCCACAGGACTGCCCCATACTGGATGTTTTTCCCTTTTCACACCATTCTTTACAAACCCTAGAAATGGTTGTGTGTGAAAATCCCAGTAACTGAGCAGATTATGAAATACTCAGACCGGCCCGTCTGGCACCAACAACCATGCCACGCTCAAAATTGCTTAAATCACCTTTCTTTCCCATTCTGACATTCAGTTTGGAGTTCAGGAGATTGTCTTGACCAGGACCACACCCCTAAATGCATTGAAGCAACTGCCATGTGATTGGTTGATTAGATAATTGCATTAAGGAGAAATTGAACAGGTGCTCCTAATAATCCTTTAGGTGAGTGTATTGTGACTCAGTAATTCTGTTTCCCCACTCACTCCTCCTATTGGTCAGCCTTTATCATGCTCTCAGTGAGTAAAGGTGGTTTTAACTGAGTACAATGAAGTATAAACACTAAGAAGAAGCAGAAGGCTTTTACATTTTTAAAGTAGTACATTTAGTGTGATTTTGATTTAAGTGTTCAACTTTCAAACCATGAGGTGCAGTAACACACAATATGCATACACACACAATCATACCAGCCATACAGCAAATGTATATAAATCTACATTGTGATCTATGCGCTAAAAATTGTGATTGTGGCACATTGCCCACTCCTGTTGGTGGGTAACAGGTGACATCAAAAACTTCTATTGCCCTTATTCCGCCCCGCCCATTCATTTCGATGGAGAAAAGTTTTGGTGCTAAAATATGATATGAAATAGTAAATAATAATAAAATAAATTGTATAAAACGTTCTATGCTCATGTGACCAACAATTCAACACTGCACTGATTCTCTGTGAGGCTTTAAAACGGCTCTGTAGTCCCTATAGAACTTACTGTCAAGATCAGCAGCCCTGTGCAAAATAATACAACCTGAATAACAATGGCGGTGCCCACAGCAACTAATGAAATAAGGTGAATAGGTCCATATTATTTAATACAGATGGGGGCAGTTAAAATTTATTATAGTACAAAATAGTTATCATACAGTAAGTTCTGGAGTCTAGTCAGTTATATGTATATACTCAGGTTCAACATTTGTGCATTTTCCGTTTAAATATTCCAAGGCAAAGTGCAGTGTAATCAATAATAGGAAAAATCATGACATTGTTGCTTTATAGAATCTGAAAACCACTAATAACCGAGCAATCCCTTTTATGAATGAACAAACTGCAGCCTCTTTTGTTGTGGCCGGGCTTTTGATCGGAGGTGGAGGGCTTCACCTGTAAGTGAGCAGCAGGTGCTCTGACTCCAGTGACGGCGATTAGGAACAAGAAGATTATCAGAGCCTAAGCTCTGCAGCTGTGTCCTCCTCCTCTGCTTCTACACTTCTAACCTCGATACTGAACAAGGATCAGCGCTCACATTACTTTACAACTTCAGTTTAGAAATCACGTTTAGGCAGGTCATTAATTTATTTATTTAATGATAGGCCGTTGCGATGATCCATCTCTTTTTCAAATGGTTTATGATAATTATTATATAAATGTATTGTTCAATGAATAGATGGAAAACATATTCAGTCTCTCAGACCACCAGCACTCACCCACTCACACACCACATCACATTTGCTAATATGATAAAAATGTGTGAGTTAAGATTCATGTGTCTGATGAGTCTTGCCTTCTGTGCAGACAAACAGAAGGATGGCGCCCCTGTGGAGATGCAGCCGCTCAAAGATGGAGAACCAGGAAAGAAAACCAACCACCCCAAGAAGGAGAAGTCTGTGCTACAAGGAAAGCTCACCAGACTGGCTGTGCAGATCGGCAAAGCAGGTACACTGTCTTTTGTTAAAAGGGACGTATTATGTAAAATCAACTTTTATGAGCTGTTACTTATGTTATAAAGGTCTTACAAAGTTGTATTTTGATTGATTCATGCATGTTTGGGTAACCCTGTATTGTTCGAGTTTTGAAATTTTCAGAAAGTTTTTGTCAACACCCTATCTCCACCCACTGCTCTGTACTTTCTGATTATTCCAAAAATTCAGACTCTAAGTCATACGTCTATCTTTGAGAAATTCTATATAGCTGTTTTTTAGCAATAAAAATACAGTTTTGAACAGAAAAAATAACCATATTAGATCAATATTGCTGATTATATTACAGCAACAATTATCTAACAAAATGTATATTGTATAACCGTTGTGCGCTGTTAAGGGATGTTTGTGTATCTGAAGGTACGTCTGTGTAGACCCTCAGTAGTCCAGGTCTGATCCATAGCAAACAACAAAGTTAAATCTGTCAACTGGACAAATCTTGTAGGAGTGAAGACGTTTCGCTGCTCATCCAAGCCGCTTCTTCAGTTTTGAAGAGCTTCAGTTCTGACAGTTGACAGATTTAACTTCATTGTTTGCTATCTGAAGGTACATTTATCGTGATAACTTTGGCTGTGATTGCTCAATTGCCATGAAACAGATGTGCATTTTTACAGGTTTTTATACATATGTGAGTTTCATCCCAACCAGACAGATTTTGGTGATTTCAGACGTTTTGTAGTTTTGTAGATACTGAGCATGTTTCAGAAATATGTGTATCAATTGACTTTCGTTATTCCATTTTCACTTTTCTTTTTACTCCTACACTCAAAATCAAGATGAAAATCATTTTTGGTGCAAATTTTCACTTTTCTGGAGCAAACTCAATGATTTTTTTTAAAAAACAACTTTTAGCCTCCCCTCACTTCTACTGTGACCCTATATGAAAAATAACTATATTTGAACAATTGGTGCGTAGAAAACGGGGGAGATTTTCTTTTTACCAAAAGTGGTTTGGATGTGTTGTAATGAGTAACTCTTCAAGTCTGAATAGTGAAAAAAATATGTCAAATAGTATAAGGCATTTGAATCAGAGGCCAGTATGTCCTTATACTGTATAGAAATATGTGAATCTGAGGATGCAATTATAGTGATAACTTTGCCCTACTCAGACTTTGCTTGTGGTTGTTGCCAGATGTGCATTTTTAGAGGTCTTTAGACATGTGTGATTGGATAAACTTTGGCGACATGAGAAGATTTGTAAACACTGAGCATGTTTCAGAAATGTGTATATCCAGTGACTTCCATTATATCCATTATAATCTCATTTGCAGCTTTGGGGTTAAATTAAGTCCTCTGTATACGGTCTGCATCTAATTAGAAAGTGTTTTGTGAGCATTAGCATGCTTGTTGTTGTTAGCTTTACCGTCATGGCAAAACTCTACTCTGGTCACTGAAAGTTATAAAAAACACTTATAAACTCATCACAGTGAATAATTTGGATTGTCGGAAAGCATAAGTTAATGAGAAGTAACTGCAAACAATTTAAATAAACTAGTTGTTTTTCACGTTTTCAAAATAGTAAAAATCTGTTACAGCACCTTTAAGGCTTGTGCTAAGAATCTCTGCAGTGCATTGCTGTGTTTGCAGCTGTTTAGGCCTGTGTCTCTGTGCTTCTGTTCTCCAGGTCTGTTCATGTCTGTCCTCACGGTCATCATCCTCATCGTTCGGTTCGTCATTGACACTTTCGCTGTTCAACAAGTACCCTGGAATAAAGACTGTGTTCCCATCTACATACAGTTCCTGGTCAAGTTCTTCATCATCGGAGTCACTGTGCTGGTGGTGGCTGTGCCTGAGGGGCTGCCTCTGGCCGTCACCATCTCCCTGGCCTACTCCGTCAAGGTGTGTAGGACCTCACTGCAGCCTCCAGTAGAGTTTACAGGGGGAAAAGGGGGAACCTACTATTTGTAATGTGCAGATTCTAAAGTGAGGACGGATAAATATTGGACTAATCTAAACTATTTGGTCCTGCAGTCAGGTTTAGTGAGTGAATGTGGGGTGTGGAAGTGAGTGATAGGTGGTGGTAGGAAAGCCAGATGTTTGGATAATGGCAGCCCCGCTTTGATCGGTCTACTCCAAGTTACTTACCAGGACCAACTATGCAAAGTGAATTAATTTGTAACATTTTTAACATTTTACACAGCGCATTTATTTTGTGCTAATTTATAATGTGGGTCTATAGGTTGTCACCACATATAAAAAGCTTACTATTACTCTATTTTTACGACTTTTTGTTACATAAATGTTTGTGCATTTTTAAAATTTTTGACTCATCTTCTTTACCTGATTTCAGAAAATGATGAAGGACAATAACCTGGTAAGACACTTGGACGCCTGTGAAACAATGGGAAACGCGACAGCCATCTGCTCCGACAAAACAGGGACCCTGACCATGAACCGTATGACCGTCGTCCAGTGCTACATCACAGGACAATATTTTAAACATGTCCCCCCTCCAGACGTCATCCCCAAAAACTCCATGGACCTCCTCATCAAAGGGATCGCCATCAACTGCGCCTACACCACCAAGATCATGGTAGGCGATTAAAGTGGGACTTAACACCTAAACTCCACCCAGAGCCACATTTCAAATACAGCTTCCTAGAGGACTAAAGGGGAAGTGAGGGGAGAGGAAGGGTGGAGTCAGGATATATCAGGAACAGTGTGGTTGGTCTAACAGGTATTCACACTTTACAGTTCAAACTCATACTCAGAAACACCTGGCTGTAATCAGGGCAGTCTTGTGATGTCACTAACTACTTGAAATTGCAGACGGAACTGATGGGAACACAAACTTAGATTTAGGGCTGAAAATTTGGACCTTGATGCAGACATTCAGGTGTAAATTTAGAACTTACAAGGTGTTTTATTACATTTTTCCTTGTTTTGAGAAGTAAATAAAAGCAAGCTGAGGCTTGAGTTTGATGGTGATAAGCTAAAATACAGATCACGAAAAAAGATCAGATGCGGTGTCAGGTGGGTGTAAAGAATTGCCTAACATTTCATTAGTTTAGCACTGGTTTTGTACGGGCAAATGTGGCGCAGAGTAGTACTTACAGTTAACACCACACCTCCAGGGAATGTTGATGACATCAGGTGCAAAGTATCAATAGAGTACAAAGTAATGATACATGTAATTACAGTGAAGAGATTACACTATTACATTATTTTACTTGTGAACATCGATGTCTCCACAGCCTCCTGAGAAAGAGGGAGGACTGCCTCGGCAAGTGGGGAACAAAACAGAGTGCGCCCTCTTGGGGTTCGCCACAGACCTGCGCCGTGATTACCAAACCATCCGCAACCAGTTTCCAGAGGAGACGCTGTTCAAAGTGTACACCTTCAACTCAGTGAGAAAGTCCATGAGCACTGTGCTGCGCAACTACGACGGCAGCTTCACCATGTTCAGCAAGGGGGCGTCAGAAATCCTTCTAAAGAAGTGAGTTCTGGGCCAGAGCAAGAGGACAGAAAATCACCAACACTGTCATGGGGGGGATTCATTGTTCGATTTGGAACCTTACCTGTTTTTCAAGCTGCGCATGCTCATATACTTTCACACAAGCACTGAAGTTGCTATATTAGTTTTTGAGATTAATTTGATCAAATTTACTCCTGGAATATAAACTATTCAACTGATAAATACTCACTCAAAGTCTGAAAATTATGTATTTAAACTGTTAATACATCTTACAATGACATCTTTACTCAGTTGTAAATATTTTGATACTTCCTGTTTGACAGTCTGAATGAAATATTTTCTGCCCAGGTGCTGTAGGATCCTATCGTCGGGGGGCGAGGCGAAGAACTTCCGTCAGCGTGACAGAGACGCGGTGGTAACGAGTGTGATCGAGCCCATGGCGTCAGAAGGCCTGAGGACCATCTGTCTCACCTATAAAGAGTTTCCGGCCTCAGAGGGAGAGCCAGACTGGGATGATGAGGCTCACATCTTGACCGGACTCACCTGCATCTGTGTGGTGGGCATCGAGGACCCGGTCCGACCAGAGGTACTCACAACATCCAGTCATGATTTTAGTAAATTCTGCTCACAACCATATTTCAATACGTGGAGGACTAAAGGGGAGAGTGAAGGGGGAGGAGTGGCAAAGGTTAGATATGATAAACATGATGATTGGTCTAACAGGTATCCACATCCACATGCAGCCAGGTATATGTAATCAGAAACACCTGGCTGTGATCAGGGCAGTCTTTCCTGGAAATTGCAGAGGCCACTGAAGGCCACACAAACTTAGATTTACCGTAGATATTTTTGACCAGAAAGCTGCAAATTTCTCAAGTTTGCACCAAAGTTTTAAAAAATACCAGAAACAGTTGAGAATGTCATTAAAAGACTATATACACAGTTTAGTTGTGCAAAAATGTGGATTTAGTGTTTAGTTTTAAGTCCACTTAAAGATAACTTTAAGTCCATCTCAGTCCATTGAACCCTATCCAGCTAGTCATTTAAAGATATTAATAAAGATGGCTCCTTCAGGGCTCCAGGCTGCAACCAAATGCGAGTTGGCATCTGTGTGAGTTTTTTTTCTCAAGTATGCTTTTGTGTGTTTTTAATGTTTTTGATTGGAGGAGAATACAAATTTACTGAAATCAAATAATTTTCTCAGTCAGAACTGCTCAGTATTTGCAGTTAATAATTTTGAGTAATTTACCTTCTTTAACTAGAAGTGCTTCTAGAAAATAAATGCTAGTCTGGAGCCCTGCCCTTAATTAACCTCCTTAATCAGGGAATCCTACAAGTAAATGACACACTGCTGTGAGGTCCAGTTTGTAGAAAAAGAAGATCCAAATTATTATCCTTTATTTGGTTACCCTCATGGGACTAATTTTGAAGAAGGACCTTTTGACCATAAAACAATTACATAATGAACAAACCCCAGATTTGTACCCCCTTACACTGTGTCGACATTGTAACATCCAATCAAAGGTCTTATTAAATTGTACCGTCCTCTGCACATAATTCTTCACCTGTCCTTAAAGTTAACTTTTTCTTGTCTGCTGCAGGTGCCTGATGCGATCAGGAAGTGCCAACAGGCCGGCATCACTGTGAGAATGGTCACTGGGGACAACATCAACACAGCTCGAGCCATCGCCACCAAGTGTGGGATCCTCCATCCGGGAGAGGACTTCCTGTGTCTGGAAGGAAAAGAGTTCAATAGACGAATCAGGAACGAGCTCGGAGAAGTCAGTGCAGTAACATGAAACAGTATCAGTGTTTTCATGTTAGGTGTTATGTCTTGTTTATTTTCATGTGTTCTCTTTCCACAGATCGAACAGGAGCGGATAGACAAGATCTGGCCTAAGCTCAGAGTCCTGGCTCGCTCCTCTCCCACTGACAAACACACTCTGGTCAAAGGTCAAGTCATATTTCTTTTTATTCACTTCAGTGCTCCCACAATTGTATAGATGATCTGATCAGTCTAACAATCCTGTCCATCTGAACTCAAAGGGTTGGAGCAGAACAAATATTCTGCTTTCAGTCTTATGTATTGTTTTTGCCTTTTAACACTGCTCTCTCTCGTCTGATTTGGTGTGAACAGGAATCATTGACAGCACAGTCCTGGAGCAGAGGCAGGTCGTCGCTGTGACCGGAGATGGGACCAACGATGGCCCAGCCCTCAAGAAGGCAGATGTGGGCTTCGCCATGGTAACACCTTTATTTATAGAATATAACAAGTTCATTAGCATTACGGTTTCAGCTAAGGAAAGGTCAATGAAACACTAGTGGGCCAGAGTCTGGACCAATCAACACCAGGGTTTGGGCAGAAGTCAAAGGTGAAATGAATCAAAACAAAAAAATACCAATCTGCCGTGAGCCAGGTTAGACTCCCTTGGCCAGTGACCTGTGTGTTTTGACCCTGTGTTTGTGTTTAGGGCATCGCGGGGACAGATGTGGCCAAAGAGGCGTCAGACATCATCCTGACAGACGATAACTTCAGCAGCATTGTGAAGGCCGTGATGTGGGGACGGAACGTCTACGACTCCATCTCCAAGTTCCTCCAGTTTCAGCTCACCGTGAACGTGGTGGCTGTGATTGTGGCATTCACCGGAGCCTGTATCACCCAGGTACGAGGCACACCACTAGCTCAGGGTATTAGGGTTTATTAGGGTATGGATCTGTACTTCCACAAGTAGACAGAGAGAAGGAAGCAGAAAAATGCAACCTACATAATTATTTTTTGTAGAGGCTGATGTTTTTGTATGTCCCTGATAAATAAATGTATTCTGATGGTAAATGTCTCTGTTGTTTTCAGGACTCTCCCCTGAAGGCCGTGCAGATGCTGTGGGTGAACTTGATCATGGACACTTTTGCGTCTTTGGCTTTGGCCACGGAGCCGCCCACAGAGTCACTCCTGCGCAGAAACCCGTACGGACGAAAGAAACCACTCATCTCACGCACCATGATGAAGAATATCTTTGGACATGCTGTCTACCAGCTCACCATCATCTTCAGCCTGCTTTTTGTCGGTCAGTATTTTTTTAGTTAGTTATTTTTTAGTTAGTTATTTTTAAAGCAGAAGGCAGTATGTACTGCTGAGTTTCGTATGGGAGCTTTGCATGCTTCTGGCCTAAAGGGTTTAATTGAGAAGGGGTGAAAATATTCTTAATATGTTGATTTTCTCAGGTTGTTGAATATAGATGTATTGATTGATAGTCCAAGCCTGTCAGCCTGATAACATCCATGTCATGCCTCCTTTTGACTTTTACAGTCTCGGCTGCCTCGTGTTTTTATTCGTGATTTTTGCAGCCTCTGACCCGGGGCTGCTGTGCTGTGTGAGCGGCTGGGCAGCGGGCTCAGAGTGAGCGCTCTGAGGAGTATTTTGGGCTTCTAATTATCAGATAAAATTATCTGTGAAGATTTTAATTATCAGAATTGTCAGTGTAATGTCATAATTACCATTATCAGCCGATAATTATCACGAGTATTATTGTGTAATGTAATCAAATGTAATTATTGGGTTATCTGATTTTATTGGCCATATAAATTGTCTTAAATCTTAAATATGAAGAGAACTGCCTTGCCTCTCTGTTCCAGGTGAGCTCATGTTTGACATTGACAGTGGCAGAAATTCTCCTCTTCACGCTCCTCCCTCTGAGCACTACACCATTGTCTTCAACACTTTTGTCCTGATGCAAATCTTTAACGAACTCAACGCCCGAAAGATCCACGGAGAGAGGAATGTGTTTTACGGGGTCCACAGAAACCCTATCTTCTGCAGCATCATTCTGGGAACGCTCCTAGTGCAGGTGACCGCTGGACTTAGAAATGTCATACTTTTATATAAGTAATTATAATGAAAAAAGTATAGCTAAAATTATGATTTATAATTATACAGAGGCTGTACATTGCTGTTCATTTTGTAGACTAAAGTTTTTTATCACAATTTTTATCAATGAATTATATTTTCAAATCTAAGGCAACGTCGCATGTGGATTAAACTCACACAGACAGAGACTGTACATTGCCCCAGTCATAATTTCACTGACTAAAACAAAAAAGTAATGTTCATGACTAAATTGACAGACTTTTTTGTCAACTAAAACTATGATTAAAAGTAGATAGTTTTATAGACTGAATGTTTTTTTTAAACATAAAAAACTAAACATGAATAAAATGGAAAATACATATTGTTCTAGTGTGTGTTGCCCGTGTAATCCCTCAGTTGTCCATGGTTTACCAGTGTCTTTTCAGAGTTAGAAAAGACAGAAGCTACTTGCAAAATGTATTCATTCTATAAAACTTCCAGTCAATTTTCTTTTGCGTTTCAGCTCTAGGTTCTTGGCCTAACAGTGACCAGGCTTCAAAAATCCTATTAAACCTTATATATTGGTATTCACCTTAGACAAAGTTGTCTTAAATTGTCTCTGTTTTCAGATCGTCATTGTTCAGTTTGGAGGGAAGCCGTTCAGCTGTGTCCCTCTCAGCGCAGACCAGTGGCTCTGGTGTGTGTTCTTTGGCTTCGGTAGCTTACTCTGGGGACAGGTACAGTACAAACACACACTTTAACACACAATTATACACATATTTAAACATGTTTATTCACAATTATGCACATTTTGCATATTAACCAAGCAAAAACAAACTTTTATACACTGTACACAATTATACACAGGGCTCCAAACTGCCACCAAATGCTTTTTGTGATCTGTGCGAGTGTCAAAAGAATCTAAATATATATGATAACTTTATAAATAATGATTTTATATGTCTTAATAGATTTAACTAGTATGCACTACTAAATACAAAAAATACTAACAAAATAATCGAAAATCAGATCCTAATCGGTACTAAAACTAGTATTGAAACTATATACTCATTTGTGCAAGTATCGATACTGAAAAACAATCACATGACTGGATGAAATTTTACCTTTCCTGAGCAGGTTCATCTTGAAAGAGCTAGTGTAAGACCAGAACAGTATAATATATATATATAAAAAGTTATTTTTTGGTGAAAATTACAATATTGTCTTTAAAAGACCTTTCTAAAAAATCATTTGGGCTACAAAATAATTCTTGTATTATGACAACAGTAACTAACTACTATTAATATACACTGCCTGGCCAAAAAAACGGTCACACACTCTAATATTTGATTGGATGCCTTTAGCTTTGATTACAGCATGCATTCGCTGTGGCATTGTTTTGATTTCGCTTCTGCAATGTCACAAGATTTATTTCCATCCAGTGTTACATTAATGTTTCACCCTGATGTTGCATTGATGATGGTAGAGTCTGACCGCTGCACAAAGCTTCTCCAGCACATCCCAAAGATTCTCAATGGGGTTAAGGTCTGGACTCTGTGGTGGACAATCCATGTGTGAAAATGATGTCTCATGCTCCCTGAACCACTCACAATTTGAACCTGATGAATCCTAGCATTGTCATCTTGGAATATGCCTGTGCCATCATTCAGTATATTCAGGTAGTCAGCTGACTTCAGAAAGCTAATTGCCCATGCGGTAATTATCCAATAGGAGGCTCATACCTATTTGCTTAGTTAAATCCAGGTGGTGACTTATGAAATCTTCATGAACCCAACCTTCACTGATAAATTTAAACCCTGATGTTTCTGCCCTGGTCCTGTCTGTTGGGCTAAACCTTCCACTCTGTGGTGTCCCCAGGTGGTGACCAGTGTCCCGACACGGATGCTAACATGCCTGAAGCCAGCAGGACACAACACTCAGAGAGATGAGATCCCAGAGGAGGAGCTGGAGCCTCAGAAAGACGACTTTGAGATCGACCATGCGGAGATGGAGCTGAAGAAGAGCCGCGTGCTGTGGTGCCGAGGACTCAGCCGCATACAAACACAGGTCACTATGGCAACACAGGGAATGGGAGGAGTCAAAAGGTCAAATATTGATACTTTGCAGTGACATCACGCTGGGGTGACACAATGCACACATTAGCAAACACTGCCCAAAAGGTTTTAAGATTGTCTAAAAATTCAAGAAAAAATGCAAAATGGCTCTAAACAACACATTTTCAGAAGCCTGTGATCAATACGAACATTCATGGTTTGATTTGCAACAAAAATAGTGGGTGAGTAACTGAAAATACTATTGGCTAATGCTAGCTAGCTTGTGACCATGATTATATGTGTGAGAGACTTATTTAACAGTACACACCAACTCATCAGTTAAAATAAAGTACAGATTAAAGTCTTATAAAGCCTGAGAAAGAGCAGAGCCTACAGTTAGCATCACACCCCCATGTCATTTTGATGACAGTAGTGGCAAAGTATCAATATACACCAAGGGGCAAGCAAGGTATTCTGGAGATGAGCTCCTAAGCTCCTGACTAGTTGGCCCAGTGACACTGAAGGATGGCAGGCAGAGGCAGAGGACAAAATTTCTTACAGGGTCAATAAAGTGAACCTTAACCCTGTAAAAAACTGCAGCAACAACAACAGCTTAAAGTTCAAAGAAAGTCTGTTCAGCACAAGATTCTTCTTCATCAGGTGATATGTTTGTTTGTAGTAAAAGTTTTAATAGGCAAATTTGTGACATTTTTCCACAGATGTACTGAATATTTGACTTTTTTAGACCCTCACTTTTAATAGAGTGTTGCATGTTATCTCTGTGTCTGAGCTGACCCTAACCATAAGCAATAGACTTGTACTTCACTTAGGTACTCCTGGTACCTGACAGCACTTTTTTTTTTGGTGATCACCCACTGCTTCTGACAGATCAACCGGATTTAAATGGGGCAATGCAGAGAATTAACTTTTCTGACCATAATATCTAGCTCCACTTCATATTCTGTATGTGATGATACATTTGACTTGCATAGTACTTTATATAGTGTTTTTAAAAGCCCTGTTACAATTATGTGCATTGTCTGTGTAATCCCTCAGTCGTCCAGATCTGATCCATAGTAAAAGTCAAAGTTAAATCTGTCAATTGGACAAAACATAGGAGGGAAGATGTTTTGCTGCTCATTCAAGCCGTTTCTTCAGTTCTGGTCAGATTGCAGGTGGACGATACCTTATATCTTTCTGAAAGGAGGAGCTAACTACACTGAAACTATAAACAGCTATTGTATCTTTAAATACAACCTTTCAACCATTACATTTCCATCTCAAAGCCTCTAACCACTAATATGAAGATAGTGAGGTTCAGATCTTAGCCAAAGAAAAGAAATGGTTTGAGAGATGAGTTAACGAAGCAATTTTTATTAGGAGAGACAATTCTTCCTTAAACAGGAATGGGGGCCTGAGACATAATCTGTCCCCCATCTATAACCCCATCCTCAGACCCAAAACAAACAAAAGGAACCATGAGAAAAATGGGGTGAGCCAGAAGAACCATTAAAGTTGAATAGAGGCCATTAAGACTGAAACTGAAGACAATAGCTGTTTACAGTTTCAGTGTAGTTAGCCCCTCCCCTCAGATAGTTATAAGGCAGTGTCCACCAGCAATCTGACCAGAAGTGAAGAAGCGGCTTCGATGAGCAGCCAAATGCCTTCACTCCTACAACTTTTAGTCCAGTTCACAGATTTAACTTCGGCTTTTACTACTTATGTGCATTACTCATTCACTCCACGGTCTTTGGTAGCAAGCTAATATAGCCACAGCTGCAATAGGGGAAACTGACAAAAGCAAGAATGCCAGTTGAACACACGACATTCATACTAGGCAATGTGGGTGAAGCGGACACAGCAATAGTTTGCACTAGATCCAACGCTGTCCCATTATAGCATCATTCCCAGCTATCTCCCGTTCAACTACTAACCAGACCCAACCTTACTTAGCTTAGAGATCATATAAGCTCTGGCATTGACAGGGACCTATGTAATTATCTATATACTGTATTACTAGCACATAATAGAGATTTCTTTGTGATATTTTTTCCATGTGCCCCCTGTGTCTGTGTCCCCAGATCCGTGTGGTGAACGCCTTCAGGGACAGTGTATCTCCATATGAGGGACTGGAGACGCCTGAGTCGCGAAGCTCCATCCACAACTTCATGTCTCACCCCGAGTTCAGGATCGAGGACTCAGAGACGCACATCCCCCTGATCGACGAGGTGGACGAGGATGAGCCTCCAACCAATCGGAATTCTGTGTACCTGCCACACCAATCAAACACATCACAGAACTCCAACTCCAACAACAACGGAGGCCCTGAACGCATCACTGGGCCCCAGCTCCTGTCCGAATCCAGAAACTCCACTCTGCAGCGCTGCCCTGGGAGCCCCCTGCACAGCCTAGAGACCTCACTCTAACTGTCAGATACACACTCGGTTCACTGTTCAAGAATTAACACATTCAATGGACTGAATTCAGAATATTTATGTAGAGTTTAAAGGCTTGGACCAGTTCATATTCATTTAGTTATTAGGGCTAAATTGTTATTCTAAAACTTCATGTAACATGTAGCTTTAAAGCCATCGTGTCACTTTTTTTAGCCAAAAAAGTTGATAAATAAAGGTTTGACTCAAACATGGCCAGGAGGAGGGCTTACACCTGCTTATCACCATGGAAATGTATTGCTTTTGCTTGACATTAAATGTAACAATCTCCATGGCGCATGTTCCAAAGTGTGATTTTAACTTTAAGTTACAGTTCAGCCAATTGTTCTTGATCTGATTTTAAGCAGTTGAAAATATGTTATTAGGGTTGTTCAAGTACCTAAACCAATTCACCAATCCAATACCTTAATTTGCATCAAGAGATGCAACTGCAGCTGTTTATGTGTCATTCATTTAAGCCCAGAGCTCTGTCTTTAGGCTCTGCTGTTGCTACAATAGTCATAATAACTCATAGCTAACTAATAGTCATAGAAACTGTAAAGAGACACTGCATAAACTGTGCGGCAACAGCACTTTTGGTCACGACTTCAATCTATGATCTCAGCAGGACTAGTTTAGATAAAAATGAATCCATCTAAACTAGTCAAGATAACTCAAGTTCAAGTTAATATTCTGAATTTAAGACAGTTTAACTTGAATCGATCAATAGCTTTAATTGTTAGTTTAGTTGAAAAGTATTTAAATGTATGTTGCTGTTGTTTTTTTTTAAAGCTTGTTGAAGCTTGGTGTAAAAAAAATCTAAAATGTAAAAAAGAGAGTTTGAAGGTGTTTGTGAGAGAATGTCTTCACTAATTGTTCATATCCGTTCTATGTTTTGTGTACTTTAGCATAAAATAAACGTTTTTATTAAAATATATCCTTGTCTATCAACTTGTTTGTTGGAGACTGAAATGCGTAGCAGTTCAATCTGCAGTTTCTAACTTTCTCATAATTTGAGAATTCTCGCATTGTAATCAAAGTACTTAAACTTGAACCTAAATCTGTATTTACTTATGAATATATTTTGCAAGTGTTAATTAATAAAACAGAAATACAAATAGATCGAAGTGATAATATACGACGGAGTATAAGGGTCACTTGGATTAAAAAAAAAAAAATATATATATATATATATAAATATATATATATATATATATATATATATATATATATATATATATATATATATATATATATATATATATATATATATATATATATGCGGGCGCTACGAGAAAAAAGTCGTAATATTAGGAGAATAAAAGTCGTATTTTTATGAGAGTATAGGCTGCTGTGCGTGAATGAATGACCAGTGTGTTATGGAGAATTTAGAGCATTTTGTTCAGATAAACTTTTAACTGGGGTTTACGCACGATGAAATACTGTGTCTTTTATCCCACCATCACCACACTATCATCAGTATAAGTACTTTGAAGGGACACTGCCAGCATTTGAGTTTGTTTATGTCGGAGGAACCAGACAGATTTAGAAGAAATTGCTATATCTGAACAAAATGATCCAAATTCTTCATAACGCACTGGTCACAAATTCACGCACAACAGCCTATATTCTCGTAATATTACGGCTTTTTTTCTCGTAATATTACGGCTTTTTTTCTCGTAATATTACGACTTTATTCTCGTAAAATTACGACTTTAATGTCGAAATGCTACGACTTTATTCTCGTAGCGCCCGCATAATTTTTTTAATTTAAGTGACCCTTATACTCCGTCGTAAGAATATATAGAAGTTTAAGACAAATTTCTTTAAAAATGCCTTTTTTTTAGACGGTGTCCTTACTTGTCTTTGCTAAAGATGGCGCTGATGCTCCAATTGTCGTCCATATCGTAGAAGAAACACCTCCAGCCAATCAGGACGAGCCTCTAAGTCACGTGGTAAACTGCAGCAGATTTGAATCGAGAGCCGTGTTTCCGAGGACATAAATAACAAAAAAATAAACAATATAACTTTTCCAGGTGCGTATTTCCTCATCCAAACATAATTATGATGACAAATGGATGTTATTCTCAGGTCATCACGTTAGAAGATTGTTATTTTTAAGCTTTATGGAAGTAACCGACAGTTTCTTGTCATTCAAAACAAGCTTACTTCAAATCTGACGCCTGATATTTAACGCAAAATCTTTGTTTTAATCATAGATATTTATTCAGTTGTCTGTTCTTTCAGCTCCTCCACTGCACTGGATTGGCTTAGAAAAAAGATTCATTTACGATGGATCGTGGAGCGAACAGCGGTGAGTTCGATTCTGTGTAAAATCAGGTCACACAATAGTGACTTTCATTAAACTCATTCTCCGTGTTTTTCTCCGCACAGACGTGTTCTTTTTACCGGATGAAAAGTTTGATTTTGACGTGTCTCTGTCGCCAGCCAGGTAATTCATCTGACTTAAAGAACATTACACTGTAAGGGATGTTGTCAGTGCAACACAATAGTGTAAACTAATTGACAATAATTACACAAATAAGGATACCATTATAATGTTAAAACCAGAGTTTTCACCAGTGTTCATGATACACTTTGAGTCTAAGTACATAGTTTTTGGTTTTATCAAATCAATATGTAACCTTATAAATTGTTTATAAAACTGAGGATTCAGAACTGTCTTTTTAAACAATATATGCTGCACTTATGGTTGCAAAGAATAATAGTGTGCATTAAACCCTCTAACCCTATAGTTTAAAGCTTTCCACTTATTTGTTTTTTCTTTAGGCATACATTATAATAAGCACACTGTTGTCCAAACATCCAGTAGGACAGTCAGGTGACATGTTTTGCCCAAAGACCCAATAGCAGTATTGAGTGGTGCACATGTTTTAAATCTAGAGCTTGGTAATATATCAGCTATAAGATATTTACAAAATATTTATGTTATTCTCCAGTATTATTCAGTTAATTCTAAACATTTTTCCCCATTTCCTCCACAGCTCTACAGGTGAAGACTTTGAGGACGAGGTATTTGTTGGTCCCATCGGTCACACAGAGCGCTGCGTTTCTGTGAATGTCGCATCTCGCCTGGAAAACCTCTGTGTCCAAACAAGCTGGAGTCCTCTGTCTGGAGACCAACTGGAAGCCATCTGTGAAGAGGCCCAAAAACTGGCCAATCAACTGCAGAGTTCTGAGCATGCTCAGTCAGAGTATGAAAACATTGACCCAAATTTAGCAGTTTTAAAAAATAATGAGTTTGTACAAGACTCAAAGGCCAAACTAAGCATGCTCTGTGACTCTCCTCCTACTGTACTTAGCCCCATAAAGAGGCAGACATTTTGTGTGCAAGATAGCCCTTTGAAACAGCTACCACCTGCTATTCAAAACCGTATCCTGAAATTGCGTAGTCCTAAATCAAGTATAGGAAATAAAAGTATTAAACTCACTGGAAAAGAACAACAGACACAGCATGTTCCTTCAAGAGCCACAAGGAGCACCACCAGACAAGTCACAGAGACAAGGATGCTGCCCAAACCTGCTCTCAGAGCCAGAGTCAGTATGGTGTTACCCAACAGACCCGCTGTCCCAGCTGCTACACGATCCACCACCAAGAGCCAAGACAAGACCAGACTGCAGCCTCCCAGCAAGGTAAGTTAAACTTAGTGGTTTTTCTGTAATTGTAGTGTAAATCAGTCTGTAAAGCAATCAGGTTTAGTCAACAGAATATAGTATTGATTGCTAGGAGTCTCTGGATTTTTGTTCTTTATTTTCTTTCTCAATAAGTTTTGGTAGTCACCCAACTACCATTTTTAGCTTTAACATATTTTATAATAGGGGGAGTATACGCTCTCCTTTTTTATTACGGAAAAGCAATCATGTTTCCACACTGGGAAAAATGCTCTTGACTTATTTTTAAAACAGGTGAAGGTGTCTAAAAACATTCAAATGCAAGATTTATGTTTTTACAATGATGTTGATCCCAGAAAATTGCATGAATGGATTGGCTTGTTATGCCCCTAGTAGGTGGTGTAAATGAACAAATTTCTCCTTTTTTATGTAATGCAGTTGTCAACCAGTTGGCGGCGCAGTCCAAACTCAAGCCGAAACGGTTCGTGTGAAGACCTTCTCTCTGACTCTGCAAGCGTGACCTCTGACCTCAGCGACTCCTCCCTGAACTCCAGCTGTTTGGGCAAATGTGCCCTGGCCCCGCCCTCCAAGGTACAGAGTTCATTTGCACTGTTATTATTTAATTATTTCATCATATTAAATCTCACACAATGATGTAGAAATGTTAAAAATGAATGAGACCTGTACTGAAACTGTTTAAACAAAACATCGAAATTACTGACGGAAGTATCAAATAGGACTGTACTGAACGTATCAATTTGCCAATATTTTTTATGAATGAGCATTGATGCAGAGAACTTTATTGTGATACTTAACAGAAATTTGTTGAGCTGAACTGTAAACATTGAATATTGATACATTTTGTTATTCAGCACAATAAAACATTTGGTAAACTCTTTAAGACCTGTTTGTAGAGATAAGGATGTACCTGATGCGTATTGTGGACTTTGTATCATGAGGTTTTTGGCAGTACCCAGCTCTCATGTTATTTTAAAGCAGTGTTACAGCTTTGTCTGGAAAAATGGACAGATTACACTTTCTGCTCCTTTTCATTAATTTCTTGTATGTTTACAAGAAACTACGTAGGACTACATAGACATCATTAGATGGTACAGAATAATTGTTGTTGTTTCTCTTTTCCTCAGGTGGTTCATACTTGGTCTGGAGTGAAGCCTCCCGCTGAGAGCAGCAGACTCAGAAACACCTCCTCATCCTCCTCCTCAGTGTCCAGCTTCAACTCCAGTATCTCCCTCTCCCCAGCCAATAAAGGTAAACTACAGGGGAATTCAAGTGTGATTAATTATGTCACAAATATAATAACTTGGTGTTGTCACGATACTAAAATTTCAAACTATTTTGATACTAAGGAATAGACTTGTTACTCAATACCGACTCAGATAACATGATGATAATAAACACTTACGCTTTTCAACATGAAATAATAGTACAGTACTTTCTTTTATATTCCTATGTGGCCTTATATCTGTGTAATCCCTCAGTCGTCCAGGTAGGTTCCATAGTGGTTGGTTCATGGACGTAAACTAGTCTATGTGGTTTTATACTTGTTCTGATCTAAAAATTCTAAAGCCAAAGAAAGGTTAATTTCTATACTGTGAACGTGAGTTTTTAGTATTGATACTTATTCATATTATCATTAATAGTTTTAGTATTGATTTGTAATAATAGTCATAATCATGAGCATTTAACATTTCAGTGTAATTTATGCCCCAAAAAGTTCAACAAAATGAAATAAAACTGTAATTATGTAACAGCCAACAATTTACAGAGAGCACTGGTCATACACTAGATTAGATGAGTTTGAATGAAAGCATTTCACAATTTGGTTATGTGTTAAATTGTAAATATTTGTAAAATCATGTTTTTTCCTCACAATTGTAACACAAATTTTGACATTGTAACATCCCAAGTCAAAACCCAACTCCTGTCTGTAGTAAAAGTGTAAGTGAGAGTCTACTTTTCTTTTATGATTGTCGTATCAAGTATTATCCTTATTATCAAAATTCAGTTTAAATTTTCGGTGTTGTCGTGGTAACAGTACTCCTTTGTTGTATTATGATATGAAATGGGACTGAATGATTTGGGGAAAAATATGTAATTGTGATATTTCTGACAAGCACTGCATTTATGATTAGATTTGAGATTTATGATTTAATAAAAGGATTCTGTTCAAAGTCCATATTATAAACTCATCCAGAAGAATTTAATAGACAAAAAGACTGAAAAGTATGAACTGACAAACATTTCAGAACATGTTTGGATAGTTCTAAACTAAAGGCTTAGCTGATGTTTATGCAGAATAAGACCCCATAAGGACACGGGGAGAGCATCTGACACACAGGGACATTTCAGAACACATTTGTACAGATCTAAACTACAGTGTTAGCCGTTATTATGCAGAATAAGATAGGACATTTTGTCGTTTGTGAAGGAAATTATTGTACTTCAACTTGATTGTGATTAATCTCGTAGCCCTAATCTGAAACTCTTATCATTCCAGGTAAATTAAACTCCTCGATGAACTCTCAGTGCAATGTTCCTAAACCCACCCAGCCCCCAAAGCACCGTCGTTCTGTTGCCGTTCAACCCTCGGTTCCTCCCTTCTCTGCAGCCGGGAGGAGGTCTCTCAGTGTCCAAACCCGAAAAACCTCCAACCCCACCCCCCTCAAGAGACCCCAGTGCTCCCCGGTCCAAACCCCAGTGAGGAGGGGCATAGACCGGACCAGCTCTGTCCCCTCAGTGACCAAGATCCAGAGCGGACTCAAAGCCAAACCCAAACCACAGGCTCTGGTGCCTTCTCCCAATGGGACCCTGCAAGGTGGGTGACAAAAGTACATGATGAAAGACTGCAGAGGTCATTTTATCACCTAAATAACAGCAGATTATGAAAAAATTTGAAAGAAATTGAATAGGCATAATTGGCAAATCACAAAGGCAGCAATTTTTGAAGTACCAGCATTTCCTCCACCAACAGAATAGCCAGTCTTACTCTGCATAAAAAAGGTAACCCTGTAGTTTAGATCTGTACAAATATTTGTGATTTTTGTCTTAGTTTGTCAGTTCATACTTCTGTGTTTTTCTCAATTCTTCAGGGTGTTTTTAGAATCTGAATTTTGAACAGAATCCCATTATTACAACATCACAATGTTTGTCAGAAACATCAAATGACATTATTTTTTTCTCCGAATTACACCCTATTTTATCATTAAGATGGGTGTAACGACTTAACACAGTACTTTTAGACCTTGTTAAGTGTATTTGATTCTTATACTAGTTTTGATATATTTTTCAGGTCTTTGTTTTGCTGCAAAACAAGTAAAAAATATGCATTGTGAACTTAAAAAAAAAAGAAGTTAAAGCTCATTTCAATACAAAAAAATACATTACTGTGATATGAACTCAAACATACGATTCAATGATTCTGTTTTTATTATATTTCAGGGTCTTTGTCTCCAGACACCACCAAGATTTTGAGACCAAAGAGACTGGTTTCTGTGAAGAGCGTTGACAGGTAAATTATCAATTTTTTTAGTTTGCACATTTTAATTATTTTTTTTAACCGTAAGAATCCAGTCTCTAAACTCCTTTTCTTCTCAGTCTCCCTCAGAAGCCTGTGCTCTCTGCTCTCACTCCCTCCGGTGGCAGCAGCAGTTCACTACAGCTCAAGGCCCGTAGACCCTCGTGTCTGCCCACTCCTCTCAGGTTAGTCATCATTTCACATTTTTGCATTATAACTATACAGGCCTATCCAACGTACAATACAATACAGTTTGTTCATCCATGTTTAGAGATGTGCAATCACATGTTGATGGAGATCAAGATTCAGTCATTTTTAATGGGGCCGAAAGATTTGGGAAAAATATCTAGTGAATTTTCTTGTAGGTTTGCTGGTTAGATTAGCAATTTATGTTTTAATAATAGGATTCTGCTCAAAGTTTATATTTTCAACATGCACAGAAGAACTGTCAGTTCACATTTCAGTCTTTTTGTCAAACTAATACAAGAATCACATTTCAGAACCTTTTGGTATAGAAACTACAGTGTTTAGCAGATTTTAAGCAGAATAAGGCAGATATTTTTGCTTGTCAAGGAAATTATGGTATGGAAATTGCAGCATTTGCTAATTATGTCCATTGAAATAGCCAATTTGATCCAGTTGCGATTGCTTCAAACCTCATGTTTTTACTGACAGAAGATTGGCTTTAGGTTTTAGTAAGACAATATAAAATCAAAAATCTATTTGAAAACATTTGTGATTTTTTTTTTTTTTTTTTTTTCTCCTCATCTTCCAACCATATCCACATTCATTGATAAATATGCTATGTTACTCAAAACTGTTTCCCTCCTCAGTTTTGATAAATCCATTTGTTTTCCATACATTTATATAGTATCTTCTGCCTTCTAGGTCCAGACTTTCGGGACTCCCCCAGGCCACACCCACAAACCGACCAATCAGAGTGCTGCCCACCCACAACTGCACTCCCACCAGGTAAAACACAGAATCAGTAACACTACACCATCTTTAGACCAGATGTTTTCCCCAGAGAGAGATCACCTTTAGCACAAACTCAGAGCTGTTGCCTGTTCCTTTGTGTGGACTGATAGTTTGGCTGATGGATGAAGCCATGTAATGTGGGAAAATACCATTATTATTGAGTGAACACAGACTAGGACACTACCATTGATATTGTTCAGGAAGAGGAGGGGCTCTCAGCTGAGTTCTAGCCAATCACAGCAGCCAAAAGACATGCTTTGATATTTAAAAAATGGCTAAATAAATGTGTAGCATGGGACCCTGCAGTTTCTTACCTACCTTGTTACTAATGTGTTTGTGTTTGTCAGAAAATATACGCTTTTTGTTCTGCATCAGAGGTTGTGTGGACTGGAACGTCATCCCTGTGATGCCATATGGTCATTCCCTGATTTTATTTGATTTTTTCTCAATGCAGCTCTATGGTCAAAAACAAACACTTGACCCCACCCACTCCTCCTGTTGGTCAGTCTCCATCATGCTCCAAGTGAGTGACAGGTGGATATAATCAATCATAGTAAAGAGTAAACTTTCAGAAACAGCAGATGCCTCTTAAATACTGTATAAAAGATACTAAGAAGATTGTTTTTTGGCATATCGCCCATTCCCTATAGATCAGCGGTACAAGGTGGATTCTTGTGCGTTTGAACCTCAAGACAATCCTGCTTACAGTATAAAGTTCTGATCCTAGTACGTTTCTCTAATTTTGGTCTAGTGTAATCCAGGCCATATTAGAGCCGTTTTTTCCTTGTTCAGTCCAGCCCCCTCCGTGCATTGACTCTAGAGACCTGTGTTCACGCTTGGTTTAGATCCGGGGAAGGGCCTGGATCATAACCAGACTAATGTCCACTTCTCTACAGAGACCATGTGAGGATAGAGAGCAGGTGTTTAAGGCCGTATGAGTTTGTTCAGAAAAATGTTCAGTTCTACATGAGCTGGAATAGTTTTGCATGAGTAAATGAAATCAAATCAGAATCACAATGCGAATGGACCGCAAGAAACAAATCATTATTTCCTCCAAAAAACGCTAAAATATTCTGTTGTCTTTAGCATGACCCTGTAGTTTAGATTCTTCTGGACACATTTAAAATGCAAACTTTGAACTGAAAGCAAATCTAGTCACAATGATTGTCAAACAACTCAATTCGATATTTTTCCCAAATTGTGCACCCCTGAGCTGAAAGGCAGTCATGATTAGATGATTACACGACAGAATTTTATGCCTTTTTGATTTTAATACTCCGTATACTGCTTATGGTAAATATTATAGTTTTACACCAGTCAAGTAGCAGTTTGTGAATGAAAGCTGGAAAAAGTAGAAAAATCTAGAAAAACTTAATTTCTTCACAGTCCATAAAAACACATCTTAAAACATAAAAGTTCATCCGAAATGCAGGGACAATTTACACTGAAGGAACATCATTTTATAACATATTCATTATTTAGTTAAAATAAAGGAGATTTGTATCTCTTTGTATGTTAAATGTCAAATCATAACGATTGTGTGAAAATCAGACACGCTTTGGCACCTGTTTACATCATGGTAATGGCTACCTCTGCATGTCATATCTGCTGTCCATGTCCAACCAGAAAGTAAAATTGTAGACAACTAGGTAACTGTTTAGTGAAATGATTAGTCCAGTCTGTGATATGCATTTTAAATACTAACTAAAGATGTCACCACTGGAGCCGATTATAGCAAAGAAGTGTTTTACAATGTTAATAACTAATGATGTTTTGTTTTTTTTGTTTTGAATTAAAATTAGAAAACAAAACATTTTTCTTATTCTCTATTTGTTATGTATTTTTTTTATTATTCTGTTTTGTTTTGTGGTATCCCACTTGATAGATGTCACAATCTTAGACAAATACATTGGCACATGACACAAATTCTAACTTTAATCACTCTGTAAAACCAGAAATAGTGTAGCAAAAACAAGTTAATGTTACAGAATGTAATGGCACAGTAGAGTTTGTGTCATAATGCTAAAAATAGATTGTAAATAAAAAATAGGTCACATCACAAAGCAGCTGTGTGGTTGATATTTTTGTCTGAAGAGACAAACTTGAATGTGCTTGTCTTTAGTTTAACTCCCACTGATGACCCAGAGACTGTGGAGGTTCCCACGATTCAGCCTTTTAACCTGGAGGATGAGGAGCCTGTACAGCCCCCACCCACAATCATAAAACCCGACCAATCAGAGAGCACCACAGCACCTGACGCACTTTGTCTAAGCCAAGTAGAAACGGGGAAAGAGACTGCACAGGAGCCGAAAACCGAGGCCATCAGCAAAGCACAAGAGGTGAGGAAGTGCTTAATCAAATAAACCAGTAAAAGCCAAATGAGTTTTATTTAAAATTATGTTTCTGTCAAACTTTGAAAGGTCAATCAATTGTGACATTTTTTTTATATGTTCAGTTGTTGAGGAAAGGTTTTATATTAGGGCAATACAAAATAAATTATAATTATTATACTTTCACATTGTATCCATAACATAATTGACAGTTGATAATTGAACTAGATTTTGCAAACTTTAATCAAAAGTAAAAATGTCTTCCTGTTTTGGTCTTGACCTTTTTAAACAATCAGCAGTAAACTTCAACACCTAAAGTACAGTGGCTACACTATAGTCTGTTTCATTGTTTCAGATTTTACTTTTGGATCTCCCGGCGCCGGCGCTTCAGCCTCAAGAGAAACTGCTCATTGACCTGACCAACACTCCAGACCTGATCCGCACCAAGACCTGCCCCTCCGCCTCTGAGGTACCACCGTCACCATGGTTACGAACAGAGGATAATGTTATATCCATGACTCTTTGTCACGATGTCATCTGAAACACAGCAATATTTTATAGGCCAATAATATTTAACAGATGGGGGTTGCTAAAATTAATATGGCCAAAATGCTGATTTTTGTTGTATCATGGCAAGTTCTTGGGTCCAGTCAGTAATACAAATGATCAGGTTCAACTTTTGGATATTTCAAGGCAAAGTACAGTGTAATCAACAGGGAGGTATCTGTCTCCATCTGGGAGTATGACATCACATTCATCACATTATACTAATACTATCTTCTGGGTTTTCTTTGTGCTATAACAGATATTTCTTTATAAGATCATTCAAAATGTCTTGCTGTCATGCTAAAATGATCTTCAAATATATTATTGTTTTATCACAATATCTTCTGACCGCACAACTGCAGAGAAGATCATAATACAAACTTAGTTGCTTATGGTATATTGACCTTTATTTGGGAAATGTATGATTAAGTTCCACACATTCTCAGTTTAGAACGGCTCTCTGAAAACAAGCAGGAAAAGGTGGAACATTCAAATGTATTCTTAAATCTGATTAGTCAAAATGTCATATCAGGAAAAACAAGCCAAGAAACCAAACTTGTGAAACCCAGTAGAGAGAAAAAACGGTGTCATTGTCATGTTTGTTTTGATTTGTTTGGCTTTTACCCAAACCACAAAGCTCATGTACCAGCTCGTCTCATGGGAATTATGTCTTCTCCCACCCATTTTGCCTGTAGTACTATCCTACCACCACTGAGCTGCTGAACATGGAGTGACTGAATAATGCTACATAAATCAAATGTTCTAATAATAATGATAATGCATTAGTCTTTTATAGCGTTTTTCCAGGCGCTCAAAACCTGGCCCAGGCTCTGCTTAGGTACTGAGGTCTGATGAGATCAGGCTTTGTTCAATTATGTTCAATACAACTTGTGTGGCCAAATACTTAAAAGTTGGAATGGTCACAACTGGCAAATCGCACAGGCTGCATTTCAGGTATTTTATGACTGCAGCAGAAAACTGTCCCTGTGTCTCCATGGGGTCTTATTGTGTATAAAACCAGCTAAACTTCTAGGTTACACCTCTACAAACGTGTTCTGAAATGCATGGGATTAGTTTAAAAAACAGGTTATGTTTTGGGCTTCTCTCAAAAGGTCATTCTTCTGGTTGTTATTCAAATCTGTACAATGAACTTTATTTTGATTGATTTCATTTTATAAATTAACTATTTAAATTAAACTATCCCACAGTTGTAATTTTACATATTTTATTCGTTCATCCCTAATACTGACTTATTTTGTTTCAGCTTATCGACCTGAGCTCTCCTCTGATCAAATGGAGTCCCGTCAACAAAAAGGAGAAAGAAGCTCTTCTCATCAACCTGTCCTTCTGATCCAGGACTATAACCAGACTAAACCGGACTACAGAGACCAAGACCCAGGACCTAGGACCAGAGACTAGACCAGAACTGCAAAACTGGACTATTCTGACAACAAACTAGAGTCTCCCTTTTTAAACCTATACCAGACCAAACCCAGATCTGAACCAGTCAACTGCGAAAAGCTGACAGAGTGTTAAAGTAATCAGCAGCTTTGTTTTATACTGAAAATACTTAGATTTTATGTTCTTTATCAGTGTTTAAATAAATGTCTTTGTCTGTGTGAATTGAGCTGCTTATTGTAAAAATCAATCGTTATCATTTCAATATTCAATCCAGTGGTACACCCCCGCTAAAGTTTTTTTTTCTCGATGAATACTACTAAAAGCTGTTCTTCTGATTGCTGGTGTCAAGGTGAAATTAAATAACTAAAGAAATCATCTCTTCTACTGTACTGGTTTGATTAATGGGAGATTGTAAATGTGTAGATGAATAAAGTGTTTTATCTATGTAATCATCCTAATGTGCTCTTAACTTTTTTGTGAATCTTTAATTAAAGGTGTATTATGTAGCTTTACTGGTAGGGGTCTGCCACTGTTTATTATAGTTTTATGTCAAATCCAGGTAGAAAATTACCCATTTGTCATATCTGGTGCTCACATAGAAACCAGGAAGTAAAATTATAAACCACCAAAATTTAAAAACTAGAATCATTTAGACAAGACTTATTTATTTTTTTTAATGTAAAATCCTAAATGTCATATATTGTGTAATGTAATCCGTCAGTCCAGGAATGATCCATAGTAAAAGCAAAATGTAAAATCTGTGAACTGGACAAAAAACTTGTAGGAGTGGCGTGGCTGCTCATCCAGGCCACTTCTTCAGTTCTGGTAAGATTACTGGTGGACACTGCCTTATATCTGTGTGAAGGGAGGAGCTAACTACACTGAAAGTAACACACCTGTTCTTTACAGTTTCTGTTTGTAGGCTAGGTCTATTGAGCTACACTAAGTGTGCACTGTGCCCGAGTCCTACTTAGCATAATCAATCGGGCCCGAAATGGGTGTTCTCACATCTATTAGCATATTGGCAGCCCTATTGTTTTCTTTCTTTTGAATTGGGTCTGAGGATGTGGTTATAGATGGGGGATAGATGATCTCTGAGACTCCCATTCTTTTTCATGGAACGATTGTCTTTCTTAAAAATAGCTTCTTTGACTCCCATCTCACACTAGTTCTTGTCTTCGGCTAAGACCTGTACCTCACTATTTTCAAAGGAGTGGTTAGTGTCTCTCAGTGAAGAGAGGGGCTGAGCTGTCAACTGATCACCACCTGGTGGTGAGTTGGATCCGCTGGCGGAGGAGGAAGCCGGACAGACCTGGCAGGCCCAAGCGCATTGTGAGGGTCTGCTGGGAATGTCTGGCGGAGCCCTCTGTCAGGGGGGTCTTCAACTCCCACCTCCGGGAGAGCTTCTCCCTGATCCTGGGGGAGGTTGGAGACATGGACTCCAAGTAGGCCATGTTCTCCACCTCTATTGTCGATGCGGCTGCTCGTAGCTGTGGTCGTAAGGTCTGTGGTGCTTGTCGTGGCGGCAATCCCCGAACCCGGTGGTGGACACCGGAAGTAAGGGATGCCGTCAAGCTGAAGAAGGACTCCTATCGAGCCTTGTTGGCTCGTGGGACTCCTGAGGCAGCTGATGAGTACCGGCGGGCCAAGCGTGCCGCGGCTCGGGCAGTCACAGAGGCAAAAACTTGGGGTTGGGAGGAGTTCGGGGAGGCCATGGAGGAGGACTATCGGACGGCCTCAAAGAGATTCTGGCAAACCATCCGACGCCTCAGGAGGGGGAAGCAGTGCTTCACCAACACTGTTTACAGTGCGGGTGGAGAGCTGCTGACCTCGACTGGGGATGTTGTCGGGCGGTGGAAGGAATACTTTGAGGATCTCCTCAATCCCACTGTCACGTCTTCCGAGGAGGAAGCAGAAACTGGGGACCCAGAGGCAGACTCGTCCATCACCCTGGCTGAAGTCACTGAGGTGGTTGGCAAGCTCCTCAGTGGCAAGGCTCCGGGGGTGGACGAGATCCGTCCTGAGTACCTCAAGTCTCTGGATGTTGTGGGGCTGTCTTGGCTGACACGTCTCTGCAACATCGCGTGGCGGACGGGGACAGTACCTGTGGAATGGCAGACCGGGGTGGTGGTCCCTCTGTATAAGAAGGGGGACCGGAGGGTGTGTTCCACTTACAGGGGAATCACACTCCTCAGCCTTCCCGGTAAGGTCTATTCCAGGGTACTGGAGAGGAGAATCCGACCGATAGTCGAACCTCGGATTCAGGAGGAGCAGTGTGGTTTTCGTCCTGGTCGTGGAACACTGGACCAGCTCTATACTCTCCATCGGGTCCTCGAGGGCTCATGGGAGTATGTCCAACCAGTCCACATGTGTTTTGTGGATCTGGAGAAGGCATTCGACCGTGTCCCTCGACCGTGTCCTTTGGGGGGTGCTCTGGGAGTATGGGGTCCGGGGCTCTTTGCTAAGGGCTGTCCGGTCCCTGTATGACCGGAGCAGGAGCTGTGTTCGCATTGCCGGCAGTAAGTCAGACCTGTTCCCGGTGCATGTTGGACTCCGCCAGGGCTGCCCTTTGTCACCGGTTCTGTTTATTATATTTATGGACAGAATTTCTAGGCGCAGCCAGGGGCCGGAGAGGGTCTGGTTTGGGAACCACGGGATTTCATCTCTGCTGTTTGCAGATGATGTTGTCCTGATGGCTTCTTCGAGCCAGGACCTGCAGCAGGCACTGGGGCGGTTTGCAGCCGAGTGTGAAGCGGCTGGGATGAGAATCAGCTCCTCCAAATCCGAGGCCATGGTTCTCGACCGGAAAAAGGTGGTTTGCTCTCTCCGGGTGGGTGGTGAGTCTCTGCCCCAAGTGGAGGAGTTCAAGTATCTCGGGGTCTTGTTCACGAGTGAGGGAAGGATGGAGCGGGAGATTGACAGGCGGATCGGCGCAGCGTCTGCAGTGATGCGGTCGCTGTATTGGTCCGTTGTGGTAAAGAAGGAGCTGAGCCGGAAGGCGAAGCTCTCGATTTACCGGTCAGTCTATGTTCCTACCCTCACCTATGGTCATGAGCTCTGGGTAATGACCGAAAGGACAAGATCGCGGATACAAGCGGCTGAAATGGGCTTCCTCCGCAGAGTGCCCGGGCGCACCCTTAGGGATAGGGTGAGGAGCTCGGTCACACGGGAGGAGCTCGGAGTAGAGTCGCTGCTCCTACACGTTGAGAGGAACCAGCTGAGGTGGCTCGGGCATCTGCTCAGGATGCCTCCTGGACGCCCCCCTAGGGAGGTGTTCTGGGCATGTCCCACCGGGAGGAGGCCCCGGGGAAGACCCAGGACACGCTGGAGGGACTATGTCTCTCGGCTGGCCTGGGAACGCCTTGGGGTCCCACCGGAGGAGCTGGAGGACGTGTCTGGGGTGAGGGAAGTCTGGGAGTCCCTGCTTAGACTGCTGCCCCCGCGACCCGGCCCCGGATAAGCGGAAGAAAATGGATGGATGGATGGTTAGTGTCTTTGAGATGTAGATGTACAGCAGACTGGGGTCCAGAGGAACTCTCACTCTGATGTTGATACATTCTCTTATGGAGTGGCTGCTTAGTTTCTCCAATATAGCGCTCACTGCACTCTGCACTACACTGAATGGAGTAAGCTATATTGCTTTGTTTATGGCTAGGGGTTTGTCCTTTGGATGAACCAGTTTCTGTCTTAAAATGTTTGTTGGTTTGAAATAGACGGGAATTTCAAACCGTCTTAAAATTCTCTGAAGCTTTTCAGACACATCTGCTGTATAAGAAATTGTTACAGCTTTCCTTCTAAGTTCACATTCCCTGCTGTATTACAGACTCTATCCTGATGACTCCATTCCTTGCATTTTTGGCCTCCCGAAAATCCACAAAAAAGGAGTACCCCTCAGACCCATTGTATGTAGCACTGACTCTATCACATACAATGTGGCCAAACATCTGAAGACCATCCTGGCTCCTCTGGTGGGCAACACAGAGCACCATATTCAGAATTTGTGAGCAAGTCAAGCATCTCCAATTTGATTTGGATGAGACTATGGTTTCGTTCAATGTGACCTCTCTTTTCACTTGTATCCCCACATCAGTAGTGGTGGACTCAGCAAAGAGGAGGCTACTGCAGGATACATAAGCTAAAAGAACTGTCACCTGACCAAATCTGCAAACTTCTGGAAATTTCTTTATTTCCAGTTAAGGGGAAACTTCTACAGGCAAATCCATGACTGTGCCATGGGCTCACCGGTCCCTCATATCATGGCTAACTTATACATGGAACAATTTGAACAGGAGGCTTTGGCCTCTTTTCCAGCCACTCCACCCACACATTGGTATCGATATGTGGATGACAACTGGACTAAAATCAGAATTCAAGAATTGGAGCCCTTTACTGCACATATTAATGCTGTGAATCCAAACATCAAGTTCACATGGGAAGAGGCCAAGGAGAACAAACTGGACTTCTTAGATTGTGCAGCAACTATACTCCAGGTAGAAATCTTCAGGAAGACCACAAATACTGACCAATAGCTGCTGTCTGATTCACACCATCCACTGCAGCACAAACTCGTAGTGATCCGTACTCAACTGGTGCCCACAAACACAGAGGGAAAAGTGAAGGAGGAACAACTCTTGGAGAAAACCCTCTCTGCTTGTGGATATCCAAAATAGGCCTTCAATAGATCTAAGAGAAAAACAGGAAATCTGAACCGAGAAGGAAAAGTAACTATTCCTTATACAGCAGGTGTGTCTGAAAAGCTTCAGAGACTGTATGGAATTCCTGTCTATTTCAAACCTACAAACCCTTTAAGACAGAAACTGGTTCACTCAAAGGACAAAACCCCTCAAACAAAACAGCAGCCAAACATGTTCACTTCTACAGCTTTTTGTCCAGCTGACAGATTTTACATTTTTCTTTTGCTTTGCCTCTTGTGAGCTATAATCCATGTTAGAATGTTGTTACCGCCTCAAAAACATACCTGGAGTTGTGTTTTGTTTCATTCATGTAAGAGTATTCTGGCATTATTAGTCTGTCTTCATCTCCAAAGCTTAAAATGCTCTGTTCCCCTTGTAATGTTACAAAGGGGTAGTTTTCAAGTTAACATCGACCTTTTACCTTTAGTTCAGTAGAGATTGACAGTTGCTGGGCTGAAATCATCCAAATGATTCTAGTGAAGGTGTATGGAGTTTAAAAGCAGTGGAGCTTTTCCTGTATCCTTCCTGACATTACAAGGCGGAACAGAGTTTTCTGTTTGAGAAAAGGACTAAACATGCAGAGTTTGTGTGTTAAACATGTGTGAATGAAACAAAACATAACTCGGATGAGGAAACAACATTATGACATACAGTAGATCAGAAAATAGCATAATATTGGCCCTTTATGTTGTGACCTCCAACCACAAGTAAAATGGCTACTCACAAAATTATAAAAGTTGCCTGCTCAATTTATATTTAGTTTAGTTTAGTTTAGTTTAGTTTAGTTTAGTTTAGTTTAGTTTAGTTTAGTTTTTTTGCTTTACGACGTAAGTTTATATAGATTAATATTACAGACCAAGACATGCAAATCTACATTTACTGCTGCTAAGACTCAACTTGAGCCGCATAAAATTAAATCCCAAATGATCCGGGCCCCCCTGGAATGACCTTGCAAATGAGAACCTCTATTCAAATATAAACATATATGTGCTAGGCCCACCATAAACTGCTCCCAGAAGATGTTATTGCTTTGCCTGGAATGTTCCACAGTATGGCATTAATGAATCTTTTGGATTATGGTGGGGGCAGATGTTTGATTGTTAAATACAAACCAAGTTTTTTTGCTGCTCATGGGGTCGCCTCTCCACAGAGCTGTGTCTGGTGGATTCACCCGCTTGTCTCCATGGAGAAAGCTTTCATGTTTTAATCGTCATGGCAGTAAGCAGGCGGATCCTATACTAGAACAGTTACATAATGGGGTGAGGGAAGTTTGGGAGTCCCTGCTTAGACTGCTGCCCCCTCAACCCGGCCCCGGATAAGCAGAAGAAAATGGATGGATGCAAAAGTTACATAATGCACATTTAACTAAAAATAACAAAAAAATAAACTTAGACCTAAATTAAAACACTGTTCATAGTGAATTAGCACTGAAACAAACCACAATAAAGCCCCGTATAACTGATCCCATCTGTCTCACATTTTTCAAGGTGACATTTCACAGATGTGCTCCAGATGGCTCCCTCTTCTCTCTCCTCTGAGATTCACCACTGAGGTTTGAGATTCTGGTTTTGGGAACTGTGGGAGTGAAAAAACGGAAATACTCAAAGCTTGGGCCAAGGTCAGGTCCTGAGAGGAGATACACACCATGACGAAAACAAAACTGAGCCCGCAGTGACACAATGAGAGGATGGGCTAAGTTTAAAGCCACTGATAAAGAAGAGCTTCCACAAAGACAAGACAAGAAGCAGATTCCCAAGTTTTGAAAAGGGCTTTAAAGATATACTGTGTAACTTTTCTGGTGGAGGTCTGTCACTTGCTTGTGTCCATGGAGATGCTACTGTTTTGTCTGGAATATTTCTTGGAATGGCATTAAACTTATCTACCTCATGGAGACGGGAGTACCACCACTATGCCAAGATATTTCTGACCAAAAAAACACCTGTAAAAATGTATTGCCATATTGATGAGTTTAATGCCATACTGTGGAATATTCCAGGCAAAACAATAACTTCTCCATAGAGACAAGGAGATGCAGAGAGCTGTTTGTATTCCAGTAAAATGTGTATTGGTAGTAGTGGTACTGTGCTTTGGTCCAGTTTTCAGAAGTGAAATAGTAAATCAAAGTTTGTCTAAATGTCATGTATTGTTAATCAACTTTTTTAGAAGCTGCATTACGGAACCTTTCTGGTGAGGGGGCAGCCTGACTCCATAAAGTATTTGTGTCCTCCTTTGGGTTAGTCTCTGTTTAGAATTACTGCAGTTATGGTGTAGTCCTATTTTTGTCCTGGTTTAGACCTGGTTTAGACCTGGTTTAGATCTGGTTTAGATCTGGTAGTGCTCAGAATCCCAAGTACTTATGGTGGAAGTATCTGAATAGTTGCAGTATAACTCTGCTCATGAAGGTCATGTATTTTGCTATATGTCGAGCTTTTGTGAATTCTGTGTGTCTCTTCACACGACTGATATGGCACTTCCTGTTTTCGTCCTGTTTTATTTGGACAGTGGTCTCTTTGTTCCCTCAACTTCATCCACATGAGTCAAAACGGGAGAAACCAATGCCTGTATTCATATATGGAGCTCTGCTCTTCATAGAGCTATGGTTAATGCTATAGTAGGGAACATTTTCTGGAAAATATCAAAATCTCTATGGAGATAAGTAGTGGACAAACCAGAAAAGTTACATATTGCACCTTTAATCATTAATAAATCAACTGATTACCTCCTACTTCATGGACTAGTTAGGTCCATATTTTTGGAGTGATGAAAACTTTGTTGACAATATCAAATGATTTGAGCATTTGTGTTTCCTGCAACATTACTTCAGATATGAAGCATCTCCATGAACCTGCTTGTTTGTTTCCATGGAAATGTTGTTCCTTTGGCTATAATATTCCATTGTGTGGCATAAAACATATCCATTTCCATGAAGAATGTATCAAAGTCTGGTTTTGACTTTCTATTTCCATAGAATGCAGGTGATGTGCTTCCTATAGAAAGTGTTAAGATGGCACTTATAAAAAACAAAATAATCATTTAATTCATAGTAGTTCCATTGACGGTATTTTCAATCCAGTTTGAATTAGGTTTTGTTAACGTGTTGTTAACGTTTTTCCAAATATTCAGGACCTCTTGTCCAGACATGTGTTAACTGTCAGTAAACTGACAAACAACATTTGAAATGAGAGGTTTTAACACACAAAAGCTCTCATTTCAAATGTTGCCTGGAGAATAATTCTTTTATTATCTCTTTACAAAGATTCTCACAGTATTTTTTTTTTTTTTTTTTTGTACAGGGACAGTGCACAGCAATATTAACCAAGATGAAAGTCACAGGAGAGATGCTGCTGCCAGGTTATAGCTTCACTGCTAATTAACTCCTGTAATGTATAGTACTAGTCAAAAAGGTTAGAAGTAGTATCAGGCATTTCAATGGTAGACGTAGCAGTAGTAGCAGTAGTAGTAGTTGTTGTTATTGTTGTAGAAGCAGTAGTAGTAAATAGTAGTAATAAAAGTTTTAAGTAGTAGAAGTGGACCTAGTATTTGCAGTACTAATAGTAGTAGCAGTAGTAATAGTAGACACAGTAGTAAACAATATTTCAACTTCCCCTTACTTTCAAGGTGACCAGTAAAAGATCATGTGATGAACATTTTTGCTGGTGTAAATGGATTGTACACAGTTATGTAAGAGTATGTATGTGGTGCAGAGACGAGGCAGCAGTGACAGTACTTCTCATGGAATAGTATTACTTGTAGTAGGTCGTTTTTGCTAAAGATGGGCCGCTCAATACCAAAATATCAATACTTAGTGAGGCATCAAAAAGTAATTCTAATCGGTATCATACTGGATCGATATCACAACACTTGCCATATTATTAGGCTATCTGGTATCGAAACCAAAATCACTAGTATCGTCCATCACTAATCTTTGTATTGCTCATCATAATAGTAGTAGTAAGGTGAATATATTATTAGGTGGCAACAATTTGTATTTTTGATTCTAGGGATTTCTTTGACTTATTTTATATAAAACTGCCCTATATTACACTTATAATGTTGTTACCTCCTCAAAAACAGACCTGGAGTTGTGTCACACATGTTACTACATGACATCACAAGGTGGAACAACGTATTTTCTGTTTGAGAGAAGAATTCAGCCTAAATATGGAAGGTTTGTGTGTTAAACATGTGTGAATGAAACCAAACACAACTCCAGGTCTGTTTGTGATGAGGAAACAATATTATAACACAGATCAGAAAACAGTGTAATATGGGCCCTTTAAGCAGTGAGCCATGTCAGTCGAGGACTTTGTAGTAGTAGTAGTCTGCGGTCACACACACCACATGAAGCTAACTTGGAACTAAAGCAAGACTAGACCATGACTAAACCAGGCCAAGTGTGAACACAGCCATTTTACATCACGTGAAAATGTACTAGTTGAAGTATTAAACCAGAGATCCCATTCACTCAAAGTTCCCAGTAAACTGACAGGTACAGTAATTATCGCACACTTGACCTGGCATTTGCACTCTCTGTCTCACAAAAGGAGTGGTAGTAGTAGCAGTAGTAGTATTTGTTGTAGTATTGATACTTTGCAGTGACATCACACTGAGGATGTACTGTATATATAGCTATGGCAGAATGTTCAGCAGTTACCATGGAGACATGATGCCCACATTAGCAAATACTACCAATAAGTTTTAAGATCTAAGCCTGAAAACTTAAAAAAAAAATACAAAATTGATTTAAACAACACATTTTCTCTCTGTGATCAATACAAGCGTTCATGGAAAGGTGAGAGTGACTGACTGAAAAACTGATGGCTAATGCTTGCTAGCTTGTGAGGACTTGTTTAAGTACAAATGAGGACACCTGTTGAATTTCCAACTAACTCACTTCTTTATTGTCACATTAAAGCTCAGATTAAAGTCTAACTTGAGTAACAGAACTTCAGACAGAGCAGTGCCTACAGTTAGCATTACACCCCTAGTAGTTTTTATTATTATTGTAGTATTAATAGTAGTAACAGCAGCACCAATCAGCAAACACAGCAGAATGAATAGCGTAGAGTTGTAGCAGTGCCGTTGCGTAACACCCCCCCCCCCATGTCTGTATAAAACATTAGCCTTTCTTTTGCTGTGGCTCACTTGTAGGAGCAGACTGAGCCATGAGGAGCCCATTCCTGGAGTACTGGAGCGAGCGCAGAGAGAGAGGAGAGGTCCTGGACCGGCACAAAGAGCTGAAACTCAACAATGCCCAACTGTGAGTACTACAAATACCTCAAATACTACTGCTACTTTACTGCTTTACCACTACTTCTACTGTCACTATAACTGTAAATATGACATAGCTGGTATTTACAATGGAGGGGTCAAAAGTAATAGTTGATAATATGTCAAAATAGTGCCAAGATCTGAATTTTTTATTTTATCTAAATTAACCTGCACAATATTATTGCCTTTAGGCTGAGTAATGGGAGGGGTGGGTGGGGCAAGGCTCTATGAGCAAAGAGCTGCATTCAACAGAAAGTCATAATTAGTGATGAGCCGGATCAATACCGAAATATCAATACTTTAATTCTGACAAGGTATCGAAAAATATAGATTTTATGCAGAAAATATCTTGTTTTGTTTTTTTGTTTTTTTGTTTGTTTTTTCTGTTGTTGTTTTTTTGAGTGTGTGTGTTTAAAAAAACATTCTTTACTTTGGTCTATTTTTGGCTAAAATGTCACACAGCATTATTTACATTTCAGTTTGTCTGTGTTTATTCAGTTGAAGCTTTGGTGGAGTGCAAATCAATAAGCTAACACTGGCTGCGGTTACATGCACGCTCAAAATCGATTGGATTTTTCCTCAGATTTGTGAAGTGTGTTATCCTGCATCACCAGATCCATGTGCTCCTTCCTGTCCCTCTTTAAGGGTCAAGGCACAGAGATGACAAAGAGGTGTATTTGTAATAAATAACATTACACTGCCAGAGCTTGTCTTTTGGGTCATTTCCTGAGCACATCTGACTCTGGACCACCAGGCTACTACTAAAGTTGAGCTGCTTTATGCAATTTAACCACAGAAGTTATAAGATTATTCCAACGACAACATAGCAAAATCATCTAGTTTCTTTCTGATCATGGTGCCTCTGATCACTCACATCAGATTGTGCTGCATTCAAGTCATCAGAATCAGATAAGATGACACAAATGCATGTAACCGCAGCCATTATCTATAGTTAATTTGCTCCTGTTTTGTTTTGGATGACCAGATTTCCCTAATTACTTGAGAAAATCCCCAGTTTTGACCAAGAAATGTCCCAGGTGTCCCTATTTTTGACCACTTTGAAGGGAATATATTGTGGTTTGATTAGCTAAAATACAGGAAAAAATATGTTTGGAAATTACCATCATGCACTGAGCCATAACTAAGTCAAGAATGGACAACATTATGTGCTTTTTCACAGTTTTATTTATGCCAACCGTCCCAACCCGGGTTTTAATTTTGAAAATGTGGTCACCCTAGTTTTGTGCTTTAATAGATCTTTGGTCTTGTGTCTCAGGTCGAGTTTGATCGGTGACAGCGATGTTAGAGCCGCGCTGCAGAAAAGCCGCATCCCCTCTCTGCTGCCCCCTGTCGGCACAGAGGTGTTCAGGCGCTTCACTCCAGAGTCACTGGGGCAGATCAAGAAATGCATGGACTCAAAGAACAAACAGGTGAGAATACATAAGTCACAAGTCTAAAGTACTATTTTTGATTCTCGTTTCAGCTTTAAAGCTTTGGATTTATATAGTGCCTTTAATACTACACCACATTCAGACTTGACAAGGTGGGTGAAGTGTCTTGCCTAAGGACACAAGGGCAGTTTTCATTTTAGCCACTGCTGCCCCACTGTGATGATTGGGATTTTAATCGTCTCAAATCCAAGTACTTACGGAGCCCAACACCACCAGGCACCATTTTGAGAACTTTTGCCATTTGAGATATTTCGTTTTTAGTGTTTATTGCTACAGTGACATTCCCACTCTGTCACCCATGTATTGATCATTTGTACCAGATTTTGGTTTTAGATTAAATATTTCAAATCAAAGTAATGAGTAAATATATTTCCCTCAGGTTGAAGAGGACTGCCGGCTGAAGCCAGCTCCTGAACTGGAGTGTGGGAATGTCCTGCCCTTTTTCTATGGAGCCCCGCCCCCTGAGCTTCAAGATGTCCCATTGGAAGATCCAGACCCCTTCTACCAATCGCAGAAGGTTTCACTTTGAAATTATTGTCTTACAAATGTTTCCCAGCAGGTAGTAGCCAAAATAATTGTATTCATGTAGCAGTATTGTTTTTTCAACAGACAGACTTTGGTGCATGGAGTGTAGCAGGTATGGATGATTGTGAAGGGAAAATTGTTCTAGTAGAAGTAGTTGCAACAGCAATAATTAAAAAAATAGGCTATGTCTTTACCTATAAATCTGCTTCATTGCCCTTCACACTAGGCAATGTGGGTGGAGTGTCTTGCCAAAGGACACAACAGCAGCATGTACTAGTAGACTAGAGCCACTGCTGCCCCACTGCCCCACCTTATATTTCCAGGAGTCTCCCATCCAAGTAACCACACCCAACCCTGCTTAGCTTCAGAGATCTGACACAATCGGCCATTTTCAAGTCTCTCCTCCCTGAACTGAAGAAAAAACAAGGCTCAGTAGGCATCAGTAATAATTATATTTGGGTTCAGTATTTACTAATAATAATAATAATGCCTTACACTTGTAATGCGCTTTACAGGCTTGTCAAAGCCTCTCAAAGCACTACACTATAGTACACTATAGTTACTTTCCACTTGGCACTTGTAATAAACAGTTAGAGGGGAGATAATGCAAATTTGACTTTTTGGAGCTTTCTACCACATTATAACACTTCTTCATCAAAACAGGCCTGAAGTGGTTTTAGATGTTATCCTGCATGTTTGAGTAATCTTGTGATCTCTCCCGGGCCCTTTTCATACCCTTGATATGGTTCGCAGTAGAATTCTGAGCAATTCTCAGCCCACAAATCTACGTCACCCATGTACGTCAATTTTTGATTAAAAAAAAAAAAAAAGCATGATACAAAACAATACACTACAGCTTCACAAACCTGATGTGATGTGCAGTAGTTTTATTAGCAGGATGCAGCTGATTGTAATCTGATAGTGAAGGGGGCGTGACTTGGCACAGGAACCAAGGTAAACAGAGATGTTATTGATGTTGTTGGAGCAAATATAGCATTTCCAATTAATAATAAAAGTTAACATGGTGATCTAAATAAGTTATGTGTTACAATTAATACCCCAGAGAAGTGTAATACCCTGTCTTTAAGGAAAGTACCCAAGGAGCTTAAAGTTTATTTACAGTACAATATACAATTAGAAAAGGGTTTACTGAGGTTTTCCTATACAGTTAATGCATCAGTGTCATCTTAAGTAAAACCCCCAAGAAGTACTTCTGTACCTCTGTTGACCTCCTGACCTCTCCCCTTTGCCCCCACAGACGTTTGTTGTGGTTTCCAAAGGAAACGTGCTCTCCAGGTTCAACGCAGACTCTTCCTGTTTCCACTTCAGTCCCTTCAGTTTATTCAGACGTGCATCCATCAAGATCCTCAACCATAAATATCCTTTGCAAACAACAATAGTAATGGTAGTAGTAGTAGTAGTAGTAGTAGTAGTAGTAGTAGTAGTAGTAGTAGTAGTAGTAGTAGTAGTAGTAGTAGTAGTAGTAGTAGTAGTAGCAGTAGAAGTAATGGTGGTAGTAATGACAGTAGTTGTGATTGTCAACATTAAATATCAAGATATGTGCATGAGAATCAATACTTTTCAACACCTCTGTCAGTATCAACATTTTTGGTACCAATCCGCCCATTACTACTAACAACATTAGAAGCAGTAGTTATATTGTAGTAGTAGTAATATGATCGTAATAGTTGTAGTAGTTTAAGTCACAGTTTAGGTAATATTCATTTCTTGTGTTGTATATACCACAGTTAAATAACCTGCCCTTAACCACTCCTCACACTGTTCACCATCATCCTGTTAGTGGCGCTGTTGGTGAACCTTTTGTTCATGTTTCCTCACTGGACTTGGGAATTCATCATTGAGTGAGCACATACTTACTTTTGAAGGAGTGATGGCAGAGTGGTTAGCCCTCTCGAGAGTGTGGGGTCTCTATGGGGAGTTTGCATGTTCTTTCTGTGTCTGGTCGGATTCTTCTGGTTTCCTCCATCAGCCTATGATACAATAGACCTACCCTCTTGCTAGGTACTCCTGACCAAGACCCTGGATATGAAGTCATTCTTTCCTCTTGTTTTATTACAGCTAATCACTTTATTTTTCTCCCATATTTTTTTATATTAAAAGAAAAAATGAATTGAATTTTATACCTGGACGACTGAGGGATTATGCAGGCAGATATTTGACCAACATGTGTTTTGCCCCAGTACAGATATTTTGTATAAGCAGCTCTTGAGATCACAAAATGACTGCTATGTGTTGTCTACATTTAATCAGGAAGTGTGCAGTTAGCATGCTAGTCTTTGTTAGGAGGTCCTTATTAAGAAATTGTGAATAATTAGGATGCACAGAATGCATTAAGCAAGTGAGGATTAACTTTAGACCACTGCAAAGTGTTTAAAATGAAATAGTTGTGTTTTTCACGTTTTAAAAGCACAGTATGTAACGTTCTCCAAGGAGATAGATGCCATACTGTGGAATATTATAGTTGAAGGTGCAACGTATCCATGGAAACAAGGAGGAGGAGGCGCTACTCCAGGCCAAATAAGAGGCAGGTTTGTGGGGAGGCAAGCCCACTCAGAGTAAGGATGGATGTTTTTATAGGTTATTCAGTGCAATAAAAAGAACCAAAATGAAAAAAAAAGACATGCTTTTATTTTAGTCTATTTTTTGGCTAAAAGTTGCATACTATAGCTTTAAGTAAAAAAAACAGTGCTACCGAAGTGTTACCCAAAACAATATACTCATGTCATTCAAATTTTGAATACCTTAATTATAAAAGCTGTTTCTCTTATTTACATGCACATTTCCCTCCTCTATGGGTCATAACTCTATGTTATTACATGTATAATTTATGTTTATTTTACGCATAAAAATACAATTTGTAATACAGTTTTAGTCCCAGATTTTAGGGAGATTTGTATTTCGTTCAATTGAGGCCAGTTCTTTTGTGAGAGTAAACAACTTTAACTCAAAAAGGTCTGTTCGTTTCTGGGAAATGTGTGTGTCATTTGGAAGAGTTCGCTCGGGGCAGCTGTGAAACTTTTAAACAAAAACGAGATTTTTAACATCAGGCCAAAGGATGTCAGAGCAACACAAAGTGTCCGATTGTCCTGTAAGTGAAAAAAAATCTGTGACGAAAAGAAAGAAAGAAAAGGAGGGAGGGAAAGAGGGAGAGAAAGTGTGAAAGAGAGCAAGAGAGAGGGAGGAGAGGGAGGGAGACGGGGGTGTGAGATGCAGAGAGGGATGAAAGAGAGAGACGGAGAAAAAAAGGGAGTAAGAGAGGAGAGGGAGGGTGGAAATCGAAAAGAGGGGGGCAGAGATAAAGAGAGAGAGACACACTCAGAGAGAGAAACAGAGGGAGGGGGAAAGAGTGGGAGGGAGAGAGGAGGAGAGAGAGAGGAGAAGAGAGAGGAGGGAGGGCTGACAGTGGCATTAGTAAAGTGTGGGAATAGCTGCCAGAAATAGGCCTGTGTAATTAATCAAATTCTTCTGGTTACAATTATGGTCCAATAAACTGCAAAAATGCCATTAACACAAAGAAACATATAAATGAGCATTTTTAATCCTCTACAGAGTAACGTTTTACAATTAATCCAATTCAAAAATAGTAAAAAGTATCTGGAGAATATTCCTTTTAGTACTGAGTAACATGGCTGCAGTCACATGCGCACTAACATTGAATTATTCTCAAATTTTTTGGAGTTATGAGATTATTAAAATGACATTTGAAGAGCCAAATCATTTTTTAGTTTCTGATCATGGTTCCTCTCATAACCTCACATGAGATTTTGTGGTTTGTCTGTCACTGAAGAAATTTGAAAGATCCACAAATCAAATATTAATCAGATTTTGGTGAGCATGTGACCATGGCCAGTTTTGAATGTATCATCTGTTTGGCATTATCATAGACAAAGGACATTACAATATGCACTCCAGCTGAACCTAGGGTCCACTAGCTCAAGGCAGTATTCACAGAAGAAGCTTTTTGGGTTTATTGTGAGTGGTTTAGTCATAAGATCTGGCAACTCAAAGTGAGGACCCCATGCTTTCTGAATTGGTGATCATCTTGAGAACCAAAATACACAGTGATAACATAAACTGCTTTTGTAATTGTGAATATATCTGTATTTCATTGGAACATGACTTCATATCTGACACTGGACTGGGTAACTTTTATGGTAGGTCAGATCTGTGGAGAGGTGACCCCACTCAGAGTAAGAATGCATGTTTCTCCAGGTCATTTTAAGCAGTTACACATCACACAACTGAATAAATAAAGGAGAGAAAACAGCAATATATATGGAGACAAGCAAGTGGCATGCAACCAGAAAAGTTACATAGTGCACCTTTAACATAAAACTCAAACTAAACACGTGATACATTTAAATTATAGGGACTGTCGTACTGGAGGCCCAAGGTAAACATTGCAGACGACAGGACAGAGATTAGTGGCTGTAATTTCAAAATCTTGATTTCCAGAGTTTGGTCCAAATCAAACAAACTTGCAAAATTTTCCACCAAAGAAAGTTTATTTTCAGAGTTTATTTGAGGACAAACCGACACGCAAACCGAACTTTCACACATCGAAACCCACAACAGTGATTTTTAAAGATACATTATGTTACGTTTCTGGTGGAAGTTCTACTTGTACATGTTATTTCTTTGCCTGTAATGTTCCTCAGTAAGACATTAAACTTATCTATCATTCATGGAGACAAACAGGTGACCCCACTCGGTCAAGTTGCCGCTCAGATCTGTGGAGGAGCAAGCAACCATCAAGCTAAGAATATAGTACGTTTTTCAAGGTATTTTCAAGAAAAGTTACATAGTGCACCTTTAAATATGATATGATAAATACATTATTATTTTGACTATGGATTTTAAAAGCTTAATACTATCAGTAAATATTGGCTTTTGGCTCCAGCAGTCAGTCAAATCAGCTCAACTCCATTTGGGGCCCTCTGTGGTTACAGCTGCTGTGAAATACCAAAGTGTTTGTGATGTTCTGTATTGTTGTATCCATTGCAGAGGTTTTGAAAGTGCATGTTGTTAATTATGGAAAAGTAGAAACATGAGTCATTCTAAACAGTGGACAAAGATGTTCTTGTGTCTCTTTGGTTGCTCAGAAAACAGAAAACTTTGGACTTTTAAAGGTTCTATATTACACAAAATGGACTCTTGTGAGCTTTACGCCATGTTAGAACATTGTTACCTCCTAAAACATACCTGGAACTGTGTTTTGTATCATCCACACATGTTTGAGTCATCCTGGTTTGTTAGTCTGTCTAAATCTCCAAATCTCAAAATGCGTTGTTCCACCTTGTGATGTCATAACGTGGTAGTTTTCAAGCTAACGGCTAGGTTTACCTTTAGTTCAGTAGAGATCAGTAATTCCAGGGCTGAAATTTACCAAATGATTCTAGTAAAGCTGTATGGAGTTTAAAAAAAACAGTGAAGCACTTCCTGTATTACCACATGACATCACAAGGTGGAACAGAGTGTTTTCTGTTTGAGAGAAGAACTCAGCCTAAATGTGCAGGGTTTGTGTGTTAAACGTGTGAATGAAACAAAACACAACTCTGGGTATGTATGACAACCATGGAAACGTTATTGCATTTATTCATTTATTACATTTATTTAATCACTTTTTTCACGTTTTTTCTTCTTCTTTTTTTTGCACAAATGCCAAATGAAAAAACATCTTCCACCACCACTTTCCTACTACAAACGTGGTTGCCTCTTCACAGATCTGTCCTGTAACTTGGCCCCGGGAAATCACTGGCTTGTCTCCATGGAGTTAGAGATATGTTAAAAGCCATACAGTGGGGCATTCCAGACATCGCAGATAAACTGGTGACGGACCCCGCACCAGAAAATAGTCATAGACATAGTGCATTTTCTTGTCCCCTGTGTTTGATCCATCCTTCAACGTCGCCGTGACAACCACAGAGCAGCGCCAGAGACACATTTATGAGCCAAAGTCCTGGTCAAGAGTAACTAGTTGGAGGAGAAACCTACTACTTTGCATGTTTTAAATTAACAATGTGGGTAGGCCTGTCACAATATGTACTATATCAACTCAAGATACACTACCAGTCAGAAGTTTGGACACACTTTTTATGTTTTATGTTTATTTAATTTCACATTATAGATTCTCACCAAAGACCTTAAAACTGTGAATGTAGTAGAAAAAAATACTCAAAAAATAAATAATAATAATAATAATAATGATAATGATAATAATAATAATAATAATAATGATAATGATAATGATAATAATAATAATAATAATAATAATAATAATAATAATAATAATAATAATAATAATAATAATAATAATAATAATAATAATAATAATAATAATAATAATAATAATAATAATAATAATAATAATAATACAATAGTCACCCTTTGCTTTAATCACTTTGGACACTTGGCATTTCTTGACCCTGACATGGCACAGCTGTGAAGTGAAAACCATTGAAGAGTTTTGTGTCCAAACTTTTGACTGGTTATGTGTGTGATGAATGGAACGGTCATTTTGAAGGTCAGTTTTTATCGTGTGTTTGAATTAGTGGGGAATTTTTCTGTACTATGATAAGATTTGAGCTGTAGAGGGTTTAAAAAATAACTTTTATGATTCATTATAGAGATAAACTGACTAGTAGGTAAATCATTCTGCTGTTTAATTTTTGCAGTTTATATCACACTTCAGTATTTGTTATTATGGCAGGCCTAAATGAGCAATGATCTTCACAGACACAGGGAGAACATGCAAATTCCGCACAGTTTGGAACTCTTGTAATCTAAGACAATGCTGATTTGTGTATGTTTATTTCTGTTTATAGTTTGGTTTTATTGTGTATTTACACTTTGGAGGCCGTGATGAAAATCCTGTCCAGAGGTTTTTGTTTGGGACCCTTCACTTACCTCCGAGACTCATGGAACAGATTGGACATGTTCATTATTATCACAGGGTAAGAATACACCAGTCACAGAGGAGGGAGAGTGATGGTACAGAAGAGAGACAGTGAATGTATGGTACAGAGGAGTACATAGTATTAAAATAATTTGAATGAAATATTTTTACAGTTTCCTGTTCTTCAATGTGCCCGAACTTTGGTTTCTGAAGCCCCTTCGTTGTCTGAAGATCCTAGGCCTGTTTGCTGGTCAGTATCACCCTCATTCACACACTATACGGTATATTGGAGCTGAAAGTGGGTCTAGCCACCTAAACTCGGCCCAAAACCACATTTCAAATAGATCTGCTAAACTGGGTAGTGCCTGGAAGACTGGACTGGTGTCAAACTCAAATTCACAGTGGGACAAAATTAAAAATTGAGACAAATTCACAGGACAAACTCAATATTAGAAGTGACCTGTAGCTTCGTTGCTAATGAGTGTTAAGAGAAAAGAAGGGGAGTTTACTGATCTCCACTGCATGCCAGTGGATTAGCAAAGCATTCTGGGATTTGTAGTATTACTGGTACATGCGCCCTATACCAGTGGGCCAGCTCTAATGCACATTTGATATGATCTCACGGGCCAAATATAATTACACCGTGGACCAGATTTGGGTCTGAGTTTGACAATTGTGGTGTAATGGGTATACAAGCTTCAAAGTCCGCGTCTACAGCACTAAAATTGCCACACCCATAAAAGACTAAGAACAGTAGACAATACTATTAAAACACCAAAAACATTTAGTTTAGTTCTTTAAAGATATTTAAATTTGTAATCTTTAACTGTTCTGGGATTGGCTCCACGCTGCCATATTAATCCTATGACTTGATATAATTTCAACAACAACAACAATCACACTTTTTGTAAAAAGGTAAGAGAACCTTTATTCGTCCCACAGTGTGGAAATTCCAAGGCTGCAACGCGCATTTCATAACAGCAAGGGAATAGATATAGGCAAAGAAAAATCAAGATAAAGAAATATTAGAACATTGAGCAAGTAGAGTAAAATAGAATTATATAATTTTTATTTTTATTTTTACAATTGTATTGCATTATACAACCAGAATAAATATCAGGTAAAGTGACTTGAGTGACTTGCACCAGTAATGATTCATATTATGTTACAGTATTGCATTATTCATTAGCTTTGAATATATATATATATATATATATTTTAATATATTTCAGGCACTCGACGACATGCCAAAACATTCGGCCGTGTTCTAATTGGCTTGTTGGATGTTCTTTTCCTGACGCTCCTGGTCCTTACTGTTTTCTCCCTCATGGGGATGGATCTATTCACTGGAGTCCTGAGGAACACATGTGTCAGGAACTGGGAGCAGACTAATTCCAGTCTCCTGCTAAACTCAACGGACTCCCAAAATGGCACAGAAAACTCATTCAACTACATGGAATACATCCAAAACAAAGGTGAGACATAGGCCTAGGTCATTTTCACACATTAATGGTTCTGTGGAGGGCCCCCAGTGCATATTAGATTTAATTCTGTTTACTTTACTTTTGGGTCAGTCTTGTGCACACACACCATGCATCATTCACCCCAAACACCATGAGCCACATGAGAGTCCATCAGCTGATCAGAGAGAATAGAAACTTATTTTTATGACAATGTGCTTCAAGCAGGCAGAATGTACTCACTTCCCCTACACTCGGTGGTCTTTTCTTTCACCTGTGGCTATATACAGACATGTCAAGCAGCAGCTCTGCAGCGCCCATTCATACAAATACATGTGATCTGAGCGTGTTTTTTTGCCCAATTCCAAGCATTTCTACTGTCACAGTGGACTGCGAAGGTTGGCCTGAGGTCGGCCGCGTTCACACCGCACTGGCGGGTGGAGCCGCTCTGAGACCTCCTGTTTCAAGCGCTCTCGGAGCAGCCGTTTACTGCGGTTCAAAATGCGACTGTTGGGCTCACACCGGCCCAAGCACCACTCTCATAAAAGAATGCTCTTTTATGTCAATCTAAGTAGAGGCTCATACTAATGTTTGACTTCTTAAAGGTGCAATATGTAACTTTTCTGGTAGAGGGTCCGAGTGGCCATGTAGATGTTGTTGCTTTGTCTAGAATATTTCTCTACATGGTATTAAAGTTATCTGTCTCCATGGAGACAACCTGGTGTCACTACTAGGCCAAGTTAGAGGTCAGATCTGTGGAGAGGTGACTCCGCTCCCAGTAAGAATGTAGAATGTTTTTTTTTTTAATAGTTCAAAGATTTTGATTAGTTTTTGGACCAAGTCCTATTTTAGTCCTTAATAGAAATATCTATTTTAGATATTAGATATTTTAGTGCAATAAAAAGACCCATAACACCATGCATGGTAGAAAAATACTTTTGATATCATACTATGGAACATTCCAGGCAAAGCAGCATCAGCTTTTCCAGAAAAGTTACATACTACACCTTTAATGAACTATATCAGGACTGGAACAGGTCTGAAGTAGGTCTGAACAAGGACTTCACCAGAAGTATGCTGACTTGGACAGAGCTAGGACTAGGACAGAAACAAGAGTAGACTGAGGCTAAACCAGAGGACTAAACCTTGACAAAACTATTTCTAAACAAAGCCTCCAATAAGGATTAACAAAACCGATCTAAACTAGGTCTTTTTCCCCATAGATAACTATTACTTCATGGAAAATTGTGCAGAACCTCAAATCTGCAGAAATTCTTCAATGTCCAGGTACAAATTCTTCTGATCTGAGTGGAGTGTGCTTGTTCTGAGTGGTTATCCTGTCTCCTCTCAGTGAAGAGGTTGTGGGTTACACTCCTGATGTCTCTGAGTGGGGTGTTCTCTCTGTGTTACTGTGGTAGAGTGGTTTTCCTGTTGTTCAACCCTAGAGATCATACAGCATTTAAATTAATTTTGCTGAGTTTTATTTTATTTCAGTATGTGTCCAGATGGGTTCACTTGCCTTCAGGTCAGCAACTTTCGGGACATGAGAAACTTCGACTCATTTGCAGATGCATTTTTATCCACGTTCAGACTCATGATGAGAGACTACTGGGAGGCCCTGGCTGGAGAGGTCAGTACACTACTACTACTACTACTACTACTACTACTACTACTACTACTACTACTACTACTACTACTACTACTACTACTACTACTACTACTACTACTTTGAGGATACCACAGCTGTGAATACCAGGTGTCACAGAGGCAGCAGCAGTAGCTCTAGTGCAAAACAGTTGCTGCGCCCTTTGGCAAGACATTTAACTCACATTGCTTAGTGTGCCACATGTGAGTGTTGGTGGTTGAAGGGGCCAATGCCACAGATTGGCAGCCTCACTTACATCTGTCTGTCCCAGGGCAGCTATGAATAATCTGCTGTGAAGTGATTTAGGTGTCTTTCAAGGTGCTATATAAATCCAATATATTATTATATTTAACCAGAAGTAGACCAAAACTAAACCAGATTTAAAGCAGGCAAAAAGAAGGCCAAAAGAAAGAGACAGGAAACACCTAAACTAAGACAATGCAATATCTAAAGGACTAAAATAGGACTAAAACTTGGGCCAAAATCTTTGAACCATTCAGGACTTAGCCAGGTCTCTGGTAAAATATCTTACCGGACTAAACCAGATCTAAAACAAGACTAAACCAGGACTAACCCACATTAAAAACAGAGCTGAACAAAGACTAACATTTGTTACAGCATCAACCAGAGCTATGCCATGTCTAAACTGGGATTAATCCAGGACTAAATTTGGCATTACAAGTGGGAGGTAAACATAACAAAATTATAATAAAAACAAATAAACTAAACGAACTAAAACATAAGGCAGACAGGTCCTCTCATTGATGGAGGCCAGTGAGTTCCAGTTTAAATAGTGGCATGTATTTGTAATTGCATAAAGGTGGAGTTAGAACTTCTGACTGTTATAATTTCATTCACTGTAAAAGGACCAATATAATTTAATTCTTGAACAGTTTGGTTCTTTATGGTCACAGGTTGCAATTGCAATCTTTCTTGCCATTCAGTTACACGATTTACATTTTAAAGTTCAGTTTCACATCAGGGCAGGAAGGAACAAAAAGGTGACGGCGAGACAGCAGGATGCAGAGTGAAGCTGATTCAAACCCCATAACCTGAGAAATAAGTGACATTAATGCACAGCTGGTTGAAGTATTTCATTCTCATTCTCAACAATTTAAACATACCACTTCAAAACTCGCAGCCATGCCGTCAGTGACATCAGCTCAGCCAAGTCATGACGCAAATGGACCCGTCACAACAGACAGGACCCATCACCACAAACAGGAACAGGATTCATCACCACAAGAGGAGCAGGACCCATCACCACAGACAGGACCCATCACCACCAGAGGAGCAGGACCCATCACCACCAGAGGAGCAGGACCCATCACCGTCAGAGGAGCAGGACCCATCACCACAGACAAGAATCATCACCACAGTTAGGAGAAGGGCCCACCACCACAAGAGGACACACCACCTCAGACGGGACCCGTCACCACAGACAGGAACAGGACCCATCACCACAAGAGGAGCAGGACTCATTACCACACACAGGACGCATCACCTCAGACAGGAACAGGACCCATCACCACAGACAGGACCCATCACCACAAGAGGAGCAGGACCCATCACTACAAGAGGAGCAGGACCCATCACCACAGCCAGGATCCATCACCACAGACAGGAACAGGACCCATCACCACAGACAGGACCCATCACCACAGACAGGACCCATCACCACAGCCAGGACCCATCACCACAGACCGGACGCATCACCTCAGACAGGAACAGGACCCATCACCTCAGACAGGATCCATCACCACAGACAGGACCCATCACCTCAGAGAGGAACAGGATCCATCACCATGGACAGTGCGCATCACCACAGAACAGGAGCAGGACCCATCACTCAGCTACACCTCTGAACTAATAACTGACATTAGTTCACATAAATGTTAGAACTGAATTTCTTATCTAGCATCATGGAGGACAGGACAGATAACACAGCAGGTGAAATGAGCAAGTCAGAGGAGACTGCTGGGAAACCTAGTTTTTGCTTCCCTGCTCTTAACCAGGTCTAAACCAGGTCTAAACAAGGACTAAACCAGGTCTAAACCAGGTCTTAACAAGGACTAAACCAGGTCTAAACCAGGACTAAACCAGGTCTAAACCAGGTCTAAACCAGGACTAAACTAGGACTAAACCAGGACTAAACCAGGACTAAACCAGGACTAAACCAGAACAAAACCAGGACTAAATTAGACCTAAAACAGGTCTAAATCAGGTTTTAACCAGGACAAAACCAGGTCTAAACTAGATCTCTCTCTGTGTTTAGGTGATGCAGGGAACCGGAGAACACACAATAGTCTTTTTCGTGGTGACTATATTCATCTGCTCCTTTTCTCTCACGGCTTTCATCATTGCGTCCTTCTTCATCACATTCACCAAACAAACTGATAGAGAGGTCCAACAGGCTAAACAAGACGAGAAGGACTACAACAAGATCCTGGCAGTTCTAAAGGAGAAGGTGGGAACTAAACCAGGACGAAACCACGGACTAAACCAGGGAGTAAAGCAGGGCTAAATCAGGACTAAACCAAGACTAAACTGAGACTAAACAAGACCACAGGGACTACAGCGAGATCCTGGCAGGTCTCAAGGAGAAGGTGAGGACTAAACCAGGACTCAACCAGGATTAAACCAGGACTAAACCAAGAGAAAACTGTAACTAAACCAGAACTAAACCACAAGAGACTAAACCAGGACTAAACCAAGACTGAAGAGGATTACAGGAGTAAAGTAGGGACTATGGACTAAAGGACTAAACCAGAATCAAAGAGAAACAGAGGACTACAGCTCCTGAAAGCTGTCAAAGACTCTCTTAGTCCTAACTAAGCCAGACTACATAAACTAGAGCTTAATCATTTAACAAAACCAAACAGTTTTCATTTTTTTTGTTGTAGGGTGTGGATGAGCTCCCAGAGAAAAAGGGTGAGTTTGTGCTCTGCTATTGGATACTTTTTGGAAATATATAGTAGTATTTGCAAGAATTAGTACTGTAGTTACAAGTTGTGGTGACAGTAACAGGTTAATTGTTAACACATAACCTATTTAGATCACCATGGTACCTTTTATTATTTTGAAAATGCTATATTTACCAAAACAACATATTAACATGTATAATTAGTTTCAGTTTTGACACCCGCTTCTCTTGGTTCTAACACTAAGTCATTCCATCTTCAGCGTGCATCCACTAATGAAACTACTACACATCACATCAGGTTTGTGAAGTTGTAGTGTATTGTTTTGTATCATGCGTTTGTATATTAATGGAGAATTGCCATGGGCTGAGCATTGGACAGCTAAGTGTAAGGAGGATTCAAATAGGGCCTGAGGGAGATCAGTGGATTACTCAAACATGCGTGGATGACACCTAACACCTCTTCAGAGATGTTTTTGATTACATAACAATGTTACAACATGGTAGAAAGTTCCAAAAAGTTGATTTTGCAGAACCCCCCCTTTAAGATCTTAAAAAAGGGGCTCCCCAGTTCAGTTGATTTATTAGCTGTCTGACTTTTACACACTTACTTCCTGTTACATAAGATGAAACCTGAAACTCCCTCAGCACTCCCCTTAGTACTTCTTGCCGTTAAAAAAACAAGCCAAGTCTGTCTAGATTACATGAATTTATTCTTTTATTGTTCTTTATTGTATTATGCATAAGCCTGCTTTTTAAATATGGTCAATTTTGAATGTGACAGACGGTCAGGGTAGATCCTCACTGACACAGTAAACTGTCATTGAGCAAGAGTTCAGTGCGTAAAATAGCAGCAACAAACAAGGTATGTTTTTGATGAAGAAAACACCAAACAACATGGTTAAAGTCTTATAAAATGTGTTAAAGATATTAAAGTAACAATAGCCACAACATTCCCAGCCGTTCAGATTCAAAGCAACGCGACATCTATCCATTATTTTCTGCTTACATAAGACGGAAAGCTTAAACTCCCAAAGTGTTTTAACAGGAGACATCTGGTCAGCCCACGTTTCACCTCTGGAGCAATCCAAGTTTCACAAGATTCCAGGAAACGCAACCAAATGTGTATTTCTCTTCCCAAGAGTCAGTGTTCAGACCGGCAGACATTTCATTTGTTGATAAAACTGTGATTGCAACATTCCCTTCGGGTCTCAATTTGATTTTGTATTGATTTTGCGCCAGATGCCCTCCCACACGCACACACACTGTTTTGGGGATATCAAACTGACATTAATCCCGGAGATCGTCAATTGTCACTACTTATCTAACCTTAACGTAAACCCAAACCCTAACTTTAACCTATTTTAACCCATATCTGAACTTTAAACCATGTTGTTGATTTAACAATAAAATATTTATGTCATGAATTTTTGTCCCAAGGTTTGACAGGTCCCCATGAATTGTGTCTGTAGATTTTAGTCTCCACAATGTTAGAAATACCCGTACAGTGAAATTCAAATGGTTATAATCAGTAAATCCCCAAATCTGCCATTATCTTAATTCAGTAAAATAACGTCTACAAAGAATGAATTATCTTGGGGTCTTTCTAGGGACTCTGATTATGTTTAAACCCACTAACCCTGCAGATTAGACCTCTACAAACATGCTCTGAAATGCATGGGATTCTTACTAATTTAACAAAGAAAAAAAAAGAACAAAACACTACCGATCTCTTATTGTCATTACTAGAAGTTTTAAAGCACTTTTATGATACTTTAATAGATAACACTGTAACTAAAATATCACTTATGTTGTGAATGCTGTTTTGAAGATTTGGGTCGAACTATTTATTTTAAAAAAACATGCTGGAAAATGAATTGATTGAAGTAAAATGAACCAAACTTATGCTATAATCATCTAATGACAGTATAAAGCACTATTTCTGTCTGTGGGTAATTTGACACTCATTTCACATTTGTCTCATACTTAAACCACAACTAATGCACTAATGAAACACATATCTTAGCACATAGTGTGACTGCCAAATATATATTTTTTCCGCTATTATTGATTGATCAAGATTTTAGATTTTATCCTTTATTAATCATTCCCCTTGTAATTATGTAAAAAAGGCACACTTTCTTCCTCCAAAGTCTGAAATTTGTTCCAAACCACATGCTGTTACTGACAGGGCTGTGGCTCCATTAAAAAGACCCAAGCTGATCATTCACGATCAGCAGTGATTGAACTCAATTAGATTTTGATTAATTTCACAGCACTATAATACTCTGATATTGACAATTTCTGCTACATGTTTGCTAAAAGATGATTATGTAATTGCAAATATAACCAGAGATACTGTGTAGAACCAGAGGAAAACTAAGCAAAAGTAAGCCTTGGTACATTTTTTATTCATATTAAAACAAAAATATATAAATCACTGAAGCATGTTTTGTTCAAGTGATTTTAAGGCCTCCAGTTAAAATTTTTTACCTTACAGCCTATAGATAAAACGTCCTCAGTGCAGTATGTTTTATGCATTGTAAAGTGGATGGTAACAGAATTGTTGCATTTTTTCTTCTACAAAACATGGCATTTTAATTTATTAGGGCAGCACCGATCCAGGTTTTTTTTGTCCCGATTCCAGTTTCAATACTATATAGATATAAGTATCTGCTAATGCCCGATATCAACCAATGCCAGCACAGAGAAAAAAAAACAAACATTCATTTCCTTTAAATAAAAATAAAATGTGTCGTATGTAGCTGCTACGTTTCCCTCAAGTAACTACTGAACAACTTCGTATAAAGAAATGTTCAAACATTCTGAGTTTTGGATTGGTGCCTCTCTAAAATGTATTACAACAGCTCACAGTAAACATAAACTACTAGATCAAGAGGGTACATTGGTTCTTAGGTTATTTTCTTTTACAAGTAGTTGTAGCTCCAGTATAAGAAGAAGAAGAGGAAGAAGATTAAAATAAAAGTAACAATTCTCTGGTTTTTAAAAACATAAGAAATTGTGAAACTTTGTATTTGGATCTAGCTAACCTCTGGACAGCACAATCAGAGACAGTCTAATTTTCTCTATCAGTCCATTTTATCTATCCATGGACACAGGGGTGACACTCCAGACTAAATTACAGATCAGATCTGTGGAGAAGAGACTCCTCTCATAATAAGAATGCAAGGTATTTTTGAGCAATAAAAACACTTGTAATTGAATAAAACCAAGATAAGTGTTTAATGCCATGTGATGTCATACTCTCAGATGGAGACTAGAGCCTGATTTCTCTTTTGATTACACTGAACTTTGCCATGAAATATCCAAAAGGTAATACACAAATGTTGACCCTGATAATTTTTATATGGACTAAACAAAAGAACTCACTATGTTCTGAAAAATCTGAAATGTAACAATATTAACTTTACCTGTCCCCCATTTGTATTAAATAATATTGGCCTAAAGAATGTTGTGATGTTATAAGAAACCCAGCAATTTGGAACATTTCAGTCAAAGCAACAATATATCCACAGAGATAACAAGACTTTCATAGTGCATCTTTAAACATTCTAAACCCTCTTATCTGAGATCAGGGAAGTAGACAGTGTTTTTCTTACACACAATTAGGACCCCGACAAGCAGAGGCTGAGTGAACCTGGTTTTAAATCTGTAGAGCAGGGTCATGTCTTCACCCTCCACACTGTAAAAGGACAGACCTTTGCTTTGATCTAGGTAAACTCCAATTCTAGACTGAACCGGACCTTGTACCTCCGACTGGACCCCACTCGACAAGAAAGACAGCTTGTCTTTCATTCGCTGCAAAGCCCAGGAAATACTATTGGTGCCAAGTCCACATTCGTCAGAGTAGCCTTTCCTCCTTATGTCCCGGTATGACAAAGCTATTCGAACCATATCTCGAACGCTCCACTCCATCTCGGAGTAGCAGAGGCCCGTCAGCTCCTCTCGGCTCAGGACCTGGCTCCACACACTGAAGCGATCACTGTGATCTGGATACTTCTGAGGTTTACTTGTGTGTGTGACTTTTCTGTTCCCTTGAGACAAATGCAGATGTGGGAACGCTGTGTTTGGGTCTAGGGTGATTTCTTGTGCGTATCTTAAGAAGTCGTCTCTGCAGCGCGGCTCGGCCTGAGAGTCTTCGGACGATGGGATTTTAAACTCACTCAGAGTCTGCTGCAGTTTGGCCCTGAGTACAGACAGAGCTCTTGTCACAAACTCAAAGTCCCCTCTTGGTCTCGTTTGGAGGCTGGACTCTGGGCTGTGTGTGTCTGTGGACAGGAGGGAGCAGCACTGCATAAACTGTTTGTGATCCGGGTAGTGGGACAGTTCCTCCAGCTTAGAGAGGCTCCTCTTCAGCTCTGTAGCCTCCTGCTGCAGTTGGTGCTGGAGCTCTTGGACACGGCTCAGTTTGGTCTCAGACAGAATTTGCTGCTCTACTTCAGAGTCTCTTTTCTCCATGAGAAGGGCTATCTCTCGGAATATGTCCTTGCTGCACAGCACTGCTCTCTGGGCAGAGCGGCTGATGTCCTGGGCCTCCTGTTGGAGGGTCTCCAATTCTGTCTCTTTGAGCTGGAGGTTCTGGAGGACCAGGGCCCTCTGGCTCTGCAACTCAGCCCACTTCTGTTCAGTACTGTCTTCAGGGGGTGCCGTCCTCTGCATCTGCTGAACTAAAGTGGATAACATGATGTTTTTGCCCAGGACTGGCCTCTGGCTGTAGTGTCTGCGACACAGCTGTAGGTCACCTGTAGATCCCAGTGGTTTTGTAGGCAGAGCATGCAGTAACTGTGTCCACACGGGATTGTGACAGGGTCCCGCAGGAGGTCCAGACAGATGGGACATGATAGGGTTGCCATTTCACCTTCATAAGAAACAGCAAAGTTAAGAGTGTTACTTTACTTCAGTGGACAATTTTAGCCTCAGTTAATGAGACTGTTGTGTTTTAGCCTATAACAACAATAAATAAAATAGGAAACAAACAGAAAAATGTTATCTACACGTTAATATTTCAACAACACTAAAACCTACACATTTTTGATTAAATGAAAGATACTCACATAATAAGGTGACTGGCTGCAGCCTTCCATCTCTACAGGACCTGTATGTCTCCAGGACTCGGGGGCGAGCAGGCCGTATAGCAGCTGACACTTCTCACCCGCCACTTCCCTCTGGCAGGAGGCTACGGTCCATTGGGACCAGAACCTCTCGTCATAACAGTTTCTTCCCCTCTGCAGTTTGTCTCATGAACACTTTATAATATTTGCACAAAACTGAACACTTTATAACACCGGCCACTTTAAGAAGTCATGTCTGCACTGTTGTTCTGATGCTGCTGTTGTATATATTTTCTGCCTTTAAGTATTCTATTAGATTTTTAAGCATATCTTTTTTTAACTTCGTACATGCCCTCATTTGTATTTGTATTTATTCAGTGTGTTTTATGTTGCACTTTATCACCAAAATAAGTTCCTAGTTTGTGAACTGTGTTCACAAACGATGGCAATAAAAGGATTCTGATTCTAATAAACTAAAATAATCTACGGGAAAGTACAGTAAAATGTAAGTGTAGTAGATTCTAGCTGACTTCTTGTAGTAGTAAACAGCCTATAACAACATAAACTGACTACTTTGTTTGCCACATATTAAATTCCTCACAACAAACAAACAAACAGGAAACAGGGCGGTGGTCCTAGTACCATAACGTGACCCATAATGACTAGAGTACAAAGTTCACTATTCATGTCATTCAGGTTTTCATATTTCTTCGGCAGAGAGAATACTTACAGTGGGGAAGATTTAGGATCTGTTTGATTTGTTTTGTTTGCCTGTTGTTAAGCATTGCTCTTACCATACACTGTATATATAATACACACAGACGTTAGCATACTGTACACATTAGCACAAACTCACACGTGTCTCATTGTTTTGGAGTGTGCGTAAACTGCGTAATGACGTCTTGTGTGGTTTACAGAAGTGTTACGGCAAATTAGGTACAGATTATAATGGATTTGTTTGGTTTTTTTTAGGATGAATTCACTTACCAGTTTCGATGGTTAGCGTTTACCGGGGGAGGAGACTGGAGGGGTCTGGAGGGGTTGAGGGCGTGAATAGTGACCGAAATAGTCCAATCACAGGCGGCCAAAGGTTTCAGTGAGACCCAGTAAAATAAATAAATAAATATTACGACTTCTGTTTTTTATTCCGATCTGTGCAAGGGTAGGTAGGTAAGGGCAGAATTAATGGCTAGATTTTTTTTTTAAGTCTCTGCAGCATATTTGAATGCATGTAATGTAGCCCAAATGGGTTAGAAGTCATTTTAGTCAAGTTTTGTCAAATCTCAAGTCATATGATTTCAGTTTTAAGTTCTAATTTAAAGGCACACTATGTAATTTTCCTAGGACATTTTAGTGATTTACCAGGAATGTTTAAAACCATGCCATATACAGTTGAAACCAGAAGTTTACATACACTATATAAAAAGACACATACCCTTTTTTTCCCGCACTGTCTGAAATGAAATCAGACTAAACATTTCCTGTTTTAGGTCAATTAAGATTACCAAAATTATTTCTATTTGCTAAATGCCAGAACAATGAAAGAAGGATTTTTTTTAGACAATTTGTCATTTTTTCTTCAAAGTCACAAGTTTACATACATTTCATTAGTATTTGGTACCATTTCCTTTAAACTGTATGACTTGGGTCAGATGTTTTGGATATTCTTCCATGAGCTTCTCACAATATTTAGCAGGAATTTTGGCCCATTACTCATGTCAGAACTGGTGAGATCAGGACTTTGTAATGGCCTCTCCAAAACATTGACTTTGTTATCCTTAAGCCACTTTGTAACCAGTTTAGCAGTATGCTTCAGGTGATTGTCCATTTGGAAGACACATTTGTGCCCAAGCTTTAACTTCCTGGCTGATGTCTTGAGCTGTTGCTTCAGTATTTCCACATAATGTTCTTTCCTCATGATGCCATCGATTTTATGAAGTGCACTAGTCCCTCCTGCAGCAAAACAACATGATAAAGCCACCCCCGTATTTCACACTTAGGATGGTGTTGTCAGACTTGTAAGTTTCCCCCTTTTTCCTCCAAACGTAACAATGCTCATTATGGCCAAACAGGTACATTTTAGTTTCATCTGACCACGGACATGTCTCAAAAAATTAAGGTCTTTGTCCCTGTGTACATTTGAAAATTGTAATCTGGCTTTTTATGTTTTTGTTTTGGGTTTTTTTGGAGTAATGGCTTCTTCCTGCAGAGTGGCCTTTCAGTCCATGTCAGTCTAGTACTTGTTTCACTGTGGATCATGACACACTCTTACCAGCTTGAGTCAGCAGGTCTTTTGGTTTTGTTCTTGGGTTGATCTGCACATTTCAGACCAAAGCACGTTCATCTCTGGGACACCGAACTGTCTCCTTCCTGAGCGGTGTGATGGCTGGACAGTCCCATGGTGTTTATACTGATGGTGTATAATTTATAATTTATACTGGTGTGTATACTTTTTTGAACAGATGTTTCTTTTGACTTTCCCATGATGTTACACAAAAAAGAGTGTGTTTCAGGTGTGCTTCAAATACATCCACAGGTGTGTCTCTGATTAACTCAAATGTTGTTACTAAACCAATCAGAAGCTTTCAAAGACACGACATCATCATCTGGGTTTTCCTAAATTCTTTAAAGTCATAGTAATGTTACTGGATGTAAACTTGAAGAAAGTCATGAAAAAATTTCTTTCATTATTCTGGCAAACAAATAGAATAGAAATAATTTTGGTAATCTTAATTTACCCAAAACAGGAAATGTTTAGTCTGATTTCATGTCAGACGGTGAGAAAAAAGCATGTGTTATTTTAGATAGTGTATGTAAACTTCAGGTTTCAACTGTAAGTTATCTGTCTCCATTGGGGTGCCACTTACCTACAATTGAATAAACACAAGTGAATGCAATACTTTGGAAATTTCTAGGCAAAGGAATAACGACCCCATGCAGACAAGGTTACACATTGCACCTTTAGCAAATACAATTATAGCCTACTGATATTTTACAGTGACATCATGCTGGGGGTGTTCTACATTGATCTCTATGGTGAAATGTTCAGCAGTTACCGTGGAGACACAGTGCACATATTAGTAAACACTGTCAATAAATTTTAAGATTACCAAAATTATTTCTTGATTGGATTTAAACAACACATTTTCAGTGTGATGAATACAAAGGTTCAAGTCCCTGTCGATGTTTGATTTTCAACAAAAAGGTGAGACTGATTCACTGAAAAGGGACGTCCTAAATTTTCCCCATTTTGTCTGTGGCTTAGAGTTCCATGTCAATCAAAGCTAAATAACTGCTGCGTGCTGTATTTTTCCATGGAGTGAGCTCTTGTCACAAACAGAAGACACAGTATTTTTATTAATTTTTTGTTATCCATTAAATACAATTAAAAAACTAATATCTTTGTGTATAATTTTCTTTTATATAAAAATCACAGCTCAGTTTTGACAAGACCATGTTAGCAGACTTAACCAAAAACCATAAACTTACCTTTTCCTAAACGTAACCCTAATCCTATCCCTAATTTAGTTTTTCTGATTTTGTGTGGTTGTAGACTCAGAGCGGACTTGTTCTTCATGTTGGCGTCTTCTGTGCAGCTGTGACTGTTGTGACTTTTGGGTTCGGATTAAAAAAGGACTCCAGGTTTTTGTCTTGGACCCGTTCTTTGACCTGGCGATTATCCTCCTGATCATCCTGAATGTGATCTTTATGAGCATGGAGCATTACCCTCTCACTGAAAAGTTTCACAGTATGCTCTCCCTCTCCCACTTTGTGAGTACAAACACTTCATTTTCATTTGATTGATCCAAGAAGAAAATGTTTTGCCTTATTTGAAGATGTTTTCTCTCCTTCTTCTTTTTTATCTCTCTCCCTCCCTTTCTCTCTTTCTTCTCTCCTCTTTCTTTCTTCAGACTAAACTTGGTACTAAACCAGCTCTAGAGGACTAAAGGACTTAGGACTAAACTGGGCTCAAACCAGGACCAAATATAGTCTCCTCTTCCTCTCTTATTCTTATTCATTCCTTCTCTCTCTCTCTCTCTCTCTCTCTCACTTTCTCTGTTCCTCTTTTGCTCGCTCTATTTCTTTCCCTTTTGCTCTCTCTAACCCTCTCTCTCGCCCACTCTCGTTCTCCTTTGCTCTCTCGCTATCTCTTTTGCTCTCTCTCTCTCATTTCTCTCTCTCTCTCTCTCGCTTGGTCTCTTTCTTTTTTGCTCTCTCTCCCTCCCTCTCTCTCTCTCTTTCAATCTTTCTCTTTTGCTCTCTCTCTCCCCCTCTCTCTCTCTCTCTTTTGATCTTCCTCTTTTACTCTCTCTCTTTCTCTCCCTCTCTCTTTGTCTGTCTCTCTCTTTCTCTTTTGCTCTCTCCCTCTCCCTCTCTTGCTCACTCTCTTTCTCTTTTGCTCTCTCGCTATCTCTTTTGCTCTCTCTTTCTCTTTTGCTCTCTCTCTCTCTCTCCCTCTCTCTCACTCTCTCTTTCTTTTTGCTCTCTCTCTCTTTCAATCTTTCTCTTTTGCTATCTCTCTCTCGCTCTCTCTCCCTCTCTTTCCATCTTTCTTTTTTACTCTCTCTCTCTTTCTCTCTCCCTCTCTCGGTCTCTCTTTTTCTCTCTCCCTCTCTCTCTGTCTGTCTCTCTCTTTCTCTTTTGCTCTCTCTCAGTCTTTCTTCCTCTCTTTCTCTCTCCCTTCTTATTCTTTCTTTTTATTTTAACTTTTTTAAATATTTGTTTTTTTTTTCCAGGTTTTCACCATAATCTTTTTGATAGAGGTTGTGTTGAAGATTTTGGCTCTGGGTCCTTACGTCTACTTTCAGGTCAGATTTTGATGCATTGAAGTTTTACATTAAAATCTCTCTTTGTGGCATTGAGTGAAAAATATTAGTGACATGAAATATATGTATCTTTTGAACTGATAAAACGTTTTAACACTTCTATTGTCTTGGGACAGCATTTTAGAAAGATTAGCCTCCTTGAAATCGTTCCATGGGATTGATTCTTGAAAGATTTTTGCCTTCGAAAAGAAAATCAAAAGGCTGCAATATGTGAAGTACCATAATTTCCTCCACAAGTAACAAAATATTCTTTAAATATATATTTTTATGACTGCAGGCCTTTAGGTGTTTAGTCGATGAATCAGTTTATGGTGTCTGAGTTTGTAGTTTATATTAGTCAACAATCATTATTTTAAATTTATATGAGACGACAGCAGAGAGAAGAGAGTGTGAGAGTGAGCTGAAGATTTGATATAGTTTGGTATTCATATGTAAAAAGGCAGAATAAACTCATGAAGTTGAATCTGGTTTTTGCATGAACTCTCGTGCAGGTGTAGTCTTGTAAGGGCAGTTTGGGTCAGATACGCAGAGATACGTAATAGTTTCTGCTTTTGCCACAACCCCGTTTTGGACAACTGATCGATTGGCACGACATTTCTTTAGTCGACTAAAGTCTTATTATTTTCACGCTGCATAAAAAGTGCTAACTCAGTCGTTTAGATCTGTACAAACATGTTCTGAAATGTGATTCTTGTAGGCCTATTAGTTTGTGAGCTTGTCAATTCTTCTAGATGCCTTTAAGTTATGAACTTTGAGGACAGAATCATATAATTAAAATGTAAATCACAAATCAAATCACAATGCTTGTTTGAAAAATTGTAATTAAATATGTTTCCCGTATTATTCACCATTTTCCGCACTGCATACCCCTCTCTTCTGTTGCCCTGGTGATGACCCCTCTCTTCTGTTGCCCTGGTGATGACCCCTCTCTTCTGTTGCCCGGGTGATGACCCCTCTCCTCTGTTGCTGTGTTTTCAGGTTGGATGGCACATCTTTGAGACAATCCTGGTCATCTTGTCTCTGTTCAGCTTGGCTATCGCTGATGTTGCGTATATGGTTATAGTTGAGCTCATGGTTCTCAGACTGGTGAGACTGATTCATTTATTTAAGGTCGTTTTCAAATTGTCACTATTAGGTTCACGTAAAAGAGCATTTGTTTCGAGAGCAAATGTGTGTGAAGTACACAGAACTAAAACATGTTATGAAGTGCATGGTATGGTTAGTGCTAGATACTCAGGTCCAGATGAACTGACCTAAAATGTTATATTGTTGATTGTATTTACATGTTACTACCCCAAAACATTTCCTAATCCTAATCCTAACCATTTTTCTCACCCTAACAAAATCCTGTTCCTAAACTTAACCTAACCCTAACCTAAATTTAAATAAAATAACCCTGTTCTTAAACTTTGTCACTTTGAATGACCAATCATTGCAAACCGTTCCTCCTGAACTGACATGTTAGCATTAACCTCCTTATATTACTTTATCCATTCATATTTCAGTTTTTTTCATCATGATTTTACTATTATTCATAATTATTGACACCATGATCAAAGAACAGTGAACATCCTTATTTAACGTTGCTATTTCTCTACTATGTAATCAGCTTTATGAAATCAATCTTTCTGAATGTTAAAGTAAATGTGACATGAACAGCCAGATGAAAAAGCACTTTACATTTGGTCGAATGTGGGTAGAGTAGCAAAAATGGTTCTTTAGAAAGATGAAAGTTACCGGGTACTTCAAAATAATATTTAACCACCACATTGTCATCATATTGTGACCTGAATAATCACAAATATTAGTTATTAAAATTAATAGACCATCTTGACATCTAAGTATAAACAGGGGTCTAAAGCAGGTCTAAAGCAGGTCTAAACCAGGTCTAAACCAGGTCTAAACCAGGTCTAAAGCAGATCTAAAGCAGGTCTAAACCAGGTCTAAAGCAGGTCTAAAGCAGGTCTAAAGCAGGTCTAAAGCAGATCTAAACCAGGTTTAAAGCAGGTCTAAAGCAGGTCTAAAGCAGGTCTAAAGCAGATCTAAACCAGGCCTAAACCAGGTCTAAAGCAGGTCTAAACCAGGTCTAAAGCAGGTCTAAAGCAGGTCTAAACCAGGTCTAAACCAGGTCTAAAGCAGGTCTAAACCAGGTCTAAACCAGGTCTAAACCAGGTCTAAACCAGGTCTAAAGCAGATCTAAAGCAGGTCTAAAGCAGGTCTAAACCAGGTCTAAACCAGGTCTAAAGCAGATCTAAAGCAGGTCTAAAGCAGGTCTAAACCAGGTCTAAACCAGGTCTAAAGCAGGTCTAAAGCAGGTCTAAAGCAGGTCTAAAGCAGATCTAAACCAGGCCTAAACCAGGTCAAAACCAGGTCTAAACCAGGTCTAAAGCAGGTCTAAAGCAGGTCTAACCCAGGTCTAACCCAGGTCTAACCCAGGTCTAACCCAGGTCTAACCCCTCTCTCTCCCTCCTCTTTGGTCAGTTCCGTCTGGCTCGTTGGTGGCCTGGCTTCTTAAAGTGGATGCGTCTGGTTTGGATTGGCCTTCGCTCTCTTTGGACTCTCTCCTTGGTGGTGATTGTGGTTTTCTTCACCTTATTCGGAAATCGCTTCTTCACTCCAGACTATGGAAAAAATTTGTGCAGGCTTACGGAAGACTGCACGATCACTCGATGGCACACGAGCGACTGGCTCCACGCTTTTATGCTGGTGATCAGAGCTTTGTGTGGAGAGTGGATCGAAACCATGTGGGACTGTGTAACTGTGTCCACCGGATTTGGCTGTGTGCTTTTCTACATCACTCTACTGATAGTCGGGAACTTTCTGGTGAGTGAAGACTAAACCAGGACTAGACCGGAACTAGACCAGGAGTAGATGAAGACTAGATTAGGACTGGATAAGATCTAAACCTGCACTAAACCAGAACTGGACCAGGACTAGACCAAGACTAAACCAGAACTAGACTAGGACTAGACCAGGACTAAATCAGGACTAGACCAGGGCTAAACCAGGACTAGAACAGGGGATTTTAACCAGAAGACTAGACCAGAACTAAACCAGGACTAAACCAGAACTAATCTATGACTAATCCAGGACGAGACCAGGACCAGACAAGGACTAAACCGAAGATAGAACAGGGGACTTAACAAGGAGACTAGACCAGATCTAAACCAGGACTATACCAGGATTAATCTATGACTAATCCAGGACTAAACCGGGACTAAACCAGGACTAATCCAAAACTAAACCAGGACTAAATCAAGACTAGAACAGGGGACTTAACCAGGAGACTAGACCAGGACTTGACCGGGACTAGACTAAGACTAGACCAGGATTAAACCAGGATGAAATCAGGACTAAACCAGGAATAATCTATGACTAATCCAGGATTAAAACAGGTCTAGTCTGGAATTTACTTGTGATTGAAGACTAAACCAGGAATAAACCAGGACTAGACGTGGACTAGACCAGGCCTAGACCAAGATTAGACCAAGATTAGACCAGATCTAAACATGGACTAGACCCCTTCTTATGTTAAATATCCCTGCCATGTGGGTGTGTGTGTTGCAGATTTTGATTCTGTTCGTGACATTGTTGATGAAGTGGATCAGCAACAAACTCGCTCCAAAAGATGAGGAGAAAATGCAAACTTTAAAAACCAGAATCAAGAAAGTGTTCAGAGTTTGTGGGAGATTCGCAGAAGAAACAAAAAAAGAAACAGGTCATTTTTAAATTTTATTTATGTTTTATTTTACCAGAAAAAAAACATTTTTTTTTTTACAAATAATATATTTTTTACTGTGTTGTCCTGGGTAAACAAGGGACAACAATGGAGCGTACACACAAGAGGAAGGGAGAGAATGATAGCAACTCTTTCCATATTTAACATATTCTGTTTCATTTTTGTCTTTTCTGCATTACGTTGCTTTACTAGTTTGTATTTCATTCTCAAAACCTGTACAGGTGCGAACAATCAGAAATAAATCACATTATTCAGATCAGATGTAACTGACTGCGGTTACATGCATTCAAAATGATTATTATCCATCCATCCATCCATCCATTTTCTTCCGCTTATCCGGGGCCGGGTCGCGGGGGCAGCAGTCTAAGCAGGGACTCCCAGACTTCCCTCACTCCGGACACGTCCTCCAGCTCCTCCGGTGGGACCCCAAGGCGTTCCCAGGCCAGCCGAGAGACATAGTCCCTCCAGCGTGTCCTGGGTCTTCCCCGGGGCCTCCTCCCGGTGGGACTTGCCCAGAACACCTCCCTAGGGAGGCGTCCAGGAGGCATCCTGAGCAGATGCCCGAGCCACCTCAACTGGTTCCTCTCAACGTGTAGGAGCAGCGGCTCTACTCCGAGCTCCTCCCGTGTGACCGAGCTCCTCACCTTATCCCTAAGGGTGCGCCCGGCCACTCTGCGGAGGAAGCCCATTTCAGCCGCTTGTATCCGCGATCTTGTCCTTTCGGTCATTACCCAGAGCTCATGACCATAGGTGAGGGTAGGAACGTAGATTGACCGGTAAATCCAGAGCTTTGCCTTTGGGCTCAGCTCCTTCTTTACCACAACGGACCGATACAGCGACCGCATCACTGCAGACGCTGCACCGATCCGCCTGTCAATCTCACGCTCCGTCCTTCCCTCACTCGTGAACAAGACCCCGAGATACTTGAACTCCTCCACTTGAGGCAGAGAATAATAATAATAATAATTATTATTATTATTATTCTTAGATTTGGACTTAAAATGGGATGTAACCGCAGCCAGTGGTTATGTTTACAAGCACATATAAATCTGATTACTGTCTCATTTATGGATCTTCAAGATTATTGAAATAACAAAGTGCAAAATCTGATGTAAGTAATCAGCGAGACGATGATCAGAAAGAAAATGAATTTGCTGTTAACGTGCCATTTTAATAATCTTACAACTCAAGATTTGATACTGAGGATGTTCTACAGGTATCTCTATGGTGGAATTTTCAAAGCTACCATGGAAATACAATCCACACATTAGCCTGAAAACTCAAGAAGAAATGCAGAATGGATTTAAACAACACATTTTCAAGAGCCTGTGATCAATCCGAGCGTTCATGGTCCAGTTTAGGTGTTTGATTTTCAACAAAAAGGGGAGAGTGACTAACTGACAAACTGTTGGTTAACGCTAGTTATCTTGTGATTGTAATGTTATTTGAGAGGGGCTTATTTAACAGCACAAATCAGCTCACCTGTTTTAGCTCCAACTAAGGCAGTTCTTTAGGGTCAGATTGTTTTAACATAAAACTCAGATTAAAAATTGTTGCATGACAATTTAATACTCTGTAAACTCCAGAAAACAGATAATAATCAGGGTTTTTTGTGTGCATGCAAACAAAGCCACTTATAATTGTGTATTTTGTAGGAAATCCAGAGGATAAAGAGAGTATGGCTCTGAGATGTGCCCCATCTGAACAGACTGAGGAGAACGGGACTCAGAGCAACACTCTACCAATCGGAGAGGCTCAGGTCTGAACATAATCTGTTGTTTACTATTTTTAAAAACAAGTCATTTGCGACCTATATTACACAGAATAGCCCGGAGACTAACACTTGATCAGACAAGAACTAAAACAGGCTCACGTGTCTTGCTGCTGTCTGCTGATCATCTAAAACGTTCTATTTATAAGTCTCAATCAAATGACTACATTCAAAAGACACATAATTGTGATTTGAATTGCAGTATCGTTATAACAACAGGGGACCATCGCCATAAATCAGGAAGGAATCCTTATGCCTGAAATTCATGAATTGGCTGATGGAATATTTATGGCTCCAAGAGAGGATTTGACATTTATATTTTTATTATTATTATTATATATTTTTTTTAAATATATATTTTACAGAATTTCCAAAAGATGAAAGAAACTGAGAACCCCCAAGATGCTCCTGAAGACTGCTGCTGCGAAAGTACTAACATTTTATTACTCTATTATTATATTACTGTAACTGTGACCAATATTGTTTCTGCTATGAATTACTACAAACACTAGTCCTTAGTAATATTGTAAATTTTGAATTATGCCAACTATTTGAGTTACTTTCCACCACTGCTAATGTTGCTACGCTTTCTACCATTAAAACTACCAGTACTTCTACTTGCTGCTATTTCTACTACTACTACTACTACTACTGGTACTACTAACACTATTACTGTATAGCTGTGTTATTTGCTTGTAATGAATTCAGTATCTTCCTTAAACATTGACAGAATGCTACAGCTGCTGCCCTGCTCTGAACCTGGACACATCTCGAGGCTTCGGTCGTGTTTGGTTCAACCTCCGACGAAGCTCCTTCAACATCATTCAGCACCCGTACTTTAACAATTTCATCTTCTTCATCATCATCGTCAGCAGCATAGCCCTGGTAATACATCTGTACCAAGCAGTTCTGAGCTATTATGGGTAATTGATACTTTGCAGCTGATGTCATCAACATTTCCAGGAGCTGCAATGCTAACTATAAGTACTATTCTGTCTGAGGCTTGTTAGACTTTAATCTGATCTTTATTTTAATACAATCTGACCAGAAAAAACTTATCCTGACTAAGAACTACAACAGGTGAGCTGATTTGTGCTGTTAAACAAGTCCCTCTCAAATAACATTCAGTCATAAGCTAGCTAGCATTAGCCATTCTTATCGCTCTCACCTTTTTGTTGAAAATGAAACACCTAAACATGAACATAAACATACTGATCACAGGCTCCTGAAAATGTGTTCTTTAAATCCATTTTGTATTTTTTCTCGAGTTTTCAGACAATCTAAAAACTTTTTTGACAGTGTTTGCAAATGTGTGCACTGTGTCACCATGGTAACTGCTGAACATCCTACCATAGAGATACATGTAGAACACCACCAGCGTGATGTCACTGCAAAGTATCAATATAAAATTGATTATATAATGAGATTATGAGATTTGCAATTTTTTATTATTAAGCTTAAGTGCATGCTCAATCATCATTTTAAACACGTCCAATGAGAATTAAACAATGTAACTTTTTGGTGCACAGTCCGTCACCTGCTTGTCTCCATTGCTTTGACTGAAATGTTCCACAGTATTTTAGTAAACTAGTTTATCTCCATGGAGACAAACCTATGACTCAAGCTGGCCAACTTACAGTTCAGATCGGTGGAGAGGTGACTCAGCTCATAGTAAGAATATGTGTTTTTAGGGTATTTCTGAATGATAAAAGCCTTTGTAATCTTGAGCTGTAGTCCTTTAGTTGTTTAGTCAAATAATCACTTGATGGTGTCTCAGTCGATGATGACTTGTGTTATCTAATATGTGTTAGCTAATTTTTGTTAATATTATAAGGTTCTATTTGGTATAACAGCAGAAAGGAGTAGGTATGGAAGGAGTTAGCTGAAGAAGCTGTCTTATATAGCGCTTTTCCAGATGTTCAAAGTCGCTTTACAATTCCATGCAATATTTATTTATTCCATTCTAGTGGTGCTAAACTACTACTGTAGCCACAGCTGGCCTGGTGTAGACTGAGAGAAGTGAGGCTGCCAATCTGCGCCATCAGCCCCTTCGACCACCACCACCAACATTCACACAAACACCACTTTCATACGGCAATGTGGGTTGTATTTACTTTCCGCATAAACAGTTGTGCAGATGTGGTCTTGTTAGAGCAGTTTGGGTCATTTACACAGAGATAAGTCACTAGTTTAAGAGCTTTTGCCACACCCCCTTTTTAGTCAACTAAACGATCAGCTGGACATGTTTTTAGTCAACCAAGAATTTCTTAAGTCGACCACAGCCTTAGTGTAATTAAACAAATGCAACACAGATAAGTTTAATGCGTGGGATATTCCAGGCAAAGCAATATCATCCTCATGGGACAAGCAGGTTACGAACCCTCCACTAAAAAACATAGAGCACCTTTAACATGTCTTTTTATTATTGTTTACTGTAGAACCTTTTAATTTCATTTTTAAGTCTGCATGGACCATGTTTTTTTATATACTGGCCTGTTTTAATAATTATGATGTTTTTATACTAATTACATATATATTTTTTGTCCATTTTAAAATATCAAAATACCAGTACCAGATATTTAAATTTCTGAAAAGACTTTGTTCATTTTAAGTGGTTTGCAGTGTTCCAGAATTATTCCTTATTGCTACTGCAGTACTATGTATCTGTTAGTAATGGTATTTTTAAGTATTATTTTATCCACTTGTCCTCCTTGTTGCTGTTTTTGTTGCTGACAGGTGTGGGAGGACATGTACCTGCCGACTCGCTCCACCCTGATGGTCTTCCTGGGATATCTGGACCAGGTGATCACTTACCTGTTCGTTCTGGAGGTTCTGTTCAAATGGCTTGGATTAGGTTTCAAGAAATACTTCACGGACGGATGGTGCTGGCTGGACCTCATTGTAACACTTGTAAGTTACTTTAAAGCAACTTTCACACTTGCACAATCACCACATCAAACTGGGACTAAAAATGGACCAAATAAAGTTTACATCAGGATGGACTAAACTGTATTTAGGACACATCCCATGTCTGGGCTTAAACCTGGTTTAGAAACATTTAATCATCATATAAAATCTATAGATTTGCAGGCAGCGATATCAACTTCGTTTAATACAAATTAAATGATAGATAGTATTATGATTATTCTTGTGATTATCATTATTATTATTATTATTATTGTTGTTGTTGTTGTTATTATACATTATGAAGATTGCATACTGGTATTATCCTTGTGATATTTTCTGTAACAATACATTGCAATTTATATTGTCTCATTGGTTGGATATTGTTTAGTCCTGGTTCGGTCCTTTTTTGTCTGACATTTTGACTAAACATTTGAAACAGTTGAAAAAAAATGTTCTTGTCTCCCAGTGAGGTGAAAGTATTTCTCTGTCTTTAGGCCTGTGTGTTGTCGGTGGTGGCTCAAACCTCTGCCTTGGGCTCTGTTCTGATCAGTCTAAAAGCTCTGAGACCTCTGAGGATCCTCGCTCACATCAAAGGCACTCGGGTGAGGAACTAAACACTGTTTTATTTATTCATGGGATCAGAGATGACAAAATATAATGTATAATAAAATATGGACGGCACAGGTAGAACTCTCGCCTCACAGCATGAAGTTTCCAGGTTCAATTCACTGGCCAGGTGCAGGCTTTCTCTAGGAAGTTTGCATCTTCTCCCCACGTTCAAATTCTGCATACAGTTCACTTCACTCACTGACTAATAAGAAGACTTTAGGAATGTTACAATATCACATTTTTGTGTTACAATAGTTCTGAGAAAAAAACAAAAACTGAAAAACTGAGAAATTTTACGATTATTCACAATAAAAGAACTACAGATTATTCACAGTGGAATCCTTGATTCTCATTCACTTTTTTCTAGATCATAACTCCTCTATTAAGTCACCTGCTTTATGAAATCAAATTTTCTGAATAAACAAATAAAAATATCTCACTTACTGCAGTATTTGACTCATATTTAAACCTTCAGGTGAGCGTGTCGGCCCTGCTGAGGATGCTGCCCTCTCTCCTGGACGCGCTCTTGGTCACCGCCACAGTCTGGCAATTCTTCTCCATCGTTTTCGTTCAGTTTTTTGCAGGAAAATTTGAGGGCTGCTTCAATGAAACATGCAACATTTTCCCCGCTGATGTGGTGCCAAACAAGACAGAATGTTTTGTGCTGATTGAGAACAACTACACAGAGGTCCGCTGGAAGAAGGAACCATGGAACTTTGACAATACCCCACAAGCCACGCTCTCACTGTTCTCTGTGGTAAGTACAGAAACCCATGGAGGCTTGAGGGATCAGAAAATTTTTCCTTGCAATTATTCCTAAAATTGTGACTCTGGGTCATACATGTCGGGTTAAAAAATGTCACATAGTCTTTAATAAAAACTAACAAAAAAACTAACAAATTAAACTAAATTCACTGCTTGCGATGAAATGCTGACCTGACCAGCAGGATGAATTCTCGCAAGTTCACAAATTCCTGAGAATCCACGTGGACTGGCTCCTGCTGTTGCGATTGCTCAGTTAACCAGTGGTTCACACTAATGACAGGGCAGCATTGTGGTTTTCATGGAGCTAAAAGTGAAGCGATATTACACAATCAAATGTTTCTAGTGGAGCATCTGAGTGTCTATTTTTCACCATGGACATTTCTTTGCCTGAAATGTTTCACAGTATGATATTAAACAGGTCAGATCTGTGGTTTACCAAACCTGTTCCCCTAAAAAAATGCAATTTTAACAATAAAAACCACACCAAGATGGATAAGTTTAATGCCATACTTTGAAACATTCCAGGCAAACAACAAAACATTTCCATGGAGACAAGTAAGTCACATTACAAGTTACATATTGCATCTTTAATTTAAATTAGCTTAAAGTGGATCTAAACTCTATATCAAACCTCTTGCTGCTAAACTGTGTATATGGAGATTGGATAGCACAGTCTTCTGTCCCTAGTCCTTTTTTTAATTTAGTCCAAACTAGTTCATTTACAGCTTTGTGGTGAAAAATGTATAAAAATGGGACTGTCCTGGCTCCAGTGGCCTCACAAGCCTCTGCCCTGATAACAGCTGGATGTTTCTGATTACAAGTACCAAGCTTCAGGAAGGTTCGACCAATCACACTGTTCCTTATACCTCCAGACCCCGCCCCTCTTCCGCTCTCGCTCCTTTAGTCCTCCAGGTACCGCCCAGTTTAGCAGCTCTATTTGAAATGTGGGTTTGGGGCAGAGTTTAGGTGTTAAGTCACACTTCAAGATTGTTTTCATTATATAATTGAGCTTCTAAGTGAGACTAAGTAATGAAGTCTAACTATAGAATGGTGTGTTTCTATAATTTGTGTCGTTATTTTTCATTTTGTTTTTCAGGGCACACTTAAAGGCTGGCTGGAGATTCTTTATAATGCAGTAGATTCTACATATGTGAGTATCATCAAAGTCTCAGAACTGTATTTCATTTATTTTTACTTCAAATTTAACAAGTAGAATGCAAGTCTACAAGCATAAATTGAAAGACTAACAAATTAAAACAGCCCTAATTCTAAACCAGGACAACCGAGACTAATCTGGAACTGAACTAGACCCAAACCAGAAATGAACCAGACCTAAACGAGGACTAAACCACACCTATACCAGAACTAAACCAGATCCAAACCAGGACTAAACTAAGACTTATCTAGAAACAAACCAGAACTAAATGACACCTCTCCCAGAAATAAACCACACCCAAACTAGGACGAAACTCTGACCAATCTAGATCTTAACCAGGACAAAACAAAGATTTATCTAGAACGAAACTTGGAATAAACCAGGACTTGAACCAAATCGGATCCAAACCATTCAAAGTAAAGTAATAAACAGGATTCAAGCCAGGACTAAATCAGATCCAAACCAGGACTAAACAAGGACTTATCGCGAACCAAACCAAAATTAAGGCAGCCCCCAAAACAGGAGTAATCTAGCATTTAACCAGACCCAAAACAGGACTGATCTAGAACTAAATCAAGCCAAAACCAGGACTGACCCAAAATCTTACCTAGAACCAAATCAGAAGCAAACCAGGACTAAACCATGTCTAAATGTGTTTTTTCTGTGTTGCAGGTTGAAAGTCAGCCCGATTATGAGGCTAATATCTCCTCTTACTTCCTGTTTCTGGCCTTCTTCCTGTTTGGCTGTTTCTTCTGCTGCATCTACATCATCAAAATGCTGTTAGATGCATACAGCTCCCAAACACACAAGATAAGTATCACTCACTTATAATGCCCATGATTATATATGATGTTTTTTATAAGTACTGAACAATTACGAAAATCTCAAATTTCAAATGTGTGACGTTAAAGCTGCACTAAAGCTTCTTTTCTGAGGGGGGGTCTAGCAGCTACTTGTTTCCATGGAGAAGTTATTGCTTTGACTGAAATATTCCACAGTATTGGACATATCTATCTGGCATTTATTTCTTTATGGGTGTTTTATTTATTTTCTTTATGGGTGTTTTAAATACCTTGAAAAGTCACTTCTCAACTGTGTCATGTAACAACTGTAACATTCCAGGCAAAGCAATAAGGTCTCCATGGACACAAGGAGGTAGTGCACTTTTAAAATCCAGTTACACCTTAAAGGGCATATTTTACAGATTTACTGGGAATTAACAGTTGAGAGACTGAATACTAGACTGACATGCATTTCAGGATTTTTTGTCGAGTCTAAACAAAAGGGTAGGGGAGGGTGATATGCAAAAAGAATTACTATATGGCAATTAAACCAAAAAATGTGACCAGAACTACAATATAATTATATAATAATTTTAATGTCTTGATTGTTCAAAAAACCTGCTCAGTTCATTTATGTTTTTATTGTTTCTATACGTTGGAGGATCTCACTTGTTTTTGACTGAGGAGCAGCAGAAGAATTTCAACAATATCAGTTTTTGCCCAAAGAGACCTTTGGCCCCTTGCCCACGTCCTCAGGTGAGATCATGCAATCAAAGAACTTTTATTCAAGAGAGGAGTCATCCTGTCTGCTCCTCTCAGTGAGGAGGTTGTGGGTTAGACTCCTGATATTTCTGAGTGGAGTGTGTATGTCCTCCCTGTGTCTGTGGCAGAGTGCTTAAGGTTAGGATAAGGTACTCTTTATTGACTTTATCCTCTGCATTTGACCCATCTTTCAATGCAACAGAGATAACTTGTCAGGAGCATTAGGCTGCAGCACCTGGGGACCTATCTCCAGATGTCGATTTCTAGTCTTGGTCAGGACTACCTTAGCTGGTGTGGGTTTTTTTTTGTTTTTGGTGCATGTTTTTGGTTGATGGAGGAAACCAGAGGGCCACAGGAAGAAACATGCAAACACTGCACAGAAAGATCCAGGTGGTCTGTGAGTCAAATCTGGAACCTTCTTGCTGTGAGGCACAGATAAACAGCCATATCAGTCCTTCCCTAACCATGTGTCTTCTCTCTGCCCCAGGGCCGTCTGCGTGGGCGCCTGTTCGACCTGGTCTCTCGAGAGGGTTTTGAATGGGTGATGCAGGTGTTTATTTTTGTGGGCGTTGTGCTGATGATGGTGGAGAGATACGACATTACAGAGGAGGAGGAACGTATCATCTTCTGGATCACTTTCACCCTCACCCTCATTTTCACCATCGAATCATTCCTGAAGATCTGTGCTTTCAGACGGAGCTACTTCAGTGATAGCCTCAATGTCATCGACTTTGTGGTGGTCATTTATTCAATAATTGGTGAGTGGTTTGAGATTCAGTATTGTACATTAGGGCTGCAACAATTAACTATTAAAGTAGTGAACTTTGTAACTTTTCTGGTTGAAGGTACTCCTCCTGCTTTTCTCAATGTACATGTAATTGCTTTGCCTGAAATGCTCCACTATATGGCATTAAGCGTACCTATTTTGCATTATTCAGTTACAGGTGTTTTAACTCCAAAACTATCAAATCTGCAGATTTGGCCTGTAAGTTGGCCTGGTTGGCATCACCTGCTTGTTTCCATGCAGATAGATAAGTTTAATGCCATACTGTGGAACATTTCAGGCAAACCAATAAATTCCCAAAGATAGCGAAGCAGGTGGCAGCTCCTCATTCAGAAAAGTTACATAGTGCACCTTTAAGTTGGAGGCCTTAGCTTTGGCATTTGTATAATAACAAATTGTAATTTTATTTTGACTTGAAATGAAATTCAGTTAAAGTGCATACGACAGGTTTCCATGGTTTTCAAATTATTACTTATTTACTTACTTTAATCATAGTTTTACATCACATCACATTACTGACCGATTAAACATTGATTTGATCTTGTCATCTATTTTTTTAGTCCAATCAAAACCCTTGCTATGATTAGACAAAAAATTTGACTAGACAAGATTAGACTAGGCTGGCCCTGGTCGGCATAAAAAAAATAGACAAAACTATTAAAAATGTTTAGTAAAATCTTAAATATAACTATATGCTTTAGTGAATTAGTATTCTAACCTGTCATGATTGTCTTTTCCTCTCTTTCTTTTTCTTTTTGTCAGATATGTTCCTTGCCGATATCCTTTTAAAGTACTTCTTCGGCGGTTCTTTACACCTGCTCCGTTTGGCTCGCATCTCTCGGATCATCCATCGCTTCCCTGCGGCTCTACGTGTCCGTTTCCTCTTCTCTGCTTGGACCAAGTCTCTACGTGCACTCTTCAACCTTGCCCTGGTACTCTTCGTCCTAATGTTCACTTACGCTAGCTTCGGCACGTTCCATTTTGCCCACCTCAAGAAGACAAATTATATGTCAGATGTGTATAACTTTGAGACATTTGGGAATGGCCTTATTTGTATGTTCATGGCGACTACGTGGGCTGGTTGGGATGGTCTCATAAAGCCGAGTCTACTGACCCCCCCAGACTGCGAGCCAGTGGACATACCACAAGAAAATATTACGGCCAATTGTGGAAATGCATCTCTGGCTGTGGTTTTCTACGTGTCGTTCTTGTGCCTAAGCTGTTACGTGGTGCTGCTGATGTTGCTTGTTCTCCTGGTGGATATGTTGAACATTTTTGGGAGGATGCACTATGACCCTCTGAGCGCTCCCAACCTGAACAGATTCTTCAAAACCTGGAAGAAGTTTGTCCCTGATTCAGCGCACTTCATTCAGCGCAGGTGAGAGACTGTACTCAAGTATAACATCACAACCTCTGGAACTTTACTAATGAGTGGCAAAGGTATATGACTGTCAAGGCCAAGAATCTTTTCCTCTCTAAGAGCTAAAAACACATTTAAAATGTCTTTCTATCTGTTTCTCACTAACCCTGACCCACTTTATCTATTTATCTCCCTCTCTCTCTCTCTGCCTACTTATCTGTCTGTCTCTCCCCTGATCCCCATCTCTTTCTGACTGTTTCTCTCTTTCTGTCCGCCTATTTATTTGTCTCTCTCTCCGTTAATCCCCATCTCTCTTTCTGTCTGTGTTTCTCACTCTCGCTTTCTATTTCTCTCTGTCTCTCCCGCTGTCTCACTTCCTTTTTGCCTATTTATTTGTCTCTCCATTAATGCCTATCTCTCTTTCTATCTGTGTTTCTCATGCTCTCTATTTCTCTCCCCCCTCTCTCTCTCTGCTTATTTATTTGTCTGTCCCTCCCATAATCCCCATCTCTCTTTTTGTCTGTGTTTCTCTCTCCACTCTCTCTCTTTTGCTTATTTATGTGTCTCTTTACTGCTCTCTTTATCTCTCTATCCCTTGTAGGGCCGGGCATTATTTCTTATTACAAAAATAATTCATTGTTTTTTAACACAAAAACTCAAATTCTAACTGTTAAAGTGAACTCTGCTCCAAACGGCATGATTGTACTGACAGAGGACTGTGTGTAAACCTCAAATAAAATTACATGAATTGGCACAGCCCTAATCCATAATGTGCCTTTTATTTTATATGTGTCAATGTTTGTTTCTACAGCCAGCTTCCAGACTTTTGTGACAAACTGAAGAAGCCTCTGAGGGTCCCCACACTGTCCAACCTCGACTTGAGCCCTGAAGACCCAGTGTCCTGTAGGGACGTTCTGCTGGCTCTGTCTGTGCAGGTAACACATGGGTCAAAGGTTAACTTAATCTTGTTTTTGTTTTTGTTTTTTTTAATTACATTTATTGTCTATATGCACAATACAATATTCAGGTACATCTGACCAGCAAGACATACCCCTAGCAGGAGATTTAAAACATTATCATCATTGCATTATAGAAGAATAGAAATAAACAACAAAGAAAGGATGGAAGATACAGTACTGAAAGTAAATGTATAACTAAATTAAATACGCAATAAAAATATAAAAAATAGCACTAATACAGAATTAAAATAATAATAATAAACAAAGAACAAAACACACACACAAAAAAAACAAAAAAACTAATGTACAGATAAAATCAGTCAGTGTTCCCTTCATCTTCATTGAGAGATGTTAGTAGTCCCTCAGAATAATTTAAAAAAAGGAGTCCAGGTCTCTAAAAATTGCTGTATCGTTCTCTTTAACGTGTATCTAATTTTTTCCAATTAAAAAAAATACATAACATCTCTTATCCATCTAGCGAAAGTAGGTGGGGATTGTTGTTTCCAATTAAGTAGGATGACTCTTCTTGCAAGGAGTGCAGTAAAGGACATCACATCCCTTGCGTTGCTTGATAGAGACCAATCAGTGGGGGTAATCCCAAATATAGCACTTAAAGGGTTAGGGCAAACGGCCTTGCGTTCTTTGCGTATGCTTCAAAAATGTCAGACCAGAAGGGGGCAAGTTTAGGACAGGACCAGAACATATTTATGTGATCTGCTGGCTGCCCTCTACAGCGAGGGCAGGAGGGATCTGTGTTAGGGTACGTGTCCGCCAATCTTGCATTGGTAAGGTGAGCTCTTAAAACCACTTTTAACTGTATAAGACCATGCCGCGTACAGATCGAGGATCCATGTATACGTTTAAGTGAGGCCCCCTACATCTCATCACTCAATGTTAGGCCCAAGTCAGTCTCCCCCCGCCTTTTAATTTCCTCAAGTGGGGATGGACAAATGTTACTAATTAAGTTGCACAAAGTGGAAATGGACTTCTTTTTAGCTGGGGAAAGTGAGAGAATGCTGTCTAATAAAGTATCATTTGGCAGAATGGGGAAAGAGGGAAAGTTCTTTTGTACAAAGTTCTTAACTTGTAGATATCTGAAGAAATCTGATTTTGATAGCTGAAATGCCTGATTCAGATCAGAGAAGGAAAGGAATTGGCCATCAGAGAATAAATTACATATAGATTTGATACCGTTCATGTGCCAAGTTCGATAAGTAGCATCTAAAGAGGCAGGAGGGAAATTATGATTTCTCCAGACAGGAGCATAAATAGATGTATTTTTTAAACCAAAATGGTTTCTAAACTGTGTCCATATTTTGATGGTTTGACTGACAGTTGAGTTTGATAGTACAATGGAAGAGGCAGAAGCACTTACAAGTGAGCCTAAATGGATATGGCTGGTGGCATATTCAAGGGACACCCAAGATTCAGGTTGATTGGTGTTGTCAAGATGGACCCAGTGAAGAATTTTTTGTATGTTACATGCCCAATAATAGTAGAGCAAATTGGGAAGTGCAAGCCCAGCCCTTTTCTTTTGCCTTTGAAGAGCAGCTTTTTTAATTCTGTGTGATCCACCTTTCCAAATGAAGGAGGTTAAACGTTTATCAAATGATTTAAAGAATGATTTCCTAATAAACACGTGGATATTTTGAAAGAGGATATATGAATTTTGGCAGTATTACCATTTTAATTATAGTGACCCTTACTGCCACTGACAAGGGGAGTTCCTTCCATTGTTCTAAATCTTGTTTGCATTTTTCTAATAGGACAGTAAAGTTTTTAGTAAAAAGTGATGGTAAGGTGCACGTTACCTCCACTCCAAGGTATTTAAAAGAGATTTTAGCTATTTTAAACTGCCGTACATCTAGGGAGGGCACTGCATCTTCTTGTTTTAGGAAAAATAATAAACTTTTATCAAAATTAATTTTATAACCTGAGAGTCTCCCAAACTGGTCCAGCAAGTCAATGATGAAAGGGATTGAGGACTGCGGATCAGACACATAAAGCAACAAATCGTCTGCATAAAGAGACAATTTATGGAGTACACCACCTCGTTCTATGCCTTGAAAATTAACAGCTTGTCTGAGGGCAATAGCTAACGGTTCAATTACTAATGCAAATAGAAGTGGGGACAGTGGGCATTCCTGTCGTGTGCCTCTACTGAGAGGAAAATATCGAGATTGCTGTCCATTAGTTATGACTGACGCAACTGGTTTGGAATAGAGTAGTTTTATCCAGGAAATGAAACAGTCTCCAAAGCCAAATTTCTTCAACAGAAATTCCCACTCTATCCGGTCAAAGGCTTTCTTTGCGTCCAGAGATAGGACAATTTCAGTATTTTGACCAGGCGGAGTGTGCACTATGTCAAGAAGTCTTCTAACATTAGAAGTGGAATCTCTTCCTTTAATAAATCCAGTTTGATCTAACGAGATGACCTGTGGCAGAACTCCCTCCAGGTTGAGTGTTGCTCATCTATATTTGCAGTCATACGTGTTATATCAGTGAGTTTGGAACTTCTTGCTTTATTTGTTCTTGAGCAGTAGGCTATTATCTGCCCTCTAAGATATGCCTTTAGGGTCTCTCACAGGAGTGACTGACTTATTTCCGGGGATTTATTAGTATCAAGAAAGGACTTAACTTCGGTGGTTAAAACTTTAGTAAAGTCCTCATCTGACAGAAGAAGTGTGTTGAATCTCCAGTTACGCCTTGGCCTGGGGCAGTCCGGTAACTCCAGAATAAAGGACAGAGCGGAATGGGCCGACACAGTTACACTATGATAAGTGCATGAGTGGATCTTTTCCAGTAATTTATTCTCAATTAAAAAATAATCTATACGAGTGTAGGTGTGGTGGACATTGGAGAAAAAGGAGAAAGCTTTGTTTTTAGGGTTGTGGAACCTCCAAATATCAGATAAACCAGCACGTTTTTTGAAATTATTAACTTTGGCAGGCTTGCACAGTGATTGTGGCTTATTGGAGGATCTGTCAAGGTTGGGGTCGAGAACACAGTTAAAGTCACCTCCTATTATAATATTGTAATTGTCTTGGCTGGGCAAAGTAGCAAAGAGCTTAGTGAAAAAAACACCATCGTCCCAGTTTGGGGCATATATAGACAGTAGAATAACAGGGGTAAAGAACATATGACCCCTAACTACTTAATCTTGTTGTTTTTTTTATCGTTTCATTAGGTGTGGGGGTTTATTGTTGTCTGTTCAGCATTTTGGTTTCAGGAATATAGTAAAACTACAGATACAATTATTGGGGGGTGCACGGCCACTCGCCTAATCTGCAGTGGCATTAAAACATCTATGACAAAAATGACAAAATAATAATAAATAAGAATTTATAACTAAACATCCTGTACAAGTTAATTTTGGTCAGTAACCATCTATTCAAACACACAAATTCCCATAACAATTATTGGAAGAAGTAATTCGATACAAAAGATCTACTATAGTTTGCTGTGGAGCTGTGGGTTTGAATGAAAACTCTCAAAATTAAAGCAGAAATAAAATATATTTTATGATTATAAATTATTATAGTTGAATAATTAACAGCACATTGCATTTTCTATTTGAGTCCATTGAAGTTAAGAATTAAGCTTTAGGTTTGCTAAAGTTCTCTTAAATATTCCTTTTGTTTGGAGAATACAAAAACGTAAAATGTCCCATTAATCCAGGGATGGAGTAGCAGAAAAATCCTACCAGCTCAACATGTTCATATGAAGAATTAAACCAACAGAAAACCTGACCTGTAAATGAGGTCAAACCAATGCATTTTAGACCTAGACTTTAAGTAAACCCACATCATTTGTTGTGTTTTAAATTGTTTTTATATTTTCAGGCTTTAGGAGATTCTGCCGACAGAGACGCCCTCAGAGCCAGAATCAATGGGAAGTACCATGAGTATATGCCCAACAACTCTCCTCAGGTATGTTTATATACAGTGTAATCACATTTTTGTGAATGCCGAGAAAAAGGACCTGAAGTGAAAGCCACTTTACCAGATTTTTTATGGTCTTTAAAATGTAAAAAAAACAAAAAACAGAACTAGTTCATTTTAAAGAGTTTGCAGTGGTCCAGATTTATTCCTCACTTAACTTATGCATTCCAAAGCATCCTAATTATTCACAGCGATGAGTTTATAAGCATTTTTTACAACTCCCAGAGACCAGAGCGGAGTTTTTCCGTCACAAAAAAGCTAACAACAACAAGCATGTTAACACGCACTTCATAATTAGATACAGACAGCACATAGCAGATTTATTTTGACCTCAAGAGCACCTTATATAATATATTTGTACTGGGGCAAGACAAATGTTGCTCACATTCATGAAGAGAAAAATCAGGCCTTTAACTGAGGATTATAAATTATGCTTAATTGTGGAGTCATTTAAAGTGTCTTTTATTTATTTTCAGGAATCTTGTGAAGAAACCAGCTGCACTCTGCAGATGAACCAAGAAGAAGCGACGCCTATGACGGAAGAGATTGCTGAATGATCTGAAAAAGAAACTACTTAACACGAACGCATTTTATTAGTTTAACATTTATACTCTAAAACTATCTTTACTAATGAGAACACTAAACTAGGGCTGCACATTTGATACAGCGGTGCAGCGCAATTTGTGATTTGCATTTCAGTATCACAAGAAACTGTACTTTATTAAACTGACAACATACTTTTACTTCTACTTGAGTAACAGTGTGACATTAACCAATAGTCAGAGACTCAGTGCTCTTTACATTGCATTATTCATTCACTCCTAAATCACAATGGGTTGCTTCTGTAGTCATACCTACCCTGGGGCTGACTGACTGAAACATGGCCACCAATCTATGCCACCAGCACATATTTTATGAAGTTTTAGTCCTATTTTGATTGGAAATAAAGACCTAGTGAAGTTTTTGTTTAGTCTCTGCTTAGTCTTGGTTTACAGTTGGACTAGTCTTGAGCACATTTCATTTAGTCTTGGGGTGCATTCACATTTGTCTTGGTTTGGTTCTGTTTGAGCCCAGTTTAGTCCTGATTTGTAGATTTGGTTAGGTCCTGTTCAAGTCCTAATTTACTCCTCCTGGTCAAGTAAAGGTTTAGTTTCTGTTTAGTCCTAGTTTTGAGTCCAGTTCCTTTATCTTATATTGCTGAATCGGTATAATCTTCTACTGCAGCCCTAATCTGAGTCATATGCAGTTTTATTTTGTCTATGCCAAATATTTGTGTATTTGTTAACTTCACACACCACTACACTTGGATACTAATTCTAAAAGAATGTTGGTTATTAACCCGAAATAACTTTTTTACTACATGTATTTGATGCAAAGCTTATTAAACACTTTTTTTTCTAAACTGTTGTCCATTTTATTATTCACAAAAGAAAGTGTTAAAACATCAGGTTTGTGAATGTCTTCTGGGGATTTTATCGAGTAGTGTGGTAAGTGTCTGGAGAGAGAAGTCATAAAATCTCTATAACATATTATCTATCTTCAAAATACTCATACTAAATTAAATACACTGTGGGAGCAAAGTTTAATTCATATACAATAATGCAGCAAATTTACAGGGTTGATGTTATGTTATAAATGTTGAATAATTTCATATTGAGAGATTTAATGTTTGATTTATATAAATATGCTACATTTATTGCATTAATGTTGATGTTAAAATATCTTAGAATTATTCTAAATTAAGTTTTATGTAAATATGTTACTGTCACTTTAAGAGCAATAGAACGCACGAGGAAAAGAGCACACGCTTGGGAAAAGTGCTGCGTTGAGGCAGCACATAAAGATGGAGCCAAATGGTTTTCTTACCGTAGTATTGTTTATCTTTGAGAATAACTTGATTTGATTACTTCTCTAAAAGGATTTGTAACTCTCTTTTTACATCGGAGTTCAGTGAAAGTTATTTTCTCTTCAATAAAAATACATGAGTAACACCAACGGACAACACAAAACCAGGCCTCAAACTGAACATAGACAGTCAATCTCTCACTGTCACACTGTTCTATTGAGGCGTTCAAGTCACAGGAATGTTGAGGCTAAAAATGAGAATTATATTTAATTTAATTAAAAATGCATCTGGAGTCCGGAAAATCACAAAATCAATTAAAGCCGCAAGCAGCATTGAACAGCCCTCGTGAGCCACACTTCGTACTTGGGCAACCCGGCACTCCCTAAGGTGATGGAGGTTCTGTAACCTCCACTTCATATGTGTGTATCCTCACACAAACGCCCTGGCCCAGTACATGGGTCATCCTAATTATTGGGAGGGGCTTCAAACCAAATGTCTGGTGCTCTCGATGTATAACATATGCAAGTTTACACTGAGGGGAGGGGGCCACTAGGGGCAGTGGTAGCTGGAGCACTAAAGACTTCATCAGGGACATATCGAACATATCACCAGTGGGCAAAGACCCGGTGAATAGGGGCAGGGGATGTTGGGGCTGTTGTGCAGGGACAGAGGGGTGCCCCAATGCTCCTTCCTGAGATCCTAGGGCAGGGGACACAGAGCTGGTGCATTAGACTCTCTGCATTTCCACCAGGTCCTCCATCTGGTATTTGGCTGTGGGTAGCATTCGATCAGCCACTATCTTATCTGTGGAAGCAAACACGTGTGAGTACAAAAAGATCTGTGCTTTACTAAAGAAATTAAGAATATTGAACTTAACTTTTGTAAAAACACCACTTTACATTTCAGTATGTTATTAAAAACAGTGAACATTGGAAACATGGGCTTGTGTGTTAACAGCAGCCTAAATATCCCTCTAAAACGATTGCTTTGGTTTATGTAGCAAAATATCTGCTGCTGCTGCTGCATTTGTTTTTGAGTCAGGCAGAGGTGAGGGCATCTATGTGTTTACACTGGTGCAAGGACCCGACATAATGTAAATGTAGCCCACTGTCGCCAGCTGGAACACATTAAAATCCAGAAACTTGTCTAGAAGTTCAAAAATCTTGACTTCCCTTATTTGTTTGTCTACTGTTCAAATTCAGTTTGGGGCCTCCTGAAAGCTCGGGTCACCTCAGGCTGGATATTTTGAATAAAGGAATCAAAGTCATAATGTGATAAAACGCTTGAATAATATTTTTGCTTAATATTTGCTATTAATTTACATTAAAAAATGCTGAAACAAAAATGAGATGTAGCTTCTATTTAATCTTTAAATGGTTATTTCTTTTTAACAGTTTAATAGTTACTTTTATGTGTTTTTGTGAATGTTAAACAAGCATCTATTGTTCAACTTGTTTTTAGACTAATAACTATGGGGGTGAAATTTTAATTATGGGGAGCCTCCATAGACACACTGGATTTTGTGCTGTGTTAAAGTGTGTTTAAAAAAAAGAAAACCAAAACTGAAAGTCTTACATGGAGTTGTTAGAACGTGTTGAATTTGTTTTCACATGTTCACATTGTTCAACAGTATTTTGTACAGTTGCACACAGACCTTATTTGTAAATAAATGAAACTGAATTACTGAATCCCTTCTCATTGTTCAAATGGCAAATAGTAGTATAATAATAGCCTCATCATAATAACATGGTTATTGAATTTATGATAAGGTATCTTTACAACTCCCTTCAAAGGATAGTTCTAATTTATTGATGATTATATTATAATTTAAACTGTACAGGAATTCGGCCATATTGACTCTACACCAAAATGACAAAAGTGCACACCATCATACTCCACAATTTTCATTGCAAACACTTCAAATTTGGCCAAAAGGCACTAAAGCCATGTGCAATAAAAAATTATCAATTACATTTTGAATATGACTTTGGTCATGGTGAATTTTCACATTCATGAGCTGAATGCAATGCTCAGCAAATCAATGCCCTTATCTAACAAAATTGCTCTCTAGCACCTTCTAGATTTGTTATTTTAAAAATGCGTATAAAACAATCTATTTATTGTGGACTTGTGAAAAAAATCTGAGGTAGCTTATTTGTGATGGGGCACAATGTGAGAAAGTCACATGACTTAAGCTATTGCCCTTATAGGAGAAAAATAATGTATAACATAATAACCAGTAAATCTGCTGCCTCTATGACCTTTTATTTTCTCACTTTCTATTGTTTTTTTAAGCGTATCACAAGCCTTTAGAAACGATTTGACCACACCATCATTGTTTTTGTTTTGTTTTTTTTGGTTTTTTTGTTTTTCTTCACCCACGATGCAAATTTTTGAGTCTTAAAAGTTTTGAAAATCAATAACCATAAAATCCCTTCCTCTAACAACATTTTGTTATCGGTAAAATTATGTATCAGTTAATTACTCACCTAGTTAATACATAGGCTACTAATAGTTAGTTACTAGTCCTTTTGTTATGTTAGGTGAGGCAAATGAAGCAGGAAGTCATAGTCCACTTAAGGTCAGTGTGCAGTGGAACTGGAAACGGGTGAGTATAAAGCAATAATATATAGTAATAATAATAATAGGAAAATAAGTTCTTATTATAGATCTATGGTATAAAGTTATGTCAAAGTCAAGTTTTTTATGATCTAACTGGTGTTTTCTAAGTCTCCAGTTAAACTCAGTAAACTGTAACTTTAGAAAAACAAAACAACCACTTTAAAATCTGTTCACTATAACTGATTGTTGAACACAACCCAGCACCACACCATGTAGTGTTATAAAGAAGAGACTGATGATTTATACTCAGATTAAACTGCCTTTATTATTATGAGTGTGTCTAGTAGTAGGAGTCCATGATGCGCCTCATGCTCATGAACCTCATGCCTCCGCTGAAGCCCATGTTCATGAAGTTGCGGTACTCTCCGGGCCTCATGTACATCATACGGCCTCTGTAGTGCGGGTGCTCATACATGAGCCAGTGGCCATCCATCACGTTGCAGGACATGCAGCTGTTCATGCGGTAACGGTCCATGATGTTGTCACAGTCATCCATCAGCTCGTACATCTGCCCACCGAAGTTCTCACGCTCATAGATACGCATGCGGTAAGAGCCACGGTGCTGCAAGACACACAGGCAGGAGCAGGGTTACAATGAGTAGTAGTAAATGCACTAAACACTAAACTCTAACACTAAACACTAAACACTAACTCTTTAAAATGTGTTGTATGTTCCCTTCTCTGTCTCAGTCATGTGATTTAGAGCTGTTCTGTGACTGGCTGCTCACCATGGGGATCATGCGGCAGGAGCGGATGCAGTCGTTCATGCCCATCATGCTCATGTAGTCGGCGTACTCGCCCCTCCTCATGAAGTACTGGTTTCCCATGAAGTTGGTGCGGTCATAGACCATGAAGCAGCCCCTCTCCACTCTGCAGGAGTGACACCTGCTCAGGTAGGAGGACATGTCAGCAAAGTCCCCACTGCACTCCCAGGACCGGCCCATGAAGTTCCTGTCCTCGTAGAAGACAATCTGCGACAAACACAAAACAGTGTTAACTGTTATAGGTGCTCTCATAACACCTACAACAAGTGTGAAGTACAAAGTTCTCACACACTCCTAATGACTACTGCAGAACTCTATACTTCTATACTAGACACATTTGGGAACCACAGCTCTGGCAGACTCACCCTGCCGCCCATGTTCATGCCGCTGGTGGTCATGTTGACGTTGTTGGTTTCGTTGGGTCACTGCTCTCCTGTAGCTTTGCCTGTGGAGCTGTTGATCCGTGGGACAACTGTGCTTTACCTGTCCTCATGGCTGCTCTTTATACCACCTGAGCAGCCCCAGCCTCATTGTCCAGAACTGCAGAATCAGTGCCTTTTTTGTGCTCGGACGTCATAATCGGCATTTTCTCTTTTAAAAACACACACAAAGACTGGCAGCTGCGTAGCTCCTTCAGGCCTCACTTTGTCACACACACAAAAGAAAAAACAAAAACACTGAGCCCACAATGCAGAGGGTACTTGAACAATGTGGTACAATGGAAAACAATGGCAGCAGTGGGCGCAGTGTAGTACTCATCTTAAACCCATGACAACTCCAGAAATATACTTTGATTTATGCTTTTAACACTATTACGACAACTTGAAAAAAAGACATTCATTTAAACAATATATGTAAAGATTTATACATGCAAAGTTATAATATTTTGTTTAATATTATAAAACGATATGACAACGCTAGTTTCATCATTCTGAAACCCATGGACAGCAGGAAAGGTAGCACTGTGTTAAAAAGTGAATTTTAATTGTGAGTTTTGCTCCAATTAAGTACAAAAAATAAGTTATCAAAAAATAAAACCACACTCAAACAAATCTACAGTTGCTTTTATATAATAACTATTACAGCCGTGCTCTTTAGGATTTTAACACAACAAACAGGAATAATTGTTATTTTCAACTATGTCCTTAAATAACTGGAGCATCTTTATGGAAACATTTTTAAAGAGTATTCATTATTGTTGAGTATTCAACAAGCTCATGGTAGGGATAGTTTGTCATGGTTGTAGTTTATGTGGTAAAAATGTATTCAGTACAATTTGGGGAAAAAATATAAAATCAAAACGCTCACTCAGCAGATTTTTGATTTGCCTTACTTTTTCCTTTTTTAAAAACTTAAATATGTGGTTCATGGTTCAACAACAACAAAATGTATGCATTCCACTGCATTTAACACACACACACAAACACCCACGCATACACACCCACACATGTGCATTCACACACACACATACACATGAGCATACACACACATACATACACACACCCACCCCTACACTCACTCACCCACCCACACACACACACACACACACACACACACTCTGAACTCTGCTCTAAATAACATACTTTTACAGAATTCTTCGCCCTGTAGACCTGTCAAGTAAAACACAGATTTAATCACGATTCAATTACATTTCAATAAATTGCACAGTCCTACTTCAATAACTCTAGTAGCAATATTATTATTATTATTATTATTATTATTATTATTATTATTAGTAGTAGTAGTAGTAGTAGTAGTAGTAGTAGTAGTAGTAGTAGTAGTAGCAATATTATTAGTAGTAGCAGAGGTTAGTTAATCACCATTTCTTGTTTTCAGCAGATGCTTGTATGTGATTATCATTTTTGTTTATATTCCACAAACTGCATTTTTGTTTTACCAATAGTAATATTAATACCAATAGATTTCAGGACAAAACAAGATAGTTCAAAGAATCTCATTTCAATCTAATCTCATCACCTCCACCTCATAAAGCCCGAGTGAAAACACCAGCAGAATGTATCTCTAAAACACTTTTTGTTTTGTATTTGAACATTTTAGACCAATTTATTTATTAGTCATTCGTTATAATTTTTTCCTTTTATTAGCTGAACTTTTCTATCATTGAAAGTCTCTATATTCAGATTCCCGTTTGTAGGCCAGTCAGTAGTTGAGGGAGTCTATGTAGACATACACAGATAGAACATGCAAACTTCACACAGGAAGGTCCTGCCAATCGAAAATCACAAGAAAATACTTTCATAAGACAATTGATACTTTGCAGTGATGTTACGTTGGGGAGTTCTACATGTATGTCTGTGGTGGAAAGTCCAGAAATTAGTATGGTGATATAATGCATGGATATGCAACAAACACACCCAAAAAAGTTCGAAGATGGTCCCAAAACTCAAGGAAAAAACACCACATGGATTTAAACAGCACATTTTCAGGAGCCTGTGATCAATCTGAGCGTTCATGGTCCTGATTATGTGTTTGATTTTCAACAAAAAGGTGAGAGTGACTAACTGAAAAATTGTTGGCTAATGCTGGCTAGCTTGTGACTGTAATGTTATTTGAGAGGGACTTGTTTAACAGCACAAATCAGCTCATCTGTTGTAGTTCCAGCTAAGTCAGTTCTTTATGGTCAGATTGTGTTAAAACAAAGCTTAAATTAAAGTTTGTCTAGAGCTTCAGACAGAGTAGTGCATACAGTTAGCTTCACACCTCCAGGGACTGTTGATGGCAATAGCTGCAAAATATCAGTCACAATATCATTGGAATGGTCATTAGAATTGGGCCAATCTGTTACTTTGTGTGAAAAGTTTTAAGATGTAATAAATTGTTTCTTTTCCCCAACTGTCATTTTGTCTGTCTGTTAATTATTTCCCATTCTGAAATGTTCCAAAATATATAACCATTGGTTAGTAGTCCAATTCCTGCTCTTACCCATAATCTTTTGTTGCAAATCCTTGAGCAAGAATCTTAACTCACCTTGATACCAGCATCTGTGTACACCGACCAACAGGAGTGGGCACATGTCTGTGTGAACATAGAGCTGCATTAAACAGAAAAGCATTGAATCTCTCCAGAGTCACATCATGGCTTCTTGTACAGAAGCCTGTTCTCATGTTCACACAATCTCAGGATGGAGTTCAGTGTTGACAATGTTTGTAGGACCAATTAAAGACACTGGGACTAAAAGCAGATATTTTATTTAACAAACATTAACAATGAAACATACAATAGTATGTTTCCTCTGTAGGAAAGTTGGAGTCAGGAGTTGAATGGATGAAGGAACAGTCTTGCTTTGACTGTCAGGACAGAGGCTTCTTGTCATCTGAAGAACGAGGTGAGTCTTGTGTTTTTCAGGTTGGAATGCCACGTGTGTCATGATTGTGAATAGAAACAGCAGTTTTATTATTGACACATAAACATGTCATGAATTACTCTTAATCCATCATGTCCATGTCCAGAGTAACTTCCTCATTGGATTACATACAGAGGAATTCTCTTGATTTCCTTTAGATCAATCAAAGGAATGGGGAGGGATGTTGTGATGCAGGGTCTGAATTTCTTATTGCTTCTGTTGTAGACCACAGCATCTCTGAAAGCTTTTCTTTTGAAATATGTTTGGAAGCAATATACCTACTTTGTTCAATCAACAAGTCTCACTTCTTACTTAAATAAAAAATGTAAAAAGGTTTGTTATTAATTTTAATTAATCTAAAAGCTATATAATGTAGAATTCAAAGTTTTATATTTTGATATCAATGGCAGTAAATGTGTTGTTTTTTGTTTTTTTTTTGTCATTGTCTCCATAAGACCACTCAGCACAGACACTTGTAATCTCATCATAGGTTCACTTCAACTATGAGAGACAGAATGAGGGGAAAGAATCCAGGAAATCAAAATGTAGGATTTTTAAGGAATTAATTGGTAAATTCCCTGGTAAAATAAGTATTTGTTCACCTACAAACAAGCAAGATTTCTGTCTCTCACAGACCTGTAACTTCTTTAAGTGGCTCCTCTGTCCTCCACTTGTTGCCTGTATTAATGACCCATTATCAGTCTAAAAGACACCTGTCTACAACCTCAAACAGTGAGACTCCAAACTCCACTAGGCCCAAGACCAAAGAGCTGTCAAAGGACAACAGAAACAAAACTGTAAACCTGCACCAGGCTGAGAAGACTTAATCTGCAATAGGTAAGCAGCTTGGTGTGAAGAAATCAACTGTGGGAGCAATTATTGGAAAATGGAAGACATACAAGACCTGATAATCTCCCTTGATCTGGGGCTCCACACAAGATCTTACCCTGTGGGGTCAAAATGATCACAAGAACAGTAAGCAAAAATTCCAGAACCACACTGGGGACCTAGTGAATGACCTGCAGAGAGGTGGGACCAAAGTGACAAAGGCGACCATCAGTAACACACTACTCCACCAGGGACTCAAATCCTGCAGTGCCAGACGTGTCCCCTGCTTGAGCCAGTACATGTCCAGGCCCGTCTGAAGTTTGTTAGAGAGCATTTGGATGATCCAAAAGAGGATTGGGAGAATGTCATATGGTCAGATGAAACCAAAATAGAACTTTTTGGCAAAAACTCAACTTGTCGCGTTTGGAGGAGAAAGAATGCTGAATTTGGAGGAGAAAGAATGCTGAGTTGCATCCAAAGAACACCATACCTACTGTGAAGCATAGGAGTGGAAACATCATACTTTGGGGATGTTTTTCTGCAAAGGGACCAGGACAACTGATCCGTGTAAAGGAAAGAATGAATGGGGCCATGTATCATGAGGTTTTGAGCGAAAACCTCCGTCCATCAACAAGGGCATTGAAGATGAACCGTGGCTGGGTCTTTCAGCAAGACAATGATCCCAAACACACCGCTCGGACAACGAAGGACTGGCTTCGTAAGAAGCATTTGAAGCAGTGACCTAGTCCCAGTCTCCAGATCTCAACCTCATAGAAAGGAAGAGGAAGTGGAAAGTTTGTGTTGTCCAGTGACATCCCCAAAACATCACTGCCCTAGAGATCTGCATGGAGGAATGGGCCACACTACCAGCAACAGTGTGTGAAAACCTTGTGGAGTCTTACAGAAAATGTTTGATCTCACTGTAGCACTTTTGATAGCACACAGCACTTGTAAACATATGGCAAAAAAACTGTAAAAATAGTAAATGGTCAAATTTTTATACAGCGCTTTTCCACCTTCAGGGCACTCAAAGAGCTTTACATCTAAGAACCACACACCCATTCACACACATTCATACACCAGACTATACAGATACTGGGAGCAAGGTGGGTTAAGTGTCTTGCCCAAGGACACGATGACAGAATTCATCTGTGGGAGCTGGAGTCAACCTGAGGATCAGTGGATCTGGACTCTCTACCAATGGCTTTTATGTTGAGCACGGGATTTCAACTGCCAATCTTTGGATCAGTGGATGAACACTACCCACTGAACTACTGCTACTACTAGATTTGGGCAGCAGTCTAAGGCGGGGCCTCGACGACCTGTTCTCTGGACATGGAGACTGGCTCTGGGGACATGGAATGTTACCTCTGGGCTGAACCAAGCCAAGAAAATGTACAGGGGTTGTGGGTTAGGTGTTTATTGGTTTATGGGTTTTAAAGTTTACGTGGTGCATGGCTTTAGGGGTTTTATGTATATAGTGGGGCTATAAATAGTTTGTGGTTCTTGGGTTTACTTTATAGAGTCAGTCCAGATATAAGGCCCCATCACGCAGGCTCTGCTGCAGGAGAAGACACTGCTGCCTGACCTCCATACTGCATACTGTTTTGTTTTTTGTTTTTTGGCTCGAGCACTTTGTAATTATTTTTTTTTTAAAGTGTGGACATGTGTACCTACCTTTGTCTGTGTTTTTAACCTTGTTCACTGAACCAAACTGTTAACTGCTACCCTATGTCACCAGCAGAGAGAGACCACAGTGCATCTCCAGATCTCTGGACCTAGCTCCAGATCTTGATCTAGGTTCATAGTCTTTTACCTATTGTGCATGTCTTAGGTTGTTTGGAAAACCTGGAGGTTACCCATCCAGACACAGGCTCCTGAGAACATGCAAACTCCACACACAGTAATATAATCCCAAGGTAGCAAACCAACATAATCAACAAACGTTTAACCAAGTATTTGTTACAATCAAAGCTAAATTGGGATTGCTAAATTGAGAAATTTCAGATGTATTGTAATGTTTGTTTAACCTCAGGAGCCATGAAACCATCCTCCTTAAGCATGTGCAGAACAAAACAGACAGAGAGTGAAGTTCATTTAGAACTGCCTTTATTATTATGAGTGTGTCTAGTAGTAGGAGTCCATGATGCGCCTCATGCTCATGAACCTCATGCCTCCGCTGAAGCCCATGTTCATGAAGTTGCGGTACTCTCCGGGCCTCATGTACATCATACGGCCTCTGTAGTGGGGCTGCTCATACATGAGCCAGTGGCCATCCATCACGTTGCAGGACATGCAGCTGTTCATGCGGTAACGGTCCATGATGTTGTCACAGTCATCCATCAGCTCGTACATCTGCCCACCGAAGTTCTCACGCTCATAGATACGCATGCGGTAAGAGCCACGGTGCTGCAGGACACACAGGCAGGAGCAGGGTTACACTGAGTTTCATATAAGAGGGAACAAATATGTTCTGAAGTAAATGCACTAAACACTAAACTCTAACACTAAACACTAAACACTAACTCTTTAAAATGTGTTGTATGTTCCCTTCTCTGTCTCAGTCATGTGATTTAGAGCTGTTCTGTGACTGGCTGCTCACCATGGGGATCATGCGGCAGGAGCGGATGCAGTCGTTCATGCCCATCATGCTCATGTAGTCGGCGTACTCGCCCCTCCTCATGAAGTACTGGTTTCCCATGAAGTTGGTGCGGTCATAGACCATGAAGCAGCCCCTCTCCACTCTGCAGGAGTGACACCTGCTCAGGTAGGAGGACATGTCAGCAAAGTCCCCACTGCACTCCCAGGACCGGCCCATGAAGTTCCTGTCCTCGTAGAAGACAATCTGCGACAAACACAAAACATGGGTTTAGTGTGAATCTATTTCACAGTACAAAACTATAAGCAGTATATCTGCCATATAATTATTATATTTCAAGCTGCTGTTTTATGATTCCAGGAGGGAGGGTAAAACACATGGAATCAATACATTTGTTCCAGTCATGGGATCAGACAGGGTTTCCCAGAAATGTTCCCACATTGGGCATAGATATTTTTTGTAAGCTTCTCCAGTCTCTATGTGCCTATGTCTCAAACTGGGATTCAGTTTGTCCTCGGTGCGTCAGATTTGTCATTTTTAACAGAACAAAACAAAATAATGAATAAAAATGGAAATAGAAAAACAATTAGGCTAAAAAATATAGCTGTATGTTTACACAATCAGATGAGCACATTTTGTAAATTTTTTTAGTTAATTTGTAATTTTTACTATAACTTAACTTACATCTGTTAGCCTTGCTATGGATTATACAATCATATTGGAATATTGACTATAATCATGCAAATTGGACCATCCCCAGTCACACTGGTACTGAATAGTGGAGGTCTATAGTAGATATGTTGATGTGTAGAATTCTAGACCTCACCCTGCTCATCATGTTCATGTCGGTGGCGGACATCTTGGTGCTGTTAGCTGGTAGTCGAGCTGTTGGAGAGCTGCTGGAGACTTGGACTGCGCTGAGCTGCTGTGTGCCTTCTCTCTGACCCCGGGGTTTATATACACCTGAGGCTTTTTGTCTCCCAAACTCCAGACTCAGCAGTTTTGAGTCACTCTAACGCTCACAATGGGTTAACAATACCCCACAGGGAGGCCATATGCGCAACAAAACAAGCACTACGTATACGCTTCACAGGCACTTTACACATCATCTATGAAACAGGGTATAACTCATAGCTAACACTGGCTCATTCAGAACAGAGACATCTAGTGATTCACTACAGAATTACTACTAGTCTGCCTCTGTCATTATGTCAAGTTTAGAATAATTTAAGATAAAACATATGATAAGGTAACTAATAACTACCTTCATTAAGTCTTTGTTCATCCTTTGTTGAGGTAATTAATGAGGCACCCATAAGTGTAATAATAAAAGTAGTAAGATTTTCAAATTTCTGAGTTGTTCATTGTTCTATTTAGAATATATTTTTAAATTTAAAAAGTCCCTTGTGGGTGTGGTAGTAGTCGTAGTTAGTGTCGCCATATAGTTATAGATATACTTACACAGTTATTTATTGATACTGTAATACTCTTATCACTACTTGTACTTCACTATTACTGCTACTTTTATTTGTACAGCTGTTCATACATTTTAAATTATTGAATTGAACTTAAAGATGAAGTTTAAGTTCTAACACTGTCACTGTAGGATTTTCCAGTTGTTCTCTCCCCTTTCTTCTCTCTCCCTCCCTCTATTTCTCTCTCCCCTCTCTCCTTCTCCCTTTCCCTCTTTCTCTTCCCCTCTTTCTTCTTCCTTCCTTCCTTCCTTCTACCTCTACCTCCCGCTGTTTTCCCCCTCCCTCGCTCTCCCTTTCTCCCTTCATCTCTCCTCCCCTCTCTCCCCTTTTCCTCTTGCTCTCTCTACGCCCTCCCTCTCTCCTGCCCCCTTTTCTCCCCTGTCTCCTTCTCCCTCTTTTCTCTCCTCTCTCTGTCCTCCCTTCTGTCCCCCTTTTTATCCCCTCTCTCCTACCCTCCCCCCTCCTTCCAATTTTCCTCTCTTTTCCTGCTCTCTTTTTCTTTGCTCCCTTCCCCACCCTCTGTCTCCCCTCTCTCTCTCTCTCCCCTCCATCCTTCTCCTTCTTTTTCTCCCCTCTGTCTTACCTACCCCTTCTTCCTCTTTCTCCTCTTCTTCTCCATGCCCCCTCTCCTCCCTCTCTCTCCTTCTCCCCTCTCTCTCACCTTGTCTTTCCCCTCCCTCCCTCTCCCTCCCCCTGCCCACCCTCTCCTTTGCCTTCTTTCCCCTCCCTCCTCCTCCATGCCCCCCTCTCTCCCCATTTCTTCCTCTTTCCCTCCCTCTCCCTTCCTCTCTCTCCTTACCTCTTTACCCTTTCCCCAGTTGCTCTCTGTACCTCCTCCCTCCTTCTCCCTGCCCCCCTCTCCCTCTCTCTCCCCTCCTTCCTTATCCCTCTTTCCCTCCCTCTCTCCTCCCTTCTGCCCACCTTCTCCCTCCTCTTTCCCCTCCCTCCTTCTCCATGCCCCCCCCCTCCCCCATGTCTCCTTGTCCCCCTCTCTGTCCCCTCTCTCCTTCTCCTCCTGTTTTCTCCCCTCTCTTTCCCCTCCCTCGTGTCCACCCTCTCCCTCCCTCTCTTCTGTCTGACATACTGCGCCCGGGGCCTCAGGTGTTAATCTCAGGTGTGCTGTTACCTGCCCAGGTGTACTCCGCTCCGGCAGCCGCAGCAGGTACGTCCAACTTTCCTCCAGTCCAATCATTCATTATCTTTAATATGCTGTTGTTGTGGACAGTTGGATTTTACTACTATGGTTGAGTATTATTTCGTTTATGGAGTACTTTGACGTAATGCTCGAGGAGTTGAAATGCACTTCAGTGAAACAGAGCATTAGCAGCAAAGGTAGTAATTTACTGTAGTGTCATTCAAAGAAAACATCTAGATCAGGGAGTGGATTCATATGATTTAAGTAAATGATTTTGGCTGAATAATGTATTGTTTATGTGTGGCTTTAGTAGCTGGCAGTGGTAGTGTTTTACTCAAGTAAAAGTATCACATGAAAAAATCTACTTAAAGAAGAAGTGTTGTTCATTTGTTAAAGTGTAAATGTAGCGATATTGATAAAAAATGACACATATTTTGATCAGCAGCAGTAATATAAATCAATTTCTTATTTTTTCTCTTGAATTTTGTGTATTTATTTATTCATTTTGTGTAGTGTTGTTTGCTCAAAGCCGAAACTTGAAATCAAAACCTTCAGTCAGGATACTACCACGAACATGTTTAAAATAACCCCTCAAATCATATGAAAAGTACTTTTTACTGTTAAAAAATGTTGTAGTAGAAAGTACAGCTACTGCTCTGAAATGTAGTGAAGTAAAAGTAAAAAGTAACCACTGTAAAATGTACAACAGATACCTAAACATTCTACTTAAATACAGTACTTCAGTACTACTACTTTTATTTTGTTACTTTCCAGCACTGGTAGCTGGAACACTGCAGAAATTACAGTATTCACTTGCTCAGTACAAGTGGATTTGATGAAATACACGCACAAGGTTTGTAAGTCATTACATATTCAAATCTTGACTTAAAACAGTTTAGCATAAAAATAATCTAATATTTAAAAAGTCAAAAACACCTGTAAATCAGCATTACTAATATCTGTTTCTGTAATAGATTTAATATGTACCTGTACAGTTGTTTCATGTTAAATGCCCATAGTTCTTGTCATTTGAACTAAATCTAAAGTCAGGTCTTGGTAAATGTTTTTTTTTTTTTAATACTTTTTCAAAAACTACTTGTGTATGAGTACTATGTCTAATTATTGTACTCATGGATGTGCACAGTAAAAATATTCAGTGGCAAGTGAAAATACTTTGCTATGAGAGTGACAGCTCGAAAGCAAACAGAGGCAGTGTCTTTCTGAGTTCAGTGTATGACAAGTGGCTTCTCTGCTTTTGTGGCCCTTGAGTCTTTGTTGTGGAGTGAAAACGTTGCCGCCGTTCTGTATGTTCTGTTTATGACACACATTCAGAGGGATTAAGTTACTCGAGCTGCAGTTCTCAGGGTCCTGCTGAGGCTTCTGCTTAGTCTCAATGTAAACCACTGTCAAGAGATACAGCAAAAGAAAAATAAAACGTGTCAACTGGACAAAAAGTTGTAGGAGTGAAGACATTTGGCTGCTCATTCAAGTCGTTTCTTCTGTTCTGGTCAGATTACTGGTGGACACTGCCTTATATCTATCTTATCTTTTATATCATTGCCTAATCTGACCAGAACTGAAGAAGCATCTTGAATAAACAGCCAAATGTCTTCACTCCTACAACGTTTTGTCCAGTTGACATGTTTTATTTTTCTTTTGCTATGGATCAGACCTGGACAACTGAAGGATTACACAGATACCAGTCAATACATATGTTAAAATGTATAATACTGCATTTGGAGACTGTAGGATAAATTACACTCAAATAAAATATATATGCCCTAATTGAATAACAACACAATATTCATTTTTGCAACACAAAGACTACAATTATTGAGGTAATAGCAATTCAAATTTCATACGTACCAACGAAATGTTACTCCTCCACATTAAAGGCCCACATTGAGCTATTTTCTGATCTATGTTATAATGTATTCTCATTAAGAACAGACCTGGAGTTGTGTTTTGTTTCATTCACACATGTTTAACACACAAACTCCGCATATTTAGGCTGAGTTCTTCTCTCAAACAGAAGACACTCTGTTCCACCTTGTGATGTCATGTGGTAAAACAGGAAATGCTCCACTGTGTTTTTAAATTCCACACACCTTCACAAGAATCATTTGGATAATTTAACATCTGAAATTGCCAGTCTCTACTGAACAAAAAGGTAAAAGTTGCTCTTAACGTTAAAACTATCACTTCATGACATCACAAGGTGGAACAGAGCATTTTGGGCTTTGGAGATATAGACAGACTAATAATAATAAAGTGTGAATGAAACAAAACACAACTCCAGGTCTGTTTATGATGAGGTAATAGCATTATAACATGTCTCAAAAGCTCAAAAGAGTCATTTTTTGCATAATATAGGACCTTTAAATCACAATTCAATTCAAATTTCTTCCCAAAATCATACTCCCTTTATGTCAGCTCTGTCCTACTTTATTCATATCTAAACACAAATTATAAACTCAAATCCTACATGGTTGACATCTACAGGTTGAAAAAATGCAATAAATTAAAGTCTATTTGCTGCACAACTTTGTTCTCATTGGGAGACACAAAATGAGAGATTCATCCCATCAAACTATATTTAACTTTGAAAATTTAATGTACACATAATGATATAGGGGAAAACAACTTTCAATTTACAGCAACCCTCTCTGAAAATTGCTAGATGCTAACCTTACTGTAAAGATACACTGTGCTTATCTCCATGGAGACGTCATTGCTTGGTCTGTAATGACCCGCAGTATGGCATTAAACATATCTATTGTGCATGTACTTATAGTGTTGTGTGTGCTGGATGTTTTTAATGTGTAAAAAATACATTGACACATGAAACATTCTTACAGTGAGGGGGGTCGCCTCTCCACAGATCTGACCTGTAACTTAATGCAGCTTCTTTTAATGGAGAATGATAAATTAATAAGATAATGTCTTTTGCAGAACATTCCAGGCAAAGTAAGAAAAGTTACATGATGCACCTTTTACTCCTTTCTAATCTAATAAACTCACACACCATCTCTGCCTCATAAATGTGCTTCCTTTGGTGATATTCAGGGCACTCTGCAGGTAATGGACAATTTGTGGTTTGAAATTTAAGTATTTTTTCCACCTCATTGTCAAAGCAGACTGTAATGTTGAGGTATGGAGATGGGGAGGCTGAGGAGACTGATGGTTCTACTGAAATGTCAGGATATCATCGTGCATTTATATATTGGTTTGAATTTGCACAGTTTTACTTCTTTGACTTGTTTTTATGCAAATCAGATGAGAGTCTTATTGACTCTGAGACTCATCCCTGAGGGCCACAAATCTTTGCACACATTTTTCTTTAATGACCGTGACATGCGCTTAAACAAGTCGGCCTTTGATTTATTGATCTTTCTCCATTCTGATAATTCCTCAGTGGTCATGAGCCTGCCGCCGGATTAATGTAGGATAATTCTGGACATACCTGTAGGTCTTTATATGACAATGTATTTTTCTTTATATGTCATGTATTTTTTAATATTTTAAACATCAGCCATTAAACCACATGTGTCAAACTCAAGGCCCGGGTTCCAAATGCGGCCCACCACGTCATTTTATGTGGCCCACAAGAAGGTAAATTAAGACTTGACTGTAATTTTAAAATAAGTGTATACTGCTTTAATGTGTGTATCGACAATAAACTAATGAGATTATCCCAACAAGTGACACAGAGAAATATTTGCAAATAATCATCCCAAATTGTTCAGAAAGAGGAAAATTGTCGGCATGGAAGTTTGTGCTTTAAGGAGAAAATCTGTATGTTTTTTGTGTTATGAGGCGGACTCGGTACAATCTACCTTGACATTTTAACACCAAACACGGAGCTAAGTATGCAAAAGTTAGCCTTCAAGAAAAAAACAACAAATTGTCTAATAATTAAAAGGCTGTTTTTGAAGCAGTGCTGAAGGTGTGCTCTGACCAGATACACACTTTTAAAAATGTCAGTTTACCAGGAAATACACAGTTATACAGACACGTAATATTTGCAACTTGAATAAGTAATAAATACAGAAACAGATATTTAACAAGTTTAAAAGTAGTTACATTTATTTTACATGACATTTGTTTACATTTAGTGACATTTATCCTGCCCCACAGTTACATCTGGCCCTTGATGGCACCCATTTGCTGATGTGGCCCTCGGTGAAAATAAGTTTGACACCCCTGACTTAAACTGCTGAAAGTGTTTTTGATGCTTTTTGTCATTTCTACTCCACTCCTCAGTCCCAGTGCCATCTGCTGCAAACCAAAGTATTTGTGTCACAGTCATGGTAAAGGTTAAAGTAGATTATGGTACTGCATCTCTTAATTGTCTAATATATTGAATAAATAAATAACAGGTGGAATAACTCACACTGTTTCCATAGCAATGCACTGTGTTAAGTTGTGAAATACAAAGGAGATCAAATGTTATTCCACAAACCTTCACCTTTTACACAGAGCACCAATACCCTGGGCCCTGCCCTAAAACCTACTCGTGGCTTTAGAAGAGAAAGTAGCAGTAGACATTTAGCCATATTACATTTTTGCTTCTACCACACATGTGTCAAACCATCTTATAGAAGACATATTGTTTTAAAGATTGTTATCTTGTGTAGCTTGGGGCTTTATTTTCCACGTTGTTAGCAGATCTGCAGTTTTACGAGGAGCAGGAGCAGGGCCTGGAGGGGACCATGAACTTTGAGGGGAATGTCTCTAATTGTTGGGATTTGCTTTGAGTGTTCAAATGAACCAATGCCAAATCCTTTTGACATTTATCTACACATTACGTTCTATGGTCTGTTTGAACAAGCTCTCTGTGAGTTCTATACTTGTTTATTTTTGTGTTAAGTCACATTTTCCGCCTTGTATTAGTGTGGCCGAGTGTCACCTGCCTCTCAATAAGGAGGTTGTGGGTTAGACTCCTGATCTCTCTGAGTGGAGTGTGCATGTTCTCCCTGTTTTACTCAAAAACATGGATGCACAGGACCACAAGAATAACATGACGAATATTAGAAAATACTTTTGCAAACTGATTAAACTAACGAACAAGTCAGTTTTGTGTAGTATATGTAGCAAGCAGCTGTAAAAGTATGCAAGTAACAGCCTTTATAGTTTATTCAGCTGTCAACAGGCCTACTTTTATATTTAAGTAACAGCTCATTTGGCCCCCTCTAAAGGTGGGTTTACATTGTGCGATATTTGGGCTGATTTTGACATGAATTTTGGCCACACGACAACTTTAAAATCTGTCAAAATTTTGCCTCATTCGTGCGTCAATGTGGTGCAGTCTCCAGAGGGTTACGAGCTGCAATTACCTGCTCATGATGCGCAGGGATGTCAGACATGTTTGATATTTGTCGTGAGTCGCAGTGTCTGAGTAGGGTGAGCTGTAAGCGGATGTAAACACAGCTTTGTTGGCTGGAGCGACAGCCTGTAAGCACCTCTGACATGTACTCTGATCAAATCACCGCACACACTAGAGCTAGAAAAGTTTAGTGGGAAAAAACTCAAACTTTAAACCAAGCACCAAGCTGAAGTTAACAGTGCCAACAGTTTGCTAAGGTACATCTATGAGCAGGTCAGCGTAAACAACCATCGCCCCGTACACTCCCGTCCTGAACTTCATAAGCGTAGTGTGAGTTTGGGACTAATTTGGAACATCTTACAAAATCGCGCAGTGAAAGCCCATCTTAAGCGTGAATATATGGATTACTGAAGGTGCTGGAGGGAAATTCCTTTTTTAGAGTCAGGCTTTGACTTAGTGCCAAAGCCGCAGTCACTTGTCAGGAGCTTGTGGTGTGCCCCAGACAAGAAAAGGCATTTGTATGGACAGATTGTGATAGGATCGTTTAGATTTAGGTTTGGATCCATGCCACATCCACAGTGTCTTAACAGCAGACTTCTATGTTTGACACAGACTGTTGCACCAGAAAAGACTTGGGATCCTGAAGGGACCAGGTGACTTCAGGCCTTCAACATGGTCTTAAACCTCCTCTTTTTAAGTAAGTTGTAACATCGTTTTATATTTAGGCCTATACTCTAGCTCAAATATGGATCATGGAGTACTTATTTGATACATTTACATATCAAGGAAAATCAGAGTAGAATCAAAATAATCAGATAACCCAATAATTAGATTTTTGGTGGAGGTTTACAGCACCAAAACCTGGAAACATGTGTCAGTTAATCAATGGATCCACTGGAAACATGGATCTTTTTTAGACTTATTTTAACAATTACTCACACCAGGCTTTGTTATTATTTTAATAACTGGACAACTTCATCAATCAATCATAATTTTGGTGTGCATGTAAACAGAGCCAATTACACATGTATATACGAGATTTTATTCCTCTTCATAATTCACTGTGCTCTGACAAGTCTGATGAATCCGCCTGATTAGCTCCAAACTAGTGTGAGCTGCTTTCATTCACATTGTGCCTTGTCAAAATATAATGTTTTTACCTAATAAATATTACCTTATTACAACATGTCAACTGATTTTGTATCTTGTTTTTGCATGGTAAGTGCACAAATACAGCAGTCAGTCACTTATACAGCAGAATAATTGACCTTATCACTATTAAACTTGATCAGCTTCAACATTTATTAATCTTTCCATCATTTGTATAAAACACCTCATAACTGGAACAAGATTTATGGCTCCATGCTCCTATTTGAAAGAGGGAAACCAGCACTTTCTGCAGTTTGAAAACAGTGTAAATATCCATAGTCTTTTAGTCATTAAATGTATTCTCCTTTGCAGCAGGTCTGTTCAGTTCAGTCCATCTCCAGGCTCCAGAGAGGGGGTGCCCAGGCGGCTCCTGTAACCCTCAGATTGGTGACCTGATGGTGGGTCGGGCCGCGCAGCTCTCATCCTCCTCCACCTGTGGCGTGGATGGGCCTCAGAACTACTGCATCATCGGCTATCTGGAGGTGAGACGTGGTACTGTAAGATTTGTTTGTGGTTTAATCTTTCACTTTGGAGTAGGTTACTATCACATAATTTAAAATTTAGTTGAAGAACAGGTCAGAATCCTTGCAAACAATAAGGCTCAACGTTTGTGGATCATAAGTTTAGATATTCCTTTCAAGCCAACCAGCTAAAGGACTACAGCCTCATTATTCTAATTAGATTTTTTTCACAGCTCTCTTACTTGAGCACATTTTTGCCTCCTCTAACCGTTTATCTTGCCCTATGTTCCCTGACTTAGATGCCAATGCCAGTATGCGATTTTTGGTGTTTGTTTTGATTTTGGCCCATTGTATCTAAGTGTGAAGGATTTCTGGCCCGGCGTACAGTTTTCATACTAAAACAAGTCCTGATCTGTCACTTATGTTTGCTATACCCCGAGGAAGCAGCTTTGTTTCTGCATTTTTCTTTCCTCATTTATCTTTTCCCCTTTTGGCCCATTGGATATTTAGTTCAGTTTTCCTTTAGTTTGGGGTTTTAGGAGCAGGCTGTGTCACTGCAAAATGCCTAGAGACTATAAAGTCAAATGGCAGTTGCATGGTCCATCATACAGTTGTCAACTATAGAGATTTTAGTTTTTAAAGGTGCAATACCACCAATAACCATGCAAAATGATTCATTGCACCATAACGCCGACGCAAGTTTGTAAAACATATTCTGATTCTGAAATCTCTGAAGATAAAAAGAGCCAGATTTAAATAAATTTAAATCAAAACTTTCTCTAATTACTTATCTATCAATACATTCAAATCAAACATCAAAATAAAATTGGATTGTACATGAGAGAACAAAGCCTATCCCAGCATCCATGAGAGACACACTAGTGCTCTCACATTTATTCACTATGGAACTTTTAGACTCTCCAGTTCACCTGTACACACATGTCCTTGGAGAAGAGAAATCACTCCACTCATATCTGTATTAAATGGTTTCAAATGACAAATATATTTTTGGTTTTAGGAGGAACAGAAATGCTTTTTGTGTGACTCCAGAGGGCCGTTCGATGCTCAGTTCAACCTGAACAGTCACCGAATTGAAAACGTCATCACCACCTTTGAGCCTGAGCGCAAGATGAAGTGGTGGCAATCAGAAAACGGTGAATTCATGTGTTGAATAAAGTATGAATGAAAGAATGTCAGTTGTGGTCCACCTATATACGCCAGTGCAATTGTGCTTGACACAAGTCATATAACAAGTCATATAACATTACATAGGATTACATTGAAATGACTTGATCCTATTCTTTTAGGAGTTCATGAGGTCAGTATCCGTTTGGACCTGGAGACCATTTTTCAGTTCAGCCATCTTGTCCTCACCTTCAAGGTAAGAAATAACTCTTTAATGTGCAACTATTTTGAGGTCAGAAAACTGTAAAAACTGCATTTGTGGCTTGGGACTATGACTGTGTACCATCAAATAATACCTCTGTAGTTTTAAGCAAAAAAAAACATTGTCGGCAACATGTTGGTATAAATTATATTGTCACTTATTGTTATTGTTAAGGTGACCAGATTTTCACAATTCAAAACTGGGACCCACCCAGGATGAGATGGTCTGATATATAAAGATATAAATAAAATTGTGAAAAGAGCTCAAAACATTGTCTATTCACAATTGACTTGTGTGAGTATATAATCTGAGGGATTTCTCTATTTTTTTCCCTTACAGTCATTTTTAAGCATGTTTTGTGTATTTTAGCAAAATAAATGACAATATATTCCCCTTTTTGCTGTTGGCGAGGATCAAATTGGTCAAAAATAGGGACATAGGAACATTTCTTGTCTAAAACTGTGAAAATTCAGTGATTGTAAATAGGGATGTCTGGTCAGCCCAGTTAATTTGTTGTTTAATTGTATTTTTGTATAAATTTTTGTTTTGTTTAAATTTTCTCACGACAACAGGTCCCTCTTGAAATTGATATATTAATTCACTTTATTTTAAAACTTTATCTTGCAGCTCCTGTTTTATCATTTAATATTAGCCAAGTATGCTTTCTAGTTATATAAGAAAATATTATTATTGACAGTTTGTAAAGTTTAGCTTAACTGATGCTGAATTGTCTGTATTTGAGTGCACTGTCTGACTCTAGGTAAATAAAGTTATTGCCCTCTTAACGTCCTCTCTTGTTGTATTCTGCTGCAGAGCTTTCGTCCGGCGGCCATGTTGGTGGAGAGGTCCCAGGATTTTGGGCACTCATGGAAAGTGTTTCGTTATTTTTCGGAGGATTGTTCGGTTCATTTTCCTCAGGTTCCCAAGCAGATTCCAGACAGTATCGATGATGTGGTCTGTGACAGCAGATACTCCGGGTCTGAGCCCTCCACTGAAGGAGAGGTGAGTGTGTTACCCACTAGATTTCTAAAGTCTGTGCATATGACTGAAAAGTTTTTATTCTGCACTCTCCTCTTTTAATGTTAATTTTAAGATGATTATTTATGATTATTTATGTTTTGATTTGTTGTATTGTGATTTTAATGTCCTTCTAATTCTGTAAAGCACTTTGAATTACTTTGGGTACGAATTGTGCTGTATAAATGGACTTGCCTTGCCTTGATGACGTGCATTTTAAAGGTTCTGCATTATTTGGCCTTTATGAAATATATTTTCAATATCGTAGCCATGACTGATAAGCTTACAATCTGGATATGTCTGCGATACTGGTTCATATGAGATAGATTTCAATGCATACAAAACATCTGTAACCTGATTTCTATAAAAAGGGGATATTTTTAGACAAAATTAAAGCTATATAGTATTGGAAATTCAGTCTTACGTGATTTTAGATGTTCTCTGATGTACTTTTCCCTACTCGTACTCATACTCATTATGAAAGAAGAATAGCTAAAACTTTAAGTGTAACAGTAGCTAAAAAGTGTACTAAACATTAAAAATATCACGTATGTTAACAATATTGTTTTTTTCTCTCTTAGCGAGACATGCAAATGTTGGATTTGTATTTCTTGTAATACTAAGTGCAAGTACCAAATGAAGGGTTCATTCAAATGACATATAATAATTATTTCTCAGGTATTTCATTTCCAATAATCTAAAATGGTCTCTGTTGTATAGGTGGTGCTGAAAGCCCTGGACCCTATATTTGAGATTGAAGACCCCTACGCTCCACATATCCAAGGTGAGTTGGCCCAGAGAACAGAATGATCAGATTGGTGGAAGAGTTCTGCCTGTTTAGCACACTGCCTTTGTCTCTAGCACAAATGCCCTAGATGACCTCTCACCTTTGACCTGTAGGACTTTTCTAAATGATTTTTTTTGCTTTCTGTGGAGTTAGGTTTCCTGAATAACCTGCATGTGTCATGTGCATTGTTCCATTGTAGGGGTTGTTTTAGAAGTCTTGAAAAGATAAAAAGCTGACTGGACATTTTTGACATTTCAAAAATAGCAGCAGTAGTAGTAGTAGTAGTAGTAGTAGTAGTAGTAGTAGTAGTTAAGACGTCAATCTAATATGAACTATGGACTCATTTCTAGTCCTGTTCATTCTTTTCTCTCTAGAGTTGATCACCATGACAAACTTGAGGATAAATTTCACTCGCCTGTTCACTCTTGGAGACACACTTTTGGGCCGAAAGCGCAGAAATCCTCAGAATAAGTATTACTACGCTCTGTACGAGATGGTGGTGAGGGGCAGCTGCTTCTGTAACGGTCACGCAGCTCAGTGCACACCAGCAGGGGGCAGAGGAGATGTCTTTACAGAGCCAGGGATGGTATGGACTCATTATATTAACAATAAATAGTAATGCGTAGGCCTGCACACACACACACACACACACACACACACACACACACACACACACACACACACACACACAAAAGCATTGTGATTTTTTTGTTATTCTGTCTGCACATCATAAATATGATGTGCAGACTGAAATATGAACTGACTAATGACTGCATTTCAGAGCATGTTTAAGTCTAAACTACAGGCACAACAGGATTTTCCTATAAAAAGACAAGAAATTTAGGGGGTTTTTTTTGAAGAAGATATCATCTATTCTAAATAATTGCGAACAAGAGGAAAAGAGCACCAGTCTCAACTAGAGCCAGTTTCCAAAACAGACCAGTGACTGACCAATAAAACATCACATCAGCTTGTTTAAATAGCAACCAAGTGTCACATACAAAAGCAGCTACATTAACAACAACATAAACAGATACAAAAACAACAAAAAGGTGTCAACTCTGAACTAAACACAAATATCAGATCATTATAATACACTGTAAAGCAGTGGTCCCCAACCACTTGGCCGTGGACCAGTACCGGTCCGTGGATCAATTGGTACCGGGCCACCGGCCGTCCAAGAAATAATTATTTCTGTTGTATTTATTATCTGAGTCTGAACAATCGTTTATTTTTGAAAAATCTTTTATTTTGAAAAATGACCGGATTCTCTCGGTTACATTTCCGTCACTTGAGCACCGACAACTTAACCACTTAGCGTTCCGACGGCCCGCCCGCGACGGCCTTTACGTTACAACTTTACAGCAATGTACGTGTATTTCTGCGTCACCCACACAAACAATCTACACATCAAATGAAAGCTACGGCATTCATCTTTCTGAATATGTAAACCATTTACACCTCTAATCACCACACAGGAAAGCCGTTTTTACAGAGAAGTCAGAAATGTGGATTTGGACTTCACTTACCATTGAGCGCTCTGGTTCTGTCAAACATCAACATATTCACACAAAGTTGGTCTCATTCGTTCCGCAAAGGTCCAGAGAATATAATCCAGTCAAGAAATTATGTCCACAAAGGAAGTTAGAGCCTCCATGTCCAATCTGCTGCAGGAAAGTGAAATCTGTTCCGTCACTTCTCTGCATTTCTTTTGTCAGTTTCAGGCATAATAAACTTCTGACAGCGCCAACTTTGTTCCTCAGCGCAAAACAAACTTGTTAGCTTGTGATTGACACCAAAGTTGGCCAATAAGGTGGGGCTGTGGGTTACTGGAGCCGCGGACAGTGAATGAGAGCTACAGTTGACTGTGTACGCCCCACTCTCCCCCTTGTAGAATCAAGCTGTTACATTACACACGTTTAGTGATGTTTTTCTCTTAAAGCCCATGAACTGCGGAACACGTTGATGTGTGACATGCAGTGGTTTACTGTAAACAGACGGAGTTTGCTGCGCGCGTAAAAAGACGAGACTGGATATAAAGATCCGCGCGTAAAATTACGCGCGCGTATTGCGTAATTTTACGCTGCAGTTTTGCGTTTTTATGTGTGTTCCAAAGTGTATAAATGCAAACTTACAGTGATTCTGACACCTGTGGGTAAAACTATAGGGTGTTACCTTTACAAAGACCCCAAACTAGTGCAGTTACTACTGAGGGTTCAATAGTGGTGATTATTTTAATTTGGAGAGGTCAGAACAAAGGCAATTTCACCAAAATGACCCGGAATGCTAAGGGGTTACAAATTAGCAAAATGAGTAAAAAAAAAAAAAAAAAACGGTCCACGGTAAAATTTTCAAGCGTTGGCCGGTCCGCGGTGATAAAAAGGTTGGGGACCACTGCTGTAAAGCATTCAAAATCTAGACCATGCAGTAAATTTCAAAATTACTGTTGTAAACCTTAGCACAGAATGGTTCCCACACCTCCATTAGTTTGGCCACAAAACTAATGCCCCATGCTGAACTTTTTTGTCAAAAAAACAGCCTAAAACCAAATGCACTTTGGAAAGCCAGGGCTTGTCAAGAGCAATGTCAAGTCTACAGAAATCTCAATCAATTACTATACTTGTACGTTAATTTGTTATAATGAAGCAATTTCTTCTCAGGTCCATGGTCAGTGCCTTTGTCAGCACAACACTGCTGGGAACAACTGTGAGAGGTGTCAGGACTTTCACCATGACTCCCCATGGAGACCAGGAGGAGAAGACAATGCTAATATTTGTAGAAGTAAAAACCACATCCCACCTTTATTAAAATTACCACTATTAATATGATTTGTCTGATTATAAGGTATGTGTTGATGTTCATAGGGTGTAACTGTCACGGGCACTCAGACTCTTGTCACTTTGACGTGGCTCGTTTTGAAGCGACTGGAGAAGTGAGCGGTGGTGTGTGTGAAAACTGCAAAAACAACCGAGAGGGAGATCAGTGCGAACGCTGCCGACCTTTCAACTTTCAGGACCCTCAAAGATCCCAAGACGACCCCAACGGCTGCATACGTATGATATTTATACATATATTCTTACTGACAAAGGAAATACAAAAAAGAGACATTATATAGCAGATTTGTTAGATTTATTTTTAGAGCTCGCTTTAATCACTTAGTTCAACTTTTATATAAATCTAATCCAAATAGGCTGCAGAGATGGATTCAGAGTAAAAGTGCAAATCATATACCTAGTAATAAATGCTGAAAGTACTGAGCTTTCTGCATTTATTACTAGGTATATGTTGAGTTTAGTAACAACTGTCAGCTTTGATTTGTTGAAAGTGCAAAACAAAATGCACACTTTAGTTAATGTTTTAAGCATGGAAGTTGAAAGATTTGAGGTTATTTTATTGCAATTGCCATAATGTGAAAAACAACACATAAAACAATGCATAGTGATAATGTAAATGTCCCTATTTTTGGCCAATTTGATTCCCGGGCATAAATTGTCTTTTGTTGAGCCAAAATACAGAAAAAACTGCTTGAAAATGACCAGAACACAAAGAAAGTCTCAGATATATACTGAGCCATGGATGGGCTGAGCTTGTAACTATTCTCACAATTTTATTACTCCATAAAACACTGTGTAAAATTAGCACAATAATAACATTCAGCGCAGCCACATGTGTAAATAATCTGTAACAGTCTTAGCTGCAGCAAAACAGCATATCATTTCTCTGCAAAAATTTATATCTGAATCTGCTAACTTGATTGACCTCACACCTCTTGTAGCGTGTGACTGCTCTCCCCTGGGCTCTGAGTCGGGGGGTCTGTGTGATGGGCAGACGGGGCAGTGTCTGTGTAAACCCAATGTGGAGGGACAACGCTGTGACCGCTGCAAACCCGGGCACTTCGGTCTGAGACAGGACGACGCCCTGGGCTGCCAACGTGAGACCATTAAACACAACATGAGTAGAAAGGAGCAGACAGGAGCAGACAGGAGCAGAGAGGAGCAGAGAGGAGCAGAGAGGAGCTGTAACACCAGCAATCACACAAAGGAATTAGGGTTGAGTGATATTTACTAAAATTAAAAAGGGGGTAATACAGTTCTATGAGGTATTATTTGCTCACAGATAACTTTTTTTTTTTCTCCATGTCGCCTTTTATTGTTTTCAAAAATACTATATTCACCAAAAACAACGTATTAACATGTTTTATGAGTTTCCCTTTAGTTTTCTTACAGCTAACCATAAAGAACATTCAAATAGGGCACAGGAGAGATCGCTAAATTACTCAAACATGCATGGATGACATCTAAAACTTCTTCAGGAATGTTTTTGATGAGGGATTAAATCTGTGTAGTTTTCGAGTTTCTCAGTGATGGTGATATTACAGTGGATCATAAATGAACTTAATTGTGCCTTAAATGTTGTGGTTGAGGTTCAAGTATTGCACATTTGAATCATTTGAAAATATTCTTAAACAGCCATAGATAACACTAAACCTCTTTGCTCTTGTCTGTCCCCCACATTTAACATCCCACTACATGATCATGTTTAATTATATAGTGTGAATCTGAACTGTCTCTGTTCTGTGGTAGCGTGCAGCTGTCATCCTCTGGGCAGCACTGGTCCCTGTGACAGTCAAACTGGAGTCTGTCAGTGTGAAGCTTTGGCTGTGGGACCGTCCTGTGATCGCTGTGTGGTGAGTTAGGCTTTACTGACCTCTAATGACCGATAATGTGATCACTTCAGAAGATATATACAGTTTTATTTTAGAGAAGCACACCTTAGATCACAGCTTAGGTTAAGTGAAGTTAATATCATTTTAAGAAATTCACATTTCCTGTATCTCAAACTATGTAATTTTATCAGCTCACTAAGTAAATACACTGATGTGAACTGTACATTGAAAATGTTTGTATTTTTTTTTTTTACATTGAAAGTTTTAATGTGTTGTATAGTAAACATAACCTCACTGTGATGTTTTCAGCCAGGGCACTATGGTTTGGCAAATGGTATGAGATGCGCTCCTTGTGACTGTGACGTGGGTGGAGCACACAGCACCATGTATGTAAAACTATTTGACTTGTTTTTCAGTCACGACACCATTGTAGGGCAAACGTTTTTAATGCACAAAATCGAAAATTAACATTAACCACAGTTGGGTCTAACAAAAATCGTAAAGGGCTCATTTTATAAAACTTAAGTATTGTAAACTGTCCTACAGAACTAACTGTTTTTAAAATTATTCCTCTAATTCTAATTAATTTGTAGAAGTTTCATGATGACTAGGACCAGTGAAGGCATTTTTTATAAACTTAATTATATTACATTTTTATTATCTGACTCATAATACTGCAGTTAAGATGTCCAAAGAAGTTTTTCAGGCCAGGATAATGCATGTAACGGACTTGATAAATAACAATAATACAATAATAATAATACATATGAACTGTCCCTTCTCACAATCTTCATTACCTTAACATTGATCCCTGTGACCTCTTCACTCAGGTGTGACAGTGACAGTGGGCAGTGCCAGTGTCTCCCAAACATGAACGGGCGCCGCTGCGCAGACCCACGACTCGGGTACTTCCTGCCGCAGCTCGACTACTTCCTGTATGAGGCCGAACTCGCCGCTCCCTTGGAAACTAGACCCTATCCTCCACCCTCCCCGGCCCCGGTCCCAGTCCCGGTCCCTCCTTCCCCTATAGTGTGTACACAGGGTTAAAACGCACAATATAAATAATATAGTAATTGTTAAACCCATTTCATTTCATTCATCTTTTTCAACATCAAACTGCAAGCAAAAGTAAATATTGTATAAATGACACCGGTTTTGTCTGTGTCCTCAGCAAAACCCCATCATCCTCCCGGAGTGTGAGCAGTATTACAGAGAGCAGGGATACGACTTCAAGATTTCCAACGGACGAGTGGTTCTGGTTCGAAGGACGAAAAGAAATTCCCGCCGCAGAAGACAGGTTGGTACAGTTTTTCTCGTTTTAAAGTTCTGTGAAAGTTTCGTACTCTTGTCTCTTGTCCTGTGTCTGTTGAATATTGATTATAATTTTCTTGTATTCACAGTATGGTACCATTCCTCTGGAGCCTGGAAATGCTCTTCAGATCATCCCACGAGAAAGAGCCTCCGGTCGCCCCATCACCTGGACCGGGCTGGGTCTAGTCCGGATTTTGACCGGGGCTGGACTCAGGTTCACTGTGGACAACCTGCCTCTGTCTATGGACTATCAGCTGGTGATCCGCTACGAGCCAGAGGTGAAAAAGAAAACATCTCGCTCCTACAAGACATATATTTTTTCGCTATATGCAGAAATTTGGGATGGGCCAATATGGATTTTTTTCAGCCAATACTGATATCTGATACTTGTCTTGTTGTTGTGGCTGATATTTTTATTTTTCTCTCCAGTCTCCTTCTGATTGGTCAGCCTCTTTGAGCATCACCACTTTATCTCCTGGAGACCAAAAGTGCGACACTGAACCTATAAGAAGTGGAACCATGACTTTGGCTGGAAACTCAAGGTATCACAGAGACTTAACAATAGAAACTGGAAATCAATTCAAAATTGTGGGTCTGAGGATGAATATACCATGATATGAGGAAAGTGTTTGGGATCAAATGTTGCCGTAGCTGCCATTTTTGTAGAAAACATTGTTAATTTGTAACAACATTACAAAGTAAGCAAATAAGCCCTGGAACAACTTAGTGATTGGCTGAGTCAGACTGTAGAGTCAGAACTTTTGAATGAACACTAAGCTGAGTATTTAGCATCTTAAAATCTCCACTGGTTTAACATTAGTCTCACTGAAAACTCTTTGAGGTGTAGCACACAAATATCTTTTAATGTCATTTTAATGTGACTTGTTCTTTCATAAATGCATGAGTGAATAAATGTGTTTGATCATAATGAGAGTGTATAATACCAGCAGCATATGTGATGTGCCTTTGTTTCCCAGAGGCTCTGTGCTGGACTCCTCTGTGTGTCTGAACTCTGGAGGACGATACTTCATTGACGTCACTTTCAACAAAAATCCAGAATCTGACCCAAACTCCAGCTCTCACATCCTCATCGACTCTGTATGTGAAACCCACATCTGCATTCATTAAACACAAGGGGCAGTAGGTGTTAAATCATATTCAGAATCATTTGCACATCCATTGCAGTTACTAGTTACGGTACACAACTGGGAATGACATATGAGACTGGGACAGTTTACCAAATATCAGCTTAATTTTCAACATCAGACCGATACTCATCCGATATTGAAATACTGCTGTTGGAGCCCATCTCTAACAAAATATAGTTTGAAAAGAATAACTTCATTAAGTAACACTTTACTTTGCTGCTTTAAAATGTAAGGTGATATACTTTAGCCCCTTCATAGCTCCAGCTTTGTCATTTGGAGTGATTATCTCTTGTATCTGCAGTTGGGTTTGATCCCGAGTATCGAGGCGGTTCAGGACCTGTGTTCTCAGACTGACCTGGACTCCTTCAGAAGATTCCGCTGCATTGGATTGGCTGCTGAGGCTGGACCCCGCGATGTTCTCCCGGAAGTCTGTGAGGGGCTGGTCAAGAGCATGTCCGCACGCATCCACAAGGGGGCGATACGTAAGCACTGAGATTTCTACTAGTAGTTCATCAACAAGTTGTCAAAGTCTTCAAAAGACACTATACAATGACCTGACTGAGACAAGCTCAACATCTGGAAATGTGTACTCGGACACAGCACTGTGGTCCCCTGTGCTGCTGATTGGTTGGCCCAGTGGCATGGGTCAAATGCAGAGGACAAATTTCTCTACAATGACAGTAACATGTACCTTAATCTTACCTTTACTGGTCAGTAGAGTAGTAATTGGTTGTAATTTATGATACAAATATTTTTCTTATCTCTTTCAGCTTGTGGCTGTAATTCTGAAGGCTCACTTGGGCCCTACTGCAGTAAACTGGGCGGGGTTTGTGAGTGTAAACCAAATGTGATTGGTCGATGCTGCGACTCATGCTCTCCACAGACCTACGGCTTTGGACCTGAAGGCTGCAAATGTGGGTAATTTTAGACAAAGAACATATTTTTTGTATCTGATTGAGTGATTGAAAATGGCACTTTTTAACTAACTGCAGAAATTCTTACAAAGTGGTACAAAATATTATGAAAACAAGATTGTCTAAACTTATTTTTTTTTATTGAATATACATAGTTTTAGTAGAGGTCCTCAACTTAGACAAATGTTCAAAAACTCACCTTGGGCTGTGGGTTTCATATCTAATCAGCTTCAATCTGATGTAATAATTTAAGAATAATCAAGTTAAAATATCTATAATATAATATAAAACACAATAAAGCAGAAGTATATTTAAGTCTAAGCCTTTTATTTAGACTCCAAATGACACTTGGAAAAAAAAATTGGTCAAATAGTTTCTGTTAAATTGTAAAATAAGTAGTTTTTTGGTCATCTTAAATAATGTACATTATATTTGTTAAGTTTTAGCCTTATTTCCATGTGTTGTAAAATATAACCTAAACAAATCACTATCTTATCCTCTCATATGAACCATATCCTGACTGTGTCCCTGCAGCCTGTGAGTGTGACCCCCGCGGCTCTGAATCCGACCTTTGCGATCAGTTGCGGGGACAGTGTGCATGTCGGAGGGAGGTATCAGGACGCCGCTGTGACCGCTGTCAGCCCGGATACTGGGGATTCCCACACTGCAGGGTCTGTGAATGCAACGCTCTGTCAGAGATTTGCGACCAGGAGACAGGACACTGTATTGACTGTAGGGGGCACTCTACTGGGCCTCACTGTGAAAGGTCTGTGCACTTAATAACTCAAACTTCAGTTTAAAATGTTTCTGTAGTGGCTCCCAATGCAGTTTAACTATTCATTGGTTTCAGCTTCCTTTATTCAATATTTTGAGGACTTCTCATTATTCTGTATGATATTTCATAACTCTGAAACCCATGGATAGGTTTTAAACTAGTTAAAATAGTTTATGTCTGTGTCGTCCAGGTCTGATCCAGAGCAAAATATAAAGTAAAATTAGTTTAGGAAAAATACTTGGCATATAACAGTGGCCACTTTAAAATCTTACAATAATAGTAAAGGCTTTATATATTGAATCGCAAGCTTCTATGGCCAGATTCATTATTTTGTTGAAAATTTACAATACCATTATTGCTAACTTTAATACTAAATTAAAATTGTAAGAACCATGCTGCAGGATAATGTCATGCCATGGGATTTGAATATTGTTACAGCCCTACTCAGAGGCATTTGCCAAAAAAAATTTAGTAGTATTTCTAAACAAAATCATCAATTATCACATTCAGTCAGAATCAGAAAGAAAGAAACCTTTTTTTTTCTTTTTTTTTTTTTTCTTTTTTTTACACATTTTGACAAATTTGAACCTTTGCATTTATATTATGTACAAACACCTCCAGTTTCAGTTCAGTTTGGTACCAATAATTGTGTAAATTCTACATCTTCTACTACATTTAAACATATTTATTTTCTAGCATTTCTTAACATAATCATTCATTTAGCAGGTGCTCACAAGGACTTGTTGAAAAAAATAGAAGTCTCAAATAGCACAAAATAAATAAAAAATACTTTGAAGATTTTAGAAAAAAAACATCTCCAGAACTTAATTTTGGTACCAGTAATTGTATGTACCATGTCTTAGTTGTGCAGAGGGGTACTATGGCAGCCCAGTATCCAGAGTTCCCTGTGAGCCCTGCCTGTGCCCCGACCTGCTGGAGAGCGGCCGGTTCTTTGCCTCGAGCTGCGACCGAGACTCAGAGACTCAGAGCCTCAGCTGCAGGTGCCTGGACGGCCACACTGGTGAGAAGAAGGGTCATATGGTTTAAAACTGAACACTGTGGATACTACTACTGCCTGCTTTTATATGTATAATATTATTGGCATGTGAGTAGGGGTGGGCAATATTGACAAAAAAGACATTCAGATAATGTTTTAATAATGCAGCGGGAATGCGCTAACATAAATTCCAGAAAAAACACTTTATTTAACACTTTGCTTGGAGGATTACACTAGACATTTATGTGCCTTTGAGGTCATTCTTAATAGTAGTTTTAGTAATAGTTTTAGTAAAATAGTTTTGATTAAAGACATATCTCCAAAAACAACAATTGTGATATAAATGTCTGAATACATGTCCCACTTCTATATGTGAGGTCACTTTTAATATCAAAACCTCAGTCTAGGCTCTAGTAGTAGTAGTACACATAGTAGCACTAAAGGTAGTAAAAGAACAAATCTTTAATTTTGCTTCTCTATAATGAATTTGTGTAAAAAGCCAGCTCTTTAAGCACATCTTTCTGTAGGCTTATTTTTCCTCCTCTGTGGCAGGTCCTCAGTGTGAGCGGTGCAGCCCTGGTTACTTCAGTGACCTGTTGTTGCCGGGGGCGCGGTGTGAAAAGTGTGAGTGTAACAACAACATCGACCCAAACGACAACGAGGCGTGTGACGGAGTGATCGGGGAGTGTCTGCGCTGCCTTCACAACACTGGAGGGCGCCACTGTGAGGAGTGCAAACCCGGGTACTACGGCAGCGCACGGGACCACGACTGCAAAGGTGAGAAACATTACAGTATCACCTGGGATTTTACTGACCCCTGGTGGATAAAGGTATGTTTGAAAAATTACCTCTGCCTCTTCTAGATGAGACTTTCCTGCTATCCAGACATGCATGGCTTCATTCTCTGAAGAAAATGCTTTAATGCAGATGAAAAAATGCTTTAATTTTAATTTATAGGACACATTTTATGCCAAATAATGTTTTAATTATGTTGTCCCCCGCATCAAAAACATCACATTGTTTCATTAATCTAATTGTCCAAAGTCATTTTCTCTGAGCCTCAAAAATGCTCTGTTTGCATTTTGTCCAGATTGTTACATCACAGGTAAAAATCTGAACTTCTCCTTTACTGGCCACTGTCAGACTTGTTAACAATAAATGTATGCCCCTATTAGAGTGGGATTCAAGTGGCGGAGAGCTTTTGTTTCATTTGTCTGTATCTATTCCTCAGAGTGTTCATGTGACCGGCGGGGGACCGAGGTGACACTGTGTCCACTGCAGAGCCCCTGTTTCTGTGATGCTCAGACAGGACAGTGCCCCTGCAGGTCGGGGGTGAGAGGTGCGCTGTGTGATGAGTGTGAGGACGAGTACTGGAACATAACTCTGGGCTGTGTGCCGTGCTCCTGTGACTCAGCAAACGCTCTCTCCAACATCTGTGACAAGGTGAGGGTCTGTGGTTACTCTTTATTCAATATTATTTAAAGCACAGGTGGGTAGAGTAGCTGGACTGTTACTTCAAAATAACATTACTCAGGTAGATGTACAAAGTTGTGGTTCAAGAATTTGGGAAAACTACTACTAAGTAAGAGTTCTACTGTAAAATACAGTGTTCAAGTATATGGTGTCTGAAAACTACTAATTAAAAAAAATTTCATTAAAAAGTCAATAAATGTCAACTGAGTTCTACCCACCTCTGATTTAAAGTAGCACAATAAATTTGATAACATTAATATATTGTCTATGATGTCTATAGTATGAGAAAGCTCCAAAATGATATTTGGATAAAATCTATAAAGAATAGTAACTCGAATGTAATCTGTACTCCAGCAGTTTGAACATGTTTCCCTCAGCTCATTAAATAAATAAAGCCCCTTCTTGTTTTATTTTGCAGGTGACTGGTCAGTGTCCATGTCAGCCGGAGTATGGAGGGCGGAAGTGCGACGAATGTGCAGAAAATCATTTTGGAAACCCAGATCTACAGTGTGTCTGTGAGTGGTATTATATTACATACATCAATAATAAAAACATGACCTCATTCTCAAATATATTATGGTATTATTTGTTTATTTAGTGGGGACAGTGAACATACAACAACTACACACATATATATATATACACACACACACACACACACACACACACACATAGGTGTGTGTGTGTGTGTGTGTGTGTGTGTGCATCTGACTTTAAAGAAAGTAATGAAAAATAATCTAAAAAAAATCTTTCTGGCATTTAGCAAAGAGAAATAAATTTGGTAATTTTAATTGACTGAAAACAGGAAAAGTTTAGTCTGATTTCATTTCAGACAGCGAGAAAAAAACAAACACATATATGTCTTTTTATATAGTGCATGTAAACTTCGGGTTTCAACTATATATGGGACAACACCAAAAAAAAGTGAGCTAGCTGAACATTTGCAAATTATATGTAAAAAGGAGGATCAAACTCATGATACACAAACTTAAGCTGTCTTTATATAAATACATTGTTTCCTAGTACTTTTTTGTAGTTATTTTTTGCATGAACTCCCATGCATTTATAGTTTTACCAGTGCAGTTTGGAACAGATACAGAAATTGGTTTGTGAGTTTTTAGGCAACTAATCTATTGACAGAACATGTCTTTAGTGGACCAAGAATTTCTTTAGTCGAATACAAGTTCTCTCCATACCCTCTCTCTGACCAGAGCCCATCTCCGACCTGATCAGCACAGAGTCCCACTATATCACAATATTAAACCCTTTTATTTTTTCATTTCAGCTTGTGAATGTAACATGGCGGGCACACTGCGTCCCTCCTGTAATCCTGAGACTGGAGAATGTAACTGTCGTGATGGTGTGACTGGTATTTTCTGTGATGAGTGCGCTCCGGGTCACGACTCCTACTTCCCAGAGTGCAAAGAGTGTCATGCCTGTGCCAGACACTGGGGGCACTATGTCTCAGATGTGGAGAAAGCTGCACAGACCATGAGGACCTTTATCCCTCACCCACCAAACGAGCTCCGTCCTGGCGCTCCAAGACACCAACAGCAGCTGCAGAGACTGTTCCTCGATCTGGACAATATGAGGAGAAATATAACACGGCCAACTACTCCCCATGTCAGCAAGATGGAGGCACTGTTTCAGAAGGTTTTGTGAGTAGAAATTCACCTTATTCCAGTAGCAGTTGATTATTTTGATGAGACTTCTAGAATAAAGTGTGCTATTGATGAAATTGGTTTTGTTTTGTTTTTTTGACATTTGGATTTATTGCCACTGTCTTTGTTATAAAAAAGGTGTTCTCATACGTGTTGTAGAGTCTGTATAGTCCAGATAATGATTACAACTGCCAAAATGTAACTGATTATTTTTATAGTAGACTCGTCACAATTACTCTATTCATTGTTGGAGCAATAGTAGATATTAAGCCTTAACTAGTACATTAACTCTAATTTCTAATCCTAATTCCAAGTGAAAAATCAGGTCCAACACTCTTAACTATTGTATGTTTTCCTTTTAGGAAGCTCAAAAACAGCATAGACCCAAACTGCATCCTGCTGGACCCAACTCCACTTTTAAATGCTGAGATTGACAACATCAACCGCCAGTTCAAGAACCTCCTGTCCCACCTCCGGAACAAAGTGGACAACCCAGATGATGAAGACGATGAAGACGCAGAGGGTAAGCTACTGTCGCACACACTATCATAAGTGGTACTTTGGAATCGATAGTGCATGTATGTCTATGGTGGAATGTTCATCAGTTACCATGGAGATACAATGCACACTTACGCAAACACAGCCGCATAAGTTTGTAGATTATCTGAAAACTCAAGAAGAAAATACTAAATGGATTTAACCAACACATTTTCAGAAGCCTGTGATCAATACAAGAGTTCATGGTTCTGTTTAGGTGTTTGGTTTTCAGTAAAAAGGTGAGAGTGATGAAAACATTTGGCTAATGATATCTAGTTTTGACAAATTTAATTTCAGAGGGACTTGTTTAACAGCACAAATCATCTCACCTGTTGTAGCTCCAACTAAGTCAGTTTTTTCTGATCAGATTGTGTTAAAACAAAGCTCAGATAAGTCTAATTTGAGTAACAGCTTCAGAAAGAGCAGTGCCTCTAGTTAGCTTCACCTAACTAGAGGCACTGCTCTAGTTGGGTGAAGCTAATGTTAATATTGAACAACATCAGCTACAAAGTATCAATATGACCACTCAACTGATCACTACTGGTTCTTGCTTCATGGGAGGACCAGGTGCTATAAGCTTTTCACTCTGCAGAGGGCGCTCTTGTGCTGCTCAACAATTGATACTTTGCAGCTGATGTCATCAACCCTCCCAGGGGGTGTGATGCTAATTGTAAGCGCCAGTACAGTACAGTAATTTGTACAAAAGAACATGACAGTCATGTAGTCAGGCTATTGTGTTTGTTTTCACCCAAAACAACAACAATAACTTTAGATAAGAGTTTAAAAAAGAAAGGACAGACAAAAGCTTACAGCACCTGGTATTCCCAGGCGGTCTCCCATCCAAGTACTAACCAGGCCCGACCCTGCTTAGCTTCCGAGATCAGACGAGATCGGGCGTGTTCAGAGTGGTATGGCCGTAAGCGAGAGACTCTTTCGTGGGGATTCTATTTATATCTACTCTATACCTGTTACACATTATTGACATTATGAAATTTACATTTCCTCTGTCATAACCATCATAGTTCCTTCCATCATTTATCATGTTCATAATATTAATAATTGAACAAAACTGCTACGACTATAACCATGATGAGGATGAAGATACAGAAAAACACAGTGGAAATGATGTTCAGAGTCTGAGCGGTCGATCCATGTTTCCGCGCAGCTTCAATGTCCCCCAACAACTTCCTGTCCCGTGCCTGGAGAGAGAGGGAGGGCGGGGTACTACTCAGTTACATTTACTTGAGTAACTTTTGAAATAAATTGTACTTTTCAGAGTACTTTTCTAGAAGCATACCTTTACTCCTACTTGAATAATGTTTGTATTGAAGTAACAGGATCTTTATGTTGACAATATGAAATGATTTGAACATTTGTGTTTCTTGCACTGCTCTTTCACATATGGTGTAGTTTCTCATTTTTTCGGTACATTGAAATTACCAGATTATTTAATGTTTTATCCTTCAATTTACATTTACTTCAAATTATAAATCAGATATTATGTCCTGACAGTTACTTGTGTAATTTCTTGGAACACTACTTTGTATTACTACTTGAGTAATATTATTTTAATGTTACTCTTACTTGAGCACAATTTGTACAGTTTGCCTCTGCTAACTGACGTCATCAACATTTTTTGCATTTGGTAAGCTAACTGGGGGCACTGCTCTGTCTGAAACTCTGTTACTCAAGTTAGACTTTAATCTGATCTTTGTTTTAACACAATTTAACCATAAAGAACTGACTTGCTTGGAACTAAAGCTGAGCTGATTTGTGCACTTATTAAAATAATAATAATAAATAATAATAATAATAATAATAATAATAATGCAAAGACAAGTGGGTGTGGAACCATATCCTGTCTACACGATTCCAGAGGGCGTGATTAATGGGCGGATTAACCAATTACAGACACATGCTGTTTGTGTAAAAACAAACGTCATGGGTTGCGTAAAAAAACAAAACGGGGGGGATAAAGATTGGGAAACAGCTGGAGTTCTGCAGAATCAACAATCGAAGCACTAAAGTGTTATTTATCTCAGATAAAAGAAGTTACATATTTCCTTCTGACTGATATAACAACTTTTGATACACATGAGTGGCTGTGGCTGGACTGTCCCAAGAGAGGACAGAGGTCTCTTGTGCTCTGTGGTCCCACTACAGGCCCTTCTGGGTTAAAATAAATGTAGAAGAGCCTGGCTGCTCAGACGACGTCACGTGCTTGTCTCCATGGTGATAGAGAAGTGCAATGCCAGGGTGTGTTCACATTTGCACAATCACCCACCAACTCAAAGCTGGGACTAAACCTGGAACCAAACCTGGACTAGATCAGGACCTTTTGACTCAAAATGGGGCCAAACCAGGACAAGTGCGCACCCATTTTGTAGAACATTTCAGGCAAAAGCAGTAACATCTCCATAGAGACAAGCACGTGATGGACCTTTCACCAGAAAAGCTACACAGTGCACATTTAAATCTTAGTAGTACTTACCTTGACAGAGCAGATGAGTGCAGCCAGTCCCAGGCAGCAGGGGTTAAAGTAGAGGAAACAGCAAAGAGACCAGATGATGTGGTCTTTGGGCATCTCCCGGGCCACGTTCACTCTTGTGTGCTGTTGAACCATTACAGCATGTTCCCCGTCGCTGTAATACATGTTAGCCTGTAATGGGACACTGTCAGACGCGATGTTCATTCTGTTGTTTTGTGATAGCTTTGTAATAGTGGCAGTAGTAGTAGTAGTAGTAGCAGTAGTAGTAGTAGTAGTGGTGGTCGTAGCTTCTGTCTCTGATGCAGGTAGGAGAGGAAGTACCAGTGCTGTGAGTTTCTATCTGCCACACAAAGATTTGGTTTCCATTTCCTATGAAACAGTGCGCTCCTGGTTTATACAAACAACAGCACCAATGACTGAATGCTCCAGAGGCAGGACTTTCCATAGAACAGGAATGTTACCAGGAACATGCCAAAGACCTTGGCTAAAATTGTTTTTATTGGGAATTGCAACTTGTTGAGACTTGTGTGATTTCAACATTGCACTACCCATACTGGTGGTTTTCACATTTGAGAAAAATAAACTATACTTTTATTTAGACCTACCAACAAGACGACACAAATGATTATTAAGGCATCATCACAACACAACCATAAAACAGTGTTGTCCACAGAGGCAGGCAGTCATTTGAACCACAAAGTTTGTTATTTTTAGCACAGTGCAGAACTTTATTAATGTAGGAGTACTGCTTTATTTCAAAATAACATGACACAAGTTGAAGCAAAAAGTAGCTCAAGTATATAAATCACAATATCAAAGCACTGTTGATCTTATATATATGTAACTCAATGGTGCTCCCCTGTGGCAAAACACTACAAGAAGAAAAGTTATTTCTTTTGTATTCTTTTGTGTGAGTCAAAGCCTGAGCCAAATGCAGTGGATTTGTTAGAAACCTATTACAGACGTACAACTGCCATGCAAACCATAGGCTACTTGAAAATTATGATTTATATTACCGGGAGCAGTAGCAGGTAGTGAAGCATTCATAATTCCCCCCCAGGCCAAACTCAGAGTTTCACTAATACCTTCAATAGTTATTATAATTATCATAATAATAATTATTATTCATTTGAATAAAGATAACAGAGATGGTTATAATAGTAATCACAGTTATGAGACACAAGAGCCCAGTGGAGATGATGTTCAGATTCCAAGCAGTTTTCCCATGAGTACGAGCTCCTTCATTATCCCTCATCACCTTCTTGTCCCGTGCCTGGAGAGGAACAAAAAGATCAGCCAGCTCGGTTAATTATGTGACAATATACGAAAAGAAACATTGCAATTTTAAAAGCATGCGTGGTCAAAACACGTCCACTCTAAAAGAGTACCTTTCAGGTTCAGGAGATCAGGTTCTTAAAACTAATCTTGAATGAAAAAGTAATACTTAAAGCCAAAATAATGTTTTTTTAATTATTATTTTATTATGGTTATGGTGTATAACAGCTTGCCTCCTTAATCCTGAGCGGGTTTGCATGTCCACAGACCTTACCAGGAACGTGCACAGACATTTTGGGCAGGTGCTCAACTTGAAAAAAGGGCACTTTTCCATATCGCTTAAAATGAACTGATCCATGTGTTTTTGTTTTAATAAGCAAATATGATTTAGCTTCTTTTCAGATTACTTTTGCTTCTTCTCTCCAAGATCTAAAACTGTCAAATGTTTATTAGACTATAATAACTGTCCTACTTTTATGCCATACTTGTAATTAACTCACATTTTAGAAATACTGCTCCCTTGTGTCAGACACCTGTGTTAGTGGTTCTCTGTGGAGCCCCAGTCCTCTTTTATAACATTGACAATACGAGAGGGATTGTCAAAAAGTAAAAAGTGGCTAAAAGCTTAGGTGGTGTCCCACAGTGTTTGATTTGGTGCTTTGTGCAGTTAAGGCACAAGCAGAGTCTGAAAGCTGTGAAAAAGCTGAGAAAGCTGAGGAAGGAGGCAGGAGAGAAGGAGGCAGCGAAATCTTTAGATAACAGCTCATACAATCCAATTTTAAACATCTGTCTTCAATACTAAACCTAATCCATCCACTCTGAAGTACGGATTTAACTTTCTCTTTTCATTGAATCATGCCACCTGCAGAAAGTTACATACTGTGCCTTTAAAGCACATAACATGCTGCTTTGTTCATAAATGTTCATATCCCTACTCATTTTAATTCATACATTGTCATAATTAAATAAAGATATAATTACAGATGTATGATCTGACACTGCTGATTGACAAATTATTTTTTTAATTAATAAAAAAAAGAAAAGCAAAATATCATTCAAATTAAATGTGCTTTTATTAACATCAATACATTAACTATGTTAATGTATGAATCATTGTAGGTTTACTCATCATCAACATGGAACTCAGGAATACAGCATCTTTTTATGTGTGGGTCATATTCAGAGTTACATTACATTTCAGTTCATGTCATCAGTGCTGTGTACTTAAATGTTAGCAGTACTTACCCTGACAGAGCTGATGAGGGCCGCCAGTCCCAGGCAGAAGGGGTTACAGTACAGAAAATTGAAAAGAGACCAGATAAGGTGGTCCCTGGGCATCTCCATGGGCCTGATCTCCTGGTTCACATTCACTATTGTGGGACTGGCCCGCCCTGTAATGGGTAATACTCAGCTGGGTACATTTTGTCAGTAGTAGTACCAGTACTAGTAGCAGTAACAGTAGTAGTAGTTGTATCTTCTCCCTCTGCGCAGGTCAGACAAAAAGTACATGAAATGCTGAAAGCATTTATAGACCACATAAACATTTGGTTTCCTGTTCCTCTGAAAGGGCTGGATCATAGACGTACATGTCTATGGCAGAATGTTTATCAGTTTGTGACTTTAATGTTATTTTCTGAGGGGCTTGTTTAACAGCACAAATCATCTCACCTGCTGTAGTTCGAGGAAGGAAATTCTTAATTATTAGATTGTTAAAATAAAGCTCAGATTAAAGTACAACAGAGTTTCAGACAGAGCAGAGCCTGCACACCCCCAGAGCATCACACCCCCAGGGAAAGTTGATGACATAAAATGAACTTTTTATAAGCAATAAAACATTATGACCAGAAATTAGCTATTGATTTGGTCAAATATATAACACATAGAAAGGTGTACAACTGTGACTGTTTATTTTTACTAAATACATTTAGTATTTAGTAGTATATTTACTACTAAATTGAAATTGAAATCTAATCTAATTGTGAGAATTGACTTATGTTTTAAAAAAATCAAATGGTGCAGTAACCCAAATTTGTGAAAACTAATTCAAAAACAGCATGTATTTGTAGAGGTCTAAACTACAGTGTTAGCACTTTTATTTTACACATAAAAAGACAAGATATTTTATTCTTTTTAGATGAAAAAACAGCTTTTTTTCAAAGAAATTAGCCAATTCTGACAACTCGCATTAGTTTCTTTTCAATTGCTATAGATCAGTGGCTAATAGACCTGGATTAACTGTAACGTGTATGTGACGAGTGGAAGCTGTCGACAAGTTGATGTGAAGTTTCCATCGTCAGTTACTGGTCTGTTTTTTGGGACTAGCTCTAATGAGTTGAGACTGCTGTTTTGCTCTTGTTTTGGCGTGGGTTAAAACCTACAGTCGCTTTTGTGTTCAGAAAATAAACCAGAGGAAATTCAGTGTGTTTCTGTACACCAGAACACTGGTGACCAGTTACCACCACAACCAATTCATAAAAAACAAAAAACACCAGAGAACTAGAGCAGAAAGCCTTTAATTAGAAATGATTTGATATAGAGTTAAATACTCTCATTTTCAGTATAAAACATTGTTTACAGTAAGAACAGCCAGGCAACAACCATGATTTTTACATTTATAGCAAGAAGTTACACAAATAATCTTATCTTTATTATTAAGGATGTACTGAAAGTTTACAACCACAATGTTGGGTGTTGAAATTTGTTTTAGAGTAAACTTAAAAATAAAATAACAAAATGCTAAAGATAGTTTTAAGAATAGTTTTAATCACCAGTGCTGTAATCACATGTTGGGTGAATTGAAAAGTAATGACAATTGGAATAAATTAATCGTAGAAATGCAAAGTTGACAGTGAATGAAGGTGTATATCGTATATAGTGATGGTCCATTGGTATTAGATTATTAATTACCCTAACCTGGTCCACCACTACCTTGTCTCCATGGAGCTGTAATTGCTCTAATTATTCCACAGTACCAGTTACAGAACTGAAGAAGCATCGTAGATGAGCGGACAAACATCTTCACTCCTACAACTTTATGTCCAGTTGATTTAACTTCTGGCTTTTTCCATGGATCAGACCTGGACGACTGAGGGATTACACAGACATCTTCATGGAGATGTGTAAAGTGTGTGGTACATTCCCTTCACAGAAATAACATCTCCATGGAGACAAGCAGGTAGTGGACCTGCACCTGAAAAGTTACATAGTGCACCTTTAATTTATTTATTTTTTTAAGTCTTGAACGTTCGAGTAAGAAATTCCTTTGTTTTGGTCAGGATTTAGTCACATTGGATTAGTCTAGTGTTTGTCAATGGAAATGCTCTGCTAAATTAGTTGAACAAATTCAGGAAATCTATTTTATTCAAATTCTGAGAACTGTATTGTGTATGACAAAAACTACAATAACATTGTCAACCAAAGGAAGCAGAAATGAACCAGGAAAACACCACAGGAGCGTGGGTAAATTTTGCCTGTCAAAAATATCCAACCCATTATTTTAAAGGACCATTTTATATAGTGGTCTTATGCCATATAATCAGTAGATATTAAATGCTTTGTTGTAGTATTAATTTGACAGTCTTGACACTAAAATGATTCAGTCTGAGTTTTGTCTAGCAGCGTTAGGGTATAGGGTATAAGAACTTGTTCATGTGCCAGTGCAGTTTGTTGCAAAAGCAGAAGTCTTCACATCTTTGAAGAGGCAGCCACGGCTCCAGGGCGAGTGTACACATGAACATTGTTGCTCTGAAAAAAAAAGATAATAATAAAAAGCTCACACAATGCAACAAAAATAACAATGACCCAGACAAGCTGTGATCCTTCTACTCATTTGTGGGTAATTTTATAGTGTTTCACATTTGCAACTAATGCACTTATACACATTAGACACATTTTAGCAGATTTCTGATGGACTGCCATAATAGTTTCTGATTATCGTTATCGTTTTGCCTTCCTCAGTTTTTGAATGTGCTTTTATTACTTGGTTTAGTCTTCATTACAAATTTAAAGATGTGATTACTGGCAGTGAAGCTGTGTGACATGACTAAAAAAATTAAATATGCCTTTAAAGAGATCCTATTTTACACAAAATGTAATCTTTAAGACATGTTATAATGTTGTTACCTCATCAAAAACATATGTGGAGTTGTGTTTTACTTCATTCACACAGTAATCCTTTATTATTGAGGTATCTACATCCAAAGCTCAAAATGCTCAGACAATTCCAGGGCTGAAATCATCCAAATGATTCTAGTGAAGGTGTACTTTAAAAACACAGTAGAGCACTTCCTGTATTGCCACATGACATCACAAGATGAAACAGAGCGTTTTCCGAGAAGAACTCAGCCTAAATATGCAGGGTGTGTGTGTTAAGTGTGTGAAAGAAACTAAACACAACTCAGGGCATGTTTTTGATGAGAAAACAACATTAGAACATATGTCAGACATAGTGTAATATGGGCTTTTAGTTTTACTCCGTTTAGTCTTCATTACAAAAACACACCTTTTTGGGCTCCTGGTTGAACTTGTTGAGATGGGACTGGACTCTGTTGGCATAGTCAGGATGGACAGCCCTGAGGGTCTCCACCTAAATAAAAAAAATGAAGTTAATTATACATTATATAAATTCCAATTTTTATTATTATTTTTGTAGATTAGGATCATCAGAGATTTTGAAACACCAAAATATAATTACTTAGAGCATGTTTGTGAATAGGTTTAGCAGCAAGTTTCAAACTTATTGAGAATAAGAATGAGATATGCCTTTATTAGTCCCGCAGTGGGGAAATTCCAGTGTTTAAGACCCTCATAAACACAGTTTTTATTTATAATACTTTAGCTCTAGTTGTGAGAATCTTACATTACATTTACTGGCAATGGAATGAGCGAGAGAGGAAATTTTGATCTGTAGCAAAACTGAAGCCACATTCTGTTTCTGTGGTTTTGTGTAAAGGGCATCAATACCAGTGGAAAAATCTAATCTTGTTTTTTTTTTTTTAAGTGTATGTGCCCTCAGCTCTTAGTTTGAAAAAAGGTACTACCATCACATCTGAACATGTATTACCACTACCTAAACTTGAAGATAAAGTTTTTCTCAGCATATGGAAAGACCAGACCTCATGTGAAAGCTCAGAACCTCCAGAAATCACTCACTGAGCAGCTGAGGCTGCAGTAGCACTGATTAATGATTGACTGCAAGAGTTGGGGTTTAGGTAGTGATGATTCAGAAGAGAAATTTTAGGCTCAAACCAGCTGGATTTCAGCATTGAAACTGGCAACTGAAAAGAGGCCCATTCTGCTTTCTGATTGGATAATCGTCTTGAACCAAAATACTAAATTATAACATAAATAAATGGGATATCATGTCCAATGTTGTTGTAACTGTGCATTAATATTACAATTGTTATCAGACGAAGCTATATTTGATTTGAAAACATTTACCTTGTATCTGGAGAAACAGTTTGGCAAAGTTTATTAAAATTTAAGTCAAAATCTTAACATGCAACTTCTTTAAACATATTTCAGTAAAGAAAAAAAACAAAACAAAACACAAAGCACAACCCCTGATGACCTCACCACACCTTCGGTTGACTACCATTACCACAATGAAGTTTCAGTTTAAGTATTTGCACACCATCATTCTATAGTGTGTTTAGCCTGTACGTGACAACTCACTGCTTTAGTCACACCATTTAATAGCCACATTTAGATTATATGGTGCAGTAACCCAAATGTGGTGAAAAGTGGTGTCAGCGCTGCAAACTTGGACAGTAAAAAAGGTGACAGTCTAACTGTCCATCTGCTGTGCTCAAATTTCTGTGGGTATTGTTGCAATTGCACGTTACTGCAATTAGATGTTTTACCTAAAAATTGTGGATTTTAAATAAAAATGCCTACTCCAGAAAGTATCTGCAATTTACAGTGTTAAGTGCCAATATGGGACAAAAAATGTGATTTGGGGATAATGTTTTACACAAAGTCTATGCAATTCCCAGTATTCTATAGCATTTAGTGGTAAATTACTAAATTAACACTTTGAAGTGTAAATATGGTTATGTTTTAACAGGAAATGTGTGATTCCCTAGTGAAGAGTCCAAGACTGGGATCACCACTGTTGGCATTAAAGAATGAGCTGGTGTTCCAAATAACCTAGTTTTATCATGAATAAAAAAAGAGAAAACAGTAACCATTTACTACTAGTCTACTATACTGTTTGAACTATTCCTCTAGACTTATTAGCCCACTTAATTCCAACGCAAATTTGAACAAATCTTTTACTGTTTGGTTAATAGTTGAATGTACTTTTTACTTGAGTATATTCACTGCTTAAAAGTTTGATCACACTGTTTTTCCAGAGCCACTGTCCACACTGCACAGTCCAGCCCTTATGGAGATGTAAACTCATGTTTTTGTGAGCTGGGCTACCTCATTGGTTATGCACGCACATGCACTCTCCTCACATTGTGAGTGTGTAAAATCTCACGTCTTATTGCACATTGATATGATTTTCTTGGCAAACATGAAAGCAGTCGTTAAAAAAAAACAGTGCACACCAGCATTGGGCCAAACGGGGACTGCAGCCATTACTTTAAAATGGGAACGACAGACAAACAAGTTGAACATTTTGAGTGCCAACGCTGTGTTCATGTACCATTCGTTTCTGGATGAAAAGTTGTGCTCCCTTTAAGGCCCCCGCCATGTTCTGACAAAGCCTCTGTCTTTCCTCTTCATTCAGCACTTGAGTGTAGAAAGTACGGACCTGCAAAGACATAAGCTTTAAATAATACTTTTCATTATAATGTTTTAGCTTAGACACTTCCACTAACTAACCCCATCTTTAACATGATCTTCACCAAATATCCACGAAAATAAGTGTACATGAAGGTAATCTTCTCTTTATCTTCACAACCCAGTTATAATTGGTGTCGTCTAATAGTAAGACTCAAATACAAAACCTCTTTTTGGATGTTTTTATTGTTCTGAAAAACTGAGTGGTTTGTGTCTCCACAAATCTGATTTACTTGACACTAAGTGTGACTTCCAAGTAAACAGACCCTCCCTCTCTGTCACTTTCATCTCACATGTCCTGCAGCCCACATATGAGCGTGTTTATTAGTGAATACATATGCATTTTTATGGAAACAATCATGTAAATGAGTATAATACAATAATAACAAAATTTAACCCTTGTGTTGTCCTGGGGTGATTTCTTCACAATTGTTATTAATTTTGATTATTTCTATCAATAATGAAATAAAACAAAAAAAATTACTAATTTGACTAAATTTGATAAGGACCATATGAAAAAAGTTCACGATCAGGTAAACAGCAGAAGGCCAGCTCCTGTTTGGGGCCATGTAAGTTGATGAACAGTGAAACTAAGCTTTGTCAGAGCTCGACCCAAGGAAGCTCTCTGTCCACTGGTTTGAATTGTGTGTTTTTAGTTGTTCTAAAGCTCCATACATATTTAGAGTGATTTTGATTCTTGTGTTTGTACTGATCCTGTTTTAGATAAAGCCTAGTTCCACTGTCCATACATGGCCTCAAACACAGGCTTGTGTTCTGCTGTTTACCTGCACAATCAAATGGTTCGGAACATTCAATAATTTCAAAGATCATAAATTAAGATGCAAAACTCGTTTTCAGATTTTTTCAAAATTTTTTGAAAACATTGTTTAAAATTAAAAAGGTGGATTTGTGAGGAAAACCCACAATTTTGCTATATGTAAACACCGGGTTTTTGCAGAGGTTTTTACGGGAGTTGTCTGGAGTTTGAATGAAGTTGGTATGAAAGGCCAAACACAGAAACGTAAGCAGGATTCACTCAATCACATAGAAATTAACAGGAAAATGGATAAGGTCATTTGAACTTCAATGTCAATTTTTGCTCATAAAAAAATCTGACATTTTTTTAAAAACAGCATCTATGCCAAATTTAGATCCCTCCTATTTTCTAAGTCACCAAATATTTTTGTCAAGTACAGTCATTTAATTTCAGTGTTATACGGCCTTAAAATGTCAAAAATGCACTTTTTCACATAATCAAGGCTTTTTGGCACTAAATGTATAAAATATAAGGTAAATGTGGTATCAGTGCATCAGTCTGAAGTCAGGCTAAATAGAGCCCAAAATGATAAAATTATATTTTATGACTAAGTTAGGAGAGAAACTAATTGGGTCAAATTCACCCCAGAGGAACTTCAATGTAACTTTTTGCTTTCTGTCAAAAAGAATAATAATAAATTTAAAAAAAAAAAGAAAAAAAAAAAGGTTTTTCACCAGATTTTGGCAATTCCCACTTGGCAATTAACCAAATAGTGTTTGTTAAGAAGAGTGGTGCAAATTAAGAGTTACAGGACATTTAAAGGGTCAAAAATGCACAGTTTTACCAGAACAAGTCCTATTGGCCAAAATTTAAAAAAAAGAAAAGCAAATTGGGGTCAAATTGACCCCAGAGGAACTTCAACATAACTACTGAGAAGAAAACACAAACATTTAGATTAAACTGAGATTATAATTTAGATTTCCAAATGACCTGTGTGACGTTGTCCTCATCGCTGCTGTTGTATCGAGCCACATCTGGAGAAACCTGGAACTTGGACTCCACAAACTGAGGCTGCGTCTCTGGAGCACTGAAGCTGTTGGGATAATAGTTTGGAGCGCCACCTACAGGACAAAAGCACAATGTACAAGTGAGAAGAGAAATGGTATTAAAAAGGGGCTAATTTAATTAGGACTGAGGGGGAAAAGAAATAAAAAAAAAACACCTATGCATCTTGTGTAATTTAAATTTTGTTCAAATTTGATTTAAGTATTAACTGTGAGAATGAAAGTCCATCTTAAGTCTCATGGCACACACCATGTATGGAAATTTCTCTCAGATAGAGGAGCACATGTTTAAATGAAGTTTTACCCTGCCTCACCAGGCTGCCCACCTAAACCAGCCTCCTTGTTTAATGTCAATGTACTTTTCCCTTTCATGGAATAACATTCTCTGTGCCAAGAATTCATGTATACTCGCCCATTTTACTCATTACCATAAGACTATATATATAGATATATACTGATGGCATGTGACATGGAGCATCCTGGCATTAGGGGGTAAGAGGTTTTTTTTTTACTTCAATGGTGTATAAACGGCTAACGGCTTATAGCTAGTTCAAAGATTTAGTGATCCGGGAGAGATGGCTAAATTACTGCATGGATGACATGGAAAATCTCTTCAGGCATGTTAACTCTGAGATTTACCATTTCGAATTAAACATCCAAACTTGTTTGGGATTAGTTTCACAAACTTGCTATATTAAATCTTATGCCTAAACTAGGTTCATTCATGCTGACAGAGACAACACTGAACTTTGTGCCAGTTTTTGTTTCATGTGGGTAGGTCTGGTCATTACAGAGATATTAACCATAAACAAATCTCCAATCTGACAGGAAACTGAACCTTTGAATTCTGACGTGGCCTTCAGCTCATGGGGATTCTAGGAAGTTGAGATGTCGTATGAACAAACACAACCCATTGACTCTTGTCAGTCTTTTCAGTGGCTGTGATTTCAGCTGAGGACTTAAGGAGGAGAGTGAGCAGAATTGGGTGTGGCTTTGGTGTGAGAGGATGCAGAGGGCCGTGTGTTGTAGCGGTGACTTGCCCTGGTTGTCAAACATGCACATGGGGCCGTCACGTTGGTAGTTGGCGACTCTGGCTCTGTAGGGACAGTTGACTGGCAGCTGCAGGTAGTTCGCCCCAAGTCTGTGGCGATGTGTGTCTGGATACGAGAACAGACGACCCTGTGCAAAATGATTCACGGTTTAGGATCTTTCAACATCAAGTTCCTTTAATCTCATATACTGCTACAATTATGTGATATTTGTGTTTAGGTCAGAGTTGACACCTTTTGTTGTTCTTGTAAATGTTTATGTTGTTGTTAATGCTTTTGTATGTGACACTTGGTTGCTATGCCGACGAGTTGATGTTTTGCTTAGTTACTGGTCTGTCCAGGCTTCGCTGAATTGAGAACCTGATGTTTTGCTGATGTTTTGGCGTAGGGTTAGAGCCTACAATAGCTTTTGTCTTCAGAAAATGAACAACCAGAAGAACTTTGATTTTCTCCTCTTATCACCCAAGAGACATAAATGAAAATGAAACTTATTAAACAATTCATATGCTGCTTTCGGCAAATACAGCATTTCAAAATGATAAAAATGTCAACAATGAATATGCGACAGTGTAATACCCCATCTTTAAAGACACTCTATGCAACTTCTCAAACTTTTTTCTGATTCGTCTTTTTCAGAAAAAAGGTTTTAAACATAGTAATCTGGACAATGTTATTGAATTCCAGACATTTCATCATCCACCGGAAAGTAATCTGAACGAAATGGTTAGAGCAGCTAGACCAAAAATCTGAAATCTAACCCTAACCTCTTGTTGTTGTACACGTGTGCAGAGTATTGTTTGAATATAGTCCTGAATGTAACTAATGATGTGTAGGTTTTTAGTTCCTCACCTGTAGCATCTTGTCAGGGCTGGGTTCGATCCCTGGGGGCATGTTACTGGGGTCAAAGGCCAGCTGCTCCACCTCTGCAAAGTAATTCACCGGGTTTCTGTTCAGCACCATCTTACCCACCGGGATCAGCGGGTACTCTTTATGAGACCACACCTGAAAATTAAATGGGGTATGTATAATTATAAGGAATAAACTTGTAAACTCTGCTTTTAAAAAGGTGCTATAAAAAGAATAAATACTATGATTATATTTAACCAGCCACATCACTATATGGGGTACAGTCATTTAAAAATGCTGTATCCATAGCAGACATACTATAAAAGCAAAGGTTAAAATCAGGCCAGTGTGTGCTGTCGGTAAACAATTAGCATGCTAGTTGTTAGTTTTACCGTGACAACAAAACTCTGCTCTAGTCTGTGTTGAGAAATGTGCTCATAAGCTGGTGGTGAATATTTACTAAGGTAGGACTAGAAACTAGGTGTGATTTTCACGTTTTTAAATCAGAAAAAAAATAAAAAATAAAAAATCAGGCAGAGCGGTTTTAACTACTGTATTTTTATGCACCAAAGTGAAAAGAAACTTCTTCCATTTTCTCATCATTTTACATAAAAGATGCCTTTCAATAACTTTAAATTTAATTTTAATTCAGATATATTTGTATGAAGTAAGATACCATTGCCCCTTGGAATAAATGTATGGAGCATCCAGTGTAGTGTGTGTGATTGTTTAGACAGTGAAGTATTTCCTTGTGCCTTACTTGGGATTTTCAAACTTTTAATAATTATTTGTATTTATTTTCAGTCAAGTTTAAATAATATACGAGGGTACTGAAATTACAAATAGTGGAGTTACCTTGGTGAGATCAAAGGGGTTGAACTGGAACTTCTCTGCCTGCTCAAAGGTCATGACCTGGATGTAGAAAGTCCAGGAGGGGAAGTTGCCGTTGGCGATGGCGTTGTACAGGTCCCCGATGGCGTAGTCCGGGTTTGAGGGCGGCCAACCGTTCGGGCCTCTTCAGCCGACAGATTCTTAATGCCCTGGTCAGTCTGAATACAAAACAATCACAATTTGTTAAAAGTCCCTCAATATATGAACGACCTAAGTAAGCAGTGGTAAGCAGATGAAATGCATTGTTTTGGCTGCACTGGTCTACATTTTTGCCTATAGTTTACCACAAAGACATTACTTTTATTTTATGAATAATTCTCCTAACATTTCAGGTTAACAGGAGCCATAGTGTAAAGTGACATTTATACAATATTTGAGTCTTTCTGTAATCTAACAGCTTTGCACTGTGAACATTGCTACTTTTAAAAAGGTGTACTATGTAGCTTTTCTGGTGGAGAGTACGCCCCTGCAATGTTCTACAGTATGGATTTAATCTTATTCATTAGAGACAGACCAATATGTCGGTAGGCCGGTATTTACACATAAAGCCTTATTTGAACACTTTACTACAAGAGGACACTGCACAAAACGTGACTACACAGCTCTCTTAATAGATATGTTTAATGCCACACTGTGGAAAATTCCAGGCTAAATAAGGTCTCCATGTAAACAGGCAGGTGGCAAACCCTCACCAGTCACAGAGTACACTTTTAAGTTTAGCAAGAAAAGATACTTTTTTTTTTAACCAGTGCTTAGAATAAACTGATTTTTAAGAAAACTGTTAAGAGACTTGCTGAGTATCTTAGCTTGTTTGGCACTGGGTTATTGTATAGAAAACAAATGTGAAATTGAGGCTAATCCAGGATGAAGCCGACCTTGTAGTGGAATTTGCAGTAGACCCCCTCTCCCTGTGCGTTCACTAGTTTAAATGTGTGAGAGCCATAGCCGTTCATGTGACGAAATCCATCAGGAATCCCACGATCGCTGAACAGAAAGGTCACCTGCCCACGGCAAAAACAACAGAAACATACGGTTTATAGGTGGTAGTAAGAAAAATGAAGGAAATGTGGCCCTAATAGTGAAGTATATCACAAGATACATTGCAAATCAAAAGTTTTACTTGGTGCTGTTATTAAATCTCAAAAAGCCGCAGTTCTTTGAAACAGAATGTCGCCTATAAAGAACAAAATTTACCTTTTATGGCAAAACTGTGTTTAAGACCTGTAAATAGTCTTGTATTAGTTTAAAATTTGAGTGAGCGATGGAATATGAACTGATAATCCTCCTGGAGTTGTTTATACTGTGCACTCTGAACAGAAGCCTACTTTTTAAACTTAATTCGCAAATCTAATCTTTACAACATGACAGAAAATTCCTTTTGTTTTCAAATTCATACAGCCTTTGTCTAGCTGCTATAATAATTATCTTCTATTAATTAATTAGCAACTTTTAGGCCTGATCGATGAGCCTACTGATTCCTGTCATAATTTGACATTTTCTTATTTTCTGTATTGCCCTGTACAAATAAAATGACTACTTCCCTGTGTAACTAGGGATGGGAGATACTGACGCAAAAACACATTTGAGATATACATTTTTGTCATCTTGATAACAATATTCAGATGGTATTTTAACAATGCATAAAGAATGTGCCAAAATGTGCCTTTGAAATGACTCCACATTTCCTAGTTTACCCTTGTTACGAAAATTATACTAGATGCTTCTGCTCATTTTATTTTGAACCTGCATTTTTGAATGGTTTTAATTATAGATTATAAACTTGACTAATTTTGCATATCAAGAACAATTTGCTGTTCTATTTTATACATCTCCCACGTCTATGTGTAAATGCATTAGACAGATTTGGTTTTACCTGGTGCAGACTCTCTGGCCTCAGACTCCAAAAGTCCCAGACCATATCAGGGTCCTTCATGTGGGTTTGAGGGTTGAGCGAGGGAACATGAATGTGACACTGTTTTTATATCTATATTCAAGTCTATGAAGAGAAGTACATGCAGCTTTAGACATCCACAATAAGCAAAATCCCTGGATCGAATGCAGAGCATGCATTTCCCCATGAGGTTCAATAAAGTATACCTTTACTTTAATAACAAATAGAACAGAATAAAGTAAAAGGGCTGAACTGTGCGGTAGATAACAACTGAGAAATGGCAAAACCACAAAGTGTGTCACATTTGAGCATTTGATTTTCTTCTAGTTTAATATGTAAATTTCATAATGTCAAGAGTAGATATAAATACAATCCTCACCAGTGAGGCCCTCACTTACGGCCATACCACTCTGAACACGCCCGATCTCGTCTGATCTCGGACGCTGAGCAGAGTTGGCCCGTGGGCTGCTGGGTAGCGGGTAGTGCCACGTAGGCACTGAGAGCGGCGCTGAGTTCGGCTCTCTGCCCCTCGCCTTTTACAGTTTACTGTGTTCCAAACTATCTTATTGATTCAGTTTCTTGCTTTTACTTTGTCCCCTCCCAGTTCCCTTGACTGGGAGGTAGACGCTTTTTGCTTTCCCCGCATCGTTTGCTCCTACCATGGAGCAAACGGTGCCGGCCCCCCCCCGGACGGACAACATGGCAACGACTCCCGCACCCACAACGACCAAGGCCCCGGAACAACCCCCCACGAAGAAATATAGAAAATACGACAAAGATATGACCGTATTCCTGGAGTGTGATGGGAAGGAGGTGCCGCCGATGGTCCTGCTGAAAGCGGCGAAGAGCATAGCTGGTAATGTGGTGGCGTTCCGGCAGATTAACAAGGAAAAATACGAGTTGACGGTAACGACGACGCAGGCGAAGGGGCGCCTACTGGATGGTTTCCGTGTTGGGGAGACCAAAGTGCACGGGAGGGACATCACCGCGGATGAGCTGGTCGTCTCTTTCATGGGGCTGCCGGCCTACATCGAGGATGAGGAGATCGTGGCCAAGCTCCTCTCCTGGGGAGTCTCCGCAGTCTCAGAGGTGCGGAGGAGAATGTGGCCCGGGACTGACGTGGCGGACGGCACCAGATTCGTGAAGGTAAGATTCACCGACACTGTCCAGTCTCTGCCTTATTCCGTGAGGTTTAACACCGCTGCGGGCCCTGAGTACTTCAGGGTGCTGCACGACAGACAGGTGAGGGTGTGTCGGGGGTGTTTGCGGCCCGATCACGTGTTTAGGGACTGTCCGGACTTTCTGTGCAGGAACTGCGGGGGACAGGGCCACTACGCGCGGGAGTGCACTGAGCCCAGGGCGCCTAAGTGCAGAGTGTCGCATGTTCTCCCACTTGTGCGCGTGCCGGGAGGAGGAGGCAGTCGAGGCCCTCAGGGAGACACTGAGGAAGGGAGAGGAGACCACCCCGACACCCGCGGAGAGCGGGGGAGAGCCCCCGGCGGGGCTCTCACCCGCGCTCTGCGAGACTGGGGTGGGAGAGGAGGAGGCTCAGGGTCCGTCAGCGGAGACAGACACCCAGCTGGCGAGCGGGGGGGCGCCCGTGGTAGGGGCGGGTGAGAAAGCTGACTCACGCCGCACCCTCGATCGGGGGGAGGAGGCCGCGTGCGGCCCCACTCCTAATGCCCGGGCGGCAGCAGTCGAACCGGTGAGGAGGACGAGCACGAGACTGGCCCCGTGCTCCACCTCCGAAGCGGGGGAAGCGGCCCCGGCAGCGGGCCGCATTCCTAGGCTAGAAAGTATCATGCGGGGAAGACAGTGGGGCGAGCTGCCAACAAGAGCGCGCTCTCTGTCACAGGGCAGTAGAGCTGAGCGGGGCAGAGCGGAGGCAGCGCGCGCCATGCCTGCGCGCAGCCCCCGCGAGCCGGCTCTCTCTCTCTCACCAGCCCCTACCCCCAACACTGCCGCCTTCAATCAGACCGCTGACGACTCTGAGCTGATGGAATTCAGCACGCCTGAGGTGAAAAAACGCCTGGGAGACACGGACATGCAGAAGAGCAAACACAAAAAGTCAAAATGAACCTCAGGCAACATCTCCCTCCTCATGTGCTATGGCACGCCTCTCCCTCCTCTCCGTCAACGCTGGGGGCCTCGGAGGAGCAGACCGGATGCACAGAGTGTTCCAGGCCGCCCCCTGGGACATTCTTTGCATCCAGGAAACGCGGTGGGACCCGGCGCGCGCGCAGGCGGCGAGGGCAGCCCACGCGGGCTCTCTGCACTGTGCCCTGGGACCGGGGCGCTCCCGCGGGGTGGCCGTGCTCGCGAAGCCCGGCTTCGTGGGCCGGCCCAGCCTTGTCCACGCAGACCCGGAGGGGAACATGATAGTCCTGGACTTCGAGGGGGCCCTGGCCTTTCGGTTAATTAACGTGCACGCGCCCAACCATGAACAACACCGCAAAACATTCTTCATCCAGCTTTTCAAATACGTGAATAACAAAACAATAATAATCGGGGACTTCAACATAGTACTAAGTAAACATGACATATCAGAAAATAACACATACCACAATGACACCAGCCGGTCCTTCTTAATAGAATCAATAAAAACACTGGACATGACAGAAATTTGGCGCGTGTTACACCCAAGGGCCAGGGCCTTCTCGAGAAGGCAGGTTGTTCAGGGCGTATTGAAACAGTCCAGGCTAGACATGTGCTTCTCCTCCGGGTGCCTGCTCAGGAATCTGGACAGGGCCGAGTACACGTGGACGGGTATCAGTGATCACTCACCGCTCTCGGTCAGCTTCTCCCTCACGGGAGGGAAGCGAAACGGGGGGCTGTGGGTTCTTAACAACTCTGTACTCCCTGAGGAAAAATACCAAAAGAAGCTGGCCAGGCTCCTGGACGCTCTCGAGCAAGAAAAGCAGGTAATAAACAATCTAATAGAATGGTGGGAGGGAGCAAAAATCAGAATCAAAAAGACCACAATACACTTCTGCAAGCACAAAAAATGTCTCGAGAGCGTCGAGGAGAACACCCTGCGCCAGCGCATCCAAACCATCTGTGCGGGCGCGGCTTCGCAGAAAGGCCCGGTCGATCCTGAACTCCTCCAGCTCAGGGCCCGTCTAGAGACACTGGAGCTGGCGAAGAGCAGGGGGGCTACGCTCAGAGCCAGGGCGAGATACACAGTGGAGGGTGAGAGGGGAACAGCCTTCTTTTTCGGCCTGGAAAAACAAAAACAAGGGAAAATGTACATACAGCAGCTCACCGATTCTGCAGGTGTCACCTCAGCGGACCATTGCACTTTGCTTGAGACAATTCAAAAATTTTACTCCGAGTTATTTCGCGCACAAGGAACTTCGTCACATGCCACTCACGCCGCCATCAACGCTCTTGAGGCCAGACTGACCGAGGGCGACCGCGACCTCTGCGACCGGCCCATAACCGTCGCGGAGGTCCGGAAAGCCATCAAAGGGCTAAACAATAACAAGAGTCCCGGTCAGGATGGTCTCACGAGTGAGTTTTATAAGACTTTCGCTCACCGCATCGCGCCCATACTGCAGTCACTGTACACGCAGATGCAATCTGAGAACCGCGTTTCTGCATCATTCTGCACTGGCGTCATTACATTACTACACAAAAAGGACAGTAAATTGGATTTAGAAAACTACAGACCCATTTCATTGCTCAACACTGACTACAAGATACTCGCCAAAATTCTCGCCAACCGCCTTAAATTAGTCATCGCGTCCGTCATCAGTCCGACCCAGTCATATAGTATTCCGCACCGGGACATTGCTGACAACATCCTCACTAACAAGTACCTCATCAGACACATGCACCGCACGGGGGGGGATACACGTCAGCGTGGACTTCCGCAAGGCGTTCGACAGGGTCGAACATTCGTTCCTGTGGGACGTCTTGCGGAGGTTCGGGTTTGGCGACACTTTCATTGCATGGATCCAACTCCTCTACCAAAACGCCCGGTCAAGAGTGAAGTGCAATGGTTCGCTGACTGACACCTTCTCATTAAGCAGATCGGTGAGGCAGGGCTGTCCCCTCTCCTCTCTTCTGTACAGCATCGTGGCGGAGCCCCTGGCCGCACTCATCAAGAAGAACCCCCACGCCCATGGCATCGTCTCTCCCTCTGGAAGCGAGCTGAGAGTCATTCAGTACGCAGACGACACCAACCTCTTCGCCCGAGATGTGGAGAGCCTGGAAGCGGCTCTCCACGAGCTGGGATGTGAACTGGTCAAAAACATCGGTGTCGTTCTGCGGCGACGTCGCCCCAGCACGCCTCAGCGTGGACATGCAGAGGGCCGACGACCAGTACCAAGTACTGGGCGTCCTGATGGGGAAGGACGAGGTGGTCTGCGCCGAGAAGCAGTGGGAGAAATCCCTGCTGAAGATCGGGCGGACCATCTCGCTCTGGAACCTCAGGACGCTCACTGTAAAGGGAAAAGTGCTGGTCGTCAACGCCCTCTGTGTGTCCACGCTGGTGCACACGCTAACGGTGCTCCACCTGCCGGGCGACGTCGCCAACCGACTGAGCGTGGCCCTCAGCCGCTTCATCTGGAAGAGGGAGAGAGCGTTGGTGGCCCACGACACCATCGTGGGGGGCTACGACAGTGGGGGTCTAGGGCTTGTGGACCTGGTCACCAAAAAAAACAGCCTCAGACTGAAACTTGTCCGCAGGTTCCTGGACCCCCACTGTCATGCCCCCTGGAAACCCTTTTTCGGCCACGCCATGGGCTTGGGGGGCGGCCAGGGAGTGTACAGGCTCTGCCAGATGCTGCCGCCCTCGATGCTGGACAGCCTGCCCCCATTCGAACGGGAGGCGTGGGCGGCGTGGCGGGCACTGAGGCCCTTGGCGATCGCCGCGCCGGCCACGGCCGGGCAGCTGTCCAGCATCCCCCTGCGGTTCAACCCGGACCTCCTGTCGAGCCCGTCCGCCCCTCGGGAGTGCATGAGGAGTGAGAACTTTGAGAGAGCGGGGTTCGTCCGGGTCGGCGACCTGCTGGGCGCCACCGGCGACTTTGACATAGAGGTCGTCCGGGGGCGCTTCGCGGCCGCCGGCCTACCCTTCCGACGGACTCCGGTCTCCAACATGGCCCTCCGTTTCGCCCTGAACGTCGGAGTCAAATGGGGGTACCTCCTGGGGGAAGGCGCTCCGCTCCGCGGTGCGCCGGCCCTCGGGGGGAGCACCCCCGGGCCGGGGACGGGAGGAGTCGACTCCCCCGCCGCCGGCTTCGACTTTGACGTTTGGGCGGGCGGGACCGTGTGGAAGAAGCTGACCGAGATGAACACCCGAGCCTGTTACAGAGTGCTGATCCCTGGAGTCTTCAGACGTCCCGCGGCAGAACACAAATGGTCACAGGCATTCCCCTCGCACGACATCGCATCCATCTGGGCCTACACATTCGAATGGTTTACACCACACATAGTCAGTAACTTTGAATTCAAATTGAAACACAGACTGATTTACACGTGCATACAGTTACACGCCATCAGCCCCACGGTGTACGGCAGAGACTGCCCAGTGTGCGGGGAATCCCCTGAGACTCTCATACATCTTTTCTGCGAATGTGGTGCCGCCCGCCGCTTCTGGGTCCGGGTCCAGGACCTCCTCGCCCGGAGGCTGGACTGGGGTCTCCCACCGCCGGCGGCCCTGGGAGGGGATGTTCGGGGCCGGAAGGGGGCGCCCTGGGGCCGACCACCGCCCCGGCGCCGCGGCCGACCGTCAGCTCGTCGCCGGAGCCCACCACAGCCCAGCTGTCGCTGCTCCAGCCGCTTCAGCTGACCATCGCCCGGACCATCGTGCGGCAGGTCAGGTGCTCCCCCATCACACTCCGGGACACCCACCGGACCAGCGCACCCCAGATCACCACCCCCCAGACCACCCACCGGACCACCGCACCCCAGATCACCACACCCCAGACCACCCATCGGACCACCGCACCCCAGATCACCCATCGGACCACCGCACCCCAGACCCACGTCCTCCGGAACATCGCCACCATCACCACCCGCCCGACCGTCCACCTGATCACCCATCCAGACCCAACCTCCCCCTTATCAGACTCATCATGTCCATAGCCCGGTACACCATCTTCTTCATCAGAAACCTCCACCTATATGATCAGCGCACCGCCCCCCACTGGACCCTGTTCACGAACCGCCTTACCACCCACCTCCAACATCTTCACATAGCCATCCCCCACCGTTTTAACAAGACCCTGCTCCCCCGCAACACCCTCATCACCGTCACCCCCCAAGGACATCTGGACTTTCACTTTTGATCACTCACCCCATCTCAGATTCTGAAAGACTAAAATGAAAATGTGCAAATATTGTTTATTCAATTTAATATTATTTCTCAAATTATGTCCCAGTCCGCCCCCCCCTCCCGCCTGGGAATACCAGGTGCTGTAAGCTTCTTTAACTTCATTTTTCTTGGAAGACTGTTTACTTAAAAGCAGCATTATTTTATTAAACTTATAGAAAAATAGTTAACGTGATTTTAAGACCAAATATTTTCATAGTAAATTACAGTTTGGAATAAGACCTGAAGAGGGCGCTGTCTTGCTACTTTTCAGCTTCTTCTTAACCCTTTAAGCAATGGATGAAAAAAATCTGAGAAAATCATTTGAAAGAGTGACAGAAAATCTATTGAATCGGCATTTCTCAAATCTTGTAGTATTTTATTAGTTTTATAATTAATTTATTTCCCTTGTACTGGAAGACAGTAGCCTATTCACATTGACTGTCCCTCTCACCTGTTCAGAAGCTCTCAGCATGTGTCCTCGTGTTTCTTTGTTGGGGAAAGTTGTGTCTTTTCTCTCTGTCTGCAGGGTTTGTTTTCTACACTCAGCGGTGGGGTAAGGGCTGTGTCAGCACTAGGTTGCATTTACTTATCTTAGTAAATGCAAACTTGCATTTATATTTATTTGATCTAGGTTGCATTTACTTATTTTAGTAAATGCAAACTTGCATTTACATTTATTTTATCTAGGTTGCATTTACTTATTTTACTAGCATTTTGGTAACTGTAGTTCAAATTGCCATGTGCATTTTATTGGCAGGTCACTAATAATACAAATAAAAATATAAATCATCACTTGAAACCATGCGTTTCCCTCTGTTCTACTGTAGATCTATTGGAGGACATAAAGAAGAGTTTTAAGTCGTTCCAGGCTGAGGAGCGTCGTGTGAGAAACGCCTCTAGTGCAGTGGCAGACTCGGCCGACACACGACAGGACACCAAGCGCAAACTGAGCACGTGCAGCGGCGAGGGTCTGCTGGGGCCCCTGGAGAAGAAGGTCAAAGCTCTGAGCCTCGTCAACTTTAACAAACAGGTGAAACAAACAGGTTTTACAACTTATCTGATGTTTTATAGAAACAGGCATTTAAAGGTGCACTGTGTAACTTTTGTAGTATAGAGACAGTCACCTTCTTGTGTACAGGGAGATGTTATTGCTGAATAATTCAATCTGTTTTGATATTTAACATGATATCCGCATCAAATAAAACTTGTATGATTAATATTAGTAAAATCCATTATTACCTGAGTTCGGCAAACTATTTTTACCCAGATTTGTAAAGTAAGTTACTTTAAATAATATTACTCAAACAAAAGAAAAAAAAAAGTATTTGGGACAGTTACTACTGAAGTAAGAGTAAGTTAAAGAGTAACTGTTGGGACGTAACATCTGATTTATAATGTGATGGTAAAGTAATTGGAAAGGTTAAAACATTAAATAATGCACAAATCTGGTATTTTCTAACAATAAACACTTGTATCTCTTGGAGAATTACTCACTAGGCCTAGTGTTTCATGACAGTTAACATCCCTAATTCTGAACACAAAAGCAAAGATAGAGCCCAGGACTCTGTCCCTCACACTGCCGTCTGTTTGTTGTTGCAGATCTGTGGTGGCCCTGGCCTGGACTGCTCTGGCTGTGGAGGAGCTTCGTGTCTGACCTGGTTCTTTGGCAGAAAATGTGGCGGTCCAGGTTGCGACGGCATCGTTTCCCTAACTCAGGAAACCATTGAAACGGCCAAAAAAACACAAGACGCAATCAACAATCTGCCTCTGAAAATACAAGAGGCCAAAGACGAGGTAGATTCACATTATAGCCGTTTCTTGGCTAAGGAAATCCTTGGTCGCCCCCTTTTAGTCAACTAAAAGCGGGCATGGCTCAGAATAATCAAAAACTGTTAAGTGTCACTATGATCTGACCTTGTGTCTGACTCAAACTGCACTCACAAGACTACAACGCACTGCCTACGCAGAAAAAGTATCACACTGGTAAACTGGACTCAAATGCAACACGAAGTGAACTGTCAAATGTCTCAAACTACAACAGAAAGTGTCCTTTAAGCAGGTAATTCAGAATATGCTAAATCAGGGACTAAACAACTGAGGAATAAAGTCTTATTTAATGTCAACGAAAGGCTCTTCCACACTGGGGATTCAAATGGGGAAACAGGCTGGACCAATAAACTCAGGAAACAGATATAAATGCAGGTACAGAATTGCAAACAACAGAGTATATCAGAGGAGCTTGAAAGTTGCTCTTGTCTAGTCAACAATCTAGCAAGAACTAACTGAAAAGAAGCAGTATATATAGGCTACCCTGAGCTGATTAGCACAATGAGAGGCAGCTGCTGGGAAACCAGGGAGGTAACAAAAGAAGGGCCGGAACAGGCTGAAAAATGGAGCCGGACTGTGGAAAACAAACAAGCAAACAGGTAGAACTATGACAGAACCCCCCTCTCAAGGGACGGCTCCTGACGTCCCAAAATCAGAATAATCAATCAATAATCATGGCTCAGAATAATCAAAAACTGTTAAGTGTCACTATGATCTGACCTTGTGTCTGACTCAAACTGCACTCACGAGACTACAACGCACTGCCTACGCAGAAAAAGATTGTATGTAAAAGGAAGGTTAAACTCATCATTCACTCCATTCAAGGGCCCATATTACACTATTTTCTGATCTATGTTCTAATGTTGTTTCCTCATCACAAACAGACCTGGAGTTGTGTTTAGTTTCATTCACACATGTTTAACACACAAACCCTGCATATTAGGCTGAGTTGTTCTCTCAAATAAAAAAACACTCCACTTGAAAACTACCACCACATGACATCACAAGGTGGAATGGAAGAAGAGTCAATTTTGCGTCACATAGAACCTTTCATCTTCAGCTAAATCATTCCATACATTCTCCTTTCTGCTGTTGTTCCACAGAAGCACTTCTATGAGCAAAATAAAATAATTAGTTGTTTTATCAAATTTTACATTAATTGACTAAAGGACTACAGCCCTACTTCACATTACTGCTGATCCACTGGAAAATCTCAAATCATCAAATTAGTCCAAATAGTTAGAAAACAATCTACCTTGATTTGAGACAATTTTGGCTGGATTTGATTGATTTAGAAATTTGAAAGTGTGAAAAATGAGTGAGAAAATGTTTGTTTTTATTTTATGTGATACAAGGCATTTTAAGCTTATTCCATTGTTTTGTTTTGTTTTTACAGTCAAAATATACTCAGATCAAATTGCTAACTTATGACATTTTTTAAAGTTTTTTTTAGGATTTCAGTCTACTAATAGATACTAAAACTCACTTTGTAAAGCACAGTCTGTACAGAAATAAATTCAAAGTGCTTTACAGAATAAAAAAGACATTAAAACCACAATACAAACAAATCAAAACATTACTCATTGTAAAATTGACAGTAAAAGACGGGTGCAGAATTCAAACTTTTCAGTCATATGCACAGCTGAACAGAACCGTTTGGAGCCTGGATTTAAACATTAGATTTAGTACCTATACTGCAAAATAAAATCACATTTATAGGCCAAAGTTGAGATTGCGTGATGGTTTTCAGATGGAAAGAGTGAATCAAACGGCTCAAGAGACTAAAGTCCAGTCCAGAGACCTGCAGGACCGGATCAGCTCCAGTAAAGAGTCTTACGAGAAAGACAAGAACCAAATCAAAGAACTCATCAAGAAGGTCAAGGACTACCTACTGGGTCAGTATCACGATATATTATTATGTAACTTTAGTGATGGAGAGTCCACCACCGTCAGGTAATGCAACCATGGCAAGTTACAGGTCATATCTGTGGAGAGGCTGCCCTGCTTTTGTAGCAACAACACCTGTAAAATCAGTTTCTGTCAGAATATTTGGTGGAAATTGGTGGAAATCAGTATGGACTTGATTAAGTTTTATGTAATTTTATGGAACACACACACACACACACATACACATATATATGCATAGCTGACCAGCTAGCCCTTGCGTTCCAAATAGGAAGTGATTATGGACGCGCTTCTGGTTCCATCGACTCGTTACCTTTAACAGCCTCGCTCGGTCGGAATTCCAAATATGGAACTTGGCTCCAAATTGGCCCCTACAACTGCTCCAGCCTCGATGAGCTTCATTTGACTGGAGCTGAACGCTATGGATGACGTCACATTCACTTTGTGCACATCTTTATACAGCCTATGAGTGGCACTGAGGCAGAACTATAACATATAGAAACAAATGTTTCTTTGCTTTGTATTGCCTCATTTTTGTCCACGGTGCTGTTGTTTTCATCCATCCATCCATCCATTTTCTTCCGCTTATCCGGGGCCGGGTCGCGGGGGCAGCAGTCTAAGCAGGGACTCCCAGACTTCCCTCACCCCGGACACGTCCTCCAGCTCCTCCGGTGGGACCCCAAGGCGTTCCCAGGCCAGCCGAGAGACATAGTCCCTCCAGCGTGTCCTGGGTCTTCCCCGAGGCCTCCTCCCGGTGGGACATGCCCAGAACACCTCCCTAGGGAGGCGTCCAGGAGGCATCCTGAGCAGATGCCCGAGCCACCTCAGCTGGTTCCTGTCAACGTGTAGGAGCAGCGATCTTGTCCTTTCGGTCATTACCCAGAGCTCATGACCATAGGTGAGGGTAGGAACGTAGATTGACCGGTAAATCCAGAGCTTCGCCTTCCGGCTCAGCTCCTTCTTTACCACAACGGACCGATACAGCGACCACATCACTGCAGACGCTGCACCGATCCGCCTGTCAATCTCCCACTCCATCCTTCCCTCACTCGTGAACAAGACCCCGAGATACTTGAACTCCTCCACTTGGGGCAGAGACTCACCACCCACCCGGAGAGAGCAAACCACCTTTTTCCGGTCGAGAACCATGGCCTCGGATTTGGAGGAGCTGATTCTCATCCCAGCCGCTTCACACTCGGCTGCAAACCGCCCCCAGTGCCTGCTGCAGATCCTGGCTCGAAGAAGCCATCAGGACAACATCATCTGCAAACAGCAGAGATGAAATCCTGTGGTTCCCAAACCAGGCCCCCTCCGGCCCCTGGCTGCGCCTAGAAATTCTGTCCATAAATATAATGAACAGAACCGGTGACAAAGGGCAGCCCTGGCGGAGTCCAACATGCACCGGGAACAGGTCTGACTTACTGCCGGCAATGCGAACACAGCTCCTGCTCCGGTCATACAGGGACCGGACAGCCCTTAGCAAAGAGCCCCGGACCCCATACTCCCAGAGCACCCCCCAAAGGACACCACGAGGGACACGGTCGAATGCCTTCTCCAGATCCACAAAACACATGTGGACTGGTTGGGCATACTCCCATGAGCCCTCGAGGACCCGATGGAGAGTATAGAGCTGGTCCAGTGTTCCACGACCAGGACGAAAACCACACTGCTCCTCCTGAATCCGAGGTTCGACTATCGGTCGGATTCTCCTCTCCAGTACCCTGGAATAGGCCTTACCGGGAAGGCTGAGGAGTGTGATTCCCCTGTAATTGGAACACACCCTCCGGTCCCCCTTCTTATACAGAGGGACCACCACCCCGGTCTGCCATTCCACAGGTACTGTCCCCGACCGCCACGCGATGTTGCAGAGACGTGTCAGCCAAGACAGCCCCACAACATCCAGAGACTTGAGGTACTCAGGACGGATCTCGTCCACCCCCGGAGCCTTGCCACCGAGGAGCTTGCCAACCACCTCAGTGACTTCAGCCAGGGTGATGGACAAGTCCGCCTCTGGGTCCCCAGTTTCTGCTTCCTCCTCGGAAGACGTGACAGTGGGATTGAGGAGATCCTCAAAGTATTCCTTCCACCGCCCGACAACATCCCCAGTCGAGGTCAGCAGTTCTCCACCCGCACTGTAAACAGTGTTGGTGAAGCACTGCTTCCCCCTCCTGAGGCGTCGGACGGTTTGCCAGAATCTCTTTGAGGCCGTCCGATAGTCCTCCTCCATGGCCTCCCCGAACTCCTCCCAACCCCGAGTTTTTGCCTCTGTGACTGCCCGAGCCGCGGCACGCTTGGCCCGCCGGTACTCATCAGCTGCCTCAGGAGTCCCACGAGCCAACAAGGCTCGATAGGACTCCTTCTTCAGCTTGACGGCATACCTTACTTCCGGTGTCCACCACTGGGTTCGGGGATTGCCGCCGCGACAAGCACCACAGACCTTACAACCACAGCTACGAGCAGCCGCATCGACAATAGAGGTGGAGAACATGGCCCACTTGGAGTCCATGTCTCAACCTCCCCCGGGATCAGGGAGAAGCTCTCCCGGAGGTGGGAGTTGAAGATCCCCCTGACAGAGGGCTCCGCCAGATGTTCCCAGCAGACCCTCACAATGCGCTTGGGCCTGCCAGGTCTGTCCGGCTTCCTCCTCCGCCAGCAGATCCAACTCACCACCAGGTGGTGATCAGTTGACAGCTCAGCCCCTCTCTTCACCCGAGTGTCCAAGACACGCGGTCGGAGGTCAGATGACACGACAACAAAGTCGATCATCGACCTCCGACCTAGAGTGTCCTGGTGCCACGTGCACCGATGGACACCCTTGTGCTCGAACATGGTGTTTGTTATGGACAAGCTGTGACTAGCACAGAAGTCCAATAACAAAACACCGCTCGGGTTCAGATCGGGGAGGCCGTTCCTCCCAATCACGCCCCTCCAAGTGTCACTGTCGTTACCCACATGGGCGTTGAAGTCCCCCAGGAGAACACCGGAGTCCCCGGTTGGTGCACTGTCTAGTACCCCTCCCAGGGACTCCAAGAAGGCCGGGTACTCTGCACTGCTGTTTGGCCCGTAGGCCGACACAACAGTGAGAGACCTGTCCCCGACCCGAAGGCGCGACCCTCTCGTTTCACCGGGTGTAACCCCAACACGCAGTGGCTGAGCTGTGGGGCAATGAGCAAGCCCACACCAGCTCGCCGCCGCTCCCCGCGGGCAACGCCAGAGAAATGGAGAGTCCAACCCCTCTCAAGAAGTGGGTTCCAGAGCCCAAGCTGTGCGTGGAGGTGAGGCCGACTATATCTAGCCGCGTAACGCTCAACCTCCCGCACAAGCTCAGGCTCCTTCCCCCCCCAGCGAGGGTGACATTATCCACGTCCCCAGAGCTAGTCTCCAGTCCGGAGATCGGTCGTCGAGGTCTCCGCCTTCGACTGCCGCCCCGGATCTCTCTGCACCCGACCCCCGCATGGCTCCTCCGCAGGTGGTGGGTCCACGGTGAGGACGGCCCCACGTCGTTCCTTCGGGCTGGGCCCGACCGGGCCCCGTGGGGAAAGGCCTCGGCCACCAGGCGCGTCGCTGCCGAGCACCCACCCCAGGCCTGGCTCCAGGGTGGGGCCCCGGTAAAGCCAGTCCGGGCGACGTAACTGGCCTTGTTCTTTTTCTTTCCATGGGGGGCTGTTGTTTTCACCCCACAATAATGATTTCCTCAACACACAGGCACAGGAACATGTTATTTAAGGAGAGAAAGGTTCAGTTCAACTGTGTCTGATCCCAAAGTCTGTATAAGTGATAAATGTGCGTGTACTCTGCAGTGCCCCTGTTGTTTAAGCATTTTTGCCTAAACCTGGCACATGATTTTTTTTCTTTTTTTTTTGTATGGTTATTGTCTTGTTTGCATTGTCCCTGACCAAATAAATAAATTCAAATTCAGAATACAGAATTCAATACGAACGTTCATGGTCCCATTTAATTATTTGATTTTCAACAAAAAGGTGAGAGCGATGAACTGAGTGTTGGTCCCCCAACCCGAAGGTGGGAGGATCGAGTCCCGCTCGGACCAAGTTCTGTCGTTGTGTCCTTAGGCAAGACACTTCACCCACATTGCCTAGTATGAAAGTGGTGTGTGTGCGAATGATAGGTGGTAGTCGGAGGGGCTGATGGCGCAGATTGGCAGCCTCGCTTCCGTCAGTCTGCCCCAGGGCAGCTGTGGCTACAATAGTAGCTTACCATCACCAAGTGTGGAAATGAATGAATAATGACTATAGTGTAGTGCTTTGAGAGGCTTTGACAAGCCTGTAAAGCGCATTACAAGTGTAAGCCATTATTATTATTATTATTATTAACTGAAAAACTGTGAGAGAGACTTGTTTAACAGCAAAAATCATCACCTTTTGTAGTTCCAACTAAATCAGCTCTGTCTGATCAGACTGTGTTAAAACAAAGCTCCGGGGACTGGAAACTGCATTCAGATTCAGAATAGAAGGTTTTGTACCTCCCCCTTTATGCACAGTGCCCTCATACATTTGGATGAATTACTCACATTTTGTTCAGGCCCAGCATTACAACAGTTGTTCACCCGTCTCTCTTGTCTCTAGATGATCTGCTTCCCGCTGAAGACATAGAGAAAATGGCTCGTGCCGTTCTGAGCATAAACCTGCCCAAGACTCCAGACCAGATCCGAGCCATGACCCAGGAGCTGACGGATCTCATCAACAACGCCACAAACTCAGACAAAGACCTGAAGGAGCTGGAGGAGCAGGCCAAAACTGCACAGGAGCTGAAGGAAAAGGCTCTGGAAGTCAAGTTAGTGCACTCATGGAAACTTAATATTACAGCCTCATTTGGGAATTATACATTATTTCATTAACGGTGCAGTATGTAATCTTTCCTGGAATTTTTTTTTTTTCCCCAGAAATCTTCCACAAATTGTATTAAACTGATAGATCTTACTTTTTCCAATTACAGGTGGTTTTGTTCTTTGAAAAACATGAATTCTTACTGAAGGGTGTCGCCTCTCCTCAGTTCTGACTATAGTAATTTGGCCTGCTTGTCTCCATGGAGATAGATAAAATTAATGCAATGCTGTGAAACATATTAGCCAAAGAAATGCTTAATGTTGCACCTGGTAAATGAAATATTATTGTATTGTATTGTATTGTTTGTATTGTATATTGGTATTTCTTCGCCTTGCCTTAGGTTTTTAAATATTGAGAAAAGATATAAGAAAAATAATCAGTTGTAACAGCAAAAAAAATATATTGAATACAGTACATATTTTTAATGTTTATTTAATTTTTATTTTTCAGGAATCGGACCAAAGACATAAATGTGTCTGACATCACAAAGGACCTTTACGATGCAGAGAAAGCTCAGGACAAAGCCAACGATGATTTGGACTCTGCCAGCCAAGACCGGGACATGATCCGGGACTTGCTGTCAGAGGTGAACCACCAAAATATGAAATTACTGCAATACCCAAATTATTCATGTTAGAGCCAAATTGTGGTTGTTTTTGGCCTTGATTTCTGGTGGTTTTCTCTGGGTTTGTCGCTAGAGGAGGGTAAGGGAGCACTGTAACTGATGTCTGGGAGTGGTTGGTCCCAAACACGGGTTGTAACAGGTGATGCTACCAGAAGGAAACATTTGATCATTAGTTAGACATTTTAGCTTTGATTATTAATGAAGTATTTTAACTCGTACAAATGACTGGAAACGTCTTCATTGATTTTATCTCCACAAACCAACAACGCATTAGACTAGAACTTCCTCGTGGGCAGTGCCCATGTTAGCACCTCAGAGCAGGACACTGTAATAAACCTTATCGGTTGATCCTTTGTCTGAAGCTCTGTTACTGTGTTGCATGGCGGGATGTTCAGTAGTTACCATGGTGACACAGTGCACAGATTAGCAAACGCTGCCGACAATTTTTTAAGATAATCTGAAAACTCAAAATACAAAATGGATTTCAAAAAACATTTTCAGGAGCCTGTGATCAAAACGTCAAGAGTGAACATGTTTCAATATTGTAATCCTAATAAAGTAATTTGACCAATGTTTTATGCTATGTTTATGACAGGAAACATTTGTTAACAGTGTAAACTTTTAACATAAAAACATGCTTCCAAGTGTCTCTAAAACCTGAGCATATACATGACATGACTGGATATTGTGGCAATGTGGCGTGAGTTTATAGCAGCTGTTTTACCAGCACTGAATAAAACATGGAGAAGTTGAGGAACTTTCAAAGCACCTGTCACGTTGGGAGAGCAGAACGTTTGGCAGTCCTGGCATGATACGGCAACACCACTATCAGAGAAGAATAATGCTGCTTAAGACCAATGAATGCCACAACGAAGGGTGAGAACAAAGCTGCAGAGATTCTGAAACATTTTGATGAGTGGGGAATTGACATCAGTACAATATTTGCATTGACAACAGATGGCATGAGGGAACGCAGAGGGAGCTGTCAGGTTAATTAAGGAGAAAGTTGACCATTTTGCAACTCCACTGCATAATACACCAAGAAAATCTGTGTGCAAAGATGTCAAACTCGGATCTTAATGGTGTTATGGCTATTGTGGCAAAGGTCGTGAACTTTATAGTGAAGTGGTCAGCGCTGACCCATTGTGAAGAGATTGCTCTGAAAACAGAAGGTACAGGCCCGTGTTTTCTTTCTTTACTAAACCCGACTGCCCTAATGTTGTGATTTTGATTTCTCACTATTTGGATGGACACAGTGGACTTTGAAATGCAGCTGATAGTGAGGTGCGTAAACCACTTGAAAGCACAGATGTGTGTCTGTGCATCGTCCCTCCTCTGTATTTGGCTCCACAATCATGAAAAAAACTCTCCCATTCACGGCCATCTAACGATAGAGCACTATGAGGCATGTGTCTGCAAAATGTTTTTAGGTCAGATTTATACCCGATACTTGACTGGCGGCACACTCAGAGGCTTAAACTTTTTCAGTTCGTATTTCATGGTAAAAGTTTGCCGACCCCTGATATAATCTTTTCAGAGCAAGATGGAGGAGGTGGAGGCGAAGTTGATGGACCCAAAACTGGAGGATTTAAAAGACGAGATCGAAGTTGTGAAGAATAAAACTGAACAGAACCGAGAACAGGCTGAAGAGGCAAACAAGGAGGCGGAGTCTGCTCTCAACAATGCACTCGACGCTATACCGGTAAAAGAAATTCACTGTCATCTAGCCTGTTATCAGAACCTGCAGTTAGGAATTAATTTATGTACTATACAGTTATTTAATCCCCATACTGCCTGGAGTTTGCATGTTCTTCCTTCACCGTGTTGTTCCATGGTGGCAATTTTCCTGTTTATTTCCTCTCAGGGTCTGAAAGATGTCCTAGATAAATTTGACCTGTTGAAAAATAAAAAATCAAACCAAACGCAGGACAGTGAAGCAACCAAACGACTGGAGGAGCTGAAGAAAGAGGCGGAGGCACTAAAGAAGGAGGTGGAGGACAAACTGCAGCAGATAGAAGGTACTGACTCTAAGCCTGGCACATATAGTTTAGGTCTGTGATAAAAGGGAACGTTTATTACAATTGTTGCTACATTTCTCAGATGTTACAAGGAACTAAATGACATAAGTTGGACAAAATTGGATCTTTCCTGTGACTTTACCTTGCAAGTCAATGCCATATTGTGGAATTTTAAGTAATAACATCAAGAGGACCCATAGGTCTGAAGATGTATAATCCTGCAAAACTGAAGTAATTATGAACTGAACTAAAGCATTGGTATAAAGTTGATTCTTCAAACTGGTTTGTTACTGTGTTTCAGATTTGAAGAAGTGGATCGAGGAGCTGAACAAAAGTGGGCAGGACAAAGCAGCAGAAGTGGTTGAGCTTTTGAAACAGGCAGATTCTCTCAGAGAGGACATCAGCCGCAAAGCCGAGGGCTACGTCAAGTGCACATGAAACTTTTAAACATCTATGTTCAGTCTGCAGTTTTGCACAGGAAGTCTGTGATCCCATAAAATTTATATTGTGGTTTAGAATGAACAAGCATGATGTCTTCAATAGACACGTGCAGTAACACTAAAGTGTCACTAGAGGGCAGTACAGGAAATAAAGTCACAGAACCAAGGCCTCACTTTACTTTTTATTTTACTTTTTTACAAACTCAGTATTTGTACTCAAGTAATTTACAAATGTGCGTTTGACATTTTTAGAAGATACTCTGCATATATTTACTTTTGTGTATTTTTATAGAATATTTTAAAGATTCTAAAGTAATTGTTTCTTCCTCATTTATTTTAACAAATGAGGGAGAAACAAATCAAAATGAGTCAAGATCATAAACTGGAGCTACATAATGTTGGTGCTAACATAACTCATTATTATTAGATATACCTAAAATTCCTGTTTGCTTTTTTTTAGTTTATGATATTTTTTCAGCATTTTGCAAAGTGTAATTGTGCTTCTGTTGATGTAATTTGTTCATTAGAGCAAACCAGAGAAAATTTCAAGACTAGACCAGGACCAAACAAGGTCTAAACTTGAACAACAAATGTTTCTTTTGTTTGCCTAAAATGGAATAATCCTAAATAAATGTAGACCAAATGAAGATAAAACGACAAGCACAAAATCAGGACTAAAACCACATGTCGCAGCCACTTTCCCTCCAGTTCAACATGAGACAGACCTGGAATGAAAACTACAAGAGGACTAAGATGTGTTTATCTTTATTTATACAGGGAGAGCTTACTGAGAGCACCCAGGCTCTCCTTTTCATGGACGCCTTGTTCCAAAAACACAGAAAAATACAAACAAATATGTACATGAGCCCATTTAAAACATTAAAAACAGGAGCAGATGTGAGTATAAATGTTTGTCACCACATTATTAAAGTGTATTTGTAATATAAGTGTATTACGTTTCAGTATCAATGATGAAAAAGCAGGTGACATATTCAGGAAGTTTATCAGCGTAGTCCCTTATAAATACATTTTATACTGTGTTGATCTCTTCTCTTCATAGAGTGTAGAGTGTTATGGAACGAAGGGCTAAGTGAAAGAGTGAATCTAAAGGTTTCAAAGTAGAGCTCTGCATGTATATTATGTCTCCATAACCCAGTACATAAAGAAAGGTTGCTTGAACAATTAGTAAAGTGGGACAAAACCCTGTACTGGAATGTGCGAAATATACAATAATACACCAATACAGCTCTTTCCAACCTGTATCTAACACTGTCCTTAAGTGGGGGTCCTGTATCTCTTCCCGGCCCCCTCCCCTCTTTGACTCACTCCTCTTCCTTTGTAGCTCCAGGTGAGGGGCTGCAGTGGCTGAGTTACCCTGGGGGAGGTGTGTGTCAGTGGGCAGAGGAATGCCTTTGTCTGGGGTAAGCCTTAAGGCCAAGGTGGAGGGGTCTGGTCTTCAATTCAGGTTCCAACAAAGTGTTAATGTGGGGTTGATGTAGTTTAGACCTGGTTTAGTGCTGATTTTAGATCACTTTGAGATAGTCCTAGTTCAGCCTAAGTTTATCTGAGGGCGGTTTCAAATTTGCAGTGGGATTAATCGAATTATTTTGGCTCTAGTCTTAATTTAAAGGGGGACATATTGTGTAAAAGTTGTGTAAGAGCTTTTAACCATGTTCAAACAGTGTTCACTCATCACTAAACTGAGTTGTGTTTGTATGTTTGAGTAATCCTTTATTGTCCTTCACATGTGGTGTTAGATGATCTGTAGACCAGTGGTGGAATATAACAAAGTAAAAGTAGTAAAGTACTATGCTTAAGTACAAATTTCAGGTATCTTTATTTTACATATGTCAATTTTATACTGGATCCTTTTCTCCATTACATTTGAGAGGAGTATCTGTACTTTCTACTCCACTACACTTTTGAGCTGGACAGAAAAGTAAAAGTATTTTTCATTATTGTCTCAGACCTGCTGAAAAGTCTGAGGATTTATTTTTAACATGTTCATAGTTTGAGCAAACAAAAATATAATCAAAACGGGTATAAATAATATAATACAGCAATAATACAAATCTTAGCCTTATAAGACCTCAAAATGTTTGTAAAATACTTTCACTTTTTACTCTTATTTTTTTTTTTTTTACATTTTTAAACAAGTACTTTAGTTCTTTTAAGTAGATTTTTTCATCTGATATTTTTACGTGCTCCAGTATCTGTAATTTTACTTAAGTAACAAAACTGAGTGCTTCTTCCCCCACCTCTGTAGACTGTACCTTCATGGAGGAGGGGGACTTGTCTTTAATTCAAGTTTCTTTGTAAATATTGAGTGTTTTCTGTCCTGGACCCTCATTCCAGAGGAGTGTATAGGATGTTGTGTCTGTGCCTGTCCTTTTCTCTTTTATGTTTCATGTCTCTTATGATGTTTGCTGTGTGCTCCTCTGCTCTCCCTCATGTGTGTCTTTGCAGAGGGTCGGCACTATGCCAAAAGAAAGAGTTATATGTTTCACCTTGTATTGATCTTTCACAATTTGCATTACTTTTTTTTTTCTTTTAAAAAACAAATGAATGTTTTAATAGTGTGGTTAATGACAGACTTAGACTAAATAAACCTCAGAATTCCCATTAGACTTTTCGATCTCAGCAGCTCCAAGTTGATAACTGAAGATTTGAAATTGATTTATCACAATGCAGCTATGACCATGCAGCCATATATGTGCTGGAACATTCCTCATTATGGCATGAAACCATAAACCTGATGTTAAACTTCTGAATTTACCTTAAAAGACCTTTAGTTATTCATTGATCACTGCCTGAAACACAGTTAATGAGAAACTGATAGAGATTTTGGACAAGGGAGTAAAGAGTTTGCAGTTTGACATGAAGAGAAAGAAAGATGAGTGAAGTCAGGTGGAGGGGCACAGAGGAATTTCAAAATAAAAGCTCAGTATACATAGAGCTGCAAAAACAGGGATGTGCCAACACTTCTCCTAGGGATCACTAACAGGATTAAAACAAACCATTTCACCTTCATCTTTTACTATTTCTCCATCAAAAACAGTTCAAATTTCTAAGCTAACCCCAATTACCCACTTTGTGCACACCAGATACTACCAAGTAAACCTAACTGCACCAAGTTATTGGTGTATAAATTTATGCATTTAAAAATGCAATGGAATTAGTAGGTAAGATAAAAAGTATTCTTATAATAACAGTACTGACTAAGATGTTCTACAGTATGGCATTAAACAAAATATATGACATGTACAGTATTCAATTACAGCTGTTTTTATTGTCTAGTGGAGATATATAATTTTAATGCCATACTCTGGATATTTCTAGGCAAAGCAGGAATATCTCCATGGAGACAGATGATAGAAGTTGCACAGTAGACTTTTCATTCTATGATCAAATAGAAAAAATTAGGGCTACAATAATTATTTCAGAGATGATGCTTTTATTGTGAAGGGCCGCCTTTTGTTTTGAAGGGGCGGGGTCTGGCTGGTCCCGGGGCTTTTCTTTAGGGGTCTTCACAGGTTTGTGTGGCGGGGGCTCAGAGCTGTTCAGGCGGACACTGGAGCAGGCTCGGACCCGGGAACAGGAGCCCATCTGCGGATTAGTTTAAAGCGGTTTCCCCCAAAAGCAGAGGAAACATGGAGCATCTGAGACTCACCCTGCTGCTCGGTGAGTGCATTTTACAGCAATTCATCACGTCAATGAACTTTAACAAACTATTTAAGATGCAAAGACTGCACATGCATGAAGTGAAAGGATGGAAAGTGAAAAAAAAAAATCAAATTTGTTTATTGTGAAATCCGCTAAACAAAACCACACAAATGACTTAAATCAAGATTATGATGAAAATTTGAGGTGTAGTTTTTCAGAATTTGCACAAAAATATATAGGCTTGTAATATTATAAAAATGCATGTGAACCTTTCCTAGTAGTAGATACACAAATGCAAAGTTCAATGAGTTAAGACTAAAATGGCATCAACATTGTCCATGAAGTTTGACAATTGGCTAAAAACTTACCAATTATTTTAGTGCAAGGAGCCCTATTTTCTACATTGTGAAAATCCACCTTATATCACAAATAATACAAGGCAGAACAAGCCATGGAACAATGTGAGTTCTGCAGTTAGTCCAGGAGGAAACTGGACTTGCACCAGTTCTTATCTCTTTGTAGTGTGAAAAATTCCCACTGAACAAAACAGCTACTTCCACACTTTGGGAAAAAGGAGATAAAAGTGAACATTGTGAAAATATTTGTGGAGTGAGTATTTTTGGTGATTTGAGTGAAAATTTTGGGATAACAATTCAATGCACAATATTTTTCAAATCAAAATTTGTCCTGGTGAATTGTTTTTAGAAAGTGTGGAAGGTGGTTGAAAGGTCCTATATTACACAAAACAGACCTAGAGTTGTGTTTTGTTTCAGTCACACATGTTTGAGTATCTCTTTATTAGTCTGTCTACATCTCCAAAACTCAAAAAAGTGGTGGTTTTCAAGTTAACTCAGAGATTAGAAATTCCAAGGCTGAAATTATCCAAATGATTCTAGTGAAGGTTCATGGAGTTTAAAAACACTGTGGAGCACTTCTTGTATTACCACATGACATCACAAGGTGGAACAGAGTGTTTTTTGTTTGAGAGAAGAATTCACCCTAAATATGCAGGGTTTGTGTGTTACACATGTGTGAATGAATGAGGAAACAACATTATAAAAATGTACTAAGATGAGAATAAGGCAGTGCATCAGTACAGCGCTAAAACCTGCCTTTCAAAAACATATTGTAAAATGAATGGAACTTTTAGAAGATTACGCTCCAAGATTGGGCTCTTTTTCTACCATCGTATATACTATGGCTGAAAGGTTAATCGCAACCAAATTGGAATTTGAATAGATGCAATTATCAAAACGCAAAGGCTGCAATTTTTGAAGTAGCATAATTTCCTCCACAAATAAAATCACTGTCTTACTCTGCATAAAAACTGCTGACCCTGTAATTTACATCTGTACTAACATGTTCTGAAATGTGATCCTTGTATTAGTTTGTCTTGTCATATTTGAGTCTTTTAGTCAAATCTACACAAGTTTAAGATGGAAACTCTGAACAGAATCTTTTTATTAAAATATAAATCACAAATCTAATCACAATTGCATAGATATTTTTCCCATATCATTCAACTCGGCTATGTACTTTTATCTCCAAACCTTTTTTAGCGTCTACAAAATGGATCAAAAGTACCGAATTTCAAAGTACTTGTGTCGTCCAGAAGTGAAATCTGATCTGGAGTCAGCTCTCAGAACATGAACGCTCAGGGTTTAATTAAATCAGGCCAGTCTCTGCAGGATTTCAACACCTCAACATTAAAACCTCTGTATACACGACCATGGGGGGTCTCAACATGGGGGTAGGGTCCAGAAGTGTGATGTTATCCATTAATCTCCTTTTTGGTCTCCTGTTTCCTGGCAACTCTGACCTCTGCATCCTTCTACTTATACTTGTCCCTCCTCTGTACATGTCCAAACCATGTCTCAATCTGAAATATTACGTGTATGTATGCTAGTACAAGTAGATTTTTTTACTTCCGAGATTATCCATTGTAATTTTGTAATGTGTGTAGTGACATATTTTACTTTGCGGTTTGGAACCAGACCACAGAACACATCAGACTGCTGCTAATTTGTAACATGTGCCTCTCAAACATCTCCTTTCAAATGTCCTTGTAACATTTAGTACAGTGGCTCTCAATCTTTTCACATCAACTACCACCAACGAAAAGATTTGGCTTACTGAACACCACAAGATTTAAATCATGTACAAGGCCGGGCTGTCCCAGGTCTAATCTAGGGCTAAACCAGGTCTAAAAGTGGATTTTGAAGAGCTCAGTCCTTGTTATCTTAGCCTGTGTGCTCAGAGGTATAATACTCCCTACAACGGAAGCATAGACAGACTAGACTGGGCTGTACTAGACTAGAATGAACAGCACTATCACAATATCTTGAGGGTTCATGTCTCCCGGTGCTGGGTCCTGTACTGATGGTAAATAAACTTCTCTTGCGTCATGGCTCTTCTCTTCAACTCTCGGGCTACTACAGTTTTCTACAAGACTGGACTACATCATTTCCACTGCAGCTGTAAACATGAAATTATCCAAAGTAGGATATAAAAGGGATAAACTGAACTCTAAACCAGGCAAACTCAGACTGGAAACAAGTCAAAGTACCACCTGAAGGAGCTTGCAGACCACAGTTTGAGAAACGCTGATTTAGGACAAATGGTATAACTTTTTTGGCTCAGATTGACAAACTTTAGAGCGTCACTTGTTGTTTCTGCAGAAATCTGCCCTGTCTCTCAGTCTTTTTGGCTTATTATTATACATGATAAAAGTGGATGTTTTTGCTTTTCCTTATTTGGTTATTTCCTGCAACCTTTCAAATTGTCTTTTTTATTGTCTGTGATTATGACAATTATCAATTACTATTATCATTATCAACTTATTGCTCAGTATATTTTGGGCCTCAGTATGTATTGTGAGATTTTGGGTATTTTAATTTGTTTTTGGTCCCTTTTATGTCTTATTATTGGTACATTCTGCTGTTTATTTGTTACAGCTCATGTCTTTTAATGAAACCGTCTATTTAAAATGCTTTATTAGGATTATCTTGCATTAGTTAAGTCTTAATTAGTGGCATAAGTAGTTTCAATATTATCGTTTATTGCAGTATTTCTCTATAGCAGTATATCTTGAGTCAAAATGTGTTATCGCTGCAGTTCTACTTGCAGCTCAATTGGCGACTACACAGTATTTCATTTTGATTCATTAAGCATGTTGTGATGATTTCAGGTTATCTTCTTTCTGAACCTTTTGAAAGTGTTTAAGCCTGTCCAAACCTCTCCTCTCCTTGACCCTGGTTGACCCCTGTGTGACGCCTGTTTGACCCCTGCACCTTTCTTCAGCCCTGCAGGTGTTCGTGAGGGCGCAGTTGGATTCGGGACAGTCCCAAATCGAGATCCTGGCCCCGGAGCTGAGTGATGTGTGCACAGAGGGGAGCTGTTACCCAGCAACAGGGGACCTTCTGATCGGCCGCGCCCACCAGCTCTCCTCCAGCTCCACCTGCGGACTGCACCGACCCGAACCGTTCTGCATTGTCAGCCATCTGCAGGTGAGGCACAAGGAATCATGGGAGAAATGAACTGGAAAAGGAGATATATTTTGAACTTTTATTAGCTTTTAAATTGTGCTCCCTCATCATTAGTTTACTCAGAGTTGTATTTCAATTGATTCATGCATGTTTGAGTAATCCTGTATTGTCCATTTGACGCTTGGGTGCTCAAAAAATTTCAGTTTTCACTTACCCCCTATCTCCACCCACATACCTGCACTTAATTAAGACTATTTGAAAAACATCGGGTTAAAAAAAGATCCGTAGTCATACTTTAAAAACAAACTTGTGCATTGTGTATTCTTTAGCAATAAAACACCTGTAAATGCAAGATAGAAAACTTTAATGCAACGCTGTGGGACCTTCCAAATAAGCAATATCATCTCCATTGAGACAACCAGACTCCCACCAGAAAAATTATGTAGTGCATCTTTTATTTAGAAAAAAAAAACAGATTTTAATTGCTTTTTAGGTTGATTTTCATTCAAATACAAGTTACTGCATATTATTATTTCATGGGTTTCAGAGTAATGAAAATCTAGCACTGTTGCAATAGAGATAAACCATTCAATATATATTTTCTGAATAATCAAAAGTCCATAAATGTAGGCCTCTAAGTGCGATGTATAGCTGAAGTAAATATAGACAATGAACGATAATAATGATAATGATAACTAAACCATGAAGCAGAATTATCCCCAAAAAAGTATTCTAAAAAGTATGATATGAACTCCAATAAAGAAATAACAGAATGCAACACTTAAGTAGTCAGTTTGTGTCTATACTGAGTCATAGAAGTTGATAACTCAAACCTCAACAGCTTAAATCTCATAGCAGTACCTAAATATAACCAAAAATTTCTCGATAGTACAAAGAAAAAGTACCCACATCCATACCCATATCATACTGCACAGATGATTTAACAAACGTGTGTCTGTGTCGGTAGTTTTCATATTTGAGAACTTGATGATGTCGTACTCCCAGATGAGGGACAAGAGCCAGTTTTTCCTGTTGATTACAATGTACTTTGCCATGAAATATCCTAAATATGAATTCACAAATGTTGAACCTGATCTTTTCTGTCAGCGACTAAACCCAAGAACTCTCTGTTATAACAAAAGTCTGCATTTTAACAATAAACATTATAGCTGGCCCTGTGACGTCTGAAACCCAGCAATATGGCCATTTCAAAGGTACCAGATTTCCTCATTTTTCCCCTACAACAGTTCCCTGATTACCGAGGCTGATCTAATGTCTTCGCTCCACATCTGTTCCGCATCATTTACAGTTGTTTACAGTTGTTTACTGTGAAATTCGCTGAATCATGACGCTCATCGGAGCCCAGCTGTTTTGTTTTATTTGGACGAGACACATCACACAAACGTACCAATAAACATGTCTCTCCACTGCACCTCGGGCCTGGGAACATGGGGAGATCTGATTGGCCGAGAGGTGCATTTGAAGTGTGGGAGACAAGGGGAGGGGGGGTGTAGATGGAGTCTGGGACATTTCCTGTGAAGCTTCTACCCCCTAAAAGGAAACAAACACAGGGTTTAAGGCTCAGATGTTTGTCCTTTATGGAGATGTGAGCAGCAGGATCACACATGCAAGTCAAAACACAGAAGAAATATCAAAGATTAAAGTTCTGGTTTGCATTTCAGAATCAAACTAGGAAGTCGCTTTGGCGTTATTGTCTAGCATAAAACAAATAATAATCATATAAACCGTGAGCAAATAAAAATAATGGCATGTATTAAGATAAGGTTTGATCTACAAACACAAAATGTACAGTGTTATGTAATTTCATAACATTATAACCTTCCTATGGTTTAAAATTGAACTGTCTCCACGTTTGAACTGTAACTTGGCCTGTTGTCGTCACCACCTTGTTTACATGGACATGGATGTATTACATAAACCATTACTTCTCCATGGAGATGAGCACTAGCTCCAATATCTCTGTGATATCGTCATATTGTGATTCAGTGCTTATCTGTTGAATGATGCTCCATTCTGAAACATGACCTTTTCCCCACCCACTTCTCTTGTTGGTCAGCCATTGTTATGCCTGAAGTCAGTGACGGGTGGATTTAACCAATCGCAGTGAAGTTTGAACTCTCAGAAATTGAAAGTCATGATCTATGCTTCACATGAGCAAACCAGACACGATATGGTTTTAGTTCAGACAGTCCACTCTCCAAAATTCACTCAATTAAAATATTTTATAACCACAAAATTTATTCTAAGTGGTGTAGTAGAGTGAAAATATGCAGTTACATTAAACATGGGCTGAATGTTTACAACAATTAACTAGCCATAACTAATGATGTACTTTATTTGAAATGTTCTTGCTGCCAGCTGTGTTTAGTCACACCACAAGTTTAAAAGTATGCAGTTTCCTTGTAAATGTCTAATATTTTAGTTCTTGGAAACCTCATTTGGTTTGTCTACACCACTTCTGACCCTCTCCTCTGCGTCCTCTTCCCTCGCTCCTTTTACAACCTCCATAAATCTGTTTTTAATTACATCTGGTGTTTGTAATTAACCCCATCAATGTCAAAGCAAATGGTGCTACGTTCAAGGACTCATTCAAAAGCCTGAATCTCCAAAGACGCCAGAACCAAGTCGAAACAAAACAGAATCAGAACAGGTTTTATTGCCATTGTCAGTGAACAAAATGAATAATCTAGGAACATGCTTTGGTTTTATGGTGCAACATAAAACAAAGAATATGAATATAAACTGTGATAAAATAAAAATAAGGGCATGCATTAAAATAAGGCGTAAAATAGACTTGGAGTTGTGTTTTGTTTCATTCACACTTGTTTGAGTAACACTTTACTCTTTGTCGGTCTACATCTTCAAACTGAAAGTGCTCTGTTCCACCTTGTGATGTCATGTGGTGGTAGTTTTCAAGTGGAGTGTTTTTTTATTTGAGAGAACAACTCAGCCTAATATGCAGGGTTTGTGTGTTAAACATGTGTGAATGAAACAAAACACAACTCCAGGTCTGTTTGTGATGAGGAAACGACATTATAACATAGATCAGAAAGTAGCATAATATGGGCCCTTTAAAGTGACAGTAACTGGTGTTAGAATGACAAATTGCATTAAAATGTTAACTACAGTTTCAACTTCTCTTTTTTAAATGGATCAGAGGATTAACCAGAATTGACCAGAAATAAAATGTTTGATCTTGGTGGCAATGAAACTAACTGGGCACTGTATTGTGTTACTATTTAAAAACTTAATTATTTTATTAGTTTTACCATATGGGTATGAAACCTTTTTTTTTTTTTCCTTTTTTGCCATTGATTCTTTGATTTCATATCAATAGACTAACACTAATACAATAACAAAGAGCAAAAACTGGTACATATGTAATACAATTCAAATTGCATAATGATCTAGCAAAAATGTCAAAACACTTCAAATAAAGCACAAATATATAGATTTGTATATGTACAAACAGACAAAAAAATATACTTTATATTTAAAAAAAAATCCTCAAAATATTTGATATAACAGGATGCTAACTCCCATGAATATACAATTTGTCCAGTCCATTTAAAATAACTCTTAACATAAACTTTACAGAATTTTACTTACATTTGGAAATCAAATCTGATATGGCATATTTTTTATTGCCTCATAAAACCCATAACAGTGTGACCTTTTATAAAGCGCTCAGAAAAGTCCCCTCCTCATTATTAGCTTGTCCCTGTGATGGCCCTAAAGTCTCTTATCTTCACACAGGAATCTGAGGAATCCACTGCCCCTGGTACCTCCACCCGCTCACTCCATCCCCCCACTCTCCCCTGTCCCCTCCATTAGCGTTATCTCTGTGTCTTTACCATCATCGCCTGTTTGTTTAGTGTTACTTAAAGGTGTTGCACAGTATGACATTATGCTTTTTATTCAATTCCATATATTTTTACTGCTGCAAAATATCTTTACGACATGGATTCTCGCTCTGAGTGGGCTCGTACCTCCACAGATCTGACCTGGCTGTAGCTTGGCCTTGTGGCGTCAGCTGCTCGTGTCCATGCAGATCTTGTTTTTTTTGTTTTTTTTATTGCAACATTCACTGCTACTGTAGTTCCTGCCAATACTACTACCATCACTAGATTTGAATGAAAAGTAGCCAGTCTTATTTATCTCTCTCTTTTTTTCTTTTTCTTTTTTTAGGAGGAGAAGAAATGTTTTGTGTGCGACTCCTCAGACCCCTACAATGAACTGGACAATCAGTTGAATAATCATCGGATCGAAAACGTGGTCACAACCTTCGCCGTGAACAGACTCAAGACCTGGTGGCAGTCCGAGAACGGTAAGAGCAAAATAAATAATTAAATAAAGGTTAATAAGTAAAATAAATACATGAATGAATGAATGACCGAGATTTTGACCTCAACAGCTGCTTATACGATGTATCTACTGTGACAAAATTTACTCAAATGTATGGGATTTAATCTGGTACAGTCTCACTAAATTGAATTTCAGTCTTGTGATTCAAAAAGCAGAAAAGTCTCCACCCTGCAACATAAGGCAGCTGCACTGTTAGAAGTACCTCTGTGGTAATGAAAACCTGTACTTAAAAATGCTTCTTTTTTTTTTTTTTTTTTTTTTTTTTTACATCTGATGAGTCTCAAGCCATCACTACAGAAATGTTTTTGAAGGAGTTCCAGCAAAAAATCTGCTGGTTTTGCTCAAAGGATTTTTTTTTTTAATGAAACATGAACATTGTGAGTCTTTTTTATGGTTTTAGATAATGATGATTTCAGCTAAGGTGCCAAATAAAGTACAGGAGTAGAAAAGTGATTTAGCCCTTGGAGGACGACCTTGAATAATTTTGGTATTATGCTTAACATTTTAAAAAGAATTTCACAAATAAATTGAGGTGAGTCCAGGCGTTCAAACATGAGCTGATGGATGAGATTTTGTCACTGTCAGTATTTATCGTTTGGGCTTAGGGCTGCACGATTTTGGGGGAAAGAATTGTGACGTATTGCGATTGTAATTAGATTTATGATTTATGCTTAAACAACATACAAGAATCCTATGCGTTTCAGAACACGTTTTATAAAGGTCTAAACTACAGGTACAAGATATTGCTATAAAAACACTGCAGAGGGTGTTATATTATCTAAATAAATCAGAATTTGAAAATTGCAAATTGCAAAGGCTGCAGTTGAGTGAGATATATTGTGCGGCTTTATTTGGAGTTTTATTTTACCTCATGTAGATAGTCTTTTTTGCAGTGAACACAGTTTTGTGCTTGATGCCTTCTCCCAAGCGTTGCTGAACAGGTAAAGTGTCACAGAAGGGAGTAAAGAGGAGGTCCCACTCCCCTTTAATTAAACCTGCCCGAGTGGGGTCATGAGACTTTAAACTTCAGGGGTCAGAGATCAGCCCTGCCCCTTCAACTTCACGGGGTCAGACCAGGTCACATGACTCACCTAAAGAAGGTTCAATTCAGTGATTACAGATTTGTATGCCACAGTTTAAGAGGTCTTTCGTGAGGGAAAGCCCCATTGAAAATTCTATATGTGGCTTAGCCTATCAGGGGACCCACATGGTTCGTCCATGTATAAAAAGAAAGTAAAAAATGACTAGCTAATTAACTTGAGATGTATTTGCAGTGAATTTATTAGGCCAGAGTGCCGCAAGGTGGCAAAAGGCCTATTAGTACTGTAACACATGGCCTTGTGTGTATGCGCTAATCAAGCCCTTGTAACAACACTCACCCAAGACCCAAAACAAGTCCCCTGCTCTCAAATTTGTTATTTTCTTTTCAGGTGTGGAGAATGTGACTGTCCAACTCAACCTTGAGGCAGAGTTTCACTTCACTCACCTCATCATGACTTTTAAGGTAAATTTCACTGCAGCAGAGACTTAAACAGGACTGGCTTCTACATCCCGTCTGATCCCAAAGCCTCACTAACCGTCCCCGACCACTTTTCCACACCTGCCTGCCCAAAAGATGTGCTACAGTCTGCTGTGTTACACACTGCAAGAGACGGCATGGTAGCAGTACTCTCTCCTCAGCAAGAAAGTTCCAGGCCTGACTTCTGGGAGGAATTTTCATGTTTCTCCCTTTGTCCTCTTTCCTCTGGGCGCACAAATTTCTCCGTGCGATGCTGCAACTATTGGGCTGGGTGCAGAAAAATCCCATCTGACAATGCAACAATCATTAACATTTAAGACTAGAGGAAACTCCTGTTTGATCGTTAGAAGAATGCTGAGATTAGAGCTGCCAGGAAACAGGACGCCTAGAGGAAGATCAAAGAGAACATCTATGCATGTGGTGAAGAAGGCCATGTTGTTTGACTGTGAAAGTGATGGTAAAATGCACTGAACATACAATAAAATTCCAACTGCAGCCTCTTTTCTTCTTTCTGTCCTCAGACTTTCCGTCCCGCTGCGATGGTCATAGAACGTTCCTCGGACTTCGGAAAAACATGGCAGGTTTATCGGTACTTTGCATATGACTGTGAGAGTTCGTTTCCCTCAGTGTCCCAAGGCCCCATGAGGAAAGTGGATGACGTCATCTGTGACTCGAGATACTCCGACATCGAACCATCCACAGAGGGAGAGGTACAGACCAGCAACAAAACAATATACTAGAGTCCTTATAGGTTAAACAGAGCTGGAGATGGGTCAGAATTCTTTGGAGGAATTTGCTATTTAACTGTCAGATTGTGGATTTGTGGACCTGGTTTATGTTTTTTGTCTCTGTAATTACTGGACCTATCCACATGAAACAAAAACATCTGGAATTATGACCTCAAATTTAAGAACCTATTAGATTGTATCAAATTTTAGTATCATGAAAACACTTTTTTGATACTTGCCACTCAATATTTATTTATTTATTTTGTTTTCGTGTTCCAGGTTATCTTCAGAGTTCTGGACCCAGCCTTTAGGATCGACGACCCGTACAGCCCCAGAATACAGAGTGAGCCACTTCATTACTAACACAACTTAATGCAATATAAATGCAACAAAGTACAGTTCAATCAGTCTGAAATTAGTAAATGAGTAATTTATGAAGCCAAATAAATTCCTTGGTTATGAAATTTACCTTTTTATTTTCATGAACTTTGTCAGACATGTTGAAGATCACAAACTTGAGGGTAAAGTTCACAAAGTTGCACACGCTCGGGGACAACCTTCTGGACTCTCGAATGGAAATAAAGGAGAAGTATTATTACTCCATCTATGACATGGTTGTCAGGGGCAACTGCTTCTGCTATGGACACGCCTCTGAGTGCGCACCCATCGAGGGAACGGAACAGGCCAGGGAGGGCATGGTGAGTCCTGGGACAGAAATACTACTGTTTTAAGCTCGCCACACAGTACAGGATCGTTTTAGGACCAGACTTGCTTCTCCCTGACTTTGTGTAGGCTTGACCCGATTTACGATAATTTTTAAAGCTTGTGTGTGGGGTCCGTGCAACTCTGAGCTGGACTGTCATATTGTAAACTCGTAAACACATAACACCACCATGGCAATGGCCAATAAAATGGAGCGTCGGAATGACGAACACAGAGGCGCAAGATACAAACTCTGGAAACAGCGAAGCATTTTTTAAGACAATTTTATTACTCACCGCTTGTAAAGCTGTAAAGTTAAACTGCAGTATTCTCATCCATATTATCTATTAGAATTTGTCCTCTGCAAGTAATGACACTCAGTCCACAAAACTGCAAACACAAAACCGCTTTAGCTGCAATTTTTGTGTTTTTTCTGAAATCATATTTTATCCTATTATCACAATATGATGCTTGAGTGATTATCATTCTTGACTCTCTGCGAGAGGGTTGAGATTCGATTCTCTTGCTTTGTGACTGTCCACTGCACCTTACAAATTAACAGCAAGAGGAGTTGTCCAAATGTGGGATAAGCATGATTTGTATTTACAGCTGGGGACAAGTCTCATGATTTTAACTGTAAACATGCACATGGAAAGTGTCAGAGTTTAAGATAAAAAAAATGTATAAAAAAAGCTACTGGATATTCCCTTTTACATTAGGCACATGCTTTTAACGCTGCTGTTAATTTCTCACAAAAATTACATCTTAAACTTAAAAAGCTATGTACTGTGGCTTTAAGCTAAACCAGGCATGTTTAAGCTATGACACAGATGTGGCCTTTTGGTCCGTTTTTGTTGTGAATAGCCCCAAATTACCACAAACAGTTAACTGTGCCACACTGTGACAGTGTGAGTGTAATATTGCTCTAGCCCCTCCATTTGAACTTTTCAATACATTTGTCTTTCTGTAGGTCCATGGCCACTGCATGTGTAACCACAACACTAAAGGACTGAACTGTGAGCAGTGTCAGGACTTCTACCACGATCTGCCCTGGAGACCAGCCGAGGGACGCAATACAAACGCATGCAAGAGTGAGTTTGTGCCTATGTATGATTTAAGTTGTGATATATAGTCTATAAACATCAAACTAATTGCCATAGAGATGCATATTACTAATATATTACATACTGTTAGGCTGCATTCATTCTCAAAAGTTAGGAGCCTAAATAACTCAATGGCTGAGGTATTTTTCATGGAAACAATGGAAATTAGTTTGTCTTAAAATCCTGCCAATTAACAACTTTTAACCTCCATATATTTGAATAATGACACTATTATTTACCATGTTGTGAACTGACTTAAATATCTTTTCCTGCAGAGTGTAACTGTAACCATCACTCAGACTCGTGTCACTTCGACATGGCCGTGTTTGAGGCATCTGGAAACGTAAGCGGAGGCGTCTGTGAGGACTGCCAGCACCACACGGCCGGACATCAGTGTGAACTCTGCCAACCGTTCTACTACCAACACCCAGAGAGGGACCTACGGGACCCCAACATCTGCCAACGTGAGTAATACAGCATCCAAGGGACCCCAGTATCAGCCAACATGAGTAACAGCATTCAAGGGACCTGATGGGCCCTAATATCTGCCAACATGAGTGCATTAGCCAGGTGTTACTATTTAACTTTTGGACTTTGCTCATGTGGATCAATGGAGTCTCTCTAAGTCAGTTACTACACAGTATCATTATTCGTGTGACAATTGACAGGCATAGATATCAAATATACAGGTTATATTATTTTATCAATACCAAATACATACATTTCTTTTTTTGTGACAGTAAAGGCAAGTAAAACTGAAAGTAGTACCATTTGATAAAGTATAACTATTGGGCACACAGGGAAAATTTGTATAATAGACAGTGTTTCTTGTGTCAGACTGGCTGAGCACGAGTTATCAGTTCCCATCATAATATTTGAAGACTCATCTAACCCTGTGTTTTCTTCCTCAGCCTGTAACTGTGACCCGGTGGGCTCTCTGAATGGGGGGATTTGTGACGGTCTCACAGACGTTCGGGTCGGACTCATCGCGGGACAGTGCAGATGTAAAGTGAACGTGGAGGGAGAGAGATGTGAGCGCTGCAGACAGGCGCACTACGGCCTCAGCGAAGAACCAGAGGGATGCAAACGTAAGGAGACTTTCAGGGGGCAGGGGTAGGACGATGTGAGAAAAAATGTATGTATGTGTATGTAGATTGATGACAATTTTGATTTTTAGTGTGTACCATAAAGTTGAACAATTTAAAAAAATAATTACCATTAATATGTCCCCATTTATTCCTCCAAACTCTGATCTGTGCTCAAAACCACATGTAACTTTTCTGGTGGTGGGTCTGCTCGTCTCCATGAAGATGTTTGGAATGCTCCACGATATGGCACCAGGCCAAATTAGAGCGACGACCCCACTCACTTTTTAAAGGTGCTTTTCATCAATAAAAAAGCAACTGTAATGAAATAAATGCTAGTTACAATTAATGCCACACATGGGAACATTCCATACAAAGCCATAACTCTTTACGTGAAGGGTCTTGCTGGTTTACAGGAAAAAGTCCCATAGTACACCTTTAAAAAGACCCAAGCTGATCCCTGGAAATGACTGAATCTCGATTAAAATCTGATTAATTGCACAGCCCTAGTCCTGTACAGTATTCCTGTATCCTACATTATATTTTAAAAGAACACATATTGTACTGTCCGGATGTGTCTAAATGTGCATGTTTTGTGTTAGCGTGCACATGCAGCCCTCTGGGGACTCTTCCTGGAGGAAACCCCTGTGAGAGCGAAACGGGAAGCTGCTTCTGCAAACGGCTGGTGACCGGACGAGACTGCGACCAGTGTGTGGTGAGTCAGACGCTGTCTCTGGTCTAGACTCTGTTCAATCTATTCACCTTATTGCGGAAGCTGCCGTCGGCGCCGCCATTGGCATTGAGGTTGTATTGTTTTGCATGTGGCTGTTGATCTTGTGTTGCTGCACATGACAATTGAACATTTTACACAAATTAACCTATATATTTTAGCTGTGAAGATTTTTCTCGTATTCTCATTTGAAATGAATGGGATTCCCACCTAAACAGAAGTCCACCGCAAAGAAAGCAAAGTTTAGTCACATTTATGGCAAAAGTGGGCGGGGCAGAATAAGGTCAAATGTGAATGTTGTAAATGTGCCATAGTGAAGCTATTTGGGAGGAGGCACTTGTAACTTAACTTGACTTGATTTCATAAATCTGGTCATGTACTGGATGAATGAAGGGTGATCTAATGTGTGAATGAAAATTAAAATAAAATTAAGAATTTCACTATTGCTTGGACATGGCGTCTATAATTGAAAAGAAACATCACAAGTTTATGATTATTCACAAAATAATCGTAACACAAAAATTCAATATCGTGACATTCTTATCTCTAACTTCTTACACATTTAGTAGTGGATTGTTCTGCTGTATTTGACATCCCAGCTCACCTTTATCTCAAAACGTAGGTCACATCTTTTGGCCGTGTCTCTGAACTTCTACAGACTTAAACATCAGCGTGTGAAGTGTCCTCAGCTTTACCTTGTCCTTTGTTTCTTCTGTTTATCCTGTCCCCTCTGTCCTCACACTGAGAGGCTCTGACTTGTTTTGAATGGGACATGTGTTTGCACTATCCTGTTATGGGACGTCCCGTTTAAAGGACTTCAAATATCCAATGACTTCCCCCCTCGCTCAGTTTGATAGACCATAACTCTCTGGGTGGCCTGAATCTTTACACAGGCTTCAAACTGTGGAAAATTACATTAATTCCAGTGCTGTTCATATGAGAATATGAGATATCAACTGCATTATAATCAGCCTAACTATTAAACTTTATTAATTTACGTGTAAATGTAGGGGAGGTGAGAAACCGTGTTTAGTGGTTGATTTGTATTGTACAAACAGCATCCGTATGTGTTTAATCAAGTACCCTGCTGCACACTTTAACTTCACATACCGTATATCTTTTGACCACAACAGCAATTTTTTTTTTTACTGAAAACTAGACATTCCAAGCTTTCTGACAAACCTATCCCCCACTCTTGAGCCAGTGGTGGAAGAAGTACTCAATTTTGTTACTTGAGTATTTCTTTGCTCCAGTATCTGTACTTCAGTGAAAGTATCACATGAAAAAATCTACTTAAATTAAAATACCCGTTTACTTTTACTAAGTACATTTTTAAACGTTTTGTGCAGATCTTGAGGTCTTATAAAGCTTCAAACGTAGTGATTTTGATAAAGATTTGCACTGAATTTTGTGCAGTTGAAACAGCTACATCAATCTGTTTTTTGTTTTTTTTTATCTGCCATTTCAGGAAGTATCAGACAATAATAAAAAATACTTTAGTTTTTAGTCCTGTTCCAAACTGTAGTGGAGAGGAAAATGCACATACCTCTCTCAAAAACCTCAACTCACCTAAAATTTGTACTTAAGTATAGTACTTTACTACTTTTACTTTGTTCTACAACTGTCTCTAGCACAAAACAAAACACAGGCTTTGTTATAATTTCTAAAAGTTACATAAATTTAAGTATCATCTGCAATCTCTTTTTTTTATACACATTTTTGTGACAACCCTGGTCTGAAACGAATACTCTACTCTAATGACTGACTTGTTGTAATAAATAAAGATACATATAGTTACAGGATTTTACACACATTTTGTGCTGTGTTTCAGGCTGAACACTGGGGCCTGAGCAATGACATGGACGGATGTCGACCCTGTGACTGTGACCTGGGAGGAGCCGTCAACAACCAGTCAGTTTATATTTAATATTTAAACCAACTCAAATTCACTTCCACTGTCACCAAAACTCTTGAAATTAACAAATATAAATTACATCTACCTCACCACTGCTTTTCAACACCTTGTACTACCCTTCAGACCGCAGCATCAAAATGTCAAACTCCTCCAGTTGGACACCTTTGTATTTGAGGATGGCAAATTTCAGCACTGATTTTTCAGCTCTTAGGGGGCAAAAATGTTATATGTTATTCATTTGTCTGGAATGTTCAACAATATCTGTGCTGTGGAGATACTGGTGCACCTTTTTAAAATAGTCCATGATTATAGATGTGTATTTGCTGTCATTTATCTTACATTCATAAAACTATTGGGACATATTGTGTTGGGTGTGAAGTGAATGGGACGTCACTGGTAATTTCACATTGACGATGTTTACACTGATTTCACGTCAAACAGACTGGACAAAACGCAGCTTCACAGATTTAAACAGACCCTAAACAAAAGGAAACAATGGAGGAATGCACCTAAACCCACAGCTTTTATCACCAAAAACAAAAGATGCGTTAAACAAATACAAAGAGAAACAGCTGGGGACAGATTACTCTTATGTTGCCATAGATTTGACTTTTAAAGGTGCACTCTGTAACCTTTCTGATACCTGCTTCTATGGAGATATTGTTTTGCCTGGATTGATCCACAGTATACATTCATATTTTATTGATCAAAAATGCTTTGGAAAAACATTTTTAATGCCATACTATGGACCATTTCAGGCAAAGCAAGACCATCTGAGATTTCTGTATGGAGATTCTCCATAGACAGACAGATATTTAGATCTCTAACGGTTTAACATTAGGCTAACAGAAATTTCTAGTGGCTTTGAGGGCACAATCTATTTCTTGGCCCAAGACAAACCAACCAGACCATTTTCAACCCTAAATGTGTGTTGTTGTTTAATTCCTTTTTGCTGACATCACTTCCTGTTCCTGTTAGGTGTGATCAGGTGAACGGGCAGTGCGTGTGTAGGCCTCACATGTTTGGCCGCCGCTGTGATCAGGTGGAGTCTGGATTTTACTTCATCGCTCTGGACCACTACACCTACGAGGCCGAGGACGCCAAGTTCGGGCCTGTGAGTTTAATTTAAAGGACGCATATTCTAAAAGGAGTTTTTTATCATGTTACAAAGTTCCCTCAGAAACACACCCGAAATTGTATTTAAATTAATTCATGCCGGTTTCATTAAACCTGCATATGAAGTTCTCTTACTTTAAGGCTCACAAATGACCCAGGATTGTTGTGTCACATGTGGAAATCCTGTGCAGATTTTAGGTCCATGAATTTTTGCCAGACTTGCATTTCTGTCATCAAATACAACAGCTTCAATACAACCAGCCAAATTGCTTGCATTACTTACAATTGAGCAGCTCTATTTATTCAGAAATATAGTTTCAGGTACGGCTTAGTCTTTAGACGGGGGTTTGATTCTGTTTAGCCGTGTATATGACAACTGACATTTTTGTTGTCATCCTTTTTAGACAATAATGAAAGAATAATAAAAGCCTAAATATCCTGTGTGCATGTTGTTTTTAGGGCGTGACAGTGGTGCAGAGGCCACACCCCTTGGACCGCAGCCCCACCTGGACAGGTATGGGCCTGGTCAACGTCCCAGAGGGGGCCTACCTGGAGTTTTCTGTGGACAACATCCCTCACTCCATGGAGTATGACATTGTGATTCGCTACGAGCCCCAGGTGAGATACAAGCTCCACCCACAACCTAGACAGTGATTGGACATTGTACAGATACCATAATATACAGATCTAAACAGGTATCAAATTGGATCTAAGTTAATTTGGACTAAACTAGGACTAAACTGGATCTAGGACCAAACCTTAAACTAGTAGGACTATACAAGAACTAGTCTCAGGCCTAAACCACAATTTTACCTCTATTCATCTGTTTCAGCTTCCTGTTATATGGTCTCATTTTGAGCAAGGCTATAGACAAATGAAATTCAGCCCACCCATCAAACCTACTACCCAATACAAATGCACATATAGCTTTATATTTGCCAACCTAAATTTTCAGTCTTTCCACCCAAATTCAGCAGGCTAGAACTTAGCCTGATTTTGAGGATGACTGGCTGTTCTTAAGACATAATCTTGAGTTTTGAATTGTTAATAGCTATAGCAGTGGTTCTAACTTTTCATCAGGACTGAAACTGGAAAGCATCAGTGAGAAATGTCCTTATAACAAGCCACATGTTATACATTTAGATGCATGTTGTGACTCCCCCTCAGTTTAGGAGTGGGTGATGTGGTGATAAAAATGTAATTGTGAGGGGGTTAAAAAAGAGCTTTCTACCCAGGTATAATGTTTTCCAAAAACATGTCTGAAGAGGTTTTAGATGTCATCCATGCATGTTTCAGTAATTTAACAATCTCTCCCGGGCCCTATTAGAGCCCTTCTTATAAGGGCAACAGTTCTCCATAAGTATACAAAAACATGATACAAAACAATATAGTGCAACTTCACAAACCTGATGCAATGTGAAGTAGTTTCATTCATGCTGATTGTGTTGTAATAGTGCTCTGAAGAGGGAATGACACAAAGCAAAGGGAGAACAACTTATAAAACATGGTAATACACTGTTTTAATAAAGGATAACATAGGGATTTAAGTGCATTATGTATTGGCAGATAATACCCCATACAAATAAAATACCCCCTCTTTAATGAAGCAGATGCTGTTTCCCCTCCCACTACTTTAAGGAAAAATACAGTAGAAAATAGTACAAAATGCAAATTTGTACATGAAAAAAAATCTAAACTGTGATCTGACTCCAACAAAACTGATATTAATTTCGTGTCTTTGTGCTCTCCCTTACTTCAGTTGCCGGAGCAATGGGAGGAGGTGATTCTGACAGTGATCAGACCTGGTCCGATCACAGCCGACAGTCGATGTGTGAACACTGTTCCTGATGACGACAACCAGATGGTGTCCCTGCACCCGGGCTCTCGGTACGACTTACATGATAAATCTGGCCAGTAATATTTAATACAGATGGAGTTTTTTTGCAAGTTTTTGTAGTAATATAGCAAGTTCTATGGTTTAGACACTAAGAGAAATGATCAGGTTCAACATCTGTGAATTTACTTTTTAGATATTTCATGTCAAAGTACAGTGTAATCGATAGAGAAACCTGGCTCTTGCCGCCATCGGGGAGTATGACATCATCACATTTTAGTAATCTGAAAACCGCCAATACAGGAAATGTAGGTCATTTGTTTTATAGCGCACAAGAGGATTGAGCTGAACAGATGGTTTGGACCTAGAGCAACTAGTTTTGGTGGAATGGGTTTTTCTTCCCACTTTGCTAAATAATATATGTAGTAGGTAGAATAGACTTTTCATCATTTATTAATTATTTTTTGTTGAGTTTAAAAGTCACTGTAGATTAGAGGAGTGGGTTTGCTTCAGGGTTTGTGGGACAGATGAAGCACCTGTATCAATTCATTGTTTTCAGTTTCACCAGTTTCATAATTCACTGGTTTTACGGAATAACACTGTAAAGAGTGCTTTATTTTTGGACAGATGGCAAATGTTTTTAATTCAACTTTTATGTTAACGTGTTTTGTAGTAGTACTTTTTTTTCTTATGTTTGTGTCCCTCAGGATGTTAAAATTCTGCTATGCATAAAAAAAATAATAATAATAATAATAATTATAGAAATAGTGTGATGTTGGTCTGTTATTTTTTTATTGATCTCTCCTCCCTGTGTGTTTCCTCAGTCATGTGGTGCTGCCGAGGCCGGTCTGTTTTGAGTCGGGTCTGAACTACACGATCCGCCTGAGTCTGCCTTTGTATTCTGCTCTGAGCGACGTGCAGTCCCCGTACACACTCATAGATTCTGTAAGATGCTTTTATTTATTTAAAACATCTATGAACTAGAGGTAATGGTTATTTGGTCATACAGTACACTGAATGACCATTATTCACTAGTTAATTGTTGTAATGGTAATAACCTACAAGCTTAATTAACAGCTAAAATTAACTCTGAATCCACTTTGTAAATTTTCTTTAGAAGGGCTGCCAACGATCTGTCTCCATGGAGATGATATCCACAATATGGCATTAGATTCAAGGCCAAGTTATAGGTCAGATCTATGCTGTGGCAATTCCACTCAGACATAAAACCACCTGTAATTAAATAAGTGCAAGGCAGATAAAGATATTCAATGCCATACTATGGAGCATTCCAAGCAAAGCCATAACAATTCTGTGGAGACAAGCAAGAAGTTAACCCTCTATCCAGAAAGTTTACTTAAAAAAAACAGCATATTAATTGCATTGTCCATAAGAACTGTACAGAATGAAAATCAACAAAAGGTGAATCCTACTTACGTTATTGGCTAGTCCTCAAACACACTTTCAGTTTCCCCACATTTTCTGCCAATAAGATACTCATGTAAAATATTTCAATACAGTAAATTTTCAACATAAAAACATACTACATTGTTTGTTTGTTTTTTATCTCCAGATTGTGTTGATGCCAAACTGTAAGAACCTGGAGATCTTCACAGTGTCAGAGGGGGCAGACATTGGGTCGAGTGAATGGGACACGTTTCAGAGATATCGCTGTCTGGAAAACAGCCTCAGCGTCATCAAAACTCCAATGAGCGATATCTGCAGAAACTACATCTTCAGCATCTCCGCCATGCTGCACCAGGGAGCCAAAGGTGCAGCCCGCCTTAAATCACGTCAGACACACTGGTCCACCTTAAATCTTTACCATAAAAACATGAAAAACATTAAACTGTTTGCAGTGATCATTCATTACTTACCTTATGCATTCCTAGCATTCACTCTGATCGGTTTATAAGCCCTTTTCACAAATTTGCCATCATGTTGCTAACAATAAATAGCATACTAACAGTGCACTTCCTGATTCTCAGAAAATAGAATAGAAATGGAATAGAAAACTTTATTACATGAACAAAATAAGTCAAAATATGTCCGCTATGTGAGTTCCATCTGCATATATTTATAAAGTAAAACTTGTCTTGCTCCAGTACAGATATTGTTTTATAAACTCACAAAGAGAACACAGCGATTTTTATCCTCAGTGAACCAGAAAGTAGTGCTGTTAGCATGCTAGTTGTTGTTACCATTACCAGGACGATAACTTCCTTGAAACTCTGAAACGCTGGCCTCTGAAAGTTGTGAAAAGTGCTTGTAAACTCATTACGGTGAAATATTTGGATGCTAAGAACGTGTTAGGAGGAAAGTAAAGAATAAGTTGGAATGCTGCAACACTATTTAAAGTTTTTTTTTAAGTTTTTAAGATGGTAAAAATCAGGTACAGCACTGTGGTTCTGGTTTATTTCCAAATTTCTTTTGGTTTAGACCTGGTTTAGGTTGAGCTTATTTGTTCACTTCTGATTTTTTTTTTTACCAAAACTGTAAAGGAGATACTGTGATATTTCTGTAGCCCCAAACTCAATTTCCTTTCAATTTTGGGTTTAATTTAGAACTAGTAGATTTGCCCATGTGGACTCTCTCTGCACGGCTCTCACCTCTGACCCTAGAGGAATGAGACCAGGAAGCAGGAATTCACCCCCGAGCTTTTAATAAACAAACAGAAAGAAAGATTAGCTTCGGTCAGACGGTCCCAACTTTCAATGAAGTCCCCGGTTTATCCAGTCTAAAGGGATTCAGGGGAAGTCAGTTCAACACAATAAGGACACAGGACACAACAAAAGGAGACAAGGACCCTGGGGTTAGGAGGCAAGGAGAGATTAACTAGGAACAAGTAACAATAGAAGGAGAAGTCAATAGTAGCTGGTAGTAGCTGGTACTACTACAAATGGGAGTTGGTAGCATTACAGCCCCACCATGCAACTTTTTAGCTAAAAAATTAACAAAAATAAAATAATGTGTTTTTTATGTTTTATTGCCCTGAAAACATGGAAAAAAGATGTGTCCTTACTCTGAGTGGGCTTGCATCTCCACAAACCTTATTTAGCCTTCACCTGCTCATTTCCATTGGGTGTAATATTCCAACATAAAACTCCTCTCTCCTTGGAGAATCTTCTGAAGTATGCTTTTTAACATTCTTATAAAATCATGCATGTAACGTTCCACCTCCAGAAAGTGACGTGGAGTTGCTTTTGTAGTTGCAGCGTAGAATGCATGTCCTAATTCTTATTTTTTTCAATAATGTAGCTACATAATTAACTTTCACAATAATGTCACGTTTGTGAATAGAGCATAACGATTTGGGAGGAATATTTATAATTTTGGTTTAATTATAGTAAAAAGTTCACTTTATAAACATGTCTAGAAGAATTGCCAAATGAACTGACAAACTAATGCAAGAATCCCATTTCAGAACATGTTTGTACAGATATAAACTACAGGGTTAGACATTTTATTGCAAAATAAGACAGACAAACATAATTTCCTCCACAAACCACAAAGTATCTGTGTAATCCCTCAGTCACCAAGGTCTGATCAGACACGGAAAAAATTATGTTCATACAAAAACTGCTGCCTTTGCGATTTGCTAATGCTTCCATTCAAGTTTCGATTTGATTGTGCTCTATTGCCCTATTGGTGATCACATACCTTTTAAACTAAACTGAAGTCGTAACATCATTGCGTTTAGTTAAAAGCCAATGTAAAATCCCTTTGTTGATGCCCCTCCCCCTCCACTGCAGCTTTGTCCCTCTGATCCCATCTCTTTTCCTTATAGTGGTGTCATCCTTTAATTATCGCTGTCTGAGGTCCGTTTGAACAAGCCCGGACTGGCCGACTTCACAAAACCCCATTCGCAAATCTCTCATCACCTCCATCAAACCAACAGGATCTCAGACACTGCTCATTTTGTGTTGTTGAAAATCGTACACCTGATTTTCTTATTATGTTTCTACTTTAGTTGTGGTTTAGATCTTACGTAGTCTGTGTTTACGTCTGGCTTAGTCCTGGTTTATCCCTCATTTAATCTGGGTTTAGTCCTTGTTTAGTTCCAGTCTAACTCTGGTTTTGTCCTAGTTTAGTACTCCGAATTTGAATAGTTTTGGTGTAGTCCTACTTTAGTCCTGGTTTTGTCCTCATATTTGTCTTGGTCCTGGTTTAGTTCATATTTAGATCTGGTTTAGTCCTAGTAAAGTCCATATATTGCTGTACACAACATAACACAAGCATCACATCCCAAAGTTTACAGACCCATGTTCTTACCTATGTCTTTTGTACATTTCCCAGAATGCCAGTGTGATCCTCAGGGGTCCCTCAGCACTGTGTGTGACCCGAGCGGAGGTCAGTGTCAGTGCAAACCCAACGTAGTGGGAAGGAACTGCGACAAATGTGCTCCGGCCACGTTTCAGTTCGGACCCAATGGCTGCAGAGGTGAGAGGTTTATAAAAAGAGTAAATGAAGTTTGTTTGATTGTTTGGGTGATTGATTATCTGAAACTAGATCCAACCGACATATAGTGTTTTGTTCATCATTACACAATAAATATACAAAATGACAATGTACTGGGTATATGACAATTCTCATTTTGATTAGCGCTGATGCTCTATTCAATTGTATTTTGCCCTATTAAAGAACGAATAAAATATCTTTCAGTATTTATTTAATCATTGCCATTAAATACAAAAACTAATTCTTCCTCAAAAGTCCAAACCCAACGACCTCTTTATTAAAAAGATCTGTAATTCTCTTTTTTGAATCAGCAGTGACATTAAATGACATTTATACTACCTAGTGTCAGTATAAAACTGCAATAAAACAACCATATAACCTGACAGATTTTGAAATGAAATTAAATCAAGGTAAGAGAACCTTTTTATGAGAACAAGATGATAGAAATAGGCACTGTTAATAAAGATAAATAAATATTAGAAATAAAGTTAAACATAACACTGTGCGACTCTAAAATCTCCTCTTCCCCTGCTCCAGTGTGTGAGTGCGACCCTCAGGGCTCGCTCTCCCCTCTCTGTGACCCCCTCAGTGGGCAGTGTGGGTGTGTGCCGGGGGCTTATGGGCGTCAGTGTGACCGGTGCCTCCCTGGACACTGGGGCTTCCCGACGTGTCGTCTCTGCAGCTGTAACGGACACACCGAAGAGTGCCATTCCCAAACAGGACAGTGTCTGGAGTGTAGAGACCACACTACGGGACACAGCTGTGAGAGGTGGGCACTGTTCAAACTAATGCTCTTAAAGATGCACTGTGTAACTTATCTGGTGGAGGGTACGTCACCTGCTTGTCTCCCTGATGTATGAAATTAATGTTACATTGAATTACAAGTGTTATTCCTAAATACCTTGAAAACAAGTACACTTACCGTGAGTGGGGCCACCTCTCCACAGATCTGACCTGTAACTTGACTGTAACTGTCTTGAAAAGCAAATCAAATGCCATACAGTGTAACCTTCCAGGCAAAGGCACACTGACTGATTATATTAAAAGTATTTTATTACATGCAGCAGGACACCAGAGTGTTTGACCAGCTGACTGGTCTTCATCAGGACATGAGAATAAAATCGAACACACAGGTTTCTGTAAATACATACATGAGATCATGTGACTAGTCATGTGAACACAGGAAAAAGAGAAGGTGGGCCAGTAGATGGTACACCAAAACGCCAATAACATCTGGTGGAAGTTTATGATATACTTCGGACGCATTCACACTTCACATGATTTGGTCCTGGCTTGAGCCCAGTTTCATCTTGATGTAGACTTGGTTCGGTCCAGTTCTAGTTTTGGTTTAGTTTCGGGTTTAGTCCCAGTGTAGTTGCAGTTTTGATGTTGTCTGTGTTTGGGGACACACCCTAAGTACTGATAACACATTACTGTACATTTTATTATGACAAACTGAAGGCTGGTAGTTCAATTCCACATACTGCACTGTATATACGGACATTGTGCCAATGGGCAAGTAACTTAGTCTGATCATAACATGGCTAAATTAGATGTTTAATTTGTTGTTTGGTCCATCTTTCCTCTCGCTCCTCAGGTGTTTGGATGGTTACTATGGCGACCCTGTCCTGGGATCAGGTGACCACTGTCGGCCCTGCCTTTGCCCCGATGGACCCGGCAGCTCTCGGCAGTTTGCAGGGACCTGTTACCGTGGAGACAGCTCTGTACAGGCCATCTGTGTCTGCAGCCAGGGGTACAGAGGTAAGAACTGAGGACCACAGCCTCAGCAAAGTCTTTATCTCACATGTGTATGAAGTTTATTTAAGGAAACTTATTCTGTAGTTTACTTACTTGTAAGTAAGTAAGGTTACAGGTTTTTCAGTGTTTCATGCAGTGTTTCATATATAAATAAATAATTTTATTTTTACCAAAATTGCACATGTGAAGCTTAATGTAAATTGGAGAAAAAGATAGTCCCTGTGCAGAATTTAATAAAATATTTGGAAAATGTTATAAAAACTTTAAATAAATATAAATAAATGTAAAAAAAACAAAAAAAACAAATAAAAATACATTGGCAGATGATATCTTAAAGGCTGCAACAAGTATGAAATTAAAGACAAAAGTGCAGAAATATCACTTAATCCTGCTGTGTTTTAATATAAAAATATAATTACAATTGTTAATATTGTATACAACAGGCTCAATATTCTAATTTTGCACATCTCCAAAAAAACAATATCCAGACTGCATCAGACATACTCCATCTGACTCCATCTGTTTCCTCTGTCCTTACAACCCCCATATACACTTCTATAGTCTGCACTTTACCCCTCGGGACACTTCAGATCCACAGCTGTCCCATACAGGTTTCCCTTACAGCTGATTACACTGCACTTTTCACTGTCCTGTTGACAGATGCGGATAAATAAATGTAATCTAGTGACAAAACACAATGGAAAACCTGAGTTGGTAATTATAGTGATAGAATACACAGCCTCAGGACAGGAAGCTCTTGTCCGGATATGTCTTAAATAAGAGACGTTTTGTAATGCGAAGGGGACAGGAATGCACTGTGCCAGCAAAATGAATGTGTTATTTAGACTAGGTAAATATACAGTGAATCATGCACTTTCTCCTTTGTTTGAGCTTTGCGTGCAGATGTCTTGGGAAACTACGCCGTCCTTAAGTTTAAAGAAGCTCTGAACCACTCTGAATAAAAGTCTCAAAAATATAGTGGTGATGAAGTATAAGTATATCACAATAAAATTTATACTGGGAAAATAGCACAAATCAGAAATCTAAATGAAGTGATGGTTAGATTAAATTCGGACTAAAGTAGATCTAAAAAAATATATATTTTAAACTAGGCCTGAATCAGGTCTGAACCAGGGCCGGACCAGGTCGAAAGTCGGATTAGAGCAAGGCTACTTTGGACTAAACAACAACTAATTCTAAACAAATATTATTTGACGTGACAGCTGCACACAACGTTCAGAGATAAATATACAAATGATAATTATATGAAACAACAAACTCCAGGGTCATGCAGTGGCTGTTTTTAAACGCAGTCACATGAGGAGATAGTGAAACAATCAAGAATCATTTGATACGAAACATAATGAAATAAAATAAAGAAAGGTCAAAATCTCTTAAAATTGGTTGCTGTACAGTTACTTTATATCCCTCTATGTAGTTGATCATCAAATGTTAAAGTCTTTCCAATTAAATCTTCATCTTGAGAGCCAAAACAATAATGATGTTTTTTTTTTTTTAAAGTATTTTTTTCTGTATTATGTTTAAGCATGTAATTTGATTACTTTATAATTTTTCATAATTTTTTGTGAATGGTGTTGTATAAACGGAGATTAACTTTTGTGTAAATAAGGAAATTATATATAAATGGCCTGCATCCTGCCTCATCTTTTTACTTATAATCAATACACAAAAGCTAATACTAAAAACCAATATATGTTGATGACAAGGCTTTCATCATGGGGCTATAATCATACTGCTTTAAACCCATGTCCTCCATTACCTCCTCTCTTTGACAATCCTTCTCTGTCTGTGCAGGTGCGCGCTGTGACGAGTGCTCACCTGGATACTTTGGGAACCCTCACGAGGCGGGGGGGCAGTGCCGCCCCTGTGATTGCCATGGCAACATCGACATGCTGGACCCTGAGTCATGTGACGCGTCGAGCGGGGAGTGCATGCGCTGCCTTTACCACACGGAGGGCAGGAACTGTGAACTGTGCAAACTCAGTTACTATGGAGACGCTCTACGGCAAGACTGCAGGAGTGAGTGCATTGGACGGGTTAATATTTGATCAATGTTGGGGTTTTGGTACAACATGTTTGAAGAATTCAAATTTAAATATGCATCATTTCATTTTTTTGTTGCAACTGATCACAATTTAGCAATGTATTAAATGTTTTATGTTGTGTTGAGGCTCATATACATACATTTTTCAACAAAAAATTTGATTGAGAAAAAATTCTTTTAATTTTAGGCAACGTCCATTTAAAAATTCTTTTGGAGGGTTGATGAGACAGCAGAGCATGTTTGAAGGTGAAATATACGGAGGAGGGACAGTGAATATATGGTACAGAGAATACATAGTAGAAGGATGCTGAGCTGAAACAGGAGGCCTAGAGGAAGTTAGTTGGTGTGAAGATGTTCAGATGTCTTGTTTAACCTCCCGCTTCTCTTGCAGAGTGTGTGTGTAACCACTTGGGCAGCGTCCCGTCCAGTTGCCATGCCCATGGGGAGTGTGAGTGTGACAGGGACAGTGGGCAGTGCCAGTGTCTGCCCAGCGTCGTGGGTCAGTACTGTGACCGCTGTGCCCCTGACACCTGGAACATGGGTAGCGGAGCTGGCTGTGAAAGTTGTGGATGCCACCTTGAGCACTCCTACGGAACGTCCTGCAATGAGGTACAAGGGGACAATGCTTTTGATAAGTGGGATTTTTATTCACTAAGGTGTTGAGAATCCAATTAAAAAAAAAAAAAATTCTCCAGGGAAGTGCAATATACACTGTCTGGCCAAAAAAAAAAATAGCCGATTTAACTAAGCAAATAGGTCCGAGCCTCCTGCAGTTGGTCAGGTCTAGGTTCAACAACAGTCTGTGCTCAAAGAGTGAGGTCAGCTGACACCTGAATATACTGAATGACCAGGTTATTCCATCAATAGATTTTAAAAAAAATTTTCTTCCCTGATGGCACGGGCATATTCCAAGATGACAATACCGGGATTCATCGGGCTCAAACTGTGAAAGAGTGATTCAGGAGCATGAGACATCATTTTCACACATGGATTGTCCACCACAGAGTCCAGACCTTAACTCCATTGAGAATCTTTGGGATGTGCTGGAGAAGGCTTTGTGCAGCGGTCAGACTCGACCGTCATCAATTCAACATCTTTGGTGAAAAATGAATGCAACACTGGATGGAAATAAATCTTATGACATTACAGCGAAAGCGAAATCAAAACAATGCCACAGTGAATGTATGACGTAATCAAAGATAAAGGCGGTCCAACGAAATATTAATGTGTGACCTTTTTTTTGGCCAGGCAGTGTAATTATCATTATTTAAAGGGCCTGAACTGATTTATTGTTATTTTTTGTCCATTTGTCATATGCCCTGTTGTATAAGCAGCTCTTCAGGTTAAAATAAGTTCACTGTATACTATCTGCATCTACTTCAAAAGCACTTTACTGTCCAAAAAAAAGAAAGCGTGCAGTTAGCATGCTAGTTGTTAAGTTGTCTAGCTTTACTGTGACCCGAAAAGTGAGTTGTGAAAAGCACATAGAAACTCATTGCTGAGAATAATTAGGATGCTCAGAATGTTTTATGTTTTTAAGATGGTAAAAATCAGGTGCAGTGCCTTTATTAAACAGAATCGTGATGATGTTGGTGAAAGTCATATCATAACTTCTTTTTTTATTGCCATATCTCTAAGTTAAAATATCATAATAAATAATACACTGGTAAAGGTCTGATATATTTGGCTGTAGTTTGTATTAATGTGTTTTTGTGTGTTTTGTCCCTCAGATCAGTGGACAGTGTTCGTGTAAACCCGGGTTTGGAGGCAGGACCTGCAGTGAGTGTCGTGAGCTGTTCTGGGGAGATCCAGAGGTCAAATGTCACGGTAAGAATCCCACACATTTGAAAGATTTACATAATGTAGAGGTTTGTTGCTAACAGTCTAATCTGCATAATTATCACACAGGCATGTCGACTTGTATTTGACTTTAGCCCCTTTAGGACTTAAGATTTTAGGGTTCACAAAGTTTTAATTAAACTGTTGAGAAGGCTAAAGTCCTGCTCCGCCTCAGGTCTGATCTCTCTGAGTGAACAGTCTGTAGGCTGCCCTCCTGCTGCATCCTGGGAACATTCCTCTCTTTCTCTCTCTTCTTCTCTGTGCTCTCCACTGTTATGTTTCTCTCCTCTTTCTCTCTCATCCCCCTCTCTCTTTACCCCCTTTCTTTTTCTTACTCTCTTCCTTCTCTTATTCTCTTTCTCCTCTTTCTCTCCATTCAGTCCCTCCTCTCTCGTCTCTCTCTCTTTACCCCCTTTTGTTTTTTTCTTTCTGTAGCAAAAAATCTCTATACCTCTATAGCAAAAAAAAAAAAATCCAATTGAATTTGACTTTTTCGTTTGCTATGGATGATACCTGTACGACTGAGGGATTACACAGACATCTCTCTCCTCTATTATTCTCTTTTCTCCATTCTTGTCTTTCTCTCGATTCAGTCTCATGTCGTCTCCCTCTCTTTTTTCTTATTTTCCCTCCTCTTATTGTCTCTCTCCCTCTCTTTCCATTTAGATTCACCTTTCTCCTCTCATATCTCTCTCTTCTCACCCTTTTGTTTTCTTTCTTCTTTTCTCTCCTCCCTCTTATTCTCCTCTTTACCACCTTTCTCTTTCTTGCTTTCTTTCATTCTTTCTCTCCCTCCTCTCTCCCTTATTCCCTCTCCTCCTTCTCTCCCCTCTGTGAGCAGTCATATTGTCTCCAGATGTGTCTGTACATTCCCGTGGCTCACACATAGACTGACTGATAGAATGGGCTTTTTGTATTGAAGGTTATTACCTGCTGTGAACAAGTCAAATACACAGGGAAATGGAAGAGAATAAAAAAGTCCACCAGTAACTTTTCTGGGGGTTCTCAACCTGCCCATCTCCATGGAGATGTTAATGCATTGGTTGAAATGTCCAACAGTATTGCATTAAACTTGTATGTCTTGGATTCATTCAATCAGAGCTGTTTTTATTGCCTTAAAAACTTGCATTCTTACTGTGAGCGTGGTTCCCTGCCTCTCCACGGCTCTGACCTGTAATTTGGCCTGTCTCCATGGAGATAGATGAGCCTATTGCCATACTGCCATGTCTCCATGGAGATGTTATTGCTTTGCTTGGAACTAAGTAGGTGATGGACTCTCCACCAGAAAGTTTCATATTGCACCTTTAGTTTTGAGTGTTAGATGATATTATTATTATTCATAATAATAATAATAATAATAATAATAATAATAATAATGGCTTACACCTGTTATTTGAGAGGCTTTGACAAGCCTGTAAAGCGCATTACAAGACCAGGTCCAGATTATTATTTTAATTAAAATGCCACGTTTCACAACATTTGCTAGACCAAATAAAATGTAAACTACACCTCTTTGAACGTTTCATTTTGACAACCCTGACTCCTTTGCGGACCACTGCTGCTGAATTTCCACATCTGGATTTGTGAGCAGAGCCAAACTCAACACAATCCAGATGTTTTACGCTCTCTTTCTCCTCCCACAGAAACTTAAGTCTCTCTGATGTTCAGACCGCTGGGCTCTGACCTCGTCTGTAATATGTTTTCAATGTAAAGTCAAACCATGAAATCTATTCAGGCGTTTCCTCTTTATGTTACATGGGTCAGATACTAAAAGGACAGTGTTAAGAGAGATGGATGACCATTATTGGCATTGTGGCTTAGTTGTTAGGACATTTGCCTCACCCTAAGAAGGTTTTGGATTTGACTTCAAGAACTACCAAAAACCTGCTAAACCTAAATATTATTTTTGCACTTATATGAGTGTTGTTTTACAGTCTGTTTTGTTGTTCAAGTTAAATAGAATAAAGATTGTCACAGGCTCATCATTATCAGTGTTATTTTTTTTGGTTTTTTTTGTCAATCTCACTCAACCTTGGTTTTAGCCTTTCTGAAGCATTTAAACTTTTAAGTTATGTTTAAACCTCGGATGGTTGAGATGGTTGTTAATAGAGCTGGACTGTTTGTTCGTTTGGAAAGGGGGGATGTTGAAAGTTTCTGTTGAATTGTTGAGTCGTGGGTGGTCTCTGAAATGTGAGACCATCTTCAAAAGTGTGGGAAAACTGTTCAACTGTTTTGGGGCAAATAGACAGGGCAGCCAACTAATGATACAGAATATAGAAATGAAACGGGGTATTTAAGATGCTTGAGTCTAATATTACGGTAGCAGTGTGGTTTGGTTTAGTTTTTAAACTCATTCCAGATAGGTTGTCAAAAAATCAATACTGAGTTTTTTTGTGGTGACCTGCTGCTGGGGTTCAAATGTGGACAGCGCATTTCTATGCAGATTAAAAGTTAGCAATGGTAATAATTTAATATACATTCTGAAACCATAAATTGGCCACATTTGCTAGAGATTTATGAAAAGAATCGGCTAGGGTAGCCTCAGGTTTGATAGCTGTATGCCTATACTTCAGTATTCACTACTTATCTAAATTAAAAAAAAAAATAATATATATATATATATATATGTATGCATGCATGTGCATACAGACATACAGATGGGTTCAACTCCCAGGCTTTTCTGTTTGGAGTTTGCATGTGTCTGGGTGGATTTTGTCTGGTCACTCCGATTTCCCCCATGAATCCAAAACATGCACAACAGACCAAATTCTCCAACTAAAGTAGTCCTGACCAAGACTATCCCCAGAGGCATTGAATGATGGGTCAAATGCAGAGAGTAATAATAATAATGGCTTACACTTGTAATGTGCTACACTATAGTCATTATTCATTCATTTCCACACTTGGTGATGGTAAACTACTATTGTAGCCACAGCTGCCCTGGGGCAGACTGACGGCAGCGAGGCTGCCAATCTGCGGCATCGGCCCCTCCGACCACCTCCTATCTTTCGCGCACACTCCACTTTCATATTAGGCAATGTGGGTGAAGTGTCTTGCCTAAGGACACAACGACAGAACTTGGTCCGAGCGGGACTCGATCCTCCGACCGTCGGGTTGGGGGAACACTCTAACCACTGAGCCACTGTCGCCCCACAAAGTACAAAGTGTACCTTATACCTTAAGTGTATCTTAGCCCACCTTAACAAATTCTCTCCGCTCCTCTTTCTCCTCCCTCCTCTAGCATGCGACTGTGACCCTCGTGGTATCTCTCAGGAACAGTGCGATAAATCCTCTGGTCACTGTGTTTGTGTGGAGGGAGTGACCGGTCCCCGTTGCGACATTTGTGCTCGCGGTTTCTCTGGCACCTTCCCTGACTGCCACCGCTGTCATCAGTGCTTCAGTGAATGGGACGCCATCGTGGGGCAGCTGACCAATCAGACGCACCGGCTCGTGAACAAGGTGAATGCGGTGAAACAGAGTGGTGTGACAAGTGGGCCGTACCGCAGCAGCATGGACAGTATGGAGCGCAGCGCAGAGGGCATCAGGGCTATTCTCAACACAAACCCGGCATCACAGCCTCTGAGTGAAGTACAGGAGCTACTGCAACAGGCCAGGTACTACTAATACTACTGTAGATATTTGTACTCCTACTGCTACTATTACTATTGCTACTACTGCAACAGGCCATGTATGGGTACTACTGATATGGTTATCAATACTACTACTGATATTAGTTGTACTACTACACTACCACCACTGTGACAGGCTAGGTTGGGGCTCTATAGTTAGAACACCTCCTTGCCGAGGATGAAAGTGGTGTCTGGTGAATTATTGGTGGTGGTTGGAGGGGCTGATGGTGCAGATTAGCAGCTTTGCTTCTGTCAGTGTACCCAGGGACATTGTGGCATCACTTTAAGAGGCCTGTAAAACACATTTTTATTATTACTGATGGGGTCATCAAAACTTTATTTTCAATGCTGGGTGCATTTTACTGCCATAATTGGCTAAAGGAGGAATTCATTGATGCTTGGTCTCTCTTCTCCACAGTGAGCTGATTGGATCCCTGACTGAGTCCCTGAACTCCACAGAGCAGGCCCTGGTCCAGACCTCGGACCAGGATCAGGAGGTCCAGAGCAGACTGGACTCTGTAAGCTCAGACTCTCACAAACTCGAGCGCACTGTCCAGGAGCTGCTGGACCAGGTCGAGTTCATCAAGAACTCAGACGTCAGAGGTGAGTGACACGCAGGGGAAAAAATGGCTTTTGATTGGTATAAACAGGGTTCACTTGAGTGTATATACCAGGGGTCACCAACCCTGTGCCCGCGGGCGCCACGTCACCCCCAAACCCCACATGAGTCGCCCGCAGACCGGTTCTAAAAATAGCACAACTCACTAATGAGCTGCATCTAAAATTTAATTTTATTCTGTTGCTATTTTTTTATTTTTTTATCACCCTTGCGTTTATATAGATTTAAAAATGACAATAGCTTAAGTTCATTATACGTGAAGTTTAGATAAGTTAAGGTGAACTTTGACCTACTCACTTCAAAGGTCAGTATTGTGCGCGTGACAAAACCAGTGCTCCACTCGCGAGTGCTGTGAGGATGCGCTAAAAGCAGTTTCTTATGCCAAAACATGGTAGAAAAAAGAGATCACTTTCACAACGATTTAAGACTGTATCTCATCTGCGAAGCGACTGTGGTGACGGCAAAGCAGCACAATGTGGAGGGACACTTCACTACGTCTCACAAAGCTCCACACTAACTACCCACGCGCACTCCCCACGGGGACGCGCACTCCCCACGGGGACGCGCACTCCCCACGGGGACGCGCACTCCCCACGGGGACGCGCACTCCCCACGGGGACGCGCACTCCCCACGGGGACGCGCACTCCCCACGGGGACGCACACTATGGGCAGAACAAGCCCAGAGCTAAACGCAGCTTTGGGTAAACAACAGGCTTTTTTCACGACACCGGTGAAAAAGTCACACAACACAACCGAGATTTATTTTAAAATATTTAAGGTTATTTTTCTTTAACATTACATAATTGATAACTTTATGAAACTTGGTGCAATGTATATTATTTTTGTTTTGTTAAAAAGGTTTGTCAATGGATAGTGAAAATGGGACACTTTTCCTATGAGATTTAGTGATGTAAGTGTCATCTGGAAATTTAACAATTACTAAGATTAGTAAAGTTAAAGTGCTGAATACTGATATCTGTTTCCCTCCTTGCTCATTGTTGATAATTATTTTGAGAAATCATTAATGTGATCAGTGTCTTGCAACGTGATCAGTGTGTTCACATAGATGATTATCATTTATGATTATTAATAATGTATAACTAAAGGCAAACTGAGAAAATGTGTTATTTCAGAAGAGCGTCTCAAACTGGTAGCCCTTCGTATGACTCAGTGCCCATAAAGTAGCTCTCAGGTTAAAAAAGGTTGGTGACCCCTGGTATATACATTATATCTTAAAAATGTTACTGTTTAAGCATTTACTTGTTGGTCTTTGTCTCCCTCTAGAGACCAACTTTAAAAGTACACATGAGTCAAGCTCAAGTAAAACGTTTTTTTTAATATTTAACCAAACTAAACAGATCAAATTATGTAATTTCTGGTATTTACAAAAGGCTGCAAATACTAGTAATAAGTAAGGTGTGATATACTCATATTGTCAAAATTGTAAATAATTGTTCTAAGAGGTTAGCACTCACAGTGAGAAGGTTCCAGGTTTGACTCCCGGGCCTTTCTGTGTGGAGTTGGCTTGTTTCTCCCTGTGTCTGGGTGGGTTTCTTTCAGGAACACTGGCTTCCCCATTAACCCAAAACATGCACCAAATCCTCCAGCCAAACTAGTCCCTGACCAAGACTAGCTCAAGATCTAGAGATGAGTTCCTGGGCTCCTGACAGGTTTAACCCAGAGACACTGAAGAATCAGAATACATTTTATTGCCATTTTATTGTCAGTGCACGAAATGTACAAATGAGGAACTTGCTTTGGCGTTATAGTGCAATGTAAAACAATTAATAATAACGGTAAATATAAACTATGATAGAATTAAATTAAAACAGACTTGGATGGGTCAAATGCAGAGGACAAATACATGAATTGTGCATTAACCTATACATTTTTCTTTCTTTTCTGCAGGAGCGACGGCCAGTGTGAACAAGTACTACCTCCAGTCGCAGGCGTCTGAAGCTCGAGTGAACGCCTCCACCGTGGATCAGAACAGCACCGTGGAAACGTCTGCCCGACTACGGCAGCTGACAGAGGACAAACTCAACAAGACCAGCCTGGACTTCCTGAAGAAGCACACAGAGCATGCTCAGAAGCTCGACGACCTCGCTGGAGAAATGCAGAGTCTGGACCTGTCAGAACTCAGTCATAAGGTACAGGACTAATCATGGAGCAACACTAGGACTAAACAGTTATACCAGGACTTAAGTGGGACTACACCAGGTCTAAACCAGGACTAACCAAGGAGCTAAAGCAGTACTAAAGTATACCTAACCAACGAACTATAGCAGGTTTATATCAGGCCTAAAGTTTGACTTAAGCGGGGCTAACCCAAAACTACACCAGGGCTAAAACAGTACTAACCAAAGGAAAAGGCCTAGAACTAGCCAGGATGACCCGAACTAACCAAGGAACTATACCACTTCTGAGGCAGTGTTAAATCAGATGTGGGGTTAGCTTTTACTGAATACTGTTGTTTTGTTTTTGTCTTTGTTTCAGACCAGAATTATAACCTGGGACAAGCCTGGGACTAGTTTGGGATTGGACCTGGGCTAAACCTGGGCTAAACCTGGGCTAAACCTGGGCTAAACCTGGGCTAAACCTGGGCTAAACCTGGGCTAAACCTGGGCTAAACCTGGGCTAAACTTGGACTGAACCTGTCTTGGTTTACTTTAAACCAGGACAAACTTATCAGGACTCAACATTTTTTAATTCACTTTCCATACCTGTTTCTGTCCCTCTCTATAGACCTGTGGCAGTGGTGTGTCCTTGGACGCCTGCTCCTCCTCCCCCTGTGGAGGTCTGGGCTGTGTTGACTCAGAGGGCCGTTCCAAATGTGGAGGAGAGGGCTGCGGCGGTTTACTGACCACAGCCAAAAGCGCCTGGATTACAGCACGAAACTCGGAGAAGGAGATCATCAGTGCCATCGAGGAGGTGGAGAGACTGTCCAAGATGGTGAGTCTCAATGGAGATGTACAGGCACTTTTTGGGGAACAAAATAGTATGGTATTTAATGCAATTTTTACTTTATCATTGATGTTTTTGTAAAAGGCCTAATTATTAACAAAATACCTTTGGTTCCATAAACTCCATTTTGGTTTATAGAACAGCCAAGACCTGCAGAGGAAGTGTTCTCATTCATTTTTCCCATAGACTTTTAACAGGGGCGTTTTCAGTCCAAAAAAAATGTTAAAAACATAAACTTTGGAGAAATGTTATCAATATTGTAATGTGGTTTATAAAGTTTCAGAAATAGATTTCATAAGATAATAGATAGAGCCCATGTTGATGTGTTATATTATATATTGTGTTGCAGGTGTCTGAGGCTAAAGTGAAGGCGGACGAGGCCAAACTGAGCGCTCAGGACGTTCTTCTAAAAACCAACCGCACCAAACACAGACTGGACCAGAGCAATGAGGAGCTGCGCAGGCTCATCAAACAAATCAGGGACTTCCTCACACGTGAGTCTAGGACCGCAGGAGGAGAGGGCAGGAGGAGAGGGCAGGAGGAGAGGGCAGGAGGAGAGGGCAGGAGGAGAGGGCAGGAGGAGAGGGCAGGAGGAGAGGGCAGGAGGAGAGGGCAGGAGGAGAGGGCAGGAGCAGCAGGAGTAGAGACAGGAGATGTTTCCTTTCTGTTTATTCATGATGAGAGTGGATAGGATTATCTTTTATTGACCTGTTATATTGAAATTGAATTGGTTGTCCCTCTGTTCAACTCATTAAGATCAATTTATTTTTCTAGATAACAGCAGTCCCATCAAAGGGCTCCACTAAATTGTTGATTTAACCAACAGAAAGTTAGAAAATTAATTGTAAAATCATGCCAATAATTCTTTCAAAAATTGTTAAATTATATAAATATAATTACATTAGGCATATTCATGGTCTATATATATTTATAATCCTCTAAATTCTGTATCAGTGTTTTCTGTTTTCTTCTTCTTTTTTTATGGGTTAAGGCTGCAATTTCTGAATTTGCAGTTGACCCATTTCTAAATCATGCATTCTTTTTTCTAATTTGAATATTTATTCATTTTTATCACTTAAGAAATCAACTAAACAAAAATGGCATAACTGCAAAATAAATAATAAAGAACAAAAACAGTGAGTGTTCAAAATATGATCTCAAAAACACCACTCAATCTCTCCAGCATCCTCTCGCATTCTCAAAATTACACATTCTTTATTATTATTTTTTTTATTCCAGAGGATGCTGCAGACCTGGAGAGCATCGAGCTTGTTGCTAACGAGGTGCTAGCGATGCAGATGCCCACAAGCCCGGAGCAGCTGCAGAATCTGACGGAGGAGATTCGGGTGAAGGTGGAGGAGCTGGGGAGTGTGGAGCACATCCTGGAGCAGAGCAGTCAGGAGATCCAGAGAGCAGAGAGTCTCTTGGAGCAGGCTCGCCAAGCCAGGTACAGGGTTCAAATACAGCATGATCTGAGTATTAGTAACTTATCTGATGAAGGGTCTTTTATTTTTAACCCTATGTGCAGATGGCACAGTGTATACATTTTCAAAGAACAAAGCTGCTGGTGGGGTTAGGTGATAGGTGCTGTTGTGACAATACAAACACTGCAAACTTGATTTCGATTCTAAGGAATTCACTCAATACTAGATGCCAATTATAATACCACACTGAAGATTAAAACATGCTCCTTTTTAGTATTAGAATGTAATTTTCATATACAAAATAACAGTACTTTCTTTATTTTAGTATGAGGTCATGTGATTTATTTTCAGTATCGATACCTGCTCAAATGAGTATCTAGTTTCAATATGAGTTTTAGTATCGATTAGCATCTGATTTTTGATACATCTAGTGATAGGCGCAAACTGGATTTGAATATTTAAGTAGATCTACTAATACAGTTATGGGAATTTCTTTCCAAATCCTCTTCACATCATATTTCTTCTGTTTCAGTTCTGAAGCTGTCAATGTGAAGGACTCAGCAGAGAGAGTGAAGAAGGCTCTGGACGAGGCTCAGAAGGCTCAAACTGCAGCTTCTAAAGCAATAAACCAGGCAACACAAGACATCCAGACCACCAACAAACTGCTGTCTACGGTTAGTGCTGGTTTAGATGTGGTTAAGTCGTGGTTAATTCCTTTTTAATTATTTTTAAAATTATTTTTTAATTCCTTGTTAATTCCTGGTTTAGCCACAACTCTGCATGCTCTAGTCCTGCGCTAGTCCTGGTTTAGTCCTGGACCGGTTTAGGTCTGGTTCAGACCCTGTTTACCTTAGTCGAGTCCTTGTACTATCCTGGTCTTGTCCCGTTTTAGTCCTTCTTTAGTCCTCCTTTTCCGGTATGTATTCACTCTTCCTCACCCTCTACCATGTACCTATTGTCCCTCCTCTGTACCATGTTTTTACTCCTCTCCCCCATATATTCACTATCACTATATTAAAGGTATGATTTTGGTTGTGTTGTGTTCAGGTGGAGTCAGAAACGGCAGAAGCAGAGCAGAAACTGACCCAGGCCACAGAGAGAGTCCAAAACCTGGAACAAAACGTGACTTTATTGAGAGACAAGGCCCTGAACGTCTCACAGACCTCAGAGCAAACCAAACAGGACGCAGCCACCATCGAGAAGATTGCTGACCAAGTTAAAAAGGTGAGCATCAAAATGACAAAAATCAAATACTACTTTACTACTACTTTTTAAAATAATTAGGCCAAGAGTAGTTTTATGTCCTACTTTTAATTCTATATGTATAAAATGAGTTTTATTTTGAAGTATCGGTACTCTTTTGAGTACTCTTTCCACTGTGAGTATGTTGATAAGTCAGATCAGAGTCAAATGCTTTATTCAGATGCTGGACTCTATAACAAATGTCTCATTTTGAAGGTTGTACACCTTTTTGTTTGTACATACCGGTAGATAAAATATAAACAACATACATCCACATACAGCATACATTCCTACATGCAAATTCTTAAGTCTTCCAGTAACGATCCTTTTTCTTCAGTGCAAATATGAACAGTGTTTGCACTCACACATACAGCCAGTGTTTCCTATTAACAAAGACTCATCTAAAACAAGTTGGTAAAATTGGTTGAAATGTTGTCTTAAACATATAGAAGTAACTACTGTATATTTAATCTGTAATCTGTCTTTTTTGATTAACGGAGGCAATAAGTGGCATTTATTCTCTTTAAATAAAATATTTGAAATCATTTGGTCCAACATAGTCTCAGTTTAAACTTGTGGAATATACATCACATCAAAAATGGGACTAAACCATGGACTAGATTATGACTTAAGGGTTGAACCAGGCTTGAACCAGGCTTGAACCAGGCTTGAACCAGGCTTGAACCAGGCTTGAACCAGGCTTGAACCAGGCTTGAACCAGGCTTGAACCAGGCTTGAACCAGGCTTGAACCAGGCTTGAACCAGGCTTGAACCAGGCTTGAACCAGGCTTGAACCAGGCTTGAACCAGGCTTGAACCAGGACTGAACCAGGACTGAACCAGGACTGAACTAGGACTGGGGGAGGTGTGCTGAGGTCATTTCTCACCAATCTAAACTCTCTCCTCCACAGGACCTGGACTCTGAGATAAAGGACAAATACTCGACGGTGGAGAAGTTGGTGGATGAAAAAGCCGTGGGTTTGTCAGAGGCGAAGAAACGCGCAGAGTCTTTGCAGAAAGAAGCCAAAGATCTGCTGCTCCAGGCCAGCAGCAAACTCCAACTGCTCAAAGGTGAGACAACAGTGGAACAGTTCTCAAAAATGTCCAGCAGATGTCACTCTACTGAATATACATATTTCAGGAGTTGCTGCAATTGTGATTGGGAACCCCATGCAAAATAATACAACCTGAATGCAGAGTTTTATACGGACTACAAAGCCATCATTTTTCAGTATCGGTGCCAATATCTGATACCAATATCAGATCGGTGCATGCTTAGATTATATAGATTAAACTCATCTAGCTTTAGGATGGATTGATCTGTGAGAGACAATGTGCAGAAAAGATTTAAACTCATAATTTTTTTAAAAAAGAGCATATAGATGGAAAGAAAAGTGAATGCTGCAAATTGGTTTAATGTGTATACAATTCCTTGCTTGTTTCAGACCTGGATTTGTTATAAAATTGTGCAATTATTTGTTGTTTGTTTCAGATTTGGAGAAATCTTACGAGGACAATCAGAAGACTCTGGAGCAGAAGGCGGAGCAGCTGGTGGAGCTTGAGTCGGCAGTGAAAGAGTTACTGCAGGAAATCAGCCATAAGGTCACAGTCTACAGCACCTGTCTGCTCTGATGGACCCAGTTCTGTAATACAACCATAAAAATAAAACTAAACACAATGATGTGTTGGGCAATATCAGAATGTGTGACATCGAAGGGTTTATCCAGAACCAATATTTTTACTAAAATGCCCAAGTCTATGATTTGTCTACAGCACCTGCCTGCGCTGATGGACCTAAACCTAAACACACCTGAAACACACCTGAAATATACAACAATAGAAGTGTCTCAGTATTGGGGATATCGTGATAAATGAGGTATCTTGCTGATATATGGGACCAATATTTTTGGCATTTTGACTACCGAGTAAAATGGAAATGGAAGAAATCAAGAAGCATCAATTTTACTAGTTTGTATGTCAGTTCACCCGTCCATTCACCTGTCATTTTATCTGTCACTTCAATTAGGCTCAAAATATGGCTACATCTTTACACAAACATGCAAAAATGTTATCCCACATAGATACGTACTGTCATTATTTTTACAACAGTGAAAAGTTAATATGTGAACTTTATTATAACTTTACATAAATCTGTGGGTCTTGCTATGGATTTTAAAATATTCTTGGTACTGGCAAATATCAGGTTAAACCAATTATCAGACTATACCTAATGCATCCCCTTTTCAAAACAAAGTAATTTTCAAGCTTTGTGGCTATTTTACAATAACATAAATGAAAGGATTATGAAGTTGTTGAAAGGATGGGTGTAACACTCAGATACTGAAATGCATAAAGATCCACCAAAGATAATGACACAAATGAAATGAAAGAATATTTTAAATTTTAGGAGTAATTGTAATAAAATGTCTTTGTAATTGGTCCATTTAAATTTAACGTTTAAACCATGTGCCTTTTTATATTGTCCAAAAACTTGATCTTTTTAAAATAAAGACTTTTTTCTTAAGCATTGTTCCTCTTCTTTAAAGTGAAACTAAATGATCCACTTTTTTTGCTACTAAACTCTGTCTCTTTTAATAGTATTGTCTACTGTTCTTAATCATTTTTGGCAATTGTAGTGCAAACTGGGTAAATTAGCAGCTTTCTGGTCAAAAATGCCTGAATCTAAGTTTGTGTTGGCTTCAGTGGCCTCTGTAATTTCCAGTAGAAACCTGTTAGACCAATCACACTCTTCCTTATCTCTCCAGACTCCAGATGTGGTTGTGGGTTTAGATGTGTTTCTTGCATTACCTCATGGCATGTAAAGTGTGACAAATTATGGTAGTAAATGTTTTAACAGTTTAAATTATGCCACAAGGTCATATGGATTAAATTATACTTTCACATGGTAAAAGTACTTAAATTAATATTCTGAGTAAGTTCGCCCATGTAAAAGGGAATGGATATTTTTAAAGGAATGAGAAATATGTTAAATCTGAATAAACGGAAGGTAATTTACTTTTTTCAGTGTTGACAGTGATACAATTAAAAAAGAAAAAAATCAGTTCTGTCACCTAGACAAAAGTTTTAGAGTGAAGGAGTGTGTTCTGAGTCATATTTTGCATAATCATTGAGGCCCTTAATGGGTGCCCTCATTAGCATACTAGCTATCACTATTGTTTTCCTTGTTTAGTCCGAGTTATAAATAGGAGTTAAATGATGCCTCAGCCTCCCATTCCTGTTCAAAGATGGATTGTCTTTCTTAACATCTTCACTCAAACTTTTTGTCAGATCTGTGGAAAGGTGACCTTGCTGAAAATAAGCGTGCTTTTCAAGGTTTTTTTTTTTTTTTTTTTGCAATAAGTCTTTACTGCAGATTAACTTAATGCCATACTGTAAAACATTCCAGATAAAGAAATAACAGCACTGTGGAGACAGCAGGTAGTGGACATAGTTACATAAATGAGGGAAAGAAACATTGACAAGTCTTGTTTTGATTGTTCCCAATTTAATATGAACGATAAAACAAAGTTTGGCACATACAGAGACATTAAGTGTGATTGTCAGTCTCACTAAAGTAAAACATGTTTTTATATATATATATATATATATATATATATATATATATATATATATATATATATATATATATATATATATATATATATATATATAAACATTTGTATGAAAAAATAAAGCTGGTCCATAATTTTCTTTTCGTGTCCGCTAAAAAGAAATAAACAAGTTTGTATAGCCATAAAATTATCAAATTAAAAAAGAAAAACAAACATTGAAAAAAGCATATCCAGTGACTTGACTATTGAGTACAGTAATATGTTCATTTTCAATACATTATAAACCCCCTCTCATAAAATACTACCCTTAGATTAAACAAAAAATAAGTTAAAAATGGCTCCATAAAGGCACCGTGCAAAAAAACCAAGCAAAAAAAACCAAGCAGCTTCAGTAACTTCAATGCGGTAGCGTGTTTACAGATATACACTGATTAAACCAGGTTGAACCCAGGACTAAATCACCTCTGATAGTGACCACAGCAGACCAGGTCTAAACCAGGTCTAAACCAGGTCTAAACCAGGTCTAAACCAGGTCTAAACCAGGTCTAAACCAGGTCTAAACCAGGTCTAAACCAGGTCTAAACCAGGTCTAAACCGGTTTTGGTATGTTCTGACCACGAACACTCAACTACATCCTTACCCAATTTAGCTGCTTCTAATAAATCGACTTTGCAAGCCTGTCTGTTCGCCTGTCTGTTCGCCTGTCTGTTCGCCTGTCTGTTCGCCTGTCTGTTCGCCTGTCTGTTCGCCTGTCTGTTCGCCTGTCTGTTCGCCTGTCTGTTCGCCTGTCTGTTCGCCTGTCTGTTCGCCTGTCTGTTCGCCTGTCTGTTCGCCTGTCTGTTCGCCTGTCTGTTCGCCTGTCTGTTCGCCTGTCTGTTCGCCTGTCTGTTCGCATAATGTTATCACTGATTACCGGTAGTTCAAGTTTTGTGTACGTCTAAAGCTAAAGTTCCAGATGAAAAACATGCTACAAAACTAAAAACTAAAAGCAGTCCATTTTAAAAGCAGTTTCAAAAAACATATTTAAATCGAAATATAAAACATATTTCTTCTACATTAAAGCAGTGGTGGAGTGGGGTCTCTGAAACTGACTCTGACTTCACGGGTGTAAAATCCTTGTAAAACGCCATCCACCACTACATCAGGCAGGCCTGTAAGAAAAGTGAACTATAATCAACATCATAGGCCAACAATAGGAGTGAAGTAATCAGCTTATTTGTGAACAATTGTAATGAAGTGATAAAACATTTAAATGCTCTCTGCAGTAGAACAAGATAAATCACAATCAAAAATGAAATTGAAATTTGAATTAACACAAATTACAAAGGCTGCAATTTCTATCAAGTATCATATTTTTTTTCTAAAAACAACAGAATATCCTATCTTAATCTGCATAAGAAACTCCTGCCCCTGTAGGTTAGATCAGTACAAACATGTTCTCAAATGTGATTCTTGTATTAGTTTGTCAGTTCATATTTCAGTCTTTTGTGAATTCTTCTGGACACGTTTAAAATGTGAATGTTGAACAAAATCCTATTATTAAATCATGAACTGCAAATCTATTTGCAGTGTTTGTCAGAGAAAAATATCTAATTGTGGTTTTTATATCTCTAAATCTCTAGGGTCTCTACAGTCTTACATCAGGTTAAAATGATGTAAATAAAACATTGTACACTGTTGTCTCTGTGTGATATCGAAAAGAATAGGTCTGTTTTGTACCTGAGGTGTAATCGGAGAGGTATGGATCACGGTAGAATCCCAGAGCGCGGTGGTGTGGTAACTGATAACTGTGAGACAGGAGAGAAGAAAGGAGATTTAGTACTATCATCAAAGCAAGCGATCTTGGTGAAAAAATAATGAAACACTGGATGGAAATAAATCTTGTGACATTGCAGAAGCGAAATCGAAACAATGCCACAGCAAATGAGTGCTGTAATCAAAGCTAAAGGCGGTCCAACGAAATATCTGCTCTTTTTTTTTGGCCAGGCAGTGTATGTTTTGGAAAGACTTGATTGGTTTTGATATATACTCATTCAGATTAAAAGTCCCACCTGCCATCATGACTGTCAAGGTCGTCAAGAGATCTGAAATGAAACAGTATAACGAATTAGTTTAAAGGCAGGTTTATTTTAGCAATAATTATTACATAAACTCACTCCATGCTGTAGGCCTTTGTCCCTGTGTGAAAGTGTTTGAGATGGAGGAAGTCCAATAAAACCTGGGGCACGTCTTTGTTCTGATAAATTATGTCCTAAAACAGGAAAGAAAAGAAGAAAAAAGCAGCTCATTTTTTTCAACATAAAGTATAAATTGGTCTTTAGTAATTTTGCTTACTGTGCTTCAGTGGTGAGAGTTTTTAGCTTTATTTTTTATTTCAAAAGGTGCACTGTGCAACTTTTCTGGTCAAGTGTATACCACCTGCTTCTCTTCTATCCAAAAACACCCATTATGAAATAAATGCTAGATGGGCATGTTTATTGATACTTTACAGTGACATCACACTGGGGCTGTTCTACATATATCTCTATGGTGGAATGTTCACCATAGAGATATATGAGTGAGTGAAAAACCTTCTGGGTAAGGCTAGCTTATGTGTGAGAGAATTGCACAAATCAGCTCACCTGTTCCACCTAAATCAGCTCTTTATGGTGAGATTGTGTTAAAATAAAGCTCAGATTCAAGTCCAATTTGAGTAACAGACAGAGCAGTGTCTACAGCAAATGTTGACGACATCTGCAACGTATCAATTGCCATGCTGTGGAACATTCAAGGCAAACAAATGACAGCTCCATGGTTACACGCAGGTGGTGGATCTGTCACCAGCAAAGTTATGCAGTGTACTTTTACCCAGAGAAATTCCTCATATACGATTTATTCAACACCACATGAAAGCTGCAAATGTGAAGAACTCACAGAAAAGCTTTGCAGACACAGGAAGAACATGCAAACTCACAGCACAGACAGGTCCCGGGACCTGAACCTGGGACCTTCCTGCTGTGAGGCGAGAGTGTGAGGATGAATAGGATTAACATAGGGACAGCTCATGTTAGTTGTTTTTGAGATAACGTTTCCAGATTGAGAAGGTTTGGACATGTACAGAGGAGAGTGAATATATGGTACAGAGGAGAGAGTGAATACATGGTACAGAGGAGAGAGTGAATACATGGTACAGAGGAGAGAGTGAATATATGGTACAGAGGAGGGACGGTGACTGTATCTCACCTGTATATAGTCCTCCAGCTCCTGTCTTCTCTGCTCTACAGGTTTGGTTCTTAAATGTTGGTTTCTTTTACTCGGGAAATCTGGAGTCTGGATCACCTTTCTCAGCTGTGCACAAGACGATACATTTTGCTAAGTATTGTACTAAAAAAGAGATTAAAAATGTTTTATAGACGTACTTTTCTGTGCAGAGTCTGGAACTCGCCATTCTTCCTCAGAACGAAATGTTTTCTCTCATTGAACAAGACTTCCACCCTGAACAGCTACAAAATACAGACAGTTACACACAACAGTTTAAACATTATAATCAGGAGGCTATAGATTTCACAATGTTGAGCTTTGAACACTAGGGGGCAATGTTGAAGCAGAGTTATTGGGGATCATTTCTACTAAGCCCTCAGAAATATAAATACAGCCAGCGGTGGATGAAGTACTCAGTGTTGTTACTTAACTAAAAGTACAGACACAGAGGTAAAAGTAAAAGTTTCACATGAAAAAAATCTACTTAAGTGAAAGTACATGTTTAAAAATGTACTTCAAGAGTAAAAGTATTTCACACAAGTGTTCTTAATCAGTTAGATGTGTTAAATGTTGTGATACTGATTAAAAAACAGTTGCAATATGAATCAATTTCTTATTTTTTCAATGAATTCTGTTCAAAGCCGAAGTTTGAACTCAAAAACATAAGTCAGGATGTACCGCAACTATGGTAAAATAACCCTTATATCATTTGAAAAAGTACTTTTTACTTTTCAGTCCAGTTAAAAATGAAGTGGACTAGAAAGTACAGATACTGCTCTCAAATGTAGTGAAGTAAAAAGTATCCACTGTACAACTGTAAGTAAAGTACCGATAGCTAAAAATTCTACTTAAGTACAGTATTTTACCACTTTTACTTGGTTACCTTCCACCACTGTATACAGTCAATGTGCAGAAACATAGTTTGCACACATCAAAGAAGAAATAGGCCTGTGCAAATCAAGGCATTAAACTACTCCTAGACGAACAGTGAGGATTGTCAAATTTAAGTATTGTAAAAATGATTTGGTATTGACTAACACCCACATCTTTGACTTCAGTCATCTTCTACTGTTTATTCAGGGGCCAAGTTATCGATGAGGGTATTCTCAGGGTATTGTGTACTAAAAAACAAAACACAAACACCTGTAATTGAATAAAAGTAAAATAAATAAGTTAGCACCATACTGTGGAACATCTCAGGCAATGCTATAGGCCTAACATTTTAACAGATATACAGGCAGCAGACCCCCTAATAGAAAAGTTCCACAGTGCAGCTTTAACAGAGCAGTTTCAGCCTGATCTTCACAGAGTATTATCCGTGCTCTGGAGGGACTTGTGCTTTATATACAGCCGATACGATGCCATAAAGTTAAAGGTGCTTTATTTAGTCTCCTGTGAGTCTATACACGTTCATTCACTCGTGACATTTGGCAGAGAACAGTGAACAGTGAAAGTCATTTTGCATAAAAGGAAAAAGCGGAAGTGAGCGCGCAGGTAAACTCACCTGGCCACGCTCTCCTCGAGAACACGCACAAATGATACGTTTTACGCACTGGAATCACGCACAAATTCGTGTAATAGGCTAAAAAACACGTTTAATATGGTCGCATTATATTCTTAAGCAAGTTATTATCAATGTGCGCTTACCTTTTTGGTCTTTCCCGCGTCATCCTCCTCTAGCTCCATTGAAGGTATCGAAACTTCAATCATTGTAAAATCTATTCAGTCTGGATTCATTTGGGAGGAGGTTTTCGGTCTGAAGTGCTTTCACACGTAACCCCACGCGCTGTTGACGTACAGATGCAGGTTTTTCACGTCACTGCGTCTGAAGAGGGATGTTGTCGCTCCACTGGTGCGCCCCAAGCCACGCCCACAACGCACTGGACACGCCCACAGACCAAAAACAACTGTGGTCTATTGTAGTAGGAACTGGACACAACAAAAACAAAAAGCCAGAGGTGGGCAGAGTAACCAAAACTGTACAGTGGTAAGAGTAAAAAAGAATGAAGTAAAAGTACAAAGTAGTGATACAAGAAATGACTCAAGTAAGAATAACTTTAAGAGTAACTGTAACATGATTTATAATGTGAAGGTAATGTAACTGGACCAATACAACATTTAATAATGCACAAAATTCTGTATTTTCATAAGATAAACACAAAATATTTGAAAAACTAAATCATATCTGAAGGAACGCTGCAAGAAACACAAATGTTCAAATCATTTCATATTGTCGACATAAAGCTTCTGTCACTTGTAGATTTACTCATAGTGGAAAGAGTAACCAAACTCTTTACTCAAGTGACAGCACTGCTACTTCAATTAAAACTGCCAGAAAAGTACTACAAGTTACAGAAGTAAATGTAACTAGCAATCTCTGACTAAAACTATACATAATAAAAAATGTCTGTGTAATCTCTCAGTTGTCCACGTACACACATTTAAAAAAAATAAATTAAATTTAAAAAAGCAACATCTCAGCTATTTTTAGTCTTTTTATTCCATCTTTGTAACTTATATCCTCACAGAGTTATAAGAGTTAAAACACAATGCTGGAGGACTGTGACAATTCCTTGTAAAGTCTGTCATTATTTAACACCTTGTGTCACATGACTTAAACGGTAACATAAATGTGATTATGGGCGTCATGTGTCAGTGATGTGTTTTCAGGGTGAAGAAAGTTCAAAGTTGTTCAACTAGTTCACATTGTCAGCAAATATATCAAGTAATGAAATCTGTTTATAAAAAAGCAGTGGGCTCTCACTGCACAAAAGGACCAACAGCAGAAGTGTTGCTGTTTCAAATCCTGGTTCACTTCCCATTGAAACATGCAGTAAAAAACTGTGACTACAGTATAAGTACAGACAATAGAACTAATAATAACTTACACAAGCAAAATAATATTACAGATATAGTTAAGTTTTGTTTTGTTCTATCACCATTTCTCACTCAAGTTCCAGTTCAAAAGTATAGTGCGGTTGAACCATCATGATCCAAAAACATAGGAAAAGTTTGTGATTTTTCAGTCTGGGACTCTCTAAATAACCATGAATTTGTCCCGGGACCCACCATGACGTATGTAATAATTTAAGTTTGCAAAAGATTTAAAATATTTAGTTGTTGCTTGAACAAATTTCACTAAAATATCCATCCATCCATTTTCTTCCACTTATCTGGGGCCGGGTTGCGGGAACAGCAGTCTAAGCAGGGTCTCCCAGGCTTCCCTCACCCTATAAACATCCTCCAGCTGCTCCAGTGGGATCTCGAGGTGTTCCCTGGCCAGCTGAGAGACTTAGTACCTCAAGCGCGTCCTGGGTCTTCCCTGGGGCCTCCTGCCAGTGGGATGTGCCCGGGGGTGGCACCCAAGGTGGCATCCAGAAGGTATCCTGAACAGATGCCCAAGCCACCTCAGCTGGCCTCTCTTGACGTGGAGGAGCAGCGGCTCTAATCCGAGCTCCTCACCCTATCTCTAAGGGAGCCCCCAACCACCCTGCGGAGGAAACTCATTGCAGCCACTTGTGTCCGGGATCTTGTTCTTTCAGTCATTACCCCAAGCTCATGACCCTAGGTGAGTGTAGGAATGCTCAAGAAAATTAAATATAATGCCATTTTATGATCTCTGTTCTAACACTGTGATGTCATGTGCTAATACATGTTTTTCTCAAATATGTGAATGAAGCAATGTTTTTGAGGAGGTAACAACATTTTAACATGTCTTAAAGCTCAAAAGAGCCAGTTTAGCATTATATAGGACCTTTAAGCAAGGCATAAAAGAACAGTTTCATATTTTTCATATTATAATTGCATTGAACTACATTTGGAAAACCTGTTTTGCAGAGGTGGATTACAGTCTAAGGTTGTGTCAGTCCTAGTCCAATTCCATGTCTTGAAAAATGAAGAGTGCTGATTTATAGAGCAAATTTAGATATTATAGTAGTGTTTAGTTGTTGATATTTTCTGAATGAGATGTCTCTGTGCTGTTTCCTGTTTTCTGCCCCTGAAACAACCCGATTTTCACTTCTTTCCGTTGGTATTTGCTGGATAACTGGATTCATGAGTTCAGGGTCACATGGTCGCCCTGTCGCCTCTGCATTATGTTGAATGGAGTGACAGAAGAGCTCACCGCAGCAGCTCAGACAGGAAATGATCCGCGTTTGTTAAAAATAAATCTCCGATGTGCTGGTTTTAGGGTGATGTGTCATGGATTCACTGTGGCTTCACTCACATGAGCTTTGGCCCAGTCACTGTCTGCTCAGCAAAGACACAGACACACATTAACAAGAGGAAGTGCAGGGGCAAAGGTGGCACGACTCAACTAAAAGTACTGGTCAAAATATTAAAGCTGCACTGTATAATTTTTCTTGTTGAGGGTTCGCCACTCTGGAATGTTCCTGAGTAAAGTGTTAAAACTAAAGCTAAACTAACCTCCTGCATGTATTTCTGTCCTTTTAAAGACGCTGTACCTGATTCTTACTGTGTTAAAAACATGGAGAAAAAAAAAGTTCATTTAAACCATTTGCAGTGGTTCTAAGTTGTAACAAAAACTAGCATGCTAACACACACTTCCTGATTATCAGACATTAAAACGCTTTGTAGTTAGATGCAAACTGCACGCAATGGACATATATTGATGTCAGGAGCTGCTTATACACTAAATGTGCACTTGTATTTGTACTGTAAAAACAGATGTATTTTAAAAATGTCATTGTACAAAAGAGATAATCGTTTGACAGGTTGACTAATAAAATAATAGTTGCAGCCCTAAACTCTATAATCAGACTACCACAGTTTGGAAACCACTGACTCGCTGTGCCCAAAGAAAATCCACATGACATTCCCTGTGTGGAGCCCGTGTCCCAGAGCATTGGATAAGTTTGAGGAATGTGAGGCTTGTCTGTGCAGCTCGGCCTCTGTCTGAACACAGCACTGGAGCACACACTTTGTCACTCTGTAATATAGGACTATCAACTCATCTGGGAAAATACTCACGATCAGTATTTATGGGTTTCAGAATGATGAAAAAATTACAATTAACAATTTAAAACAAAATGATGAAAAGTACTCAAAATGTTGCATATAATAGGAGCCTCAAATCCATGAATGAAGTACTACATAAATAATACTACAAACCATATGCTAAAGTGACTTTTTTGAGCTTTTAGCAGTGTTAAAATATGGATGGCATTTTATAAGCACAGAATTCACACATTCTTTTAAATTATAAAATATGAACCAATGCTAAGATAGATAAAAGTAGTTTAAAAAGATTAAATAATGCATAATATATTTACTTTGTTTTTCCCATTAAAATAAAAAAAATATGTCTGGTCTTATACTTTGGTATAGGTTTAATTTATTATTCTGAAATATAAGACAATGTATATTTAATACAGTACATTTGGGGGGAACTCTTAAAAGCCCATTTAATTCATTGAAGTCACAAAGGGAGACCACCCCCTCTAGTGGTCTAAGGTTAAACTACACAGTGCTAAATACATGGCTGAAATCCCTGTAACACAGGTGTAATATACTTTTGGTAACGGAGATGATACATTTGTCTCATGTTGTACATTCAAATTAAAATCCAGATGAGATAACGTCCTCCAATTTTACGACCTTAAATAAAATCAAATGAAATCTATATTTATCAGCATCTTGTTAAACTGGTTGAATACATAAATTATATCTGAGTATTGTTTACCTGCCCGTCGCTGCCGACCCCGAGGTTGTGGAGCTGGTGAACTTTGACCTCTCCATGTGTGTCTCCCACGACAACAGTGTCTGCCTCTGAACAGAACTGCACCGAGGTGAACTCCACAGCCCCAGCTTTGAGCACCAAGGCGGGGTCCAGACTGAAGAGGCACAGTATTGTCTTATTTATTTGTATAAGTTATTGATACTTTTTGGTTGGTGTTATCAATATTCCCTGGGGGTGTGAAACTAGTTGTATGCACTGTTCTGTCTAAAGCTCTGTTGGAGTTTTATTTTACCAATCTGCCTATAAGGAACTGACTTAGTTGGAACTACAACAGTGGAGATGATTTGTGCTCTTAAATAAGTCACTCTCACCTTTTCTGTTGAAAATCAAACCCTTAAACATGACATACATATTGATCACAGGCTGCTGAAAATGTGTTGTTTAAATCCTTTTTGTATTTTACTTGAGTTTTCAGTCTGAGTTGAGTTTTTTTTCTTAAAATGTATTGCTTGCTAATGTGTGCATTTGTGTCTTCATGGTAACTGCCTGAACATTCTACCATAGAGATACATGTAGAACATCCCCAGCATGACACCACTGCAAGGTATGCAAGTCAATCCAATTCTTGGCAAACTACTGATCCCAAAAAATATATAATATACATGATTAGTTATAATATATGAGATAAATATTCTGTAACTCACATGCTGATTTTTAGATCCCATATCTCCAGTTGTTCTGCCTTTAGAGCTGCAAACACAGTCGGCCATTTTGGGGACCAGCGGACCCCATAGACCGCAGTCTGAGAGGAACTGAACCCCAGGATCGGTTTGGGATTGTCGCGCCTCCACAGCTGCACTGTCCAGTCAGAGGAGCAGCTCAGGAACAGGTCAGGAGAGAAGGGGGACCACTCGATACTGTTAACTGGAAGCTATGGACAACACAGGGACAAGAGTCAAAGTAAGATCAACTAATCCAGACTTTCCTACTGGGTTAGTAAATAAACACACAAACTAGAGTGAGTATGTTTTCATTGGGTTTGATGTGGGGAAAATTGTGGCTAGCTAAACAATTGGGTCAGATTTCATATGACAAGTTGGACAACTCTTCACTAAAATAAATTTAACTTAATTATATTTAAGGTTTTACTAAAAATCTTGTCACTACAGACCTTATTGTTTCATGTCACATTTCTTTACTTTTTATATCACTGTTCCTAAAGTAACTCGATTCTGAAACAATTCCACTATGTCTCCAACTCTACCTCGGCGTGACATAAACAGTATAAGACTCTGAGAGTGAGCAGCCATTTGCATGCATTTCTACTACATAAAATAAACACTCTATAAAGAATTTATACACTGTACTTACAAAGTGCTTTTCATAAGTCTCCAGAAAATACGGCCTAAAAACGGAGCACAAGTGGATGAAGCCATCTCTGGTCCCAGCCAAATAAATGTCTGAATCCTGCAAGAAAAAGCAAAAAACAAAAAACTTATCAGTATGAAACATATGATTGTGAAGAAACTCTGTATTGTAACCAGTGGTGGAAAGAGTACTGAAAATATGTACTCAAGTACATGTGCTCTTATTTGGCTAAAATGTACTCAATTACAAGTACTGGCGGCAAATTTGTAGTCAAGTAAAAGTATAAAGTCTCCTCAAAGTACTAGTTTCAAGTTAGTTTTGTATACAATTTAGTGGGTCTGTAGGCCTAGTCGTTTAGTTGATTAAAGGATTTTTCCTGTTGTTTTGTTTTTGTGTGTAGGCAGCACGGTGGCTGACTGGCAACACTCATGCCTCACAGCAAGAGGGTTTGGTTGGATCCCCGGGTCGCCAGGCCTTTCTGTGTGGAGTTTTTTCATGTTTCTCCCCGTGTCTGGATGGGTTTCCTCCGGGTACTCCGGTTTCCCCCATCAACCAAAACATGAACGCCCTTCGAGACAACTGTTGTGATTTTGGGCGTTACAAAAATAAATGAATTGAATTAAATATAAAACAGATTATCATTGTGCAAAAATGGTTGTTTTTGCACTAACTCCTGTGCAGGTGCAGTCCTGTGAGTGCAATCTGGGTCAAATACATACACTCACCTGAAGGATTATTAGGAACACCATACTAATATGGTGTTTGACCCCCTTTCGTCTTCAGAACTGCCTTAATTCTATGTGGCATTGATTCAACAAGGTGCTGATTCATTCTTTAGAAATGTTGGCCCATATTGATAGGAGCATCTTGCAGTTGATGGAGATTTGTGGGATGCACATCCAGGCCACGAAGCTCCCGTTCCACCACATCCCAAAGATGCTCTATCGGGTTGAGATCTGGTGACTGTGGGGGCCATTGTAGTACAGTGAACTCATTGTCATGTTCAAGAAATCAATTTGAAATGATTCGAGCTTTATGACATGGTGCATTATCCTGCTGGAAGTAGCCATCATGGTCAGAAACAATGTTCAGGTAGCCCGTGGCATTTAAACGATGCCCAATTGGCACTAAGGGACCTAAAGTGTGCCAAGAAAACATCCCCCACACCATTACACCACCACCACCAGCCTGCACAGTGGTAACAAGGCATGATGGATCCATGTTCTCATTCTGTTTATGCCAAATTCTGACTCTACCATTTGAATGTCTCAACAGAAATCGAGACTCATCAGACCACTCAACATTTTTCCAGTCTTCAACTGTCCAATTTTGGTGAGCTCGTGCAAATTGTAGCCTCTTTTTCCTATTTGTAGTGGAGATGAGTGGTACCTGGTGGGATCTTCTGCTGTTGTAGCCCATCCGCCTCAAGGTTGTGCGTGTTGTGGCTTCACAAATGCTTTGCTGCATCCTCGGTTGTAACGAGTGGTTATTTCAGTCAACGTTGCTCTTCTATCAGCTTGAATCACTCGGCCCATTCTCCTCTGACCTCTAGCATCAACAAGGCAATTTCGCCCACAGGACTGCCGCATACTGGATGTTTTTCCCTTTTCACACCATTCTTTGTAAACCCTAGAAATGGTTGTGCGTGAAAATCCCAATAACTGAGCAGATTATGAAATACTCAGACTGGCCCGTCTGGCACCAACAACCATGCCACGCTCAAAATTACTTAAATCACCTTTCTTTCCCATTCTGACATTCAGTTTGGAGTTCAGGAGATTGTCTTGACCAGGACCACACCCCTAAATGCATTGAAGCAACTGCCATGTGATTGGTTGATTAGATAATTGCATTAAGGAGAAACTGAACAGGTGTTCATAATAATCCTTTAGGTGAGTGTAGATACGTAATAGTTTTGAGAACTTTTATCACGCCTCCTTTTTAGTCAGCTAATTGATCGGCAGGACATGTCTTTAGTCAACTGCAGCTCTAACTTTTAGCTACATTTTAGATTAATCTCTTATATAAAACTTGAAAACTGGATTAAGTGTTAAACCAGTCCACTCCGTTGTTTGCTATGGATCAGACCTGGATGACTGAGGGTCTACACAGACATACAACTGCATATCTAGAATGAATATCAAATTAGTATAAATATACATACATTTTACTCAGTTACTGTAACTTGAATATTTATAATTAGTTACTATCCAACCTTGACTTGATCGTAACTCACCACTGGATGGAAGTGGAAGCAGAGCCCTGGAGCCTCGCTCCGTCCCATGATACTTTGAGACTTCTTCTTGGTTGTCAATGTTTCCTTTTTACTATTTTTCACATTTTTTAGCTGCAATAAATCTACATACAAAAGTAGGAAATACATAACAAACCATTTATCATAGACACTTTAATATCCCATGTCATCAGAATGTTAAAAAGTCCAGAATGAAGGCGACTGGAGGCTAAAATAACCCCAGACTAGTATATTTTCTATGATCAACTAGTATAAGATCATGTTTTAAATGTTCATAATATAAGATTCAGTTTTGAATTTCCAGAAAGGACAGTTGGTTTGCTTTTCTGTTACATATTTGATTTTTCTAGCCTCAAAATTGTATTTAAGCCTCAGAAATAGTATAATATGTGCTAAAGTATGTAAGATATCTGTAGATAAAACCTGAACCTGAAACCTGAAAATCTTCATCAAAAAAATGTGTGTGTAATAATGTCCTGTTAGATAAACAAATAACACCAACACAATCGTAAATCTCTTTAAATCAGGCTTTGATATCATTCACATGTAATGTACAGGTAAGTACTTTTTATCCACCAAATGATTATTTTCATATTTTGTGATTTTCTCAATTAAATTGCATTATGTAATTTAATTTTTGCCTCCAACTGCATCTGGAGCTTAGAATGTTTTTGCTTAGACATTTTACAGGGTCTATATTTAACATTGCATAAATGTGAGTGTGGTTTGTTCTGGTACCTGTGCACTTTAGGCCTTCGGAGCCCAGGAGCCAGGTTTTGATGAGTCCATCCAGCGACACAGAAACTAAAAGCTGTTTGGTCCAACTCACCAGACATACCTGCTGCAAGTGCTTCTTAGAGCTGTCACCGCAAAATATATAAATACATGTCAATCAATCAATGTCAAGAAGTCATCTTAAAAAATAAAATAAAATAAAAATGAAAAGTCAACATTGTCTCCTAAATACAATTCATCACAAGACAATACATTTTGAACATATGTAAGGTCCTATATTAATTTCTATTGCTTTTTACTTTGCTGTTTTCTTGTCAAATGTTAGCTAAGGTGCCCAAAAAACTTTAACAATGTATAATATAGGGTATTTAAGAACCTTACAATTGGTTGTACCACACAATATGGAAAAAAAAGATTTTTAGGGATGAAAAAAGTGGATTTTACTTTTACTAAGTATTTAAACAATGATAAATCTACTGGGATTTTCAATTTTTACATTTATTAAAGAGAAAATACATGAAGTGAATAGCTATGTAGGTAAAACAAAAATACACTAAATACAGATGAGAAACAAAGTTCATTGATCTGTAAGATGCAGTTGTCACGTTGAGTTACTGAACTAGTGCTGTGGTTGGTTTGTGATAGAGGAATAAAGTTTGATTTCATTGGACCTGAGTGTTGTTTAGTGGGATCGTACTTACGAACTACTAGCTTTGCAACGTCTGCTAGCCACATTATAGATAGCCACTGTGCCGTCCATCATTCCCACTCCCAGATGAGCGGAGACAATTGGAGAGAAATCTAGAGTGGTCACTGCACTGTGGCTGTAAATGACACGCTCCGGCCACTAGACAGCACCACAACCACAAATTTCAATACTGCATTTTTAATTTGGTTGAAATATGTAGGTAGTGTTTGGTACCATGAGATTTTTGAGAGACCAGACACAGATGAGTCCGGGGGTGTTCTTGTTATTGGCAGAACTGTCGTAGCCCACCGCCAAGATGTCCTAAAAAATCCAAAACACACTACAATCATCCAAAAAATGTACACATAAACAGCATTAACAGTGCACTATGTAGCTTTTCTTGTTTAGGGTCTGTCACCTGCCTGTTTCCATGGAGATGTTATTGCTTTGCATGAAATGTTCCATAGTATGTAATATAACCAGGCCAGGTTACAGGCCAGAGCTGTGAAAAGGAGACCCTGTTCATAGTAAAAATTGAGTTTTTTCAAGGTATTTTTGAGCAATAAAATGCTAATTTTATAATGATATGCTGTGGAACATTCCAGGCAATGGTTCATCTAATAAGAGACAAGCAGATGACGGCCAGAGACGTTACATAGTTTACCTTAGCTTAAGTTTAAACTTTTTCTGTCTAACGTGGGGTAACTGATTTGTCCTTGTTCAGAGCTGGTTTAGTCCTTGTCTAGTGCTTGTTTAGACCTGCTACAGTCCTGGCTCAGTTATCATTTTGACCCTTATTTAGTCTGTTTAAACCTAATTAATGCATAAGCCGTTTTGTGTGATCAGTGCATGGACATTACTGCTCTCTCCTTGTGCCTGGACAAACTGGTGACCACACAGCCTCTAGTGAGCTCACAGCTGAAGGACCAAAGCAGGCTCATAGTTGTAGCTGAAGGATGGTCCCCAGAGACAGCAGTGGTCACTTCCTCTTCATCCTTCTCTTCCTCCTCTTGCTTTTTATGTCCCTCTACCTCAAGGAGACCAGCCTCTGCTCGGTATGGGTCTGACAATACAAACACATTTGTTATGTACTAATTAATTAATACTCACTCAAGTTGTGGATTTGTCTTCCCATAATTAAAATAGGGCTGGGAATCACAGAACACAATACATGGCTCATGATAGAATTCATACATAATAAAGTAATAATTGATATATTGTGCATGATACTAATAACAGTTTAATAATTAAATACATTTCACCAACAGTATTTCTTTGTTAAACCACTACCTGCATATAAATCTAATACAAAATATGCCCATTTTAATAATCAAAACAATGAATATGTCAAACGCATAAACAAGTTTCCTTTATCAAAATTGTGGCACTGTCAAAAAATAACAGAGTAAAATGTACATTGATACAGCAGCCCACAATATCAATACTGTTTCACCAAATATAATATCACAATATATGTCTATTTTAGCTCATCCCAGAACAAACAAAAGAAGAAAATTTAATCTCCTCATAAACATTACCTGGTAGAGGAGCAAGCTTTCTGTACAAGGCCAGTTTTGGTTGGAAGATGTTTGCCACGACGTTTCTCTCCATGACCAGGAGCGAGTGCAGAAAGTCCTTAGAGTTCATTACAGTCTGAGGCTGAGGTTCGCTCTGAGACCCGTCCATGTTATAGTCCATGTCGGGCAGAGAGCTGACCAAGCTGTCTACTCACAGATACGCACACACACAAACACACACCAACACACACACAAAACTAGAATTATCATGTTAAAAATTATTGCTCTAATCAATTACAAAATTGTAACTAAGGTTGGTAAAAGTGCCAAAATTTAGGTATGAATCAATGCTAAAACTAGTATTAAAACTAGATCCTTATTCAGCAAGTATCAATACTGAAAATCACATCGATTCATCGTCTTCCTCTTTTTCCAAGGCAGCAATCTTCCCTTTCCACACACTTCCTCCAGCTCTTCTGGGGGGGTGCCGAGGTGTTCCCAGGCCAGGAAGCTGGCCAGGGAGCATGTGAAACAGATGCTTGAGCACCTCAGCTGCGGCTTTACTCCGAGCTCCTCATGTATGACTGAGCTCCTCACTGTAACTCTAAGGGAGATAAGGATATGGATCTATCTACCTACCTGTGTCTGTGCTGCTGCTTTTGTTCGGTCTCTCTTTGCCTCCCTGAGACATGGTCCTGCCCAAACTCTCTGTGAGTTCTGACTTCTCATTGTTCAATGCAGCAGTGGATTTACTCAGTTCGTTCACACAGTCGTAGATATCCCAGTTTGTCACCAGCAAACCTGTGAACACAACAACAAATAATACTCATGAGAAATATTAGATTCAAGATTTTTGCTTTAAAGAAGACAGATGGGGGGTATTACGGTGGGTATTAATTCAGCTATACCATTTTACTTGTGTAGTGTAAAATGCAATATTAATCTAGTTCAAAACTACAGAACTGAGGGCCCCCCCACGCAGAACGCCATTTCACTGAATTATCATTTACGTGTTTTTATGATTAAAAAAGAGATATGAGACCAACCACAAAGAACATAACTTTCATATAACTATAAGTGAGTTTTCAAGATGTGTCTTTAATTTTTACCCAAAAGTATAATGTATTTAATAAGAAGAAAATGTGTAACCTGTTTCAGCTGTGACCACTGCATCCGTCTGGATGCTTATAGTTTTACGTGCATTGTCGAAAGTCTGCATCCCTCGCTCCTTGAATGTATCATTTCCAAGTTTAGTCTTGCATAACTCAATGTATCGACGATTACTCTGTCTATAACAAAACAATGAGATGGAGACAGTTTCCACATTGAAATGGTTTGGATATGTACAGAGAAGGGAGAGTGAACATATGGTACAGAGGGACAGTGAATATATGGTACAGAGGAGGGACAGTGAATATATGGTACAGAGGGACAGTGAATATACAGTACAGAGGAGGGACAGTGAATATAACTATCTCAAATTATGTGATTTAGTATTTTTGTCACTTCTGCTCTTCGGCCTCCTCCGCATCCTCAGGCAGCACAGAACTGGGGATGTCCAACAAGGGAATAGTGTCTGTCTCACTCAAACAAATGTTCACCAACGTCTCCAAAATATCCTCCATCACCTCTTTCATGCTATCTGCTTCCTCTGACAAACAAACCGAACCATATCAGCTGTAACTCTATAGGCAGATCACTCATAAAGCCACACCCACCATGTTGAAATCTCAGAGGCCTTTGCAGTTCAAAAACAGAGAGATTTTCCTCTTGATCTACACTCAGAAAGCTCTTGGTGCAGTGGCTTGTGGTGTCTGCAGGGAGAGTGCTGAAAAAAAGAGTCCACACGTTACTGTGATTGGTTAAATCCACCTATCACTGACACAAAGTGAGGCTGACCAATAAGAGGACTGGGTGATCTGTATTTGTGCATAGAGTCTGCTTCTTTCTAGCAACTTTGGGCTTCTTTTTTGTGGAAAGTTGCTTGCAAATTTTGAGTGTTGTGGATTGCTGTTTTTGGGGCACATGTATGTCATAAAAGCTGTGTATTTTAACCTTCAATTTAGTTTCACATTAATAGACTCAGTAATTACTGAAATACAATCTGTTAATGTTTTAAATGTGTTAGTAATAGTAAATATATGACTACAGATATGCAAATCTCATTAGCACCTGTTCAGCAGCAACACACTACATTTTAATTGTTGCTTCTTATTTGGGCTTATTTTTGTGGGACTGTGGCTGCATGTTTTGGGCTTTCTTCAAAGGCTCAGTTGCTTGTTGCTCTCTGAAAATCTGGCAACCCTGAGAACCATTAAAACACAATATACCAATTTTTCACCAACATAAAATATTGCCACGGGGATCCGATTAAATCATGATTCGGTGTTTCTCATAAGTCCTATGTTTTTGTATGGGATGTGATGAATGTTCCGAGAAAGTTCAAATAACCTTTTTGGGCTCAGTAAAATAATACACAACTGGCTGAAAATGTGACTTCAGAAGTAACATTAAACATAACTTTGAAAAACCTTCTCAGAACATTTTGGAAACCAAAAACTGTTAGCTGTTTTGTGTTATATACGTCGCATTGGAGTAAACAGTGATGGTTTCTGTGTGGCCCAAGTCTGAGTCTGAGTCGCTGCCTTCGTCAATAAGAAACAGGCTTCGTTTTGGGGCGCCAGGATCTGAGTGAGTGAGCGGGCGAGGAGTCACGTCTTCACCATCCACAACCCAAACCTGCAGGAGACAAGATTATGAATTTGAAACATTTTAAAGTAGTACTTTCCATGTTACTAGTAGACTTTTTTGTATAATTAAAACATTATATGCTACAAGAGGTGTAATTACAGTATGACGTGATGGTGACTTTAGGTGTAGTGACATAAAAAGCCACTAATGCTGGTGCCACTAAGCTACAAATGAGTAAACAGACTGATAAAGATATGATAAATATGTCTAAGGGAGAAAATGTCATTTACAACCTGATTCTTGCTTGGACCAAGTCCTGTTGTTGTGTTCTTAGGCAAGACACTTCACCCACCTTGCCTTGTATGAATGTAGTGTTTGGTACTTTTGTGAATACAGTATGGAATGAATTAATAAATTATTTTTAACATTGAATTGCAAGTTTGTGTTATTTTTATTTTTAGTCACAGCCCATATTTTTAGACAACATGCAAAATTGAATATTCAGTATCTATCTTTTTTTCCACTCCTATATATTTCATAACCTTCCAGATCATATTTTGCCCCATCATTTTATCTAAGGTTAAGCCTTTCTAATAGTAATTTTATCAAATTCATGCGAGGCTAATATAAACTGTTGAAGTGTAGGCTCTGAACACCTCACCATGTTTTTTCCCTTGGCATGACTGAACTGTTTCTTCTTGTATTTCAAGCTGCTCACAGACTTTTTACTGACAGCAGATCCAATACTGCCTGAACCATAGGAACTGCCACTGCCTGTTGAAGAACCTCTTATTCCCCTAAAACAAAGATTTTTAAGCATAAACTGCAACATTAAAAACATTGCTAACAGTCAAGGTTAGCTTAATTTAGCCTATTTTCTGCTAACAATTAATTATTGTACCCTTTCAACAAGCGAACCGTCTTGTGTTGTTCCACATGTTTGTTCATTTTGTAGATTTTGATGCATCCTATAACTTAAAACTGAGACAAAAACATATTTTTTCCTTATTGTTTGATAAATGTTATGAATAAATTATCCTAACTTTGAAACTAACGGCTAAAGCGGGCGTGATTTTGTTGCCATGAAAGCGCGTGAAAGATGTGTAGAGGGCCGTTTTACCCAACCTGTTTATTTATTTATTTTATTTTTTTACCAAATTAAAGATTGTACTGGTACTGTTACTCTAAAATGGCCAATTATATAGACTTAAGTCGCCATAATATTGGCATTTACTTAACATTGTTGTCGTTTTAAAGTCTGTCTCTCTATGTCAACCAGTTATGGACGATGATAAATAAAGTAAAAAATCAAGGCCAGCTGTTTGATAAAGCATTGCCACAGGCGCCACTTTAGTTTTAAGCAACCTTATGTGTTATTTTATATCTTATGCTGCCGATAATAACTCAAATCCAAGGCCCTTTTACGTTATTTCAAACTAAGACACTTAAAATATACGTAAATATGCTTCTGTGATCTGGCAACCCGTGCGTCCTGCTTTGGCTGTTTGGATTACATGCGCTCATGTTTGGCTGGGAAAGAGGCAAGATTTGGGATTTGCATGTTTTATTTCGGAATTCTGGACAGTTTTGATAGTACAAAAATCGTTAGCATCATTTATAGGATTATTTTGCACGCTGAAACATGCAAATCTATTCATGTTAGTCCTCATTGCGCTGCAGCAGTTGTTTATTATTTCCCCCTTTCGCGTTGGTCAGATAAGGTTAATCCGAAGGCTAGATAGTGTTTTATTATGTGCTTCTCGGTGTTTCTCCTGTCCATAGTCCACTGGAGGTGTTAGTGGCTCATTGTTTTGTCTCACGCCGGATGGAAGCGGTCTGTCCCCGGGTACTGCTTCTCCTCTGCCCGCCTGATCGTGCCCCTTCCTCGGATAGTAATCATGTCGGTGTCCGGGATGAAGAAGCAGTTCCACAAAGCAAGCCAGGTCGGTACACAGCTGCTGGTTTTCAGTGTTGTTTTTACCCTTTGCTATCTAAGATTTTATTGTCTATTTCCTCTTTCTTCATGTTTTGACTGCGCCACATGGCCTGGTTTTGGACTAAACACAATCACACCACTGCAACTAAAATAGCAGCATTTCTATTCTACCCATTTTTATAAATAAAAAAAAAAAAAAAAGAACAACATTATAGTTTTGTTACTATTAGTCACATTTTAACTCTTTTTTCTTTGTTGTTTGGTTGACTGTTATTATGTAAAATATGTCAAAATGAAAATAAAATTGAAACTAAATCTTGAACAGTGTTTTGAGAAGGGATTACTTTGTATGTATTAGTCATAAAAGACAGTGTAGGTACTTGATAATAAAGACAATGTAGAGATCATTTGCAGTCTTGAGTTGCCAGTTTAGAAATTGATCAAAGTCAAAGTAATACCATCTGAAGTTTTTGCTGATGTTGTAGTTAAGAATACGTTAGGTGTAGTATGTGTGCAGTATGGCAATCTGGCTCTAAGTCATAGTAATTAAAACTAGTAGCCTAAGAATAGCATAGTAATTGGCAATAGTAATATTTTGCAGCACATGGTCATGTTATGTCTATAAAATTCTCCAGTCCAAGTGGATTCATTGGATTGCACTATGTTGAAAGCATCACATGTACAGTGACAGTTACAGACCCACAGTTGTATAGAATAAATACAAACACACAGAGGTTATTAATGATTTTGCTTATTAAGTCCAAAATTAGCCTTGATTTAGTCTTGGTTCTGTCTCTGTTAAGTTTCTATTGTATTTTTAAGATAGTAAATTAAAGCGTGGGATTTTGTTTAGTTTTATTATAACTAAAATTATTGAGTCATGAAGTATATTAAAATATCATACTAATATCACATATTGCAATATTTTCCAATTTCGTGGAGCCCCACACAGTAGTTTGTTCTTGCTCCCCATCAACCCCTCCATATTGGGTAAGACACTTTGAGTCACCTACGTAAAGAATTTGACCTTAAAGTGTCTCCAGTGCACAGTACAGTGCAGACATGCAGTGTTTGCATAGTGTTTAAACAGGTTGTCTGTCTTGTCCAACTGGCTCCTTTGCAGAGGACAAAATAGCCTGGTTTTGAGACCTGATTTAAGTCATCATTATTATTTATAAAACCTGCAAAGGCTGTAGTTTAGTTCTGAAATGTACGTGCTTCTTGTATTAGTTTAGCAGTTCATATTTCAGTGTTTTGTGTTTCAGCGCAATTCTCCTATAAGTGTGAACTGACTGTTGATTTTATTACATATTTATGAAGTTAGTTTATTCTTTGTTTTTCTCTGGGACGATGTAGAAATTTTTGCAAAAGAAAATATGATCTGTACTAGATTTAGCTGTGGCTACTTTCTATCTGCAGTCCTTGAGAATGTGCACAACAATAAAAATGCTCTTTACTTTACAATTACATTCCTAGATATTGACTTACTAACTAATTAGTAACATTAGCTCAGTAAGATGTGCAGTACTAAAATGTCACAGTTTCAAATACATATGGTGGTTTCCTAAAGTTACAAATATTCAAAATGATTTGCTGGTTTTACAGAAAGTATAGATTTAATTTCAATATTCAGAAACAATTTAAAATCAAATCTAAAATGTAAAAGTTAGAAGAATCACATTTTGACCTTAAAAGCTAATTGTTTAGCCATGTTAGGTTCTCAAAGGCTAAGTTGCTCTGAACTTTTTGTCCACTTCTGTCTTTGCAGATGCTGAATGAGCGGTTGTTGGGAGCTGAAGGAACCAAGCTGGACCAAGACTTCCTGCAAATGAAAAGGGTAAACAAAATAGAAACCCAAGCAGTTTCTAGGTACAAGTGCTAGTGTCTCAAAACATTTTAAAATGCTTTGAACTTATCCTAGTGAGCCGTATAATCCCACTTTATGTACCGGTACTAAATATGAAAAGAATTTAGCTAGGCTACTTACACCCAGGTGTAAAGATGAGACGGGAAGATTATATTACTGATTACTATATATTTATAATGTTGTTAAAGATATGTCAAATAAAAAAGTGTATTGTTTATAATAAATAAAATTAAAAATACTTGTTGTAAACTTCCAAATAAGAGTATAAAATTATATTTCTGCACTTTAGTGGGTAATTTTGGGTCATTTCACATTTGTCTGATACCTAAACGTCAACTAATAAATATTTAACACACTTGTGTTCTCTTCATTAGAATGTTGCGGTTATACATCACATGCTTCATGAGTTGTTGTCAAAAACGACAGACTTCCTCCAGCCAAACCCAGGTAAAGCAACTACTGTTAATTTGTCTATTGAGTATTTGATAAGTGTTATCGCAAAAACTGAGTCCCATTCAAAAAAATAAGTCTAGGCATGTAATTTGTTGTTTGTACAGCTGTGTTTTCAATCACCAAATCTGTTTTAGTTACTAATTTCTTCTTAATCAAATTCACACAACTGTAATTTCAAGGATTATCTAAAGTGGAGCTGGGACAAAGACAGTGTTCAAATATAAGCATTTTGTGATACAGTTTACAATTTTGCCCTGACAATTTTTTATTTATTGTATTTTATATTTTTGTTACCATTCCAGTACTGCTTTTTGGAAACTATAAGAAATGTAACTCACCAACACTTAACCCATTTTCTGTCCAATCCAAATGTAAAAGCACGGAGAAAAAATCTCATAAGATATATATTTTTGTCATATTTACATGATCTTTTTTTTTTTCGCCAGATCCCTAATTGCAAACCTGTATGTTTTGTAGTTGTTTTATCATTGCATTCCCTCACGTTTCAGCACACAGAGCCAAACTGAGTGTCCTGAAGACCATGTCCAGGTTTCGGGGACAGGGGACTTCAGAGGGGTCGTACCCGCAGGCAGAGGGCATGCTGGGAGATTCTATGGTGCGCTACGGCCATGAGCTAGGACCGAGCTCAGAATTTGGTAATTTTTTTTATGAAACTAAGAATTTGAACTAAGAATTGTCTGTCTGTATTGTCTGTCCACTCACTAGTATCACACATTTACAATAATATAACTTTACATTCTGTCAAAACTGCCTGTTATGGGCTTTCAACCAAAGTATAAGTGAGTAGTGTTGTTACTCGCAATGCTAAAATTCCAATACAAAAAAAAGACAGATTTCAATTATATGAAAACAAAAAATAATTTTTTTGGCAAGTGCATGTAATTTTCAACAGAAATATTAGGAACTTTTTAAATATTACATTGTGGTCTTATCCTAGTTGTGCTGTAGATGAAGGTAAAATAATAATAATAATGCATTAGGCGTTTTTCTAGACGCTCAAAATTGCTTTACAATTTTGTGCATTATTCATTCACTTCGCTCTTGGTATTAAGTTTCTATTGTAGCCATAGCTGCCTGCCCAATAACTGTCCTTGTTTTTAGCTATACACAGTTTACTGGTGTTGGTGTTGACTACTTCATACTAATCAACGCTTTGAGGTATTTCCAAGACACAGTACCATTTGTATTGTAAAGAAAATACACAATCTATGGTGTTCAAAGTACCTTAGCTATATTTGAATTTTTACCTTTGAGTTAGTTCATTGTTAAAAATTTAATAAAATGGTGATAAGGTAATAAAAGGTAATAAAAAAAAGGAAAAATATAAATTGCTGATCTTTTAAAAACAACACAATGTTCAGCTCTAAGAATTGGAGCATCACTTTTCTATTGTTTTGTTACTGGAAGACTTTTAAGTGTGACATGTAAAAATAGCAAGAGGAAGGAAATCTATTGACTGACTTCACATGAATCTCCGGCACAAACAGATCCTGTTCTTCTCCTACGTTATGCTACTATTGTCCCTTGGACTGTACAGTGGCAGAGTGGTTATCTTGCCTCTCACTAGGGACCACACATGTGGGCCTTTTTATAGTGATTTCATATTTGTCTGTTACTTAAACCTACAGTCTGTAATTAGACTGGCATGTTGCTTTCTCACATATCACCACTAGATGCTATCTACATTGCTGCAGTCTGACAATGTGCCAGCTTTGGTTTGACAGAAGAAGACCAGAGAGCACAGGTGAGCCTGAACAAAGGCCAGTGGAGGGGAGGAGAATTAGGTTAGTTTGCCAGCTACTAGTGAAAAAAATCAAATAAACTTAAAGATGGTAGCTTTAAAGCTGACCTGGCCCTGTTGTATTCTCTCATAACACCATTTGACGCTATCTACGTTATTGCTGTCTGACAGTGTGCCAGCTTTGGCCTGAAAATAAATCAAATAAACTCAATACAGATGGTAGCTTTTAAACTTCAACTAACACATATAAGGACATGTTTTAACTATTGAAACAACATCATATCTGAATGTTGTTATTAGGATACTTGTTTTTGTTGACATTGCTATTTTTCCTACAGATTCTCATTGATTACGGTACTTATGACTCTTCTCTTTTCCAGGTGGAGCTCTGACGGGTGTGGGTGAAGCTTTACAGCAGATTGGAAAAGCCAAAGAGGATCTAGACACAAACGTCAAATGTACCTTTATAGACCCACTGCAGCATCTCCACAACACAGAGATTAAAGGGATCAAGGTAACAACTCTTTGGATATTTTTCAGTGAGATGGCTAACACTAGCTTGTGAGTTTAATGTTTGAGGTTTGAGTGGGACTTGTTTAATGATGCAGATTGACTCACTTGTCATAGTTCTTAAGTAAGATCTTTATGGACAGACGTTTACCCAAGGCTGAACCAGGACTGAATCAAGATTTAACCAGGACAAAAAATGTCATGTGGTAATACAAGAAGTGCTCCCCTGTGTTTTTAAACTCCATACATCTTCACTAGAATCATTTGGATGATTTCAGCCCTAGAATTGCCACTTGTCACTACTGATCTAAAAGTAAAAAGAGCTGTTAACATGAAAACGACTGCTTCATGGCATCACAACGTGAACCAGAGCATTTTGAGCTTTGGAGATGTAGACAGACTAATAATAAAGGATTACTTAAACATGTGTGAATGAAACAAAGGTTGAGGTTACAACATTACAACATGTCTTGAAGCTCAAAAGAATCAATTTTGTGGTATATAGGACTTTTAAGGAAAAGGGGTTGGGAACCATTGGACTAAAGTATAATTTCTTTGTTTGTACTTGTTTATACTGTTTCCTCAGTACCAGTTGAAGAAGGTGAGTGGTCGGCGGTTGGACTTTGACTATAGGAAGAGGAGGAGGGGGAAGAGCTCCTCTGAGAAACTGCAGACGGCATGGGACAAGTTTCAGTCGTCCAAAGAACTCGCTGAGAGGAGCATGTTCCTGTTGCTCCAAAACGATGTGAGTGAATGCCAAAATTTGTTTATTAATAGATAATCATGATTGTTTATGTCACCATACACGTTAAAGACAACCTATTTGGCTTGAGTCTGTTATATAGTTATAACACTCGTGGATCATTTTTGCACATTTTAAATTGTACTATTCATCTAAAACAAGTTAATAAAAGAAACAAGTGCCCTGACTTCCACGTTCACAACTGTGGTGTAAAATGGGAGCTGCCATCACCCTTCGGGTGAGTGAATGTTGAGGGGAAACAACATGGTTAATGGTTAAAAGCTCTAAAAAGTCAATTTTGGTCAATAGGTCTGCTTTAAGATAATCATGAATGTTTTTAAAGTAAAAATATGTGATTGTTTTGTAATGTATAGTGGTCTCCAAAGAAGTTAGAAGGCCTGTACCTGATTTAAATGTATTCTTGTCCTTTACGTCTTTACATTCATTGTATGGTAAAAGCTGCAGGTAAAGGCCCTCTAAAACTCATATCTATTGTTGGTTCTATGCCAGAATTAATGTCACTTTCTTCATTCATAATGTTTCATACAGCACATACTAGAGAAATGACAATCTCTCTCTCTCTCTGTGTGTGCTTTCTGTTTCAGGTGGATCACTTGAATAATCTGTCGGCTCTGGTCACGTCTCTGTTGGACTTTCATAGAAACTCACAGCACATTCTTCAGGGCCTACAGGCAAACCTCCAGTCCAGGTAAGTGAGGTATAAACTGTTCTCATCTGAATCCACACAGTAAAGTCCTAATAACTGCTGGGACAACTTTTTAAAATGTGTCATATTTTGCATTTCATTGTCTATTAAAATGACTGCAGTATTTATTCTGAGCAATCAAATATCCTGTCTCATCATGAACCTTGCCTGGCGAGTTGGTCTCTCCTACTTTCTGTTCGTTCATACAGCACACCAAACCTCCGTCCTACTTTGGGACAATCTAATCACAGTGGTTAATTTCCATGTCGTGTCTCTCAAATTAGGAAGACATCTCTTCTTGTATCATTCAGAACAAAATGTATACCGTAAATTTCGGACTATAAGCCGCTACTTTTTCCACGCTTTGAACCCTGCGGCCTATACAGCAGTGCGGCTTATTTATGGAATTTTACTGGATAACGGCCCCTGGGGGGGCGCTCTCTAGCTGTAAACGTAAAAGTGAGACAGACGTGGGGAAAGATTCTGCTCTGAAGAATTCACTAGTTTTGATTTTGAACGATCATTTTGCGCATCATGAAATGGATATGATGCAGTTTTTAAGATAAAGAAGGAAATAGAGCAGGGGTCGGCCTTTAACACGCAAAGAGCCATTTGGACCCAGTTTCCACGTAAAATAAAACACTGGGAGCTGCAAATACTTTTTGACATCTAAAATGAAGATAACACTGTGTATAATAATAATAATGTAACGGAATAATGTAGGTTTTATTTTCATGGACAAGCTTTCTACACATGGCAGATAAATATGGCAAAAATAACTTCAATCATGTGATTATGTCTACTCTGCTCCGCAGTTTCTTTAAAAAAGAAAAAAAAACCTCTAAAGGCGTATCATTTAATCCCAGGTGCTTATTCTCCATGTGCCAAAGCAGTTTTGAAGGTTTCATTGCCTCATTTGCTTTTCCCGCATATTACGCAGAGCGGACTCTGCGTGAGAGTCACCTGCAGCGACAAACCCAGATTTTAAGTAGGCATTGTCTGTTAAATTTATCTTTCTTTTTCTTGGAGATCATAGTCTCCTCTTCTGGCTCCTCAGTTGTCCTTTTCCCCTTTGTTAAAAAGCTCTCCAAAGACTTTTGTTTTGGCTCATTTTCACTCGGCTGTGGCTCTACTTTTGGGCGTCGTGTCTGATGTGTTATATGTGATATGTCATCGCGGAGACAAGAGCAGATAATAAACTTGCTACTACATCAAATAGATTTCTGTGGCGATTTCCAGCAGGATTTTCATGATACATCTACGGACGAGCTTATTAGTGTGTCATTAGGGACGGATGAAAGTTGCTCCTGACCCCTGTGCGCACAGCGTCTGAAAATCAGGGCTCTTTACGCAGGACAGTGAGCTGTGTCTGTGTCTGTGTCTGTGAGACGTGAGACGTGTTTGTTTTGAACATTGTTCCGCGAGTGTGACGCTTATTTTGAGCAACGAAAAATAAGAAAATATAATTTTATTTTAAGATCATAATAATCTTCCAATTTAAACTACAACAAAAAGAGCTAACAGAAATAAAATACACTTCAATTAAATACTTAAAATTTATTTTCCCAAGCCACGCAGAGCCGCAGTATAAGGCTGAAAGAGGCGCATACGGCTCCGGAGCCGCGGGTTGCCGACCCCTGAAATAGAGCCACTGCACGTAAGCTCGACATCAATGAATCCAACTTGGTCAATGTAAAAAGATGACAAAAGATTTCAGAGGAAATAAAAGCAGATTTTCCGTGTTGGTGCAGCTTTATTTTCTAAACCTGCAGGTGTGTTCATCCCGTGTTGATGTCTGTTGGTGCCAATTTTCAGGCACAGTTTAAAAAAAAGCGTGTCGGTGTTTCTGTGTAAATATCTCATGTTACAATATGAAAACCTGCGGCTTATATTCAGGTGCGGCTTATATATGGACAAAATTCATTTTCTTTTCAAATTTAGCTGGTGCGGCTTATATTGAGGTGTGCTCTATAGTCCGAAATTTAAGGTACTTCTTTTACCTCAGCTATAGAAGAGTTTAGTTCTTCACGTGTTGATTCTGCAGAAGTCCATGCTTTTTCTTAGTTCTCTGTTTTTTTGTTTGTTTGTTTTTTATGTGTAAACAAAAATGTGTGACAAAAATGAAACATGTGCTTCTCCGATTGGTTAATCCACCCATTGGAAATTGTGGTGACAGAACACTTTTACAGACCCAAACGTCTTTGTAAAGATATTTCATGAATGTATTGTGTTTGCTCCAAATATCATCTGTTTTCTAGACTAACTGCAGCGAGTAACCAAACAGAAAGGAGGTACCGACACCGAAAGTCCAGAAGCCGCTCAGAGAACAGTTTTAGGTTTTACCAGCAGCCCTCAATCACCTCTGCTACATCCTCAGGTAACACTGCGCTTTCTTTACAATATAATAATAATAAAATAAAACCATAGTAAACACAATGATACGACTTAACTTTTTATCTAACTGAAATGGTCTTTCAATAATAACAGCAACAATAGTATTTATATAAAGGAAACTTAATAAACCTTTTGAACTTGTACTATTTTAATGGTATTTATAATATTTGTCTGTATGGAGCAGATCAGGTGATTGAGATCCCGTCCAGACCTGGCAGTCCCATCACATGTTATGGTAAGAATTAAACTACCTCTGGACTAAGTACGCCACCTACTTGTCTCCGTGAAGATAATATTCTTTTGCCACAGTAGGGCAATGAACATCTTTAAACATCAAGCAAGTATTGTTTTTAATTAGAACTCAGGTGTCACCTCTCCACAGATCCAACCTGCTTCCCTGTGGCACATTTTTGGCAAAGCAGTAGCAGGAGACAAGCTGATGATATACCCTATACCAGAAAAGTTTCATAGTGCAGTTTTAAGTTTATGTCAAGTTCATCATATTATCACTGTCACTATCACTATCAACAGTATAAGCGTATTAGGGTCTTTGTTTATTTTGGACACAGAGTTCAAATCTGCTCAATCTCACATCTCTCACTAAAAGACTCTTCTGACACTGACAAGTTAAGAAGGATATGGTGTTTTTTTTTGTTTTGTTTTTTAAAGTTAAAAATATTGTCACAAAGACTAAATGTAATATGTCCTCTGTACCATGTCTTCACATATTAACTCTCTCACTTTCTTTCTGTCCTCAGCTGACAGTGTTGCACCTCTGGATCAGCCCTGTTGCAGAGCACTGTATTCATTTAAATCTGAACGAGGCGAAGAGCTCAACTTTGACCCCGGTGACATCATTATCCTCACGAATCGCATCGACGAAAACTGGTTTGAGGGATCCATTGGGACCCAGTCTGGACTGTTTCCTGCCAACTACGTGGACGTCCTGGTGCCACTTCCCTCACAGTAAAGTGACCAAACACAAAAACATTAGCCATGAGTTTGTAGACACTGGATATGCAAAGATTTAGCTTCTCATTTGCACTTTTTAATTGCCTGGGAACCAGAATACACACTTATAATACTTTACAAAGATGTGAGTCTGGTCACCGATGAATCTCTCAGTTTAGATGGTCTCGATTGACAGTTGGATTAGCCAATCAGAGCTAATGCATGGTTAGTCTGTATCAAAACAAATGTATGTGAATTTAAAAAGAAAAAAAATATGAGAGACTGAAGAACGTTACGGATTTCTTTAGAATTTATGAGTGAATCACTCACGTTAATCTGAGGTGAGAGAAATGTGATTTTATTCAAAATAATGGGTGACCAATGAGCTCCTTTGTTTCATGTGTCACTGAAAAAAAACATGAACCTGATTGTACGACTGTGGGGAGAGGTGACCAGACTGATATTCCTCTGTATAAATAATACAGAGATATCATTCTGGACTTGCCAGGCAAACTTTTGAACACACATTAATCTACAGTGAAAGGGGAGAGTTTGAGCCATAGTTTAAGTAACTTTAGAGCACTTTAGTTGCTGGAAAGTCATATGGACAAATCAGGAGTGTGTAAATATATGTTTTTGGGAGGCGGTTTTCATGCAAAGCACACATACAACAAAGCAAACGTATTATTAGCTGAAAAAACAACAGTGAATGGTATTTTAAGCACAGTGGAAAAGGGTTACTTACTGTTTTATGAAGTTAAGTGCCACAAGATGATCCAAGTGTAAAAGCGATGAAATGTAATCTATAGGTCTAGCTGGAGTTTGTAAAAACAAACCTACAAGAATGTGATTTAAAGTAGGGATGGTCTTTTGGATTTTTTTGAGCTGTAACCGATATCTGATATTTGTCTTGCTGACACATGGGCACACAAAGACTTAAAAATATCGGTGCCAAATATTGGCAAAATTTTCAATATCACACTTTTGCTGATAACCAGTGTACCATCCCTAATTTTAAGGAGTTTGCTTTATCCTTATAACTGTTGTTGATTGGCGATTACAATGGTGCTGTAATTTTAGTAATACATTTGATTGATAAAAGATGCTGTACTACACTGTACATTATCATTTGACTCTAAAAATAGTATTGAAGTGCTTACAACCAAAAGGATCTAAAAAGTGTTGCTATATTCTACAGTCCAACCAGAATTTATATTATGTATTTTTTGGTTAGCTTGACACAATACTAACCACTACTACCAATACTAAAACAAGTACTAAAACAAATATGGAAACTGAAAGTAAAATTACAGAAATGAGACAACACCATAGCACAACGTTGAGATTAACTGTAAAGGTGAGATTCACATAATTATAATAATATAGTCATTCATGATACTGGTATAGCGGAGATATGGCAAATAGTTAAGAAGGGACTTTTCTTAGTTTAATATGTTGCTCTGCACAAATGAAATCAATGATGTCATTAAGTGTTTCAGATAGTGCTTGTAGATGGGGCTCATTTCTACTATAGATATAAAACTAAGTCTAGATGCACAGCTGTATTGAAAAAGAGCTTGTTCCTAGAGTATTGTAGGCACATAAGCTTTGAGAGACTCAGGTTAGATAGAACTGTTAATATCATGATTGTATTCTGCCTCTGAGCTGCATGAAATTACACAAATGTGAAGTTGCTTTTAAAACATTGTAAATCTGTAACATACAAACTAAAATAATGCTGTGGTCTCCAAACTTTCCTGGGAATGTATAGCTGCTGAATCTGGAGTAGCATTGAAACAAATTGAGAATAAAATGTGTAACTAAGAGGACCAAACCAGGTCTGCATCATGACTAAACCAGGATTAAACCAGGTCCAAACCAGCACTGTTAGGCATTCCACAGTTTGGGAATCACAGTGTTATTGTGAATGGAACATCAATGTACCTCTGAATGTGTCCCTTTAAATAACTATGAACCAAGGCCTTGTTTTTTATTTGGCTACATTTTTACACAAGTCAATGTGAATGAATGTTTTCCATTTTATACTTTATATTACACACTTTCATTTCTGCGTTCACTGGACCTAAAGTGCACTAGGAAGTCTTATCTTACTGTCAGTTGTGTTTAAGTCTTTATAATTCCAACTGATTTTCCCTCAAATGCCTCACTAGAATGACCCCCAATTGAAATTGAAATGTTTTTGTGAAGCTGAGACACTGTAGTTTTAGAATCTGCTGTCTGATTCATTCTCATTGTAAGTGGTAATAAACTATGCACAAAGGAACATCTGATTTCAGTTAACTTTCTTGGGGGTAAATAAGGAGGAGTAAAGCTGCTGTTTGGAGATGACAGTTGAGTTGACAGACAAAATTGAACTTCTGTTGAGACTTTACAATTCCCATTAAAAATTTTAAGCTAAAAACTACATTTCTGAACTTGTTATGTAAAAAAATGTCTAGGCAGAGTGCATTTGAAAATTATATTAAGAATGTAACAAATTAAGTATTTTGTGTATTTTGTTAACACACTAATATTCCAAAATGATTGATTTGTCTATCCAGCGTTGCATAGCGTGGTTATTGACAATTTAAAAAAAAAACGCTGTAACCCATGAAGACAATTTGAGACTTATAGTTCAATGATGTTTTACAATACTATGGAAGGAGCTTGTTACCTCAAACAGATGACAATATTAAATACACTGAACTTTTAGAGGTTCATTTTTCATTTTTAGTGGTGGTTCATGGTTGGTGATATCTAGGGTTGAGTAATGGGAGCAACATCTGTTCCTCAGCTGGGAGTTTTATTTTTCTAAACTACAGAAAACACTGTATTCTTATGTTTAGGTGGTGACACATACAGGTGAAGAATAGTGACCAAGTACTCACTTTAGTTTTTAAAATATTCTACATTTCGGGAGAGTAGAATTTAACAAAACCAGACCTTAACCCTAACTTGGAGATTTCCTTTTTACAGAAATCATTGTAAATGAATGTGATGCAATTTGTAATATCTTTGCTTTTTATTTTGTATTATAGCTTATATGTATATTTTTATTTCTGTGTTCACTGGACCTATGAAATATGAAGCACTGGGGAGTCTTAACTTTTTATATTCACGATGTAACTTGATCATTTTTAGGTAATTATACTTTCACTAACTTTAACAATATTAGTATTATGACTGTTTGTGTCCAGTATTTGTGTTGAATCAGTCGTTTATGAAATCATGTTTTATTTTCTACATTTTCCTTTTGATATGTTTTGGAAATGATTGTATAAATAAAAGTGTTTAGTGCAAAGATTCCATAAGCAATAAATGTTTCAAACTCAAAATATTGCTTGTTTGTACATCTGTGTGTTCTGCCTGGTTGAGAATTCAAATTTGAACTAAGGGGATTTCAAGAAAGCTCTATTTATATTTTTGTAGTAGTGATCTATTTATTAGTAACTTATTTGGTAAAGACAGAAATTAATGTTCTTATCACAATATTAATTCATGTTTTGTTAAAGGTGTGCTATGTATTATTCTGACCACCAGCTTGTCTCCATGAAAATGTTATTACTTTTGTCTTGAATGTTCCTCAGTATGGCATGAAACTTATCTATCATGTCAATTCAATTACAGGTGTTAAAGAAATACCTTGTTAAACATGCAGTCTTACTTTGAGTGGGCTCACCTCTCCATAGATCTAACCTATAATTTAGCCTGGTTGTGTCACCTGCTTGTCTTCATGGAAAAAAACATTTTAAAGCCACAATACTGTGGTACATTTTAGCAAAGTAATCACATATCAGTGGAGACTCTCCAGAAAAGCTCCACCTTGAACTATTTGTATTAAAATATGCTATTAAATTCCTGCCAACACTGAAGGACGTAAACGTCATTGCTCATAATATTAAAGATTAGACTAAAAGGAGGTTTAGGACTTTCACGCAACACTGCACAAACACACTCCATTCTTGCCCTATCGCATAGAAAAGAACATACTGTGACAATAGATAGATTGTGTAGCATGTCCTCCCAGGTCAAGCTGTTACAGGATAACGCTGCGCCAGTGGGGCGCCTGGAGGGTAGAGAAGAAGATGTCCATGCCCAGCTACTGAATATTCATAATTTATGTTTAAATGTGGCGTTCAGGGTCAGGCACTCAGATCATAAAGGGACCGCCTCTGAGATCTCCGTGCACGTACTAGGGACAGCATCACGCCTGACTTGTATTAGATTGGATGTATAGGGAATAATAAAACTCGAGTGATTCTACTCTTTGGTCTCCAGTAGTTCTTCTGATCGGATAAAAAGAACATGCTTACAACACAAATGTATTATTTAAATACTGTATATCCGTATCAGTAAAATCACACTCCAGTCTAACGGTGGCGCTGTATGCTTTTACTTTGACTCCGCTCTAAAGCCGGAAGCGGAAGTCCTCTCGTCCTCTTCTACCAGGCCGATCCAACATGGTGGGTATTATTTTACACCGAACCGAACAATCTGCGCCAATCTGCTCACGTAGTAGACTTTTTACTCTTAATTTCCACAATGATGGAAACCGGATCATATAACTTTTCCATACACTCCGGTATTGCTTCAAAATGTAACTGATGAAGCCTTTTATTAATATTATTAGCCGTGGGTTGCCGCTAGCCGCGGGAGCCCAGTGTTGCTACGGAATTGGTGAATGAACTGTGGTTTTCTTTTATGCATTATTGTTTTTTAAAGACACTATTGTAATTCATGCTTTGAGAAGCTGTAATTTAAATAGTGTTTTTATTAATGTCCATTGAACTGATCGCATTGGCTGTTTGCATTAGTGGCTAATGGTGCTGCTACTGTCACATACAAGCCCTGTAATCCACATGCATGAAATTAACCACAGCTTTAAATTGTTGCGTGTCCCAAATATTGACGTATTGGTATCGATATAGAATGTTGTCCTCGTTGATTTGACTTGAATTCATTTTAGAGGCAAGTTTTCTCACACTGAGATGATATACTGTAAGAATAAAACCAATTTTTATATAATAGAGGAGGTAGTGGTTACATTTTATTTGGGGCCCCCAGATCAATAACAATGAAAATGGAACTTAATTTGTATATTTAAAAACAAGAGGATTGGCAAAAGGTGAAAAAAATTGTCAAGGTACTACAGTGGCTACATGTAAAGTTTTATGACACGAGTTCTAATGTAAACGTTTAACATCGTCACTAATTTGGTTAGATATTTTGGTATAATGTTGTGTTCTTCAATGTTAGTTTACGGACCATCTTGTATTTTAAATTGTGTTTTATTTTTCCTCAGGGGCGAGTCAGGACTAAGACGGTGAAGAAGGCCGCTAGGGTCATCATTGAAAAGTACTACACGCGGCTTGGTAATGACTTCCACACCAACAAACGCGTGTGTGAGGAGATCGCCATCATCCCCAGCAAGAAGCTCCGCAACAAGATCGCTGGGTAAGGGACTGGAATTGGACTGATTGGAAGAATCATTTACTGATCCATAAATAAGATAAGATAACATAAGATATGCCTTTATTAGTCCCACAGTGGGGAAATTCCAGTATATATGTTTTAGTACAGTATATTCTCCAGTTACAACCATTCAGATCATTTTTAATCACGCAGAAGGTGTCATAGCAGCTATTGCGGCCTGTATCGAAAGTGACTGTGGATCGTTGTGGCCAGGTCATTGATAATGCAGGCAGAACAACCAGAGAGCCTTTCCCTGTGTTTGAGGGATGTTCAGTTCCTGTTGAACCCTGGCGCTCTCAGACATTCAAAACTTGATCAAATATAATACACATTTCATTTCCTGTTAAACTGAAAGCTTGATGGTTCAGTACTTAAAACTGTTAGCCTGTTTTAAGGTGCTCTATAAGTATTTGGTTGTGGGTTTGCCACCTGCTTGTCTTCGTGGAAATGTTGCATAGAATGTTTCCCAGTCTGGCATTAAATTTGTATCTTGCATTTATTCAGTTGTTTCAGTTGTTCAATACCTTGAAAGAAAATACATTTTTACTGTGAGCAGGCTTGGCTTGCCTCCCCAGAACTCTAACCTGTAACATGGTACCTGATGGCATCCCCTGCTTGTCTCCATAAAGGTAGATAAAATTAATGCCACACTGTGGAACATTCCAGCCTACTCCACAAGACACTAATGTGCAAGACACTCACACATATTCTTAACATTTTTTTCTTAATTTAAATTTATTTGGAAACCATGGTTTTCTGTCAGGTATGTGACACATCTGATGAAAAGGATCCAGAGGGGTCCAGTCAGAGGCATCTCCATCAAACTGCAGGAGGAGGAGCGCGAGAGGAGGGACAACTATGTCCCAGAGGTCAGTGCAGTGGACAGGAGCTTTACAGCTGTGGTGGTCAACCTTTTTTGGATTCAAAGTACTTTTCTTTGAGTCCATGATTCAACTTAAATGTTTTCAGGATGCATTTGTAGATACATTTTCTATTGTGTCTTGAGTTTGTCATTTAGGTTGTTGGCCATAGTGGCTGCTGCTGCCGCTTACATTGGATGTCAGATTATAGCGTTATAAAGCAGTTGTAGAGACCATAGTTATAATTGTTCCATACCATTGGTAATGTTTTGGTATTGGAAGAGAAAGTTGCATTGCTTTGTAAACATCTTTTGAGTTTACTCTTTATTGCCAATATTTGTTGGTGTCTAAATTATGAGCTCTGGTCAAATTTGTGTAGTTAGTGGTGATTTCCTCTGCGCTTTTTAACCTTATAGGAGTTTCAAAGGGGAGTGGAGGGGGTAAAGTAGACTATATTAGACTATATGTAACATTAAACAAAAGCTAGAATCTCAAGTCTCTCCAGGATGATGGATCATGATTTGATTTGATTGCCCTTTAATGTAAATTTATTTTCTTCAGGCTGTAGTGATAGATCTATTATAACGGGATGATATTTGAACTTTCTAGCATATCTGCCACCGGCTTTAAATCTGTAGCATAAGTAACATTTTATTTGGCCCAAACATCTGCTCAAATGTGCGTGAAAATGTATGCATTAAGCTTTATTTGAACACTTTAGTCCAAAGATGGTACTGCAAAAATGTGACTACATTTCTTATCCAGGTTGTAGTGAAACTGGGTTATGGATAAGTTTGTGATTCTAATTGGATAAGTGGTGTTGTGGAATTATCCAATGTGTTGTTTTGTTTTTTTTCATGGCCAATGCTATTCCTGACTTGTAGCCTGTTGTATTGTTGTTGTTCGTTTTTTGGCCCTGTATCGAAAGTGTCTGTGGAGTTTGTCTCCAGGTCATTGATAATGCAGGGATATGAGTCTGAGAGCCTTTCCCTGTGTGTGGAGGATCTGTGCCTTCACACCCTGTGGCACTCACACATTTATTGCATTGAACATTGTAGTTATATTTGGTGCAAAATGTCAATGTTTAAGTCTGTTGGATTGGATTGATGTACGTTGGGCTCAAATTTAAATGTGAAGTAGGGCTTGTAAGTTTTGAAAGTAGATGAGTAATTTATAAAGTGCAATTTGGTTCAAACACTTCCAGGAGCCATAACGTTTGACAGACTGAAATATGAAACTCTAGATTAGAAATTTTGTAGAGTTTTTGTTTTTTTTGCTATTGTGACAGATGCACGGACTCAAAATTTCGATATATTGTGCATCCATAGTGTGACGTTTTCATATTTTTGTGTTTACGTGTTTGTTTTATTAGGATCCCCATTAATAGCTGATTTAATGGCTATAAAAATGGTTACATTCACAATGTCAATCAAATTTTTTAAAAAGGTGCAGTAATAAGAGTAATGGTTGCGTTAATAATCATAGAAAATGACTGTGAAATAGGTGAGTTGGTGAGCTGATGAACTTCATCGGAAGAGGAAAAAAAAAAGATGTCTCCAACTTTAAGTCTGCCTTTTAAACCTTATGTATGCAACAGGAGATGGTGATGGTAATAACAGAACCACTGCAAAATGAAAGCTTTGTGTTTTTTGTTTGTTCAGGTTTCTGCTCTGGACCAGGAGCTGATTGAAGTTGACCCCGACACAAAGGAGATGCTGAAGCTGCTGGTGAGTCTAAAAGTCTAACCTCCTAACTGGCAATACAGAATGTTAAAGCTGAATTATATATATTTATATTTCATTGCTTTTCTAAATCAGTCTTTGTCACTGCTTTGGTGCTATTTATTATAATCTTTACATTTTGCAAAGCATTTCAACAATTTCTTCACTGGGACCTTTTGCACACTTAAAATGGCCAGCAGAGGGAGGCACAGTGCTTAATCCTTTTGCTTGGTGTAATATTCACTATCAAAATATAAATAAGAGCCGTAAGGCGCTGTCTGGTCAGTGCTTTCTGGTGTAGGAGGGGATCAGTGGAGAGAAGATCCAATTTCCACTTCTCCATCCTAGAGTTCCAATCGACCATACAAAATATATAATATATAAATCTGGTTGAGTGAAATTATTACGGATTTAGTAATGTAATTAGCATGACATTTTAGTTGAATTATTTGACTAAATCCAAGCTAAATTAACACTAAAGATGATTTTTCATATCACTGTGAAATGTGAAAGAAAACAACTCCAGGTTTTGATGAAGGAAAAAACTTGATGACAAGGTGTAAATTGGCATTCTCCCAACACCCTTTGGAACAAAACAAAAATGACTGACAGCTGTGGCCCTGTATCGAAAGTGTCTGTGGAGTTTGTCTCCAGGTCATTGATAATGCAGGGATATGAGTCTGAGAGCCTTTCCCTGTGTGTGGAGGATCTGTGCCGTCACACCCTGTGGCACTCACACATTTATAAAGGTGACTGTGTATAAAGCCTCACAGTTAAACAGATGAGGACATTGAATGCAAAAGTATTCTATTAATGCTTTTTGCGTGCATTTCAACACTTAGACATTGTACTTGGTTTTTACTGTTTTTAAATTTAACAAGTTTCTTTTTTCACGCTTTTAAGTGTCTGTAGTGGGCAAGTGTTCCTTTCCTTAAACATCTGGTCATACTAAATATTATGAGTTGGGGGAATTGCTGAGTGTTTTTGACAGCTTTGATTCAATCATGATTTTACTGGTGGACCAGCGCTACTTTCTTTGTGCAGTATGTATGTAAATGCTTTATAATTAGATGCATAAAGCACACAGTAAGCTGATTTTTCAGTATATCTGTACTGAGGCTCAATGAACTTTACCTGCATGAAAAAACATGTACAGTCCCTTTTCACTTGAAGTTTGATGACTTTTATCTCCTAATTGGGACATTATTATGGTCTTGGCTTAAGTTTTATCCGAAATGAAAATGCTATTTTCCTGTCTGTTTTCCAGGACTTCGGCAGCCTGTCCAATCTGCAGGTCACACAGCCCACCGTCGGGATGAACTTCAAACAGCCACGAGGAGTCTAGACGCCATCTTTGTTCTTAATAAAATCCTTTAAAAATGACTGCTGCTCTTCACTTTGTTTTTTAATGTTATCTATTTGTTTTGTAGCTTTAGACTTACCAGGAGCTGTGGCAAACAATAAAACTGGGGAGAAAAATACGATTGGCTCGGATCATTTTTGGCCATTTCTGAAATACACATGAAATTTGAATTTTTTTTTTTACTATGTTCATCTCCAAGTTGGTAATGAGGATCTAATGAGCCTATTTGGGCCATTCAATTTCACAATTTCTTTAGTGCATTTTCACATTTTTTTTTATATTTTGGTCACATCAATCAAAATATGAAACCATGGTTACATTAAGCATATTACAGGAGCAAGGTGAGCTTATTTTAAAATTTTAATATTAAGGTTCCATGTTCCTGAAGTATACACAGAATTTATCTAATCAAATAAAAGTTTTGTTTTTATGTTCCAGTCTTCACTTTCATTCAAAGTAAATTGTACTTTTTCTTTCAAATGTATTTTGGGCTTGATTGTATATGAACGAAACCAAACAAGCATGTCTCACATCTTTTATGAAAGAACATGTTTTTGAAACGTGAGCATTTTGAGCATCTTTAACCTTAGTTTTGCAGTGGTCTATGGACAGAACATTACAAACTTAGATAAGTTAAATGCATTCATGACAAAAACTTTATTTCACACTTGTGCATATATAATACAAGACTTTACACTGTTGGTATATGTACAGTTCATTGATACAGGTTTGAAAATAGACTCTGGGGGGCTCTAGATCATAGACACTTGAGGAGGAAGAAGTTGCAGAAGGCTCCCTGCGGACAGTCACACATGCGGCCGATCCGAGCGCCTTTACGCACCGCGCAGTGCTCCCCCAAGTCACACTGTGAACCACACAATACACAAGTCACACTGTGAACCACACAGTGCAGAGAGATACTAAATAAAGCTTCAATAAATAAGAAAAATAATGAATACAAATATCTGACAGGCCCATTATACTGCGTAGTCTATTGGTAGCCTTCTTTCTTAAAAGTCACAGATGTAAATGTTGTAAATAGTCCACCCTTCTCTGATATTTGTGACTTATACAATAGTCCACTTTGACTCAAACTCAAAGTACTTAATTAGATGTGTACTAATAATGTATTTCTATTCTATATTATTTTCCAGACACTCAAAAGTTTCATGCATTCATCATTCACTCTCCACACTCTGGTCAGGTACATAGCCTCAGCTGCCCTGGGGTAAACCAACGGAATGTTGATTTACCCCAGGGCAGCTGAGGCTATGAGGCCTCAGCTCTCCTGACCAGAACCAATAACACACCACAGTCATACAAAGTGGGACAGGTTTCTTGCTCTGGGATACAACCAGAAAATCAAACAAGCCTGTGTTTTAGTCAAGAGGAGAAAAACAGAAAAGTGAATTGGTGGTTTTCAGATTCTAATGTGTGATGATGTCATTCTCCCAGATGAGGGACTAGAGCCAGATTTTTCTATTTTGATCACATTGTACATGAAATATCTAAAAGGTAAATGCACAAATGTTGAACCTGATCATTTCTATTAGTGACTAGACCCAAGAAGTCACAAATGTGCATTTTAACAATATAAAATTGAGATGCCCCCATCTGTATTAAATATGGCTGGCCAATAGAATACTATGACGTTATGTGACACCCAACAAAAAGCATGATGAATAAGTTCATATGTGTCAGACTTTCACCCATAGACTGTATATGGTGTCACCCATGGGTGATACTCACAGAGGGGACCTGCCCGTACTTCTTCTCCCAGGGGTTGATCCTCTTCGTCTGCAGCTTCTCCAGCACCTCCTGCAGGTCTCCCAACTGAAACACAAACATGTGATGATGAACATAATAATGCATGATGAAGCTTCACTCTGGTGATGACAAATAAACCACTGTGTCCCTCAAACTGAAAAGTATCCTTAAATTTAACTTCAATTCACTGAATTACAGCGTGTGCCACTCTTTTCATCACATTTGAGACAATGTGCTCTTTTTTACCCTTATAACTCGAAATAACTGATCACATGAAGTGTTTGTTTTAAATATTGCCATTTCTTTCTTAATTTCAGATCATTTTGACTGACTGACTATTGTCCTGTAAACTGAAAGTCATGTGGACAGGTGTCCCGTGCCAGATGGCAAAGTCCTTTTCCATTCACAATGAGCTTCCTATAGAATCCCAAAGTTAAGTTTGCCGAATAAAACCTACCATCATGTGCCCGCTGTGTGGTGTCTTCACTCACCAGTCTGTTGTTGTAGCGCAGGTCCAGTGCGTCTCTCTCGTCCCTCTCGGTCTCTGTGCGTCCCGTGCGCCACAGCGCGCACAGCAGCCCCGCGCACAGCACGACTCGCGCCAACATCTGACAGGTGTCACTGGACAGGTGTAAACAGCGCAGGTGTCACGGGACAGGTGCCACTGGACAGGTGAGAGACAGAGGAACGCGCGCCGCTGCAGCTCAGTCTCGTGCAGGACAAGTTTGATCCACGCGCTCTGCTCCGCGCGGAGCTTTGAAGGACTCCGCCCCTCAGCCCCGCGAGGACAACGTCATGGTTGTGACGTCAAGTGCCGAGGTTGATCCGTGATGCTGTTTGTTTGGGACAGATGTTATATACGATAAGTTATCAAAAGCAGCGCTATTGACCCACCTGAAAAACACTGACCGGCCTCTGGAGTGGAAGTCCAGCTCAAAACCTGATGTTTCACATGTGTGTGTGTGTGTGTGTGTGTGTGTGGGGTGTGTGTGGGGGGTGTGGGGGGGGGGGGGGGGGGGATGCACACATACATGTCTTGTGTGGGGGTGAGCCAATAAAATCCCTGTCTTTTTCCAAAAAAAAGGCAGGGCTTTGAAGAACCACCAGAACACAGGCCACAGATGAACAAAGTAAGTGAACCAACTCAAACTATTTTAACAGGTATATTTTTACAACATATACTTCCTAGTGAAAATGTATCATCACTTGTATCCACAGGCTGGTGTGGGAGCAGGAGGACTGTACCTGATGATCTTTAACTCAATGCCTATAAAGAAAGTTGGGGTTACATGGTGATTAGTCTTTGTGCATGTTCTGCATAGTTCAGTGTGATTCTGTCCTGGTTTGGTCTGTTATTGTTTCAGGCAGTAGTAAATTCCATTAGTATATTACATATGATGTTACAAAATTAATTATAATATAATCAGGTCATATGGTCACACGTATGTCCTGTGTCCACAGGCACAGACCAGAGCTTCTGCACTGGACTCTTTCATACTGTCCAGAGCCAAACTGTTTATCACTGTCCCTCTGCTCTGTGTTTGATTCATTTAAGACAATACTAAAGACTATTTGTGGACTTATTTTACTTTAAAACCTTTAAAGGACAATTGAGCAACATTATTCACTGAGTAATAATTTCTCCCATAATGCTTAGCCATACAGTATTATTACTGTTTAGGTTATCTGAGGATCTCCTCTGAAAACACATAGAGGAGAGGAGAGAGAGGAGAGAGGAGGGAGAGGAGAGAGAAGAGGAGAGAGAGGAGAGGGGGGTGAGAGAGGGAGATAGAGAGGGGAGGAGGGTGGGAGGGGTCATCAGGAGGGGTTTGCTGTGAGTTTGTTGATAATTGAGAGATAAAAACGGCTTCATTTGGATTTGAGCCACTTGAAAAGCTCAGACTTCATAAACGCCACACGCTGAATTTAAAACTGCTGAGCTGAGTTCACGGTTGTCAGGACGCGTAAAGTCCATTACACTGACTCTGCCAAAACAGGAAATATTTGGCTTTGAAAATGTCATGTCTATACACTTAATAAACAAGAGTTACTAATAAAGAAACATAAAACAAGTGTGTGTTGCACTTGCAGAAGTCTCTGGTCCGATTCCCGTGCTGGGTAGGGCCTTCTGTGAGGAGTTTGCATGTTCTCCCTGTGTTTGGGTAGTTCCTGACCAGGTCTAAGATAGATAGAGATAGAGATGGGTCTCTACTGTGTCCCAAATGGAAACTGTGTAAGAATGGGTCAAATGCAGAGAATAAAATAAAGTACAGAGACAGACTATAAAGTAAAGTAACCTGTACGTTCTACTCTATTCACTTCACTGACTGATTTCACCAAACTGAAATAATACAATTGACTTGGAGCTGGAGGATAAATGTGTAGAGGAGGTAAAATGATTGCTCCATAACCAGAGGTTTGATAGTTCTAATCTTGCTCTTGTTCACATCACAGTTAAGCAGCCTCACACGTGTCTGTATATAATGGGTGGTTGTCCAATGCTCCCTTGGCACAGATGGCACCCATGTCTGTTTCAGTCAGTCTGCCCCAGGGCAGCTCTGGCTCTAGTTTCTAGGCTCTGGCAGCTTTATGTAACAAATGTGTGTTCAACTGTCAGACTTTTGCCTGAGGCTCAGCTCTGTCTGAGAGAAAGATGTTTGGACGAGGAGCTAAGCCGGACACGTCACATCTGTGATCCATGACACAAATCCTGTGAGTTTAAAGCTTTGGGATTTACTAAGAAACATAAACTAAACTAAAGAGTCTGCTTCGATAGAAGTAACTCTTAAGGGAGCAAAAGTTATCTGTAGCAACACTCCCAGTTATGTAATGAAAAATCACACCACCAATATGCAAAACAGGCATATTTAATTTTAGAGTAAAACTTTATAATAAATGGAGTAAATATGTTTAACTGAGATTCAGGAGCAGGACCACACCTCAACCTCCTCCTGCTCCCCTCCAGTTCACCTCAACCACACCGATAATTACCCAGAAGCCCTATTTATCCAAGCCTATCCCAGCATCTCCGCCTGTCTCCACTCTCTCGACCCCTCCCTCTTGCCCTGTGTCTCTTGTTTTTTTCTTCTGCTCATTATGTTTCTGATCACTGGATATCAATGAGTCATGCACCAAGTATAAGTTCTGTTGCAAAGTTTGGGGAGTTTGCACCCTGCGTTTGACACATTACAGTAATTAAAGTGTTTTGCCAATTTAAACTCATTCTGCATCGTTTCCTAGTACTTCCTGGTTTCACATCAGCAGATTTAAGTTTGGAGTCATTAGAAAAGGGCCAATTAAAAGATGTCCAAAGATATCCACAATTCCAAGTAAGGCCTGATTAGAGAGTTCGATTGTGGAGGATTAGGTGAAGTTTATTGAGTGAGAAAGAAAATGACCTCTCACAGCTTCTCCACTCATAGATCAGGAGTCTAACCAACAACCAGCACACAGGATAACCACAGTCACACAGGGAGGACTTGTTCTTGTGCAGTTAGCAATGCATTTCTGAAGAAGACCAAAACGTTTACTGTTGCAGTGATGGTGCCTCGGGTCAAGGTGTAGATGGTCGCCATGGAAACGGAAGGTTGTCAGTTTGATCCCAGCCGGTCCATATTGTGGTTGTGTCATTGGGCAAGACATTTACCCCAAGGCAGCTGTCACTACAATAATAACTTAGGAAAAGTAACTGTCCAAATAGTGTCCAAATTCAGTGCATTTTTATTTTCATCTATTTTCCCTCCAAAATGTCACAAACGTCTTTCTAAGCAGACGCAGTGTACGATTATATAACCACAGTGACAAAAAACATGAACTATTTCGAGAAAAAAAAAAAAAAAAATCTCTTTTATATATTGTTTTTCTTTTCCAGCCTCCTTTTTGATTTTCATAACCCTATTGTGAATGCAGCGTGCAGCTTTGATACTGCTCACAATAAGGACAAAAGCACGCCAAACACATGATAATACTCTTAAGAATGTCTCTAAATCTGTTACGCAAGCACAGAGACAGCTGAGCCTCCATTGGACCAAACTATAAATAAAAGTAAAACAGTTTTTTGCTCACAGACGAGATGGGTAAGCAGAGACGAATCAACTTCTGCTTACTACTTATCTTGTTAGCATTTAAAGGGGACATTTTAGGTAAAAATCTACTTTTTAAAAAAACTGTCATAACAGTGTTCTGTCACATCTGACAAAACATCACAGACATTTGTTAAGATGTTAAATGCATATAGATTAGTCCATGTTATGAGTGGAGTGTGCATGTTCTCCCTGTGTTACTGTGGCAGAGTGGTTATTTTGTCTCCTCTCAGTGAGGAGATTGTGAGTGCGGAAGAAATTTTAGTATTGTGTGTTTGTCCACTGTCCAAGATACACTGTAAGAAGTGTTAAAAGACACACTAGTCTTTGTCCTTTAGTCTTACAGAACGCTGTAGGTAACTGTTTTGCATTTACATGTTTTATTTCACATGTTTATTGTTTGATCGTCCTTGCCTGTACTCAGATGCTAATGTAAAGGTGTAACCTCTCTGAGCTAAGACGGCTAAATGGACAGCCAGACTGAGCTAAATGCAAAATGTACTTGGGGAAGGGCTTGGACCTCAGACAGTATTTAAGTGTTGTTACCCCATTGCTCTGGGCCCACTGCAGCAGAAACTCTGTCTGTCAGTTGTGGGATGGTTTGTTTACCGGTCCCACAACTGACAGATAGAGTTTCTGCCTATGTTGGTAATAAACCAACATAGGCAGCCTTCTTGTTTGTTTTGGTATTATTTTACAGATAATTTTCATGACATGGTTTAAAGTCTTGATGTATCTGACTGGAGTGTGCATGTTCTCCCTGTGTTTCTGTGGCAGAGTGCTTATCCCGTCTCCTCTCAATGAGGAGGTTGTGGGTTAAACTCCTGATGTCTCTGACTGGAGTGTGCATGTTCTCCCTGTGTTACAGTGGCAGAGTGGTTATCCTGTTCTAATCTTTTATCATACCCCTTTCTAATAAAGTCTGAACATAGAGATATCCTAAACCTCAAATGACCAAATATGATTGGAGATAGAGAGCTTGGTGCAGCTGTACAACACAGGCGTTTATTGTCCCCCCAGAGTAAATCATGTAATCTGGCTCTACAGCATGATCTGAGTGCTGTGCCCATACAGATAAACATGAGCCTAACATATCACACACGCACTTCACGTGTAGACCAATACAAGCCAGATATGGTTTTATAGATCAGGCCTCAGGTGGGTCCATTAGTTTAAATCATGTTGAGGTTTGAATCATGCGATGTAGCCTTTTTTTCCCAAAGGATAATTGCAATTAGACATTGATTAGATTTTAAACATTACATTGCAAATTTTGAAGAGCCCATATTCTTCTAAACTGACTTTTTGCGCCTATGGCCATGTTAATATGTGGAGTTTGCATTAGGGCTGAACGATTGGAGAAAAATTATCTAATATGTCCAGAACACATAAACAAACACAAGAATCACATTTCAGAACATGTTTGTACAGATCTAAACAGATCTAACAGCTTTTATGCTGAAGAAAACAGGATATTTTGTACTTTTTGTTGTTGAAAAATGGCTGCATGAAATTTAGAATGAATTTGTTTGAATAATCATAAATAAGTAGTGAGTAGTGGGCAGAGATAGTACATACATTTTTGATAACTCAAACACGCATTAATCGAAGTACCACATTTTGACAGTTAAAACAGCCAAACTAGTATAATCCCATTTAGGAACATAGGCAAGGCAAGGCAAGTTTATTTGTATAGCACAATGTGTACACAAGGTAATTTAAAGTGCTTTACAGAATAAGAAAGACATTAAAATCACACAAATCAAAACATGAATAATCACAAATAATCATTATAAAATGAATATTAAAAGAGAAAAGTGCAGAATAAAACCCTTTCAGTCGTATGCACAGCTAAACAGAACTGCTTTGAGCCTGGATTTAAACATTGTCAAAGTAGAGGCCTGTCTCACATCTTCAGGAAGAATGTTCCAGGTTTTAGCTGCAGAAAACTGAAACGCTGATTCCCCATGTTTAGTCCTGACTCTGGGACCAGCAGGAGGCCAGTCCCTGAAGTCCTCAAATTGCAAGATGGTTCATATGGCACTAACATGTCGGAGATATACTTTGGACCTAGGCCATGGAGAGACTTATACACAAGCAGAGCTGTTTAAAGTCTATTGTTTGAGCTACAGGAAGCCAGTGCAGAGACCTAAGCACAGGATTTATGTGCATATGTGTGTAACATATTTGTCGAGGTCAAAACGTACTGGGTTTATATTTTTTAAACATAAACAAAGTGATTCATTTAGGACAAAATGTGCAGATTGTTCTCATTTCCTAATTGCAATCATTCAAATTACAATTTCAATCTGATTTCTCTTTTTCCACTCTAGTCTAATGGTTTAATCCACGTTAGAGGACTGGATGCTTACGGTCACAAAAACAAATACCACAACTGCAGGAAGTGGATATTTTTGTAAATGAAAAGATGCTGCTGTGGATTGGATTGGAGCATGTTTTTTGGAAGCAGGTGGACACTTATCGCCATGATTCAGTCCATTATCAAACCCTCTGTAAACAACAGCAACGTCACAGCTGCTCTGCTGCAGGCCGCTTCAGGTTAGCTTGGTAAAATGTCACTTTTTCTGTTGTTATTTATAAATAATTGCAGTACAGGATGTAAGAGCAAGACAAAAGCATTACATAAGCGTCCAGAGCCGTTTCAGTTTGCGCAGTATGCTTTTATCAAGGACTTTCAAATACAGCTGTTATGTACTGCTGTTACACATTAATAACTTACAATATAGAAAAGTCCACTTAAGGAGAGACACTGCAGCTGAACAGTAGGGCTGGATTTGACTAAGCAAATTCTTGGTCGACTAAAAACATGTCCTACAGATCGATTTAAAAAGAGTGCGTGGCAAAAGCTCTCAAAATGATTACATAATCTCTGTGTAACTGCACTCACACCAGTGCACCTGCATGGGGGTTCATGCAAAAAAAAAGTATTTATGCAGAAAAAAGTACTAAGAAGAAAGGTATTTATATTAATCTGTCTTTTTAAAGGTGCACGATGTAAGTTTATAGGTGGAGTGTCCAAAAGCTGCTTTTTTTTCTGGAATGTTCCACAAAATGGCAACAACTTTTCTTAAAATGTATTAAGTAGTATCTATTAGCATTTATTTGTGAAAACACTTGTAACTGAATAAATAACAAATAGAGAAGTTTATCAGTGGTATTCAAATTTTTTATATTAAGTACCACCAAAGAAAGAATTTGACTTTCCGAGTATCGCCAGGCCTAAACTACAGAAGTTCTAATGAATAAATTACCCAAAGGAGGTACAAAATCTGGATATTTGATTGACTGAATTAGGCAAACACAAAAACAGAAGAGCTATGTGAATCCCACGTAGAGGTGCTCGTTTACCACCAGTGTTAAACGTACCACCGCTTGAAAAACACTGATTTATACAATATAGTTCCATGCAGATGACTGACCCTCCAGTTACATGGTGCACCTTTAAATATAAATACAACCAATCAACTCACTCACTATCTTAAACTCTATTGAGTTTAATGATTAATAATATAATAATTAATCAAATAACAATTACCCACAGTGCCCCAGTAAACAAATAGGACACAATCTTACACTGAAAAATCTTCAAGATGTTTTCTGTCATTTGTAATAAATGTAAGAAACAAATGTATGTAAAGTTTTCTCATGTAACATTTTCATATAAAAATTATGAAATTCATATGTTAAAAATAGACAAAATTGAACACAGACAGAGGCAGGTGTCAATTTATTGCTTAATTTTGTTGACATATTAGATACAGAAAAATGACAGAGGGGACTGTTTTTAGTATTTAGTATTAAATTGGCCTAAACAAAATTCATTTTCATTTTGCCTGTTAAAACTTGCTGACGGGACAATTTTGTGGTTTGTATGTGACAATTTATATGTTAAGAGAGCAAACTGACCAAATTAAAAAGAAAAAAAAAGTTTGGCCTGTAGTGTGCCACATTTTTTGTATTTGTAGCTACTGGTCTGAGACACTGGGATTTAAACTTGATTTCAGACACAGTGTCCAGATGACTCCCTCTGAAACTTTTTTCTGCCTTGGACTGAATGAGAGATTACACCCACACAGACTCATCTAGAGCTGTAGATGGTGTTGATGTTCTCAGATGGGGCCAGGAGCCAGTATTCACTTTCAACTAGGGCTATGCAGTATTTTTAAAGATGAACTATGTAATTTTTTGCTGAGATGGTGAGTCTGTCACTTGCTTGTCTCCATGGAGATTATTGTTATTGCCTTGCTTGTGATATTCCACAGCATTAAACTTGTCTATATTGCATTTATTCAATAACTGGTTATTTTGTTTTTTGCAAAAAATACAAATTGAAGACATACATCCATGCTGTAAACATGCTTGCTTCTCCACAGGTCTGACCTGTAACTTGTCCTGGTGACATCATCTCCTTGTCTCCATGTAAATAGATGAGTTTTCTTTTTTCACATTTTTTTTCTGTTTGTTCAAAGTTCTCCATCAGTGTAACCAAACCTAGAAGAGACACAGTACCATCTACAGTCCAGCCTAAGAATTACAAAGTCTAGGTCCATTCAATACAAACAAACTACTAAACTGGGACTAAACACGGAGATCAACTAAGCCAGGACTAAAACAGAACCAAATCCATTCTGCAATAGGACTCAAACTGGGCTCAAACAAGGGCCAAACAAGGGCAAGTGTGAACACACCAAGTTTGTTCCCCAATAGCGACATTACATACTTGTGTCCTTCACTCCCTCATCGATGCCATATTTTAAATACTTTTGAGTGACAGTTATATTCTGTCATAGATTTTATTCAAGTACTCATCAGTTGTTCATTCTCATTCTCTTCTATTTGTTTGTCCTTCTCCTTTTTCCATTTGCCCATTAAAATTATAAGGGTTTATTTCAATTCATGTTTGAGTCTTCAGCTCACAGTCTGTTTAAGCCTCTGCAGCACCTCCTCTGGGCTGAGAGACGAGTCCAGTTTGATCAGTTTGTCTCTGGATCGGGAGCCCTATAACAAAATATACAAAAAATATAATAAAAACATAAATGTGCATATGGAGCAGAGCTGAACGAGATGGTAATTAAACTAATCACAAGTGTTTTCTTTGTATTTATACGTTTTTCTACAATGAATCAGAATAATCGTGAATATGACCTTTGTATGAACCTATTTTAATAGTTGTTATTGTTATTTGCACAATACAGACTCACATAGCAAAACAGAAATGCCCCAAAAAATAAAATATAAAATAGTGGCATTATTAAAGGGTATGTAACTTTGGGGCTGGCACCTCACCTGCATGATTCCACACTAATACAAAGTTAAAACGATACTTCAGAACATACTGTGCCATTCTCTGCAATATTATAGGAAACGAGCAACATTTCCATGGAGACAAGCAGGAGGAGGTTTTCAGTGCAATAAAAACAACCAAATAAAAAAAAAAAGTGATTTCAAGAGTTACATACTGTGGCTTTAAATCAAATTGTCAAATGTGTACAATAACACACTTTATAAATATTCTCTATGTATCCCTTTCATACCTTGTCCAGTGCAATCTGACTCTTTCTGAGGTCCAGGACATCAGACAGAAACCTGATGAGCTCCGCGTTGGCCTCTCCATCTGTAGGGGGCGCTGCAATAGCCACACCCACTGCTTCTGCAGATACTTCTACAGAAAAGGTAAAAGGTAAAGGTTTATTTGATGAAATGATTTTAATTTAAAATCTAAACTAAATAAAACTCCTTTTCTACAAAGCATGTCTTTGTAATAGCAGCTGTCGTTTTTAGCTTTATTTATTTTTAATAACACTTTATTAGCCATAGTAAAGCATGAACGAATAGTTTATTAAGAATGATTCAGGCCGAGTAACGACTTCATTAAGGGCTTCGTATTAATTAAGTAGTTACTAAGCCTAAATAATTCTTAATATGTAAATTGTGTGACCTTTATTAGTTTACTAGTTTGTTTGTTTTTTTGTTTTCCATACATATTCAGTAAATAGACTAAAATACAACCATTTATCTCTTAATAAGTGATTATAAATTATGAAACACCAAAAGTGTCCCAAAGTCCTACTAATAGTTGTATGATATCGTACCGGTGATGGCGCTGAGTTTGGACCCAGGTTTGGCGTGGACTGTTATGGTCACAGCTCCGCTCTTGTCCCGTGACACTGGTCCTGATGGTTCTGCTGCTTTGGCCCCTGCAGACACTGGCCCCTTCACCTGAAAATATACTGAGATTTAGAAACAGGACAGCAACAAATGATCAGCTACAGATCATGAAAATGTCCTCAATCAAGAGGACGGAAGTACATGGAAGTATAATAAGATCATATTATAGATATATAGGTATTTCTGTAGCAATAAAAACAACAATTAATGATTATAACTGAGTAAATGCAAGAAAGATAAGTTTAATGTCATACTACGGAACAATCCCTACAAAACAACATTCCCAGGTGAAATACATATTTATACAAAAATATTGATTAATATTCATATCGATTTTTTAACGTTTAAATTGACCAGTTTTACAGTGTGCCTGGTGTGTGGCATTTCACAGACAGGCCGGTGTAAAAACATAACAACAGTCTGCACCTTGTCTCTTTTAGGCATTGGACGGATTCTGGAGAAGTTTCGGTCACAGAAGAAAAGATGAGCTCGAGGTCTGATAAACGGACAAACCGAGGCCGAGACACCACCAAGAGTGAATGTTAAAACTGCACACTGTCCGAATATAAAATGTGTTTTTGATAATCCTTGTACACCTAGAGATATCCGGGAAAACATCTAAACTCCACCGGTGAGGAGCTGTTAGCCTGTTAGCTCTCACGTGCGGCTACATGCTAAAGTGTAAACACGGCCACGTCCGGTTTTCAAAATAAAGTAATGTTTTATTTACTTATTTATTTTTTCTGTTTGTTTGAGCCAGTGATTTATAATTTGAACAGTATAGTAAAATACTACTGCTGCTGCTGCTGCTACTACTACTACTACTACTACTACTACTACTACTACTACTACTGTTACTACATTAAACCTCTTTAGTTTCCTTTTTCATTGATTTAGTTATTGTTTAATGTATAATTAATTGCAATCTACATTATATTCAGTTTCCTAAAATATGATCTGTTCAGTATGTAGAACTTTATAATAAAATAAGTCTGTGACTAGATTGGCAGAAGTCAAAGCTTAATAATGAACACATTGCATTTTTCTAATGTTCATTCAGACCAAAATCTGTTTATTTATTTATTATGTTTAAAAAAAAAAGAAAGAAAAGAAAAGAAAGAAAAAGAAAAGGGGACTTTAACATTTGCCTTTTCTTTGAGTAAACCCTTAATTGCCTGTGTTTCATCCTATCAGCAGACTATAGGCCCTGAAGCAAGTCTCTCGCTTTCTCTCTCTCTCTCTCTCTCTCTCTCTCTCTGCGTCTCTCTCTCTCTATATATATATATATGTCTCATGTCTGTCTCTGTCTGTCTGTCTCTCTCTCTCTCTCTCTCAGCCTCTCTCTCTCTCTTTCTCACAGTCTTTCTCTCTCTCTCTGTCTCTCTGTCTGTCTCTCTCTCTCTCTCTCTCTCTCTCTCTCTCACAGTCTCTCTCTCTCTGTCTCTCTGTCTGTCTCTTGACTCGCTCTCTGTCTCTGTCTCTGTCTCACTCTTTCTATATATCTCTCTGTTTCTCTCCTCTCTTTAATTCTTGTAAAACAGATGTTGTACCACAGAGCTAGTGCTGGGAGTGTCTGCAGACTTCCTCCTCCTTTTACTCTCATTCATTAAAAACACAGTACAGCCTGAAGTCACAGCTCTAAAGACTGTCCTCTGCGCAATACTTTGAAACATTACTGTCTAAAATGGAGAACAACCAGGGTCAGGAGCCAGAGGACACTTCGTACGTCTGGTAAGTACACGATTTTACCTATGTCGATCTCTGCATTAATGCATTTATACAGTTGAGACAGTGCACATAAATTATAGTTGTAAATGTACAATATAATAACTATGTAGAAAGACAAAACAAATACATGCATTACCTATACAATACAATACAAATGTATCTTTCACATCTTTCACAAAGGTGAAAAGTAATACTCTGTAGATATTATTTTAGTAACCCATTCATCAGTTATATTTAGTGACGTAATATAAAAAGTATTCATGCAAGTTTTCTGTTTTTGCAATCAATCTTATACTATTACTTGTACTACTAGTACTTATAACAACAACAACTACTACTACCACTACTGCTACTACTACTATTGCTATGATTACCAACAATTACTACCACAATTTTATGAATTATCTTTGGACTATGGTGCTGTTGGCATCTTTACTTCTACATATTTAAAACTTGCTTTGCTTCCATGCTCAAAAATGTAAAAATGTTTTTATTTATTTGCAAAATTTTAACTGAGAATAGGTGTGAAATTAGGTGTAAATAGTATATTTCTAAAAACATAGTACTTAAGTCAGTTCCTAATGTACTCCAAGTATTTATTTGCCTCTTTATTGGGGGTTTGGGGCAAAGCTGTTGTTGGTTTTGGCAGCAGCCCAGGTTTGCATTCCTCCTCTTGTGTTTGAAGGACAGGCTAAGACGTGGCACCAAGAACAAAGAAAAGGGACACTCAGCAAAAAACTCTATTCAACCTGTTACAATAGGACTGGGCACTGAGGCAGTGGAAAAACAATACCCAGATACTGATCGATACTTGAACAAGTATTGGTACTGAAAAAAAATCTCTTGATGGTCAGAACTGGTAGACCTCTAAGATCATGACAAAAACATCGTGATCAAAATGACATTCTATTAAACTCATTTGTTTTTATTATCAGTGTGGTATTAATACATTGTTATGGAGTATTAATCCTTTTTCATGCCCGATGTCTGGGGTCTCTTTTGTCCTGTAGACTGCCAGTGCTAACCTGCTAACAGCACCAATACCTCAATAATTGAATTTTGCACTAAGAACTGTAAAAAGAATAAGGTTCATAAATATCTTTAATGGTCCATTGTGTAACTTTCAGGTAGAAGTCTGCCAACTGTCTCCATAATATCTCCATGGAGATGTTATTGCATTGCCTTGATGTTCAACAGTATGGCATTACCCTGCTCACAAAATACCCTGAAAAACATGCATGTGTGTGCATGTGCAAGTGTGAACTGCTTGTTTCCACGGAAAAATTGAATGCCATACTGTGGAAAATTCCTGGCAAAGCGAATTCCTGGCAAAGCAATACCATCTCTATGGAGACAAGCCAGTGGCATACCAGAAAAATTACATAGTGCTTTAAGCACAGCTAGCAGAAAGACTTGAACACTATGAAATCCATGAGGTTCATTTTTATAAGCCTGCAGCAGTACTTCTGAAGGGACAGTCCTTTAAGTGTCACCAGATTTCAAGCGTCATTAAAATTCACCTGTGTGTTTTCCTGTGCAGTTTCCAGAGGACTCCATCTCTAAGGCGAAAATGGAGGAAACGTTATGGAGGTTTGGATGGAAACAAACTTCTGGAGCCGAGTAAAGACCAGGACTCCACAGGTCTGGGCTTTAATATAATAGTTTATTTAGTTATATTCCATAATTAGATACTGTGAACTGAACTGAGTGAATAGTTTGTGCAAAGCACAGTCTGTATAAAGCCTCTATATAAAGTCTTCGCTTCTTTGTTTCATCTTGTTTCATCACAAATGATCCAAATATATTTTACACCACAAAACATATTAGTCACAGTTTCTAAGGAACCAAATCCAAAACCATTTTCATCTTGTGGCATTACTAAAATGAAAGTGTTCAACACAAGTGAAGCCACAGAAAGAACATTTTTAAGCTGAAAACAGACAAATAATAACATGTTTTTTTCATTTTGGTCATATTTATTGAACTGAAAAACTGAGAAGAACATTTCATTTTATTTATTTATTTATTTGAATTAGGACAGTCCATAATATTTATTTATTTATTTATTTATTTATTGGTTTATTTGACAGGGACAGTGTACATTAATAGCATTGCTGCAAATGCACCAGAATTAGCCAAAAGGCTATTAATTATTACTAATAATTAATGTTTGTCAACATAAAAATGTCCGTACTGTGAGTGGCCTTGGATTTCCATAAACTAGACTTGTACTTGGCCTGTAGGCCTGTTTGTTGGAAATGTTGTTTCTTTTAGTGATAACACTGTACAGTACAGCACAGTATGGATGAAGATAGAGAGAGATGGTTTTAACTTTCTATATTCCATGGAATCATGCAGGTGACATGCTCCCTGTGACTGCTGTGCGTCAGCTGCTTTTTAGTGGAAAGCATTATATAGATTTACCCACATAACCCACCCTCACAATTTGTAAATTTCACTCAAACTTTTGTTAACATTGATTTTTTTTAGGTAAAACTAATCAAGAGCATGTTTAAAGACCAATAACAATAATAATAAATAATAATAATAATAGTAAAAGAAAAACTATTCAATTTCTTTTACTATGGATCATGTTGGATGACTGAGAGAATACACAGACAGTACAAATAATTCATGATGTGTCTTTTAAAATCTCCAAAACGCTCAAACAACCATGTTCTAACAAGAACAGTAACACAGTCCAGTGCTGTTGTCTGAACCACCCATTCATTAGTGGTTACAGAAACATCCTGAAGAGGGCGGTATTTCTAAATTAAGGTTCTGTCCTGAATCCTGATTTGCTAAAGACCCATCTGACCCCTCCCACTAAATAACCTTCTAAATTTAAATGGAACAAAGAATTCCGATCAGGCCTTTCTCAACATGACTGAATGTAGTCTGTTTTATCGTTGCTTAGATTTGGTTTAGTCCTGGTTTGATCCCAGTTTGGTCCTAGTTTACTCCTGGTTTGGTCCTAGTTTAGTTTTGGTTTAGTCCTGGTTTAGTCCTGGTTTGGTCCTGGTTTAGTCCTGGTTTAGTCTTGGTTTAGTCTTTATGAACCCTTCCAGTCCGGCTTCCGTCCCAAACACAGCACCGAAACAGCTCTGCTCAAAGTTACAAATGATCTCCTCCTCTCCTTCGACTCTGGCCACCTCTCCATCCTCATCCTCTTGGACCTCACTGCAGCCTTCGACACAATCAGCCACTCCATCCTCCTGTCCCGCCTCAAAAACTCACTCAGCATCACCGGCTCTGCTCTCCTCTGGCTCCAGTCCTACCTCACAAACCGGCAACAGTTCATTCACTTCAACCATTGCTCCTCTTCCATAGCCCCCCTGCAGCAGGGAGGCCCCCAAGGTTCGGTGCTTGGTCCTCTCCTCTTCATTCTCTACATCCTCCCCCTCGGCAACATCATTCGTCGTCACGGTCTCTGTTTTCACTGCTACGCTGACGACATCCAACTTTACATCTCCACAACATCCATCAACCCCACAATCCACTCCACTCTCACCCACTGTCTAACAGACATCAAAAACTGGATGAATCACAACTTCCTCAAACTTAACAGCGACAAAACAGACTTCATCATCATCGGTCCACACAACATCGCCAAATCCTCAAAACACTTCACCCTCCACTTTGACAACACCACACTCTCTCCACCCTCACTCATCCGTAACCTCGGTGTGCTCCTCGACCCCACTCTTTCATTTGAACCCCACGTCAAGCACATAACCCGGACTGCATTCTTTCACCTCAAAAACATAGCCCGTCTCCGCCCATCACTCACCTTCTCTGCCGCTGAAACTCTCATCCATGCATTCATTACATCCAGAATCCACTACTGCAATAGCATCCTCTATGGTACACCATCCAAAACCCTCAACAGACTACAGTACATTCAGAACTCCGCTGCCCGCCTCCTCACCCACACCCGCTCACGTGAACACATCACTCCTGTCCTCCACAAGCTCCACTGGCTCCCCGTCCCTCAGCGCATCCACTTCAAAATCCTTCTTATCACATTCAAAGCGCTCCACAACCTGGCCCCTCCTTACCTCACAGACCTGCTCCATCACCACACTCCATCTCGCTCCCTCCGCTCCTCCAGCTCCAACCTCCTATCCCTGCCCTGTAGGACCAAGCTCCGAACCTGGGGGGACAGAGCCTTCTCCATCGCTGCCCCCACCCTCTGGAACTCACTACCTAAACCCCTCCGTGACTGCTCTGACCTCCCCACCTTTCCACCAGAAAGAACTCAAAACTCACCTGTTCAAAATCGCTTTTAATGCTTGATTTTATGTTGTAAATTTTTGTGATATTTTATTATTGTATCTACTGTGAAGAGACTTTGAGTGTCCTGAAAAGCACTATATAAATAAAATGTATTATTATTATTATATTAGTCTTGGTTTAGTCCTGGTTTAGTCCTGGTTTAGTCTTGGTTTAGTCCTGGTTCAGTCCTGGTTTAGTCTTGGTTTAGTCCTGGTTTAGTCCTGGTTTAGTCCTTGTTTAGTCCTGGTTTAGTCTTGGTTTAGTCCTGGTTTAGTCCTGGTTTAGTCCCGGTTTGGTCCTGGTTTTGTCTCAGTTTAGTCCTGGTTTAGTCCTGGTTTAGTCTTGGTTTAGACCTGGTTTAGTCCTGGTTTAGCCCCGGTTTTGTCTTGGCTTATTCCTGGTTTAGTCCTGGTTTCGTCCTGGTTTAGTCCTGGTTTAGTCTTGGTTTAGTCCTGGTTTAGTCCCGGTTTGGTCCTGGTTTTGTCTCAGTTTAGTCCTGGTTTAGTCCTGGTTTAGTCCTGGTTTAGTCCCGGTTTGGTCCTGGTTTTGTCTCAGTTTAGTCCTGGTTTAGTCCTGGTTTGGTCCTGGTTTTGTCTCAGTTTAGTCCTGGTTTAGTCCTGGTTTAGTCCTGGTTTAGTCCCAGTGTGGCCCTGGTTTTGTCTCAGTTTAGTCCTGGTTTAGTCCTGGTTTAGTCTTGGTTTAGTCCTTGTTTAGTCCTGGTTTAGTCCTTGTTTAGTCCTGGTTTGGTCCTGGTTTAGTCCTGGTTTTGTCTTGGCTTAGTCCTGGTTTCGTCCTGGTTTAGTCTTGGTTTAGTCCTGGTTTAGTCCTGGTTTAGTCCTGGTTTAGTCCTGGTTTAGTCCTGGTTTGGTCCAGGTTTTGTCTCAGTTTAGTCCTGGTTTAGTCCTGGTTTAGTCTTGGTTTAGTCCTGGTTTAGTCCCGGTGTGGTCCTGGTTTTGTCTCAGTTTAGTCCTGCTTTAGTTTAGTCCTGCTGTTTTGTTACATTTCTCCTCTTATAATGTGCTGCCAATTTCCCACAGAAGTGATTAACTTTTACTTGCTCTTAATAAGACCTTATGATTAAATGAGCATGTTTTTATGAGCCAATTACCAATTCATTGTTTGATTTTGTAACTTCCTGTTGGTTAACAAAGGAACATTTTTTTTAAACTCTGTGAGAAGACTACTGTGCTGATTCTGGACTATTAAAGAAATAATGGAACTGAAGTTTTCATTTCCAAAAAAACCCACTAGACTCACTGAACACACCTGGTTGTGTTTATGTTTATTGGCGTAACCATTATCCAACACTTTTTGTCTTTTAGAGGACGGAGCACTGACAGATGAGTGTCAGACGAGATCCTCCGTGACCCAGGTAAAACTTGTCCAAACTTGCTGAGGTGAGACTGAAATTATAGTTCAAAGCTCTGGGATGGAAACGACCTCATGAAAAAGTGCTTTAGTTCTCTCTAATTTTCCCAAAAGCGATAAAAAGCTGCGGACAGGTTTATAGCCTTGTTGTTAATGGACGTGTAGACATATTGCAGTTTCATGTCTAAACTTTGATCTTTGTTGATGTTTTGGAGGTTTCCCAAGATGCAACAGGAGCGCCTCGTCCTGCCCCCAGACTGATCCAGCCTCTGACCCCTTTACAAAGGCCTGTCAGTCTAGTCTTACCGGGGTCAGCAGGTAACTATGGGAACATTTAATAATAACTACACTATTAACACACAAGGAATAATGTCTTCTGCAGTTTAAACATTCAGTAAATAAAAGTGTCAGCCTTTGTTAACATTATTGTTGCTAGGGTTACAGAGCAGTTATGGAATCACCTGTACAACCAGGAAGTAAAATAATAAACATCACCAAAACTATAAAAATAGAATAAAGTAGGCAACATTTTTTGTCAAATCGTAATTATAATGACTATGTCTCAGTGAAATGATTAGTCTGAACCCTTATCTGCAATTTTATTCAAAATGAACAAATAGTTTATTAAGAATGATTCTGGCTTAAAAACTACTTAATTAAAGGGTTTGGTGCACTGAATAAGACAAAGTAAAAGTAGTAAAGTATTGTGCTTAAGTATAAATGTTAGATATCTGTACTTTACTAGAGTACATTTTTAAGTTTTACTTTTACTTCACTACATTTGAGAGCAGTATCTGTACTTTCTACTCCACTACATTTTTCAACTGAACTGAAAAGTAAAAGTATTTTTTTTTATTATTATTTGAGACCTGCTGAAAAGGCTGAGGGGTAAGGCTGCCAAAATACTTTTACTTTTTACTCTTTAAGTACATTTTAAAACTTGAATACTTTTACTCAAGTTGATTTTTTCATGTGATAATTTTACTTTTTTTTTTTTTTTGCTCTGGTAGCTGTACTTTTACTGAAGTAACAGAATTTAATACTACTTTCAACACTGGTTGATCGTTTGGTTCAGAGTTAGGATATTAATTAAGTAGTTTACTAAACCTGAATCATTCTTTAATAAAACAATTAGTTCATTGTGAATCATTCTTTATGCTTTATTATGGTTAATTAAGGTGTACCGGGTAGTTCTTTATACAGTCTATGGCCTGTGTACACTGGTGTGTGTGTGTGTGTGTGTATGTGTGTGTGCATGCGTGTGTGCATGCGTCTGTGTGTGTGCGTGTGTGTGCGTGCTTGTGTGTGTGTGTGTGTGTGTGCGTGTGTGTGCGTGTGTGTGTGTGGCTGAATGGTTGCTTGATGTAAAGAGCTTTGAGACTTGAAGGTGGAAAAGTGCTATATAAAAATGTAACAATTTCCCAACTTTAAAAAAAAAAATTAAATTAGTTTATTTGAATAGGGACAATGCACATTAATCAACATTTCTGTAAATGCGCCAGTATTAGCTATACAGCTAGTTTCCAACTGCAGTCCCTATGGCAAGATGTAAAATGCCACCACACATAAAATACAAAGTTTGTATTAAAAGTTAGTTTGGTTATTAGTAAAATGTTCTAAAAGTTAGTGCAGGTAAGTAGGCAATTAGTAAAACACTGTGACAAAGACAGACAAAATCTACAGGCATAACACAGAACAGATGAGGCTGGCAGGCAGCACATGGCAGCACAATTTTACATTTCGTGATCACAGGCTTGATTCAGAAATAACCTTTTTTTTTTACCATGATTTTAAAAGTCCACACTTCTGATGTGAGGCGGGACAGTGTTCCAAAACTGGACTGCTCGAACTGAGAAAGCAGATTGGCTAAATGAGCATTTTCTCAGAGACACAACTAGATTGTTTGAGGCAGCAGCTCTGGTGTTTGTACCACTCTGTGTAAAAAATGTAGAGAGTGGAGGAGGAGCAAGGCCATGAAGGATTTTGAAGACCAAGTTAGCATCCTGAAATTTTACTAGATTGTCCCAGTTTAAAAGTTTATGTTTGCTCAAGACTTTACAATGGTGATGGTGAAAAGGTTTCATATCCAGGACTTTGAGAGCCTGTTTATAGACCGACTGGATTGGTTTCATTGTTGTCTTGCAGCCCTGAGACCAGGAGGTGACACAGTAGGTCAGGTGTGGCATTATCATTGCATTAAAAAAATAAATTTTCAGCTTCTTGGTTTAAATTATGCCTGATATGTCTAAAATTTGGATATGGATAATCTGGATAAATATAGTACCTTTAAACATAAGATTATTGTAGTTGATTCATCTTGAATTGCCAAATACATTATCAAAAACATGCTGTTTAATTTGATCAGTATTGTAATCAAGGTGCATTGCGTCCCTCTTTCTCTCTCTTTAGCGCCCCCTGTGTGCAGCTCTAATGGATGTCTGAAGCCCCCTCTGCCCCAGGCTCTGGTCCCACCTGAAGACCGAGTCCAGGCTCACACCTGGTTCAGTCCGGTCCAGACTCCATCCAAGAGGAGAGCGTGAGCAAGACTCATGTTTGCATCTGTACCACTGAAAATAAACCCAGGCAAAGTGTTTTAAGTTATACTTTACTGTTTATGTCTTTCAGAGCGGCAGATGTGTTATTTGACAGTTTCTCCACAAATGGACGCATCAATGTCAGCCATTTCTTTGAGGTATTTACATGTAAGATTTGAAATAAATAAATGTGAATTGTTTTCTGATTTGATGGATATATGAGCAGAAAAGATTTGACTTGCTGAGAAATCCTGATTCATGATCGTTAAGTCTTTTACTTAATGTTTTGTCCCAGTCAATCTGGAGCTCTGGGCTGCACCGCTCGGACCCTCGGCTCAGGGAGAGTTTCTTTCACATGAGGAAACTGCAGGACTCAGACGGGACCATAGACAAAAACTCCTTCCACAGGTCTGTACTTGTAGTTAAGAAAGGGCTGATGAAGGGATGACAGCCAAAATGTCACTGTATGCAATACCAAAACAACAGTGGGTATTCCAGCTGTACTGTTCTTCTTGCTCCTGTGTTTGTTGTTACTCAAACGTGATCAAATTAAAAAACCCTGAGACAGTCTTTCTCTCATTGTACATGTGTTGTATTCCAGGTGTGTGACCGGCTCAGTCTCCTTGATCCTCAGAGCTCTGCAGGGACGCTTTGTGATCCCGGATTTTTCCACTTTCACCGATGAGACTCAGAAACTGTTCTCCAGCTGCAGACACCTGTCCCCTGCTCACGTCAGTACTACTACTGTAAATATAAACTACACATCTTCACGTTTCTATTTCATTTATTTAGAATGATTAAAAACTGAATGATAGACAAGTACATGAGGTCCTTACAAGAAGACAAGAGTGAAACAAGCAAATCTCAGGCCTCAAAGCTAAACTGCCTACATCCTTTTTAGCCAAACTGAATTTTCTACTTTTTTCTACATTTTTCTACATTTTTTACTCTTCAGTTCATAGAAAAGCACAGACATCTTTCCCTTCCTCAAATGGACATTGCGAGAATCCATGTTGCTACTGCACTAGGTTAACATTTGACCCCTGGGCCATAGTTTGGACACCCCTCCTTTAGCAAAAAACACTTAAAACTGTCAACATAAAAGCATTCAAATTGAATGCTTTCTTCCAGGAAAAGGAGAAAGATGGACTAGACAGTATTAAATGGGGAGTATCTATCTGCACTGTGGACGGACAGAGGTAAGTCTACTTTTAATATCAACCCTATAGTTATATAATACTATGTTAAGAGCTTTTTCTCCCTCTTTCTCTCTCTTCTCCTCTCTCTCTGTCTGGCTCTCTCCCTCAACTTACATCCCTTTCTCTCTCTCTCTCCCTCATTCCCCTACTTCTCTCTCCCTCTCCTTGTCTCCCCCCTCCCTCTCTCTAGGTTGTCCCTTGGAGACTGGTCCAGCCCGGTCTTACTGGGGGAGGTGTCATGGCCGCTGGTTTATGGGGTCGTGGTGGATTTACTTGGAGCAGACCTGGTTCACAGATATGTCGGATTTGAAGAGTTTTCACGATACGATTCTCCCTTCTCCCTCAACAAATCAGGTCTCAAAAGCACAAGTACATGTAGTATATGTGGTACAGAGGAGGGAGAGTGAATATATGGTAGGGAGGAGGGACAGATTTGCGTAACCATGGTAACTGTCAACAAAGATCATCTGCATTGTTCCACCAGACTGTGCAGTCTGGGTCTATGCTTTATGTTTTTTTTCTACATCTTTGTGTTTTTTACTTATAACAAAGTATCATTCTTTAATAAGTAAAGTTTAAATACAGAATATATTCATTTTAAGAGATATCTTCATAACACTTTCTAAGTATTTTAACAATGATAACATACTGTAATGTTAATGATAATTGTGACACAAAATGTTGTACCAGCCCAGTGAATATATTGGTTTACAGATGCTAAGATTTGAGCTGTGAGGAAAGAGTGGTTTTGAGGAAAACCAAAGAGGATATAGTAAAAGATAATTCTTCCATCAAAATGAAAAGTTTACAGCACGCACACACATGTTTGTCTAAATCTGAATTTCTGCTTTACTTTGTGCAGGACTTCCTCATACGCCCCTGACTGAGACAGGAGCCATTGTCACAACTTCACTTTTACAAGTAACTCACTCTCTAACTCTAGAACAAGTAAAGCCCTCAGTTGTGTGATGCAAACCTGATTCATTCATTTAAGTTGATCATTGTCATATGGTTCAGTGCCATCTTTTTAGAACAGTTGTTGGCGTTTAGTTATATTCACATTTCATGGCAACCAGCCTGGATGTATTTCCAACACAGATACAGTTTCAGTTAAACTACAGAAAATATCAAAGGTGGTGTCTTTAAATAAAGCCATTCATTATACTATATTATACTACATTATTCTCCAGTATACTCCACTATACTCCATTATACTCTATTATGCCCTGTTATACTCCATGATACTACATTATACTCATTATACTTCATTATACTTTATTATACTCCATTATAATCCATTATACTCCATTATACTACTTTATGTTACATTACTCCCCAGTATACTCCATTATACTCTATTATACTCCATTATACTAAATTATATTCCATTATACTACATTATTCTCCAGTATACTCCATTATACTCCATTATACTCTATTATACTCCATTATACTCTATTATACTCCATTATACTAAATTATATTCTATTATACTACATTATACTACATTATTCTCCAGTATACTCCATTATACTCCATTATACTCTATTATTCTCCATTATACTAAATTATATTCCATTATACTCCATTATACTACATTATAACTCACTAATGGAGTAACTTCTGTTGACGTCTTGTCTTTTTGTATCCAAAGTTGGCTGGACGGTTGTGTGCAGAGGAAGAGGAGAAGTACGATTCAGTGAGGGACCAGGGATCAAATATTCTTAAATATTGTTGATACAAATCCCTCTTCTTCATGTGTGTGTTCTGTTCTTTGTTTTAGGTGCTAAACGTGATCAGAAGACTCTGCAACAAAGAACATGCCAATCTGAACTGCACCAGGTAGGCTGAATATGTGAACATGTATAATATTTACTTTTAGTGCTCTGTCTAGACTGGTTATATATTGAAAGCAGGGGTGTGTAAAGTAGCCATCATTTGAGGTCACGTAACAGAGAAAGTTACTTTAAAATTATATTACATAAGTAGAAGTAAAAAGCAAAATCAATAGTTAATGTATTTGCACAAAAGTATAAAAAATTCAGATTTTCATATTCCCAAAGACCCAAAGATTTGACACAAAAATTACAAATAACAATCACATCTAATGATAAATAAGAAACACACACATTAAAAAAATCATCATCTACATAAAGCTTTACTCACAGAGGGAAGAATAACCTAAACGTTAATGTAGCTGATGGAGAAGTTTAATGCCATACTGTGGAACATCTTAAGCAAAGCAATAACATTTCAAGACAAGCTGGTGGCAGACCCTCGAGTTTCCCTAGAATTGCCAATTATTACTGAGCAAAAGGTAAAAAGGGCAGCTGTTAACTTGAAAACTACCACATGACATCATAAAGTGGAACAGAGCATTTAGAGCCTCAGACCATAGACAGATTAATAAAGCAGCATTACTCAAACATGTGTGAATGAAACAAAACACAACTCCAGGCCTGTTTTTCACGAGGAAACATTTTAACATGACTAAAAGCTCCACAAGAGTCAGTTTTGTGTAATATAGGACCTTTGATTGTGCTTCAGTTACACCAGCAGCAGAGACTCCAGTGTCCAGCTCTCTGCACTGTCCTTCTATCTACAAGAGAAAAAGGTACAGATTGTTTATGGTTGCATTATGTATATTTTTATTTTGTTTATTTTTGTCTGAATAGTTTCTTGTTTAGTGTTTTCCAGAAAAAGTGGACATTAACGCTGCACTGGACCTGATGCTGCAGGTAAAATTGCCTTTCATACCCTTAAGTAACAGCAGGGGGAGTAGTGTGCAAAAATGAGAATGAACCACTAAATAAACAGCACTGTATCGCGTGCTCTGATTTACGACGGAGTATAAGGGTCACTTAAATAAAGAAAAAAAAAGAAAAAAAGTCGTATTTTTATGAGAGTATAGGCTGCTGTGCGTGAATGAATGACCAGTGCGTTATGGAGAATTTGGAGCATTTTGTTCAGATAAACTTTCAACTGGGGTTTGTGCACGGTGAAATACTGTGTCTTTTAGCCCACCATCACCACACTATCATTAGTATAAGTACTTTGAAGTACTTTGAAGGGACACTGCAAGTGTTTGAGTTTGTTTAGTTGGAGGAACCAGACAGATTTAGAATAAAATTGCTATATCTGAACAAAATACTCCAAATTCTTCATAACACACTGGTCACTCATTCACGCACAGCAGCCTATATTCTCATAAAAATACGACTGTATTCTCGTAATATTACGACTTTATTCTCGTAATATTACAACTTTTTTTCTCGTAATATTACGACTTTTTTTCTCGTAATATTACAACTTTTTTTTTCTCGTAGCGCCCACATAATTTTTTTTATTTAAGTGACCCTTATACTCCATCGTACTGATTGGCTAGAGCGCTACGAATATGTGTATTGTGGTTTAAAACAACTTAATTTTAAAGTCTGAATTAATCAAGCTAAAATTGAGGGAAAAAAATGTACTTGTAACTTCTGGTATTTTTCATGCATTTACTTAAAGGTGAAAAAATAGTTTACAGTTGTCCAAAGTTATTGCACTTAGCATCCTAATTATTCACCATGATGAGTTTATAAGCGCTTTTCACAACTTTCAAAAGCCAGTGTGGAGTTTTGCCATGGCTGTAAAGTTAACAGCAACAACTAGCATGCTAATGAGTACATCCTGATTACAATAAAATGCTTTTTAATTACATGCACACAGCACACAGTAGACTTATTTTGACCTCAAGAGCTGCTTATACACTATATCTGTACTTGGGCAAGACACAATTCGCTCAAATACAAACTAAGTCAAAATTTGGCAGCACTACTTTTTTTTTCTATATAACTGTACTATTACTTGAGTACACGTTTTCACTACTTTTTCCACCCCTCCTTTAGTTTAGATACTTTTTCTTTTTATGTCTTTGCCCAGTGTTCATCCACAGAAGTCACATGTGAGTCTGGGGCAGCTATGGCCGCCTCGTTAGCCAATGGGGGCCTCTGTCCGTTGTCATGTGACCAGGTCCTGTCGCCCGCGGCAACCAGGTCCCTCCTCTCAGTGATGCAGACAGCAGGACTCAAGCACCACTCCACTGCCTTTCACTTTAAGGTACATATGGGCTTTGTAGAGCTCATTTAGCACAAGAAGAATACAAACGTGAATAGGCTGCGTTGACTTGAATTTGATGATGTCATAGTTTCAGATGGGGCAGGGGCTTATGTGGGAGTCACTGTTTTTGATCCAAACTTATGATCCACAAATGATAAGCTGATAACAGTCAGTTTTTTAGGGTTAAATAAAGGCCCATTTTTTTCCTTATTTTGTTTCATGTGGAAAGGCCCAGTAATGACAGATATTAACAACAATCCAGGTCAAACCATCTGCAAATTGCAACTTTCTGGAATGTTATGATGTCAATTCAACGCTTTAACGCTTGGGTGTCTTTAAATAAAACCAATATTCAACAGCAGAGGGCAGCATGTACCACCGGAGGCAGCCTGAGTATCACCATGTCCTGAAGAATGAAGGGATGACTCTGTAAATGTCTGTGTTTTTCAAAGAATTAAGTTGATGTCACTAGGACTGTAGGCCTTTAGTTGTTTAGTTGATTAAGTGGTCTATGATGTTTGATGATGATGATTTCTATTGGACAATAAAGAAAGGGGAAGTTAATGAGTGAGTGAGTAAGATATGATATTTTTTAGTATTCATATGTAAAAAGTAGATTAAACTCATAACTCCTGTGCAGGTGTATCTTGTGATATAATCTTCTCACTATATTGCTGTTTACAGACCTCAGTCCCTGCGGCCTCCAGTTCCCATGGTGCTTTGCTGGCTGTAGTTCCTGGAGTCTTGGGTCTAATGGCCTTTTCCCCAGAAACAGACTTGTGTGGGAACCCCTGGAGAGCTCTGCACTTCTGCCAGGTACACATTTAATCACTAATCCCTATGTTTTTGGGACTGTATTAAAAGTGCAATATGTAACTTTTCTGGTGTAGTGTATGTAATCTGCTTGTCTCCATGGAAATGTCATTGCTTTGCCTGGAATTTTTATTTCTCGCATCTTGCATTTATTGATATTTCGCAGTGACATCATGCTGGGGGTGTTCTACATGTATCTTTATGGTGGAATGTTCATCTGTTACCATGGTGACACAATGCACACATTAGCATACACTGCCAAAAAGGTTTTAAGATACTCTGATATGCAAGAAAAAATACAAAATGGATTTGAACAACACTTTTTCAGGAGCCTGTGATCAATCCGAGCGTTCAAGGTCCTGTTTAGGAGTTTGATTTTCAACAAAAAAGTGAGAGTGACTTAAATAAAAGCTGTTGGCTAATGCTAGCTAGCTTGTGACTGTAATGCTATTTGAGAGGGACTTGTTTAACAACACAAATCAGCTCAGCTGTTGTAGTTACAGCTAAGATTGTGTTAAAACAAAATGCAGATTAAAGTCTAAATTGAGTAACATCACTTCAGACAGGTGAGAGCCTCCAGTTAGAATCACACTCCCAGAAAATGTTAATGACATCAGCTGCAAAGTATCAAGTCAATTACAGGTATTTGTATTACTCAAAAATACCTTAAAAAGTTGCTTAGAGACGTGACTTGTAACTTAGCCTAGTGGGGCCATCTGCTTGCTTCCATGGACACATTTAATGCTGTACTGTGAAACATTTCAGGCAAAGCAATAACATCTCGATGGAGTTAACAGAAAAGTTACACAGTGACCCTTTAATATGAACATTATGTTTTATACTATTCTGTTTGCAGGAGCTGGTGTCTCGGTTTCAGCTGCACAGTTTTGACATCAGGACCCCGTTCAGACAGGTCCTGGCCTACAGACAGTGGAAGTCTGAGTCTGAGGTGAGGCCAAGGCTGATCCTAGACCACTACTCCTCTGTATGTGTACATGAAAAACATAGTACTACATTTAATAAAAAGAATAACAGAAATACTTATACATGAAGTGAAAGAATGGAGAAACTGGGATTAACCCGATACTTAAACACAATAGTTTTCTGATTTATTACCAGCTTTAACTTTGTCATTAAACTTTATCTTGAACATTTTGATGGCGTAGCATATCAAAGTCTCTATATTTACTGTGAATCTGCGGGTCCTTGTGCTTTAGGGATACCAGATCATGAACCTGCTGCTGGCCGCTTTTAAAGGAGACGTCCAGTCACTCAGAAGGTAAAGAAACTATCATGACAGGCTTGGTTCTATAAGGCTGCAACATGTATGAATTTCAACATAAACAAAACTATATACTAGGATGCGGGTGGAGATAGGGGTTAGGTGAGCACTTAACCCTCAAATGTAGGATTAGAATGAGTCAAACAGCATTAATCAACCAAAATAAAGACTATTCACCGCTCATTAGATTGTTTTGCATAATATGTCTCGTCTAAATATAATTATGTCGCTTTCCATATTTTCTCTCACTTCCTGTCTCTCCGCAGGTACTTCCTGTCTGGCGTCGATGTAAACTCTGTAGATTACGACGGGCGCTCAGCTCTTCACGTCGCCGCAGCTGAAGGTCACGTAGAGGTCATCCGCTTTCTGCTGGAGAACACCGGAGCAAACCCTCATCTGAGAGACAGGTAGCAGCTTTGAACAGCCTGTACTACAACATAAGTAAATCATGAAAGACATATATATATATAGCAACCATGTGTTACATACAAAAGCAGTTACCGGTACATAACAACAAGAACAACACATCAGTTCATTACAATATGTTATGTTTTAGCAGTTAATTAATACCCATAGAAGTCTAATACTCCATTCTTTAACTTCAAAGTAAGTGATTTCACCTAAAACTGCTGAAAAAAGTAACTCCCCAAATGAAACGTAGCTGTTTGTGAAGATGAGCTACAGGTTTTCTTTCATTTTTAAATAAATATAACAGAAACAAAGCTGTAGTTGATAATAATAATCACAACAATCATTTTATAATTCGATAAAGGGCTAAATGTGAAAAAAGTGTCAAATTACCAATACCAGTGCATTTCGCTCTTGTGTCCATCGGCAAAATACTGTGTTTGAATGTGTACTGTACTGTAAAGCGACTCTATATGAGACTAATGCCTTATTCTTGGTACAAAAGTATTGAAATGCCATTTACAGATATATTTATTTGAACTCTTTTTGCTAGTTTTCTTATTATAACCTAAACAAAATACTTGACTTTCTATATTTGAGCATTACCTTCAAAACATCAACAATTTGTGATTAAAGTAAGGGTCTAAACCACACAACAGAAACTACTTTTGATTATAATGGTTTGCAAATTAACAATACATTCATTTGATGGCATAATAAAGGACTGTGTGATCACAATCCTTCTGTCAGTAATGTCTGCATGTTGATTCAGTTGTGTGTTGTGTCCAGATGGGGGAGCTCTCCGCTGAATGAGGCTCGCAGACAAAACAGAGATGCTGCAGTCCTGATGCTACAGACGATGTCACCTGCAGACTCCTCTGTCCTCTCCCCCTGAACAGAGGGGAAAACACACCGGAATGTGATGTGTGTTTAAGTGTAACTACCATACCACAAAACCAATGTTATTATCAGCCACAATATTTATTTCAGTTTGCAGTTCGCTTAATTCAAAACTTCAAAAAAAAAATTCAGCTCTGTCACGACTTAATACAGTGTTTCTCAAACTGTGGGATGTGAGTTTCTCTATAGTTCTAATATTTGATTAATTCAGACAAACTTTATTCACTTTTTAGGCCTGCTTTGGGTGATTTTTGGTGGCTAGAACTACTGAAGCAATATTATGGCCCAATTTTAGACTCCTGGTTTATACCTGGAGCAGATTTGTTATAGACCTGTTATAGACCTGGAGCAGACCTGTTATAGACCTGGTTTAGACCTGGAATAGACCTGGAGCAGACATGTTATAGACCTGGTTTAGACCTGGAACAGACCTGGAGCAAACCTGTTATAGACCTGGTTTAGACCTGGAACAGACCTGGAGCAGACCTGTAATAGACCTGGAGCAGACCTGTTATAGACCTGGTTTAGACCTGGAGCAGACCTGGAGCAGACATGGTTTATATCTGGTAATACTTGGACTACCGTTCTATTTTTAGGTGTGAAAAGTTTGAGGAACATTGCAGTACATTATTACTACCACTTCAGTTGCTAGCACAGTTGTCACACCTGATACAACTCTTTCACAATAAAACCTCCATGTAAAGTGTGTAACAGTCTGTTGGGCTTTTATTTTGAATTCACACACGTCACACACATAATTTATCTTTAAAGGTTCACTATGTATTTTTTCTGCTGGAGGATCTGCTACTTGCCTGTCTGGAGATGTTGCTGCTTTACCTGTAATGTTTCACACTACGGCATTAAACCTGTCTATCCTCATTCAAGTGCAAGTGTGTTTTAATTAACGTGTTTGATGCCATACTGTAGATCATTCAGTGCAAAGCCATAACATCTCCATGGACACAGGCAAATGGCTGACTCTTTACTAGAAAAGTTACGCAGTGCACCTTTAAACTTGAAAAAAATATTGACAAAGTAACAACACATTTAAACTGGTCAAAACAAGGCACATATTCTGAATTACAATGATGTTTCTCTTATATGTAGATCCTTTTGCTGTACTTGAGTCTGGCTTCTTGACTCTTTGGACCAGTCACAAAACAATTAACATTCGCAGCACGTCCTCTGCCACTGGAGCCTTTTCTTTAGCAGAGAAAGAGAAGTTGGACTAGACTCAGTTGTTTTGAAATGACTTTGGACTTTGGACAAAATAAGCATAGTGTGGGTAGAAATGTGCTAAATAAAGATTCATCTAATGCAGTAAAAAGATACGACCCAAATAGATACTCAAATAAATGCAAAAAGTACTTGGTGAGTTGAAATTACTACACAAGCACTAAATAAAAGCTTGAATGTAACATGTGATTTATGATTACGGGTTGATCTTGACACTACATCATGCGCAGATTCTGGATGACTAAAATACAATTATAAATACAGAAGTACATCAGTAAAATTGTTCACTTATTCACTTTTAAGTCATGTTATAATGTTGTTACCTCCTCAAAAACAGACCTGGAGTTGTGTTTTGTTTCATTCACACATGTTTTATTATTAGTCTCTCTAAATCTCCAAAGCTCAAAATGTTCTGTTCTACCTTGTGATGTCATGAAGTGGTAGTTTCCAAGTTAGCAGCTCAGTTTACCTTTAGTTCAGTAAAGATTAGAAATTACAAGGCTGAAATTTGCCAAATGATTCTAGTGAAGGTGTGTGGAGTTTAAAAACACAGTGGAGCACTTCCTGTATTACCACATGATGACGTCACAAGGTAGAATGAAGTGTTTTCTGTTTGAGAGAAGAACTCAGTCTAAATATGCCGGGTTTATCTGTTAAACATGTGTGAATGAAACAAAACAGACAAACAAAACAAAACAAATAAGAAAATACTGTAATATGGCCCTTTAAGTACTGCACTGTTAAAGGTGCAGGAGTAACATTCTGGTACAGAGAGGGTCCGCCATCTGCTTCTTTCTATGGAGATATATTTACCTTTTGCATGTTCCACAGTATTAAATGTATCTGTCAAGCAGGGGATGCCACCAGCCAAGTTACGGGTCAGACCTGTGGAGAGGCGAGCCTGTTTATAAGAATGCAAGTTTTCATATTTATGTGCACCAAAAACACCCATAATGACAGAAATGTTTAATGCTATAGTGTGGAATGTTCCAAGCAAAACAATAGCATTTCCACAGAGACAAGCAGGCATAAAACTCGACACCAGAAAAGTTACGCAGTGCACCTTTAAAGGACACTGTGCATGCACACATCTCATAAGTGTTAGTTATAATCATTAATTCATCAACATATTCATGACACATACTGGCAAAATGCACTTGTTAAAATTACAGCCTGAGTGGATGAGAGAAAATAGATTAATCTGGCAGGAAATTAACAGCACAACTTTCACAATAAAACATCTCATTTGTGCCCTTAAATATTAATGTTGATGTATTTCCACAGTCCAATATTTTGTTTATAAGTAAATAGGAGAACAAACAATGTTGTGGGTCTTAATTCTGAAAGAAGATTTGCTACTATAATGTGCTATATTCTGACAAATACTGCATATGCTAGTTATTTCTCTGTAATCTTCATTGTTGTTGGACAATGCAGTTAATTCAGGACTTATATTTATCACTATCACTTCCTCAAAGTTCAGGTCTCAGACGGAAGTCAAAATGAAACGATAAGAGAGACTTCCTGATCTCGATAAATCCAATAAGCTTCAATGCTGTGGTAATGATGATCTCATGGATGTTAGTTAACCTAAAACATCGCTGAACATCTTATAGGTATACCGTGTAACTTTTCTTGAGGACTTTCCCTGATTTTTTTTTTTCTTCAGGCAAAGCAATAACATATCCATGGAGACAAGCTGGTGGTAGACCCATCCCACCCACCCATTGTTTTTCCAGGTCAAACATTTTGGTCTATAGCACCCATGTTGTTGATTTAAAACAATATTGCTGACACCAACTTGAAATATATAAGACCTTCAATAGAAAAAACAAAACAAAACAAAAACAAACAAACTATGAACTATACATAATTCAGTGAATCCATCATGAATCCAGGACTGAACAGGGACAAAGCCAGATCTAAACCAGGTTTAACCTGTGAAAAACATCGATGCTTTAAAAATGATTCATGTGAGACCAGTGGTGCGACATAACAAAGTAAAAGTAGTAAAGTACAGTTTTTGAGTAAAAAATATAAATATCTCTACTAGTAGAGTAGATTTTAAAGTGGATACTTTTTACTTATACTTCACTAAATTTCAGAGCAGGAATCTGTATTTTTTTGCTCCACTATATTTTTTAACTGGATTGAAAAGTAAAAGTATTTTTTTTATTATTATTGTTTGAGATGTGCAGAAAAGACTGAGGATTTCTTTTTAACAAGTTCATAGCTTGAGCAAACTAAAATATACAAACGAAAACAGCTAGGGGGAAAAAACAAAACAAAAAACCCCAAAAACAATTCAGTTATTTATGTTGAACAAAATTCAGCACAAATTTGTATCAAAATCACTACATTTGAAGCTTTATAAACCCTCAAAATACTCTTATTTTTTACTCTTTAAGTACATTTTAAAAATAATTTTATTTAAGTAGATTTTACTACTTTTACTTTTAATTGAGTTTTTATTTTTATTTTTTTTTTTTTTTTGCTCTGGTATCTGTACTTCTTCTTAAGTCGTTAAACCCGCACTGTGCGGGTCTACGCCAGTCTCCATTCACTTTTAAAAACGCGGCTTTTATTTTGAAACAGCCCGGATGTGAGTGCACTTACCTGCGCGCACTTGTCGTGCATGAGCTGCAGCCTGTTGCACGAGCCCAGGGACGTACAAACAGCAGCATTTCTGTTCAAAGCAAAGAGATGTAAGCGACTTGGACATATTCACTAAACTTTATATTTTAATTCCAACGAAAAGGATTATTACACATTTTAATCAAGGGCGAAGATGCGGGTGTCGCGTTTGAATTTGCCCTGAACGACTTTTTTGGAGCGTGGGAAGTTTACCGAGGTGAGTCTGTGAACAGAGGGATGGATTTGGGGTTAAAAGCCAGAAAAGCGTGGGTTGTTTTGTGGAAATTTCGCGTCTTGGTGCTTTATTTACCCGCGAACACGTGTCAAAGTGTAGAGTGCTAAAATAAGACAGACAGAGAGAGGCAGAGACAGAGAAACACACTGAGAGACAGAGAAACAGAGAGACAGGGACAGAGAAACACACACTGAGAGACAGAGAGAAACAGAGAGACGGGGACAGAGAAACACACACTGAGAGACAGAGAGAAACAGAGAGACAGGGACAGAGAAACACACACTGAGAGACAGAGAAACAGAGACAGGGAAACACACTGAGAGACAGAGAAACACACACTGAGAGACAGAGAAACACACACTGAGAGACAGAGAAACACACACTGAGAGACAGAGAGAGACAGAAACACACACTGAGACACAAAGAAACACACACTGAGACACAAAGAAACACACACTGAGACACAAAGAAACACACACTGAGACACAAAGAAACACACACAGACACAAAGAAACACACTGAGACACAAAGAAACACACAAAGAAACACACACTGAGAGACAGAAACAGAGAGACAGAGGAACACACACTGAGACAGAGAAACAGGGACAGAGAGAGACAGATTAACAGACACAGAGAAACAGGGACAGAAACAGAAACAGAGAGACAGAGACAGAGACATCCAGCATCTCCACACTCACCACACAGAGGTAGGTAATATGATGCTAGAGTCTTCTTTGAATTGTAAGTAACTTGTAATTTTGTTTTGTTTTTTGTCTTATTTCACCAAATTGAGCTGACATAAATGCAAAACTAATCTTTATTTTTCTAGAAGTTGATAAAAATTATACTCCCTAGTAGATCACAACTGACACAAAATATGTGATCTTAAATTAAACCAGTATGTAACAGTATGGAGTAATAGAATACTCTCATATGCAAATATTTATAGCCTAGGTAAGCAAAACAGAAGAGCAGCATAATACTGTTGCTACTACTACTACTTTTACTATTACTACTTACACATTGGTGACAGTAGCTTAGTTTTTGGTGTTTTTCCCTCAGATTCAAGGTAACCAGTGCAATTCCAGCTCTCACATATGAATGGTGCTGTTGTGTCCTTGAGCCAGACACTTAACCTGCTTCACCCCCAGTGCTGCGTACACTGGTGCATGAATGTGTGTGTCTTGAATGTAGAAAAGTGTTGTATAAACTGTGACCATTTATCATTTTATTATTAGGTCTACTACCACTACTACTACTACTACTGCTACTACTACTTTTGCTTCCACTATTGTATACTTCTATTTAGAAACACTATCGTTTCTCCTGTGGCATTACTACTACTACAACTACTAGTCCTCCTCATTCTCCTCCTCCTCCTCCTCCTCCTACTAATACTACAGCTAACCCTAACCCTTTTTTCACATGATACCATCAAACTAATACTAATTGAAGTGGTATAAATCGACTCAATTTATGAGTAATATGTGTAATTTTGATATGAAATTCAAAAGTAATTAACCTGTGGTCCTGTGTCCTTATTTTGTGAGTCATTGTGAACTGAAAGAAAGCCACTTTAGGACGACATGCGGCGCTGCTTTTGGAAATCAAAAATCACAGAATGTTTAAATGTAAATATTCAAATCATGCTCGGGAAGTGACAGTCTAAAGTTTCAAACAGAAAGGACAATTTGGGCTGATTTTGTTGTTGCCATTCAATCAGCAGCATCATGTACTAGTGCAAGGTTATTATTGAAAATGTGAAAAATTCACCATGTGTGATTTTAGATATTCATATGACATTGACAGATTATTATGCAAAAGGACTGAAAAAAATGTGGGATCATGAAAGACCATTAGCATGATTAGCATACTTCCCTTTTGTTTGTGTTTGTAACCCCGTATAGTCTGCTAAAAAGTGGGCGGGGCAAAAGCTCTCAAAACTATTATGTATTTCTATGTATCTGACCCAAACTGCACTCACAAGACTTAAACCACATGGGAGTTCATGCAAAAACATTTGTTTATGCAGAAAGAAGTACTTGGAAACAATACTTTTAAACTCGCTCACTTCTCCTTTCGGCTCTTGTCCCGTATAAATCCTTAACGATAAACAATTAAACACTGCATCTTTACAGAACCTATTGTGATTTGTTTGATTGATGTATGTTTAAATAAGTCAGCGTTTAGTCCATCTCGTTTTCTTCATGTTTTTAAAGATCCTGTTTATTGAACAGACTTGTATTCATTTCAAATTTCCACCAGTAAGCTGCTAATTTCACCCCACATACCGGTACTTTTTTTCGGACTGCTACTACTCCGCACCTCTGTTGTGGTTGGCACTTCCTGTTCATTCCAGTGGAGAAGTAGATAAAAGTCTTGGCTCTAAAATATTCCATAAAGTCGATTGAACTGTGTGAAATGTTCAGTGTTCATGTGCACTAACAAGTCAACAATGCATCCTTTCTCCAGGTGGATGTGTATATGCAAAATAATACATGCAGTGATAATGCTGATCTGACCTTTAACCTGGCATGATGACAGGCACCTGCTTGTCTCCAGGTAGACAGATGTGTTTAATGTCATACTGTGGAACATTCAACAGACGCAATAACATTTCAATGGAGATACCGTATTTTCCGGACTATAAGTCACTCCGGAGTATAAGTCAAAAATGCATAGTAATGAAGGAAAGAAACGCGGTTATCAGGTTGTCAGTGTGACCGTAACGAAGATGTGAAATTATATACTCAGATGTGACTTATATGTGAAATAATAAGTCGCATCTCTGACCAAACTATGAAAAGAAAAAAAAAGTGCGACTTGTAATCCGGAAAATATGGTAATCAAGTGGCATACAGCTGCCCTGGGGCACGATGAGCGAGCTGTGGCTGCCATTCCGTGCCTATGGCTTCTCCTGACAACAACTTTCACATTATTTTAAACAGGCAAAGGGCAAAGGTGAAGCTTCTTGCCGCAGGTCAACCTCCGTCTCAATCCTGCCTAGACCAGAAAGCAAATTTTGAAGTGCGATATGTTGCTGAAGTAAAGACGATAAATGATGATATTGAAACTAATTTATGCCATCGACACGACAACCCTGCATGATTATCCCAATGGATGGACAGATAACAGCGAACATACAGAGATTTAAAATAGGCGTTAAAAATAGTAATGTTTAACAGGGCTATGCAATGACAAATACAAATACAAAAAACAAAACAAAAGTAACAACAATATAATAAAAAATATGAGCAAAGACAAGGCAGCACTTTAGTAATTTTGTAGTTTGTATATTGAAGCATAGAAGTCATTATTTTAACCTTTTACAGCTCAAATCTTATCATACTGCAAAAAAAACCCCAAAAAACCCAAAAACAACTAAACACTAACACACTAATATAAATAATAATATTAAGTTGATGTGGTAATAGGCATGGCACCATATTGAAATTTGGTGTCACGAATAACATGGCCACAGTAATTGCGATTAACGATTATATAACAATAATGATTAAAGCTGCAGTTTAAAAATGTTATGGATATGAAGAACTATAATTTTAATATTATGAATAGGTTTCATATTTAAACAGCTGTTATAGTACTGCACTTTGTTATAAGTGACAACAGCAAGACATTGGAGTTCATGTCTGTATACATTATAACTTGCAATGTATTTTTATTTATTTATTTATTTTTTACTATTCACTATGATCTAGAGATTGAACTAAATCGAACAGTGATCAAGAAGAGATCATCAGGAGAAGTAGGTTCGTTCTGCACATTCTGGTGACGAATGATTATTGTCGACCCAATTTTATCACGATAAACGATATTATTTATCGTCCCATCCCTATATAGTAATTATCGTGACCTAACTAAAAATAGTCTTGCGGTGTCCTGCTTTGCCTCCTCCTCTTCTGTTGGAGCTTTAAACGTCTTCTGTCTGTAATTGCATTAGTGTAAGTAGTTTCTCCTGACGGCAGCAGTAGTTACGGGATTAGCCACATGCTAAGGCTAACCCACACTTCCTAGCATTAGATCTCTGCTAATTTAATTTTACGTAATACTAATGTCATTTAGCTCAGTCTGGAAGAATAAACTCGGGAGTGATGGGCTGCAAATTTTCTGAGGAGCATTACAATTGTGCTTAGATTGGCGGTTTATGTTTGAATAATGAAGGATTCTGTTCAAAGTTCACATTTTAAACTCATCCGGAAGAACTGATAAAAAGACTGAAATAAAAACTGACAAACTAAGACACAAATCACATGTCAGATCATGTTTGTACAGATATAAACTACAGGGTTAGTAGCTGATTTGTATAACGTAAATGATGATACCTCAAAAACTGCAACATCACAATTTGCTAATATCCTTTTTAGCGCAAAACATAGTCCCATTTCTCTCCCATTTGAGTACTATATATATAACAGTACTGCTAATCTTAAGTACATTTTGGTTCTTCCTCCACCTCTGCTTGTGAGTAGCCTCAGTCTCTAGATGATCATGTTGTGTCAGACATATGATGAGTCCAGATGGAGCGTGGGGCAGTTCTCCTCCAGCGTCACGTCAACATTTGGTGACATTCAAAACACACGTCACTCAAAACAGGAATCAGAAAAAAACCCATCTAAAAATAACTTTGTTCAGAGCTGTAGACTAATTCTGATTTCCCAAAAAATAATGAGCGTTTCAGATATTATGTTTTGTTTTTCAGCTATAAACGTTACATTGCTTTGCCTGGAATGTTCCACAGTATAGCTTTAAATGTGTCAGTGTTGTATTTAGTCTTGTACATGTGGTTTTATTTCTAGAAAATACCTAGAAAAAGATGCATTCTTACACAGACATCAGGCGTGTTTTGCTTGTCCAGATCATCTCCGTGGAAACAAGCATACGGTGGAACCTGCTTTAGGAAAGTTCTTGATAAATAAAATGACTCAAAATGATAGACCATGTTCTTTAACTGGATAAAAATGAGAAAAATCCAGTACTAGATCAGGGCTGAACCAAGACTAAATTAGAACTTGGTCTGAACCCGGACTGAACCAAACCAGTACAAAACAAGACCTCCATGCAAACTTAAAACAGAGCTTAATCAGGTTTAATAAAGATTACAATAACTATTTTCGATCTTTTTAAATGTATATCTCACAGTTCTGATTGTGTCTGTTTTTACCAGTCAAGTGATTTGCTACTTGTATTTAAATGCAACATAATTATGAAATATAAATAAATGATCAGCTGAGAAACGACCGTCCAGTTCGTGTGAGGTGTCTTTGCAGCGGTTGTGGGCGTTTGGCGTCAGAGTTGTCATGGTGACGTTCTTGTCCAATCAGAGCTCGGATCCTGTCCGTGTGATGTTTGTGTTTGAAGCTGTGACTTTTATGTGTTGCTATCAAGTCTTCATACTCTGTCATGTACTGGGGGCTGTCCGTGAGATTAAACGTATTGGCAGTTTTCTTATTGATTATGTTGTACTTTGCCATGAAGTATCCAAAATATCCAAAAATGTTAAGAATGATCATTTTTATTAGTGACTAGACCCAAGATCTCACTGTATTATAACAAAAATCTGCATTCTAACTATATTAACTTGCCCCCATCCACATACTAATCAAATTTAAAAGTAGACGGGGCTATTTTCAATAACCATGACTTGTATAGCAATAACCACATTGTTGTCCGTTTTTACTTTTTTGAAACAAGAAATTTAGTTACCGGTAAATGAAAACAAAATTGCACATAATTTAATTTATATAAACCTCAAAACTAAAACTTAACAGAGAAAATGCCAACAACAAACTGGGCTAAAGGAGGACTCAATCATGAAAAAAATCTGTGTTTTAGATATTTTTTTTCTTGCTTTTCTTGTATTGCTTATTGTATTTTTTTTCATTTTTGCTCTATATTGTGCAGTCCTACTTGGAAAAAAAAAAACAAAAAAAAAAAAAAACTGCATCAAACTAATTTACTCAGCTTAAATGGGTATGGAATGGATGGCATAAAAATAGTAAATAAGTCACCTCATGTCTGAATTTAAAAGAAGAACTGATTCTGCTATTCAAATATAAGAAGCTGAACTAAATATCCAGTCCCAGTGGGGTCTCACGGTGGGTTTCAGATCATCATAAATATTCTAAAGACCAGTTTAATACAATTGCGGGCAGTTCAAATGCAGTTTTTGTTGTAATACAGTGAATTCTAGGGTCTAGTTAATGACAGAAAAGATCAAGTGCAACATTGACTTTTAGATATTTCATGGCGAAGTACAATTACTTATCAAACCTGCCAACCCTAGAGTTTGGACCAAAGTTTGAGTTCATGTTTCAGAGTTCTACTGAACATCTTATCGCTCTGAATGATGTAAACATGTAGCCGATAGGTTAATGTAGAAATTGTTGTTTTGAAGGACTGCAATAAGAAAATGGTTGAAAAGCTGCTATAAATAAATATGACAATAAAGTATGTACTCTTTCAAACAAGGTAAAGTGATGTGTACACGGATTTGACCACTATGGAACCTGCCTGGACACTGAGGGATTACACAGGTATTGCGTATCTATTTCTTAGTGCCGAAGTTGAGTTTGAAATGTTGGTATCGTGACAAAAATATAGCTGCCCATAAACACAGCTGCAATTTTAAATAATCTGTTCAGTTTTTTTCTACAGTGGCCCATAATAAATTTGTTCATTGTCCCTTAAGAATTTCATTAGGTCTTTATATTTTGGCTCTGGACCTAATCCTCTTGTTTCCCCAGTTTTAGAGTTTCAACAACCAATTGACTGAGAAATTCATCTGGAACTAGTGATTACTGTGTTCACTTAGCACATTATGGTTCAAGCTGGTTGTTGTAATAATACTAAAATTCAATATGTACATACAGACTGAGATGGGTAGAATTCGAGCAGGTCAGAATGACACTGATCAATCACCCACTCCAACATTTTATTTTGCCACGTATTATTATTTTTTAGTTATTTTTGTTGTAAACTATAAGACTTGAGCTGTAGAGGCTTCAATAAGTCACTTTTATGACTAATTATTAGTTAATTCTGCTCTATATTTGTTGCAGCTCATGTCTTTTAATGACGCTGTACATTATAAAACTGGTTCACTGGGATTATCGTCTTAAAGTAGCATCTATATTATCATTTAATGTGGTATTTCTCTGTAGCTATATATCGTGCTTCAAAATTTGTTATCATGACAGGCCTAGTGATACCTCATAATAGATTTTTTAAAAAGCAGCTAAATGGGTTAACTTTGCAGTAGGGAAAGTAGGCTTCAAACGCTTCACCACAGACATGATACAGATCAGACTGTAAGTGTGACTTCCTGTTTCTTGTTACTGTCTCTGGTTGTGCGAACTATAATTGCCACATGTGGCTTTGCTTAGCCAAACATTGAACAAGCCGATACTGACATACAATATCTGTCTCGCTTTTTTATCTGATAACCAGTATTTGACTTTACCAATATTCAGATTTTGAAATCCATCGCAAAGCACCAAAATGTATGTAAAGTTGTGGAAAAGTTCACAAATGAACTTTAAAAAAATAATTACAAAATGCATTTATCTGGGATATCAAATAATTTGTTGCATGATTGTTTAATCTTACAGCAAGTGAGTCAAAAAGACCAATCTGACACAGAGGATATGGGCACTCAGAGACTGGAGCAGAGCAGGAAAAATGTTGGCAAAGTACTTTTAAAAACACTTAGTCATGATAATTACTAATCAACTTATTGTTCAGTATGAAAGCTGGAACTATATATTTTGTGGCTCAATGTGTGTAAACATTTTTTGCAGTAATGGGGAGATTTCTGACATTTTTATGTAACATAAGATTTGAGATGTTGAAGGTTGAATAAATAACTTCTGTTGCTACTTATGAGCTCATTCTGCTGTTTATTTGATGCAGCTCGGGCTTTTTATGGCGCTGTTATTTGAAAATATGTTCACTGGAATTCTCCTGTTTTGTGTTAGAGGCATAAAGTAGTTTCTGTTTTATCATTTATTGCAATATTTCTCTGTAGCCATATATTGTGCTTCAAAATGTGTTATGGTGACAGGTCTAGTCTAAATACTTCCCACTCAAGAGTTAAACTTGTGCCACTTGTGTCTCATGTTAAATATGATGTGTGTGTGGACCAGGAGCTGGGTCATGTGACGTCCTGCTTCATGGATTAAACATTTCATGCATTTTTCACCTGCACCTGAAATGGTTCACATACATTACACACATGCATTCTTTTACATTAAACATGATTATACATGATTATAGTCAAAGAAAAATTATACTGTTTTTTATTACTACTACAACTACTACTACTATCCCAAATACAAAAACTGCTTCTACTACTCCCACCTCAAATACCAAGACTACTATTACTACTACATCTGTCTCAAATATAAGAAATACTACTACGACTACCTCAAATATGAAGACTACTACTACTATTTCAAATACCAAGACGACGACTACTACTACTACTACTACTACTACTACTACCTCAAATACAAAAAAATACTTCTACTTCTACTACCTCAAATATGAAGACTACTACTACAAATTCAAATACCAAGACGACGACTACTACTACTACTACTACAACTATCTCAAATACAAAAACTACTTTTACTACCTCAAATATGAAGACTACTACTATCTCAAATACCAAGACAACTACTACTACTACTACTACCTCAAATACAAAAACTACTTCTACTACCTCAAATATGAAGATTACTACTATCTCTAATACCACGACGACTACTACTACTACCTCAAATACCAAGCCTACTACTACTACAACTACCTCAAATACAAAAACTACTTCTACTACTACCTCAAATATGAAGACTACTACTCCCACCTCAAATACCAAGAAAACTACTACTATCTCAAATACAAAGACTACTACTACTACTACTACTACCTCAAATACCAGGATTATTAGTAGTATGTCAATGTCAAATGTACTTTTAAAGCACATTTAGAGTAACCTCAGCAGACCAGAGTGCTGTACATGTATACACAACCAGTTGAGAAGTTTTTCATTGATGTTTCTTGTTTGTTTCCATGATTATTTACATTATAGATTCTCACTGAAGGTGTCAAAACCATAAATGGACACATGGGACGTATTAAACAAAAAAATAAACTCAAAATGACTCGACTAGTTTTAGATTTGTAAAAATAGTCACTCTTTGATCACTTTAGACACTGCATTTCTTGACCCCGACAGCTGTGAAGTCAAAACCATTTCAGGGCATTTCATCAATAAGCTCAGTGAGAGAAGGACAAGGGTTTACAGAGCTGCCGACAAAGCAAAGGGTGAATACTTGAATGTAAAATATCAAACAAATATTTATTGGAATGAATACACTTTTTTTCTTTGTGACATAAATTTGATGTTTGTATGCAAATAAAATGTAGAAAGAAAAAATAAAATAAAATGAATGAGAGGGTGTGTCCAAACTTTTGACTTGTAGAGTACATGAATCACTACTACAACTACTATACTACTACTACATCAGGATTTAGAAAGACCCAAATCATAGGCTTATAATCAAAATTGCGTGTGAAATTGGATTGTGGGATGATCTTTCCTCAGTCTGATTTGAAACTAAACATTTATTTATTCCTTCCTTACAACAATATAAATGCATAAGGCCACAACAGAACATTATAAAGTACATTTGCATAAGGTGGGTAAAATGATCTTTGAGAGACATTTCTATTGTGGTCAGGCCTCCTGTTCCACGGCTATTGGCACATAATGTATTTTCAGTAATAAACCATAATGTAACAGTGACACAAACAAAGGCCAGGTGCAGATTCACATTCAAATGTCACTAATGACTGTTTATCGTAGTCACTCTCACACTTTCTGTCAAAACACTGTTTGTTTGTTGACCTACATTTGCTCCATGCAGTGGAAGTGAAATTCAGGTGCTACAGGCAAAATAAGATAAACTATAGTTAAACCAGGGCTAAACCAGGACTAAACCAGGACTAAGCCAGGTCTAAAGCAGAATAAAATCAGGACTAAACCATGTCTGAACCGAGGCTGAACAGGGATTGAATCAGAGCTAATCAAGGAATCAACCAGGATTAAACCAAGACTAAATGTAGACTTATTGGGACTAAATAAAGACTAAACCAGTACTAAACAGAATTAATATCGATATCAGGCCTAAACTGGGGCTAAACCGGGGCTAAATTTGGGCTAAACCGGGGCTAAATTTGGGCTAAACTGGGGCTAAAATGAGGTTAAACTGAGGCTAAATTGGGGCTTCTGAGCCATGACTGACCAGCCCTTACCTATTGCTTAAACTGGGCTACACTAGACTATACCAGGACTATATCAAGACTGCAGCTGCTAAAAGTGTTCACCCAAAGGTCAACAGCTCAACTCTACCTCCGAGCAATGCATGCAGACATTGTGTCCTTGGGCAAGACAGTTTGCCTGCTTTGCCTGTATGACAGTGGCTAGTTGTGATTGGTGGTCAGTGCGTGTAGGTGCAGATTGGCTGCCATAATTCTGTCAGTCTACCCTAGCACAGCTGTGGTTAAGAAGTACAATATGAATGAAAAATGCATGAAATCTGACCAGGGCTAAGACAGAGGTGGGTAAAAGTGAAAATCATACAGTATCTGGCCTTCATAATCCTTTATTATATGAGGCAGAATTGAGACAGAATGGTGAGGAAGTGGCAGGCTTGTTGCCATGGAGATGAGAAGAACGATGTCACTGAGTCCATGCTGATTTGGATAAACAAACAATACTGCTGTTTGTGCCTCAGCTTCACGGGACGTCCGAGAGGCAGAGGGGAGAGAGGGCAGAGACACAGAGCTCTGTCATCTCCCATCAGCCACCTGGGTGACCCCACATTGACCCCAGGCACAAGACCAGGGGGCTGGAGCAGTGTGTATGACATCAACAATGGAAATCTCATTTTGTATTGATTTTGTAATACAGCAGAAATCAATATTTGTGTAATTGAGCTGATTACTTATTTATAGGTTACACTGCAAGTCCCTACTTTTTATTTCATTATCACATCTTTATATCTTTAACATTCAAAATGTAAATGTAGTCTTAAACTTGCTAAAAATGTTATCCATTTCCCTGCTTCAGAATCATATTAACTTTTTTTCTAAAGAAAACTCTTGCTCCAAATCTCTCCCACATCAACAGGAGCCAGAGTGTCTGTTCTTCAGTTCACCTGCCAGTGCTTGTAATGCTGCAATAAACATGCAATAAAACATACGATTGGTAAAATCCTCCAGCTAAAGTAGTCCTGACCAAAAGATCTTGAAGATGGGTCCCACTGTTCCTGACAGGTTGCCCTAGCAACATTGACGGATGGGTCAAATGCAGAGGACTAATTTCCCTATGAGGACTGTACCTTAACCTTAACTGAAAATCGAGGCTACACTAAAACTTACAGAATCTATTCTTGCACATGAAGTCATTTCCTCTATATCTGTTGCTTTGTTATAGTTAGTTTTTGTTGCAGTTCATATTTCCTTGTGCTGTGGCACTCTATACGGGACATCCGGTTTTGGTCTTTAAAGTCCTATCAGTTGCCCTGCCTGACCATTGTTTCTCTATTGTCTTTATGAAACCTTATATTTCTGTGATGGAGACAGGATGAGCCGATGGTACAGTGTTTTGTAAACCTTTTTGGTTCATAAGGACATTGCCTGTAATCTGTTTTTAAAACAGTGGGAGAATTATATGTTATCGGCCTAGAGTTTCTGCATTTTAAGGATTGGTTTTCATCTGGTTTAGTCAATGTTTAGTCCTGGTGCACTTTATCTGTTTAAGTTTTTAAAAGGTCCTGAGGAAGACTGGGCACTAAGAGATGAGACAATAAATATGAATATGAAAATACAAGAATCCCATGCATTTCAGAGCATATTTATAGAGGTCTGAACTACAGGCACAAGATTACCTCTATAAAAAGACAGGATATTTTGATCTTTGCAGAGGACGTCCCATTATCTAAATAACTACAGCCTTTGTGATTTCATAATTGCACCGACTCCAATTACAATTTAGATTAGATTGTGATATACAGCCCTAGATTTTAATGTCTTTCTCATTCTGTAAAGCACTTTGAATTCATTTGTGTACCAATTGTGCTGTACAAATAAACTTGCCTGACCTGACTGTATTCAAAAATACGTTACAATACTGAGACAAACTGCCCTATAGTTCTAGCCATATATTCCCTCCTCTGTAGTACATTTTCACTGTCACTCCTCTGCACATGTACCAAAGCATGTCACTATAAAAGTACTTTACTTTATCTCTAGAACATCTAACATGATCTGTCCCTCTGATGGACTCATTCCTATAGCCCTGTCCATCCTCGTCATGAACAAAGAGAATAGTTACAGAAGGTTTTCATAGTCTTGTCCTGGTTTAGCCCTGGTTTATAGACTTAGACATTAAATGCTTAGTACTTAAATGTTCTTACCCTTTTAAAACTCTTACTGTGTGATTTGCAGCGGTGCAATTCCTCATAAAACTCTCTTGTAGCGCGCCTCCTGTGATTTTCTATAATTAGTTTTGCTTTTAAAACGTGTGTTACTAAAAGCTCTTTAAATGTCAACATACAATTTGACTTGAATCACTCAAACCACATCAGTTCTGTGTAAAGCCCTGTAATCTGCAGCCGGAGATGCTTCACTCAACAAACAACACAATGGAGAGACTGGGTTTAAACAAAATTAAACTTGCATTTGATATAGAATATAAATAGCAAGCCGAAAATCCACAGATGTCGAGCGTAATAATTTTTATAGATTTGTAGAGATTTGATCCAAAAATTGTCTATAGTTACTTTTTGTAGGATTGTTCTTATAATGATATGCTGATGTACTTGGATAGGAGCGCGATGTGGAATACCAGGTGCCACAGTGGGGCAGCAGTGGCTCTAGTGGAAACTGTTGTTGTGACCTTAAGCAAGACACTTCATCCACCTTGCCTATTGTGAATGTAATGTGCATGTGGGTGTTGGAGGTGGTCGGAGGTTGGTGCTGTTGTGGTTGATGCTCAAGTGTAACTCATAAATGTAAAAAAAAAATAATAATAATAATATAAAATAATAGATTTTTTGTGAGCTTTTTTTTTTTTTTTTTTTTTTATATTCCTAAATCTAATTGTTCATATTTATACTAGAGCCATAGCTTCTTGTTCAAAATGGGGAAATTGTGCTCTACTTCTGCACAGTGGCATTGAAATGACCAAGCCCAAAATAAACCAAAACAGTGAACTTTAAAATATCTCAGTTCACAGAAATGCTATGAAAGAAGTGCACATTTACAGTAACAGGAATCATGTGACCAAATGCTTTTTTTGAAAAGTGAGAGCACGGTTCCTTTTGACTCGTGAAAATGGTGGTTGTATTGAAGATGAAGTTTCTAAATGAATGGGACAAACCACCTCTATGTGTAAACAGGAAGTAGAGCACACTCAGACAGGAAGTAGGTCCACCTGCTCAACTGTCAATTTGCGCCGAGTCACTTCCTGGTTTGACTCAGAGGGGAAAGTACCATGAAATTGCATCCACATCAATATACAGTTAAAACCAGAAATTTACAGACACTATGTAAAAAGACACAGAAACTTTTTTTTTCTTTCACTGTTTGACATGAAATCAGACTAAACATTTCCTGTTTTAGGTCAATTAAGATTACCAAAATTCTTTCTGTTTGCTAAAGGCCAGAATAATGAGAGAAGTATTTTTTATACGATTTTTCATGACTTTCTTCAAAGCCAGAAGTTTACATACATTTCATTAGTATTTGGTACCATTGCCTTTAAACTGTGTGACTTGGGTCAAATGTTTTAGAAATCCTTCTATGAGCTTCTCATAATATTTGGCAGCAATTTTGGCCCGTTTCTCCTAACAGAACTGGTGAGATCAGGGCTTTGTGATGGGCACTGCAAAACATTGACTTTGTTATCCTTAAGCCACTTTGTAACCAGTTTGGCAGTATGCTTTGGGTCATTGTCCATGTGGAAGACCCATTTGTGCCCAAGCTTTTGAATACTTGACCTAAAACAGGAACAGTTTAGTTCTATTTCATGTCAGACAGTGAGGAAAAAACATATGGGTCTTTTTATATGTATCAAAAGAAAAATATAATTGTTTTTTTTCTATTTTATATTTTTCATTTGCTATGGGTCAAACCTGAACAATTAAGGGATTACAGAGATGTCTTTTTATATAGTGTATGTAAACTTCTGGTTTCAACGGTACATCATCACTTACTATTGCTTTTTAGTGAATATTAAAAAAACAACAAATCCAGGGCTGAACGTGGACTAAACCAGAACAACATCTGAATTATTTAACCGGGATTTAAATAAGGGCTAAAATTGATCTAAAATGGTAATGCCACGTAACCACTCAACCAAGACTGAACCAGGACTAACTGGTTACATTTTTCTTTTCCACCTTCAAGGCACTCAAAGCGCTTTACAACAAGGAACCACTCACCCATTCACACACCAGTGTACGCAGACACTGAGGGCGAAGTGGGTTAAGTGTCTTGCCCAAGGACACAACAACAGCATTCATCTGTGTGAGCTAGAATCACACCACCAACCTATGGATCAGTGGATCTGACCGCTCAACCTAGTCGAGAGCGGGATTTGAACCGCCAACCTTCGGATCAGTACACTCGGAACTACTGTCGGACTAAGACAGGACTGAGGCAGGACTCTGACATGAGCAGATGAGGGACAGCAGAGGTGAGAGAGGAGATGTTCTGTATTGTCCTGGCCATAGGGTTGTTCTTCTTGGTGATAATAGAGATAATATGAGACTATTGTATAGAATAGGGTCTCACAGGATTCAGTACTTGACACCACTTTTGTTTCACCCCTAGGTGAGTTTATATGACACCGGGCATGCAAATATGGCATACAGTCTACTACCTACGCACAGTACAAGATGCAAACATATTCAGGAGCAAAAGATTGAAAAATGAGATGCTAAACCAACTCATGGGTCTTAACTTCTTGTTATATTAAATTAAATTGCTATGGCAACTGGATACAAGAATCACATACATTGCAGAACACGTTTGTATTGCATTGTATCTAAACTACAAGATTGGTTTGAAGGCTTCAATTCATGCCAAATAAGACCTCACAAAGACACAGGTATATTTATAGTTTGTAGATGAATTGTAATTATATCAAAAGATATTTGTAGCCATTATGGTTTGCACATTTCAATTTTCAAATAGCAGGCCTAGATGAACCACCTCTGTCACGTTAGTAACTGTTCATCCTCAAATGTTCCTGCCAAAAGTACTCAACAGTATTTAAGCTGCTCAGTAAATCGCAAAAGTATAGGCATTGCAATTTTGCAGAAATGTACTGTTTTGTCTAAAACGATTTAAAACAAACCTAATTCGCAGGTGTCAAATTGATCGGGGTCGCACTCAAATAAGGTTAATATCTCTATGGAGCTAGGCCTATCTGATATGCAAAACTTCAAGACTAGGAAGGGACTGTGTTTATACATATATGAATGTACATAATATCACATCTAAATGAGAATACATTAAAGTTTGGGGAGATAAAACATCTTCTGAATCCTGGCTATCAAATAAAATAAGTGATAGTTTTTTATTGTGACAGGCGACTAAAGGAGGTGGTGTTGCCTTTTATGTCAAAGATCACTTCTCTGTGGAACTTTTCTTCTGCTCAAAGCCTAAATATTAGAATATCTGTCTCTGTTAGTTAGGTAAATGATCCTGATTAAAAAAAGGTCTAGTATTTATCTTCACCTTCAGCCCCTAAAAATGCTCTTAATGATCTGTTCATGATGCTTTCTAAACTGGAAAATTATGAGATGCTAATAATGGGTGATATCAATATTAACTGGAGAACGATTCTGAAACTTTGAAAGACCTATGCAGTGGTCTAAATGTGACAAAATTAATTTCTATTCTGATTAGATCTGATCTTTAAATAAAGGCACTCACTGTTGTAATCTTAACAAACAAACCCCATAATTATAAGGCAGAAGGTGTTTTTACACTGGATTTTAGTGACTACTGTCTAAATGGGTGTATTTGAAAATTAAATACAAAAGTGAAAAAGGTGAGAAGATCGTATAAACATTTTAATGAGCAAACCTTCATCTATGACCTGTATTACACTGATATCTGGCTAATGTCAGCATTTCCTGACCCTGATATGGCCTTAAACTTTTGTATTAATACATTTAATTAAATTGCAGACCGACATGCGCCTAAAAGAAAAATGGCACTAAAAAACTATAACAATTCTTGGTTCAACTCATAAATTGCAAGAAAAAGAAATGCTGCCTGGAAAACTGCACACACAACTAAATCTGATTTGGATTGGACTTTTTTTTTGCACAAAAAGAAATAGATGTTTTTCAGCAGTTAGACAGACAAAAGCTTCTTCATGCCTGCGCTGATACTGAAATAAGGCAAAGTTCTGGAGGTCAGTCAGATCCCTCTCAGAACCTAGTATTCAAACATTAACAACCCATATTTTATTAGATTCAGGTATTGTAAATTCTAAAGAAGAAATCTGTGATGCTTTCAATAGGCATTTTATCTCTGCATGTGATGTTTTGGATAATAGTGGTGGCTCTTCTGATCTTGATTATGTTGAATCTGAACCTCTCTTTAAGACTTTTCACTTACATGGAGCTCTTAAATGCTCGCCGCTCCATAGAACCAAAAAAGTCCATGGGAGCTGATGACCTTAATCCATTTTGAAGTCTTATCAATCAGGTTTCAGAAAAGGGCATAGTACTGTCACTTAAACCACAAAAGTTTTAAATTACATTTTCAGAGCCTTTGACAAACAAGATTGTGTAGCTCTGTTTGATTTAACTAAAGTGGATCATAAAATTCTCTTGAACCGTCTGAAGCAGGTTGGATTTGACAATGCTTCATGTGACTGGTTCCAAAGTGATCTTTCAAACAGAACCCAGGCAGTAGTAGCTGATGACTTTAAATCAAATTTACTTGTACTGTGCAACAGTTTAAAATCAAAATGATCATTTTATTACAGAAACAAATCTTGTTCCCATTGAATTACAGAAAAGAAATTGTTCAAGCTACCTTTCTTTCTGTATTGGATTATGGAGATATAATAATCATGCAGAATTCAGCCTCTACTTTGAAACACTCTTTCACTCAGCCCTTCGTTTCATAACAGGTGATGAATTCAAAACTCATCACTGTTCACTCTATGAAAAGTAGGTTGTCCATCTCTGTATGTCAGAAGAGAACAGCACTGTATAAATGTATTTATAAAGGACTATGACGATAAACCGCCTGAACATCTCACTTGATTGTTGAACGTTGATACAAGAACTTTTAATACAAGATCTCATAATCGTATACGTCTGCCTGACTCTGATTTCTGATCTCCCTCTCTCTCCAGCACGGTGCACGATGGGATCGTTCCGGCGCCCGAGGCCGCGGTTCATGAGTTCTCCTGTTCTGTCGGACTTGGCTCGGTTTCACGCCAGCTCTACGGCTCTGCAGCTCTCCAACACCAGCGTCTGGAACAGGTTTCAATATCATTCATTTAGGCTCATCCCATGTTTGTTTCATGTCATCAACCATTATCTTCTTGTTTAGGACACAGTGGTCAGATCTTATCTCCTGTTATTAGTTTAAACATCCTTTGACTATGCATAGATAAAAAAGTCAAAGAATGATGAAAGGAATGTCTTTTATTGTCTTGTGGTTTGAATGTGGACATTTTGAAAATCCCTGTTAAAAGTTTTCTTCTGTCTTTCGTGCTGAGTAGTGCCAGGAACCTTACAATACAATATACTCTACCAGTCCTTTGACTTTTTATAAACATACAGAAGACATCAAATATATGACACATGTATGGAATTATGTAGCAAAGAAAGAAAAGTTAAATAACTCAACAAAATATTTTCATTTCAATTCAAACGCTCAGAGTAACCACCTTTTACTTTGTCAACAGTGCTGCAAACCCTTTGTCTTCTCTCATTGAGCTTCTTGATGAAGTCTCCTGAAATGATCTTGACATTTCAGGGTCAAGAGAGTGTCCAAAGCAGTGATCAAAGCAAAGGCTAAAGGCTATTTTTAACAAAATCGAAAACAGTAGTTTTTAGTAGTTTTTAGTTGTTGTTTTTTTGTTTAATGTATTCCATATGTGTCCGTTCATAGTTTTGTTGCCTTCAGTGAGAATCAACAGTGCAAATAGTCACGAAAATAAATAAGAAACATGCATGAAAAAGTATGCCCAAACTTTTGACTGGCTGTGTACATCATAGGTTTAATAGTGCTTTGAATTTCATGTCCACCATACCTTTTGATATCTGAACTCATCTGATTTATGAATAACTCACTTTTCAGCTCTGCAGGCTGGCTCTTGTAACACACTACTCAGTATAATGTGGTTAGTGTAAACTCTGCAGTACAGAACGAATTTTAGTTTGTTGATGCAGATTGTCAAGATGTTCACAAAGGGTTACTCAAACATGTGTGAATGAAACAAAACACAACATTGTAACATGTCTTAAAGCTCAATAATCAATAAAGTTTTGTGTTTTGTAAATGAAAGTCTATTGCATTGACCTCCAGGTTCAAATGTATTACAGTGAAGACCATTTTTCATTCTCCTGAGTGTCTCTAGTCTGTCCTCCTCAAATAGATCTTCTCTTTCTCAGATTGTGGCAGTTTTTCCTGTTGTTTTGGAGCAGAATGTTCAGGAAGTAAAGGTGGCATTGGGTCACATCCGGAAAACTATGGCCCTATTTCTGGAGACACAAGCTTTATAACATTCATGTTTTACTATATCTGTGCAGGTGTAAGACGCTGTAGGACCATGTAGAAAAAAAAGACAATTATTTTTCTCATATTGAGCAATCAAACTCAAATATATGATTTGACTTTACTTTCATATTAAAAACAAATTCAATGGATTTATTTTATTTTAATCAGTGCCATTTAACACAAGATGCAAAACATCAAGAGGGGGAATTATGCAACTGTTAAAAGTAAATTAAATGTATTTATCTGGAGTGTAAAACTGTTATTTTTATCTTATCTATGAATAGTTGCTTATCTGTGTCTGTGCCCTGTGTCTGTGTCCTCAGTGTGCAGTCTGCAGTGATGAAGGTGTTTCAGGGAGGAGCTCTGCAGCCCAACGAACTCTACACACTCAACGAGAGCATCAGGTCAGCAGCAGTACACCAAGAAACAACTGATACATTTGATGAAACAATAAATCAATAATGACAAACCAAATAATTCACTTAATCTTAAATTTAGCCTTAAATTTTGGATGGAAATTGGATAAATTGTTGTCTTTTTCTCAGGTGGCTGCTAAAGACAGAGATGGGATCCTTCATCACAGACTTCTTTCAGGTGAGTTTCCTAATTTTGTCTGAGCAAATACATGTTTTGGAGCTTTATTTTGCATTTTGTTAATAAGAATTTAGCATATTAATGAGTAAAAATTGTATATATATAATGAGATCCTTAATTCCCATTTAGTTCCACACATGAGTAGATTATTGCTGTCACGATGTGGTTATACACAAGTTCTGAAAGGTACACTTTTCCCGCATTGATACAGTTTTGATACTGGTTTTATTATCAATTAATAGTTGATTTTTAATAATTTTGACAACTGATTTCCTATTTTCTTTTGTTGATGTAAAATATTTGTTCCATACACATTATTGAACAGGACAGTGAGCAGTGTGAAATAGGGAGTGAAGAGTTGAGGGAGACATTCAACACATTGTCTAAGCCCAGAATGCCTTGCTTGAGATCCAGAATACACACTTCTTCAGTACTTTTCAAAGATGTGAGTCTGGTCAGTACTGAATCCCCAGAGTTCCGATGGGAGTGATTGACAGGTGGATTATCCAATCAGGGACATACATGGTCTGTCTGTGTCCAAACAAATATGGCAGCTGAGGAAGAAATATCACAGTGGTCTGAAAAACATTGTAGATTTCTGCTAAATCGAGGCATGTGCGCTGTGACCAAACTTAGACCTGGTATTGAGACTTCCTGCAGACTAACTGTATGAGCTTGTGGATGTGTATCAGTGGATCATGCTGAGACCTGTTCCTTTCTGGGCAGCTGTAAAAGATCGATTTAACGCCACATTCTCGACATTTTCACTTGTTTTATGAGCACTTTCTCAAGAGAACATTTCACAAAATATTCATTCAGGAGAAGGGAGGCAGTTTATAAACAAAATGAGTGATTTGTGACTTACTTTAAGGCTTATTATTTATTAATTTTTTGTATAACCATTGCATTTGTTCATATCCCAAACATTACGTAACATAGACTGTGTTCACTTCCAAAAATCTGATGTCATAACCCTAACCCAGGTCAACAAATCTACAATCTGACAGTTAAACAGTGAATTCCACCATAAATTTCTGACCTGCCCTCACAACCTGTTTGAGTTGGGTGATACATGGCCTATTCATTGGTTTTAGCTTCCTGTTATATGCAACATTTTGAGTACTTTTTCCCATTCAAAAGGTAGAATATTAGTTTGAAATTGTCATCACTATGGCAACGTTACTAATCGTTCATCAGTCTGAAACCCATGGCCAAGATGAGACTGAAATAGCCGTCTTGATGATAGGCAAAATTAGAACATCGAGTGTCTTGTCTATAAAACAAAACAGAATCAAAAACTCTAAAGAACATCTGTTAAAAAAAAAAAGAAAGTAAACTGGACAGAAAAGTAACCGTCAAAACACAGTAAAAAAAAAAGGTCAAAAGTGACATTTGTGTAGCTGTGTTTCCTCTTGCAGTTCAAATATATGTGGTACTTGTAGAATTATTTTTTGTCAATAAAGCCCACCCCAACGTAAGATTACCTGATATTGTTACAAATATCTTTTTTATAACTTAAATAATGATTGATTTAAACATAAAACATAACATATAAAATTAAATCTGAGACGAGACCAGTAAGGATCAAAAATAAATTACTCAGAGGCAAGAACTTAATAGTAAAAAACAGTTGAAAACCCATCTACCATCCTCTTTTTCTACATCTTAAAGGCACTGTATCTGATTTGTACTGTCATATAAATGTGAAAAAACAGACGTAGTTCATTTTAAACAGTTTGCAATGGTCCAAAGTTATTCCTCACTCATCCTTTACATTCCAAGTATCCTAATTATTCCCCACAATGAGTTTTTCGTAACTTTCACAGGACACAGCAAGGCTAACAACAACTAGCATGCTAAGGCACACTTCCTGGTTAGCCAATAAAAGGCTCTATAATCAGCACACAGCAGACATATTTTGACCTCAAGAGTTGTTTATATAATATATCTGTACTGGGGCAAGACACGTTTTACTCAATACATAGATCTGATTTCTTATTTTCATCCGTCTGATCAGAGGCTGTTGTTTGCAGGTTAAACTCTTGACTTTGGCTCTTTGGCCTCGAGCTGTGGTCACTGAGAGGACATGTTCTTTCTATAATTACTAAAGAGTTCTATCTAAAAGAGCTGTGATGTGCAGTCAGGCAAGACAGTCCTGAAGCTGCAGCCATCATTATTATTTGGTTAAAAGTATACATTGAAAGGCATTTGTTTATTGATTATAAGCATAAGCCAAAAAATTAAAACAAATATAAATAAAGTTGATTATATTGCATGGTATGATGATGATGTCTGTGTAATGTCATTCTTCAGGTCCATTTAAAACATTAAAAACAGGAACAGGTGTGAGTATAAATGTTTATCACAAGATTGTTAAAGTGCATCTGTGGCACCAAAGTATCCAATTTCGCATGTCCTTGAAATATATTCCATTGTTGCGAAGAAAAAGCCATCTCAGTTTGTGTGCTAGATTTAGATTCATGTGGATAGGCCCAGTAATTACTAAAATCTTAACCGTGAACCAGGTCAAAACATCTGTATTTTAAGCAGCAAATTTCACTATTGAATTCTGACCTGTCCTCACGCTCAGTGTTAAACTATAGGGATTATAGAAGGTAACATCACGTGAACACAGCCTATTCGAGTTGGGTGATACGTGGCTTTTTTATTGATTTAAGCTTCCCGTTATATGCAACATTTTGAGGACTTTTTCCCATTGAAAAGGTAGAATATTAGTTTGCAGCTGTGATCACTATGGCAACATTACTAATCTTTCATTACTCTGAAACCCTTGGCCAAGATGAGCTCAAAATAGCTGTCTTGATGATAGGCAAAATTAGAACATTCAGTGTCTCATATTTAATAAGAACATAATCAAAAACAGCAAAGAAGATGTGTAAAAAATATAAAAAAGGCTCAAAGGTACAGCATCATCTTTAAAAAGTCATGCTCTTTGCAGTTCATTCGCCCAACCCAACATAATATTATCAGATTATTTGCATCTGTCTGATCAGAGGCTGTTGTTTGCAAGTTAAACTCTTGGTCACTGAGAGTCCTTGTTCTTGTTTATACAGTCACAAAAAAAAAAATCTATATCTAAAGAACAGCAACAACTTACGATAACCAAATAGTAATAATGACACTACGCCATACAAAAATGTCAAACAATGCTGAAGTGAACTTGTTCTATGCTGTGGGATAATCATATGTCAAAGAGAATAGTACAGTGCATTTTTGAGAGACTTGTTGAGCCCTGGACCAAAGGAAGTCATTGTGGTCACTAATGCAGTTATTTTCAGACTAACACAGGGACACTGCCGAAGAATTAGTTTAACCTCATTCAGTTCAAATGACCTCAGGCTTCAATGGAAACACACAAATAATGATGTTTACACTGTTGTTGTTGTTTTGCTGTTTTTCAGAACCAGCTTCTCACTCGAGGCCTGGCTGAAGTGCTGGACCAAATCCTCCTCACGTCTGGTAATTCATATTTTGTTATATATGGGATTAAAATAAAAGATTGGCTAAATTAGCACAGAAAATATACTTATGAGACCAACTTTAGGTGATTAAATAGGCCTAAACCACTAAACTGAAACAGGACTATCCTAGGACCGAACCAGGTCTGAAATAGTACTAACCCAGAATGAAACCAGGACTGTATGAGAAATACTCAAGGACTATACCAAGATGAAATCTATTACAAGAAACAAGACTGAACCAGGACTAAAATATGACTAAGCATCATATACTATAGTACCCCTTATTATGTATATTATTAACTGTTAGAAAATATAACAAATAATAACAAATAATAACATCTCAATGGAAACAAGCTAATGGCTGATCCTCCACCAGAAGCGTTGCGTAGTGCACTTTTGAATTGGATTTTTTTGTTGTTGTTATAATTTTCCCTAGTTCATTTTCAGAGATGCTCATGTTTACTTCCTGTTTCAAATTGGTACAGCTGGTCACCTGACTGACTCTGGCATGTCATGTGACCTGTTCATTTGTGTTTCTGTGGTAAATCTGTTACTCTGTTTCAGGAGAGGAGCAGCTCGAGACTCTCTCCGCCGCCTGGGAACGTTTCTTCACCGAGACACTCCCTACTCTACAAGCCATATTCTACCCAGTACAGGTCAAATCTTCATCTGACCCTCTCTTCTTCATCCTCTGCTCTGTCTGACCCTCTCCTCTGCATCCTATGTTCTATATGACCCTGTCCTCTGTATCCTCTGCCCCATCTGGTCCTTTCCTCTGCGTCCTCAAACTACTAATATTAGCCTTTCGGTGAGCTAGCTTTAGTCCAGTGAACCCTGGGCTGTGCATAGTTGTAGCTAAAGGTTCCTGATCCCTAAGTCTGCCTGGATGATTGAGGTCAAAGGTCAGAGGATTAACACACTAATGCTAAATTTAAATCTACAACTATGCTGCTCTGAGGGTGACACTGTTGTAAGAAGGAATTCAGTTAACATGTAAATATCTTGTATGATGGGTTTTTCTGTAATTTTTATCTACTAGTACAGAGCGCCCATAAAGTCTCTTTGCAATTAAAAAAAAAAATTACAAAGGCAATTGATAAGATATCTTAATCAGACTTTTTCTATTGTACTCAGTGGTTCCCAAAGTTTTTTTTATTTTTTTATTTTTACCTCATGTAATGTTTATTTTATTTAATTTGATGTTCTTGGTTGCCCACTTGTCCCTGTCCTCATAAATTTCTTGTGCCATGCGCAAATTGATGGACATAATGGTGGATCTCTTCCATATTTTGTAGTTTTGTTGAGTCTGTGGATCTGATTTTGTCGCAATAAACCATGAAATTGTGCTTTCTCTTGAGGAGGAGCCATTTTTTATGGGTTCATTCAAAAGGATGCCTCTTTAATCAACAGGATGCCTGAAATACAAAAATGCAATGTGAAAAAACAAAACAATAGAACAAAAGAACAAATCTAATTAATACATTTTATCAAACGCCTTTGTAATTGTAATTGTATCGTGACTTTATGGGCATCCTGTATCTCAAGTGTGTATTCACATTTTTAGACTGTTTTAGATCTGGTACTCAGAAGGACAAATATTTTCTTAAGATGTTCTTGGTGTGAAAAAATTGAGATGGCCCTAGTTATTGGCCCTAAAATGGCAGCCATTAATGTATTTCTGACAGTTAGTAAAAGTTAGTAATCAGCAAAAATAATGAAATCTGTCACAATATGGAGACTTGCCTTCTTCATGGGGACAAAAATAATGTCTCAATAAATACTTTAATATTAGATCAACAACATGGCTTAATATTTGATATTGATATTGATATATTGATATCTGTCTATCTAGTCATTTTTTTCCCATATATTTGAGCAAAATTTGTCTTGTCGTTGAACCAATATATTATATAAGCAGCTCTTAAAATCAAAATAAGATTGCTGTGTTCTGTCTGATTCTAATTATAAAGTATTTTTCTTGATGAGAATCAAGAAGTTAAGAGTTAACATGCTAGTTGTTGTAAGCATTACTTTGACAGAAAATTCTGCTCAGGTCTCTGAGAGTTGTGAAAAGCACATATAAACTCAAAAATTTGGTTGCTCGAAATGCATAAGCCAGATGAGGAATAACTTTAGACCATTAAAATCTGTTTAAAATGAACTAGTTTTTCATGATTTTAAGACAGTAAAAATACATTACCTGTAAGATATGGGTAATTTAGGTCAAGATTAGGGTTTAGTTTAAAGTTAGTGAAGTAATAATGTTAAGGTTGGATTTTACCTTCAGGAAATCAATGTAATGTCCCCAATGCAATGTGACAAAGATTTGATTAAATTATTCTGTGTCCAGGGCCAGGAACTGAGTGTGAGACAGATGGCGCTGTTGGCCTTCAGAGACTTAGTGTTACTCCAGCTCCACCTGGAGGACACTCTGGGAACTGCAACATCCGTCCCTCCGACCATAACTCAGATGCTGCTTGTGCTACAGGTTATTGTTCTATAACAATTTGCAGTATCTGTAGGAATGCTGATACTGTATTAAAATATATCTATTATGGAACCAAGTATTAAAAGACAATAACAACCTAAGATAAGGTCAAATCACTAGAACAGGGCTGTCCAAACTGTGATGCAGGTGCCAAATGTGGCCCTCAGACTTATTCTTGTAGGCCCTTAGGCTTCCTATTGAATTGGTTCAAATGATCAAAAGTAGTACTTTTATATAATATAATATTGAAAAAACAAATGATTAAATCTGCTTGAATTAAAATCTACTGTGTAATGGGGGCCTATTTATCAAATATTAACTGTTTTTGCCAGAAATCTTCAATTTTATGAACCAGAAATGTTGAACCTCATTATTTGTTTGGGGTTGCTTACACAGACTTGCCATATTAATGTTGAAGTCCTTTGAACTCACACCAATCACATCTTTGGGGTTGAATAATGGCACCACTTTCAGAGGCTGTTGTGAAAACTTAATTACAGTACACTTTTTTTATTTATACAGACAGAGAAGATGTTGAATGTTGTGCCAGTTTTTGTTTCATGTGGATAGGCCCCTTAACGGAGATATTAACCATAAACCAACAACCAACAAATCTGCAATCTGAGAGTTCAGCAGCAAATTCCACCATAGAATTCTGACTTCTCAATTCTCCATTTTAAACTATAGGGATTATGTAATGATGTATTGTACCTTGCTGTGTTGCTGTTTCAGGGCATCCATGAGTCAGGGGGTCCCTCTCAGGAATATGTTCAGCTCGAGAGTTTGGTGGAGATCGTGGTGTCTCCGTATCTTAGGAACATCACAGAGGAAACGCATCAGGTCTTAGGTAAGATGAGAGAACCTTTATTTGTCCCACTATGGGAAAATTCCAGTGTTGCAACATAAGTTCAAGAACAGTAAATAACTATTAAAAAGGTCAGCATCAAATAATATCCAACAACAGTCACACGCACTTCTGTATAGAGTATAGGTGAGAAATATGAGAAAGAAAAGAAAAGTAGGTGCAGGGAGAATCAAAAACACTCCAAAGAGCTTAAATTCTCCACTATAAATAAATAAATAGATAAATACTCACATATATACATACATACATACATACATACATACTTGTTTTGAAACAGTGTAAATGCAATCTTTCAAAAAAAAAAAGGGTTTTGTGTTTGTGAGAAGTCCTCAAAATGGCTCCTAATTGAAAGCTTAAACCTGTGAATGTGCAGAAATGTGTGAATATGTAGGGGAAATGTAAGTTATTTAAAGAGGAGATATTATGCAAATCAACTTCTTAGAGCTTTCTTATCATGTTATAACATTGTTCTCTCAAGCAAAACATGCCTAAAGAGGCTTTATGTCTTTAGCTCTGCTGGGCCCTTACGGTTAGCAGTGTGATTCTGTCCAATGCTCCGCCCACAAGCCCACATCACCCATGCTCCCAAATGGTCATTTTACATAAATATACAAAAGCATAATACAAAACAATACACTACAACTTCACAAACCTGATGCGATGTGCAGTAGTTTCACTAGTGAAATGCACACCAATTGTAATGTAATAGCAGTCTGAAGGGGGAGTGACTTAGAATGGAGTGCAAAAGGAGGAGGGACTCAGAGCATCAAAATTTGAGAATGAAACTTCTAAAACATGTTAATACATTATTTTTGGCAAATATTGCATTTTCAAAATAATAATGTGTTTTAATACCCCTTAATAGTAAAGTACCCCTGGCTCAGATCAGCAGAAGGGTCCTAGTACTTCTGAAAGTAGTATAAGTAGTATAAGTCAGTACTTATTTTGAATATTTCTTCGTCAATTTTTTTGTGCAGTTTATCATCCCGATTTAAATATAATGTTTGACATCTAAACTTTGACTTTTTGTTTAGTTTGAAGCCGTTTATGTAACTTTATTATTATTTGGCAGAAAAACAAAGGACTCTTGATCTGTATCAACCTAGAGCCAGAGTGCACAAGGGGTTTAAAAGATTGGGCTAAAAGCTGCTCACCGTGAGGTTATGTTAGGTCATATATGTTGTAGAGGTCAGTGTTCACTCTAATATAATCAGAATTTAACTATGGGCCAAATAATTATGATTATATTTGAAACTATTGTCTGTCAAAAGTTGAGTCTGTTCTTCCTATAAATGTTCTCTTTGAATGTTTTTAATACATTTTCTTATTATATACAAAGACACAATTTGATTACAGCCCTACAATAATCATTGATGTATTACTATATATGTCTAGTCCCGGTTTTGTCCTGGTTTAAGTGTTGGGTTAGGTCCAGGTTTAAGCCTAGTTTAGTCCCAGTTTAATCTCGGTTTAGTCCTGGTTTAAGTTGGGTCAAGTCCTTTTCCAATCCTAGTTTAATTAAGCCCTGCTTTAGTCCTATTTTAGTCCTGGTTAAGTCAGTCCTGTTCTAGTCCTGGTTTAGTTCTTTCTTAGTCCTGAGTTAGTCTTAGTTTAGTCCTGTTTCAGTTTTGGTTTATTGTGGTTTTAGTCCTGTTTAGTCGTGGTCTGTTTCTAAATGTTGCCTGTTATATTGTATAAAAAAGTCATAGGGTGCCAGGTGTGCAGTTTAAATCTTCTCAAGTTTAGGTTTGACCAAGAGATTGGAGTCATTCCAGGTCAAAAACATGAACCAAAAACAATTAGATCATGTTTTACCGTAAGATCTCAATGAGCTGAAATGGTACTAAAACTGAATATTTAGATTCAGCGAGAGTATTACACACATTTACATAGCCATTAAAAATCTGATAACTAGAATAATGAGATAACCCATTAATTAGATCTCATTCTTGGTGTGTTTACAAGCACAAAAGAAATCTGATCATCAAAACACTTTGTGTTATGTGTCAGTAAATCATTTTAGAGTGACTGTTGCATCTGGAAGACAAAAATACAATTTGTCTTTGCCACATTAGTTTGGAACTGTCTACAGTTAAATGCACACTCAAAATGTGATTATTATTATTAGATTGTTGGTGGTATAAGCTTAATAGAGATAATTAATATATTAAAAATATTTCACTTTGATTTTAGAACATAACATACAGTCAACTTACTGTTAAACCTATGGAGATTGTAGCTGTATAAAAGCAGTGTGTTTGAACAATGCCCTCATGTGGTGTTATGCTGCTACTGATGGTAGATTTTAACCTTGAAGGTGCTGTACCTGATTAATTTTCTGTCTTAAAAACGTGGAAAACAAAAGTAGTTCATTGCAGTGCTTCAAAGTTATTCCTCACTGACCTTACGCCCAAGCATCTATCATATTCACTGAGTTTTCAAGTCCTTTTCTCCACTCTGAGACCAGAGTGGAGTTTTGTTGTGATAGTAAAGCTAATAACAACTAGCATGCTAACAAGCATTCCTGATCATTGGCCTCAAGAGCTGCTTATACAATGTTTGTACTGGGGCAAGATATAATTTGCTCAAACACATCGAGTACAGTGCCTTTAAGTAGCTGCCCTAGACTGTATATATAAACAGACGTAGCAGACATGGCACTGCATGCACAGAACCCTCCAGTTTGGGCGTATTCTTGTTATATTCCTATTGTTTCTCCCTCTCTCCACAGAGTCCCGTCACCTCCGCTCCTCCCCCTCGCTCCCTCACTCGTCCCACCCGGAGATCACGGTCACGCAGCACCTCACCTCCTCTGACTCCACCTCTCTCGCCCCTCTGGTGGAACAGGAGGGGGAGGCGTATCTGGAGAAGTCTGGGGGGATCCGCAGACACACTGTGGCTACCATCCTCTCTGCGCCTTTCCGAACTGAGCCGAACCGTACCGAATCTAATCCAAACCGGACCTACAGCTGCAAAGGCGCTTTAGGGACCTTACTCTTAAAGGGGAGGATACTAGGCCCAAGGCCTTTCTCCAGTCAGCCCGATGTGATGCCCCAAACAGTGACTGCAGCAGAGGTGCTATGATCTCTGTCCAGGTTCATGTTGGTGAAATAATTCAGCATGATCTATTTATACTTCACAGTGGCATCACCCTGAGGAAGGGTTCTACATGTATCTTTATGGTGGAATGTTCAGCAGTTACCATGGAGACACACATTAGCAAAAACTGTCAAAAAATGTTTAAGATAGATTGAAAACTCAAGAAAAATTCAAAATGGATTTAAAACACATTTTCCGGAGCCTGTGATTAATATTGTTCATGGTCCTGATTACGTGTTTGAACAAAACTGGTTAGTGACCAACTGAAATACTGTTGGTTAATGCTAGCTAGCTTGTGACTGTAGTTGTATGTGTGAGAGACTTGTTTAACAGTATAAATCAGCTCACCTGTTATTGTTCTAGCTAAGTCAGTTCTTTGTGGTCAGATTGTGGTAGTCTAACTTAAATAACAGAACTTCAGACAGAGCAGTGCCTTTAGTTAGCTTCACGCCCCCAGGGAATGTTGATGACATCTGCTGCAAGTATCAGTAGTTTTAGAGGCTGGATTTTCTGAATATGTAATGCAGAATAAGTTTATTTACGGAACCTGGAGACATGAATGCTCAACACTTTGCTTTTGTAAGATTAATGAATTTGTACATGGTCAAGTAAATAATAAACAAAATCTTTAAAGATGCATTATGTAACTTTTCTAGCCTATGTGTCTATATGATGCCATGGTTTTCACTTTGCATGGAACATTCTTCAGTATTAGGGTCGTAGTAGTAGTCAATTAAAGAATTTCCTGGCCGACTAAATAGACGCCGTGTAAACCAATTAGTGGACTAAAAACGGGCGTGGCAAAAACAATAAAAACTATTATGATCTAAACTACAGGCCTACAACCCTACTCAGTGTGGCATTATAACTTATCTATTTCCATGGAGTTGAGCAGGTGACAGCACCATTGGTAAAGGGCCGATGCATCCTCTGATGTGACCAGCACAAACACTGGATTATGACTCGCAGTGGAATGTTGCTTTTAACAGTTTTTTAAAATTGACTTTTATATGTTTGTATGTTATCTGTCGATTAAGGGAATTTTTTTTAGCAATAAAAACTCCTATAACTGAATAATGCCATACTGTTTAATATTTTAGGCAAAGGAAAAAAATCACTATGGTGGTAAACAGGTTATGTACCCAACAGAAAAGTTACACAGTGCACCTTTAAACATTTTATTAAAAAGTCTGTCTGGAGCAGCTCCTTAATACTGTGCCATTATAAAAAAAATAAAATATTATGTGATTGTTTTTACCATATATAACAGTTAGGTCTGAGTTAACAAAGTGACTTTTCCATATGGCTCATACTTGTACTAGAAGAAAATGTGCCTATAAATTAATAGTTTGCAGTTCACTCTGCATTGTCAAATGTCACAAACTTTTTGACAGTTGATTTTTTAAAATTCTGTTCTTGCACATTAACTATTTTAACAGAAGGGCAGAAGCCAGCGCCAAGTGAACCGAAACAAACATGGTGATGCTGACAAATGTACTAAAGCCTATTTTAGCAGAAATACAGACTATTTAGTTTTTAAAAAATATGCACAGGGAAGCGTTTGTGCATGTGTGAAGGAATAAGACACCTTTGCTTTTTTCTTAAATGGGTTTAACTTAAGTTTGATTTTTCAGTTTGTTCTGCTGTTGTGACGCTTCGACCGTCAGTGTGAATTGGTTCACTGGTTTATTGGTGATTGAGAGCCGTCCCAGATGGATGTGTACAACTCTATCCAGAGCTACATCAGTCTGGAGAAAGCCAGGTTAAATCAACTATTCAACTGTCACAAAAGAAATGAAAACTTGAATGGATCTCGAATATTGCATAACAAGGCCAAATATTAGCCTTGTCAAGGCTAATGCTAATGTTAAACCTTCAATTGTTGATTTAAAATATCTGTGTGTTTGTTTAAATGTGAAGCATATTTATCTAAGCTAAAGTACCCTCATGAAACAGGATTTTCAACAAGAATAAAAAGATACTAAACAGCTAAAGATGTGATGAAAGGTTTATGTTTGTAATGGGACAAACCTGGACTAAAACAATGTCAAATAGTACTTATCATTTCATTACATTTCATTACTCTTGACTATGTTTGATGTTTTTGGCTGATTTTAATGTTATGAAATAATAAATAATAAATAAATGAACATGAATACATCCAGACACAATGTTTTGTTGATTTGAAGAGTTCATTTGCTAAACCTTTTGTCGTAACCAGCGGGGCGTAAGGCCCAGAGTAGCGAGACTCACAAAGTTTTATAATGTCTTTAATCTCAAATAAATGTTCATAGAAATCAAAAGTTCATAGAGATCAGAGTTCATGGATCAAATGGAGCTATAATAAATGATCATCAAAGACAAAGTTCATAGAAGTGTTCATATAGATCAGAGGGCACAGGTCCAACGTAGCTGGGGAGCGTGGGTGCGGGTCCGTGAGCGTAGAGGGACACGGTGCGCGGCAGTGAGGATACAAGACGTACCGGGGCGGAGGTGCGGGTGCTGGGGTAGTCCGGAGCAGGTTCTGGGACGGAGATCTGGAGCAGGACAAAGGGATTCCAGTGAGACACAGAGGACGAGCATAGATCAAAAAGTACAAAGCCAAAAGTATAATCACGTGAAACACGCGGACGTTCCGGCGCCGAGTGACTCGTCCGAACCCCTCTTATCCACGGCCGGTGGCGTTGATTGCGCTGATGGGGAGCAGGTGCGCGTGGGAGGAGTCCGGATTCCGCCCCGCTCCGGAGACAGACAGGTGAGGGAGGGGGGAAGACGAGGACACGAGGAGAGCAGAGCAGGGACCGTGACACCTTTTTTCTCTTTTTGTTACATCTCCTGCAGATTTTGATCTGTGAAAATATAGTCCTGTTGATTTGACTTTAGCTTTAATTCATATACAAATATTCATTTTGTATTTTTTTCTATGAAACTGTGGTCCAGGACATAAAGTGTAAAACAGTGAACTCTTGTGTTAAGAGTTAATCCTCTGTGTAATACTTCAGTCAACCAGGTATGACCCGTGGCTAAAGAAAAAGAAAAAATATTTCAAATGTTCTGTGTTCACATACAAGGCGTCACATCACATCAAACGTCTCGTGATGGACACTTGAAAATTCACTGTCTAAACTGAGGCAGCATCATCAGGTCATGTCTGGGGTCAAAAGTTATTAAAATAATTTACATAAATCTCAGGGTGTGATCATAACGAGCTTTTCGTTTAGATAATCTGGACATAATGATATGTGAATTATACTTGTATCTTTAAACATGGCTCTCCAGCGCCCCCTGCACAGCTAAAATGGGACGGAAGAATTTTGTTTGTCGTAGACAAATAAAATTTACACAGACCCTTTATATCACTCTGAACTGAACTGAACTGAACTGAAAAAATGCCAATGAAGACCACGTCCTTGGCCATGCCTCAAAAAAGTCAAAGGGCAACGACAAAACACTGAAACTTGACAACAATGACACATACATTGTTTAACTGACCCTGAGGAAAAACAATCTTTGGGGACCACACCCCATCTCCAACGTGCAGGCGGCCATTTTGAATCTAGTTTTAGAGATATCCAAAATCTCATATTTTTTCTATTTAAAAAAACCCAAAAACTTTTAGTACAGTTTTTGCAAAAACACTGTCTCCCATAACATATTTCCTTGTTGTACAATTATAAATACACTCGAGACAAAAATACAAAAGAACAAAAAAAAAAAGAAGAAATAAATAAATAAAAAATGAATAAGAACAACAGAATTAAATACCTGCAGTTATTAAAAGAATAATAGTAATTATATACTATATCTATACACACACACACACACACACACACTTTTTATCAAGGCACACATTTGCAGTACACACTCCAAAAAGTGCCATCATTGGGTCCATTGGAAGCTGAGTTTTGAGGATCAGTGTTAGTCTCAATATCCTAATGCTAGCTTGTGTGTGTAATTGCATGTGTGAGAGAGTGGTTTAACAGCACAAATCAGCTCACCTTTAAAGATGCCTTATGTAACTTTTTCATCCCACTTATCTATATGATGGCATGATTTTTGCCTGGAACATTCCTCAGTATTAGGGCTGTAGTCGACTAAAGGAGTAGGGAGTTAGTGCAAAGTGAACTATTGAAAGAAAAATGCAGAAATGTGTGTGTGTGTGCGTGTGCAGCAGTAGATCTCCCTCAGTCAGCGCTGTGACCATAGACTGAGAGAAAACTCTTTCCACAAACGGAGCACCGGAGCGAGGCTTTGGTTTAATGGGACTAAATGCAGCTAGAACACTTCACGTTTGTTTTTACTGAGTTCACGCGCTCAAAGAGGTAGACAGAGCTGTGATGTTCCATGTGGACCTTTGTTGGCAGAAAAACAGCCCATTGTCTTTTACCTGCACCAGCCAGGTGAGGGAAGGGGAGGATCCACGTCCACAGAACAGGATCACGACATAGGATCAGGACATAAGATCAGGACATAGGATCAGGACATAGGATCAGGACATAGGATCAGGACATAGGATCAGGACATAGGATCGGGGCACAGGATCAGGACATAGGATCAGGACATAGGATCAGGATCAGGACAGAGGATTAGGATCAGAACATAGGATCAGAACATAAGATCAGGACATAGGATCAGGGCACAGGATCAGGACATAGGACCAGGACATAGGATCAGGACATAGGATCAGGACACTGGATCAGGACATAGGATCAGGATCAGGACATAGGACCAGGACATAGGATCAGGACATAGGATCAGGACACTGGATCAGGACATAGGATCAGGATCAGGACATACTATCAGGGCATAGGATCATCAATGTCTAATTATCTATCAGTCTATGTTATGTTCATGTCTTTCTTCCTCCATTAGGCCTCCTGAGGTCATTCTGGGATGTCTTTTTGATGAGGCTGTGGATGTGTGGAGCCTGGGGACCATGATGGCCAGTTTACTGTTTGGGTTCCAGTTGTTCCCTAACACCTGTGAATATGATGTAGTAAGTCACTAGAGCCAAATGTAGATGTACAGGTGGGACATATTAACAAAAATGAATATCTTGATTTTTTTTAATTTTTTTTTTATTATCGATAACAATAACAATATATAACAATATATTTTAACAATAGATCAGGACAGTGCTAAAATGTGCCTCTAAATGTCTTGGTTGAGGTATATAATGTTTTATAAATATGTGAGTCTGGTCACAGGTGAATCTTCCTGTTTTCAAATGGGCGTGATTGACAGGTGGATTAGCCAATCAGGGGATAAAGGCCATTTTTAATACTTTTAATGATGCAAAATTAGAATATATATATCATTTATATCTCCAAAACAGCAGTTATGTTATGACTTATTTTTGAATATATCTCCCACCTCTATGTCGACAGTAAATCATGTTATATTAATGTTTACAATCCTAACATGTCTTTCTCTTATAAAGATGAGAGTCATTATCAAACTCCTCGGCGCACCATCCGGAGTCTACCTCGATCGCGGGATGTACACAAGCGATTTCTTCATTGAAGAAGGACGTTCCTGGAAATTTATAGTAACTAACATTTGTTCTTGTTAGACCCAAAAATAGAATCACATCATCACATGTAAAACAATATATTTGGACATCACTTAACTTTCAAAATCTTTTTAGACTTATGAAGGAATGTTTGAGGAATACGCCACAGAACGGTTTGGTTCTCTTCATGAGATTGTGGAGGTATGTAATAAAATGCAACCTGCAAATGAAACCTGTAAATGTCAATACTCATCTGTCGATGACTTGTTTCTAGACACAGTATAAGTTGTCTGACATGGAGGAGTTAGACGCACCGACAGTCCTGCTCCGTCAGATGCTGGAACCCAATGGACACAGCCGAATTACTCCTGCTGAAATCCTCCAGGATCCATTTATCTGTGGCCAAAGGTAAGTTCATAAAGTCAACTGAAACACCTTCAAATAAGTACACCTTAACAACACAGGAAAAGCAAGTTTATTTGTACAGCACAAAGCAACATCATCCAGAGTGTTTTACAGAAGACTTTGGTGAGCAGGCTTTGGTAGTTTAATAAGAGAAGAATCAAGTAACCAAGTAAACCACAGAAGTCTATTTACTCATATATGGGGCTGTTAAAATGTGTCTTTAAACTAATTTATTCAATCTGCAAGTAAACTACTGAAATATAATGTGATTAAATCTGTTTTTTTCTATAGTGTGGAAAGTGTGGTGAGGAGGACGTCTCCCGAGGTCATCATGGTCAGTCCAGCTCGACCTGAAAACACATATACTCTGGAGCAAGACGAGCAGCAGAGTGACAGGTGAGGCTTTGGTCTCTTATTCATTTGTGACACAGTGGCAGAGTGGTTAGCACTCAAGCCTCACAGTAAGAAGGTTCAACACGTAGGGCTTTCTGAGTGGAGTTGCATGTTTTTTGCTGTGTCTTGGTGGGTTGCCTCCGTGCAATCTGGCTTCACCACAAAACATGTACAAGATCTGGAGATAGGGCCACTGCTCCTGACAGGCTGCTACAGCGACCATTAAGTCTGGGTCAAATTTTCCTCTGTGGCAGATGAAATGTGTCTTAACCTTCAATGTAAAGTTCATGTTGGTGTTAGGACAGTGACAAGCCAGTTATGATCATGTTAAAACCTGTTCTGTACATTAAGTTCATGTCTAACATAATTTATGTTGTCCACAGTGTTATAAGTGGGTGTGTACCATTCTTTGACTCGGAGGACGTCGTATCAGGGAGTGTAACCTCAGAAGAGAGTGAAACCACACCTGAACCCACAGTCCTGAAGAGGTCGTCAGAAAATGCTGCTCTTCAGGATGTCGGCCACCAGCACTGTAACATGTGAATTTATACCTAAATAATTATAATTAATTAGTGTTACAAAATATGATCTGCAAGACCTTGACACCTGTCAATCTATGTTCTTTCAGCTCTACAAAGAAGAGGAGGAGGTGGAAAAACAAAGTGTCTCCGCTCTGCACAGGACCACCAACATCAAGTAAGACTCTCTTAGCTTTAGCATCACTGACTATGTTCACATGCACATCTGATCAGTATCTGATTTATGGAGGTATCAGATTACAGAAATTTTACAAAAAGAAGTGTAAAAAAAACAAAAATGAAGAGTTATTTCAAAATTACCTGTACTTTCAAATTACTCTAAAAAAAAAACATTGATTAACTACCACATATCATCAGTTTTTGATAATCAGTTTTCTCTTGGCCATATAAACAAAAACAAAAAATCTGATCTAAATATTGGCTTTTCTGATTTTACTGGCCATTTAATGTACCCACAGTTTACATTTCATTAATCCAATAACTCAGATAATGATGAGTTGTGCATGTAAACAAAGCCTCTGACAGCATGATGGGTTTGCTCATATATGTTTCTGTTTTAGGTCGTCCTGCCTGGCCAGAGAAGAGCCGTTTGCAAAAGATCTTCGCCTGGTTTAAACGGCTCAACTGCTTCTCCAGTAGGACAGAGGAGTAAGCCGTGTACTCCTCTGTTCAACCTTTTTCTCTTTTTTTAAATTGGCTTTAAAATTTGGAAACAAAAACAGTGAACAAAAACATGAGAGGGGGGTTTGAAGAACAAGGTGGCCATCAAAACTGACTGTAGTTTGCCCTGGTACAATGCAGGATACAGTCTGTAGGTGGTCACTTTGTTGAATCCCCCTTGTGGTCAATACAAGAATAAAATAGAGGGTTAGATAAAAACAACAGCAAAGGAAAAACTGTAGAAACCAACCCCAAAGCAAAGTGCACCCTGATCATTATCCCCAGTTAAAAGAGACATGTCCCAAACACAAGTGGGACTGTGTCTATTGTTTGGCTGGAGCTGATGCCGCCTGTCCGTCCAGGGAGTGGATCCCTCCTTCTGTGGCTCTCCCTGAGGTTTCTCTCTGAGTTTTTCCTCACCCTGAAGGAGGGTCTAAGGACAGGGGACAGGGGACACTGTAAATGACCACGATAGAATGATTCGGGCTTGGTGACGACTTAATTGGAATCTCAATTATTGGCACTTGTGCTAAGGGATTTCTCCAATTAGTAGTTACTATTTAATTAATTCTTAATTAAGTAGTAACTACTTAGTTTATATTTAATTAATGTGTTAATTAAGTAGTTACTTAGTCTGAATCATTCTTAATTAATTATTTGATCACCATGAATCAAGTCTTTTTTCATCATTCATTCATTTTAATAAAAATAATTTTCTCAAAAATCTATGTGTTGTTGTTAATGTAGCTGCTTTTGTATGTGACTCTTGGTTGCTATGCCGACAAGTTGATGTGATGTTTTATTGGTCAGTCACTGGTCTGTTTTGGATACTGGCTCTGTTGAGTTGAGACTGCTGCTGTTTTGCTTTTGTTTTAACCTGAGTTATGGCGTACACTAGTCCTTTTGTTAAGAAAATAAACAACCACCGAAGCTTAAACTAGAGGATATATATATGTGACATTAGATTAAAATGTATTGAAAATCACACATTTGACTTGTGGCTGTACCCGATTTCTCTCTGTGTAGTAGAACATTACAGATATATTGTAAAAGCAGCAGGTCAAAACCACTAAAGCATCATCATTGTTAAATCCTTACGAAATATAAAATGTAAAGCTTTGAGCACGTAACTGTGTATTCGGATGTGTGATTAATACATAGAATTTTAAACTTCCCTGCACCTCCACCACGTCCAGCTTTGCTCTTAGCAGACCACCTGTACATCCAGACCATCAGAACATCCAGACCACCAGCACATCCAGACCACCAGAACATCCAGGCCATCAGAACATCCAGACCACCAGAACATCCAGACCACCAGAACATCCAGGCCATTAGAACATCGAGGCCACCTGTATATCCAGACCATCAGAACATCCAGACCACCAGAACATCCAGACCACCAGCACACCCAGACCACCAGAACATCCGGACCACCAGAACATCCGGACCATCAGAACATCCAGACCACCAGAACATCCAGACCACCAGCGCATTCAGACCACCAGAACATCCAGACCACCAGAACATCCAGACCACCAGCGCATTCAGACCACCAGAACATCCAGGCCATCAGAACATCCAGACCACCAGAACATCCAGGCCATCAGAACATCCAGACCACCAGAATATCTAGACCACCAGAACATCCAGACCACCAGAACATCCAGGCCATCAGAACATCCAGACCACCAGAACATCCAGGCCATCAGAACATCCAGACCGTCAGAACATCCAGACCACCAGAACATCCAGACCACCAGCACATCCAGACCATCAGAACATCCGGACCATCACAACATCCAGACCATCAGAAAATCCAGACCACCAGCACATCCGGGTCCACAAGTCACAATGACTGCAGACTCTCCAGATGGAGCTCAGCCTTGGCACAGTCTTCTCATACAAGGGCCTTAAAGAATAGAACACGCTCCAAACAGACTGAAACTCCTGAGATCTGAAGGACTTCTCTTATGTTTATATTTTACAGATTCAGCATTATCAACACTCATTTGCATGCGGTAGCTTGTACAGTCATTTTTGACATCACATTTGAGTACTTTTAAATGTGTAAATGTGTGATGTTTTAAATGAAAGAATGGGAGAGTGCATGGTTTGATTATAAATGGACGGATGCTTGGATGTATTTTAATTGTTTGTAACCTGCCTGGGGACTGCAGATGGAAATTAGTGGTGTAAAGCATCTTTTCTTTCATCAGCTGAGTTTAGTGACTAAACCAATCACACTGTCTCTTATACCCCACCCCCAAGACCCCGGCTCCCGTCTCTCCCTCCCTCACTCTCTTCTTTTAGTCCTCCAGGCACTGTCCAGTTTAGCAGCCCTCTCCACTGCAGTCTAGTGGAGGGACTGTGTCCTAGTTCCAGTGGAGTCCTTTTTTGCTCCACTCCTTGCATGCTGGAGTAGACTTCTTTCGTTGTGGCGTGGACTCCTTTTGTTCTGGGGAGGAGACTCCACATTCACCAGGCTGAGGCTGTCTGTGAAGAAAAAGAGTCACACTACTATTAGTCATATTACATAGTTAGTGTATATTACAAAATATCAAAGTACTTCTACAACAGTTCTGGTGCCACCCAAGCTCCTCAAGTTGTTGTTTAAAGCTTTAAAATAGTACAATATGGCACTAAAAATGTAGATATCTCTATGGAGGCAAGTAGATGATGCCACCAGGCCAAGTAACACTCACAGCTCAGACTTCACAAGATGAATTCAAATTACTTAAAGTAGTGAGAGGAGCTCAGACTCAGTTCTATATCTTTTTTCTATATTGTTACTGGACAGAAACCTTTAACTCTGCTGTATCTGAGCCACTACCTTATTTTTAAAGCTCCGCATTACGCAAAATGCACTCTTAAGTCATGATCTTTAAGCCTCATTGAAAACATATCTGGAGTTGTGTTTTGTTTCATTCACACATGTTTGAGAAATCCTTTATTATTATTATTCTGTCTAGATCTCCAAAGCTCAAAATGCTCAGTTCCACCTTGTGATGTCATGAAATGGTACTTTTCAAGTTAAGAGCTACCTTTTACCTTTTGGTAAATACAGACTGAAAATTCCGGGGCTGAAATGATCCAAATGGTTCTAGTGAAGGTGGATGGACTTTGAAAACCCAGTGGAGCACTTCCTGTATTACTACATGACATCACTAAACGCTACATCAACCCTTTTTATTACTAGATTGTGTATATGATGTTTGAATAGCATTATCCACTGTGCCTAGTCCTTTTGGGCAGTTTTAATGTAAACTAGATATATTTGTAGCTTTGTGGTTAAAATGTATAAAAATATCTCAAACAGTAACTGTCAATTAAACCCAGGTGTTTCTGATTAGAAAACACCGGTGAGCAGAGTTTGAAGTGTGAATACAATCAGACCAATCACACTGTCATGTGTCCCAGACCCCACCCCTCCTTCCCCCTCACTCTCTTCTTTAGTCCTCCAGGCACTGCCCAGTTTAACAGCTCTATTTGAAATATGGTTGTGGGCGGATTTTAGGTGTCATGTCCCACATTAAACATGTGCGACTGTGTGAAACAAAACAGAACTCCAGTATATTTTTGATGAGGAAACAACATTATAGCATCAGAAAATAGCGTAATATATGTATATGGATGTGTGCTAAATTGTATATAAAATAAACCAATATTAAATCATATTAATAATGTTGAGGCCTTCGGGAACAGGGACCAGCTCCTCAGGGAGATAGGGGCCCTCGGGAGCAATGACTGGCCCCACACAGTCTATTACAGTTCAAGCTCTCCTTACAGAACAGCAGCAGGGCTTCTTCAAGAGGTCTGCAGGCCAAAAGGAAAAGGATGAATGGTTAGAAATGCAGATTACAATGACCAGGCATGTTCCATCGCAACAAAAGCATGTCTTGCTTTGCCTGGAATGTTCCACAGTATGTGTGTGTAATGTTAATGTCCAAGTTCAGCCACAAGATGCCAGCACAGAACCAACACGTCTTCCACCAAAATGCATTGGTTTCTAGGATACTGGAGTCAGCGCAGGAGACGTCGCTTCGAGCGCAACTTCATCAAAACAGTCTGCAGCGTCTCAGATCATCCCTGTCAAAAAAGTCTGAGGGGTCAAATTTATATTTTGCATTTTGTTGCCAAAGCGATGCCTCAAAAACCCATATTATTCCATTTTAGTGCATCTGCACTTTGGTCTTTTGATTTTGTTTAGTGACATGTACGGCCCAAAGCCGCAATAAAATTGACACAAGCGGCAAGTTAGTGCCACCCACAGGGAGCACTGGGACGGCCGAGGGCAAAGCGCAGCCTGCGAGGCCTGTTTGATGCCGCTTGCAGGTTTAATTATTTTTATTTCTTCTTTTTTTTTCTGTTAGGCCCAAGCCCCTACAGGGCGTAGGGCCTATTGTATGAAAGTACAATTGTTCCAAAAAGTTTGAAAGCGCAAATGTTGATTTGTACACTGGAAAATACTTTTTTTTTTTTCACTTACAAATTTCGTTTTATGCTCACAACTTTTACACGTACAAATCTGAAAATTACGCTCTCACAAGTTTTGAGACATTCGTTATGCCAAGTTGTTGCTTTGCCCAATGAGTCAATGTTGGCGATGACATTTTAGCAAGAACAAATATGCATATCCCATACCTATGGCATGGGTTGTTAGCATACTGGAGTCAGGGCAGGGGGTGCGCATGCACTCATCATTGCGGAAGCTATAGGCCATACGCCCTGTAGAGGCTCGGGCCTAAAAACATGAAGATGTGCCCAAATTTTTGACGTGTATCATAATGACTAATAATAATTGCATGTGTTGTAACTGTAATTGACAGAACTGAGGTAGACCTGAATGACCTTTGCATTTGACGCACCGTGCTGCAAAATTTTATTATATGTAAAATCACATCCAGTTTGATCTTTAGCAAATTGTTAAGTAAATAGCCAGTAGGTTTCATAGCACATTAATTTGCATCTGAGCAGCACCTTATAAATCACATGACCTGGCATTTAGAGGCACATCTCTAAAAAGTTAAGAACCAAACAGAAACACCATGCTTTTCAACTTCATCCTCTTTCTCCTGCAACTGGCCTGGTCTGCACAACTTGGCAAGTATGTATATATTCAGCGACACGTGGATTGGTACACAGCTCAGAAATATCACCGGACGTTCCATCTCGATCTTGCACCTATTAGTAATGAGAAAGACACTAGTCTCCTCCAACAACTTGCTGGCTTCTCTACTAACCAAATCTGGCATGTTTGATGCTAGTGTTTCTAGGAGGTTCGTGGGAATGTTGCTCCATGTGGTGAAGATGGCTTCATGGAGGGCATCCACTGTCTGGAACTGGTGTCCATTTTTGTAAACGTCCCTTGCCATCCAACCCCAAATGTTCTCAATTGGATTTAGATCAGGGGAACATGCAGGATGGTTCAAAAGGGTGATGTTATTTCTCTGGAAGAAGTCCTTTGTCAGGGGGTGTTGTGAACTGCAGCATTGTCCTGTTGAAAAACCCAGTGATTACCACACAGACGATGGCCTTCAGTCATGAGGGATTCCCCCTGCAACATCTCCACAGCCAGCTGCCGTTTGACGCCTCTGCACAACCTGAAGCTCCATTGTTCCACTGAAGCAAAAAGAGCCCCAGATCATGATGGCGTCCCCTCCACTGTGCCATGTAGAAAACGTCTCAGGTGGGATCTCCTTGTCATGCCAGTAGCTATGACATTCAGACATTTGCAACACCGAAACATAATAAAATAGCGGTCACACACTACTACATGGGGGGAAAAAAAACAAATTTAAAAATCCCCGTTTGTTTAATTGAAGTCTTGCGTCAGAGATGTATTAGATTGCGATCAAAATGAAGCTACAGCCTACACAAACAGGACCAGCAAAAAATGTTCACTGTTTAATTTATACATTTATTCCTCTCATTCTAGACAAATAAAAGGCTAATTTTGAGCATAAAAACTGTGTCAACAAATTTACCAAGTATTGTGCAGCTTTGGCCACAAGATGCCAGCACAGAACCAACAAATCCTCCAAAATGCAGTCTGTCTTTCTTCTTTTTTTCACCCACTTTGACTCAAATCCAATAGTTCAGTTTAGACCACTTAGTTCTTGAAGAATTTGATCATTTCATTTATACCAGTCTCCAATCTTTGCTCTACTTATTGTTAAACCAATAGTATTAATGCTATTTATATTAATTCTTTCAATCTAAGGCAACTTCCTGCGTTGTCATGGCAATCAAGAAAATCAAATTCAAATTTCTGGTAAAGGGTGCACCACCTGCTTGTTTCTTTGGACACATTATTGCTCTGATTAGAATGCTCCCCAGTATGACAGCAAACCTAACTATCTCCATAGAGACAAACAGCTGATGCCTCCAAGTCACATCTGTGGAGAGGCAGCCCTGCTCAGTTTTTAACTGAATTTTTTAGCACTTTAAAAAAAGCCATAATTTATAATGTTAAGATAGCTGAGTTTTTATACTATGTAGCTTTCCAGGAGACAAGCATGTAGCGGACTTCCCACCAGAAAAGTTACATAATGCCCTTTTAAGTAAACTGTACAAAAAATATTTACATTTGTATAACCCTTAAAAAAACATAATTCCAAATCACAGTTCTTCTCTTTATTGACAGATTTCCAGACATTTTTTCAGGGTACTCTTCTGATCAGCTCCATGTTGTTTTTCATCTTCATCTTCTGGAGACACAGTTTCTCTCGTCAGCTTCAATATGTCACTTCTGATCATCACCTCACATCACTTCTTCATTCTTCATTGCAGGACGAAATCTTGCCCCTCCAAACCAGTCACCATGGAAAAAGAAAGAGAAACAGTGGTAAGACACTGAGTAAATATTCAAAGCAGCTTCTATGAAATTATTATTATCTTCTTACCTAATTTTTGTGATCAGTTCTTGCACTTCACCTTCTGGAGACGTGTTTTTTTTCTCGTCACCCTCATAAGATCACAGGACCACAGCTGGTGTAACCCAGGTTAACATAGACTCTCAAAGTAAAAGCTTGTTGATTAAAAACAGAAATAAATACTTTTGATAAAAAGACAATAAATATGTGATATGGGTACAATTAATTTAAAAAAGTCTAAAATGTTTTATTTCATGCAGATATACGTTAAAAGGTTTAAAAAATGTGAATTAATTTGTCTTTGGACTTTTATTTTGAAACTCACGTAGCATGTGAACCACGTGACTAGCAGGAGCCAACGGATTGTTTTGGGTTTTTCCTATGCTAGACGAGGGAGATACACAGACAGCACATGCAGAGCTGCTGCAGAAAGGAGAGGAGAGCCAAAAAATTGTTTAAAGTTGAGAAAAGTGATATTTCTAAACTAAAGACTTGAGAAGAGAATATTTTGTTTTTCAACCTGTCCCTGTGTGGAAACGGTTTGATTTTTGTGATGAACGGGACTTGGTGAGTTTAAAATAAATGTATTTTATTTTATTTTATTTTGTGCAATGTAATCATCTTATCAAGAGAATGTGATGCAAAAGCAGTGAATTCATAGATTACTAGTGAGTCACGGTGCATTTAAAGCTAAAAAGTGATCAACTTTGCAAGTTCATTGCCCAGGCTTGTCCCCGTCGTGTCCGCCATTTTGGCGACCGCGTGTTATTAACAAGAATCAATTAAGACCGCTGATGATAATTTTCTGTATTGTAACACAATCCTAGCAATGTATTTTGTGTACTTATGCATATTTTATGTTGTCTATGATAGGCTTTTAAAGTATGGTTTGAAAGAATCCAGCTAAATATGAACTTTGAGAACCACGTTTGAGAACCACGTGTGTGAAACAAGATGGCGAGCCTCCCACGGACCTTCTGAACTGCATGCGCCAGGAGCCACGTGCTTTCTACTGGACGCTATATAGTTTTCATCAGAACTGGTAGGATTTACCCAAACTCCTGAACAAAGGACATTGGATTAATAGATAGAAAAAGAGACTTTATTCTGTGCAACACAGGGTGATTCAGTCTTTTGCTGAATTCATTTTAGTTTTGTACAATTTTACTTTTTTTATTTGATTGAAGAACGTTTGTAAAAGGTTATTTTACAATTACGGTTATTCTTTTGGTTGTAAACAATGTAACAAAAATGGTTCAAACTAAAAGGGTAATGTTGAACAGAACTGAAAAGAACTAGAGATGATTTAAATTAGAGTTAAATCAACCACAAGAAAATAGATAAGAGAACTTGATCTAAAACTAGAACTAAAGGTTGCAACCGATTAATTTAGAAACTCAAAACTGAAAGAATCTTTAAATCAAAAGAAAGCATTAAAGTGAATTACTTATTTTTACCAACTGTTCAATAAGAAGCCGGCAATTTAAATTTATTTCTCTGGTCTGTGGTTCTTATAACTCAGGTTCTTCCAACAGTTGCTCCAGTAGTCGTACCTAACTGAAGTTCATTGGTCCATAGAAGAGTATTGCATACACTTACCTGATATTCCCCTGTAGTTAACACTTTGAGGTGCTACACTGGCCCCTCCAAACCAGTCACCATGGAAAAAGAAAGGGAAGCAGTGGTAAGACACTGAGTAAATATTCAAAAGCGGCTTCTATGGAATTATTATTATCTTACCTAATTTTTGTGATCAGTTCTTGCACTTCATCTTCTGGAGACGTGTTTTTTTTCTCGTCACCCTCATAAGATCACAGGACCACAGCTGGCCCCTCCAAACCAGTCACCATGGAAAAATCGAAACGGAGACAGTGTTAAGACATTAAGTACAAAAAAACAGCTTCAATGGAATCATCATTTTCCTACCTTATGTTTGTTTGATTATCAAAGTCAAATACTTTTTAAGTTCAGATGAATTAGAATAAAACACCTAAATCTAATTATAGATACAAACACAGTACTTAATTAACCAAATAAAAAACAAAAACATGTACATAATGTCTCAAACAAAACAACAAAAAGGGAGAAACGGGGACTGTCCCACCGACCCACGAGTCGGTGAACACACCCAGACCTCGAGATACAATCATTTAGAACAGTGAGAATGACTATTTCTGAACAGCCTCCAGTCAGACTGTTTACAAAGATTTAGAATTAACTAGAAAAAAACAACAAAAAAACAAAAAGAGGAGAAACATGAACTGTCCCACTGACCGGTGAGTTAGTGAACAAACCCACATCTCCAGATACAATCATTCACATTCACAGTACAAGTCAGTATACGTACAATCTCCAAAAAGACTGTTTACAAATGCTTACAGTAAAATATCTATTGGATTTGAAATGGTGCATTACCATCAGACAGTACAGTTTGTCCATGTATTTTTATTATTCATCCACAATTATGTGTGGAGTCAACATTTCCTCTGTATTTTAACTCATCACGTGTATTAGGTATTAGTTATCTGCACAATATTTGCGCTTACACTTTGTATAAAGGTTAATATTGTGTGTGGATTACTACCTGCTCAAAGAAAAATAGACTGTTAGAATACCCCAAAGTCACATTGGTAATACAATGTAATATGACAACTACTACTGTCACTACAACAACTTTTTTTTTTGTTTTTTGGGTATTTTTTGTATCACACAAATACTAATTAGTCCTTAGTAGTTGTACTATAAAGCACACTGTCACCTCTAACCCTCCTATGCCCAGAAAAGCACACATTTAAAGTAAATGCAAGGTGTACTATGCAGGACATTCTGTCAAACTTTAATATTTAAATTTTGTGAATCAACTAGTACCCACTTTTTCAATACAAAATAACCTGAGGCCCAGTCACATAATACATGTTATGTGTGCCCATGGGCTCTGTCCCTATGTTTAAGAATCGCTCAATGAGATCACAGCCAATCACAAAACATATTTTGTCATCAGGGTTTCTTAAGTTTTTATGAAATCCTATATAATAATCCTTGCATTTCTTTATTACTTAAAAACTAACGTTTCACCTCTGACCCTCCTATGCCCAGAAAGATGTACTATGCAGGAATTTCGGTAAAACTGCAATACTCAGATTCAATTCAGAATAGTAGTTACACAACTCAGTAATTTAAGGTGTTTGTTGTTTTATGAAATCCTACATAATATTCCTTAACTTCAATCTACTTCTTTTAAAAATCAATCAAGAAATAAATGGGATGGTGGGCCTGGTGGAAAGTGGTTAATGTCGCTGCATTGAGTCAAGCTCTGAATCTCAGAGGCTGAGTTCAGTCCTCATCTGACTCAGTCTTGGAGTCTTGAAGCTAAACCAGAACCACTCTCACCTCTGACCCTCCTATGCCCAGAAAGTACAAGAAGTGCTATGCAGGAATTTCGGTAAAACTGCAATACTCAGATTCAATTCAGAATAGTAATTACACTAAACTCAACAAGAAGAGGTTATGTTTTTATCATAAATGTTTGTTGTTTAATGAAATCCTACATAGCATTTCTTAAATTCAAACTACTCCCTTTTAAAATCAATAAATCAAGAAATAAATCAAGAAATCAATCAAGAAATAAATTGGATTTTGGGCGTGGCTGAAGGTGGTAAATGCCGCCGCAGTGAGCCAAGCTCTGAGTCTCAGAGGCTGAGTTCAGTCCTCGTCCGACTCGGAGTCTTGGTGGAGGTGCCAGTAGAACCTGAAGCCTCCGGACGTCCTAGCAGAGGTGGAGGGGCGAGGCTCGGGGGAGGAAGCTGGGTCGGAGGAGGAGAGGTGCGGCCGCTTGGAGCAGGGGCCTTCACTGTCTTCATCTCTGCTGCGCTTGCATCCGCCGAGGGGAGCAAAGTCCAGAGCGGGACCCGCAGAAGGAGAGCAGGAGGAGAAGCGCAGCCGCTTGGAGCAGGGGTCTTCTTCGTCTTCATCCCTGTCGCGCTTGCGTCTGCTGAGGGGAATGACGTCCAGATCAGAAACCACAGGAGGAGGGCAAGGAGCAGGAGGAGAGCAGGGTGCTCGCTGCTGAGGAGAGGGGGTCGGGGCACGACCCTCTGGCTCCACAGCTTGAGCAGGAAGCTCCCTCCCATTCACAGGCCACAACTCCAAGGCTCTGAGGAGATGACGCTCCATTTCGGCCACTTCTTCGTCTTCGTCCTTCTCCTCCTCTTCCTCTTCAGAGAGACTCTCGGAGTCAGTCGTTCCAGTCCTCTTCATCAGGCGACCCAGGGTCGTCACTGAAATCCTCTTCATCAGACGACCCAAGTGCAAGCCTATAATCACCTAGGTCGTCCTCGTCCGAGGAGTAGAGGTCTGGACGCTCCTCCTCCAGAAGGTCTGGACGGTCCAGAGGGTCCTCAGGCTATGCAACAGGTTTGACAATGTTAAACACCCTTTAAATTGTAGCTAGAGTAAGTCTACCACAGGACTACTACCACAGGCTCTAATGACTACTACAACTACTACTACTACTACTACTACTACTCACGGCTATACTGCTGGTGTAATGCGTAACAAATGTAGTCTATGTGTGCAATGTTTCATTTTTTTCAGATAATAATCATTTTATATTTAATCCAATTACATAATTATCATGATCTTATATTGCAATAACTTCATTGCGCAGTGGGAGAAAGGAGGGAGCTCAGAACCAGTCTTTATAACCTCCCTATACCACCTAATGACCTGTGCTTCCTAACACGTCGCTGTCTACGTCTATGGCTACTATGCACATTTTGCACATCAGGAGTGGCAAGATTGGGCCCCTTGTCTTACTCTGATAAGATTTTGGATCTCCTAGGCCAGCCCAAAAGATTTAAAAGTGGTGCACATCTTTTGATATAATTACAAAAATTCCAAATATTATATAATAGCCCGTGTCTTCAGAGTCAACAGACATTAAGTGTGTGGCAGTAACAACTCTCAGGGGGTTCAAGACTACAGAAAGTTTGGGACTCATAATCTCTTTGGGCGGTGCTATGTGTTTTCTTAAAGTGCTTAGAGTCTGGCCTTTCCTCCTTTGCACAGTCAGCTACATAGACATTCATACTAATTAGCCTAACTATATGGTATGTTAAAGCCATCTAAAACAAACCCCACAGAGAAGGCTCAAATTTAAACAAAACAACAGCGTTGCTATGGAGATAAAACATAGCAACGCTAAACTTTCTATTTTATAACGGCTGACCGGCACCATTTTGTTTCACAAAAATTCACTCCCGTCCTAATGAATTTCGACGCCCACAAAATAAAACACACCTGATTTCCCATAAATGTGACAATTCTTGATTTAGTACTGAAGTAGTAACTGAAATCTTCCAGTAAAAGTCTCAACTTATCAAATGTAGCTGTCAATTTTCATAAACTTTGAAAACTACATTATGTTAGCAGCTATGTAGCATGTGGATACAACTGTTCTTAACTCATTAAGTATTTGGGCTATTTTGTTAATAGTTATCATAATGGATCAAAATTGATCATAACTGATCATAATTTAATGATATTTGATTTTACCTCCAGGGAGGAGATCCAAGACTCCATGGTGTGGCGGGTGTAGCGGCGTGCCAGGGCGGAGTAGCGAGCCATAGCGATGAGTTTTCACACTTTCAAAAGAAAAAAAGTGATATCAGAGAGTTAGACATGTCTTTGTAAGTATGTTCTCTTTTTGAGTATAAATGCACGTACTTGAAGGTGATTTTTGATGTTTTATATTTAGTTTTAATATCTGCTAGACTTGAGAAACAAATTGAATTAATGAAATTGGACATCAAGACCATGAAAAACAGAATATGGGGGGAGGGGGGGATTTATTTTTGACACTGCGTGGAATTATATCCTTATGAGTGAAAGGTTTAATTTGAGATAGTCTCGCGCTGTCGCCATTTCGTGTTCGTTGCCGCGAAGATGCATTTCAAATTTCAATTTGGATTTTAACATGGTGGGCTGGATTTTGGACTTCTTAATTGGGAGATCACAGAGGGTAAAGGTGAATGGGTGCCTCTGATGTCTTAAATTCTTCTACAGGATCTCCTCAGGGTTGTGTGCTCTCACCACTTTTATATATTTTGTATACAAATGGCTGTCGCAGTAATTATGTAAATCGACATATATTGAAATTTGCAGACGACTCTGTCATCAGTCTTTTGCATGGTGACGAAAAGGACCATGGCCCAGTTGTTGAGGACATGGTACAGTGGTGTGACAACTCTTTTTTAAAACTAAATGTCAGTAAGACTAAAGATATGTCTATTGACTTTAGCAGACAGGTCACAACTCCCAGAGCGACTGTTATCAAAGGTCAAGAGGTAGAGCTAGTGGAAAATTATAAGTACCTGGGAACCTTGATTGACCACAAACTGAACTTTAATGATAACACAGACATGCTGTGCAAGAGAGGTCAGCAGCATCTGTTCTGCCTCAGAAAACTGTCGTACTTCCAGGTGGACAGGACTTTGATGACTTTGTTCTATAAATCTTGTGTTGAGTCTGTTTTAACTTTTTATATGTTGTGTTGGTATGGGAATCTGAATATCAAAGCTAAAAAATCACTCAGTAGAATTGTACATTTGAGTGAGAAAATCTTGGGGCCCAGCAGACTTCTGTCTGAGCTGTTCTCCAGACAGGTGAGAAGGAAGGCTCTGAGCATCTTGTCTGATGATGCTCATCCTCTTCATGATGAGTTTAGTTTTCTTCCTTCTGGCTCTAGGCTCAGGTTTCCTTCAGTGAGGAGTAATAGGTACAAGAACTCTTTTATTCCTGCGGCCATTTTGCTTTTAAATGCTGCTCAGGGTAGAAACCCATTTTAATCTTACTTACCGCTGTGTATTTTTCCTGTTCTATGGATAGACAAATATGTACTGGTTTTTCTTGTGTCCTTTCAATGTTTTTATATTGTTTTTCTCTCTATTGTAAAACTAATTGCCCCATGGGGGACACAAATAAAGTGAAGTGAAGAGTCCCAATTTGCCAAATGCACCATTCGAACAGTACATCTAACGGTGCATTTGGCTAATTGGTACACGGCCTCAGTCTCTGCAATCCACGCAAATGTAGTGTTGCACGGGTCAGGTTTTATTTTTCAACCGCGGGTCCAGCAATTTGGCATTCAAAGACACGGCCCGTGCGACGGCATTTTTTTCAACCGACCCACTTTGCGTCAAAGGTTGTGTGAGTGCCTGGATGCTTCAGATTGATGTAACCGAAGGGTCTGAACAATAAAACATTTGAACAAATGTTAACAAAAACTGGATTTGAGATTACGTCTTCCCTTCGCGCGCGCCCTCTCTCTTCCCTTCGCGCGCGCCCTCTCTCTTCCCTCACGCGCGCCCTCTCTCTTCTCTCGCGCGCGCCGGATCAGATGTGGAGAAAGGCAGACACAGGTACAGCTCTAGAGGACAGTGGTGTTTTATTCTTGTTCAATGCTACACGGGCATGTTCTCTGTATGTTAAGCTGCATGTTTTATTACAGTCTGACTCAAATTCATGGAAAAATGAGCTTAAAGAGGAACTGACTTTTGACGCGCTGTGCACGGACACGCGCGGTCAGCAGCTAATAAACGTTAAACTCTGACCGGTTCTTCAACAAATATTACGTAAAGCAGCTGTTTTAAATTAGGTTTGTGGAATATATTTTATGGGGAAACAATCCATATGAATAAATAGGTTGAAGGATTTAATAAATACTTCTCATGCAAGAGAATAAAAGTGGTCAATACAATTCATTTAAAAAATTTTTAAACTGCAATTAATAGTGTACATGTTTTTTTTTTAAATATGATTAATTATGTGTAAAATGTATATCATTTTGCCAATTTCAACCCCCCCCCTGTTTAATTTACAGGAGCCCATTCCGCACCCCACAGCTGGTCAGTTCTCAGGAGGTAAGTGTCACAGTTATGGCAAAACATTGGTTTCCTCTAATGCATTCCAGAGAGTGCATCATATCAAAAATATTTCAGCAACAAAAAGCCCTTAAGTGTACCAATTGTTAAAACTGGTGTACCCAACTTTATTTTCTCATAAGTACCTTTTGTTTTCCTTCCCAGTTTTTTTGTAAAACTTAAAAAATAAAATAAAATAAAATAAAAATCTGACATCTACATGTCCATCTAATAATTTTAGCTTTTTTAAACTTGTAAGAAAGTGTTCAGTGATTTGCTGTATTATTCTTTGAGCTGAGAAATTATAATATTTATTTAATTATAATAAATAATACGCCTAAAATTACACTCTGTTACAAAGTACACACATTTAAAAATCTTCTCAAAATTGTACAATAACTTCAAACTATTCAATCCGTGTGTGTATTAGTACTTGGATCCTTTCAACTCCTGATTTTAAGAAAATGTTTACAAAAATTACATTGAAACTACCACAATTTCACACAATTTGAGAAAGTATTCCAATTAAAAACTAAACAAATATTGTTTGGGACATGTAACTAACAGTTTAAATTAAATTTGATGCTTTTTTTCCCCTCTTTTTTTGCAGGCTTCAATGGACACCTCTGCACGGAGACTGTGTTAAAATTGCTGATGATTCTCCTCGGCGACCCCGTTGAACAAATGATAAAGGAACAGGATCAGGTATGATAACAGAATATGTAGGAGAATAAAATCTTTGTCTTGTTTTATATTGTCTGAAGCTCCTCGTCTTCTAAAATATAAAGCTGGTTATGAAGTTCCAATGTGTGATAAAAGCTCTTCTGTTTATTTAATTAATAGAGCTTTTATTTTGACATATTATTCCATTTGTTTTATTATTTCAGGCAAAATAATATATCCCTTGAGAATATAAGATTTCACAACCTTCATCAGAAAATTACATAGTACAACTTTAAAATGTTTGATCTAGATTTGAATAATTATAGCTGGTATTTAAGGCAGTAGTAACAATGTTTGCATTTTGTAAAACCAACTTCACTAGAACTTTCAATTACCCACCAGCTCAATTTTAACTACTGGGATTCTACATTGGCATTCTACATTGTAGTGACATCACATGAACCCTACCATGGAATTGGTTGTTGTATTTGATGAATATAGGTTATTTCTTGTCAATGTTGAACCTGATGATTTCCATTAGTGACTAGACCGAAGAACTCCTTGTATTATAACAAAAGTCTTAATTTTAGCAATATTAATTTTAACTGCCCACCATCTGCATTACTGTCATGTTGTTATCCCATAGATTATTTCACATGAGCGCAACCCATTTGCTGTTTAGCTGTCAGATTGCAGATTTATTGACCTTTATGGTTATTTTGTGTGATTACTGAGTTTATCGACGAGAAGCAAACTGGTTCAAAAAAAAGGGTAAAAGTGAAATTAATTCAACACTATTCAACATTTATGCATCCTAAGTAGATTTCTCCATGTCTCCAACCTCCCCCTGGTCGTGGAACACTGGACCAGCTCTATACTCTCCATCGGGTCCTCGAGGGCTTATGGGAGTATGCCCAACCAGTCCACATGTGTTTTGTGGATCTGGAGAAGGCATTCGACCGTGTCCCTCGTGGTGTCCTTTGGGGGGTGCTCTGGGAGTATGGGGTCCGGGGCTCTTTGCTAAGGGCTGTCCGGTCCCTGTATGACCGGAGCAGGAGCTGTGTTCGCATTGCCGGCAGTAAGTCAGACCTGTTCCCGGTGCATGTTGGACTCCGCCAGGGCTGCCCTTTGTCACCGGTTCTGTTCATTATATTTATGGACAGAATTTCTAGGCGCAGCCAGGGACCGGAGGGGGCCTGGTTTGGGAACCACAGGATTTCATCTCTGCTGTTTGCAGATGATGTTGTCCTGATGGCTTCTTCGAGCCAGGACCTGCAGCAGGCACTGGGGCGGTTTGCAGCCGAGTGTGAAGTGGCTGGGATGAGAATCAGCTCCTCCAAATCTGAGGCCATGGTTCTCGACCGGAAAAAGGTGGTTTGCTCTCTCCGGGTGGGTGGTGAGTCTCTGCCCCAAGTGGAGGAGTTAAAGTATCCCGGGGTCTTGTTCATGAGTGAGGGAAGGATGGAGCGTGAGATTGACAGGCGGATCGGTGCAGCGTCTGCAGTGATGCGGTCGCTGTATCGGTCCGTTGTGGTAAAGAAGGAGCTGAGCCGGAAGGCGAAGCTCTCGATTTACCGGTCAATCTACGTTCCTACCCTCACCTATGGTCATGAGCTCTGGGTAATGACCGAAAGGACAAGATCGCGGATACAAGTGGCTGAAATGGGCTTCCTCCGCAGAGTGGCCGGGCGCACCCTTAGGGATAGGGTGAGGAGCTCGGTCACACGGGAGGAGCTCGGAGTAGAGCCGCTGCTCCTACACGTTGAGAGGAACCAGCTGAGGTGGCTCGGGCATCTGCTCAGGATGCCTCCTGGACGCCTCCCTAGGGAGGTGTTCTGGGCATGTCCCACCGGGAGGAGGCCCCGGGGAAGACCCAGGACACGCTGGAGGGACTATGTCTCTCGGCTGGCCTGGGAACGCCTTGGGGTCCCACCAGAGGAGCTGGAGGACGTGTCCGGGGTGAGGGAAGTCTGGGAGTCCCTGCTTAGACTGCTGCCCCCGCGACCCGGCCCCGGATAAGCGGAAGAAAATGGATGGATGGATGGAAGTAGATTTCTCACAAACTGTAAATCTGTTCTAGTAATCTGAAATTATAATTCAAGAATTTGAACGCAACCGAGCTTGGGACCGAACACAAATATCGAACCTTGCAAATGTTCGTAGAGCTACATTATCAAAAACAATACAAAAAGGCTCTGGAACAATAAACTGCTGGGTCACTCTTGTAAATACATCTGTCAAACTTCAGAGTCAGAAAATGTTTTGATTAATGCAAAGTTCTGCATTTACCTTTTTCAGAAAATGTCAATGGATGGAAAAAAAAAGATGCTAATTAATGAACTTAATGTTCCTTTAAATTGTCTACTAACACTTGGGATAAATTTTACAGTAGCGATGCAGCAGATTAATATTGGATCATTCCACAGCTTTTTTTAGATTGTTACTAATGTAGCTTGGTCATTGGGCGTGGCTTGCTGGACATGGTTTGATTTACTATTGTAAATTCTTTGGATGCAGTTTGAGGCTGACCATAAAAATTAGATTATGTGTGAATTATATTTTGTGCTAATACTCACCTTTTGCAGGTACAGCAAGATGATGACGACGACCAGGTGACTATGGCGGTCATTATAACACCTTCAGACATCAAAATAATTCTGGAAGGTGAAGCAGTCATGACGAACCTCCAGTCAGCGATTAAAGGGGTCGTCATGCTGTTTGGACTCATCTACGCCCTAAACATGAGGTATCTTAAGTGCGAACGCACATACGAATTTGTTCAAAAAGTGCTTCTGGGACTGGAATCAAAAAGAATAAAGTACACCAACTCGGTGTCTTGCTGCATAGCGAGTAGCTGTAAAATTGTAGAAAGCAAATGAGCTGTTTGTTCAAAGTTACACAAAATGTAACAGTAAATTTGTTTGTTCGAAGTTACATTTTGTTTAACTTCGAACATTTACAGTTACAGTTTGTGTAACTAAATTTGTTGGCTTGAAGTTGCACAATAAGCAAATGTTATGTTTTTTGTTGCGGCTAGCTGTGTTAATTTTGAGCATGCAAGTGTTAGTAAATACATAACACATTGATAATTTAACTTTTTATTAAGAATATAGGACAACAATATTGAGGATGGAAATGTTTTATAAAGGACTTTAATTGTTTAAAATTTGCTCAGTTAATGTTGCCCATTAAGGTAACATGATTTTCATCTTGAACCAATTCTTAGTTGTTCATAATGATATTACATTGGTCTAACTCATTCTAAGACTTTTTAGATGTAAATCGGTTACGATATAAATTGTAAGTTGAACCAATGAACCTCATTAATTGATTAAATGTACATTCATTTAATTTAGAATTTTAAGTTGTATAAATGCATTACAATTATGTTCATTTAATTTTATATTTTTAAATTGGCCCATAAATGCCAATTCATTTTTTTTTTTTTTTTATTGACCCAATTCAATTTTAAACATTGAACCAATTTATTTTCTATTAACTATTATAAATTAAACAAATTTAGTTTGACCAATTTAATATGTATCATTATGAACAGTTAAGATTATTTAGATGTAAATGATTATGATATAAATTATAGGTTAAACCAGTGTTTTACTTTTTTCAGTGTAGGAGTGAAAATGATGGCATTTTTAATGCCCTGAACCTTGTCATTAAAGACTATTGCAAACTTACTGCACGTAGATGTATAAATTTGTTCTAACAGTAGTGCAGCTGGAGGATTTATTAATCTGTTTACCGTCGCAAACAGGACATGAGTTTTTACTGCAAGGGTCAGTAAGGTCAGAAAATACCTCTCCCTTATGTTTTTTATATATATATATATATATATATATATATATATATATATATATACACGTGTGTGTGGGTGTGCATTTAACTTTTCTTTCACCCTGGGGACAAGCAGATGGCACAACTGGCCCAGTTACGAGCCAGATCTGTGGAGACGTGACCCCATTCTTAACAAAACGTTTTTTCAAGGTATTTTTTGTTAGCAATAAAATGTCCATAGTTATATAACTCCATAAAGGATAAGCATAAATCACTCACATTGTGTAGATTTTTGAAGGTCTTCAGAGGGTTTACTGTTATCCTCCACATCAGTACAGTGACTGAGGGCTTCCAACAGCGTCTACAAAAAAATGCATTACAAAATCTATTATATGTGATATGGTTCAGAGGAAAAATTCTTGAAAGTGAAAAATAGTGTGAACAGAGAAAAGAGTATTTACCTTCAGAGTCACGGGTTGGGTTGATGTCTGGGATGTTCCCCACACAGCGTCTCTTTAGAGAATCTGGAGAAAGTACAATCACCAGTCCTACAGAAAAAAGAGCATTATTAGCAAGATTATATATTTTTTTCATTTGATAAAAACATGAAGTGCTGAGGATGGAAGTGACATTTGCCTAAAGGGAAGTGTAATTATAATTTATGTTTAAACTGATTTTGAATCTTAGCTTTAAAACCTGGGTCCGATGTGCACTGACTTTATTTTGAAAAGATGGGAGAACTGATTTTCAAACCACTAAGGGAGGAAATGGGGATTTAAAATGTTACCATGACTTGAATTTGCTACAGCTCTCATAAACCCTGGACCTAAACTCTCTTGTGGAAGAGGCAAGTTCAGTATACATTCTTATACTTACAATACTAACATACTTTATAGAGGGGAAACAAAACTTTACTGTTAAAGTTGGGGTACTCATCTTTAAGCCATTTTTGTTTGTTTACTCTTTAGATTCTCAGTCTTTGAGAATGATTCTAAAAACTCTACACAAACAAATATTGATCATGAATTAACAAAGAAGTGCTTAGAAACCTACTGTCAGAGTTGGAGTTGCTGGACATGGCTGCAGTTTCATGACGTCTCTTCTCATCCTGTGGTCTGGGGAATGAACCACAGACTGCTCTGAGCAGGTGGGATCATCAGGAGCAGGGTTTGGCTCCTCACAGCAGGAGGGGCCCACAGGGGTAGAGACTCTGTCTCTTACCAGAGTCTCTTACCATACTTAAGGTCAGAGTCATGGTGGAGGTCACTGGACTCGGCCTCAGTCTCATGACGTCTTTTCCTTCTCACTGTGGAGACTTTAGACTGGACCACAGACTACACTGAGCGTACGGGGCTCTCAGGACCAGGGGCTGGCTCCTCACAGCGGGAGGGGCCCGCAGGTGTAGAGACTGGCCCCACACAAAGTCTCTTAATGTACCTAGAAAAGGAAGCACTGATTAGTTATTCTGATTACAGTTTTATTAAAAGGTTTTTGTTATCTAGGCGTGTTCTAATCAAACAAAACAAAAAGCATGCCATAGAGATGTTATTGCCCTGCCTGAAATATTAACAGTTCTCTTTTAAATTTATCCCACGGTAATACATACTCTAAACCAGTGGTTCTTAACCTGGGTTCGATCGAACCCTAGGTGTTCGGCGGAGGTCAAGACACGCACCCGACTCATACGATTAGCAGACTGAGAGCGTCTCCAGACGTTGGCCCAATTCAACAAATGTACCCTTTGATGTGTCCATCGAAGTACCTGCCCAACTTAAATGAGCCGTTTGAACACTGCTCACACCTCACAGACCCAGCTCACAGTCCTGCGTAAAGACACAGCCCTGATTTTCAGACGCTGTGCGCAGGAGCTGGAGGATCAGGAGGACGTAACTTTCGCTCGTCCCTCATGACACGCTAAAAAGCTTGTCTGTAGATGTATAATGAAAATCCTGATAGGAAATCGCCACAGAAATCTATTTGATGTAGTAACAATTTTATTATATCTGAGATAGATCTGCTCTTGTCTCCGCAATGACGTATCACGTGTAACACATCAGACATGTCGCCCAAAAGTAGAGCCACAAGCGAGTGTTAAAAAGCTCTCCAAAGACTTTTGTTTTGGCTCATCTTCAAAGGAGAAAAGTCCCACTGAGGAGCCAGAAGAGGAGACTACAACCTCCAAGAAAAAGGAAGTTAAATTTAAGAGACAATACCAGGAGTCCTACTTAAATCTGGGTTTGTCGCCACAGGTGACTCATGCGCAGAGTCCACTCTGCGTAACATGCGGAAAAAGCAAATGAGGCAATGAAACCTTCAAAACTGCTTTGGCACATGGAGACTAAGTACCTGGGATTAAAAGATAAGCCTTTAGAATTTTTTTGAAAGAAACTGTGGAGCAGACTAGACATAATCACACTGCGGGTGTCATTGTCTCTCATCACTCCTCGATGGGACCACCTCATCCCAAAGACACAAGTGCAGGGCTCCCACTGATGCAGCGGTTTGGTGAGTTGTATTTTTTATGCACTTAACTTATTTTGCCATATTTATCTGCCACGTGTAGAAGGCTTGTCCGTGAAAATAAAACCTACATTATTCTGTTGCATTATTATAATTATATACTATGTTATCTTCATTTTAGATGTCAAAAAGTATTTGCGGCTCCCAGTGTTTTATTTTCCCTGGAAACTGGGTCCAAATGGCTCTGCGTGTTAAAGGCCGACCCTGTAGCGTGATGGAAATTAGGTGATGGGTGTGTGTTAAAATGTTAAAAATAATAAATAGCATAAATACAATAAGTTCATTGTTGAAATACATAAGGTTCAAAATTTAAATAATTTCAGTGTGGTAGAATTAAAAAAGGTCATGTCTTTGTAAAAAGGTATATATGTAATTTGTTATGATTTCATGCATTTTATTGGTTTTATTCTTTGAACACAGTGATGTTAATGCACGATTCATTTTGTGCACCAGTAAAACATCCATATGTCTTGAATTTGAAAAAAAAATATATATATATATATATTTCAATAAACAAGGGTTCGGTGAATGTGCATATGAAACCGGTGGGGTTCAATACCTCCAACAAGGTTAAGAACAACTGGTCTAAATCATCAGCTTTAATGTGGTCTCTGTATTGGTCTGTTGTGGTGAAGAAGAAGGAGCTGAGTTGAAAAGCAAAGCTCTCATTTACCGGTCAATCTACGCTCCTACCCTCACCTGTGGTCATGAGCTCTGGGAAATGACCGAAAGGACAAGATCGCGGATACAAGTGGCCGAAATGGGTTTCCTTCACATGGTGGCTAGGCGCACCCTTAGGGATAGGTTGAGGAGCTCAGTCACACCTGCAGAGCTCGGAGTAGAACCACTGCTCCTCCATGTTGAGAGGAGCAGCTGAGGCTCCTGGACACTTCCCTAGGGAGGTGTTCTAGGACTGGACTATGTCTCTCGGATGGCCTGGGAATGGCTTGGGGTTCCACTGGAGGAGCTCGCGGAAGGGTCCGGGGTGAGGGAAGTCTGGGAGTTCCTGCTTAGACTGCTGCCCCCTGCGACCCGGCCCCAGATAAGAGGAAGAAAATGAATGGATGGATGTCTAATAATTAGATATTAACTATAAGCCGTTTAAACCGTTCTTTCTTACTACACTGTTTTTATTTTAAAATATAAAGTAAGCAACCTGTGTTGAAACCATTAAACATATCTGGTGTACAAAACAAGATTATATATTGAATTCAAAGCATTTTAACTCATATAGTTGCGGTTTGGTTGGTAATATTAAAGGAACTATAGGTCTACGTAAGCATGCATCCTGTTTGTGTCCCCACATACAAGGTAAACATGTTCAAAACAAATAAAGCTCTGATAACAACTGCAATATAGACTTATTCTTAATTACAAAAACACTGAACATGATGGGGCCAATTTGTTGTTCTCAAGACAATTATCCAGTCACAAAGCAGAATGAGCCTCACATGAGCCTTTCATTTGTGTTGCCAGTTTCAATGATAAAATCCAGTTGATTAAAGCCTAAAATGCCTCTCTCTGATCTGAATGGTCACTACCTAAACCCCAGCACCTGCAGCCAGTCACGAATCAGTGCTAGTGCAGCCTCAGAATGAATTCTGAGCTTTCGCAGGAGTGTTTCAGTTTTATGCAGCTAAAACCTGGAACTGTCTTCCTGAAGATGTGAGACAGACCTCTACTTTGACAATGTTTGAATCCAGCCTCAAAACAGTTCTGTTTAGCTGTGCACTGAAAGGGTTTTATTCTGCACTCTTCTCTTTTAATGTTCATTTTATGATTATTTATGTTTTGATTTATTTTTGTACTGTGATAATGCAATTAATGTCTTTCTTATTCTGTAAAACACTTTGAATTACTTTGAGTACGAATGCTGTTACACAAATAAACTTGCCTTGCTACATGAGACATGTCCTGTCCATAGACTGAGGAAAACTGCAGGTTTAGGCACTGTCACCCCAGGTCCAGTTGTGATTGTAGCACTTTTTAAAGAGCGCTGGCTACATACAGTTTGTTAAAGTGAATACATATTTTTGTATTAATTTCATTTAACTTTATACTACTCCTACTCCTACTGCTAGCACTAGTACTAGAACCACTACTATAAAAACTAAAAAGACAAGACAAATTAACTTAGTGAGCTCTTTATGTTACAGTTTACAGTACATTTACAATACAATCTCCTCTTCAAATTTTTTCACAGGAACACATCCAAAAACATTACTCCAACTTTCCCACATTAAATACATCCATCTTATTTCACTTAAGAGACTTCACTACAGCAAGAGCCCAGGCAAACTCATAACAACCCGCCCATCAATAATGATAATCTTTACAACATTCAGTACATGAAACCATCTGCTGTTTGGCACTTAAATATACAAAAAAAGGCTGGAGAGAGGTTTAAAGGAGCAGCACTATGTGTGGCTCTGCGGAAGGGATTTGAGCAGCAGACAGGACTACGACACAGATTAGCGCTCCACATACATCTGACGTCTGCTATATCGTGATCGTCATCCTTATCAAGATCATTCTAAAGCTGTTCAGGAAAGGTTCATTTCTGTCCTGTGAATGTGACTTTTTAGAATAAATACTTGCTCAAATGAAATCTAGATTGATACTAGTTTTAGTATCTGTCTTTCAATACTTTTGGGAACCCTGCTGTAGATTGAAGTAAAAAACAGTTATAACCAGAGGTGTAGATGGGCCTGTATCCAATGGGGGCGACCAAAGCTGAGCAGAGACCAAAGGTGCATCTACTCTGGGAAATGCCCTTATTAATGGTTCAATAACTTAAAATGAATTTTGCTCCTAAAGTTTAAGATTGTGGTATGTTCATAAACCATCTAAAGAATCACTCCTAAACTGCATTTTGCATGCTCCGCTCTGCCTCTTGTGAATACATTCTGCATTCATTTGAAATGCTCGGAAATTTGCTTGATTAATGTAACATTTACTTTATTTCTTTAAAAACTGTCAAAACAAATAAAAACAAATAAATATAAATCTTAGAAACACGTAATTTTCAAGTAATTCTATATTTACATGGTTGCTAATTTACACAGCATTTTGTGCTAAAAATAATACCTCTTTGTTCATTATATTATTACTTAAATTTGCATTCAAAATTCAATTTTCATTTGGAAATTCCTGAAGGCCCAAGAGTGGAGTTTAGTCATCGCAAAATTTCCATTTGATACATTTTTAAGTATTTGGATTTTGATCTCCAGTAAATTAAAACATTGATAAACTGTAATGCCCTATAAACCCTTTATATTTCTACATATTTCAATGACAAATACATTTATCAGTGATAAATGGGTTAGTCATTACCTATAAAAAAACAAAAACAAAAAAAAGTATCTTTTCCGTCAAGATATTTTTTACACTTCTCTCCATCTGTGATGTGCAGTACTGAGTAACCAGGAGCGAGGCGGAGCTAGTGACAGACGTCTCTGTGGTAACACTGATGTCATCTTCTCCAAATGTGTGCAACTCCGCTCTCGAACAGGAAGTCTACAGGAAGTAAGGTGAGTAGCTCAGCGCTGATTGGCTTCTGAGTCAGGTTCCTGTTTTGTGATTGGCCAGCCAGCATGGCACCTCTCCACACCTGGACAGAAAGAACAAAAAAGTACTCAGCGTTAATAATAATTACTGTAAACTAATGGGACAGGTATGCAGGGGACAATAGTGAAATTTGGTGTCATGATTATCATGGCCAAAATAATTGGATTAACAATTATATCATAATAATTACCGGTATTATAGTTGCTGACAGTTTTTGGGATATTAATCATTATAATTGTATTATTATAACAGTTGTTTAAATTTGGAACCTGTTCATAATATTTGTATAATCCCTCAGTTGCCCAGGTCTGATCCATAGCAAAAGAAAAATAAAAACTGGACAAAGCATTGTAGGAGTGAAAATGTTTCCCTGCTCATCCAAGCAGTTTCTTCAGTTCTGGTCAGATTACTGGTGGACACTGTCTTACAGAAGCTAACTACACTCAAAAGACCTATTGTTTACAGTTCATTCATTCATTCTTTCTTTCTTATTTTTCTTTTGCTATCACTGTTCTAGCACTGTACTCTGTTATAAGTGAAAACAATCTCTTCTTGATCATTGGATCAAGAAGAGATCATCACGAGAAGTAGGTTTATTCTGCACACTGGTGACATAATGGCCATGATCTTTGTTGGTGATTCTAACAATTATATAAAATGTCCCACGAACGATTACTGTCAACCCTTTTTATCATGATAAATGATATTACTGTAACGATTACTGTTTATTGTCCCATCCCTAGGGGAGGCAACCTGTCTAATGCCAGACTGATACGTGTAGCAAGTAATTATCTAGGATGGCTTCCAAGAGAAGAGGAAGGACTTAAACACTTTGAAGTCTGCTGTGGTTCAGTAAGTACATTTTCCATTCATTTTTCCTTGTCAAAAAATGAAAATATTAAGATTCCAAAGGCATCACAGAGGCTAATCAGCTACGTAGTAACTAACACATTAGTTTTAAGTCCAAAAAGCATGTTTAAAACTCAAGATTCTGCAAAATGCTTTAATAAGTTCACGGTTTATAAAGTTTCAGAAACACACTTTAAATAAAACTATAGGACTTGTAGTTATTGAAAAAAATGAATGCGAAATGTACTTCCAGAGTGTGAATTCTGAAAACTCTTATAAAACTATTATAGCTCTGACCTCTCCCTGACCTTTGACCTTTCACTGGGCTGATGTAAATAGTGTGATTTCCCAATTTGAATCAGAACTGAATTTGCACCAGAATTCAATAGACGTGTGCCAAGTTGCTTTAACTCACTTGCAGAGAGTAAAATTATGAAAATATACAAACTGAAATGACAAACAGTTATGGCTCTGTCCTCTCTCTGACCTGTGACCTCTCTGGGCTCATCCAGTTATGTAAACAGTTATAGTTCTGACCTCTCTCTGAGCGGGGGCTGGCTGCTGAGGAAGCTGAGCTGCTGCTCCAGACGACACACTCTGAAGGCCAAGTAACAGGAGGACAACACCAGGACCAGCACACTGCACCAGGACAGAAATTTACACAAAGACCACCAGAGGGCAGCACAGGTTCACAATAATCTCTTCTGAATCTCTACAGGCTGTTTTAAGAGATGTGTTACTGTTCAGTTTGTGGGGTATTGTGTTTTATAGATAAATATATAATCAAATACATGTGCTGAGGTTCACTCACAGCAGGACGAAGAGCTTGAGGAGCTGGTATTCTGTGTGGCCTAGTTCAGGCACTGGTTCAGTCAGGAGGATCTTCTCTGGCTCCAGGCTGCTGTCTGCGAACACAAAATATAAAAGGAAATATTTAGAATAAATGGATAAACATTTACATTTCAACTACAGGTACAGGTAAAATGTGTGTGTGTACAAAATAACAATTCTAAGGAAACTTGTGTGAAAAATATCCTCTTTATATAGATATTTGATTGGGATATACACTGCCTGGCCAAAAAAAGTCGCCACCTGGATTTAACTAAGCAAATAAGTTGGGGTTACTGCAGTTGGTCAGGTCTAGGTTCAGCAACAGTCTGTGCTCAAAGAATGACGTCAGCTGACACCTGAATATACTGAATGACCAGGTTATTCCATCAATGGATTTTTTCTTCCCTGATGGCACGGGCATATTCCAAGATGACAATGCCAGGATTCATCAGGCTCAAATTGTGACAGAGTTGGTTCAGGAGCATGAGACATCATTTTCACACATGGATTGTCCACCACAGAGTCCAGACCTTAACCCCATCAAGAATCTTTGGGATGTGCTGGAGAAGACTTTGTGCAGCGTCAGACTCTAACATCATCAATGCAAGAGGTGAAAAATTAATGCAACACTGGATGGAAATAAATCTTGTGACGTTGCAGAAGTGAAATCGAAACAATGCCACAGTGAATGTATGACGTAATCAAAGATACAGGAGGAACAACCAAATATTAGACACTGTGATCGTTTTTTGGTGGCAACTTTTTTTTGGCCAAGCAGTGTATGTGTATGAGTTCAAATTCAGTTCACAGAACAAATCAAGGGTTTAAACGCAGCAAAGGACTATGTAGCTCTCTCCGATTTGTTAGCAAGCTACAGCAGCAAAATATTGTGTGACCGATTGTATTCTAATGTAATGGTATTATTGAGATTATGATTCTACTTATATTTGCAGTACAAAGTACTGCCTAGGATCACTTGGGTCAATGCAGAATAAGGTTTGAGGGCAAAAAAGAATTGGCCTAAGGGCCAAATTTGGCTCCCAGGCCAAGCTTTTAATGTAATTTTTAACAATATTTGAGACAATTTTTTTTCCAGAATATCACATTTTCACATCTGTAAAATAATGTAATGTTATAATTCCTATATGATACGTGTACAGACCAGTAAGTGTATGCGTGCTGAAGACAGTGGGAGCGGGGCTTAGTCCTGGAGCAGAGTTTCCCAAAAGATCTGGCAGTGAAGATGATACATTTGACAGAGACGGCTCCCTCCTCCATTTGAGCACCTCCGGAAACTCATCCTGCACAAAACACAAAACATTTTATACTGTACTGTATATGGTAGCCACCTCAAATGATACAAAAAGAGGGACATGTTTTTGAGTGTGACATGGAGGGATGAACACAGGAAATTAAAGCACATAGATTTTTTTGTTTTTATCAATCGTAACAGAGTGAGTTTGGAATAGCAAAAGGGGACAAAATTTTGCAATCCAGAATGCCAGTAAACCCAGAAAGTCTTGATTTCTTTGCCAAAAAATATCAGGTTTTTAATGTAAATTTCACTTTTTATACACTTCATGAAGCTTCAATAAAAAGTGGCATTTACCTAACATTACAATTTTAACATGTGATTTGGTTGAACTGATAAACTGCACTCATTGAAATAGTATATTTCTTAAGGTTTTTGAGCCCTTTCACAACACAAACACATGTCTGGCGTAGAGTGATGATGCAAGCAGAGTATTTGGCTGTTTCCTGGAGACCATTACTGTGGTGACCGCCTTTGCCGCTCTCATTATGTAAGCGTCGGTTTTATTAAGACACAAAAACACCCTCTATCTTCTTCTGCTGCTTGTCCATAGTTTAGTCACCCTCTCGCAACAGAAACATCCTTTAAATGAGCTTTATTATTAGATTTTACATTACAGTGATGTTGGGTTTTACGTTGTTTTTACACTGCGACTACTTAGGTTGATGTAAAAGAGCATTCGCTCTGAGATGATCTCATCCCATCTCATTTTGGACCACAGTAAATGGCCGATCCAAGAGCGCTTGAAACAGGAGGTCTCAGAGCAGCTCCACCAGCACTCTGGAGCGGGGTGAGTGTCGTGAGAATGAGGCAGCAGAGCTGCTGTTTGTCATGTTCAACTGACAATGGAACAACTTAAAATCAGTTGTCTCCTCCTGGGTCTGTCTGCGCAGGTGATCCTGGGTCTGTCTGCGCAGGTGAGACTGTCATAACTTCTCATAGAACTCCACAGATCCACAGATGTGTGAAAACCACCTTAGTCAAGATTCAGTCAAATATTTTAGTTTTAGTCAATGAAAATGTCACGCTCATTTCATCAAGTAAATCCATAATAGTTTTAGTCAACAAAATAATGTATTTTTAATTTAAAAGATAAATGGTATTGCATTGATTCACGGGATACGTACAGGTGTGTTCCTTGGATGTTGAGTTTGTTTATGATGTAGTTTAGGCTCTGGGACAGAAATGAGTCCATTCACTCCTTCCATTTATTTATGTTCAGTTTTTATTATTTGACAAAAATGTCAATACGTTTAGTCAACTAAAATATCAACTTTAAGATGTAGTTTTTGTCATTATGATCCCAGGCAAAACAATAACATCACAATAGAGACAAACAGGTACCGGATCCCCCTACCAGAAAAATTACACAGTGCACCTTTAAGATCTTATTTGGTATGACTTCTTGGCACGTGCGGATCACTGAGGGTGTTACCAATAATACTAATATTCAGGGTTTCAGCAGTATACTATTATATGCAGAATTTGTGTGTTAAAATTTGCATTTAATTTTAATCTTTTGATTAAACTGATTTTTGTCAAGTTAGGTAATAGTTAATAATTTTAGTTTTTGCCCACTTTTAATTCATGTGATGATATGATGAAAATGTTATGCTAATTTAGTCATCTAAACCTACATTAATTTTAGCAAACCCGTTCATGTGGAATGTTGCAATTTGAAAGATTGCTGATTATGTAAAAAAAAAAAAAAAAGTATTTATATTTGACTCATGCTTGAAATAAAATGAAACATTCAATCAGGGTGAGTTTGTTAATGGTCTTCTTTGGGACAGAAAAGTGGAACTGTTTCCACATGTTCCTTTCATTTATTGTTTCTCATCAAAAATATCTTTTAGTCGACAAAAATATCTACTTTTGTTCATGGTTTTAGTCGATGAAAATGTCTGTAGTTTTAGTAATAGTTCTGATCATTATGATTGGTTTTGATTTAGTTTTTATGTAGTTTAGTGAAATTTCAGTTTTTTGCAGTAGGATTGAATAGTATATTTTTACCATTGACAATGAACTGGGCTCCTCCAGATACTGCTTCAGACTCAGACTCTTCCCGTTCACCTGAAAAACACATAAACACACGTGCCATTTAAACATCTGTGCAGTCATCAGATAATATTTACATTCTGTGTCATCACTAGAAGGTTTAAAAATGTTATGAAAATTAAATATACTCAGATGACTATCCAGTCTATTTCAGAATTATGAAAAATTAGCAAATAGCGATTATCAATAAAAACTATATAATTTAAATGGGAAAAAGTCCTAAATGATGTTGCATAACAGGAAGCTGAAACCCATAAATATGTATCATGTAATTAAGTTAAAAATACATAACAGTAAGTTCCATATTTAAACAACTAGATGTATACTCAGTGAACAGCATAGAAAAGAACAGCATGGCTATTATGATACATTGCAATTACATCATGCTGGAAGGTTCTGCATGTATAACTATGGCGGAATGTTGCGCAGTTACCATGGTGACACAATTCACACATTAGCAAACATGTTAGTTTTAAGATTTGAAACTCAAGAAAAAACACTTTTTCAAGAGCCTGTGATCAATGTGAGTGTTCATGGTTTTTTTCATGTTTAAGAGTTTGATTTTCAATGAAAGGTGAGCGTGACTGAAAAACTGTTGGCTAATGCTAGCTAGCTTGTGACTATAATGTAATTTGAGGAAGGTCTTCTTTACTACTACAAAATCAACTCACCTGTTGTAACTCCTACTAGATTGTGTTAAAACAAAGCTCAGATTAAAGTCTAACTGTAGTAAGAGAGCTTCAGACAAACCAGTGCCCCCCAGTTAGCATCAATAGTATCAATAGGTTTTCCCTGCACAATCTGGTGGTATAATGGTGATTTATCATTTCGATTATAGATATTTTAGCATATTGTCCAGTCCCTGTGTCTGACCTGGAGGTGAGTGCAGATCCGCCTGAGCACGTCGTACACACTGTCTCTGGAGAGCAGCGACACGAACACGTACTGAAACACAACACACATACACAGAAATGTATAAAAGACAAACTGTTACCATCAGCAGTGGGAACTGTGAACAATATACAAATATAATAAATTGTTTACAAAACGTTCTGTTTCCCATATAACAGTTGTCATTTCTCATAATCACAGAAAACTCAGACAGAACACATTTTGGTGAAGGCCACATTTCTCATTTCTTCACAACAGCCTCCTTCAAACAGGAGAGCAGGACATACCCACTCCGGGAGGATTTTAAATGAGTATTAGACTTTACATTTGATTCTGCATTGAATTTTGCTGTACGCTTAACCCGACTGTACAATAAAGATGTACAGAGTGATTCCTGCACCTGTTCTTCACACAACAGAACAGAAACTGACAGATCAGCATTTACAACTTAAAGGTGCACTGCAAAACTTTTTCTGGTGTAGGGTCTGTCTGCCACGTCTGCTCGTCTCCATGAAGGTGTTATTGCTTTGCCTGGAATGATCCACAGTATGACATTAAACTTCTCTATCTCCATGGAAACAAGCAGGTGACACCACCAGGCAGATGTGTGGCGATGTGTCACCACTCACAGATTTCAAGTTTTTCAAGGGATTTTTCTAGCTATAAAGGCACTGTGATTTTGGGTGCAAATCTATGTCCTTTGAAGGCATGTTCCACAGTATAACATTAAACATGTCTCAAGTCAGATCTGTGGAGAGGTGAGCCCACTCACAGTAAGAATGCAATATTTTTGGAGAAATAAAAACACCAATAACTAAATTAATTCAAAATAGATGCATTTTATGAAATGAAAATACAACTCTCTGTATCACAAATGCATTTTATGAAAATTCAGGCAAACCAAATACACCTCCATGGAGACAAGCAGATGGCACAACCTTCACCAGAAAAAGTACATAGTGCACCTTTAAAAAAATACGGTATGTAAAGTATAGAACAAAGTTTAGAACGGAGCACCCACAGGAAACCTACGCAGACAGAAAAAACATGCAAACTCCAGGCAGAGAATCCCCAAGTGGGAATTGAAGCTGGGAGCTCAAGAACTGACCTTCTGACCCGTATCTATGGTGATGGCGAGACCATTGGGAACCAGTCCTGCAGTTTTGTGTTTCTTCACCAAACGAACAGACACCACAGGGATACAAACCTTCAATACACAGAAATACAAAAGGTTAATAATAATAATAATAATAATAATAATACATTAGTCTTATATAGCACTTTTCCAGACTTTTTTTTAAGATCACTTTACAATTTGGGAAAAGAAGAAACATCATGATGAATATTTGATCTGATTGGTCAAAGCGTCACAACAAGATGAAAAAAAGAATAAAAAGCACAAACATCCTTCACTCCACAAATGCAAAAAGCGCTTACCTACTGTCTTTTGGCTAAAATAGGCTGAAGTACACCTGTCTGCGTGGCCATGTTTGTTTTTGTTTGTTTGGGCGATTAATATTTGGTTTCCGCACAAACCTCAGTGCTGCCGTGTGTTTGGTCTGAATCACTAGTGGATTGGACCATTGCAGCAGTGAGATCTGGACCAGATTCTCATGAGTTTGTGAACTCACAAATATCAAGATAATTAATCTTGCAATGTTGACTTTTTTCATCCACTGTAGAAATCTATTTTAAATCTATTTATTTTCATTATGTGGCCACAGATCTGGACTCTGGACTAAAGTTGGACAAACAGAAGTCTAGACGCAACACAAACATTTGAACCTCTTCATGCTGAGCATGGAGAGGATACATATGTTTAGGTGGAGGTCAACCACACTATGTGGAGGTGATAAATGTACAAACAAACCAATGACTTCAGGAGTCAGGTGGTGCAATGGTTTAGTCACGGTTTCAACTTTGTTTAGATCTATATTTGTCCTGATTTAGACCTGGTTTTGTCCTGGTTTACACCCAGTTCAGTATAGAACTTGTTTAAACCAGGGTTGATTGTTTTAAATATTACTTGCCCTAATTTAGTATTGATTTGGTGCTGAATTAGTATCTTCATTTCAGGTTTACATCTGTTTTGGCCATCATTAAATCGTTGTTTAGCTCTTATAGAGTCCTGATACAAGCCTGGTTCAGCCTTGGTTTATGTAATGTAGTTCCACTAGAGTCCTGGTTAAATCCTGGTTAGTCACATTCACTTTTAATTCTGGTTAAGTCCTGGTTAAGATCTGGTTTGGTTCTGTATTAGACTTGCTTTAGTCCAGACCAGGGGTGTCAAACACATGTTCACTGAGGGCCACATCAGCAAAATGGCTGCTCTCAAAGGGCCAGATGTAAAATAAATCGAACTATTTTTTTTAACTTGTAAATTAACTGTTTCTGTATTTATTACTTATTCAATTACAAATATTGCATATGCACTTGCCTAGATGTAAAAATACGGCTGTGTAACTGTGTATGTCCTGATAAATTGAGATTTTAAGACCATCACACCGATTTATCCTATCGAGGGCCACATAAAATGATGTGGAGGGCCACATTTGGCCCGCGGGTCACCAACACGGTGCCCGCGGGCACCCGGTCGCCCGCAAGGACCACATGAGTCGCCCGCGGGCCTGTTCCAAAAATAGCACATCTCATAGAGAGCTGCGTCTAAAAATTAATTTTGTTCTGTTGCTATTATTTTTTTAATCACACTTGTATGTATATAGATTTAAAAAATACTATCTTAAAAATACTTTAAGCCTTAAAGTATTTTTAAGATAGTATTTTTTAAATCTATATACATACAAGTGTGATACTGCCCATAGGTAAATATTGTGCGCGTTAACCTTAAAGTTTAAGGTTAACGCGCACAATATTTACCTATGGGCAGTAAAGTAGAGCTTGTGGGATGTGGAGAGTAAGCTAGCGGGCGCTGTATGCACTTTCGTACCCCAAAAACATGGCAGAAAAAAGAAAGAAAACGTATCTCTTTCACAGTGAATGGGAAGAGGAGTTCTTTTTTACGACTGTAAAAGAAACCTGCGTGTGTCTGATTTGCGGGACGACCGTGGCGACAGCAAAACGGCACAATGTGGAGAGACATTTCAATACGTGTCACAAAAGCTACCATGATAAATATCCACCTGCAAGCGCCCTACGGGCAGAAAAAGCCCGTGAGCTAAAGACCGCTCTGGGTAAGCAACAGTCTTTTTTTACGAGGCCGGCCAAAAACTCACAAAAAGCAACCGAAGCCTCGTTTAGAGCTACACATTTTCTGATCAAGAAAAAAAAGGCATTTACAGATGGAGAAGTTGTCAAAGAAGCGATGTTATTAATTGCTAACACTGTATTTAAAGACGAGAAAAATGGAAGCGACCTAATCTCCACTCTTTCCGACGTCCAACTGGGGGCATCTACGATGGCAAGACGAGTATCAGCTATGTCCAGTAACTTGGTCGATCAGTTGGAGCAGGATCTGGCGAAGTGCAAGTGGTTTAGCCTCCAGTGCGATGAGTCCGTGGACAGCAGCAGTACAGCGCAGTTATTGGTTTTTATCCGGATGGTGTTTAATGATTTCTCCACAAAAGAAGAACTCCTGACACTACTGCCCTTAAAGACAACTACGAGAGGAGTTGACATTTATAACACGGTGAAGGAGTTTTTCGTGCAGAAAAAGGTGCCATTGGAAAAGCTGGTAGCGGTGACAACAGACGGGGCTCCTGCTATGGTCGGCCGACAGACAGGTTTCATCGCTCACTGTAAACGTGACCCAGACTTCCCCAAATTTCTGCATTACCATTGCATCATTCACCAGCAGGCGTTGTGTGCGAAAGTGATCGGCTTTGGGCACGTGATGACTCCCGTTGTGAAAATCATAAACAACATCCGCTCCAAAGCAAAGCAGCACAGGATTTTCAAGGTACTATTAGAGGAGATGTCAGCAGAATATGGGGACCTACTGCTACACACAGAAATCAGATGGCTCAGCAGAGGACGAGTTTTGCATCGTTTTTTGTCTCTTTTGCGTGAAATCAAAGAGTTCATGCAGTCCAAAGGCGAAGATGTCTCACTGCTAGAGGACACAGAGTGGACACTTGACCTTGCATTTTTGGTGGACATTACTGGGAAACTAAACCTCCTGAACTGCCAGCTGCAAGGCAAAGGTAAGACTGTTGTCGATATGATAAGTGCTTTAAATGCATTTAAAGCCAAAATGAATGCATTCTCTGCAGATTTACAGAGAAAAAAAGTTCTGCACTTTCCCTCTGTGCAGTCAGTGCTGAAAGACAATGCTTCTGCATCTGAGACATTTGAAAAAGTGGCAGAAAAGTACATTGAAGTAATAAACAGACTTGGGCAAGAGTTTGAGAATAGGTTTTGTGACCTTCATCAGCTTGAACCATGTGTGTTCTTCATTTCCAACCCTTTCATGAATGGGGACACCACATGCTTTGCTGAGCAGTTAAGTGCAACGTTCAACTTGGATGCTGGACAGGTGGAGATTGAAATTATAACATTGCAAAATGATCTCCATCTCAAAGCCTACCAGGCTGCACCAAACTTTTGGCGCCTTGTTGACACAGAGAAGTACAGTGGAGTATGCACAGCAGCCATGAAGGTTGCCAGCCTGTTTGGCTCAACCTATCTCTGTGAATCAGCATTTTCTGACATGAACTTCATCAAAAACAAACACAGAACACGCCTCACTGATGCACATCTGAGAGACTCACTCACAGTTGCAGTGTCAAGTTACACACCAGATTACAACACACTGGTGAACAGCATGCAATGCCAGTCTTCCCACTAACCAAGGACGGATACCAGATGTAGTCAGTGACAACATGGTAGTGCCATGGCAAAGTTGAATTAAAATATTGAAGAATTGTGTTCAATTTAAAAGTGTGTTCATGACATTTAAAAGTTATAATTTTGTTAAACATAACACAGACTTGGCCATTAGTTCAAAATGTGAAATAAAAAATGTATTACATATTTAAAAATATGTAAGTTGATTTTGTTTAACATTACATAATTGTTAACTTTTTGAAACATGTTGCAACATAGTTCATGATTTGTTAACAGGGCATGTCAGTGGCTTGTGCAAATGGGATATTTTTTGCTAAAATGTAGTGATGTAAGTGATCATCTGAAAATGTAACAAATACTGTGATTAATAGAGATAAAGTGTTGAATATTGATATCTGTTTCCCACCTTGTTGTCATTTTTGATAATCATTGTTAGAAATCATTAACATGATCAGTGTCTTTACATAGGTGAGTATTACTAATCATTATAAATAATGTATAACTAAAGGCAAACTGAGCAAATTTGTTATTTCAGAAGAGCGTATCAAACTGGTAGCCCTTCGTATGATTCAGTAACCGTGAAGTAGCTCTCAGTTTCAAAAAGGTTGGTGACTCTAGACCTTACTTAGAGTGTGTGTTCACACTTGTCCTGGTTTAATCCGGGTTTAGTCTGGGTTTGAGTTTGATTTGGGTTTAGTATTAATTACTTGGTGTGGTCCAGTTCTAGTCCTGGTTTAGACTAGTAAAGATTCTAATCCTAGTTTAGTTTTTTTAATGTGGTGTGTATGTGTTAAAATGTGTTAATTCCCTTTTTACCGCCTTAAAAAAATAAATAAAATAAAAATAAATAAATAAATAAATATATATATATATATATATATATATATATATATATATATATATATATATATATATATATATATATATATATATATATATATATATATATATATATATATATATATATATATATATATAATTTTTTGTTTTACTGTGGTCCAAAGTAATTTAGACATTCTGAATATTCTAATTATTCACAGTGATGAGCGCTTTCCACAACTTTCAGAGACCAGAGTGGAGTTGGACAATTGAACACTATAATTAGATTCAGACAGTACATTGCTGACTTATATATATGTACTGGTCTAGAGCAACAAACAAAGGTTACTGATATACAAGGGAAAAATTGGGTGCAGGGCAGTTCCTGGTTTATCCCTGGTTAAGATGAATGTTCCCAGTGCTATTAAAATAACTAAAAGTGCTAAATGTCCAAATATACTGTTACTTATACTGTACATCTATGCATTTTTAATAGACAAACTAAGAAATTACTTCAGTAAATGAATAAGATCCTCAGGTTTTGACCTCTCACCTTGATGTCTTTTCCAAACAGATTTGCATAAAAACACAGCCAGTGTCTAGAGATATACAGACGTCCCTGAAGGAGGATGTCCCGCAGCAAGGCACAAGAGTAAACTGGAAAAAAATATGTAAAAATGAATACATTTATTAACGTTTGGGTTTTAGATGTAAAATTTGGGCACTAGATGGATTTAATCATTTAAAGGTGCACTATGTAACTTTTCTGGTTAGGGCCCACCACCTGCTTATTGCTATGCCTGGAATGTTCCACAGTATAGCATTTATGCGATTATATTATTGCTCAAAAGTACATAAAAAAAATGCATTATAGTGGGTAAAATCACCTCTCCATGTATCTGCCCTCTGGAACATACTATATTACTATACTATAGTAATAACATCTCCATGGAGACAAGCAGTAGGCGTAGGCTACCCTCCACCAGAAAAGTTACACAGGGCACATTTAATAGTTCAGTTTTTTTACGGGGCATTTATTGTGAAAATATATTTGTGTAGTAATAGTTGTAGTAGTAACAGGGATATTTGTAGCAGTAGTAATAGTTATAGTACTAGTAAGAGTACTACTAGTAGTAAAAGCAGCAGTAGTAAAACTAGCATAACTAGCAGTAGTAGCAGAAGTAGAGGTAATAGCAGTATTTGTAGAATTAGGAAATATTCTTAGGAAAATTTCCATCCATCCATCCATGGATGGATGGATGGATGGATGGATAGAAATAGTTATTATAGTATTATTCGTAGTAATAGTAATAGCAGCAGTAGTAGAATAGAATACCTTTCATGAGGATCTCCTCTTTGGGAACAGTCTGGAAAAGCTTGTGATACTGAGAGTTGTATTTACTGACCGTCTGTAACACAAAAAGTAACATCTAGTCATGTGATTAAGCAAAACATCATAACACATTTTAAACACGTTTAAATAAGTTTATTTCACAGATATACCTGTCTATATGCAATAAAGTCAAGGCTTTCAAAGACAGTTTTATTTATAAAACTGTATTTTTGAAACAAATAAAAAATAAATAGCTTGTTTCTCCCAAGAGCTGAACCAATCCAGTTCAAACCCACCTGAATAATCCCTTAAGGTTATATTACAGTAAGTGAACTTTGTTTCAAGGAGGTTTTATTTAAGACCCCAGTGTGGGGCATAAGAGGCTTGTGTTAGCAGTAGCATTAGCCTAACACTGTTTATGAATGTGGCAGATTAACAAAAACCTTGCAGTGTTCAACAGATTTGGCCCAATCACAAAGCAGCATTTGGAGGGTGAGTGCTGTGACTATGGAAACCTGGGTTCAGTCATTTAAGGCAAGCACTACTCGGATCAGATAAGAAGATAATCAAAGAGGCCAGACCAGATGAACAATACTGTGTGACAAATGGGGATGTTAATTTTATTTGGTTAATTGATTAACTGATTATTCTGAAATAAAAATAATACAGAATACAATGATTTGCAAATCTTTTTCAACCTATTTTGAACTGAATAAACACAATATGATATTAATGTTCAAACTGATAAACTTCTGCAACACGTTCCAGTAAAGCTGGGACAGGGGCAACAAAAGAATGGGATAATTGCGGAATGCTCAAAATAAACCTGTTTGGAACATTCCACAGGTGAACAGGTTAAATGGATATAAAAGGAGCATCCCCAAATGGCTCAGTCATTCACAAGCAAGGATGGGGCGAGGTTCACCACTTTGTGAACAACTGCGTGAGCAAATAGTCCAATAGTCTAAGAACAACATTTCTCAACATACAATTGCAAGGAATTTATGGATTTCATCATGTACGGTCCATAATATCATCAAAAGATTCAGAAAAACTGGAGAAATCTCTGCATGTAAATGGCAAAACCAACATTGAATGCCCCTGACCTTTGACCCCTCAGGTGGTACTGTAATAAAAACAGACATGAAAGTGTAAAGGATATTACCACATGGGCTCAGGAACGCTTCAGGAAACCATTGTCAGTTAACACAGTTCGTCGCTACATCTCCAAGTGCAGGTTAAAACTGTACCATGCAAAGCGAAAGCCACATATCAACAACACCCAGAAACACCGCCGGCTTTTCTGGGCCCAATCTCACCTGAGATGGACTGATGCAAAGTGGAAAAGTGTGCTGTGGTCTGACGATTCCACATTTCAGATTGTTTTTGGAAATCATGGACGTCGTGTCCTGTGGGCCAAAGAGGAAAAGGACCATCTGGATTGTTATCGATTCAAAGGCCAGCGTCTGTGATGGTTTGGGGGGTGTGTTAGTGCCCATGGGTAACTTGCACATCTGTGAAGGCTCCATTAATGCTGAAAGGTACATACAGGTTTTGTAGCAACATAGGCTGCCATCCAAGCAATGTCTTTTTCAGGGACGTCCCTGCTTATTTCAGCAAGACAATGCCAAACCACATTCTGCACGTGTTACAACAGCGTGGCTTCGTAGTAAAAGAGTGTGGGTACTAGACTGACCTGCCTGCAGTCCAGACCTGTCTCTCATTGAAAATGTGCAGCGCATTATGAAGCACAAAATACGACAACAGAGACCCCAGACTGCTGAGCAGCTGAAGTTGTACATTCAGCAAGAATGGGAAAGGATTCCTCCTGCAAAGCTTCAACAATTAGTGTCCTCAGTTTCCAAACTCTTATTGATTGTTGTTAAAAGGAAAGGTGATATAACACAGTGGTAAACATGCCCCTGTCTCTGCTTTATTGGAACGTGTTGCAGACATCAAATTGAAAATGAGTGAATATTTGAATCAGTTTGAACATTAAATATCATGTCTTTGTAGTTTATTCAGTTCAATATAGGTTGAAAAGGATTTGCAAATCATTGGATGCTGTATTTTTAGGTTTTACAAGACATGCCAAGTTCATTGGAATTGGGGTTGTAGAAGCTAAACTAAAGGTGCACTACAGGTGGGGGCTGCTTGTCTCCATGGAGATGTTTAGAACTACTGTAGCAATATTGTAGTCCAATTGTAGAGCTGGTTTAGCCCTAATTTACCTGGTTTAGATGTGATGGTACTTAAAAGGCAGGATATTTTCTGAAGTGGTCCTTGGCGTGAATTGTTTGAGAATCACGGACCTGGCACCTGTTTTATTGCTTCAAAACCACAGTATGTTACTTGTTTCCATAGAAATGTTGTTCCTATGGCTATAAAATTCCACAGTATGGCATAAAACATATCTATCACCAGGGAGAATGTTCCAAAGTTTGGTTTTAACTTTATATTTCTGTGGAATCAGGCAGGTGACATGTCAGCTCCAGAAACTTACTGTAGCTTTAATTGTGATACCTGTATCAAACACTGATCTGGTCTAAATAACAAACAGCTCTGTCCACCCGTCTCTGTTTGACTTCCTGTTCCTGTCTGCAGCAACAAAGACCAGCTCAGGACCAGGCTTCAGTGTTTGAACTATTTGGGTCAAAAACAAACTCGCAGAGGCTCACAGCGTTGTTATGAAGTCCTGGCCCACTAAACACTGCTTCAAACTGGATATAAAACGTTGGAAGGAGCAAGGGGACTGTTGTTTAAATAACCATTGCACAAGGTTTATATGCAACTGATAATTAAACATGGAAAAACAGAAGCAGTTCATTTTAAACAGTTTGCAGTGGCCCAAAGTTTTTCCTCACTTACCTTATGCATTCAGAGCATCTTAATTATTCACCACACTGAGTTTATAGGCACTTTTCACAACTTTCAGTGACCAGACCAGTGTTTTGCTGCCATGGTAATGCTCCTCTGAAAATAACTAAACCTACCTTTTCATACAAAAATCTTGTTCTAAAATGATTGGGATTCTTGTATTAATTTAGCAGTTCATTAAATTTCCTCTCTCAAATATTAATGCTTTTGGAGTTGTAGAGAGTGCACTGTGAACAGAATTCTACTTTTTAAACATAGTAATTGCAATTGCTACACTTTATTTACATAAACTAAAACTCTTACCATGTTACTGAGCTACTGTAACTCATTTCCTGGTGGATCAATACAGCTTAAAGTCTAAAATACTTTTTGCCTTTGCTCCTGTTTATTCACTTATCTCAGTTTTTCCGCTTATTCCTCTGCAGTAACGTAGACTTAATATGCCCTCTGTTACCATACTTTAAAGTTACACACTAAAGACCTTTCACACCAGCTCCTCACTGTCTGCTCCTTTATTTACTTCTGGCCCTAAAAGTGGTGTTCTGGCTGACCCTCAAGTTTAAGACAAAAATATATTTGAACAGTACCTTGCATTTTACCTATAAAGATACATTCTGAACTTTTCTTCCCAACACGTTACTTGTTTTCACTGAACTGGGTCAGAGGGCGTTTATGTGGAGACCAGACAGACTGAGGAAACTTGTGCATTGGGTTTACACAGACTTTAAAGGGCTCCTGCTGACATGTTATGGTCCATTTGAACACTGAGGGAGGCCTGTTATTGTGCACGAGGAGCTAGCATCACGTTTAGCCTGATACAAGTGTATGTGTTCCAGTATGGATAAAGGTGCACCATGTAACTTTTCATGGTTGACTCCATGATGTTAATTTTTTTTGCCTGGAATGTTCCACAGTATGGCATCAGAGTTATGCATCATACATTTACTTAATTTACTTAATTACAGGTGTTTTTATTGCTCCAAAATACCTTGCCTTTGCACACATCTGTGCTGTAACTTGGCCCTGTGGCATCTGCTTGTCTCCATGGAAATAGATACGTTTTATGTTATACTATGGAACATTCCAGGAAAACCAAAAACATCAAGAAAAGTTACATAGTGCACCTTTAATATAGATTACAATTAGTTTAGAGACATACTGAAAATAGTAACATTCATGAGACCAATACTCCGGGAAAAGGGCTGGTACTCCTTACCACAATGATATACAAAAAACACTCAGTATTATGTAATTTTCAACACAAAGGAATAGTTTCTTTAATATTACCATCTGCTCTTTAGTTTTAATAAATATGAAGACTATAGAGAGAGTACTGCATTTTCCGGACTATAAGTTGCACTTTTTTCATAGTTGTCCGGGGGTGTGACTTACACTCAGATGAGACTTATATGTGAAATTATTAAAATATATAATTTCCTTTAATTTCTTTTTTTTTTTGAAATTATAAAAATATATAATTTCAAATATTTGTTATTGTCACAGTGGCACACTCTAGGCTTGTGTACGAGTATGACAGCCACACAGAAGCGATGCTTCATCTACCTTGGTTGGTGGAGTTGTTTAGGAGTGACACAGAGGATGACGAATTCAGTAGATTTAGTGATTTGGAGTGAGATCCAGAGTAAACTTGTTAGCTTGTTTTTTATGCTTTAGTTCTCTGGTTAACTGTTAATATCTTACGTTAACACAACAGACACGTATTAAGTTCTGTCTATGCTTCATGTAGCTGAATAAATATAAATGTGTTACATTAGAGTGCTGTACTGATATTCAGTCTGTTGTTCTCTATTTAATTGTTATTATTATAACTTGCATTTGAAGATAAAATATCTGTTCTTGGTCTCAGATTTTGTATAATAAATTTCCCCCAAAAATGCGAGTGACGTATAGTCTGGAAAATACAGCATGTGTTTTTACATACCGAGCCTCTATAGCACTTCTTCACATCTTCGTATGAGAGATCATCGATGAACTGCAACCTGGAGGAGGAAGGAAGCAGGAGGAAAAACACACATTTTACTCAAGATTCAGCCATTTTTAATGGAGTCCTCAGGAAATCCTTTGTCAGTGGAAGCATGTGGTTTGGAGCAGAGGTCACACTTTGGAATATGAATATTTTTTAATGAATCAAAATTTGTGATAATATGAAGTAAAACAATTGTGGTATAAATTATAATATATTATTGGATTGCCTAGAATGTTCCATAGTATGGCATTAAATTTATCTTTCATTTATTCAATTTTAGGTGTTTTTATTGCTAAAAACATAGCTTGAAAATTCGATTTTTAAAGTGAGGGACTACCCGTACTCATTTTTCCCATATATTTGAGCAAAAGTCTTGCCCCAGTAAAGATATTTTATAAGCAGCTCTTGAGGTCAAAATATGTCTGCTGCGTGCTGTCTGTATCTAATTATGAAGTGCTTAACTGTCAGAAAATCAGGAAGTTCACATTAGCAGGTTAGTTGTTGTTTGCTTTGCCACGGAGGCAAAACTGCTCTGGTCTCTGAGAGTTGTGAAGGTGCTTATGAACTCATTGTGGTGAATAATTATGCTCAGAATGCATAAGATAAGAGAGGAATAAATGGACTACTACAAGTCATTTAAAACTAACTAAATCTGTTTATTCACACTTTTAAGACAGTAAAAATCAGGTCTTTAGTCATACTCTGGAACATTCTAGACAAAGCAATTACATACATCTCCATGGAAACAAGCACAAAAGTTACCATACCATATATTTTCCAGGACTTGGGGGCAGCGTGAGAACCTGTCTGCACTGATGTGAGTGTAAAGTGTTTTGTTGGAGTTTGTGGATTTAACCCGAGGCCTCACTCTGCTCCACTGAATTAAGCCTCTGAGATTTTCCCATCATCCATTGCACCTCTCCTGCTGCTGCGGCGCAAAAAACGTGAGACCCACACACGTGCAACCTATTCTGATTATGTACAGAGGGCGAGAGAGAAAGAAGGAGAAGGAGAGAGAGGGAAAAGAGAGAAGAAAGGGGGAGTCAGGGGAGAGAAAAAGAGAAGAAGGGGGGAGATAGAAAGAAAGTAGAGGGAGGCAGAAGGGGAGAGAAAGAGAGAGAGTACAAAGGAGAGGGGAGAAAGGAATAGAAGGTGAATGGGGAGGGGGTTCTGTGTTCATACCTATTAACTAACAAAGACACAGAAGTCTTGATCACGGTTCAGTTCTGGCTTAGATCTATATATTTTTTTGTTATAAACTCATAGTACTAGTACAAATGTATTTACCAAGTGTATTTTGTCCTGCTTTGCTAACTAAAAACATTCAAACTATAAATTTGATTTGATTGCAAGTAATCTTTCATCCCAAGTGAAAACAACTCAGAGCCTAGTTTAGTCTGGTCTGTTCATGGTCTGGTTCTGACAACTGAACTTGTCCAGGTTTAATCTAAGCTTCCTATTTTAGTCGTGGTTTAGTTCTGGTTTAGTTTGGGTTTAATCCTGCCCTGGCCCAGTCTAAGTCTTTATAATGTCCAACCTGTATATATACAGGCTACAGGCTGTGCATTGTCTGTGTTACTTTGAAGAGCTGCCAAAAGCGATTCACACAAACTAATGAGGAGAGACTCAGCACCAAATATGGCCACATTCAAATGAAACACCCCAAACCACTTCCTATCAAAGACTGTAGCTTTAGAGTGGGCTGTAAAAGAAAAGTTCACTTCTGTCAACTGGACAGAAAGTTATTAGAGTGAAGACATTTCTGGATGAGCTGTCAAACGTCTTCACTCTAATAATTTTCTGTCCAGTTGACAGAATTGAATTTTTCTTTCACTATGGATCATACCTGGACGCCTGAGGGATTACACAGATTACATCTTTAGAGTGAATTAACAACATGACATATGAACTAGGACTGCAAGTTTAACCACAATCTAATGATTCATTTAAGTTGCAAAAAACAACGAGCACAGAGCAACAAACTATTCAGATTATCTCAGATTACTTATTATTTACAAAAGCTGTTGACCCTGTAGTTTCCACCTCTACAGAAATGTTCTGAAATACACTGGATTGGAGACACTTGAGAATATGTCAGCTTTATTTCAAATGTTAATGCTCCTAGACAATGTATGTTACACTGTCAAATTAATCTTGAATCCTGTCTGCACAGGTGAGCAACCAGTGTGTACAGTCCTCACAGTCCAGCCACAGGTGAAAGAAAAGACACCAGGTATAGAGGAGTGTGCATATTGATGGGGCTCTGTTCCCTTGAGGCACGTTGTCATAGAAATAAGTTTGGCAATCAGCTGATGGACTCTCACATGGTGTTTGGGGTTAATGACACATGGTGTATGTGAACAAAGCCAAACCAAAAGTAAAGTAAACAGATTTAAATCTAGTGTGCACTGGGGGGTGCTCCACAGAACCACAAACATGTGAAAACCACCATAAAAGTGGAATCTCAAACATTAATGATCACAATAGAGGTCCCTCATATTTTGTGTATGTTGTATATTGTTGTAGTTCTCTCACCTTAAAGGCAGGGGGCAGTGTGGATCATCGTCCCGGAGCGGCTCGACTTCATGTGGGGGAGGTGCACTGAGGTCCTCACTCGGCTCCAAAGACTCTGTCATCTTCACAATCTGCAGAAACAATCAAACTAATCATGAAACTCACCAATGTAAATGCACTCTCTCCCCTGCCATTTCAACTACGGAAATGCACAACTCCATCCATCCATTTTCTTCTGCTTATCTGGGGCCGGGTCACGGGAGCAGCAGTCCAAGCAGGGACTCCCAGACTTCCCTCACCCCAGACACGTCCTGCAGATCCTCCGGTGGGACGCCAAGGCGTTGCCAGGCCAGTCGAGAGACATAGCCCCTCTAGCGTGTCCTGGGTCTTCCACAGGGCCTTCTCCTGATGGGACATGCCTGAAACACCTCCTTAGGGAGGCATCCAGGAGGCATCCTGAACAGATGCCCGAGCCATCTCAGCTGGCTCCTCTCGACGTCTGGCTGAGCCCCTGACAGAGGGCAGAAAACAGGTATTTGAAGCTGCTGGTGCCTCTGGAGTCCTGCGAACATCAAGGTGTAGGTTCCTCCAGAAGATTGCCACCTTTAACCAATGCTCACAAGCAGAAGTGGGCCCAGAAATACATGAATACATGTTCACTGATGAGAGTCATGCAACCCTGGATGGTCCAGATGGATGGAATAATGGATGGTTGGTGGATGGCCACCATGTCCCAACAAGGCTGCAACTTCAGCAAGGAGGTGGCACAGTAATGTTTTGGGCCAGAATCATGGGGAGAGAGCTGGTCGGCCCCTTTATGGTCCCTGAAGGTGTGAAAATGACGTCTGTAAAATATGTGGACTTTTTGAAAAAATACTGTTATCATTGGGAGGTTTGTTCAATAACATTCAAATTGTACTCTAAAGGTGAAAATCATGATGACTGTCATTATATTGACAATTTGGCAGAGAAAAATATCATTTGTATAATCATTTGGAATGCAGTGAACAGTTACAAGTGTTACAAGTTAATAGAAAGTATAATCATCATTAATTGATTAACTAAACTAAAACAAAAATTGTATAGAATTTTAATTTATGATCGAAAATGAAATATACAATATACATGCTATAATGTCGTTTCCTCATCAAAAACATATCTACAGTGGTGTTTTGTTTAATTCGTACACGATTAACAAACAAATCCTGAATATTTAGTGGCATTCTTCTCTCAGACAGAATACACTGATCCACCTTGTGATGTCATTTGGCAATACAGGAAGTATTCCAGTCTAAACTCCATACAATGTATAATAATAACACATAACACTTGTATAGTGCTTTTCATGACACTCAAAGATGCTTCACACAGGTCAAGACAAAACACAAATAAAAGAAACAGATGAAAAAAAGCAGATGCAATTATGTGGAGGCACTTTTGAACAGGTGAGTTTTCAGAGCTTTTTGAAGATACTGAGTGGATGAGTCTCTGATGTGTTTGAGCAGAGAGGTCCAGAGGGTGGAGGCAGTTTTCACTAGAATCATTTGGATAATTTGAGTCCTGCATTTTCCAATCTCTACTAAAGAAAAGTTAAAAGGTAGCTGTTAAATTGAAAACTGCCACTTCATGACATCACAAAGGTGAACAGAGCATTTGAAGCTTTAAGGATGCAGACAGCCTGATAATGCAGGATTACTCATGTGTGAATGAAACAAAACACATCTCCAGGTATGTTTTTGATGAGGTAACACAAATCTAACATGGCTAAAAGCTCACAAGAGTCAATTCTGTGTAAAATAGGCACTTTAATATAGTAAAATATAGTAAAGTTAAATACATTTTGGGCAGCCCTGCTCTAGTCACAGTGTAATTAGACAGGTAGCAAACATACTGTATATTATCAAATGATCAATGGCCAATGGAAATAACTAATGCAAATTCTAACCAATAAAACTACATTTATATTCCTGACATCTCGCAACTTCTCCCCAAAAAACTGACAGAGGTCCCTGAAATGGATTCAAGCGTTTGACGTCCAAAAATCCCCCACGGAGTCCGGAGACACTCGAACGCATCTAAACCAAATCTATGTCACGTGACCTTTTTCTCCTCCTGTCACCATGGAAACGCTGTCAAAGACCCTCCTCTGATGAAAACTATAAAGATGAGTGCAGCTTTGGAGATGGATTCAGAGGAGATAAGAAAGAGAAGGAGAGAGAAAGAAAGAGGGACAGAGAGGGAAATAGAGAGGGTCAGACAGAGAGCAAAAGAGAGAGGGAGGAAGAGAGAGAAACTAAGAGAGATATGACAATTTACAGGGTTGTAGTCTCCACAGTATACAGATATACATCTTATTTTACAGTATTTTAGAGCTTAGATATGGCAGTAAATACTATATTAAATTTAAATAATGAATTTTGTACTTTTATTTTGTAATTAAAGCTATCTTCTTCTTCTGAAAGCTCACACTTCACTGTGATTGGTTAAAACCACCTGTCACTCACTCAGAGCAAGATCAAGGTAGAACAATAGGAGCAGTGTGTGGGGAAACGTGTCTGAAGCACTGAATCCCAATTGATACTTTGCAGTTCATCAACCTTTCCTGGGGGGGTGATGCTAACTGTAAGCACTGCTCTATCTGAGGCTTGTTAGACTTTAATCTGAGCTTTATTTAAATACAATCTGACCAGAAAAGCTAACTTAGCTGGAACTACAACAGGTGAGCTGATTTGTGCATTTAAACGAGTGTCTCTCAAATAGCATTGCAGTAACAAGCTAGCATTAGTCAACAGTTCATCACTCTCACTTTTTTTTGTTGAAAATCAAACTCATAAACAGGACCATGAACGCTTCACAGGCTCCTGAAAATGTGCTGTTTAAATGCATTTTGTATTTTTTTTTCTTTTCAGACAATCCAGAAACCTTTTTTGGCAGTGTTTGCACTGCACACTATAGTGCATTATGTCTCTGGCTAACATTCTGCCAATACACATATATGTAGAACACCCCCAGCGTGAGTCACTGCAAAGTATCAATATGACGAGATCACCAAAGAAAAAAAAAAGAATGAAATCATCCATTTCTATTGCCCTATGGCCTTTGCCATAGTCTTCTCTTTAAAGATGCCCTATGGTGGGTACATCACTTGCTTGTCTCTATGAAGTTTTTTCTTTGCCTGGAAGGTTCCACAGTCTGGCATTAAACTAATTTATCTTGGATTTATTCAATACATGTGTTTTACTGACAAAAATTATGCATACTAACTGTGTGAGTGGGACTGCCCCTTTACAGATCTGACCTGTAACTTGGCCTGGTAGTGTCACCTACTTGTCCTCAGGAAGCTAGATACGTTTAATGCCATACTGTGAAACATTTAAGGTAAAGCATTAACATTTCCACTGCAAAGGCTGCAATTTCTGAAGTACCATAATTTTCTCCACAAACAAAATATCCTGACTTATTCAGCATAAAAACAACTGACCCTGTAGTTTAGAGTAAAATATGTTCTGAAATGGGATTCTTTAGTTTGTCAATTCATATTTCAGTCTTTGTCAGTTCTCTGGACCTGTTTAAAATGTGAACTTTGAAGGCAATCCTATTATTAAAAAGTCTTTGCAATTAGATATTTTGTTAAATCATTGAGCCATACATAGAGCACCTTTAACTGGGAAACACTGGAACCTGTTTATCTCAGTGTGATCCTGTGGAAGCTGCTGTTTGTAGATTAGTTTAGATGGAGGTGAAGGCCACTGGAGCTGCTGTGTCTATAACAGTAAAGTGAGTTTATAGTCCAGCAGCAGACGTCACCAGCCAAACCACATTTAGCTTTAGCCGCGTGCTCCTGTCTGTTTAGTCAGACACGGCCTCTCTTCCTCTGTTTACACAATGTCCAACCAGGGCCCTGCAAGTTTAGAGAGAAAATCCAAAACATAAATCATCAAATCACAGTTATTTAGATCAGGGATGTTCAAACTATGGCCTGGGGACCCAATGCAGCCCTCAGGCCAGTTTTTCTTGGCCCTCAGGCTTTCTGATGAATGGGCCCCACATGTTAAAATCGAATCAAAATCTCAATGCGTGTAAAAAATAACCATTAAAGAAGGAGAGAAAGAGAAAAAGAGACAGAGAGAGAGAGAGAGAACAGGGAGCGGTGCGACTAGTCTAATCTGTAAAGTCCCTGCAGTGAGTCCAGAGGGAGAGCAGATTTAATAACAGTCCACTGAGAGGAAACCAGCATCTATGGAAACACTGAGGAATAACTGTGAGGCAACAGGGGCTAGACCAGGACTAAACCAGGACTAGACCAGGACTAAACCAGAGACTAGACCAGGACTAAACCAGGATTAGACCACAACTAAACCAGAGACTAGACCAGGACTAAACCAGGATTAGACCACAACTAAACCAGAGACTAGACAAAGACTAAACAGGACTAACTCAAGATGACAATTAAAAAATACTGAAACTGAACCTTGAGATGGACCAATATGTTTTTTTTGCAGATTGTTTAAAAACCAGAGCAGCTAATGGATGATATTTTTTGGGGGTAAATTGTTATAGATTCACAAATTAAATGCTTTAAAATTGCAACAAACAAAATCTAATTCACTGCAAACTCATATGAAACATTTTGTGCAGTACCATCTTCACAGTAAAGTATTCAAATAATATCTTTCAAACATTGACGTATCGGTTGGTGATTTAAGGCCGATTACTGATATGCTAAATAGTGTAAATATGTGGGCGCAACCATGAATGGCTGAATCACCTCCAGAGAAAGGTGAGCCCAGCTGTATGGAGTGTTCAAACCCAGATCCTGTCACATGACCCTGTGGTACATGTGGTCAGATGTTTCCTGATGGTTAAACCGTCAGACAGTCAGATCCAATGCAAATCACAGGGAAATACAGTGGAACTCTTAAATAATGACACAGCTCACAGGGTTATAGGGTCATGGGGGGAGTAGGGGACAGGTCAGCGTGATCTGCAGCCGGACACAGTGCAGAAACACAACCTTAGATTTGTGTAAAAACATATTAAAATATATCATGTTTTCACCTGTTTGTTAGTATTAAAAGTATGAATCATTGTTTCACATTTTATTCATTGTAAACCGTAATATTGATCTAAAATGGCTTGATGGTAGGAACAGGCCCATCGATTTCCTATTTAAAACTGCACAACTGTGATGCTGCCAACTATTAATACAGAAAAGGTATTAAACACAGGAAAAAGGAAGAGTAAACACAGAATTCACTCTCAAATCTTCAGCTAATCCTATCCCTACCTTCTCTTCTCTGCTGTTGGACATTTAATTTGTTGTTATTTAAATAAAAAAATAAGTCAATTAACACAAAGTTTCATGGACCAAGACGCCACCGAGCCACTGAGAACTCAAGCTTTGAATGGAGAACAATGTGGGATTACTCAAACATGCACGAATCAATCAAAATACAACTCTGAGTAAACTATAACATGGATAGAGGCTCATAACATCAATTTTACAGAATATATCCCCTTTAAAATGGTCTATGGTCTTTAAAAATGCACTATATAGCTTTTCTTGTGTAGGGTGTGCCAACTGCTCGTCTCCATGGAGATGTCATTGCTTTGGCTAGAATGTTCCACGAACACAGACTGTATGGTATTTTAGTCATGAATAAATGTGAAAATAGATATGTTTACTGCCATATGGTGGAACATTCCAGGAAATAACCCCTGACACACACATATACATCACAACTGATAAGGAAATGTTACATAATGCAGCTTAATAATCAGATTTTTAAAGAGCCATGTGTTATAGCTATATTTCTTTTTTTTATACAGAAACACATGCCATAAAAAACTCACAGAATGCATCATGTATCATCAATGCATGTATCATGATGAGGTTACATAATTTGCCCATTTTTTCTTTGTCCTCATCTCACTTTGATGCACATAAACCAGAGGAATTTTATCCCATTAACATCGAGCGCTTTATCCAGGACACGGCAGCACGTTTGGAGTTAAGGCTCTGTTCAGAGATTTAGCTGCAGAGAGCTGGTCCACTGTGGCTAAACGTGCACAACATCCCGAGTGAGGGAAAGAGAGAGGGAGAGAAGAGAGGGGCGGAGAGAGGGAGGAGAGAAGGGGGAGAGGGAGAAAGAGGAGAGAAACTAATGAGGGAGAAAAACAGGAGTAAGGAGGAGGACAGAAAAGAGAGGAAGAGAGAAGGAGAGAAGCAGAGAGGACAGAGAGGGATAAGGAGAAACAATGAACAAGAGAGTGGAGAGAGCCAGAGAGGAGGAAGAATGAAAGAGAGAGAATGAGAGAAGGACAAGAGGAGAGAGAAGCAGAGAGAGAGAGAGAGGAAAGAGAGAGGAGAGGTGTAGGGGGAAGCGCTCTGAATGAGGTGTTTTGTTTTGGACCAGAGCAGAGCAGAGGAGCACATGGAGGCAAAGTGACGGTGGGACGTCCCAAACGGGAACAGTTTAAACAGTTGAGAGTCTATTCAGAGGAGCTGGAGCGAGAGGGGCCAGTGTACAGCCAGTGCGCACCAGAACACAAAAGAGAGACAATAAGACCAGGTCTAGTCTAGATCAGGGCTGCGGTCCACTGAAGAAATTCTTGGTCCTGTCGATCTGTCACGATAACACATTTTGAAGTGCGATATATTGCTGAAGTAAATAGAGATGATAAACTATAATATTTTAACTAAACCATGAAGCAGATTTATCCCCCAAAAGTGATTCTAAATGTACAATGTTGTTAAAAACATGAACTGCAGTAAATAAATGACAATGCAACAGTTAAGTAGTTAGTCTGTATCTATAATGAGTCATAGAAGTTCACAATTCAACCTTCTACAGCACAAATCTCACCACAGTACAGAAAAATAACTAAATATGTCCCACTAGTGCAAAAAAAAAAAAAAGTCCCTAAAATGATTGATCCATCTGTCATACATTGAACAACAAGTCAACATAGTAATTATCAAGACAGTCATACAAAACTATGAAATATCTCTATGTATTTGACCCAAAGTGCACTCACAAGACTACACCTGCACGGGAGTTCATACAGAAACAACTATATAGACTGGAAAAAGTACTAGGACGCAATACATGTATGTATATATATATATATATATATATATATATATATATATATATATATTTTTTTTTTTAAAGTAAGATTAAACTCATGATTCATAATTTTAATCTGTTTATATATATATATATATATATATATATATAAACAGATTAAAATTATGAATCATGAGTTTAATCTTACTTAAAAAAAAATAAATAAATAAATATATATATATATATATATATATATATATATATATATATATATATATATATATATATATATATATATATATATATATAAACAGATTAAAATTATGAATCATGAGTTTAATCTTACTTTTTTTTTTTTTTTACAAATAAAAACACCAATTCTTCAGGTTATTCTTATTGCATGACACTTTATTCTTATTGCACAAATTTTATTATTTAAATGACTTTTTATTCTTATTCTTAAATTCTATCCCCGTGGTTGTGGCATCTTGTAACTAAGAGAATTTCCCTTCGGGGATCAATAAAAGTGATTCTGATTCTGATATATAGACTGGAAAAAGTACTAGGACGCAATACATGTATGTATATATATATATATATATATTTTTTTTTTTTTAAAGTAAGATTAAACTCATGATTCATAATTTTAATCTGTTTATATATATATATATATATATAAACAGATTAAAATTATGAATCATGAGTTTAATCTTACTTAAAAAAAAAAATAAATAAATATATATATATATATATATATATATATATATATATATATATATATATATATATATATATATATATATATATATATATATATATATATATATAAACAGATTAAAATTATGAATCATGAGTTTAATCTTACTTTTTTTTTTTTTTTTACAAATAAAAACACCAATTCTTCAGGTTATTCTTATTGCATGACACTTTATTCTTATTGCACAAATTTTATTATTTAAATGACTTTTTATTCTTATTCTTAAATTCTATCCCCGTGGTTGTGGCATCTTGTAACTAAGAGAATTTCCCTTCGGGGATCAATAAAAGTGATTCTGATTCTGATTCTGATTCTGATTAATCACTCAGTCACGAGCTTTCTTTTCCTTTCTGCCGCTGCCCCATTTAAACCCTTATAATCGAAATAAAATGATTAGTCGAATAAGACAATATCAACCGATTAATCAACTAAACGACTAAAGGCCAACAGCCCTATTATTGTCATCAAATGTGTCTTATACGCATGATAATAATGTAATAACTACTCTGAAGGAAGCCCATGTTTTGCCCTGATAATTGCTCTGTGCTCCTCCAAATCTCTGCACAGCAAAGTGGGACCAATCTCATATACCAACATGTTTTTTAGTTAAGACATCCCTTGTTTTGCTAAGCATTATGAAACATACTCCTCCACACTGTATCATGTTACTTTCGTATTTTTGGTCATGGTATAACACCATGAAAAGTTCAGACATTCCATTCCTATAGATTTACTCTGACATTCAAGACATCTACGCCTATGCAAAATTACACTATTATAGTGAGTAATCATTTTTACATTCACTTAATCTCAACCAACATTTGACCATTTTTTTCTTGCGAGATCTTGCAGCACGAGATCTCATCCTGTTCCTAGAATTTGTGGGAATACGGTATAGTAATAGCAGTAGTGGAAGAAGTACTTTTGTTATTAGTTTTGTTGAAGTGAAAGTACAGATAGCAGAACAAAAAAATACTCAAATAAAAGTAATACATGAAAAAATCGAATTAAGTACAAGTATTTAAGTACCTGTTTAAAATGTACTTAAAGAGTAAAAAGTTAAAGTATTTTTGCAGATTTTGAGATCTAATAAAGCTTCAAATACAGTGATTTTGATAAAGATTTGTGCTGAATTTTGTTCAACAGAAACTACTGAATTGATTGTTGTTTTTTCCTCACTGTTTTTGTCTGTATATTTTTGTTTGCTCAGATTACAAATGCATTAAAAATAAACCTCCAGCCTTTTCAGCAGGTCTTAGGCAATAATAAAAAAATACTTTTACTTTTTAGCCTGTGCAAAAATGTAGTAGAGTAGAAAGTACAGCTCTCAAATGTAGTAAAGTAAAAATAAAAAGTATCCACTTTAAATCTACTAAAGTAAAGTACAGACACCTAAGCTTTATACTCAAGAACTTTACTACTTTTACTTCCTTACATTCCACCAGTAATAGTAATATTTGCCTTGTACTTTCAAAATTTCCAAACCTATATTTCAGCATAGATTTTAGAGATTCTGTTTCACAATCAAAGAATGAGACTCGTCACAGTGATGAGACTAGAAGAGCACACAGAGAAGTTTGGACTGTACAACAACTATTACTACAAATACAAGCACTCCCACTAAAAGTACTGCTATTACAAGGTTACTACTATCGACTGGGTTGTAAAAAGCAGCAGTGCGTCAAATGAATTACTGTATATGTCTCTTCTAAGCAGCACACACGTTCACTGCAAAAATATAGTTAAATAAACACATTTACCTGAGAATTGCGCTGTGTCTTTAAGCAGGACACATGAAGCCTGATGCACTACACCTTATCTCACAAACATCCACATAAACGTCAACAATAAACAACAACGTTAAACCACAAAAAATATACAGATAATTAACATTTCATTTAAGACAGAAGTGTACATTTGGATTTGTGTTATTGTGCAGAGCCAGTGAAATGCGCTTTGCCTTTGCATTTATGACACCGTTAGCTTATCCACTGCACACACGCGGCGAACATCTAACTTATATTTCGGGATATGTCGTTACTTACTCGGGTTTAAGGAGTCTTTCTTTAGCTCCGCGGATCCACAGCGGGTCTTGGAGAAGGTACGTCCCAGGTGAGAGCATGCAAACCCCGGGTAGGAGGTGATCTGTCCCCGTGAAGAGCCGTCAGCTGCAGCCGCGGAGGAGAAGGTCGAGTTTGAGAAACGTAGCACACACAAACGGAAGTGCAAGTAAAATACAGGAAGTATACTTTCAAAATAAAAGCGCAAAATGTTAAATCCAATATTTCTGACAGTTTATTATTGTAAAATGCATGTTTTATGTTAATTAATGTTCATTATTTCCAGAAAAAATAACAAAAAATAACATTAAGACTGTTAAATTAGCATTTTGTTGAACTACTTTTTTAGCACCGTTCTTCTGTCCATTATGTAGCCTATATTTTGTATTTATATTCAAAGTGGATTTTATTAACATTTTATTTTATGGATTTTTATGGACAATGGCAATAAAACTCTTTTTGTAATTCTGACAATGGTGCATAAACACTGTATAATGTACTAATAATATAAGTTAAATCAGCCACAAAAACAGTGATCGACAGGTATAAAAAATATATATAATTATTTGTAGATTTGTATTAAAGTACAGTGCATTTATGGAGAAATCTTAACTTATAATTGTATCAGTAGACATTATAGTAGGAATTGGATGGTACAATTAGAAACATTATAATAAAAGATTTGGTATTTGACCTTACCTTAATCACAAACTTCAACATTGTTTCATAGCTTCTGACTTGCTTGCAGATTTGACCTTCACCATTTGTAGTTATTTTCTTTCTATATTTCTTAACACATTTAGACTGGCCAAATGTATCTAATATAAAGGTTGTCTTATCCATTTCACAATTTAATCAATAATGTGGTGCCTCTGCCTGTGCTTTTAACTGTCAAACACACATTCGACAGGTATTGAATCAATTTCCTTAGCATTATTCTTTAACATTTGTTGTGTAAAAGTCATTGTTGTAACATCTGTTCCTCTGAGATAAAAAAAAAAAGGGAGGAGGAACAACCCGCTGCTTCCTGTAGATTTTAACTTAAAAATCTCATCTCATCGAGGTCAGTTTGCACAAGATGTTCTGAACTCTGGCTTAGAAACACTTTACCCAAAATCAATAGACAAGAGGAACTGCTTTTGCCAGTGCAGTAGTCGATGTTGTACTTCACTACAGCGCCCCTCTGTGGTTAAACACTATTGTGTGTAGACAAACTTTCAAAGAACTAGATGAGACATTTTGCACTGAACTTCAAGTGGATCGGATTTAAGTTTATGGAACACTTTGTTGTCTCCATAAGGAATTTGGTTGGTTTGGTTGTCTACATTTGACCCGTCCTTCAATAGTGCTGGGGCAACATGTCAGGCAGAGCAGGGACCCATTTTCAGATCTTGAGCTAGTCTTGGTTAGGACTACCTAAACTGGAGGATTTGACCTATTGTTCATATTTTGATTCTCTCGCATCACAACAAAGTCTTGGTTTGAATCAAAGGTTGCATGTTCTCTCTGTGTCTGGGTGGATTTCCTTTGGGTGCTCTGGTTTCCTCCATATAACCAGAAGGCCTACTCATGAACACAAAACATGCTGAAGATCTGGAGACGAGTCCCCGGGCGCTGCACTGCGGTCACTGCTCCAGACAATGCCACTGATAATGCAGAGGTCACACTACTCCACAAGGACAAAAGTCTAAGTTCAAGCATGAGTTTAGTTGACTTAAACTATGACATTAAACCAAAATACCACATAGACAACAAGAAATAAGGAACAAGGAAATACAGTCTATGTAAAATAGACCTGATTTTATCTCTCTAGTTATAAAGTAATTATTGTCAAATATTTATACCAACTGAAATATTAAGGTACTAGGGTACCACCTTCAAGAATTCAATTAGATTTGGGTGGAACCAGGCCACAATAACCTCTCTCTAGGACTAAACAGAGGCTCGAATGGGTGATTTTATTGCAAAAACATGCATTTTTACTGAGCAGGCTTGCCTTTCCACAGCTTTAACCCAGTGGTTCTCAAATCTTTCCAGGAACCATCAGAACTAAACCAGGACTAAAAGGTCCTAAACTTCTTTGCAGTACTTCTAGGTGAAAACAAAATATTAACCAGGATAAGGATCAACTAAAGCTGAGAAAGATTCAGTACCCAACCACATGTACCACAGTTTGAGAACCACTGATCTAACTTAGAACAGAGCCTGATAGCTGTACCTAAGATTAATGCCTTACAGTGAAACATTCCAGGCAAAGCAATAGTATCTCCAAGGAGACAGGGACGGGGGATGTTTACCAGGAGTTACATTGTGCACCTTTAACTCTAAATTGACGTTGTGGTATTGAGCAAGACATTTCACACACATTGCCTCCAGTGTCTGTGCAGAATATAACTCACGCTGTGCATTCAAAAAGGTAGTTCATTGAAACTGGGCATCTATAAATTAAGTCCAACATTTGCACTAGTTGCAGGGTTTTTATTACATTTATACAATACACAAGTTGCACTACAGTTTTTAATTTATTTTTTTATTTTGTGTCAGATACCCTTCCTGTTACAGCCTGTAAAAATAATGTGGGTGAAATGTCTTGCCTATGGACTAAGGCTGAACGATTTTGGGAAAAAAATCTATTGCATTTTTTTTTTTGGACGAGCATTGCGATTGTGATTAGATTTATGTTTTAATTATAGGATTCTGTTCAAAGTTCACATTTTAAACACGTCAAAAAGACTGCATTATGAACTGACAAATTAATACAAGAATCACATTTCAGAACATGTTTGTACAGAAACTACAGGGTTAGCACTTTTTATGTAGCATAAGACAGAAGATTTTGTTGTTTGTGGAGGAAATGGTACTTTGCAGCCTTTGTGATTCGCTAATTGTGTCCATTATATTTGTGATTTCAATAACATTACGATTAATCTTGCAGCCCTACTGCACATCAGTAGTAATTATAAATCACTTGTTATAGGCATCAACTCCACAGAGCGTTTAATTAAAAGGTAGTAAATTATGACACAAGATGGAGGCACCAGCTACAGGTTTAATATCAGATCAACAACAGTAGAAAAACAGAGGCTACCAGACAAAATCAAAGAGTAGGAAATCCAAACAGCATCCAACAGGCTTAAAATTATTCAAATGTACATATATACACGCATACTCCACTCTCTCTCTCTTTCATTCATAAAACAGGTACACCACGACCACACAGCGAAAGGAGGCTTCTGATTGGCCAGTCCTCCTCCATCCACAGTGTTTCAATTATTTATTTATTTACTTCCGGGTCGCATGGAGGTCAAAAGGTCGCTGCTACTGCTCAGGTTGAGTCAAATGCCAGCACCGAAATGTGAATCTTGCTTTATTCATTCAAGTCTTTGAGAAAAAAAAACAAAATGGCGGCTTCATGACAGCACCAGGGTTGTTCTTATTGGTGTAAAGTCTATAATTGTCCGACCCGGAGCAGAGGGTACAGTGAGAACAGTAGGTTTGTTGGTAGGTCCACCTTAAAAAGTCTGAAGCCATTTTAAAATTGAGAGAAAGACTGGGCGTCCTGGTGGAGGAATCAAACCTATACCGCCGAGCTGAGGTCACGTGATCCAGTCACATGGTACGAGGGGCAGGAGGTCAGCCAATCAGGTAGGCCTAAGGGAGGAGACATGTCATTAATAATTGAGTAAACGATATTCTGAAAGTTAACATGGGCGGCACCATAGTCATTGAACAGCAAGTTCTATAGGGACTACAGAGCCGTTTTAAAGCCTTCAGAGAATCAGTGCTGTGTTGAATTGTTGGTCACCTGAACATAGAACATTTTATACAAAATCAACACTACTTTATGTCATATTTTAACAACAAATCTTTTCTAAAATTCTCCATTGAAATGAATAAGATTCCCATTTAACCAGAAGTGCCACCACAAAGAAAGTGCGGTTTAGTCACATTTAGAGGCGAAAGAGAGCGGTGCAAAGATTATTATGCAGAAAAGATTATTTGTTCTACATTTTAAGTCAAGTATGTTGAGAGAAGAGAAATGAGATTAAAATAAATCTTAGTAAGTTAAAAAGTAAAAAAAAAAAAACACAAGCTAGGCAAGGATCCAAACTAGATACGAAAACTATGTACTAAAATGGTTACTAAAACTGGATACTAAACCAGGAGCAAAAGCAAATATAAAGCAAAGCAAAATTCAGTGCTCGAGTCTGAGAATCAGTCTCGTACTGTTCATACGCTAAAGACTTTTAGCTGGATAAGTCTGTAATAAAGTTTGACGATAAAGAAGGGTTAAAATTTAGAGTTTAGACTTGAGGGACAAAAGAGCAACACTTTTGCAGCAGGTTACCCAATTTCCACATGAGGGCACTATAAACCACTATAACGAGCAAGAGTGAAAGGGAAGACTGCATGCTGTTGAACTGCCAAACTACTAAATGTTGATTCATATATTTTCCAGTAGATGGAAGTAACAGTTTGTTCATAGCATTGTAAAATTAATCTTTTAATCAATTTTCTTTTTGTTTTTGTAAGTACCAGTCGGACTAAACTGGAAACTGCAAACTGTATCCAAACCAGGTCTAAACCAGGACAGGTCCCAACTGCATAAAATCAGAAGTTCATCTTACCGGTCTCACCTCCGGGGAGGTGGATACATGGACGGAGCAGACGCTTGTTGACTGGCGACAATGGCTGAAGACGAGAGGCCTGAGGAAAGAAAAAACACTTAGTCAACAAACATGTACCATCTAATCTACTCTTCTATCACTCCCACTAACTCCATGTCCTGTTTTCACTACATGAATCTCTCAAACTTCAGCATCCTTCTACCCAAATATTCACACTTGATGGTACTTGAGTTCACACTGACCCTCTGTACCATATATTCACTCTCCTCTGTACATGTTCAAACTAGAAACGTTATCTAAAAAATTCTCTCTCTTTTATAATTCTATCCATGCTGACTTTAAGCAGGTATTTATAGGTAAAAAATATGCATGTATGTGATTGTAGAAATCTCAAAAATAACTTTTGGCTGAGCAGTGTCCATAGTCCACATCAGGTAGGCATCAGAGTCCTCTGATATACAAATTGCGGAATGCCCTTTTGACATGATAATTTTATTGTCCCTACCTGAGGCGTATGGCAGCTCATACTGTCCGGAGATCAGAGGGTACCCCAGGTGATGTGAGGGGATGATTCGCTGTGAGGGGGAGGACCTGGGTTGCCTGTCTCCCTCCCGGTCCCTGTCCCGTTCGTGGGGGGGTGGTTTGTCGGGGATAGAGGGGGACTTGCTCTTATATTGGCTGGCGTGCTGTTGCAGGAGGTCCAGAGCTTTGGCCTCTCCAGGGGGCTTCACGTTGGGACTGGAGCGTGGAGCTTTCTCGCCCTCCTCGCCCTTTGCTCCATACGGGAACGAGTAACCGGGAGGCAGGTACGAGCCTAAATATGGACAAAAAATACAGTAAACATGTTTAGCCTCAAGTCATGACAAAAGTAGACCACCACAACTTCAACCCTCAGAGTCTCAAATCATGATGGACAATTGGCTTTGTGCAGACTGGTGGATGGCTAGCTCACTTTTTTTTAAAGGTTTTCAATAAAAGTTAGCATTAGCTTTAAAACACAGTGAGCTAGCTAACGTGTTGCTGTGCAGAGCCTATTCATAGGTAAGGGTGGTGTTTTTTTTTTATATGATTAAACCAGAAAACATAATTTCAATATAACTTATTTTATCCCCAAAAGGCAATTTAAGGAGAATTTGAAAAAAAATATATATTAAGTTGAGACAATTATTGACATATTTTACAATAACCGAAACTGTCAGAAAATGCAGAGGAGAGAGAGCGAATATGAGGCTACATTTGCAAGCAAACAGGAGATCTAGAAAAAAAACCTATGTATGTAAAGAAGACATGAAGTTAGTTTGTGTGAGAGAGACACTGGTTATAAACCCAAACCAAAGCCTAGGTTCACCTTTGGCACACTCTATTCACCCACTGGCTCTCACCTGGATAGTTCTGCATCATGACAGAGGGCATGCCCCTGTATCCAGGATGGCTGGGATCATAGGCCTGGCTGTAGTAGGGTCCGTGCATGTAGGGCATGTACTGGTGCTGGGACAGAGGCGAAGAGAACTGCATGTGTGGAGCTCGGGGCTCTTTTCCAGACGCCCGCAGCTCCTCAGGGCCAACGGTCCGACTCTCCCCATCTTTAGGCTCCTCTTTTGGGCATCCCTCTTTGCCACGGGGCCTCTCCTCTTTGGACTTCCTGTCCCGTTCCTCTTTCCACCGCTCTTCCTCCTGGGGTTTGGGGGCGTCAGAGTATTTGTTTGGGTAAACGTAGGGCCACAGCCGAGAGTCTGGCTCCTAAAAAGTCCATAAACAAGACAACAGCTGAGTGTGGGAGAAATACAAGCCAATAAGACAAATGTTAAATTTGTTAATAACTGAATAATTACACTCCACTGTGTCAATAATAATTTAACGCAATCCCAGCATGCACCTTCAAACCTCATATTGGCAGCGGCTGAGAATTTCCATAGACACTAACAGCGTCGGCCGAAATTAACAGGCTTTATTGAAGTTTCAGAGTTGGTGGATTATTGTTGCACACTTTTGTTGGATTTACAAAGCTCCAAATTGACGACAGTAGCGGATTTCTGCAGCTAAACAAGCCATACATTAAATAAGCTATGAATGCATTTTTACATCTATATTGTTTTTTTATTTGGTTTTATTTGAATGAGTCAACCATAGTCTATTCAAAAGTGTAAGCTTGTGTGTCGATTTGCATTATAGTCTATTAATTAAGCAGAGAGTACTTTGAAGAGAAAAAAGAGATCCCAAATGTTTTTTGATAAACACTGCTAATTTGCTTAACATTAATTGACTGCTCAGAAATGTTGATTGTAGAAAATAAAATCACAAACTAGAGTTAAATACTTGTTTTTGTGTGTTTATTACACTGACATGAGTGATTTAGCTGCTAATAGGCTACATCTGCACATTATTTAGGACACATCTTTTCTTATTCATAAATTTTCCTATATCAATATCATTAAACGTTATAGGTACAGGGCTTTATAATAAAGTATATTTTTCATAAACATTTCCAGGGACCCTTTTTGATGATATAAGAAGGTGAAAAGTAAACCAGATGTCTAAATATTGCAGTTAAAGTGAAATCTGCACAATCTATACTTAAGCCAGGCAAGGATCACTAATGTTTAATTTGATTAGTTTTAAGATGAATCATTGTCTACCACTTAATTTAATAACAAAAAAACTCCAAAAGTGACAAATTCACCACAATATGGCTTCCCTGTCAAATGTATGTGGGCACAGGAGCTCAATACAGCAAACCTGTACTTACCTGTCTGTACCACAGAGCCGGCTCCACCCCCGCAGTGCGTCCTGGCTCGGCTCCCTGTTTGCCCTCTTCTTTCCCATGATGTCCTGCTTCGCTCAGTTTCATCTTTAAACCCTCCTGCTGCTGCTGGGGTCCACTCTGTGGCTTCTGCTCCTCCGCTTTAGCCATGATGACCGACTTCCCCTGTTCTCCACTCTCCTTACCTTTCCCTCCTTTAGCTCCCAAATCTGTCAAACTCGGAGCTCGAGACAGAGTGGGCGGGACTGTGGCTTTCACTTCCTGTTTTATGTCAGTTTTTTTCCCATCTTGCCGTTGTCGCTCATCATATTGTTGTCGATAGGCGGGGTTAGCGGCCGCGTTGGGGCTCTGTGATGCTAGGAGGTGGTAAGCTTGCTCAGGTGAGTAGGAATACGGCGGGACGTAGTACTGGTTGTAATACAATGGCTGTGCGTACATGTTTGATCTTTGCTGGATTACAGACTGTTGTTGAGGTCCTGTTTCATTTCCTTTCCTGTCATCTTGTGGCTCAGTTTTTAATTTCACCTCCTCTCCCTCCAGATCTTCCTCCTTTTTTATCTTAACTGCCCCCTCTCCATGTGCTGGATTGGCCTGATTTCCCGGGCTAGGGTTAGGGTAGTTTGGCGAATAGTACGCCTCGTAATTTGGATAGTACGGCGAATCTTTTGAGGGATTTTGTGGCGGAAATAACGTCTTTTTTGCAGCTTCTCTCGCACTTTGGTCAGGTTCAGTTTTAACCGTTTTAACCCCTTCCTTACCCTCCCCATCTTCTCCGGCATCTGAAATGTCCGAATACGCCGGGCTTCCTGTTTTAACCGACGCGTTATCTGCACCGTTTTGATTTAAATGCAGTGGATTTGGCGGTGCTCCCGGTTCACTGCGACTAGACACACCTATTGACGGACTTGGGGCATTATCAGAAAAACTATAAACTTTATCTGCCTCTGCTTTGATGCTAGCTAACCGACTTTGGTGCGTTTCCGATGAGCCGTTGAGCAAGGCATCTTCCGCATACGGACTCTTCCCATCTTCCGGTCTTTTCGCTTTGGGACTATCCCCTTCCTTTCCTTCTCTCTTTTTCTTATCCTTCTTTTTCTTATCTTTTGCTAAGGCTGGGCTAGTCGCGGGGTCAACAGGTTTAGGTTGTGCGCTTTTGAGCTGAGGGCTTTTGGGGATGGACTGTACCACTGTACCCATTGCAGGGGAGGAAGCTTGGAGGTTGTAGTTTGCCGGTGCGCCTTGCGGAGGAGCTGCTGAGACCGTAGAAGCGGGACGTCCCGGTTTGACGCTTTTTAATTTGTCATTCTTCCCCGCAGTGGCCATTTTCTTTGCTTTTCTATCGTCCATTCCATCATTACTAGCGTCATCTGTCAAGCACCCTCCCTCCTCTCCTCCATCTGTACCATCCGGCTCAACCTCCCCCGCTTTCTTCTTGCCCTTTTTTGCCGAAGGGGAGGGGGCATCGAACCCTCGGCCTTTTGGGGTGGCAGAGCGCGCTGGAGAGATGGCGGCCCCGTTACACGAAACATTATCAGGATGGAGGGAGGAATCGTCTCCGTATTCGCTGTCTGCGTCCTGGTCTAGCCTCACGTCCTGGTCGTTGTGGGCGCGGGCCTGATGGTACTTAAGTCCGTTTATGTGCTTGTATTTCTTATTGCAGTTCGGATGAGGGCAGTCGATGAGCACAGGGGAGGGACAGGTCCGGTCTACTGCCTCAGATTTACCTACAAGAGAAAAACAGTGATTTCATTGCTTTTGACATGACTTGACAATAGACTGTATTGACTGTCGCTTGTATTATGTTTTTATATACGATTATTTGCCATCGTCAAAAGCAAAAGGGAAAGGGTTTTAAACTTAAGACTTGTTGCACTGGCAAATACTCAACATTTTACAGCATCAAAGGGTGCAGAAGAACAGACTGAGAAATGAACAGACTGTAATATTAAAATTTGAAGTTTTAAATAGCTTTGTTAAAATGAAAACAAAACAATAAATGCAATATGCGCAGCCATGCTTGTGTCAAATATACGTTGGGACAGCTGTGGCTATAGAAGTATGGAGAGTGGGAGGAATGGAGGTCTGGAAAACAATTATACAAAAAACAATGCAATCAAATTTTTTAGTTCTGCATAACATTCTTGGTTGACTAAAAGGGGGGCGTGGCAAAAGCTCTCAAAACTATTACGCATCTCTGTCTGACACCAACTAAGTACAAGGAAACAATTTATTTATATAAAGACAGATTAAACTTGTGAATCAAGAGCTTAATCTGCTTTTTTCATATAAACACAAAAAATACCAAATCTTCTGCTAACTCATTCACTCATGAACTTATCTTGTCAGCGGTTGTCCCATATAAATCCTCAAAATCTAAATAAAATGTTAGTCGAGTAATACAAATTCTGGTCGACTTAAGACACAACCGCTTAATGGACTAAAAGATTACAGCTCTGACCTGTGGAGTTGGTCCTCATCCTCTTGGAACCCTTGGTGTCCTCTGAGCTGGACGTGGGCTCCATGTCTGAGGCAGGTTTGGTTTTTCTCTTAGCAGCGGAGGGGCTAGCTTTAGCATCCTCTGCCCCGGGCGTCTGGCTGCCTCTTCGGCCTTTGCTGTTGGCTGCGGCTCCTCTGGTTTTGCTGTTGCCGCTGGCTTTGCCGTCGGACGAATTACTGTTGTCATTTAGAGGAGTGTTGCTGCCCGGGCGCATCCTTTTGCCCCGACCACGACCCGTCCGCATCTCCACGTCACTGGTTGGAGAGTCACAGAACCTGGAGGAGCAGAAAGGTGAAGGTTTAGAATGATATAACGATAAAACATAATACACATAATGTACATAATGCAAAGTCCAATTTTATGAGTGTTGCTCAAAAATTTCACCTGGATAATTTATAAAATACTAGTCTTTGATACGTTATTTTAAGCAGTAACATATGAAATACCAAGGCTACGGTGTATAAAAAGTAGGGCAAGAGAAATATAGTTGATTAATTATTGATAAACCCTACAGTTACAATTTGTGTTTTTAAGATGAGATTCTTCAGGAATATGGACATAAGAGCCAGACTTGAGTTACATCAGAGACACAAACTCCCTTAGATTCAACACTTTATATCTAAAAGCAATAACATATTGGTCAACCAGAGAAACAGTTAACATTGTTTTTAACAGTTTGTTTTGTCAGACAAGAATCTTATCAGTCAGGCTGGTTTCTACCTTGGAGGGGCCCAATCATGTCGGGTGCAGTCCAGCAGAGTTCCCACGTATGTCTTATTTCTCCAGGTGACGTTCACGACCAACATACCTGAATTTAGAAAAGTACAGTAGATAAGACAGTGTCAGATATGTGGCTACAAAACACAATCTACCATCACTAGCGGTGGGAACAATAATATTTTTTAAAATGCATCATCGATTCTAATAAAACAACTCTGAATCAAAGCAGACATGGAATTTTAAGTTTGATTGAAGTCTGAGTCTGCAGAGAAGCTAAATAGATGGCATGAAGCACCGCTAACATTTTCTCTGTAGTAGATGTGCTATTATAACACCAATATTATTTCTCACCTCTAGCTAATCTAATCCCTGACAGAGACAATGTAATTGGTCTTTTAAATAAAGTAACTGAGTTAAATAAGTGTTTGCTTCAGCCTGCAGCTCTGCACATTTATAAATGTAGCCCCCAATTTGATTTGAATAGTAAAATGCATAGTAAAACGTACATAAAAGACCGGCTTGTGAGCGTCAGAAGCGTAATCGGATTGAATCGGGAAACATCCATAGATTCGCACCCCTAGCTATTATGATTTAACAAACTTAAAAAACTGCAAATCAAGTCAGATCTTGTCAAATATCAAGTTGAACAAATTTATATAAAAATTGTGCATTGTCTTGTCGCAGAAGGATGAATGGTGGTCAAAAAGAAGGAATGATCCTTTTCTCCATTTCAGTGCAGTCAAATAAAGAAAATGTCTTATTTGAACCTATGAAATGAAATGTGTTTTAGATTAAATCTGAGGTGGGATGTACACTAAAATTTAGATTTTTGGAGATATGCAAAAATAGATTTAGAGATCAACCAACTTTTTTTCCCCATTGCTGATACTGATGGCAGATATGTAAGATTTTTTATTATTTCCCCAAATGGTATGTAATTTACATTGCAACAAACTTTTACAACTATGTGCAATTGATAAAATTTCAAGTTTGAAATTTTAATATCGTGACAACATGCATCTCTACTGTGTCTCTTACCGTCCTCTGTCTCCTGCCACACGATGCCCTCCAGGTTGACGCTGGTCCCTGGTTCACATGGGCCCAAACACTCAGGTTCTGTGGCTAAAGCAGCGTCGGCCGTGTTCACTGCCACAGAACGTGATCGCACCATGATCTGCTCACAAGGAGACGAGATGTCGCTGTTACCCACCGCCGCCAGCAGGTGGAGCGGAGGGGGCGCGGGCGTGGAGGCCGGAGACTCCATCTGAGGAAGAAGAGACAGATTTTAAAAGGAGGAATTAGGCATTTTTATCAGTCTAGCCTGTTCCTATCGCTCATAAACCCTTTGGCACATGACTACTGTTCACATGCATACATTTTTTGGACCACTAGCACAGCTTTAGAACGGCTTGAGAACAGTTTTTCAGACACAAGTCAAGCAGAGTGGACCAATCAGCTCTCATCCTCAAGTAAGAAGGAGCAATGTAAGGCGGTATGACCCATGTCTGCAAAAGATAAAATGGATTCTAATTAGGAAGACAACGTGTAGCTGCCTGATTTGAACTCCTACAGAGGCTCCAGCTTTTTCAATCACAACATAACAACATATGCAACTAATATTATGGGAACTTCAGTGTGAGTAGTGACCAGCTACTAATTTTACATTTACATTGCTCCAATCTTTCACCAGTACCCAAAGTCCAGATAATTTGATGCAACACAAACAAATGCTTCATAATGCAACAAACAAATAAAGTGTTCACATGACTGAGTAAATGTTCATTTCAAGTCATAACAACAGTAGAGTATATGGTCTTAAAATCACACCCAAGAAGCCCGATTTGAAGCTGGGTGTAACCTGATGCTGACTGGACTGTCTGCACCTGTGTACTCTCCTTGTCACCTCCTCTCCCTCAGTCTCTTCAATCCTTTTCTCCCATCTGTCTTCCACTCCTCCTCCATCTCTCTCTCCCTTCCCCTCTCTGCCTTCTAACCCAAATCTCTCCTCCCCATCTCCTCCCGCTCTTCCTTCGTTATCTCTTCCTCCTCTCTCCTCCACCTCCCCCCCTCTCTCCCTCTTTTTGCAGATTGTTTTTCTCCAGTCTGATTTGAGGGGCTGGTCCCATAGGAACTGTAACCAAGGATAACCACACCCCTTTTTGAGCCCACTACACACAAGACAAAACCAAAATTATGACAAATTGAAAATATTTATTTCTACGATTAAACGTTGCTGAGTGAATAAAATAACACAACACAACAATGCACCATTTCTCAGTATAATCTTTGAGCATTTTTTTTAAATATAAATTATAAGAAAGTCTAGAAAACATCTGGCATCAACAATTTGGTTTAATCATTGTAATGAAAAATGCAACTGGAATGGTTATGATTACAACCGAAAAGCTGCAAATATTTCTGAGTTTTCTAATCTTTACATAGGCACTCATATGTGAAATCTGCAAAAAACTTCTGTCGGGTGTACACCGACGGCAAGTGCAGTTCAGGACTCACGGGTCAAACTGTTAAATACGCTCTGCAGTTCCCATAGTTGGTGTAACAGGCAGTCTGCAAGTAACCCACTCAAAGTACATGTCGGACCTGCCTCACAGTTAGTATAAATCTGGTGTTACACCTTTACAAACATGTTCTGAAATATGTAGTACATTTGTTGAAGCAGGAAAGTTCCACTGGAATTTGGAAAGTACAGACAGAAAAGCCCCACACTGCCTGGGAATCCAAATGGAAATCCAAAAAGGAATCTTCTTTTGTGAGGGTGAATGGATAACACTGTACACCATGGTCTGATTAGACTTATATAATTAAGTTTAGCCGCCTATCATTCTTAAAACATTCACTGTGAACCAAATTTAGTTTGCAAAACAAAACACTTTCACAATGCAATTAATCCACGTTTAGATATTTGTCCACGATTATCAGCCCATCAAAATGCAGTTACTTACTTTGCTCTAGGCATTAATGATTTAGAAAAATATCCAATTGTTTTTCTTCTGACAGACATTGCAACTTTGCTTCGATTTGCGATTTATGTTTTAATAATATTCTGTTCAAAGTTCTCATTATAAACGCGTTCAGAAAAACAAATATGGACCAAACAACCAATACAAGAATCACACTTCAGAACATTTGTACAGATCTAAATTACAAGGATAATGTTTATGTCGAATACGACAAGATATTTAGTTGTTGGTGGAGGAAATTATGGGAATTGCAGCCAGTTGCATCTATTCAAATTGCATTTCATTTCAACTGCAATTAGTCTTGCAGCCATTTGAGATCTCATTTTCAGGGAGAGTCCTGGCACCAGAGAGGAGCCTACTGTACTTTTTTGCGATAGGAGCAACAGGGGCAGACACTGAGAGAACACCCAAACTCCACACATAAAGGCTCCACTGCCTTTTAACTGAACAAAAATGAGAAGAAGAAAAACAAATAGCAAAACGAATCACAATTAGAGATTTTCCACTATTATTGAGCACACTAATTCATAAAGGAATTAGTTAACATCTATACAAAAATACAAGTTAAACCAAAAATCTGCAGTACCTCATTCTCATGTTGCTCCCCTCGCCACAGACCAGCCCCTGCTCCTGTCTGCTATGCCAAACCCAAACTCACTCCACATGAACCTAGCAGTGTGTGTGTTAGGCATGAGTGTGTGAAAACTGCTTCCTGGTTCAGTGGCTGCTGTCATGTCAATAGGAGAAACAAACCCCGAGCCTCTGATGTTTCATGTAAAATGAAAAAAAAAAAAAAAAAACTAAACAAAAACATGGTGGTTGCCTGGAATGCTGGGAAATCCCCTTCAGATCTGTTACTTGTGTTGCTGCAGAGAAGCGGGTCTTGTTCTGGTTACTGCGCTGTGATTGGCTAAAATGTGTGGTCTGGGAAACACCTTTGGATCCAGAATAGTAGTGATTACAGAAACCATGGTAGTTTCAGTCCCATATGTAGCCAAAACTGGGTCATTCTAAAAAAAAAACCTTTGCAATAAAAATTTTATATTAACATAATTATAGGAAAGTGCTGATACAAATTAGTACTCATAACAAAAACAAAAAACCCAAAAAATCTGACTCTCTTGATGACTAAGCAATCCTATTTTCCAATTTAATTGAATTATCCATGCATGCATGTTTCAGTTTTGGCGATCTCTCCCAGATCCTATTTGAACAGTCAGCTGCTAGTGCATTGCTCCGCCCACAAGCCATCCTCCCAACACAATTCTCCATAAATATACAAAAGCATGATACAAAACTGTAGCAACTTAACAATCCTGATGTGATGTGCAATACTTTCATTAGTGGGATGCACACCGACTAATGTGACAGTGCTCTGAAGGGGGACTTAACACAGGGAGCAAAGCGAGAGGTGACTTAGAGAGTCAAAAATCAAAGTGAAACTTATGTTAATGTGGCGTTTTCTGTGAATATAAAATTTTCAAAACAATAAAAAGGTAACAGTGATCTAAATATATGCAATTCATACCCCATCGAAATAAGATCCTCCTTCTTTAAAAAAGCAAAGTTATACTGTTGTACTTATGAATGGCAAGAATATGATAACTGAGTGAAATAAGTCTGAAATATTGTTATTCCTTTTCTTCAAAGATTCTGTGTCCACATGGATAGTTAAAGACTCACTGTGCAATATTTCAGACAAAAACTTGGCTGAAATAAAGACATTCAACTCATTTCTAGGTGTATTTTTTTTGCACAAAAAAACAAAAACATGCTCCCTTACAGACGCTTGTCTGTGGTGCAGTGTATACTTAATTTGATTTTGTGAAAATATTAACATTTACTTCTATGGAAAAGAGAAAGTCTATGAAGTTTTCTTCTCAAGGTTTGAAGACGGTAGTCAATGGCATCTCGAAAAGTCTTTTGCACCACTATGATTACAGAAAAACATGAACCCCCTGCCTCTCTCCGCCCCTCTCTCCGCCCCTCTGTCTCTCCCTCTGTCTCTCCCTCTGTCTCTCCCTCTGTCTCTCCCTCTGTCTCTCCCTCTGTCTCTCCCTCTGTCTCTCCCTCTGTCTCTCCCTCTGTCTCTCCCTCTGTCTCTCCCTCTGTCTCTCCCTCTGTCTCTCCCTCTGTCTCTCCCTCTGTCTCTCCCTCTGTCTCTCCCTCTGTCTCTCCCTCTGTCTGACGTCTGTGTGATCCCGGTCACTCCTCTGTTACAACCACAGCCAAACACTTTCAGGAATCTCAGAAATGAACAACAGCCCCCTTCCCTCTGTGTCTCTTGCTCTTTCCCTCTTTCTCCTTATAGTAGATGTTCTAAAATCTAAAACTCCTGTTAAATGTTTTTGTGGTTCTTTCTGAAGAGTCTCCTTGACAGAAAATGCCTAATAGGGATGTCCCAATCCAGTTTTTTTTATATTTGCAATTCCTGATACCAATCAGATACTGACTTCTCATTTTGTATTATTTTTATTGACACAATTTAGGCTGTGTGTTTATAAATAAGTATTCCAGTTGAATAAAATGATTACCAGTTACAAAAAGGCCTACTTAAAAATACCTTAATAATTAGGGATTATATTGTAAAGAAATGTTCAGAACATAGTGACAGAGACATTAGGTGATGTTTTTTCTCACTGTTTCTTATTTATGTTTGAGGCCTGTAAAAAGAGAAGAAGCCTGCCAGAAGCACATGGCTACTTGGCATATGTAAACACGTTAGCACATTTGGATTTTCTCCTCAGCCTGATTTGCCCAAAGTTTCATTTAAAGACTCTGTGAAAACATCGCAGAGGTAAAACAAATACTCTCTCTCTCAGTGATAATGTTTTAGCTGTTTTAGAGCCTCCTCAGCCTGTGTTTAAGCTGCTCTGGGCGTTTGCTGCAGGGTTAGCAGTGACAGCTGCGTGCAGAGAACGCTATACGCTGCATTGGTCTGATCTATTTACCAAATCCAAGTTGATACTCTAAAAGTGCCAATATCAGACCGGGACATTCCTAACATTTAAACATCCCGAATGCTTCTGATCACATATCACAGAACAGTCACTGCCACACTCAGACAGGAGCATGGCTGAATAACAGGCCAATAAAGGAGTGCTGCTAAAACTCCAAAATATAGTGCAACGCTTCAAAGTGTCCCTGTGGAAACAAATGAAACTTTTGTCCTACCGCACTAAAGAACACCCCAGTAGATTTAGTTATTAAATAATACAAGAAACGCTACACATGTGACCGAACCTAACGTGCTGTATTGATATAATTCACTATACCCACATTTAGCACTACTGCCCTATTTTACATAAATGAAAGTTAGGTCATTAACATCATTTTTTGGGCCTTGCTATGAATTTTTAAATCTCAATATTTCTATCCATTTGCAAAAATTTACCACAGCAGCAAGGCAATAATGGATATTGGAATCAGATTAAAAAAACTAAAAATAAAATCTGGCCATCACTACTGTCCAGTAAAACCCATCTTCAGGTATGTTTTTGCTGAGGAGCCTAAAAGCCAAGTTCTCCATTAAGACTTTTAAAGATTACATCTGTCTCTCTATGTCTTACCTTGTCCACTTTCTTCAGACTTCGACAGTCCCCGTTGTCAACCTCATCTTGCTCCGTCGTCATGGATACGGCCGTTCCCATTCCAGACTCCAGTGCCATGTTTCCAAGCTGCTCCGGCCCGGATAACTCCACAGTCTGCTGCTGTAAAGACTCCTTATCAGAGTTCGACACCACTACCTCCATTTTGTCCTTTTTAGATTTCCCTGTGACCCCGTCCTTCTCCTTTTTGACGGGTGGAAGTGTCCGGGATGCTTTGGACTTGTCAGTTCCTTTAGTGGGGGTTGTGTTAGGGGTAGAGGGTGCCGTTTCCCCTGGAGAACGTCCCTGCACCTCCTTCTTTGCTCCGTCTGATACTGGAGCGGGAGGTTTGACGGTCTCCTTGGGATTCTTGCGTTTTGATTTAGATTTACTTTCTTTTCCCTGAGCTGCAGACACAGGACTCACAAACTTGATATTGTCTGGTAGAGCAGCCACAGCACTGGGAGGGGCGCCCATGGCTCCTCCGTCTTTACTGCTTGACATCTCTAGCTTGTCTTTTTCCAGATCTGCGTCTAAGTCGATGATCAGATTGCCGACGCCGATGTCCCACTCATCTCCGCTGTCGTAGGTGTCCACCGCGCTGGAGTCCACTTTGCCGCCTGCACAGCCTCCGCTCACAGACATCGTCCCACCGGAGGGGCTCAGGGGGCAGGGCTTGTCCCGCCGCAGGAGGCCTTCTCAGGGCAGGTCCCCGCTCCTCCGCCCTGCTCCCCACATCTCCACCTGCACACAGAAAATAAAGCACAGAGTTAGAGAGGGCCTGTCATGATAATTACTATGTCATTTTATGGGTCAATATGTGAAAGATGGAACAATATATTTTGGTACTCAATATTTATCGCATGTAGGGCTGTCATAGTAACCGCATTCTGCTGTCAATCACAGCGCACAAGGGCTCAAGGTCACTAGCGTCCCTTCGGCCAGGGGGGTCTCAAGCAGAAGAGTGAGTGTTCAGGCTTTATGTGTTACTTACTGGAGGAGCGGCAGACTTGAATGCAAATCCACTCATCGAGCAGCAATAAAACAATGTGAAGCACTGGATAACCTGCGCTCTGCCCACAAGCTCCTCCCACATGAGTTTATGCAAGACAGCAATAGAATAGAATAATATCCTCGTAGCTCGTCTCTAAAAGTATGTTTAGTGAAGAAAAGTGGCACATGCTCATCTCTGTCACTCATGCATGCTTGTTCTTTTATATTGCTATTTTTCAAGTACAACCCCAATTTACATGTATTCTGGGCCTATGTGTTACACCATATACACCACAGTGCAAGGTTACCACAAGAGAAATTCTTTAACTGCGACAGCCCTAAGTGTGTGTACAATTTCTTCACAAAAATAGGGATGTTTTAGCAATTTTTTATGGAATAAGGTAATATTTGAGCAGTAGACCAACTTCTATAGCTTATTATTATGCATTTATGCATTTTAATGATATTAAAAAATTGTTTTACTGGGATTATCTCACTTTGTGTCAGTGGCTTAAAGAAACTTCAATATTATCGTTGATCACAATATTTCTCTGTAGCAATCTAGAAAGCTTCGAAACACTTTATTGTGACAGTCCAAGTATCACCACTGGACTGCATAATTAATGGCAATTGAATCAAAATGTGCAATCATATCCCTGATAGTAACCAGAACAAATATGCATACCACCATCAGTGCTTCCCATTAATATGGGACTGTGTTGGTCCTGAACAGTCTGAAAATAACCTGGACATTGTTGCTCATTGTATTATCTACTACACTGTGCAAACAGGACTGCTTAAAAGATTAAATACAGGCAATACATGAAAACTGAACCACGTTCTCAGGGCTCCAGATCTACGTTAGTCTGAAGCCGGTACACTGCTGTGCCTAAGATTTTCATTTGACATGATTTGAAAACTTGCTGCTTATTGAAGTAATTTAAGGACAATATATTACAATGGCTTAAACAAAAAGGGCTAAATAAATAACTTGGTCGATTCATACTCTATATTACACACTTATTAAAAAATTTAATAAAATAAATAAATACATATTATATAAAAGGTTTTATCTATTCAAAGTTGTTTATTTAATCAAATAACATTAAGAATTTACCTTGTCCAAGTAAAAAAAAAAAAAAAAACTTTTTAATTAGTAAAAACCCTATGAAATACATTCTGACTTCAAAAACTAATCAGAGTCTGTGCTTTTAAGGATCTTGAAGTAGTACATTACTTTGAATTTCAGTAGTCGATCCTTGATGTGTTTTGCCGTCTAGTTTTATTTTTATTTACACCTGGCATATCGGCTGCTTCATTTAAGTAACACAGTGTGGAGGATCTGCAGGTTTGATGCTGCTCTTTAAAGGTCACCACCGTGCAAGTTCACAACTATCCAAAAAGCCAAACTGATGATCTCTGAGGTGCATACTGCTCTGCACCAGAGTGTGACCTGAGCTTCCGCCGCTCGGACGGGCTCTAGCAGTCTGTGCAGAGGTGAGTGAATTAACACTTCTTTATTTTTAGATGCCAATCAAAATGATCATTTAAGTGTGTGTCCTCATTATAAATATGGATTCAATAATATAACAGGACATACAAGAAGGATGTGATGAAGAAAAATTGGTCACACACTAGAACCCTGGGTCTGCTAAAATAAATGCTTTGTGAAAAATAAATATTTCAGAACAAGAAAGCGTCTTTCTTCTGTGAAAACAGAAAAAGGTAATGACAGTATGAAGGTTGTAATAGATTTCTTTTGCCTAAGTGGATTCTGATGGTGCATATGGCAGCTTATATTATTAAATTTAAGATTAATATTAAATCAGTCACTGGGTCTACATGTCTTATCACTATCCTGTTGTGAACTCTGTATTTACAATGAAAGTTGATTAAGGCTAACAAACCCACCACTAGAGACCCCTTAGGACACTTATCATATGAATGAAGTGGAGGTGACCTTTGACCCTCCTAAGAAAGAGAGGGTTGTTGGAGAAGCCCTGAGAGTGAATGGGAGAAGAGGGGGCTAGTGAAAAACGGATGATAATTACGTGCTCTGGTTAACACCACAGGAAGCTAACAAGAAATACATGAATTTGTACAAGGGCTAACATTAGCATACACATTAGCATGAAACAGGGGGAAACTGCTACTGACACAAGGGCAGGGCTGTGTGCAAGAAGTGGGGTAGACTTTCTGAAGATAGAAGTAAGGCTCAACAACAAAAATGACAAAGTCTTGATGTCATTTAATGTCCTTGTAAATACAACAAAATACATAGAACATCTGAGACGCATGAGAATCTTCTGTTAATTTAGCTGCACAATGGAGCACAACAATTTGAAGTCCCCTCTGGTTCCAGAAGTACAATTTCTATTATTTTTCCCCATAAACTTTTCGAAAACTTCAGTTATTAAGAGTTCAAAGAGATCATGGGGGCTAACCACTTACGTGCTAACTAATATCTATAACATTGTTGTTTTAAGTCCAAAAAGTACATTTAAAATGCAAGATTCTGCTAAATGTTTTAATAATGGTAGAGGTTTATCAAGTTTCAGAAACTGATTGTAAATAAAATTATAGGTCTTGAGGTCATTAGTTCCCATGTAGATGATTAAGTTTTCACATTTTTAATATATATTTTTTTCAGAAGATCTAAGAAAAATGAATGGGAAATTTAGTTCCGAAACTGGGGGCGGGTTATCATTGTTGAGCTCCATATTTAATTTGGCACAATTATCAAATCACGGAGGCTCCAACTATTTAGATAATGGAATGAACAGAATAGAGATTATTAGGATATCAGTTCATATTTAGGTCTTCTCTCAAATGTTAAGACTTCCTGAAGTACTTTACAATGTGTACAGAATTTTACTTTTTAAACATATTCACAATTGCAATGTCATGTAAGCAAATTTGATATTTTAACCAAATATCAGTTTATATTTTAGCTCTCAGTAAATGTTAAAGGGCCAAACGCTTTTACTTAATCAGTCCTTCGGCAAATCTTTTCCATGATGGCAAAATACATTTCCAATCCACATTCACACAAACAAAGCCTTCTAGGAGCTTGCACCCTGCTGCCAAACTCTTTACATCACAAAACACAACAAAGCCGCTCCAGCACAGCTCCAATTTAACTTGTAAATGGTGTGGTTTTCTACACTACACTGAAAAGTGAGAGGCTGCTACTTTGCCAGCGATGCTTAAGATTGACTTCAACTAACAAATATAACAAAAAAAAGGTCTAAGTTATATTATTTACACATACATATACAGGGGCTGATATGTAGGGCTGATTTAGATGATTTTCACCAAATTATGTACTTTTAATTAAAGACAATCTCACCTACAGTCTACTTTTACCACAAAACTTCGACAGAGCAGTGTAGTCACATTTTGAGCAGTTTTCTTTTTGCTTTTAAGTGTTCAAATAAAGCTTTGTGTGTACTCTTTAGGCAGCAGAACAGCCAAAACAAAATATCGACCTGAGCTGAAAATTTAAGGCCGATTCGCTAAGAAGTGCAAATATCGGACCAATATATCGGTTGGTTGATATACTAGTCTGTCTCTTAACAACATTGATAATTTTTGTGCTAGTCAGCCCTAAATTGTACCCTAATTTCTCCAACAAAGTCTGCTCTGTTATCTAGCAGGGTCTTTAGGCCAGAAAAGCTCTCCAAAATTACAACACTGACAAACTATAAACTCTATCACCACTAATAATGAAAAGCACAGTAAGATTGTAAAAGATATGACGATGTGTCATTTGGGAACATTCAGAGAAAAGGCCTTTAATCTAAGCAAATGTCTGATTGGCTTCAGGCTGCGCAGGGATTTCCACTCTGACACAAAGAGTCCCTCTGAGACCAGAATTGGATCTAAATCCTGAGGCCATGTTTTATAATGTGTCAATAATGAAATGGTTTGTTTGAGTGATCAGTGTTTGACCGAGGAGAAGAAGTCCAGTCAGTGAGAAGAGGCTTTCCGAGTACAACCAGATCTAAATCAACACAATATAAGGGCTAATTTAGGGCTAAACATAGTTGGAAATCAGACTATGACAGATCTAAGATGAGACTAAACCAGGTATTAGAAAGCTTCAAATACAGCTGAGCAGTTTGGGAAAATTTTCTTACAAACATTGCTATTATCTTTGTGATTTATGTAGGACTAATTTAGGAAAATATTAGGATTGAATAGGATTCTCTCAGATTTCTCTCAAAGTTCACATTTGAAAACACATCCAGACAAATTGACAAAAAGACTAAAACACAAAGTGACAAAAATCACTTCACAAGAATCAGCCTCACCTGTTTAAGTACTACAGTGACAGCACAAGAGAAACAGGATGACAAAAAAGTAAATTAGAGATTGCAAAATAAACCAGACACATGAAATAAAGACAATTTCATCAAAGCACGGAAATAAAAAAAATCAAAGTGTTACACCGAGCTCTTTACTTTTAAACTGTCAGGAGCCAAGACATGCTGCTGCCAAGTAAAATGATCTTTGACATTTTCCCCTTTCTTCTGGACCACTACTGCGCCGTATTATCCAATCAGAAATCCCAACAGACAAATCATCATCCAATCAAAAGGCAGAATGGCTTGATGGTGTTGAAGAGGCTGACAGTCCAGATGGAGAGATCAGAGGGGGTACTTTAATCCTAGGCTAATAAAAAAAACACTTGTGAAAAACACTAGACTTTCACTGAGGATTACACTTATTTCATTAAACAAGGAACAACACAGTATCACTATAATTTCTAGCTTCCAATTTGGAAAATGCGCTAGTGCCTATACATACACATGCTGCCATACAGTATTTTGTATATATATAAAAAAATAAAAATAATCACACTGGCTGAACCAACAACTTAAAAGATCCATTATTTCACAACATTTATCTAGCCACAGCAGAAATCAGAGGCGTAACATTACACATTCTTATAAGAGGAACAGACCGTAAAATAAACCACAAATGTTTTTGACAGTTTCAGTATTACAATCTAGGGTTATAAATGCATTAAAAAAAACACACATAAAATAGGGCATACGTGGACCTTTATGGAGTAATTTTAGAATGGCTTTATCAGAACTAGTGTAAAATAGGATTATATTGCTTTAGATTGTATTGTATAAGTATCTGAGCCTTTTCCTTGGCATTCAGATTTGATCATTTTTGTATTGTGACAACACTAGCACAAACCATGTAATTAAAAAAAAGACATAAAAAGTTGGGAGTTCCAGTGTAGAAAGTCGTTAAGGAACATTTTGCACATAAAATTGCACCATTTCCTCTCTAATTAGAGTGTGACTAAAACATGACTTTGAGCAGAGGTGGGTGAGGTGCCATAAATGACTTCCTCAATATTCACATGATATTTTAACACTGCATCTGGACTGTGCTGAAAGGCGTCTGTAAATGTCTGAGGTTCAAATATACACCTGTAGTGTCCCATCAGCAGAACCATGAGCTCTCGTAATGCCTTCTTCGCCCTGCATCATTGAGTGCTCATTCTCGAGTTGTTCTTGTTAAAATGACAGAGTGGATCAGCATCTCTCCTCTGTGCTCAGCTAACCCTAATGCCACAGTTAATCAGAGGCAGGACGTCCCACGGCAGCAGTCTCTTTATATGGAAATGAGAGGAGCAGAGCCAGCTCTTTACCAACAGGACAGAGACAAATCTGACCCAGAGCTGATGGAAACTTGGACCAAGGTGCTTCACAACTCAACACAGACCAAACAGGAGGGGAGAGGGAGGGAGCAAAGGGGGGTCTGGGGTCATCAAGGATCAGTTTGTGTCTTTTTAATGGAGAGATCTACAGCCAGTCCTCTGTCAGTAAAAGCATGTGGTTTGGCATGTGTCAGTACGGGCGCATACACAAAATTATGGGCTCAAACACCAAGCCAACAATAAAATTATTAGACCAGGGCTCCAGATTGCGACCAAATGTCTGTGTGAGTATTTTTTTTTTCAAGCACTCGCACATGTGCAACTTGATTTATTTAGATATTTATTTGAGTACAAATTTACTGAAGTTAAATCATTTTCCTCATATATTCAACCATCTTTTTGTTCAAATAAAAAAGAAGCTCATAAGCGACACCGAGCTGCTCTGCTCACTTCCTCAGTGACTTTTTTTAGTCAGACTAGTAGACTAGTTTTCAGAGTGTAGTGAAAAGAACGCACATAGTAACCTTTGTAAACTCACTTTACGCTGTGTCTTCGCAGAGGACAGGGGCAGGGACGGTAGTTTCAGTGAGAAAAGTGAATCTAAGGCACCGAGTGTGTTAGCATGAGGCACTGACTGCACATATACAGGGTTGACACGAGGCCTGTCCTGATAATTACGATTTATCAAGTTATTGTTCAATACATTAAAGCTAGAACAATATATTTTGGAGCTCAATATTTATCGTGGGAAATTTTTCCTTGCAAAAGTGGGCAGATTTTTGTCATTTTTGTTATAATATGATAAGATCTGAGCAATACAGGGTTGAATAAGTCACTTTTATGGCTAACTAATGGTTCATTCTGCTATTTATGATAATGTTCATTTAAAATGGTTTACTGGGATTATCCTGCTTTGTTTTAATCCTGTCAGCAGCAGAAAGTAATTTCAATATTACCGTATATCGCAACATTTACGTACAGCAATATATTGTGCTTCAAAATGTGTTATTGTAACAGGCCTAGTTGTCACCTGTACTACTATTCACTATAATCTGAATGAGAGGGGGCATTGAGAGAAATATGAACAATTCTTATTAAAGTCTATAGTAAAGTGCATGTTTTTTTCAAGCCAGATCTGTTTTACAGATGACTTGCTTCTTGCTTCCTGCTCATAAAAAAAGGATAAACATGAATACATTCAGTCTATAATATTAACTAGAAAAAGCGTGATGAAAGCCCAGTGAATCTAATGACAAACTATTCAATTGCAAATTCACAGTCTGTAAGTTAACATGCCAATAAGCTTACCAAGAGAGAGCCATTCATACCCTATGAAAGCCAACCAGTAACCACTCCGTCACTGGGAAGGTTGTCAATCCAATTGTATAATCATATTGTCATAAAAGTAAAATTTGCACCATTTTAATTTTCCTTTCATTCATAATTGGTATACGATTTCCTGGCGACCTTTAAACAATCTTGCTGACACGGTTCTGGCCCATTAGCTCCGCACTCTTTGGACCGTTGGCCTTAAACCAGCGGAGACTCGAGTTACTCTTCTGTCTGGAATCTGTCCCGGCTGCCAACTGCCTTGTACAGCCAAGGTCCTTTTTGTGGATCTGAAGCTCCGATACAGCTATAATAAAGTTGTGAAACAGTGTGTAGCTAGTATTAAATCACAGCTTCATGGTGTTAGAGCCGCCCGTAAGTGTCTCGGTTATGTGTATTTTTACAAGGGAATAGTTGATAATTTGACAGAAGGTTTTCATTCATGTGTTGGGTCAAATCAGGAAACAGCGGAAAGCAGAGAAGGGATTTCAAAACTATTCATATGAAGTAAAATCTCAAGCAATTTCCTTTTGAGGTTTATATAAGAAGTTATGCACTTTTAGTACTACAAGAGCATTCACTAAAACAGAAATAAACCAGAATTTGACAAGGACTAAGCCACAAGTGAAACATTATAAGGGCTAAGCATGATGTGAACTAAAACTAATCAGAAAGGACCCAGGACAAAAATAGAACGGAAACAAGATGAACCAAGACTTAGGGACTAAACCACTTCTAAACAAGCAGTACATCTCAACTGAACAATGGTTTCACTTTTAAAACCGCACAAACCCTACAGTTAGTCACCATCGTGATTAGACACTACCAATATAAATTAAACTATCTAAACAACACCACCTGTTTGTCAAATGTTATCCCTTTACCTAGAATGTTCCACAGTAAGACATTAAACTTCTATGCATGGTGACCAGAAGGTGGCACTACCAGTCCAACTTACAGGTCAGGCCAGTGGAGAGGCAACCCCACAAACAGTGAGAACACAACTTAAGGTTGTTTTGCGCAAAAGAAAAATGGAATGCAAATAAATATAACATTTTCAAGGAGATGAGCAGCTTACCCTCTTGAATAAAAGTTACGCAATGGATTTTTAACGTCATCGTTCAAAAAAGATTCTATTTCATAAAACTAGTCAGACTCAAGGAAACTGTGTTGTTTAGTCATTGAGTCAAGATTTTGTTATGGTTTTCTTCACAATGATGGTAACGCAAAAATTTCATTGTGACAGTCCTATCCAGCAATCAGGCACAATTTTGTATCATCTCTAAAGTCAAATGCAGCTTTCCATAAACTAAATGAGAGAATAAGGCATATACATTTCAGCTCACCGTGAACTTTGACCCAAACTAAGCCAAAACAAGTGTTGGTGATGCAGAAGGAGCAGAGCTGACGACAGAATGAGACAGACTGACCCAGAGCCAGAGGTCGTGTTTACACTGGACTCCACTGACATCAGGCCAAGAACACAACAACAGCAGCTCCAGTAACAGCAGAGTGCAGAGTACTGGATGAGTGAACACAAAACAGTGAGATAATTGGCTTATTTCACAGATAGTTTTGGTTTGAATCATCCACTCAGTCTGAACCAATGTGATAATGATCAAAGGAAATTTTAGTCTTAATCGTGGATCCCCATTTATTCTTATCTTCCTGGGGTCCATATAAAACAAGACAATCACATCTGAAATACACAAATAGTTGATTAATTACATGTACACACATTTTGTTAAATCAGATAACATTTACTGTTAAGCCACAATGCTTCAAATTTCATGTTTTTTGTATTGAATATTTTCTATATCATCTGCATCCTTAAAGAGCACCTGCCTCACAATACCTGACCCAATCCACTAACCTTTTGTTTTTGTGGTACATGAATAGTAATTCACATTTTAATGTATTGCTCTATTTCTGTACAGTTTGCAATTTTTGCTCCACTTGAAAATAATTTATTTAAAATAACTGAAATATAAATGTATCACAAAAGGACAAAAACACCAAACAAGGAATGTACTGGGACAAAACTAGATTTAAACTAGCACAGAACCTATTCAAGTGCCAAATAATAACAATGGTGTGTTATTGTCTCGTAGTTCAATCATTTTGTATTCAATCTATATTTAAAATGCACAGCAATAATCCTTTCAAACATGTTTAAAACATGAAAAACTGAGAAAGCTACCACTTACAAGTAATTTTAATTGTATGTATTCATAGCACTGCTTTGCCTGAAATACACATAAACATCATCATTACTTGTCAGTTTAAAAACCTACAAACTCAGTAGTGCTATAGTCAACAAATCTGTGACATGCCTTGCTGATCAATTAGTCAACTAAAAAGGGACAGAGGCGTGAACAGCTGGAACAGCGTGAAAAGCTCTAACAATTCATCATTCTCATTTCCACTAGCACGGTTCACTTGGGGCCACCTTGGTGTGGAACAGTTGGGTAGGCACCCCCGGGCAAAGAGCGTTTCCATTACAATCAGCCAAGGCCGCTTTTGGGCGTGACACAGGTCTAGCAAGACACATCCAGAGACGTGACGTAGGCCAGTGCCACCAGGCGCAGGACAGCTTTAAAAACACCGGTGCTACAGGAGCATCAACACAGATTAACAGAGGCAAAACAATGAGTTTGCGGGGGTTTGGACTGGATATGCATCCACGCAGTCACTGGAGGACCCGCAGTATGCCAGTAGCAGTGTATGTAACATTTCTCACATAATAAATGAAATGCATGCAAAAAACTGACAATAAACCAAAATTTGTTTAGTGTTTACGCTAGCTTTAGCCTCATCTTACAGCACCAAAAACTTGGACTAAATGTCTTTTGTGATTCTCTGAGATCAGCCTTATGAGAGTATAATTCAGGTATAATTTAGATTTTATTTTAAGTTAATATTAGTTCTGCTGAAGTGTCGTCACTTATTCACATAGCAGAGCCCTGGACCCACAGCCGAACCTGGAGCATAGAAACACAACTTGGCTGGAGTTGCTGCTGGTTCTCCAAAGCCTGGAACCGGCTCTCGGGGGCGTGACTAGCACTGCCCCCTTTGGGGCTAGTACCTCCAGCGGTCCGCTTTGGACCCTCATCACCATAGGCCCCATACCGGCCCTATGGAAATGAGGCTTATGATCTGATCAAATATCTGACCCCAAATTTATATGCAGATAGGCAGATTAAACTCATGATTCACTCTCAGATCTTCTGCTGGCTCATTCCAGGCCTCATCTTTTCTGCTGTTTAATTGCCTAACCAACTTCAGTATTTGAGCCCGAAATAAGTCACTAAATCACAGCCTTTGTACAGAAGCAGTGGAGCAGGACTTCCAGTGTGAAACTACAGCACCTGAGAGCAGCTGCAGGAGTCGGGGGGGCCAGACCCAGGAAGGAAGTGAAAGTCCAGCCACAAAACACTAATGCTTTTGGATTTGGGTTTCTCTGTTGAAATCAAAGGGGATGTTCTCCATCTGTAGATCAAGAGTTTCAGTAGAAAGACACCTGAAATAATCTGTAACTGTCACAGTCAAATATGGAAACAAATCCATCCGCTTTAAGTAAGAAAAAAAACAACAACAGTGAAAACTGAAGTGAAACTGTCTCAGAGTTGAACCTGTCAGAACTCAAGATGGGTTCTTAGATAAACAAAGTGTACAGTAATTAGGTGTGTGATGTTAGAAAAAGCAACTATTTGATGTTGTGATGCTTGGTCATGGTGTTAGTAATCGTTAAATCATAATGTTTCTTCTTAATCGTTGAACTCAAATTAGATTAGAAAAAAATAATAATCTGTAGAAAATTGAATGTGCCTTTGTAATGGACCATAGACAGCAGTTTGAGCAGTTTCTGATGTGTTGCCTTTCACTGGCAGTTTATGATCTGTGAGTTCAGGTTCAGTCTGAAGGTGAGACGAGCGGCCGCCAAATACCAGTTTAACCCCGACTGCATCACAACACCAGGGCTATCTAAAGAAAAGGACCAGACCAGAGAGTCTGTGGCTTTATATCCAAAAGGTAAAGAGCTGGGCAGACAGGTTCTGCAGAGGAACAAAATCATTATAAAAGCTATTCAACTTGATGCTTCCAGTGAAAGGGTCAACATTGTGTAAATAAAATAAAATCATGCTGTTCTGTGTGGTAGATAATGTAACTGACCTTTGTCTCATAGGTCATAGAGTTCAGACGCTCCTCTCTGACCACTGACTTTCCACTGTGGAATGAGTCTGCAGCACTTTCTCAGTGGAATTCAGGCACTATGATTAAATAACACATTGAACAAGAGAAATCAATAATAAAGGACAAATGGTTTCAAAAGCATGTGATAGAGCGGAATAAGAAGGTTGCAGGTTCGACTCCTAAGCCTAGACAACCTGGAGCTCGAGAAGACTCCCTGAGTGCTGTACTGCAGCAGCTCACTACACCTAGCAGGTTGTTCCAACGGCACAGATTTCAGGGTTTCCCATTGATTTCCTTCAGTCTGTGGTAGCACATACACTTTCTATATTAATAATGCTGTTTCATACGATTTGTGGAATGTAAAATGCACTTATTGCCTACATTTCATATTTAAGCAGTCTTTTTTTAATAGTACATTAATGACAACATAATAAGCAAAAAAGTGAGATTTTCTCATGCCAATGTATAGGTCAGGTTCTTTTTAGACTATGGGGGAAAAAATTTGGACGATGAGGGCCACCATAGTCTCCTCCGTCAATGGAAAACACTGGATTTAAATCAACCGTTCAAATCCATTAAAATAAATAAAATCCATTGAATGAATTTCCCTCACGTGGGGACTAATACAAGTATAAAAAAGCAAATGGAAAAAAATACTATAAATTATCCATGAAGTCAGGAAATCCAGTAGAAAAACTGGAATTTTGTAACTACTTAGAATTTGTGGGGACTTAAAGTACTTTTATTTATGATAGGACTTAAAAGAAATCACATTTTAAACTATGACAAAAAATGCAAGCATTCCAGGCTCTAACAATGAAAATATGCAGACAATCAAAAGAGGTATCAGTAAGATTAAGAAGGCAAAGCAGCTTGCACCAAAGACATGACTACATCCATATGAATGTAGCATCATTTTTCTCTTATGTTTTAGCAAATCACTTTTTACTAAACAAGGGGATTCCCTCTCTGAAATAATGCTTTTTCCACATGCCAAAAACAGAGTAAGGCCCAACACCCCTCCGACAAGTATATACCCTTTGAAATAACACAATCCTATAATTCACGTATGAAGTGATATGATTACAATGAAAAGGGCCCATTTCTGCTTGTCCTAAATATCCTCTTCGGTTTTAGGTGAGCGGGTCATTTTTGGCACAAGAGCTCCATGAATTAGCTCAGAGCTAACTGTGGCTCAGGCGCCACAATTTTTATAATGCACAAAAAATTAAAACACAAATAAACATTTGACGAAGAACTACTGTAGAAAAACATGCCACATTTAAAGTACGAGCGGTAATATTGAGAAAAACACACCTAAAAACAGCGAGCAGTGCTAAAATAAGCGAACGGTTAGTAGCGGTGGTTGCTCTCGGCCCTGTGTCCTTTAGCCGAATGCTAACAAACAAGCTAATACCATCTGAACCACTCGATGTCTACTCAATGCAATAACAGCGACATGCAAAGAAGCAGGTGTTGTGCACAGAAATACCCATAGATTGTGTAACAGTGTGAAATACTCGCGTATTTGTGACATTTTATCACCCAGACACCGAGGCCCGTCGTGGCCCGCTATACAGCTAACGAGTTCCATTATCGGACGCTGTGTTGCTCTCTAGATTTCACAATTCCCTCTACAACTTTGTCACAGTTCTGGACACAATACAGCCATTATACGTGACTATCTGGCATTGTGAAACACATAGCGACATGATAATTGTTATGTAGTATTTACCGCATGACTATTTTTTATTAACGAAGATCTAGCAGCCCATTTGCAAAGTGATAATACTTGTCTCCAACGCAGCGCCACCAACCGCTCCAGGCAAGCCATGAATGAACCCATTATCGGACACGATCGTGGGATTTTCACATTGTACGCCACTTTTATGCAAATATAAAACATTTTTTTACATGTACTTACTCACTACGCCAAAAAGGTCAATTCGCACTTCGCACTTGCAAAAAAGACAGATACAGAAATAAAATGTTACAAATATTTTCCCAAATCACAGCCGTAAAGCCAGATTTTACACGTTAGAAGATGTTTTTGTTCAAACACATATCAACTCAACCAAAGGGATGTTTTGTCAGTAATACAGGATATATACCGTTATTTATACAAAGACAGAACTTGAATGGATTTCGCTGCAATAAAGTGATGTTATTCTTCATCAAAATGTGAGACAATTCATGAAAACATTCTAAACATTTCTAGAATCTGTGTTTTAGTAAAATAATACTGGAATAAAACGCTAGCTTGACCAGACGTTAATTCTAACTATTACCTTGAACAAAATCTAAGGTAAATGTATTACAATGAGAGAAAAACTGAAATAAGATGTGATTTAGTAGAAAAAACTAAGTAGACTGAGTTTTTTCTGCAATAGTTCAATAAAATACGGTTGTTTAATAAAAGAAAATATTAGTTTAAACGTTGGGGCCAGTTACTATGGTTACTATGGAATGATGTTGTTACGTTAAGATCCAAAAGGCTAAATGACATAATTCACAGTTTTAGATTAAATATAGACCAGAAGTCAAAACATCTTTAAAATTATAGTTATTTTAGTCATCAGTCACCGGTATTGCTCAGTAACAGTTAAATTATGTAACTGGTCATTCATTGAGGTCTTTCCCCCACTCAAGTTAAGCAAGAGTTCAGAGTTTTTTGCGCTACTACAGAGAGGTAGTTAGGCACAAAAGTACACTTAATAAATGCATATTTAGTCATTTACATTGTCTTACTATTAACCAAAACAAGTCACATAATTGAAATCAGTGTTATAATGGATAATTTCATGTTTAGGAGCTATACAAGACCAAAATAAATCAAAGTTCAAGCAGAAGTTAGCCTTGTTTCAATGCTATAGAATTGGATATAAAAATACCCGGATTTACAGTATGTTGTGTTGTTTGTTGTACTGCACTTGTTTGCTTCAAGTAGTCACTAAATGGCCACCAACTATCTTCCACAGTGATACAACTAGATATTTAAACGTATCCAGTCGGTTGTAGTGGTTAAATGTAATGAATTATAATGTCTTTACGCCCCCTTGTCCGATAATGGAAGCATATCCCTTAGCTCCCCGGTCTCTGCAGACAAAGGCAACACTAGCCTGCTAAGCTAACCCGCGTTTGAAAAACATACAGCTCCTAATCCACTAAGAATAGCAACCATACCTCGGCTACTTACCCCGTTAGAAATCCCTATCCGACCAACATTCATGTGCACTCCATAGGTTATAATAATCCAGGTAAAAACTGTTTATAAAAAGATCCAGAAGAGGAGAGTTGAACGGTGCAAGCTGCAAGTCAACGTGCTCCCAGTTCACTAGAGCGCAGCCATCATCGCCATCACACGGTCGGATCTACGGGAAAACTGGCAAAACAAGCGACAAACATCAAATCCCCGCGTCCATTCACCGCCTCCGGGTTCAACTACAGCGCGTATTAGTGTGTCAAAACTGGAGGTAGCATCCCATGAGTTGTTAAAAGAGCGATATCCTTGTTTGGAGAGGCGCAGACGGCTACATGGACAGACAAACAGGGAGATCCGTGAAGGCTAAATGGCGAGCAAAACCCGGAGACTGGAGTTATGGAGTCACTGGATCCGGAGTCAGGAGCGCACTGGACTGGAGTCAGACGGAGGAAGCAGAGGGAGGAAAGAAACAGGGGTCTGCTCTTACATCACAGCGAGGGGACGGGTCAGGTCAGTTTATCTGGGAGTGGGAAGCTTCTGTGATGGAGCCTACGGGATCTGAATTAGCATAATAATACGTCATCCATCGTAGGGTTGGTAAAAGGAGACATATTGCGCTTTTTCCAGGTATTTAATGTTAAACTATGACTTACATAGATCATTATTTTACATTCTGTTAATTATAAAAAGCAATATTGATGTAAAATGTCTTAATGATAGAAACAGGTGCATTGACGTCCTGTTTGGAACTGCAGATAATGATTTTATTGTAGCAAGCAGAAAACGTTTCTGTTTCTGTGTTTTTATTGTTGAAAAATTGCTTTTCAATATCTTTTTAAACTGTATATGCATGACCTGGAGTCAGAATTCTTTTGAATGATTGCAACTAAGTACAGATGGAGATAGGGGGTAGGTGAAAATACAATTTTTCAGAGCACTGAAGCCTCAAAAGCAGGACAATGGATTACTCCAAAATGCATGAATCAAATATAAGTTTGAGGAAGCTAATGGTGAGAGTACAACGTTATAACAGGGTTAAAAGCTCCTGAATGTCGATTTTACATAATATGTCCAATGAAATCACAATACAACAAATCAAAACATAAATAATCTCAAATAATCATCATAAAATGAACATTAAAGGGGAAAGGTGCAGAATAAAACCATTTCAGTCATATGCACAGATAAACAGAACTGTTTTGAGCCTGGATTTAAACATTGTCAAAGTAGAGGCCTGTCTCACATCTTCAGGAAGACTGTTCCAGGTTTTAGATGCATAAAACTGAAACGCTGATTCCCCATGTTTAGTCCTGACTCTGGGCACCAGCAGGAGGCCGGTCCCTGAAGTCCTCAGAGTGTGAGATGGTTCATGTGGCTCTAACATGTGGGAGATGTTCTTTGGTGCTGGTCCATGGAGAGACTTGTTCACAAGCAGAGCTGCTTTAAAGTCTATTCTCTGAGCCACAGGAGCCAGTTCAGAGACCTGAGCACAGGACTTAACGCTCTTTGGAGAGGCCAGTGAGCAGGCTGTTACAATACTCTAACCTACTGGAGAGAAATGCATGAATAAGTCTCTCCAAGTCAGGTTTTGTACAATGTTTTTAAGGTGGTAAAAAGCTGCAGATGTTACTGATTTGATGTGGCTGTTAAAGTTCAAGTCTGAATCCATTATTACCCTGAGATTTCTAGCCTGATTTGAAGGTTTTAGAGAGAGAGACTGGAGGTGACTGCTGACACTTTCTCTATGTTTCTGTGGGTCAAAGATGATGACTTCAGTCTTGTCTGAGTTTATCTGGAGAAAGTTGTTTTGCATCCACCCACTGATCTGTTGGATGCAGTGACAGAGTGAATCCACTGGTTCATATTCACCTGCTGCAGTGAGACATAGATCTGAGTGTTGTCTGCATAGTTGTGGTAGGACACATTATTGCTGTGTATTAACTGGCCAAATGGCTGCATGATTTAATTAGTTTAATAGCCTTTATTCTGGTTGCAATTGTGCAATGCTTCTAAATGAGTAAACTATCCTTCTTATACTTATTCTACCACTGAACCACGACTCTAAATAGCCTGTTAAGAGTGTATTAGTATATACTATGATTTCTTGGATAGGCTCTGTGCTATATTAAAACATTATATGTTCCACTAGTAAAGAAAATCTCAGGAGTTGCTTTCTATGTTATGTTGCGCAACTCCACAGACAGCCTCAAGAGGGCAATGACGGATAATATTTGTGCCTCATCTCACCCAGAATGACTATTGTTTGTTCATTTGAGCAATACCAGAAAAGATAATGAAGCAAATGTAAATGTCTATACAGATAAAAAGAACAAAAAAGAGACACAACACAATTAGTGTTTTGTTACTCAATCTGAATAATAATTGTAAAATCGGTTAAGTCTGATTCCAAACCAATGTAAAATTCACACAATTTTATCTCTCAACAATTACATTTCCAATAACATTTCTTAATTCTGACCACAATCCAACGCGTTAAAACCAGCGCTACAGTTTTACAGGTGCTAAAATATCCTGTTCAGTAATAATTAATGTGAACTTTATCTGTTTGCATTCAGATACAGAGGGGTTCATCGCCATGGAGACGACCCCCGCACTCCAAAACAAGCTTCATTCATTGATAAAAGGACATTCAATTGAGATATTTTGGCACAAGGGGATTCAGACTGTCTGTAGAGGAGACAGAGGAGAACAATGCATCGCTCATACCAGCCCCTTAAACCTGTCACAAACCGATACCTCCAACAGAAATGGGACCAGGAGAATTTCGACTACCATCGCAAGAAGGTCAGAGGGAGAAGTTTATTACAATCTTTTTTCAAGGTTTTACATTTTGGTGATGTTTATGATTTTATTTCCTGGTTGGACATGTGACAGATGACATGAGTAGAGGTAATTCCATCACTGTAATGTTCACAACAGCGTGTGTCTAAATTGCAAAATAGTGATAAATGGACTGATAAAAATAATGACACTTTTATTTTGTTAAATGGTTTAAACCGTCAGAAAATGTGCTTTGGGTGTAATTTTCTGTGTTAATGACATAGGTTGAAAGTAGAAACATTATGTTTTCAAACTCAGCTCTACTTCCTGTATTCTTGTACTTCTCTTCTCAACTTAAATTCCCCAAACTGCCACTTAACTGATGTAAAAGTCTGATAAATATTTACCACAAGTACCATCCCACCAAACCAACTCAAACCATGAAAACCTGTCACATGCATTTTGAGGCAATATAAGTGCTGAAGTAGTACCAGAAAGCTATTAATAACATTTCATTCTCAGGTGATGTCAGCTCTACCCGCGGTGGACACTAAAGGGTCCAAAACCCCCAGCCACGTGCAACTCAAGCTCAAGAAACTGCAGGTAAAACATACAAAAAATATGTGTAAGCAGATATTTTAAAATTATTCAAAATTAGACTAACCATGTGTAATCCAAAAATGCCATAATTCAGCTAAATCAGCTCATTCAGGTGCACTATATAACTTTTATAGTAGGGGGTCTGCAAAAAGCTGGTGTCCATGGAGATTACTTTGCCTGGAATGTTCAGTAATATGGTATTAAAGATGATGTTTTTTTATTACATTTTTTCAGAGCTCAAAATGCCTTGGAAAGCATGCATTCTTATATTATGATTACTTCGGCTGTCGGCTTCCAGACAGTATGAAATTGTCTGTAGATTTAAATAATTTTACTAGAAATTTGAAGTACATTTTAGATAATCAAATGTGTCCACACCAGTTTAGTCAATTTGTATTGTTCTGTCTCACTGTAAAATCCTGCACATAATTGATTTTTTAATTGGTTTGGACAGTTAGAAAGATACTGTATTGGACATGGGGACATTTATTGTATTTTACTGCTAATGGCAATGATAAACTGTGTATTTTAATGTGTGTTCACCTGCCCAGGGACGGCACATGGAAAGGAGCAGTAGCTAAATCTGGAACAAATCATCTTTTTTTTTTTTTTTTTTTTTTGTAAGATTAATGAATTTGTACGTGGTCCCTGACAAATAAAGAATAAAAAAGAAAGAAAGTTATATTTTCAGGTAAAAAATAAATATTGTGTGGATCTTAAAATAGTCACTTGAATCATAAAGGCTCATTTATGCTCCATTTTCATACATAATCTCGTCTCTGCGTTACAAAAGTTTAACATTGGAGACGTGTGTTTTTCATAGCTTGTGTGTATGTGTGTAGCTTCAGGATGAGCGTCTTACCATCATCGACAGAGACAACCGGTTACTGGCCTCCAGACTGGCCTCCATCGTCTGCTCCAGGGGCCTGGTAGACCACTGCAACCACTACCACATCAAGAGGTGAAGTCAACACTGTGTCTGTGCTCTGTTCTCATGACAAGAAGGGAATTAGGAATGAGGTAGGGTAAAAAAATAAATAAATAAAAAATAGAAATAAGGACAATTTTTGACCTTCCCTGAACAGTTTTGGTATGTCCTTTCTCGATTTATATCAGAACTAGTACGACCACATAGTAATATTAATGAAACAAGTATTTATGGAATTTAGTTGATATTAAGATTGCCAAAAGTATTCTCACCCGGACACTAATCAATACTAAAAAATATATATATACTCATTTAAAAATTACACAAATAACCAAACCTTTCCTGAATTATTATTATTTTATGTTCCAAATTACATTCAAAAACTTTTCAAATTGTCATTGTGGTATCAAAATCTTTATTGAGTATTTTTCATAGTATCAAAATAGTAGTAATAGTAAATAGTATCTTTGATTTTAGTATTTTAATATAACCGTAGTGAAGACGAGAGTTGCAGGTGTCATTTCAACCACATTTGACTCTTCAGTTGTTCTACTGTTTTGAATGGTTTATTTATGATATTGGCAATACCACTTTTCATTAATCGATCAATCTATTAACCATTCTAAAACCCAAATGAGAGACCCAGAGGAGGATGGACAAGCGAGGGTCAGATGGAGCGGTGGATTCACAGCAGTCCCTCCGCTGAGTCAACCTTTTCAGACTCATGATTGAAGTCCACATTGTCTTCTCTGTCTGAATCCAGAGTTTAATAATGTATGTGAACAGCTCTGCTCATTATGCGTTGAATTATAAATGGAGATGTGAGATATGTTTCATTAGTATTTACCTGGAGGAGGGTCCCATGGCTCGCTCAAAGCACAATGGGCTTCTTTTTTAATCAGTTATGTAAATGTTAGCAGAGTAGCCAAAAGTGTAATAAAAAAAAGTGTGCTGTTACGTCGAAATAGTATCACTCAAGTAAGTAGTTAGGGTTTGAGAAATGACCCTAATAAGAGTAAAAAAGTAGCTATGGAAACAACAAACCATATAAGAGCGATTGTAAGAAACACAAATGTTGAAGTCATTTAATATTGTCAACATAAAACTTTTGTGACTTACTTACAGTGGGAAGAGAAACCAAAACCTTTCCTCGGCTTCTGCGTGAGGTCCAAACCCTATATGAAACCCTGCTAAAGGAACACATTCAAAAATAAAAAAACAAAACTAAATATTGACCCTAAATAAAAATGTAATCTTTTTAAATTTCTAAATTTAATTCTTTGCGTTAATTCGACAGAAAAAGGTGGCATATTTGATTGTGTGTTGTTTATTTGTTGTCTGATGAGCCTGATTGCATAAGGGAAAAGTTTGAAGTTGTTCTAAATACTGTGAGATGGTTGTCATAAGCTGCCCCGGGCCTGTCTGACTGAAGTGTGGCTGCCTCTCTGTTCCCTTCTCCTCCACACTCACACAGTATATTCAGTACAGAGGACTCTGTTTGCTCTTGTCCTCAGCCTGAATGCAGACCGCCGCAGACAGGAGCTGCAGATCGTGGGGAGGCAGAATCTGGACATTTATCGGCGTCTCTCGTCTCGTCAGTCGGAGTACAGGAGGCAGGTGTGGCTTCAGGACTGGGAGAGGACCAGCAGGCTTAGAGAGGACATCTCCAGATACCCCCCACTGTCCCGGGACAAGCAGGTCAGAAACATGCCACTGGAAAAAAAAGAGGCTATACATTCATTCATGACCACACAAAAACGTTTGGAATTTGCTGTTGGTGAAGAACTTCAAACTGAGCTCAGCTTTGCCTGGTCAATCCCTGCTACTTTTTGTTCATTTTCAGTAGCCAGTAACCAGATAATTAGAGACAACAATCCAGCCACATTTGACGGATGTGTTGTTTTTTCTGTAGCTTCTTTACATAATATAAGAAAAATGTATTGCATCATTAACATTTTCAAAAAACAAATAAGGCATTTGATGTGTAAAAATGCCCAGTATTGCAAATATTTTAGTGATATATTAGTTACTTAGAAACTACAGGCTGTTATAATTATAAAGAAAATATCACAATGTGATGTGAGTATTCGTGTTGTTTTCCAGAGGAGCCAGAGGAAGGTGAAATTTGCTGCAGAGAATGGGCAGTCTGTGAGCAGCATCAGCACAGACACATGAGACCAACAAGACTAAGTTTAATCAAAAGTATATTTGCTTACTTCTTTAATTTATCTGTTCAATTACATATGTTAACAAAAAATCAGACATGTTCAGAGATGGGATTTTTTGGAATTACAAACATGTATAACATCTAGAAACCACCAGGGGGCAGTAAACCCATGTATTTTAAATAATGTGATTTTCTTACCAAAGATTGCAAGTTAATATAACTGCCAGAACAGCTTGATTGATTTATTTATTGATTGATTGGTTCAAAGTTAGTTAAGTCAGTGATTAATTTATTTTACAAAAAACACAATAAATGTATTTGTAGATTTTGACCATTCACTTTCAATGGTAATTTCTGTCATTTCAACAGTATTTCCAGTTAGATTCATTTCAAGTGAAAACAAATATTATTTAATCTTATTGGCTAATATTTTATTTTCTGTTTTTAAGTGGAATATGCATTTGCACATTTCTTCTTAACTAGTCAAAATGTGCTGAAATAAGGACACTCTTAATTCAAGCTGTTTTATCTTAAGAATGCTCCTTGCCTGGATAAATTGCATTGTGTAACCCATTGTAATATTATTCTGTCTAAACTCCAGCCTCTGGGTAGACGGGTACATTCTTCAGTAGATTCTTTGTTGTTAATGAAGTGAAAAGTCATAAACGAGACACAAGACCCGTCCTAATTGTGTTGTTGTCCATAAACTGTGTGCTCCCTGCTCTTTCATGTTGAACAAAAACAGTTTTTATCATAATTACGGTTCATATAAGTTCTGGAGAGGTGCCAGAGGAGCAGCCCAGGCCAGAGCTGCAGACGCTGGCTAAACGCTCCCACATGTACCCCCTTTCTCCCCCTGTGTCCCCCCATCTCTGCCCCGGGACAGGAACAGGGCTTTTCCATCTCACAAGACACACATATTTTACAACTACTACTACTATACTACCACTACCACCTCTACTACTACCACTACTCCCACTTCCCAATGTCCAATTTAGTCTGATCTCTGAAGCTAAATAAAAGGTTTGGGCCTGGTTAGTACATGGATGGGAGACCTCAGTACTAGGTGCCACAGTGGAGCAGCAGTGGCTCTAATGGAAACTGTTGTTGTGTCCTTAGGCAAGACACTTCACCCACATTGTTCACTGGATAAAACGTGTTTGAGTGTCCAAAAAAGTGCTATATAAATCAAATGGATCACTATAATTTACTCTTACCACTACTGGGCTACTTCTACAGACCTTTAGTTATTTTCCATACATTAATATATAGTATACATAAAAGAATGTGGCTATATCCAAAAGTAGTTAAAGCTTATGACTAATATGGGAATTTCTTAGTTCCATTACCCAATTCCAAAATAGCCGACTGTCCCTTCAAAAAAAGCCTCTCATCATGGTTCACACCCAAAGACACGAGACACATTCAACTCTGCAAACTGCATTAATCCCATTTTCATGTTTGGACTGATTCACGGCCTTGTCTTCAGACCGCGGTGGTTACGTAGATTTAGTATTTTTGGTTTTTATTCATCTTGCAGCTTCAGTGACCTCAGCTTTATTGTTATGGTTTTGTTTTTGTTCTGTTTGTTCTCTATTAAAAATATATGAGGATTTCATAGCTAAGTAAACGCGTACGGCTCAGAGGAGAGTGGACGGTAATGTGTGGGTAAGTCATTCTCAACGCACAACAGTTTCGTTTTTTTACAAGAAATATCTTATATGGCACAGTGTTTGTACATTACTCACAGCAAGAAGGTCCCATGTTTGATTTCCAGGTGAGCTCATTCTGTGTTGAGTTAAGCTACATCTGCAGTGTCTAGATCAGGGGGTCAAACTCATTTTCACAAAGGGCCACATCAACAAAATGGTTGCTCTCAAAAGGCCAGATGTAACTGTAAGATAAATGTCACTACGTTTTTATCTTGTTAATTAACCGTTTCTATATTTATTACTTGTTCAAGTTACAAATATTGCATATGGATTTGCATAGATATGAAAAAATGGCTGTTTAACTGTGTATCTAATGATAAACTGACATTTTAAAACAGTCATTCATACCTTTTAATTTACTTTGTCGTGGGCCGCATTTGGCCCATGGACCTTGAGTTTGACACATGTGGTCTAGATGGTGTCCTCCAGGTACTCTATACAGGTAAGGTTACACTACTCATTTCTCCAAAACATAATTAAGACTACTCTCATCTTTTGAACTTTTTTTTGCAGTGATACAAAAGATACTCCTCACACACTGTATGCATTATGGGCATCCTAAGTATTCACCATGATGAGTTTATAAGCAAGAATAGCTCAGTTGGTAGAGTGCTTGTCCTCTGATCTCAAGGTTGACAGTTCAAATCCCACTCCTGATATAAACATTGTGTGTAGAACTCACCCACGAGCTGGTGCCGTGATTCCAGCTCCCACAGATGAATACTGTCGTTATGTCCTTGGGCAAGACACTTAATCTTCTTGTCTCCAGTTGTCCCTTGAAAGTAGAAAACTGACAATTTTTCTCAAAACAGTAGCCTAAAGCGTACAACAACTAGCATTCTAACCCACGCTTCTTGATTATCAGACACTAAAACACTTTACTGTTCGATGCAGCGTGACATATTTTAACCTTGAGAAATACATTTTGTTCAAATACATGGGAGAAAAAAAGGCTACAAAGCAGTTATAGGCTACACGTACAACCTGTATTCCCTCAGACTCCTCTTCCACCCATCTGAACTCAAAAGTCAAACATCAAGCTTCAACATTTTATCATCGGTTTTATTTGGACTTTTATGTCGCTGTTCACATATTTTTCCACTCTTCTGTCCATCTCTCCGGAGTGCAGCGTGCATGGGAGCGTTTTATTCACTGCACTTTGACACTGCGGACATCAGGGAAAGAAAGCAAAGAAAAGAAACGTAACAGGTTCGAATGATGCTGAGGTGAAGGGGAGGTTAGCTACCTGGGGTCAATACAGAACAGTGGGACATATTTGATGTATTAAAATGGTACAGCAGCTCAAGATCTAGATCCTGGCAGGTTTCTCTAGGGGCAGTGAGGGATGTATCAAATGCAGAGGAAAAATGTAGTGTTTATAGATTGGGTAAGAAACTGTCAAAGTAGCATTCCATAATATCAGTGGTTAGGATGTTATGTTGTACACAGATATTGTCTTCTTCCCATAACTGAGAGAGGGACCATGGCTCCAATCTGAAAACTACAAAGGAGCGTTTGATTTGCCCTTCACCACAGCCTTGGCACTCCGTATCCTCTCTCATTCTCTCCAACCCATTCTCTGTTCTCCTCCTGTCTCTCCTCTCTCCTCCTCTTCTCCGATCTCTCTCTCTCTCACACACCACTCCTGTCTCTCTTCTTCCCCTCTCTCTCCTCCACACGTCTCTCTCTTCTTCTCTCCCCTGATCAGTCTCTCCTCCCCTCTCTTCTCTCTTCTCTCTCTCCACCCCTCCTTTTCCCTCTCCTCTGATCTCTCTGTGCGCTCCTCAGACTTCAGACTTCATGATGGATTATAACAGAGCACTTGTTCCTCTGCTGCTGCTGTGGTCCTGCTGCCTCTGCACACGTGAGTCGAAACAAAAAGAAAACTTTGACGAACTATACGGAGACGGTGTAGCAGGTGCAGTGATATTGTGGTACTTTGTGAAGTCTCAGAGGTATTTGGTTTGGAGAAGTGGACAGGAGAAGTCACAGGTGTTGTCATGCATGGCTGGAAAAACGTACATTTTACATATATTTTAAAAACAAATTAATCTCATTTTTACTTTTGTGCTTTTGATTTTTGCTACTGTGCAAGTTCAACCAGCTAAAGTCTGTCTATTTCTAAAGTCTGTGTACATTCAGTGGAGTGTAGCTAGTGCAGAATATGTAGACAAATACATGCTTTCATATTAATTTATTTTCTGTTCTATGTTATAATGTTTCCTCCTCACAAACACACCTGGAGTTGTGTTTTGTTTCATTCACACATATTTAACACACAAACCCTGCAGATTTAGGCTTCTTCTCTTAAACAGAAAACACTCTGTTCCACCTTGTGATGTCATCATGTGGTAATACACAAAGTGCTTTACTGTGTTAATAAACTCCATACAGCTTCACTAGAATCATTTGGATAATTTCAGCCCTGGAATTGCTTCTCTCTACTAAACTAAAGGTAAAAGGTAACTGTTAACTTGAAAACTACCACTTTGTGACATCACGAGGTGCAACAGATCATTTTGAGGTTTGTAGATGTAGACAGACTTATACTAAAGCATTACTCAAACATGTGTGAATGAAACAAAACACAACTCCAGGTCTGTTTTTGAGGAGGTAACAACATTCTAACATGCATTAAAGCTCATTAGAGTCAATTTTGTGTAATAGAGGACCTTTAAACGGATACTACCATTAATACAATTTGTAGTAATAGTAAGTAGGATCATAAGAGGGGGTGGTATTAACCTGAAGCAACCAGTGCTGTAGTTGTGTCCTTGGGCGAGACACCTCACCCACCTTACCTTTATATTAATGTTGTGTTTGAGTGAGTGGTCAGTGGTGGAAATTGGCAGCCACATTTCTATCTATCTGCCCCAGGACAGGTGTGGCCAGTGACTGTATATAAGCGGAGGGTAAAGGAGCATGGGTCTCATTAACCACAATGTCAGGAATAGTCAAGATAAGAACGATTAAAACATGAAATGCAATTAATTAAAGGCGCACTATGCAACTCTTCTGGTGGATGGTCTGCCAATGTACTTCCTTTGTCTGGAATCTTTCACAGTATGGCATTAAACTTATGTATCTCCATGGCTACAAGCAAGTGACACAGCAGGTCCCGCTCACTATAAGAATACATGTTTTTCAAGGTATTTTAGAGCCTTACAAACCTGTAATTGATTAAATGCAAGATAGATATGTGTAATGCCATACTGTGGAAAATGTCAGAAAATGAGAAACGTTACACAGTAGATCTTTAAATACATAAGCAAACACATACGGTTTGATATAGTGAGTATTGTTTTATCCATTAGTAATTGAGCTGCAGTTGTTTTAAAGCCCCACATAAACCAGTGCCAACTTTCCTGCGGAGCCCTCCTGTGACTTACAAATATTTACTAAGACCCAACAGTAGCCCCTCACACACACCTCAAATAAATAAATACATAAATACTGAGTCCGAATCCACGTGTGATGCATTTAAGGACCCCAGAGTGATCGGGACTCCACATGTGCTGCGTTTAAGGACCCTCGAGGGAGGAGGAAACACGTGTGCAGTGCAGGGATCAGCCAAAACCATCACTGTTTGTTGTTGCAGTAAAATGACTGGACTTCTCCTGCTGCTAAAGATCTGAAGAGTTAAAAAAAATAAAAGCCTAAGTGAACTTTAAAGTGGACTATTAAGTGTCAAAATGAAATAATGTTTTTTAGCTCAAATGAACAAGTATGCATTGGTTTGCGTGGATTTTTACATGGCCTTTCTGATACCCTTGAGTATTTATCAGAGTAATAGTAGTATGTGTACAGTATGGGTTTAGATAGTCAAAGTACAGGTCTTAAGCTACAGGGTACAGTATATTTGTGGTAGCAGTAATACTAACGGTCACCTGGTCCAGAGTTGAGATTGACAGGTTGATTAGCCAATTAGAAAAATGCATGGTATATTAGTATCCAAACCAATATGGCGGTTTACACATAAACTGTATAAAGAAGTGGACTAAGTGAGTGTGACGTCACCCACAGCTCCAGTCAAATGAAGCTCATTGAGTATCGTAGCAACCAAAGAGCCAATCTGGAGCCAGGCTGTTGAAGGTAACGTCTCTTCCCGCCTGCACGGCTGGTTTAGCAGGGAGTGTGCGCTTAGCAATGCTGTCAGTCAAACCTGTTGCTAATACTCTCAGGAGCAACAAGACGCCTGATTTGTCTGTTAGTGAAATAAAACCCCAGGATCATGTAAAGTGGGTTAATGTGAACGTTTTAAAACCCAAAATGATGAGTCTGACAGCAGCAGTTACACAGAGAGGTGCTACAGTTTCTCAACTGAAACTGAATTGGAGCCAGAGTCGTTGGAGCTGGAAGTGCACCTATGCAAGCTAGCCAGTTATATATGTCCTATTTATATATACAGTCTATGGGTTTAGGTGTAAAAAAGAGAAAAGAATACAACAAGAAGACTGAAAAACATCTGCAGAATCAATGAGTGAAGCACAAAAACCCTAGAATCGAAGTGAGAGAAATTTGATTTAGTTCCACATGACAGACGACCAATGAGCTGCTTCGTTTTCCACACGTCACTGAAATAAACAAACTCAACTGTTTAACATAACACTGCATAAGACCTTTTCAAGCATTTCGTTTTTAAACAGTTAGCTTAAAACCAGTTGTAATACCTAACTGTGATTTTGTCTAATATATTCATACTGCTTTTTCCCAAACTACAGTCTACTTGTTAATCTCTCATCCAAATGGCTTTGTCAGTGCTCAAATGTGCCTTAACTTTTCTAGCCAAACTGTGAAAGCTAGAACTGCTGTCACACTGATCCAATCTTTGAAAAGTGGGACACTGGACAGACTTCCTGGGATAGCGTCACTCAACACTGTCTCTGATTTTGAACGTCGTTATCTCCAGATTCAAATTCTCTGCCCAAAATGACTAAACTTCGTGCGCAACATCACCTCATGAGCCAATTTTATTTTCCATGATTTACGAATTGGAAAATGATGATTTCACCTTTTTGGATGATAAACTCAAACGGTTTTATTCAAATCTGAGAAATTGTGAACATTCCTGTAAAATCTGGTAATTTCATGTGAGTAAATTTGGCAAAGGACAAAAGTGATGAGAAAATATGGGACAAATTAGGTGGTCCTTAGGTTTTTCTATCAACGTGGCTTCATTCTCAGCCAATCATTACGACGATCGGATGTGATGGTTTTGATTTAGCCACGGAAATGGGTCATGAAAAGGACCCGGAGGAGACTGGAGAGAATAAGTTTGGATTTGAGTATAAAGACACATGCGGTATTCAAACTAACTGTACTAACTGTAATGCAAAATTTCATCAAGCCTTATTAAAGATAGACTCTGCAAACTTTTCCGGTCACCTGTTTGTCTCCATGGAGATGTTATTGCTTGGCTTCGAATGTTCCACAGTACATCAGTATGGCATTGACAACATATCTATCTCACGTTCATGTCATTACAAGTGTTTTTATTGCTCAAAAATACCTTGGAAAATTCTTATCATGAGTGGAGTTGCCTCTTCACAGATCAGACCTGTAACTTGGCCTGGTGATGCCTCCTTTTTTTTTCCATATAGATATATAGGTTTAATGCTGCAATACACTATACTGCAATACATTTCAGACAAAGCAATAACATCGCCATGGAGACAAATAAGCAGCAGACTCTCTGCCAAAAAATGTTACACAGTGGACCTTTAAATCTCTTAAACTGTTTATGAAACTTTGTTTTGTCTGGGATGTTTTAGAACTTCTTGATGCATGCTTGAAAAAGCAAGTTTATTTATCTGAGTAGCCATGAGAGGGCGCAATGATCGAAGTCGTTTTAATCAAGCTAGTTTTGTTTCACAGTGAAAACTCATCCAACATGGAAACATATTACACTTATACAGAAAATCCTCTTCAGCACCGAGTCACCAGCCCTACAGCTTCCACTTTCTTGTTTGTGTCTTTAACTCTCGAGAAACAGTTAGGGTCATGACCTTTCACCTGTGTGGTTGACCCGGAGACTGGGGTTATCTGAGGTCACAAAACTGCACCCTGACCCTGACCCTGTCCAACAAAAAGAGGAAACTCTGCAGACACTTTCAGATAATACAGATGTTAATGAGTCTGTCCCATGTGAGGGCAAAATGGAGAGTAAAAGTGTATTAACAATATAGTAATACTAAGTAACAGTAGAAGTAACAGTGGAAGTAACAGTAGAAGTAACAGTGGAAGTAACAGTGTAGTGAGTTGTAGTAACCCTTTATTATTGTTAAAGCCTGGAGCACAGTAGTGGTATTAATTAGGAGTTCTCCGTGTAGTAGAGTTGTCAAAAGTTGTAATACTAATACTTTACTATTTGGAACTATTGATATTGATCAAATTGGACCTTTCCTGAGTACTTCAAGACAACATAGTAATATATTACACAAAGTAATATTACTTTGCACTGAAAATTACATCATTGTTCAAAATTTTAGTGAAAATTGTATATTGTATATCCGCAATGTTACAAGTAACACTGCGGAGCAGTTGCCATAATAGTTGTAATAGTCGATGTGACAGTAGTAGTACTCCATGTTGCTGTAGTAGTAGTACTTCAACTATAGTTCATTTGCTCTTTCATATTTGTTAAAGTACTACAAAAGTCAAAAGTAATAGTAGTAGGAGTTGAAGTCTATGTAGTACTTGTCAGTAGCAGCATATTATAATTAACGTTATCTCATTTGAAAACTACCTTGTAGTTGTAGTAACACTAGTAGTCGCAGTGGCTCAATAGAATGAACTCCCATTAACTGAAAATGCTGCTTTTACAGTTCACTCTATGGGACAAAATGGTTTTATTAGGAAAATGTTTGGCATAGCGTCTTTATTAAGCTTAAGTTACTTATATAAGTTGAATGCATTATTGTGAGTAGGCCCATTTGTAGGAAAAAAAACACTTGATGCAGTAGCTCCATCTGTTTCTGATTATTAAATTGTCTGGAAAAATCAGCTTGGCATTAACCAGTGAAAACTTTAAAAATGTGAGCGATGCGTCTGACATCCAGGTCTGTGTCTCCAGAACGACAACATACTGTAAATCAACTCTCTTCTGGATCTGATCAGACACAGAACTTTTATGTCAGATTTTTATAAACACATCATGGTTACGTCTTGAAAATACATTCTCAGTTCATTGTCAGAAGAAATCAGTTGCACTTTATAATGACTACACCTTAATTATCCTTAATAAAGCATGAAGAAAGGCTTCATTCATAACAGACAAATTGTTAAAGCGTGATTCAGGCTTAGGACGTAGTTATGTAACACCACCATTTGCACTAGTAGTAATAAGTAAGTAATAAGTAATAGTACTGCTTGTAGTTGAGGTAGTAAACGGCTCTGTGCACAAAAGCACTCTAGCTAGCTCACTGTGACTTAAAGCTAACAGTCACTTTTTGTTAAAACCAGAATCATAAAATGAACGACCTATTAAAATTCAAATTGATTAAAATAAAGACTACCCAGCAAGTTTTATTTGTACAATACTAGGTTTGTAGTGTTGTTTTATCATGTATTATGCCTCAAAATTAGCATTAGCATTAGCATTGAGACACAACAAACATCTCTCTTTCGGGGTGTCCTCCAGTAAAGTATTCATTTTAGTTGTGTAGTTTTTAACATCCACCTGCAACTCCCTTAATATTTATTCATTTTAGCGTCACTCTGCAAAAACCTCACAGAGATCAAATTAGACAGGAAGTAGTGATGCTAACAGTGAGGCTGCCAGGTGTCGTTATGCACAGAGCCTATTGGAACAAAACTGGGACTAATCCCAAAAGTAATGTTTCATAATGATGAATAATTAGGGCTGTTGCTATAACGAAAATAACAAATTAAACCAAAACATTATGCGTAGTACATCTGTGTAGTGTATTAGTAGTACTTGTAGAAGATGAGGTAGGTTTTGTCATTGTAGTGGCTGAGTTTGTAGTAGTAGTAGTAAGTGATAGTGGCAGTACTAGAGTATTGGTAAAAGCAGAAGTAGCCTTGTAGTAATAGTATAAAAAATAAGATAGGACTGTGGTATTGCTGCACTGATATGCACTGATGTCTATATTCTGTCTATTTACAGAGCCCTACAGCTACAACATTATTTAAGATCTATTTGAGCCTCAGAACCTCACATAAAATTGAGTTAAAGTTCTATTTAAATTGAAGATATTTCTCCAAAACAAACCACAGAGGAGTAACCCGACTGTGGACTCACTTTAACAACCCCACTGTGGTTTTCTGTGGTGCCAATGGAGGAGCAGCTAAAATATGTTATGTAATAAAATACAGCAGACGGAACAGGGTCAGCAGGGGGCGACAGTGGTTTGGGTGTTACAGTATTTGTCTTATAACAGGAAGATAGCTGGTTCGATTTCAGTGCAGTCTAGTGGTGCTGTTCTCGTGTCCTTGTGCAAGACACTTTAGCCACATTGCTTTTGTAGGATGGGTTTGTGAGTACTGAGATTTAACCAAGTCAGAATCAGGGGTAGATCCAAACCAGGTCTGAGCAAAGCAAGACTAAACCAGGACTAAACCAGTTCTGAATCACGACTAGACTAAACCAGCACTAAAGCAGGTCTAAATCCGGACTTAACCAGGACAGCAGAGGTCCAAACCAGGTCTGAGCAAGGCAAGACTAAACCAGGATTAAACTAGTGCAGGCTAGACTAAACCAGGTCTAAACCAGGTCAAAACCAAGTCTTAACCAAAGTGGACGAAACCAGGTCTGAACCCAGGCTACACTAAACCAGGGCTAAACCAGGTCTGAATCAAGGCTAGACTAAACCAGCACTAAAGCAGGTCTAAATCCAGATTTAACCAGGACAGCAGAGGTCCAAACCAGGTCTGAGCAAGGCTAGAATAAACCAGGTCTAAACCAGGTCAAAACCAAGTCTTAACCAAAGTGGACGAAACCAGTTCTGAACCCAGGCTACACTAAACCAGGGCTAAACCAGGTCTGAATCAAGGCTAGACTAAACCAGCATTAAAGCAGGTCTAAATCCGGATTTAACCAGGACAGCAGAGGTCCAAACCAGGTTTGAGCAAGGCTAGACTAAAAACCAGGACTGAACCAGGTCAAAACCATATCTGAACCCAAAGTGGACTAAACCAAGTCTGGACCCAAAGCGGACTGAACCAGGAATAAACCCAAACTAGAACAAAGCAGGACTTAACCGGGTCTGAACCAAGGCTAGACTAAACCAGGACTAAATCCAATTTAGACTAAACCAGGTTAAAATCAAGTTGGAGGAGGGAGAGATTCCGGGAAACATGAGGCCTAGAGGAAGACCAAAGAGGAAGATCAAAGAGGAAGACCAAAGACAACAACCAAAAAGGAAGACCAAAGAGGAAGTTAGCTGAGTGAGAGAGAGCATCCAGAGGAGAGTGCATTTTAATGCTAACACTTCCTGTTGTCAAAACAAGATTTAAAAACAACCACAAGTGAAGTTTAGATTACCCTAAAAGCCAGCATAAAACACCATCAAAGTCTGCCGTATCTCTTGGGGAAACTTCAGCATTATCGAAACAGTATGTGAGAGTGAGATGGAGCGCTCTGTGGAGTCTGGTGGAGTCTAAGTGTACAAATATAATCATATATAATATAATTAGAAACAACTCAAATGTGATGGAACATGTGGAATCAATGAGATTTAACACACAGATGGAGCACGTGTGACATAAACATGCTTGGAAAAGTAGCATGGGTTTAACATTTGCACATTTTGAAGGGTGTTTGCAGTTACTATGGCTACTCCTATATTATACTGCTACCACTATGTGCCTTAAGTGCTAGTATTATTTCTAAATAGAAGTGTCATTATTGACAGTGACCGTGGCTCAGTGGTTAGAGCACAGAGTACTGCCAACCTGAAGGTAGGATGATCTATTCCCACTTGGACCAAATTATGTCATTGTGTCCTTTGGCAAAACACCCAAACTGCTTAGTATAAAGGTGGACCGTGAATAATTGGTGAAAGCTTTGCTTCTGTCATGGCAGCTGTGGCTACAATATTAGCTTAGCACCACCGAGTGTGGAGTGAATGAATAATGACGACAGTGGAGTTACTGTGTAGCACTTTGAGAGGCGTTGACAGACCTGAAAAGTGCATTACAGTTGTAAGGCATTATCGCTATTTTTGTATTTCCCAATAACGATACCCAGACGATGTTACGGCAGTCCTGGAATATATCAAAACAACCATGCAACAAAATAATACATGCTATATATATTTAACTGTTTGATCCACAGATATAGTAATAAAAAGCCTATATTAAAACATGCATCTAATAATCACATTACACATAAACAGTACTGGACTATGAATCTGTCCCTCTATATTTTAATGTGATTGAACTGAACCTGCTCCTTAAATGAGAGTAAACCAGCAGGACGTGCACCTGTCACATGACTGTGGGAAAAGTCAGTCTGCCTCCTGCTCTTTAGTTTAACAGGGTTCATAATCTGGTCCAGTCCAACATGGAACTGCTGAGAAAATAACATCTCCTATAAGACGCTCAAACTTTCACACAGTTACAGGTCAAATCTGTGGAGAGGCAAATCCCTTTTCACACTAAGAATGTGAATGTTTTTATATTTCTTTGGATCAGACAGTTAGAATTGAATAGATGCAAGCTTAATAAGTATAATGCCATACTGTGGAACATTCATGTCAAGAATGGCAGGCCTACCACTAGAAAAGTTACTTAGTGCACATTTAAACCTGAAACCAGACATCGTTTGTACTCTAAATTAACTTTAACCATGACTTTAAGTGTAATAAACATTTGATTTCACATGGCTCCTCACCACAGTTTGAGAACCACTATAACTTTAGCCTTTGTGGTAGACCTTTCACTTTACAAAAATCTGCCAAATCCAGTGTGAAGCCTTTTTCCCATAAAACCAGACCCTACAAACGGAGTGACATATTTTTTGTAAGCGTTAAGTGAAAAGGCAGTTTCCATGTTGGCGGAGCTCACTCCTGTAGGTGTAATGTGAATGACTTGTGTGGGAATAATGTCTTTGATTGTGTATTTCAGATCTGTGCGATGGATACAACTTTGACACTAAAAACTTCCGGATCTTCCAGGGCTCTAAGGATACACAGTTTGGATACACTGTGCAACAGCATGAAGCGGGAGGAAGAAAATGGTAAGAAGCTAACATGCTTACCTGTATACTTGTACTGTCTTCATGTACTAAAGTAACATTTGCTTTGCCTTAGTCCAATGATATTGTAAAAGCAGCTGATAGGGTCAAAATGAGACTGCTGTGTGAAGTCTGTATCTAATTGTAAAGAGGTTTATTGCCCGTGAATCAGGAAGTGCGCTGTTAGCATAGTAATTCTGGTCAGTATTCCCATGGCAAGGCAATTTTGATTGTATAGCACAATTTGTACACAAAGTAGTTCAAAGTGCCGTTTGGAGCCTGGATTTAAACACCCTGATGGCAAAACTCCTCTCTGGTCTCTGAAAGTTGTGAAAAGCATTTATAAACTCATCATCATGAATAATTAAGATGCTTGGAATACGTTAGGAAAGTGAGGAATATGTTTGGACCATTGCAAACTATTGAAAATGAACTAGGTCTGTTTTTTGATGTTTTTTTAAAACAGTAGAAATATCAGGTACAGTACATTTAAGATGCATGAATGAAATGGTCATAACTTCATAACAAAAACATAATCATTATATCTTAAAACTACAGTTAAATAACACCTTCTGCTGCAGATCTAAAAATCAACAGTTAATCATGTGGTTTGTAGCATTCTTGCCTTAATAACAGTAGTAATGGAGCAAACCCTGTTTCACTAGTGACAGTGGCAAACGTTGCATTCACATACAAATTCTAAGGCTGCCGGTTCTATCTCATCTTGAATCTGTATGTATTGTGATATAACAGTGTGTTTCTGTGACTGGTGCTGGTTCAGGAAACTACAGAGGGGCAGAGTGGCAGCCTCTTCCTGTTACTCTGTCCCAGGGCAGCAGTGGCTACACTGGCTTGCCTCTAGTGAGTGTAACTAAGGAGTGAATTATTTATGAATGGAAACAAAAATAAAAATATTTTGATTGTCTAGTAAAAGGAGGCCTACAAAAACAAACTAAAATAAATTATATACTGGTAAACGGTCATGGTCACATTTTTATCACATTTTTTATCACATTTTTATATAGCGCTTTGCCACCATTAAGTCACTCAAAGTACTCTGCATCAAGGAACCACTTACCCATTCACACAGAGAAACTGGGAGTGGGGTGGGTTAAGTGTCTTTCCCAAGGACACAACGAGAGAGCTGGCATCGTGCCATGGTTGATCAGTCTGACCACTCACCCAATGATGTTTACGTCAAGAGCAGGATTCAAACCACCAACCTTCAGATAAATGGACAAAAGCTTTATCAACTGAACTACTGTCTCATATACAATTGTCCCCTTATGAAGTAAATGGACTAAGTCCACCTAAATTCCACAGTGTCCATCTGTTCTTGGGTTTCATAGCAAATACTTCCTTCCTGATTTGAAGGATTTTGTGAGGACCCATTCAAAAGATGTAATATCTTTATTTTAATATTTTGATTTTAACTGCATTATTGCTATAGCAACAAAGAGCCGTGCCAAATCCTTCAAATCAGGAAGAAATCCTTGTGCCTGAAATCCATAAATAGACCTAGAACAGTATATCATTTTTATTACCATTCAAATGCCAAGTTTACTTAAAGGTGCAGGTAAAAATCTCAATCATTTCTCTCTCTCTCTTTTTTTTTTTTTTTTTTTTTTTTTAGAAAATTCCAGCATGTTTATTATCCTCCTTCAAAAGCAAAGATTAAAATCCTGGGAACATTTTGCGCTGCGTCAAAATAACTGACCCGTATCCAGGAAAGTGCGTGTTGTTGCCGTGAGACCGGATGGCACGTTTTTCCAGCCGGAGTTTGAGATCTGCCCGGGCTGTTTTTACGCTGTCTCTTTGCTATAAATTAAGTTTCATATTTTTCCTTTTGCACATGTGGATCATAGTGTCCTTGGCCTGGCTCATTCCTCCTCTCAGGTTTCTTTAAGAGGGAGCAGACATGTTGAAATATACTTTGTTTTTATACCTGCGGAGATAAGTGTCAGAATGGGTTAAATGGAACAAAATAAGGCGGGAATAGTTTTGAAATATCCATATATTAACCAGCCATAACATGACTAGTGTAATGAGCTGATATTTTGTTTTTAGTTCAGACATTTTGTTGTTCTTGTAACTGTTTGTGTGTTGTTCTTGTTTTTGTTATGTAACTGCTTTTGTATGTGACACTTGGTTGCTATAACGACAAGTTTTGGAGACCGGCTGTTGTTTTACCTTTGATTTGGTGCGTTTCTGCAGACCAAAACGTTACAAAAGATACTCTCTGCATTTAAGATATTGTTTTAAATATCGTCATAGTAAAAGTAATAAGATAATAATAAGAGGATGTCCAACAGTGACGTTTACATGCACACCAAAATTGTGATCATAATCTGATTTCCGGAGTTATCAGACAACTGAAATGACATGTAAACAGTCCCATCTGAGCCGAGTAATCTAATTTCTCTCAGGTTTTGACAGGGACAATTGTGCAAAAGGGCAAACTAATCAGATAACGCTAATGACTGAAAGAATTGTACTTTGTCTTCTCTCTAAAAATGAGGAAACATTCGTAATATGGTGATATGGTTAGAAGCTCATTCAAGTTGTTTTTACATGTGTCCCTTTTAATCTCTAAGTTTATTTGCTTTTTTTTTTTTTTTTTTTTTTTTTTTTTAACCAGTAGAAGGCAAATGCAAAAACTGTCCCGTCCTGTCACTCTCTGTGCTCTCTGGTATTCTTCTGTCAGGCCAAAGCTGGGACACCATCAGACAGCAATAACATAGATAGCGTCTAGTTTAAGTTTGACTGGTTGTGATGACTAGATGACTGAGCGTGGTTGCTGAAGATCAAACCCAGGACCTTCTCACTATAAGGCAGCAGCACTATGCCACATTTGAACCCGAGCTTACATAACCTGACTGTCTGAGCTCAGATGTATTGGGCTTGTGTCTCCTGTTATTTATTGTGTTTTGCATTCCTCAGGCCGATGTGGTTTGACTGATGCACAGGCACTTTATATCTGTTATATTGGACTGTTTCAACTCAACCACAAAGCCCACTGAGGTTTATGTGTTGGCTCCACGTATTGATGTGTTACAGTTATATTATTATTTTCTCCAAGAATTACAAAAGATTTTAGTTGGACAGCTTTCAAATGTACTTCAAACACGTATTGTGCGTTTACTAGCCCAGCCCTAGCCTCAGACATTATCACACACTAATTCCATGAATGTTATTCTCATTGACGTTATTTATTATTTTGAAAAAAGCTTTGCAATACAAGACAAAAAGAAACTCAAATGTATTCAATTGTAGAGCTTATCGTTTTGGTTTATGAATTACTATGTACAGATTTCTCCCAAAATAGCAATGTTTTTCAGTAGATCATGAGGATCTAAATAAAAACAAAAGTGCTATTCATTAAAAATAATAACAATGATAATAAATGTATAAATATGTACATGAGCCTTGGTGTAAGTAGAGTCCAGTGTGCCTTGTTGTCAGATGAGCCGTGGCGCTGGCTCGTCGCTCGGTGTGAGTGTAAACCTCCTGAAGCACAGTCCTGTCTGTGAACTTCAGGTGAATCAGTGGAAACTATGTGCTCTGCTCCTCAGGCTCCTCAGGCTCTGGAAAATATCTCACTACATATGTGTGCTTTGTTTTTGTGTGCGCCCCATTGAGACCCCATCTCTCTCTCTGTCACTTTTCGTTCTCCTTCTCTTCTCTCTCTCACACACCTTTCTTTCTCGCTTCCACTGCTATCACTGTTACTGATCTGGTTCAGTCTTGGTTCAGACCTGGTTGAATCCTGGTTTAGACTAAGTTTAGTCCTGCTTTAGACCTGGTTTGATCCTGGTTTGATCCTGGTTTAGCCCTGGTTTAGTCCTGCTTTAGTCCTGGTTTAGTTCTTCTTTAGACCTGGTTTTATCCTGGTTTTGTCCTGATTTAGTCCTGGTTTAGTCCTGGTTTAGCCCTGATTTAGTCCTAGTTTAGCTCTTCTTTCTTCTCTTCTCTCTCTCACACACCTTTCTTTCTCGCTTCAACTGTTATCACTGTCTCACTTGTCTCTCACACACACTCTAGTCTATCCCTTCTTCTGTCTCTCTCCCTATTTGCTCTCTTTTGTCTCCCCCCTCTTCCTTTCTTGTTCACTCTTCTGTCTCTCTCTTACACTTCTCTCTCTTTTGTCTCTCTATCCCTCTGATGCTTCTCTCTCGCACACTGTTGCCTCTGTACCTTCCCTCTCTTTTGTCCTCTCCATCTTTCCTTCCCTCTACCCTCTCTTCCTCTCACCTCATCCTTATTCTCCCACTCTCTTCCTCTCCCTCATCCCCTCTCTCTTTTCACTCTGTTTCTCTCTCTCGCTCACCGTGTGTCTTGGGAGTTGAACCCTCTGTACATTTGAAAAGGAGGCGTTTATGGTTTGAGAGTTCGTTATCAAAAATGCACATCTTAAAATAACGCTGCTGCAGCCTGTCGGAGTCTCGGAGTCTTTGGGCTTCACTGTTTGACATTTTGTGGTTAAATGTGTGAATATACGTTATATAAATATGTCTGTGGTTCATGGTTTTGGTAAGTTGATGAAATTATTTTAAATAGACTCAATAGAACTGTATAACTGCACAGCAAAAGACACAACTGACAACTGGACAAATGAGGGATTACACAGACTTTATGAACTGCACTTATCACTGTTCTTACAACCGAAATGTCACGTCTGTTCATGGGTTTCAGTTTCCTTTTGTACAACTTTTTAAGAACGTTTTCCCCATTCAAAAGATATAATCTGTGTTTTAAATGAATTGCCATGACAACAGCCCCAATAAGTCCTTTTCATGATTCTGAAACTCATGAATAGAGCTCAAGTCGCCAAGTAAAAGTATTCTTGGTTTAATGAATTGCTTGGCACTAGAAAAGCTCTCGAAACTATGAACAAAGACGTGATATTTTCAGACACTTAGAAACTACTGAGCATGTGCAGGTCATTATTTTACATTTGTTCATTGTAATCTGTGATGTTGATCTAAAACAACATAACGGAAACAGATCTACTGACATCCTGTTTGAAACTGCAGAACTGAAAGGCCAAATACTTTTTGAATAATCAGAAGTACAGAGTAGAGGGTGGGGATAGGGGGTAGGTGAAAACATACATTTATTGACCACTCAAGCTTCAAATGCAGGACAGTGAAGGATGACTCAAACATGCAGGTCCAGTCCTGGTTTAACCCTGTTTTAGTCCTGTTTTAGCCCTGGTTTAGTCCTGGTTTATTCCTGTTTTAGTCCTGGTTTAGTCCTGTTTTAGCTTTGCCGTAGCTCTGGTTTAGCACTGATTTAGTTCTGTTTTTATGCTGAATTCTCTCAGTCCTGGTGGTAGCTGTGCTGGTTTGAGGCATACAGTCATGTTCTTGAGTAGTCACAGTCCCATTGACCTGTGCTAACCTGACCTTTGACCTCAGGGTTAAACCTCTGGCACTCAGAGTTTATACAGTGGTTGAGTCTGTGTTTGTGAACGTGTGAGGCCTCTGCACCTCCAACAGGCTTGTTTATTTGAGCTACTGATACAATTTACAACTATATCCATATTTAAAGAAGACATAGTCGCAAGTTTGAGCTCAAGGGGCTCAAAGGCGCTCTACCAGATTTTTACTGTCTCAAAAATGTGAAAAATATTAACTAATTCATTTTAAACAGTTTGCCGTGGTCCAAAGTTATTCCTCACTTACCTTATGCATTATGAGCACCCTAATTACTCACCACGATGAATTTACAAAGCTAGAATGGTGATGGTAAAGCTAACAACAACTAGCATGCTAATATGCACTTCCAGATTATTGGAGAATAAAATGCATTGTAACTATGCAGCACTCAGCAGGCATATTTTGACCTCAAGAGCTTATGCAATACATTTGTAGTGGGTATTTGCTGTTCAAATACATGGAGAAAAATACAGAGCTTTTTAAGGAAACATATTATGTATAACTACGACTACTGCTCCTTTTGTTTTTGATTTAAGCATCTAAACTTTTCTTTGTCTATTTTGCATTGAACATTTTTTACCTGTGAGGCAGAAACGGAAACAACACAGAGTTTGCACAGTGATGATGGCTAAATGATAGAGCCACTGAAAACACAGGGACGTGAGCGTGAGAATGGGCCATTATATGTGTCCCATATCATTAAAGGTCCTATATTATGTAAAACTGACTCCTGCGAGCTTTAAGCCATGTTATAATCAAAAACACACCTGGAGTTGCATTTTGTTTCACACATGTTTGAGCAACCCTTTATTATTAGTCTGTCTACATCTCCAAAGCTCAAAATGCTCTGTTCCACCTTGTGATGTCATGAAGTGGTAGTTTTCAAGTTATCAGTTAGCTTTTACTGTTAGATTAGCAGAGATAGGTAAATCCACTGCTGAAATTATCCAAATGATTCTAGTGAAGGTGTGTGGAGTTTAAAAACACAGTGGAGCACTTCCTGTATTATGACATCACAAGGTGGAACAGAGTGTTTTTTGTTTGAGAGAAGAACTCAGTCTAAATCTGCAGGGTTTGTGTGTTCAACATATGTGAATGAAACAAAACACAACTCTAGGTCTGTTTGTGATGAGAAGACAACATTATAACATACATCAGGCCCTTTAAACATGTTATTCACTGTATCATGATGAGGTGTGTGTGAATGATGCATTGTGTGAGTCAAACTAATTGTATATAATTTTATCTACTGACACACTTAGTATAATTTGTGTTTATCGTCTTGGGCTAATGGCTCATTTAGAATAGTGGGAGATCTAGAGAAGCTTCTTACCGCTGTGGAAATGTGGGTGAAATTGTACTTAAAGGTTTGTAACTGTTATATTGGAGGGTCTGAATGAAGATATTGCTTTGCCTGACAGGTTCCACAGTACGGCATTGAGCATATATCTTGCATTTATTTCATTACAGGGGTTTAGAATTAGCCCAAAATACTTTGAAAAACATATATGCGTTTCTCTGTGTTGGGTCACTTCTCTATAGATCTGACCTGAAAATTGCTCTGGGGCCATCTTGCTTGTAAATTTAATGCCACACTGTAGGATATTACAGCAGAGTAAAAACATCTCCATGAAAACAAGCAGGTGGTGGTGGACTCTGGTGGAGCAGAAAAGTTATGTGTATGTATATATTTAGATCATACCAATTGTAAATGTGTGATTTGTTTCATTCATGTATGTGTCAGTAATCCTCAAACTGAGTCTGTCTCCAGATTTCAAAACATTGATGAAAACGGTCCTACATCAGACTGATCTACAGACAGTGCTTAAATTTATGCATTTTAGCTTTTTTGATGGAAGCTGCCAATGTTTCAGCTTCACACAAGTCACTTCACTTTTCAGTGTGGCAACAGATGCAACAGATGCAACGCTACAGCGTCCTCTGCATCTTCAATCTAAATCTGTACAAAATACAGGAATATAATAATGCAAATAACAAAGGAAGTTAAATATTTCTTCTCACATTTATTATAGTGAATGAATGCACCCCTCCCTCAACATTCTCTCTTCTTTCTCTTTCTTTTTCTCTTCTTTCTCTCCTCTTTCTACTCCTTCTCCCTCCTTTCTCTCTTCTTTCAATTCCTTCTCTCTTCTTTCACTCTCCTTTCTCTCTTCCTTCTCTCTTCTTTCACTGACCACTCAAGCCTCTCTCTTCCTTCTCTCTTCTTTCACTGACCACTCAAGCCTCTCTTCCTTCTCTCTTCTTTCTCTCTCATCTCTCTTCTTTCTCTCTCATTTCTCTCTTCCTTCTCTCTTCTTTTACTGACCACTCAAGCCCCTCTCTTCCTTCTCTCTTCTTTCTCTCACTTCTCTATTCTTTCTCTCTTCTTTCTATTCCTTTTCTTTCATTTCTAGTGAATGAACTCTCCACTATGACACTATTGTCGTTCACAGCAGTTTTCCCTCTTCTCATTCCAGTATAAACCTGTACATCAGGGTCTGTCCTTGTTAAATACAGAGTAATGTGCATATTTATCTTTGACCTGGATTATGAAGCCTCTACAGATGAGCACTTCAGTGGCTTTAATAATGATAATCTCCAGTGGGCCATAATCACCACACAGTGCACAGAAGCAGGAACAAGTGACTAATGTGTTGACTGGAGTTTACAGTTTATAGGCCATTACAGCATCTGCTCAGACGCACACAATCACATGCAGCTGTGTGTGAGTCCAGCACCTGCTCTGGAACTACAGGACACCACTGAGGTCAGAGGAAGTGCTGTAGTCCTGGATTAATCCTGTTTGATCCTGATTTAGTCCTGGTTTAGTCCTAGTTTAATCCAGTTTGAAATTCATTGAGTGTAGGCACAAATGTTATGGCAGATCTTGTTTCAACCTGATTTAGTCCAAGTCTTGGTTGAAATCCACTTGAAACCTGGTTAAATTCTAGTTAAATTCTGGTTTAATTCTGATTAAGCCCTGATTTAGATTGGGTTTTTCCTTTGTCCTGGTTCAGACCCTGGTTTAGTCTGAGTTCAAATCTATTTAAATCCAGAATTCCTGGTTTAGACCTGGTTTGCTGTTCTTCATAATTTAGTTATGTTTTCGACCTATTTATCCACTGGTTTAGTTTTAGTTTAGTCCCAGTTTAGTTCTATTGTAGTTCATGATTTCTATTGTATTCGTATCATTGAAGAGGGCAATGCATAAGTCTAAGTGCCCTGGTTGTAGCTGTACATAAGACCTTGTTTTGGACTGATTACAGCCCAGGGTGAGTTCTGGTTTAGTCCTAATTCAGCCCTGATTTAGTCCTAGATTTAGTTTGAAATTGTGGCACGATGCATATGACTATTTGTCTGTGTTAAACTTTGCCTAATTGTTCATGGTTAAATCCTGTTTTAACCTGTTTAATTTGTCAAATGGAGCCAGGACAAACTGGACCAGCTTTAGTCCTGGTTTAGCTCTGGTTTAATCCTGGTTTAGCCCTGGTTTAGCCCTGGTTTAGTCCTGGTTTAGTCCTAGTTTAGCCCTGGTTTAGTCATGGTTTAGTCCTGGTTTAGCCCTGGTTTAGTTCTGCTTTAGCCCTGGTTTAGTCCTGGTTTAGCCCTGGTTTAGTCCTGGTTTAGTCATGGTTTAGCCCTGGTTTAGTCCTGGTTTAGCCCTGGTTTAGTCCTGGTTTAGTCCTGGTTTAGTCCTGGTTTAGCCCTGGTTTAGCCCTGGTTTAGTCCTGGTTTAGCCCTGGTTTAGTCCTGGTTTAGTCCTGGTTTAGCCCTGCTTTAGTCCTGGTTTAGTCCTGGTTTAGTCCTGATTTAGCCCTGCTTTTGTCCTGGTTTAGTCCTGATTTAGTCCTGGTTTAGCCCTGGCTTAGTCCTGGTTTAGCCCTAGTTTAGCCCTAGTTTAGCCCTAGTTTAGTCCTGGTTTAGTCCTGGTTCAGTCTGAGTTCATCATAGATGTATGTGCTTGAGGGGAAGTGGTCTGGGACAGGTTTGAGTTTCACAGCGACACATTAACAAACTAAACGTTGCGGAGGTGACTAACGTCTGTTCCCAGAAGCCCATCCCATGTGGAGATGTTTACTCCGGAGCAGACTAATTACTGGTTTCACAGTAAAAACAGTGGGGCTCCGGCTGCTGACCTTAGACCGCACCGAGACGCAGACACTATGAACAATATGGATGTCATAATGGCTGGAGAAAATGCATTGTTTTTGTACATTGTGTTGCAATATATCCCAGGTCCTACTATGCTAAACTCAATTTTTAAGTTTTATTTTTATTTCTTCATCAAAAACATAACTCAAAGGTACACTATATAGCTTATCTATGGGGACAAGCAGGTGACACCACTAGGCTAAGTTACAGGTCAAAGCTGTGGAGAGGCAAGCCCACTCACACTAAGAATGTATGATTTTTAAGGTATTTTTGAGCAGTAAAACAGATGCAACAGTCCATACTATTCGTGCGTTTCTGCTCCCTGTTTCTAGGATATTGAGGAACATTGTATGCAAAGCAATAATGTCTCCATGGATACAAGCAGGTGGCTGACTCCTCATCAAAAAAGTTACAAATGAACCTTTAAAGTCAAGACACTACCAGAGACTCATCATATTTTGGGCTCTTAAACTGCCTTCACGCCTCAGCTAACCAACTGAAGTACTAGCTGCTACTGTTTCACATTTCCTTGTGGTAAAGCCAGAATGCTACTGGCATTTAAACTGCTACCTGAAGTTTAAATTCCCCTCAATCTGATTCACAAAGACTTTAATGACAGTGAGCCGTGTGTTTTATATCAGTGAATATGGCTCTATCAAAGGTAGGACCCTGCTGTGACCTGCTTCCTGTTTATTAAACCATAGTCTTTGGTGTTAATTCCTTTAATCCTGGATGTACCGTAAGCCTGTGATATGTTTGTGTGTGCTCTAGGCTGCTGGTGGGGGCCCCCTTCGAATCCACTGGGAAAAAACAGACCGGTGATGTGTTCAGGTGCCCTCTGGATGTCAGGAATAATGTAAACTGCTCCAGACTCAACCTGGGTAAGTGGCAATTTTGTCTACATGTAGTTTCAAAGCAGTCTAATAGGATTTTAAGTTGTATTATAAGAGAATGTGTAAGGTCACAGCAAAAGAATACATTTTACACACGTTTCAGCTCTAATTCCTTCCCATATATTCACTATCCTTCCTCTCTTTTTCCTTTACTCCAAAGTCTGGTAGCTCCATCTTCATCTATAAAAGTGCATATATATATAATGCTAATTTTAAATATTTCTTGCCTCCCATAGGTAAACTGTCGCTGGATAATGTGTCCGAGAGGAAGGATGGAATGAGTCTAGGGATGAGTCTGACCTCTAACCCCAAAGATAACAGCTTTGTGGTGGGTCTTGAGAATCATGATGCAAAGCAAATAAAATTTCTCTGCTTATGTACCAAATGTTTGTTCCTGTTCTCCTGGTCTGCTCCAGACGTGTGGGCCTCTCTGGTCTCATGAGTGTGGGAGCTCCCTCTACAGCACCGGCATCTGCACCCGAGTAGGACGCAACTTCAGGCTGTCGCACACCATTGCCCCGGCCCTGCAGAGTAAAGTCATTCATTTACTCATTCATGAAAGATTAGACTAAAACATGAGTCTTATGTTGGAGTTGTTATGTTGTGTTGTTATATTGAAGGCACAATGAGATCAGATCAACTGATCATCATTATGCAAAAATAAAAATAATAATAAAGTCTGTGCTCAACAGTTGTGGCTGTCACCACTCGCTTCCATAGTTAACATGTCACTTCAATCTGGAACATTCCCAAGAGCTTTGAAAACTGTGATTATCAAGGTTATCAAGCCTCTCCTAAAGAACAGCAGTCTTGATGCCACAATATTGAACAATTACCGACCGATCTCAAATCTACTGTTTTTAGGGCAAAGTCCTTGAAAAAGTAGTTTACCAACAGCTTATTAACTTTCTCCAAATGAACAACTCCTTTGATGTCTTCCAATCAGGTTTTAGACCCCACCACAGCACTGAGACTGCTCTTATCAAGGTGACAAATGACATCCGCCTGAACACTGATGCAGGCAAAGTCTCAGTCTTGATCGTGTTAGATCTGAGTGCTGATTTGACATTGTGGATCATGGGATCCTCTTGCAGAGACTAGAGGACTGGGTGGGCGTCTCTGGTACTGCACTAAACTGGTTCAAGTCCTGTCTAGAAAACAGGGAGTACTTTGATGAGATTGGAAAATGTGTCTCAGATAACATGTCTCTGAGCTGTGGGGTGCCATCATAGGTCATATCTGTGGAGAGGTTGAAGCCAACATCTAAAACCAACATGTTGTTAAACGTGTTTTTTATCTATTCAAACAGATGTTCATAAATAAATGCAAAATAGATATGCTTAATGCTATACAACCACTACTACTACTACAAATACTACTACTATTAAATAAAACCAATCAATCAGTCAAACAGCAAAAACAGAAACATGACTTTACAACAATATTATACCTTTTAAATACGTAACATCAGTTACGACATAGATGAAAAACCTCCATCAAACATTGTACACTTACTATTCATGATGTAACAAATAAACAAACAAACACATAAACTGCACTTCTCTTTTTATGGGTAAAGTGAATCTTGGGAATTTTACTTCCAGAAACACAACACCAGCATTATGCCATATAACTAACCTGTGTTGTGTTCAGGGTGTGAGACGTTCATGGACATCGTGATTGTGTTGGACGGTTCAAACTCCATCTACCCCTGGTACGAGGTGCAGGACTTCCTCATCAACGTCCTCCAGAAGTTCTACATCGGCCCAGGTCAGACGCAGGTCGGTCCCACTGCTCAAACATCTCATATTAAAGAGAAAATCCAGAGGGCATGAAATGCTTTTACAAACTGAACGTAGTAGGTCAACTATAACATACATATGTCATTATTTTAATTATTTTTCCAAAGATCTATTGGCCTCAAAATAGAAATGCGATCACTGACTGCAGCTCTTCATAGTGGCATCTGACTGTACACAATATTTACCAGAACACCAGGTGCCCGGGTGGTTAAAAGTTCATAAAATTAGATGCACTGTCATCATCAAATAAACAAACAGAAATAACAGTTTCATAGGTTCAAATGCAAACATGAGGCCTATCTTTCTGAATCTACTTCACCCCTGCTTTGATGTGGCTCCCCCTGCAGGTGGGAGTGGTGCAGTACGGCTCCTCTGTGGTGCATGAGTTCGGTTTGGGGGAGTACCTCACGGTGGAGGACGTGGTGGAGGCGGCTCGGAGCATCGACCAGAGAGGAGGAGAAGAGACCAGGACGGCTCTGGGAATCAACGTGGCCCGGTAACAACAACTGTCTGTTATTTAATCATGAAGCTAATTGGAGGCACTGCTCTGTCTGAAGCTCTGTTACAAAAGTTTGAGTTTAATCTGAGCTTTGTTTTAATCATAGTCAATGGTTTTAACACAATCTGACCAGAAATAATTGACTTAGTTGGTGAGATGATTTGTGCTGTTCCTTTCAACAACATTAAAGACACATTAGCACGCATTAGCCAACAGTTTTCATTTAGTCACACCATGGATCTATTTTTAAAAATGTGGCTAGGATATTGCCAGCTTAAACCTTAACGAGTTCAAATCGTCTACAGCCCAGAAAGTATTTTTCCCATAGAGCACAATGTAAACACAAACTGGTGGTGATCAGCTGATTAGGAAACCATAGTTTTTGTAGTTATGTATGCAGAGATTATTATTGACTATTTTCAGATTTAAAGTTTTTCTCATTTCAAAATCCTTCAGTTGACTCCCTCTACGCCACTCTAGCCCCCTTTGTATGTGTACCAAGCCGCTAAAGACTAAACTGGCACCACACCACCACGCGCCACTGAGCTCGGACCATTCACTTAAACCCATGGCCCTTTCCAAACCCCAGGGCCCTGTCCAAACCCCAGGGCTTGAGTCACACTTCAGTTGAAAACATCCAAAAGGACCATAAATGCTTTGCTTTAGGTTTCAGAAAAAAGTTTTAATTCATTTTGTATTTAAAAAAAAAACACATGGTTCATTCACCTGAGTTTTCAGACTATGTAAAACTGGTGTTGTGCTTGTGTCCAGGAAAGAGGCGTTTAAACGAGGGGGGCGTCCCGGAGCCAAGAAGGTGATGATCGTGATCACAGACGGAGAGTCCCACGACAGCCCAGACCTGCAGGACGCAGTGGGCCAGAGTCACAAGGACAATATCACACTCTACGCCATCGCTGTGAGAACTACACTGTACACACTCCAGATTCTACTGATACTTTGCAGCTGATGACATCAGCAGTCCCTGGGGGTGTGATGCTAACTGAAGGCACTACTCTGTCAGAAGCTTTATTAGACTTTAATCTGAGCTTTGTTTTAACACAATCTGACCAGAAAGAACTCAGTTGGAATTACAACAGGTGAGCTGATTTGTGCTGTTAAACAAGTCTCTCACACATAAAATTAGTCACAAGCTAGCTAGCGTTAGCAAACACTTTTTCAGTTTTTGTTGGAAACCAAACACCTAAACAGAACCACGAACGCTCACCACAGGCTCCTGAAAATGTGTTGTTTAAATCCATTTTTCTTGAATTTTCAGGCAATAATACAAAATTTTTTGACAGCGTTTCCCAATGTTTTCATTATGTCTCCATGGTAACTGCTGAACATTCCACCATAGAGATACATGTAGGACACCCTCAGCGTGATGTCACTACAAAGTATCAATAGAGGTTATGCAGATGACATCACATTAGGAGTGAGTGAAAAAAAATGAAGAAATGTCAATGACAATTATGACTATGTGCTATATAAATGTGCTATATAAATGTGCTATATAAATAAAGTTGAATTGAATTACATTTTTCCTGTAAGAGCTCCGAACACATCTAACATGTGAAAGAGCTGCTACACTCTAATAACTCTAATAACTAATAAAAGTCTCCAACACTCTGTCAGTAGAGTTTATTTGACAGAACTCAAACGTGAACATGCTCTGGGCCCATGATGTCATGGGGACAGGTGCAGACTTTCTCCTCTGGACCAGTAAATGTGAACACGGCCTTTTTCTCTGTGGTTCTTCAGGTCCTGGGTTCCTACAACCGCAGAGGCATAAACCCGGAGGCGTTCCTGAATGAGATCAAGTTCATCGCGAGTGACCCGGACGAGCAGCACTTCTTCAACGTGACGGACGAGTCTGCGCTCAAAGACATCGTGGACGCGCTCGGGGAGAGGATCTTCACTCTGGAAGGTGAGAGATACTGGGCTTAAAGGGGAGATGAAATGGAAATGTGACTTTTATGAGCTTTTAACTGTGTTATAATTGTGTTTTGTGGTCAAACCTTCTTGTCAAGCTGTTATAGTATCACTTACCAACACTGAGTATGAAGTAAATGAATAATGAGTTGTGATAAAGTGTTTAAATCCATTTTGTATTTTTTCTTGAGTTTTCAGGCGATCTAAAAATGTATGAGGCTGTGTTTGCTAGTGTGTGCTTTGTGTCACCATGGTAAATGCTAAACATTCATCCATTGACATATACATACAGTACACCCCCACTGTAAAGCATCAATTTGAAATAAGAAATCATTTAGAATAACTTCTTTCCATAGCTAAACAAAAAAAAAAAAAAAAAAAAAAAAAAACACAAATTCTGTATATGATGTTAAGTGTGTAAAGGTGGTGTCTGCTGCAGGGACCAGCAGTCAGGGACGGGGCTTCGGTTTGCAGATGGCCCAGGCTGGATTCTCCTCTCATGTCGTCAAAGTGAGTTCATTTAAGTAAAATTTTATATTATTTAAATTTACCAAACCTTTATCCTGAAATAAAACTGTTAGCGTGGCTTACTCTTTCCTTTGTACAAGTCCCAAACAGCATCTGCATAGTTTCTTTTGAGTAATTATCCTAAAGTAACTTTCCAGAGCTCCAGAAATCTAGTTTTAACTCAGATTGTGCATCTTGAATTTCAATTTCATCCTCGTCCCGTTGAGATATTTGTTACAGAACGAACAGCTCAGAAATATGTCACTGTTGGTCCAGGGCAAACTGCGCTCCATCAGAAACCTGCAGAAAAAAGACATCTTGGAAACTCTGTAACGCACAGCAGATGGTTTTGTTGAAAATGTAACACTGCCAGGACCCCCCTCCCTCCCCAACTACCCTTTCTCTCTCTCTCTCTGAGTCTTCTGTCGGTTTCACTGTACTTGTTTCTTCATTTACAAAACCATGTAAGAAATTATTTAATGTCCCAAACCTTGATATTGATAAAGGCAAATATTGGTGATTGGCCATAGCAGCATCGTAGCCAAAGCTGTTTATATGTGTAGCACTCTTAAATTGTGCAAATTATCAACTTTGAACAGCCAAGAACTCTAACTTTTGTTACATCCAGTTTAGGGAAAAGCACAGACATCTTCCCCGTCCACAAATGCGCCAGACAAAACACTTACGGTATGGCTATTTTGGCTATTTAGGTCGCCATGTTTGTTTTGATTTGCTCGGGCACTCCATCTTCGCCCACCACAACGCTGCGCTGTGATTGGTCTGAACCACTGGTGTCCGGGACAATCGCACCAGTGGGAACATACCCTTCCTTCCCTCTTTTCCCACAAGCTCACATCACATTCATTTCAAAATACCGCCTGGGGACCTGTAGGCAGAGGCACAAATCGTCACCGTAGTGGGGAGTTTCCTGGACCGAAGTTTTGAAAGTGTAAAATTCATCAGATTAATGTGGAAAAGTGTGCTCAGAGGATCAGGTACAGCGCACAGGTATTTCACATGAGGTAATAGGAGCAGGAGCAGCACATGTTATAAAATACCAAAACGCTACATCTACAAATCAAAATAATCCCTCAGTGGATTCTTTAAGTTTCCATTGCTCTTTCTGAGACATCACAGAACATTCTCTCCACCCGAACGTCAGATCCTTTTGATTCAAGCCTTACTTAATCCAGGCGTAGAGTATCCAGTAAATGCGGCAAGACGAGTCATTATGAAATCATGCAGTGGAAACACAAGTGCTCGAAATATTAACAGGTAGCGGACCCCCAACCTGGACAGCTGTAGTGCACCTTTAAGAATTATATTATCCAACATGGCCCAGTCAAGTCACAGTAATTTTTCTCACTTTCCCAACACATTCCTAGTATTTTATTATTAGTATTTGACCCGCTGATGTGGCCGATAACTGATCTTTGCAGTATCGATATGCTTTTAAAATCGATTTCAAGGCCCACAAATGTATCTTAGTAGTAGTTAACAAATGAACGTTTCACTTTTGTAGAAATAATAACAAAATGTATTTATCTGGGACACAAAATAAATCGTTATATGTTTGTGTCTCATGCATGTAACACTCTTCTATTTCCATTTTGTCTCTGTTCAAAAAGACCACACAGACGACAGCCGAATGGAAATAGTCGATGGAATAAAAATCACAAATGCTGCATCAGTTAAAAGGAAAAATCATGTAGTGACTTTTACAATAGCCACAGTCCAATTTAGATCATTGTTAACTCAACGTGACAAAAAATGTTTTATAGAGATGACATAATCAAAATGTAAAAAAAATCTAATATTGCAGATTTTCACCAATAACACATTTTATCTGTAAATATTCCTGATCTAGACCCTTCAGTCACCATATTTTAACCTTTATTTGCTTAAACATGTATTATAAGCAGGAGGTGGGTAGTACTCAGTTACATTTACTTGAGGAACTTTTTAAAGAAACTGTACTTTTCTAGCAGCATACTTTTACTTCTGCTTGAGTATTGAGTAAAAGTTGTAGTTCCTTTTCCCTCATTTTTGTGTCTATCTTTTGAAAACACCAGATTTCGTTCATAATTTAATGTTTTGTTTGTCTAATTATATTAACTTTAAATTATTACTGTATTTTCCGTATTATAAGTCACTGTTTTCATAGTTTGGCCAGGGTGCGACTTATACCCAGATGCAACTTATATGTGAAATATGTGAGTTTTGGCTACTCTACCTATCTCTGGTTATAAAAATGTAAATGCACAATAGAAGTAACACTTGGACCAGTCGACTCAATATTGGCTGTGTATTTGAATCCTAAAATGATCATTAGTTTCAGCCCCAGCCACATCTACTGCATTATAATGTATTAATGTATCTCTAGTGTACTGTCGTCATTGTCCCTGTACAACTATTCCTCAAACTTGGTCCTCCTTTGAACAGATTTACTCTGGATTTGGGCTCCACACGGGTTTTCCAAATGCTCTCAGATACATACCTCAAACAGACCCCCGCACTGGCTTCAAATCTTTTACAGTGATTTATCTGGACCAAAATTATAACCATACACGCCCTGCCTCCTCCCTCTTTTGTCTATAGGAGCAAACTGCATTGGTTTAATTACGTTTATGACTGTCGTTTTATAAAGAAAGTGAGAATACATCAGGAGGGTTTGATAAGACTCACAGAGGAAAATGTCGTGTATTTAATATATATGGGTTCATTTAGGGTAGTGATTTACTGGGAGGGCGGGTTTTAAAGCGGTTGCTGGATTCGTTTGGTGATAAACATTTTTATAAAGAACAAATGTGGATGAATGCGTTTGATATGAAGAAGAAAGGTTCCTTGTTTTATCTTTACAGAGCAAGTTCTGGAAGTAAATATCCCATAAATTTCTCACATAGACTTTGAAATAGAATGAAAACATAAATAAATCAATCGATTAATGAATTAAAGTAAATTAAATTGAAAGAAAAAAAAATTAAATACAATAAAATCTAATCTAATTAAAATGTGTATAAATACTACAAGCCTTGATAGCCAAAAAACAGACTCATATCAAAGCACGTTTTATTTGCAGAAGATAAAACTGGACTTGGTTTTAATAAAAGTGACAGTTTGGTCTGAACACTGAAATAAGTGGCTAAAAATCTGTTTAATGACATGAACTCGAAAAACAAGAACATACAAATTGTAAAATGTACTTCAATATTGAACTCGACTCCACAGGACGGCATTCTCCTGGGAGCAGTGGGGGCGTACGACTGGACCGGAGCTGTTTTAAAGGAGACCAAACAGGGCAAAGTGGTGCCTCCAAAGTCCTCGTATCAGGACGAGTTCCCAGAAGAACTAAAGAACCACGGGGCTTATCTGGGTAGGAACCTCCACTCTCTGAAAACACCATAAACGTGCTATACTTACAGAAAAGCTCAAGCTTCACATCTGTCACTGATCAAAACTAAACTGTAAAGATGCACTGCGTAACTTTTCTTGTAGCGTGTCTGCCATTTGGAATGTTACACAGTATGACATGACAGGCATCTGTCTTCCATTTATTCAACAACAGGCATTTTTGAATAACATTCTTACTGTGAGCGTGGTCGCCTATCCATAGATCTGATCTGTAACTTAGCTTGGAAACACCATTGCTCATCTTTATGGATATATATATATATATATATATATATATATATATATATATATATATATATATAAGTTTACTGTCACAGTGCAGAACATTCTAGGCAAAGCATGATCAGTATATGCTTCCACGGTTATTTGATCTATTTTTTCCTCCTTTGGGTTTATCATTATGTAGAATGGCCTTATGGCGTAATCTCATCGTAGATCTGGTTTAGTCCAAGTTTAGACCACGTTTAGTCCTAATTTAGACCAAAGTCTGACCTTATGTTCTGTGGTACTTGGTGTAAACCCGAGCTCTTGTTCTGCAGGGTACTCGTTGAGCTCTCTGTCCTTGGCTCTGGGCTCTCAGCTCTATGTGGCCGGGGCTCCTCGTTTTAACCACACTGGAAAAGTCCTCATCTTCACCCTGAAAAACACTGGGAACCTCACCGTCCTACGCTCGCTCCCAGGGGAACAGGTACACAGCAGCTATAGGGTTGTCTCCACGGGGATGTTATTGCTTGGTCTGGAATGTTACACAGTATGGCATTTAAGTGTTAATCTACCGAATAATTACATGTCTTTTTGCATGTTTAACTTGAATTCATTGTGGGCTCGCCTCTCCACAGATACAGACCTGTAATTTGACCTGTTAACATCACCTATTTGTCAAGCACAGCTCCATTAAATGTTGCATGTCTCTATGGGGATAAATATGTGTAATGCCATACTGTGGAACAAGCAGGTGGTGGGCTCAAACATGGATCTGGTTTAGTCCATATTTAGACCTGGTTTAGTCCACAGTTAGACCTGGTGTATTCCACATTTAGACCTGGTTTAGTCCACATTTTGTCTACATTTAAACCGAGTTTAGTTCACGTTTAGATCTGGTTTAGTACACATTTAGACCTGGTGTATTCCACAGTTAGACCTGGTTTAGTCCACATTTAGACCTGGTTTAGTCCACATTTTGTCTACATTTAAACCGAGTTTAGTTCACGTTTAGATCTGGTTTAGTACACATTTAGACCTGGTGTATTCCACAGTTAGACCTGGTTTAGTCCACATTTAGACCTGGTTTAGTCCATATTTTGTCTACATTTAAACCTAGTTTAGTCCACGTTTAGACCTGGTTTAGTACACATTTAGATGTGCCTTAGTCTACATTTAGACCTAGTTTAGTCCATGTTTAGACCTGGTTCAGTCCACATTTAGACCTGGTTTAGTCCACAATTAGACCTGGTGTATTCCACAGTTAGACCTGGTTCAGTCCACATTTAGACCTAGTTTAGTCCACATTTAGACCTGGTTTATGCTACGTTTAGACCTGGTTTAGTCCTGATTTACTCCATGTTAAGACTCGGCTGGATTAGTAGGTGTTAAGTCTTGGTTTAGTCCTGGTTTAGTCCACGTTTAGACCTTAAGACCTGGCTAGTTTAGAAGTGGTTTAGTCATGGTTTATTCATGGTTTAGGCCTAGTTTAGTCCTGGTTTAGTCCTGGTTTAGTCCTGGTTTAGTCCTGGTTTAATCGATTTATTCCTAGTTTAGTCCTGGATTACTTTGCACGCTGCTGAGGTGGAAACTATGTGCACGTGTGGGACACATGGAGTCTGGGATGATCCAGATTCTTGCCCAGAGGATCAGAGGCTCATTGAAACCAGATGGAGAGAATTCACTCTAAAATGTTTGAATCAATATTTTATTTACTTTTGAGATACAGACACAAACTAAAGCATCGAGAGACAATATCTGAGTTATATTCAAAATTCATTTAGGAAACATTCAAAATAATCAGTTAATTCTGTGAGTACATTTCTCACTGTGGGGATAATATTGCAGTTAATAGGTCTGATATTTGCCTTGTGGAAAAAGTCATATTCAAACAACAACACGGTGACTGAGAGGAGAATTACATCTGTAAAAACATTGACTTGGGATTCAGTGACACTGAGCAGGGGCCAGGAACAATCACGCACAGTAGCAATGCTCGTAGTAAATATAGTAGTAGGAGTAGATATAGTCAAAGTTGTGGAGATTTTGGCCCAAGGATTTATAGTTTGAATCCTGTTAAAGGCATTGCAGACTGTTTTGATCTTGTTGTGAGCCTTACTTGTTTGGATGTGAGGTTAGCATCCATTTATCCTGTATCAAAAACATACCTGGAGTTGTATTTTGTTCCATAAGCAGGATTTAAATTAATTATTATGTGTTCAGGTAGAAGTCGTGCTCAGTTTTTACGTCTATAAACCATCGCCTCGTTCTCGTTTCCATCAAATTGTGTTCGTTACAACTGCATGTGTGTATTAGCATGCCGGTCACGTTTCTTAAATAGTTTTTTTCATTCCCACTGCAGCCAGTAGATATCGTACAAAAGATAACCTTAGACACATGCTGTACTCTGGGAATATTATCACAAATTCAGCACAGTTATAGCAAAAGAGCATAAAGGATGTTTTTGGGGTTCATATTTTGCATTTTGTTGTTATGTGTTCAGCATTATTGCCCCTAAAACAAAAGCTGTGGTGGTTTGTCCCAGATTGGTTCATACTTCGGGAGTGTCCTGTTGTCCGTGGACATAAACAGTGATGGACAGACAGATGTCCTGCTGGTGTCTGCGCCCATGTTTTACAGCTTGGGCAGGGAGCAGGGCAAGGTCTATGTCTACGGCATTAACAATAAGGTGAGGCAAACTTCTGATTCAGGTTTAATTCACCTCTAAATCAGACTAAACTACCTCTGTGCTGCTGTCTTTGGTGTAGTTATCGTTTAACCTGCAGGGGGCACTGGAGCCCTCCGGTCTGTCCCATAACTCGCGGTTTGGTACAGCACTGTCTGATCTGCCCGACATGAATGGAGATGGTTTTAAGGAGCTGGTGGTGGGCGCACCGCTGGAGGACGAACACCAGGGGGCAGTGTATGTGTTTCACGGGCAGGACAAGTCCATCCAGCCACAGTTTAAACAGGTACATTTAGGACACATATTAAGCAAAGTTGACTTTTTTAAGCTTTTAATCATGTTATAACATTGTTCCTCCACAAAAACATACATGGAGTTGTGTTTAGCTTCATTCACACTTGTTTGGTGAATCCTGTTTAGTAAGTCTACTCCCTCTGAACCTCACAAAAACAACAATTTCTCAAGGTTGTTACGTCACTGGTAAAAGTCCGCAAGTCTACTGCGATGTCCAGAAATTATCACCAGACTGATTCTAAGTATTTCTGTTGTCAAATCCCGTTCATTACAACTTCATAATATTCAGTAACAATACAATATAATGCATAATACTTGTGCTTGTTCTCCCTGTGTCAAGATTTAGTCAAATAATTGTTTTAGCTTTTGTTTTAGATGAAAATGTAATGCTAATATAATCCATAACAATTTTTGTCAGCCAGGAAATATATTTTTATTGAAGCTGTGGTAGAGAGATTGGTAGATTTATATAGTCATAGTTTTTATAAAATTTTTTAGTTTTAGTCATCCAAAATATTGACAAAATAACTATGATAAAATAGAGTATATATAAGAAAAATATACACATTAACACTATATAATCACTACTGTCCAGATGAGCATGCAGATAACCGGCGCCCTCTTCTGTCTCTGTAGAAGATTACAGCCTCTGGTTTCCGCTCCGGGCTGCAGTACTTTGGCCAGAGTCTTCATGGAGTCCTGGACCTGAACTCGGACGGACTGGTGGACCTGTCTGTGGGGGCCCTGGGGGCCGCTGTCATCATCTGGTGAGTTTAGACACAATCACAAAATTATAAAACTTTGTAAAGCTTTTCCAAAACATGATAAAAGTTGCATTATGTGGCAATTCTGGTGAAGGTTCGGCCACCTGGTTGACTCCTGGAGATGTTGTTGTTTTACCTGGGATGTTTCAGAGTGTGGAATTCAGCTTATCCATATCTTCATGGAAACAAGCAAGGAAGCAAGAATACATGTTTTTCAAGATATTATTTAACAATAAAAATATCTATATTGCATACAGGCGAGTTTACAGTCATACTGTGGAACATTTCAGATAAAATAATGAGCAGATGGTGCCCCCCAACCAGAATTTTAACTCTAAGTCAAGGATGAATATTGAAGTTTTAGTGTTTTATTGTTTGCTTGCTTGCACAGGTCTCGAGGGGTGGTGCGTATCCAGGCACGATTGACCTTTGAACCTGAGAAGGTCAACCTGTTTAACAAAGACTGTGTGCGCGGAGGTCGAGAGGTCACGTGTATGTCTGCTACTGTGTGTCTGAGTCTGGAAGCGCGCACCAGCAGCCAGGCCAGGACCGATGTGGGTGAGTGCGACTGTGCTGTGACGGAAATACCAACTATATTCAAACTACCTCTGTCGCTATCTATGTTGCCCAACATTCTGTAGCAAAAGAAGGTTGAAGTTTGTACATTTTTTAGAGTGAATACGTTTTACCACTCCTCCATATGTGAGATCTGTAAGGCAGGCCATTAACTGTGTCAGAAAGAACTGAAGAAGCCGTTTGGATGAGTGCTGACAACTTAAGCCCAGTTGACAGAATTCAATTTTCTTTCTTTCTTTGCTATGGATCCAGTCCCAATTCTTCGTCCAGGACTGGGGATTACAAAGATAACAGTGTTTTGTGTGAAGAAATTATTTTACTTTCTAAGCCCACCTCTACTTTTATGTAAACATAATATATGAAAGCCATAAATCATGTACTGGACTGTTGTAGATCTATAAGATGTAAATGCATTCTCTCCCTGATCTGTCCCTTGTCCCGGAGCAGCGGCCTGGTACAGTCTGGTGTTAGACGAGAAGAGGTTTCCTCCCAGAGCCGTTCTGGACGAATCCTCTCGGACTCAACCGCGTAACCTCACTCTGACCACCGGGGGACAGCGCTGTCAGAGACTGGGCTTCTCTGTACAGGTAAGAACCAGAATTAAAAACTATAAAGGACTTTAAAATGTAAAATATTTTGCTTGAATAGGAAACAGCAGATTATGGACGTCCGATTGCAGCGGTGCTGGAGATAGGGCTGAGAAACAAAGAGGAAGGAGCCATTTTGGATCCAGACTGGCCCACAACTCTGAGGGCCGAGGTGAGGAACTTACTTATTGTTTTAATTGTTTACTCAACTTTTTCATCTTTATGCTAGAATAGAAATTTCTTTTTAATTTCTGACCTTTAAGTCTTAATAATTACATATATATTAAGTTTGCGTAGGATATAAACTTGACATCACCACCCCCTTTTAGTTCTAAAGTGAAATAAAATCATTCATAAAACTCCAAAAATGTTGCGTTCCCCACTGGAAATGTGAAAATCTAATGCTGGCATTTCATTCAGTGTGTCTTAGATTCACTGTTCTGTTTGTGTTTTGCAGCTCCCTTTTTGGAACGGCTGTGAGCAGGAGGACAGCTGTGTACCAGACCTGATCCTCAACAGCCACACGGACCTCCTCACTCTGCAGTCAGTAAAGCAACACACAAAACTAATAATCTGAACTATTCTAATCATCACATGAAAGGTACAAACAGATACCTGCATTACCCAAACTTTATTCAGCCACAAGAATAATACCACAAATAATAAGATGTAAAATCATTTCTATTTTTGTGAAATTTGTCAAGATGAAACACTTTGAGATGAGATTAGAAAAAGGAACAGGGTGAAAGAGAAGGTAAAAACAGAACCTCAAGTCACAAACATCCATGAACCAATCCAAAAGCCAAGTTTGAGGACACACTGTTAAAACATGCTTAATGCTCATTAATGCTGCATAATACGGCCTCTTTAATACCCTTGTGTTTGTGCCACAGTGGCTTCTGCAGCTCTGTGGAGGGGGCGGTGTGGTCTGTGTGTCACCAGCAGAGGGAGTCAGACACGCAGCAGTACGTGATGGAGGCTGGGAGGAGGAAGGTGGTGGTTGTCGCTCACATTGAGAATCACGGAGAAAATGCGTACGGAGCGACACTTCAGATCAGCGCATCAGAAAACCTCATCTTCAACAGCCTCATCGTCAAGGTACAGCGCTCGTTTAAAAGTGTACTGCGTGACTTTATTTGAAGGAGTGCGTGTCAACTTTGCGTTGCCATGGAGATGTTCTTGCATTGGTGATGAGCAGGTGATGTATCCTCCGCTAAAAACTCATCACCAACTGATCATTTGTAGATGCTCTATGGAACTTTTTTCATGGAGGGTACATAACCTGCTAGTTGCTATGGAGATGTTATTTCGTTGTCTGGAATGTGCCACAGTAAAACATTGTCTATCTCCATGGAGACAAGCAATTACAGTTCAGATCTGTGGAGAGGTAAGCCCATTCACAGTGAGACCTGTTGTATGTTTTTAAGGTATATTTAAGGTATATAAAAAACATCTGTAATTTACAAAATAGCTATGCTTAATGCCATACTGTGGAACATGTCAGGCTAACAATAACATCTCCATGGAGACAAGCAAGGGAGGAGCTTCCATCAGGAAAGTTACATCATGCACCTTTAATTCAGTTCTGTTTAATCGGGATGAGTTTATTTGCCAAAACAGTTGACAGTTATACAGATATACAAATATACAGTTATACAGTTATACAAATATACAGTTATACAGTTATATAAATATACAGATATACAAATATACAGTTATACAGTTATATAAATATACAGATATACAAATATACAGTTATACAGTTATACAAATATACAGTTATACAGTTATATAAATATACAGTTATACAAATATACAGTTATATAAATATACAGTTATTCAGTTATATAAATATACAGTTATACAAATATACAGTTATACAGTTATATAAATATACAGTTATACAAATATACAGTTATACAATTATATAAATATACAGTTATACAAATATACAGTTATCCAAATATACAGTTATACAGATATATAGTTATACATTCATACAGTTATACAGTTATACATTTATACAGTTATACAGATATACAAATATACAGTTATACAGTTATACATACATATTGCCAGTATTGTTGAATCCACACACATTTTTAGAGGGCATCCATATTTGTACAGCTCTTTGTCAGTGGCTGATAGTTGGCTGACCTCTTCTGCTCAGGACCAGTCTGACATCCAGATCGAGTGCTCCTCTGAGGACAGACTGAGCAGTGGGAGGAGCTGTAACATCAGCGCCCCCTTCATGAAGTCACTGTCTCAGGTCAGAGCTTTTCAACAACAAAGTCAAGTTGAAAAATATACTGGAGATTTTTTTACTCATGTGTGTACAAATATACAAATATTATACAAATATAAATATTATTCATGTACTGTGTGTACAGTCGTTACTCTGTTGTATTATTGTAGGCCTTTTTTGTTCCAGGTCTCCTTTAACGTGGAGTTTGAGCTCAATCGATCTGCGTTTCTGGAGCACATACGAATCGTCATGGCAACAACCAGGTGCATCTCAAACACTCCTCACAGAGCCTATGTTACACTTAATGGGCTTTTGTGCTTCGAAATACTATGATGTGTACTGTTAACTCATCAAAACAATATACACCCTTTATACATTTGGAAAAATATAGTGTTTTTTATCAGAACCTTTTCATTATTTGTATGATACTTTATTCATCTTTAATCTACATTAATCATATGGCGTCAGTGGTGGAAAGTAACGAAGTACAAGCAGCAAAGTACAATACTTACGTAGAAATTTTAGGTAACTGTACTTTACTTAACACATATAACTTTTTACTTTTACTTCACTACATTATCTGTACTTTCTACTCTACAGATCGCTACAGATTTTTGACCGGGACTGAAAAGTAAAAAGTATTTTTCATATGATTTGAGGGGTGATTTTTGGTAACATCTTGACTAAAGTTTTCGAGTTTAAGCTTTGACTTTGAGCAAACAAAAATAAATACACAAAATTCATTTTAAAAAAAAGAAGAATTTGATTCATATTGTAACTGTGACCAAAATATGTGTCATTTTTTAATCAGTATCACTACATTTAACACTTAACACTAACAAATTAACAACACTTTTTCATGCAATACTTACTGTTGCTTGAATAACTTTTTGCCTTTGTATCTCTACTTTTATTGAAGTAACAAATTTGAGTACTTCATACACCACTGTATAAGAATAAAGTCCTTTCAACTGAACAATCATGATTTTTGTGGTTGCGTAATGGCACCTCCAGCTTTTATTACAAATGAAATTGTCTTTATTTATTTATTCTAACAGAGAAGACACTAAACTTTGAACTTCTTTTTGTTTTTTTGTTTTTTGTTTCATGTGGATAGGTCCAGTAATCCCAGAGATATTAGTCATAAACCGGGTCAACAGAAGTCTGACCTGTCTCCATGACAAACTATAGAGATGCTTTGTGAACATAACCTATTAAAGTGAGAGCTTTTATAAATATAACTGTAACTGTGACTTTATGTTTAGTGATGGAGAGGACGGGTTTCCAGATGACAACATCAATCAAATCTTTCTCCCTTTAATATACCAGACAGACCTTCTCTTCACCAGGTCAGAGAGAAAAAAATATATTAAAAAATGTCTACTATGTCTACTTTTTAAATATTAACTTATTTTGTCAGTAAATATCCTCTTTGGTCTTCCTCTTCACCTCATGTTTCTTGGCAAGTGTCGTCTTAACATCTCTCCACCCTTATACTCTGTCCCTCCTCTGTACCATATACTCACTGTCCCTCCTCTGTACATTTTTATATATTCAAATATTTCTGAATGACGCTTGTGTTTCTTTTGGCAGAGACACCAATCCTCCACGATTTGAGATCAAAACTCCATCATCTTTGAACAGAACTGACCACCCTTTCAACCTCACATATTACGTAAGAATTATTCAATACCTCTTTCCAGTTTCAACACAGTGATATCCGTCTCTGAGAAGTGGGTTTGCGGTGATTTTGGACATGATAATTGCAACACAAACAAATTTCAATAACGTACCGTGCTTAGTATTCATGCTAATACTAATATTCATTCATATAATTACAAAATAACTTCAACTACTACTTCTACTTCTACTACTATTGTTGTTTTTTATTGTTTGCAGTTGCAGAACCTGGGCGTGTTCCCTGTGGAGGGGCTCTTGTTCAGGGCAGAGGTTTGGTCAGTGACTCCACAGAGGAACCACATCGTCCACGTTACAGATTACAGTATAGAACAGGTACTACTAACATGTACGGCACTAACGTCTTTTTGTATTTGTTTTGTGAATCTTAAAGTTGTTGTCTTCGTTTTCAGGCACACGGGTCATGTTCAATGCCTCAGATTAAACTCAACAATCACATCAAAGAGGAGGACCTGTCTCACGTTCCACTACTGGTAAAGCTAGTACACTTTAGTACTCCCTCAAGTATTACGTGGAAACTAAAGACTTGAGGTATTTTCTCACCTTTAGCTGAAAACTGGATTGTGGTTTGGTGCGTAGTAGAAAGTATAAATGTGTTAATATTTCCTAACAAGGTAACAGCATGGATCTAAGTAGCAAATATACAAAGAGGAGATATGATGCTACACATGCTACTTCATCCAAACCGATATTGTTTTATTACTGAACCATGTCAATTGGTTGTTGTGATTGGCTAAAACTCATCTGAAAATCCCTTTTCCCGAAAAATTTCAGTGGGTGCAATTCCAAATCAGTCTGTCTTTTGTCAGGGTAAGAATTTTCCACACACACACAGTAGAAAACAGAGTCCATCTGTGTTACATTCCACATTTGTAAAGTATAGTCTCTTCATAAAACTCTTATTCGGTCCAAAATAACAATCTAGAAGGCAGATCTTGTTCAGTTTCAACTCGTCTTCTCTGAATCTGGGTTGCAGCCTGCGCTTTTTGTTGAATCAGGGACGCACGCACAACCACGCTTTGATTTCCCAGTAGAGTTTTAATAAATGAAAAGGAAATAGAAGTATATATGTGGTGTGGCAGTATTATTTAAGTGTGTTGTGTTGATCACATGTGCAGAACCCCAGTAACAGCGGCAGTGTGGTGGTGCAGTGCAGAATGACTTTACCTGTGTCTAAAGAAGTCCGCATTTCAATATCAGCACGACTCAACTCCACCACTCTGAGCAAGGTGAGAAAACATTACAACAGCTATCGAGGAAAAACAAAAGACATATATATTTTTGTGTAATTCATAAAAATTGAATGAAAATGAATCCCCTCCTGCTTAAAACTATAGTGTTAAGCAAAATCCATTTAACATCTGTCTTGTGGTGTTATGATACTAAAATGTCAGATTCAATTTCAATACTGAGGAGAAGGCTCAGTACAAATTTTGAAAACTTTTATAGACTTTTTGTACTTATTGTGTGTTGTTTTACATAACATACTGTAACTGTCTGATGCACTGTGCTCTTGACAGTCTCTATTACAGTTACTCTTACTTGAATAGTCGTTCCCTGAAATACCTATTCACTGTTTCTTGAGTAATTTCACTCATTTGTACTTGTGCTTGAGTAATATTATTTCTGATTTAGCTGTAGTCTGTTTTTGACTCCTCTACCCTCCTCTGTTTACTCACTACTGTTTCAGATTGGGTTTAAGTCTCTGAAGATTTTGACGACTGCTTCGATTCAGCTTGAGTCGACCAGCCCCATGTTTCTGCAGGAGGAGCGGCCGGTCAGAGAGGTACATTTGAACCTATTGACTTTGTGTGATAAAGATACTTGTCTTTGTGTAACTCCTCAAATTGACAAGTTTCTATCATGTGCATGTGCTGCCATCTGCTGGTGTAGGTCAGTATTACAGACTGTGCTGTAGAACCATTGGCTACTCAATCATGATCTGTTCTATTTATTTTATTTTAGATACCTTTTTCATTTATCTTTATTTACACAGATAGAGCCCAATGAGAGCACTCAGACTCTCTTTATCATGAGCGCCCTGTTCAAATACAGAACAGTACGAACAAAACAAAACAACTAACTGCATAGGTCCATTTAAAACATGAAGAACAGGAGCGAAAATATTTATCACCAGATTATTAATGTTCCTTTGTGGAAGATGTATAAAAAAAAAATAGAATAATGCAATTATTGTTTTGGAGACATGCAAAATTTGAATATCTTACTGCATAAACTTCAACAAAATCGAAACTAAAAGAGTGAAAAACACAGATCACATTATTGACCTATAGGATTATGAAGACATCTGAAAGAAAGACATAAGGTGATATTCTGATTTATATTTTTTTTACAGTCCGTTCTCATTTTGTGCTACACTTGAGCCGAAAACCAGACATTTACAGGCGCACATTAGCACATTTGAATATTGCCATCTGGATAATGTTTTAAAAGAACAAAAATCAGATGTGCATTTTTGTCAATATTGTCCACCTTTTTAATATATAAATATGAACTACGGTAATCCAATCCATTTTATTTGTACGGCATATTTTCAGCTGATGTCATCAACATTCCCTGGGGGTGTGATGCTAACTGTAGGCTCTGCTCTGTCTGAGGCTTTATTCGACTTCAATCTGTGCTTTATTTTAACACAATGTGACCATAAAGAAGTGACTGAGGTGGACCATGAACACTCGCATTGATCACAAGCTCCAGAAAAATCCATTTGGTGTTTTTCTTCAGTTTTCAGCCATAATCATAAAACCTTTTTTGTGCATTGTGTCACCATGGTAACTGCCACCATTAGCCCGATGTCAATGCAAAATATCAAGAGTTCCCAAAGTGCTGCACAATAGTAAAACCAATAATAAACAGATACAAATCCCCCTGTGTTATTGCGTTGTTCAGATCGTTCTGGAGCTGAGGAGGCAGGAGGAGCACATTGTCCCCATCTGGATCATCGTGGGCAGCTCTCTGGGGGGTCTGCTGCTGCTCGCTGTGCTGGTGCTGGCTCTCTGGAAGGTACTCACAATAGAGGCTATGCACTGACATCATTATATTGGTAAAATGCTCCTCAACGTTTCGACTGAGTGGCACAGAGTCAGAACAATGAGCCGTGGAACAGACAAAAAGAGTTTCACACAACTTTGCCACGCATTAATGAAGTTCCAGAGGCTGTGATGTGATCTGCATAACCTCTACATGTCACATATTCACATTTACTATTCAGGATATCCATGGGGTTTAGAGTGCATAGTTGCCATAGCAATTAACAATTCAAAACAATATATTTTTAATGTACTTTTGACTGGTGAAGAGTGTTGATTTGGCATAATGCTGTTTTCAACTGACAAATCTATTTAAGCGCAATACTAATATTAAAGCTGCACTGTGTAACTTCTCTAGTGGAGGGTACGCTACCTGCCTGTATCCATGACGATGTTATGGGTTTGCGTGGAATGTTCCCCTGTACATGTATGGTAACTTATCTTTTCTCCTTCATTTTATTGTTAAAAAATACCTCAAAAAACATGCTTTCTTACTGTGAGCGGACTCGCCTCACCACTGATCTGACCTGTAACTTGTAACGTGGCCTGATGATGGAGATAAATAAGGTTAATGCCATACTGTGGAACACTCCAGACCAAGCAATAACAGATCCACTGAGACGAATAAGTGGCAGATTCTCCACATGAAAAGTTACATAGTGTTTGTCGGTTGTTTTTAAGTTATAAATTAAAGTTTCATATGGGAACTTTCTTTAGTGGAAAATGAATATAAAATGAAACATCAAACTTAATTAAAAATAAGTTCAATCATGTTCAATTTCAGACGTTACTACGATTTAGCATATGATCTTTTTAACCTGTGATCACTGTTATATTTGTCCAGCTCGGCTTCTTCAACAGACGGAGGCGAAAGGAAGAGGAGGAAGAGCCCATGTCCAATGGGAAATCACCAGAGGAGCTTTAACAACGCCACCATGTGGAGTACACCGCCACTGCATTTATTAGACCCTTATTGCCTCCAAATGTAAAGTACAAATGAGTTGAAGTGGGCCAAGTCAAACAGCAGAGGACTTAAGGAGTCAATTAAGTGCAGCTCACTCAGGGACCCTCTAAGCCCCGCCCCCTAATAAAACCAGCCAATCACAAGACTGTTCGATAGTATGTGTTATTCAGGCCTTTTGAACATTGGGCACCTTAGTCTTGGTATTTCCTGAATAATGACCAAAAATAATGTGTGCATCTTGCAAATTAGAAAAACTATGTAAAATGTGTCTATGTAAAAGGCCAACAGAGGGCGCCAGGACTGCATCTGCTAGCACAATCAAAACTATGAAATTAATAACAATTCCTATGTTTACATGGACACCAAAAATCTAATTATGATGTGATTTCTGTAGTCAGATTATTGGACTGTCACGTGAACATGTGATGGGAGTGATCTGATTTCTTTCTGATTGTCATTTTTTGCATGTGTTTCCTTGTCAAAACCGGCACAAGTGTGAACAAACTAATGCGGCAAAGAAAAAATGAAAGAGAAAATGTTAAAGGTTGAAAGTCTAATTTTAGAATTCGTTGTATTGTGTGTTCCAGATACAACAGTAAAAATCCAGTCGTTCACTGATACATCACCAGGTGTTTTTGATCAGTTTCAGAGAAGCGAGCATAAAAAAATCAAATGGCACAGTGGAGGCAATGACTAGATCAGTACAAATCTGATGAATGTGTGGAATTTAAAAAACAGAAGCACTTTTTGAATAATCCATATATGGTCAATTTGAAGTTAAATTCCACATTCCACATTGTGATTGTAACATTTTCAGACGACTCTCATGCGTGTCTTATAATCACTAACATTCTCACTTGCATCTCACAGTGAAGTGAACACTACCTAAAATGGCTGGCTTTTTGTAATTATTTCCAGAGCTTATGGGGATTGTAAGGTGTTTTAAATGTATTGTACATGTTTTGTAAGTTCTGTATCTGATGCACTTTTGATGTATAAACTTGAACATTTGTAAATACACAGACGTATGGAGCGAGTGCTCTTGTGCTTCTAAATAATGTGAGATGCCATTATGACTGATGGACTTTTATATTAAATTTACTATTAAAATATGATTCAACCAAATGATTCTTATTTTTTAAGTATAAATGTGGGGTGAATTTCTAATACATTTTATTTCCTTGACTGCAGACAGCTCACAGATTATATTTCATTTCATTATGGCTCTATTATGTGATATATTTGGCAGCAGAAGTGTTTTGTCCTCAATGTAGGAATAGCACAACAACAAAATAATGAAAATATGTATTGGATTTATACAGCATCTTTCAAGACGTCCAGAACATTAAGTGTTTAAGGATCATTGACTCCACACACGGTGCTGGTGATCCTCCTCCTCTATCAGCTCCTCTAACCTCCACATCACACACACACACACACACACACACACACACACACACACACACACACACACACACACACACACACACACTTTCCCACTACTACATTTATACAGGCAAAGTTGGTGAAGTGTCTTGCCTGATTTGCACCTGATTTTATCTTAAAAATGTGAAAAACAGTAACAGCTCATTTTAAATGTGCGCAGTGCAAAAAAATCCTACCCCAGTATTGTAAAAGCAGCATTCAAATTAAAAACATGTCGGCTGTGTACTGTCTGCATCTAACTGTGTGTAGTTAACATACTAGATGTAGTATTACAGTGGAGGCAAAACTCCACTCTGGCCTCTGAAAGTTGTAAACAGAGCTTATACACTCTTTGCTGTGAATAATTAGGATGCTCAGAATGTTTTAGGAAAGTGAGGAATAACTCTGGACCACTTTAAAATGAACTAGTTCTGTTCTGCTTTTATAACAGTAACACTCAGATGCATCACATTTTCGGGGAGACAAGCAGGTGGCACAACACTCCAGGCCTTTTCAACATGTGGCCCGAGGGCCAGATCAGGCCCTCCAAACTAATCCAATCACTAATCTAATCAGGTCTACTTCCCAAATGAAGAATAAAGAATGACTATAAAAGTTAGAACTAGTTTAGTCCTCATTTAGCCCTAGTTTGATTTTGGGTTAATCCTGATTCAGATCCATTTGATACTAGTTGAACAGATGACTGGTTCAGTACTGGATTAGCAATTTTTGTATTTAAATTTTCACAGGGATTTAATATAGCAGTTATTTTATTATTGATTATTGAAACAGATCTAGTGAAGATATTTTGTGCGACACCAAATTGTGTTAAAAGTGTTGATGTGTTGTGCACCTACCAACAGGCCTGCTGCACACCAAAAAGTTACACAGAGCACATTTAAAATGTGTGTCCTTTAATTACCATGAAATATAATTTTCTTTGTTTCCTGAGGTCTCTTCCGAAGTTTGCTGACAAAGATAAACTACTTTAGTTCGTGGCCCATTTGTGATTGTGACATTAATTCAAGCTTGAGGATGAGCAACAAGAAAATAGAAATAAACCATAAACAAAAGTGTCCTCATAAAAACAGGAGCACAGCAGCAGCGCCTTAAGCTTCAACAGAACAATAATGGACCAATTTATGTTCAAAGTCTGCGAGGAAAGACTGCAGAGACCAAAACAATAACTCATTTATGTTCACTTTCAACTCTCTTCAATGAAGCATCAGATGGAAGGTTGTCTGCTCACAAAGACAATGATGGTGTAAAATTTTAAACTTTGTGGCTGTAAGAACTCTGATAGTTCTGTTTTAAATAAGTGATTTACTTAAAGCTAGTATGTAACTTTCTGGAGGTGGTCTGTCACCTACATGATTCAATGGAAATAGAAAGCTAAAGCCATACTACGGAACATTCTCCATGGCGATAGATGAGTTTTATGCCATACTGTGGAAGAACAACATTCCCATGGAAACAAGCAAGAAGTGGCCCTCGTCCAGGCCAAATAAGAGTCAAGTTTATGGAGAGACAATCCCACTCACACTGAGGATGTACGTTTTCAGTACAATGAAATCAACCAAAACGAAAAAAAACATGCTCTCAATTTAGTCTAGTTGTTCACAAAAGCTGCTTTCTTTTATATGACAAGAACATATTTGTTACTTTTAAGACTGAAAAACTATTTTCAGAGAGATGTGAAAGTTCAGGTAAGGCTTTGATCAAAACCCACATTTACCTGAGAAACAAATCAGTGTGTGCTGTTTGGAGCAGTTTCGTCATGTGTGTTGACATTGTCTGAATCAATACTCCAAGTGGAGACTCTTAAACCTGGTTTTCAAATGCAAATAAGAACAGCCTCTGGGCCGCCTGATGGCCCAAGTCTGATCTGAATAAGGACATTTGTAAAACTTAGTTTCAAGTCAATTCTTTAGGAGCCAGTAATCACCAACTAAAACTAAAGTCAATGTTTTGAACCAGATTATTTCTATAAATATACAAAAGAAAAAGCACAGCTCGTACTGGGTTCTGTCATGGTTGTATTTTAATACATACATGAAGGCAATTTTCACATTTGCATGTAATGGACAGACAGATCAGGGCACCCAAAATCATTGTTTATCATTGTTGTTTAATGTCTGTGATTGGCCCATTCAGATCACACGGTCTACAATGAAAATGTGCAAAGTTCATTATAAGCATAAGGTGATTATATCTCATAAAAATAAATTAACTATGAACTCTATGGCTGCCATAAGTTTGACATATTTTACCTTCGATTTTCAAAGAAAACTGCATCAAGTTTGAAACGAAGGGAGCCTTACAATAATAAAAACAGAGTTAAAATAATTAGAATAAGGTTAAACTAAAACCTGATTGGTTACAGTGGACTGATGAGAGGCACATTCACTCGCCACAGTCAGATGGCAGCGACACAGAGCTAAGGCAAAACAACAGCATCACCAGTTAATACTTGGAATAAAAAGAACACTTTCTCTTTTATAAAAAGGTTAAAATGTGTAATTTTTAATCTGTGCTCCACAGCACCATTGGCCTTGTTAGAAAAAGTTCCTTTAGTGAAACTCCACAAACTCCTCGAGGGTTTTGGGGATCTGGTTGCGGTAAGTAATGTGGTGCTGCCTGACAGCACGCGCAGCCAGACACTTTAAACTCATTTTCATCTGAGTCTTGAGCAGGATCTCAGACACTCCCGTCGTGCTTTTGTCCAGAGGAGTTTTCTTCTGCTTATTGGCCATGTCCGTGTGTGCGCCTGCCTCCACCAGGTTTATAATGATGGCGTGAAGCGTCAGGAAGTCACTGATTGGCCGGTTGTACTGCACAATAACATGCAGAGGCGTGTTGCCTTCATGGTCGACTGCGTTGACCGCAGCGCCGCAGTCTAACAGCAGTTTGGTGACCTGCGCATTGGGAAAGCTGCACACGTCATTGGTGTGGAAGTCGTCCACAGGAGTGGAGGAGCTGATGGCCAGATGCAGAAGAGTGGAGCCGTCTCGAGAGCGTGGGTCCAGTTGGATCAGGTCATAGATGTGCTTGTTCATGCGCGCACGCTGCTCCTCGCTGCAGTTCGTCTTGGTGGAGATACAGGCCAGGTACAGGAAGGTGAAGATGTTAGACTCGTAGTTGTCCAGAGCCTGAGGCAGCTCCGCCTCAGTTGCAGAGTCGACGCGGCTGACGCTGCGCTGGATTTCCAGCACAGAGCAGCTCATGACCTGCTCCACAGACACAGCGTTCAGAGGCTCTCGAAGGTGCACCATCTGAGAGAAGACCTGGGCAAACCTCAGCAGGTCCTTATGAGTGTTTCTGTTGCCTCTTTGCCGCAGCCGCAGCGCATGCAGCCACAGTTTGATGCAGTGGTCAAACTCCATGCTGTCAGCATACACCGCTCCTCTGTAGATGATCGGGTGGGACACATCGATGTTGTCTGAGCCTAGAATCCTCTCTCGGATCATCAGCCCCTCCATGTGCAGCGCATCCCGGTCCACACGGATGTTCTCCAGCTCCTCCAGAGTCTCACACTCCCTGCGTCGGCCATACGCCTCCACTGGAGGTAGCCTCTGCTTCAGGATGAGCCGCTCTGGGTCCCTGTGGCGCTCGGTCATGGCAGCGTGGAGGTAGTGGTATGTTTTCTGGATGTCGTAGTTTTCTCGGTCATTGGCGAAAGATGCCCCGAGCAACTCCAGAGCCTCAATCCTGCTCTCAGGGTCACAGTCTGCGTGAGCCAACAACAGCTCCACAACATCAGCCTTACAGCTCTCTGCCGCCACCTTCAGGGGGGTCATGCCATGTCCATTCTCCACTATAGCAGCCTGTCGACTCACGAGCTCCTTCACAATGTCCAAATGCCCAGCCTCTGCGGCAAAGTGCAGTGCTGTGGCCCCACAATGAGCCTTGGCATTGGGGTCGGCTCCTCTCTCCAGCAAAAACCGCACCACGTCCGTGTGGCCCTTGTATGCAGCGATCATCAGACATGTATTGTTGTATTTGTTTGTGATGTTGATGTCGGCCTTATGCTCCACTAGGTAGCGCACGATGTCAAGGCGTCCGTCGAAGCAGGCGGCTCTGAGGGGGGTGGAATTAGTGATGGTGGTGTGGTTCACATTAGCCTCATGTCCGACCAGGAGACGAACCACCTCAAAGTGTCCTGCTCCTGCCGCACACCACAGGGCTGTCGCTCCATCAATCACATATCTGCACACACCATAAACACAGGGTTAGATCGTTCTGAACAACAGAGGAGGCAAAGGGACTGATCTACCAACAAAACATTCACAAACAGAATAGTTTATGACTTAAGTGAGTTTTTAAAACCTAGAAGAGCAGGTGCCAACACAACCAGTTTGCACTTGTAAATTATTAATCAAATATATCATTAAAAACATATGAGGTATCTCAAAGTAAATTAAACACTGTCACCTAAAAATACAGGGACACAGAGTGGAGAAGAGACACTGCAAATTCTGTCCATATTCAGATAAAATTAAGGCAACTCTGTTCATATTCTCGGAGCGTTTTAGCGGAAGCTCTTGGCTGTGAAATAGTAACAAAAAGCAGGTTTAACCACATCACTGAGAGGGAGGAGCCCACAGAAGGTGATTCAGTGAAAGCTTTGAAGGAGTGATGTAATCAAAAAAACAATCACATGAAAACTACAAAGGCTGGGTTAAAATAAATATTACAAATAACTATTACTGTTACAAATTACAATATCTAAACATACAGTATAACTTTAATACAGTATTGCTTGCATATATGGAGGAGACTGCTTACATACTGCAAACAGCATAATTACCATCATACTTGTGGTTCAACAAGAAGCCACACATATCAATTGTTATACCAATTCATTTAGCCTACATTTTAATAGAGCAATTATCACAGCCTCTTTTACAGTTAAATGTACAGCTTTTTGTACATTTTCTCCACACGTTTAAGTGTACATGGATAATGATCAAAAGGACTGTGTAAGTACTTAAAAGCAGGAGTGTAGTAACATCTTCCCCTACTCAGCCGAAACCACAGCCTTAATTAGAAAATAGGAGGGAGTGTCTGGTCAGGCAACTTAACTAAGTACCGTACTCCCTTTGAGCTGGCTGAAATCGATTTGTTTGATACTACAGATAGGTTGCCAATTATTTAACTTTGTTAGGTTATTGTTAATCTCCAATACAAATTGATTGGGTCAATGTACAATATGCATGACCTAAAATAAACTTCTTATACTGTACTGCGCTTTTTATGACTATTTAATGGCATGTTGTTATTGACACTTATATTGCCTTTGAAGGGTTCTGCAAAACAGTGTCCCGTTTATATGTGTGTATAAAACTGACAATAATTAAACTCTGAATGTTGATACTGAACTGACCCGTCAAAGCGCACGGTTCCGGTCTGCTCGGTGTCCACCCGGTAATGATCCAACAGCAGCCGCACCACCTTCTCGTGCCCGTTTCTAGCAGCGATGATCAGCGGAGTGGATCTCTGTCCGGACAATTGGGTCACATAACTGAGCAGGAACTTGGTCTCTGCCTCCGAGTGGTTGAGTAGCAGCGCGGCCAGTGTCAGCACTCGGCCCTCGCTGGCTGCTTTGTACACGTACCCGGCCAGGGACTCCATCCGAGCCGCGGCTTTCTCTTTCTCAAACCGCTCCAACAATGTCCACCCCGCAGCGACCAGCCTCCCATTAAAACATTAAAACGAGCACCAAAACCGACATGGGAAATGTGTAGAAACGTGGGTTATCCGTCACAGCCACGATATTCCAAAACGTAGGCTAATGGGGCAGGGTTTACAGGTGAATGTTCCCGAAATAGCCGCTCGGTTTCGGTGTCAGCTGAGGAGCTAGCCCCGGGTTAGCTTAGAAGGCTAACAACTACAAAAAAAATAAAAACAAAACAATCCACCAGGCGAAAGCGTCCGATCGTGCTCAGATAAAATCCGGAGGTTGCTTCTCAGAGTATTAAAATAGCTAGATCGGAAGAAGTAATGGTACAGAGTTTTTTTTTTTTAAGTACAGATTTCAAAAAGCAACACTTTCGCTGGTTTGCGGCTGGTGGTGACCTGCCGGAAGTAGATGTTCGACGGAAAAACACCTCCCCCCGAAACAAGCAGCAGTGGAGAGAAGTTCCACCCCCCTTAATATAAGCTTCAGGTGGGTGGGTAAATACGTTATGTAATGATACCAAAACAAACATAATTTCTCTGTGCACTGTAAACATTTTTTATTGTTTTAATCTTCTATATATTTTACATAATTCCCAAAACATTAACAATCTTTCCCATATTTTCTATATTTTTAAACTTTATTGATCCAACAGGGACATTACTTGAACACAGTAGCTCAAACATTACAGTAGAAAGAGCAAGAAAAGTAATGATAATAAAATACCGTCACATTTATGTTATATTTATACATACTTTACATCAATTCATGCATTTGCCTAACTAAAACAGATTGCACATTGAATTAAGTTGCATTTATTCATATAAATATAAGAAACCCCTTTGATTATTACCTAGCGAATCCAGAATATTTATCAGTCTGGTCTCCATTCCCTCTGTCATGTCTCAAGCTAGAACCAAACATGGTCATGCAATCAAAGGAGCTCATTGGTCACCCATCATTTTGAATACAATTTCTGTCACCTCATATTAATAGAGGTTAGCGCTCCACTCATTTATTCTGCAGAAATCTTTTTCAGTTAATTTTTTTCCCCTTTTTTCCCTCTTAAGCAGCCATATTTGTTTAATACAGACAAATTCTACATTTCCCTGATTGGCTAATCCACCTGTCAATCATGTATCTGAACCAATGACTAGATTCTGATACACACTATTCACAAGATGTTGGAGAATTCTGGATTCCTGGCCTTTTGCATTATACTTCAGGCCATAGACTATGACAAGGTACATGGGACATTGAGCTATCTCTGAGTACACGAAAATACCTCTGAAAATACCTCTTTAATTTTCACAGCATGTCTCTACTGAATCACTTTTGGGCTTTTAGTAAGCCCATTAGACTGGCGGAGTTGGTAGACTTTAAATCAGTCTTTAATAATGTAGTTTAACATAACATTTTCAAAATCCCCCCTCAGATAATAATCTCTTTGAACTCTGTGGCAGTGAACACAGCTTCCCGCTCAGAGCCTGGTTTGTCCTTTGCTTCATTCATGAAAAACCTGCAGAGAATTTACAAAAAAAATGTCAACTTCTGAAGTTCCTTAACTTTTTTGCTAAGTTAATGTGATTGGAAAAAAGTATTTCATTGACCTAAAGCAACTGAGTTTAGTTTTATATTGTTTCACATCTTACTTCTCTCTTCATTCTCACATTTTTGGATGGCTTTTTATATTTCTCAAATTCTATTTAAATAATTTCATATTTAAAATACACCGTGAGCTTTCACAGCATAACACAATTCAGCCTGATTTTTATTGTTACTTTTTTGGTCCAAATGTTTCTTTGAATGTTTATTTAGAATTACTACATAAATGGCACTTTCTATCACACACTTAAATCATTTATATTGATATTTTGTGTTTCAATTTAAAAGGAAATACTTTCATATTCTTGAGTGTCATTTGTTAATAGGGGCCCAGAGGGATCTTCAGGTTGATAAGAAGGGCCACTATGCTGCAGACTGTAGCAATGGTGTAGGCTATAAGAACACTATAGGCAAGGTTGGTGAAGTGTCTTGCTCAAGGACCCTATATGAACGATATGCGCTGTTTTGTAAAGAGCTAATGACAATATGAAATGTCAACTGAAATGAATCACTAACTATCTGATTTGTGGGCGAACACTCTGCCACTAAGCCACTACCTCTGTAACTATTCTGAACACGGTGTTAACCTGCCACTGACCAGAATCCACTTCACCTGACGGCCATATTTGTTATGAAGATGAATTTTGTCCGTACCAAAACTGTAAGTATTGAGACTGGATGGCTGCCCATAACAACACATTTTTAGTAAGTGCTGAGTAAATAAAAACAGTTGCCAAGGACAGACTCGGCACAAAGCCAAATACTGAATTTAAAATATGCGGAAAAGCTTAAAAAGTACTCTCCAGCTGTCTGCAATCTGACAACTTTCCTTGAATAAGTTATAGTGTATTTTTTGTTTCAATTAGAGAGAAAAGATGTTGTAAGATTACCTCATTCCAAGTGGAAAATGGTGGTTGAATACTTTTACAATCTCTATAATTAACATCTCAAGTAACACTGATTTAAACCTGGCCTCTTGATCTCATGCAGTTACAATACCTCACGCAAAACCAATATATGACATTTCCATATCAAAGCATCTTGTCTCTAGTACACTCTGAACAATAGTTTCAATCATTTAAATCCATATCCATGAGTTTTAGAATGATGAAAATGTAGGACCTTTGACATCACAATTAACAATTACCTCAAATGGGAACAATGTCAGTATTAAAGTGGGTGTGTTATGCAGAATGTCTGGTCCAATTCCTTCTCCCAGTTTTAGTGACATTTTATTTATAAGGAACCACGGCAATAGACGGCCTCAATATCTCACTTGTTTGTTGAACTTTGATACGGCAACATTTAATACAACTTATGATTGTCTATGTCTAAAAATTGGCCACACTCGTACTGAATGAAATGAGAAAAGATTTTAGTTATTTTGCTTCCCCTAAACAGAAAACATTTCAAGGACAAGCAAAACTGGATAGATTGAAGCTACTAATGCACTTTAATAATGTGGTGATAAATATTTATAATCACACCTGCTGCTGTTTTTAATGTTTTAAATGGGCCTATGCACTTCTTTCTTTTACTTTTGTTTGCATTTTTGTGTGTTTTATTCATGAATAAGAGCGTCTGGTACTCTCATTAGGCTGTCCCTGTGTAAAGAAAAAGAAAAACACATTTGGCAAGACACTTCACTGACCAAACAAACAAATATGCATGGATATTTCATTGTCATTCGCATTTGACCCAGTAGTGCCCACCTGGAGCTGCACTGTGAGACCTTTCCGCCACCTGCTTATCTCATGGGATGTTTTTTGCTTTGCCTGATTTGTTCTAGACTATGGCATTAAACTTTTCTATCTGTTTTTATTAGTCAAAAATACCCTCACCTCTCCACAGATCAGGGAGTCTTGTCGAAAATAGATCAGTTACAGCCATACTGTGGAACATTCCAGGGAAAGCAGTAGCATTTCTATAGAGATGATATGGTGGCAGACCCTCAAACAGGAAAATTATGGAGAGAACCTTTAAATCAACAAAGTTCTAAAAATTCCATGTCATCTAAAGTTTATTATTAGTATCTGACAGCAAAACTCTGCTCTGGCCTCTGAAAACTGTGAAACGTGCTTATAAAAACTCATTACAGTGAAAGATTACAATGCTAGAAATGCATTAAGAAAGTAAGGAATAAGTTTGTCCCACTTTTACCTGTTTAATATGAACTAGTTCTGACTTTTATGATTTTAAGACACATCACTGATATATCTCCTTTGCTCCTCTCGCCCTGATTTGCCTTGGTCCTGATGATTCTCAATTGGAGGCCTGTCTGTTCACCCCCGCTGGAGCCTAAGCCCTCAGCGTGCGTTCATAGTCAGATTAAAGCTAATGTTAGTGAAATAGGCAGGTTGGACAGATTATGGGATTATCTGCTGACACATAAACCCCAGGATCATACTTTCTCTCCTGCCTGGAAATACATGCGTGGGCTCGTTTTTCTTTCTTTGGGGCATTGGCGACTTTCAGCTCCTCCTGAGGAAATCTGCATCAGGACAAAAGTGACAGTGACAAGGTGAAGAGGATTGGACGGAGCTTCGGTTTGCGCTGGTAGAATTTTGACATCGTGTGGAGAAATGCAAGCTTCAAACAGAAAGAGGCATGCTGCTGCATTTTTGGCAAGGTTTGTGTTCATTTGAATAATCCTCTGGCCCAAGATTTCTCATTAAGTTATTTCATGGTAAAGTCCTGCATTTAACACAGTAAGAGGACGACTTAACTATCCATCCATCCATCCATCCATCCATCCACCTATCCATTGTCTTCCACTTATCCGGTGCCAGGTCACATCAGTCTAACCAGGGACTCCCAGACTTCCCCCACCCCAGACACTTCCTCCAGCTCCTCCCGTAAGACCTCAAGGCGTTTCCAGGCCAGCCCAGAGACATAATCCCTCCAGCGTGTCCTGGGTCTATCTGGAGTAAGAGATGCTGTGTTCCTTCACGCATCATAGGGTTAAAATCTCTCTAATGTATTAATCATCCAAGTTACTGGTCAGATCTGTGAAGAGGTGACACCACTCGCAGTAATAATTCATGTTTGTCAAAGTATGTCCTTAGCAATACAAACGCCTAATTCAATAAATGCACAATAAAGACTAAGGTAAAACCAGATTAAACCAGACTAAAGAATGACTAAAAGCATGAAGGACTAAACCAGGATGAAACTCAAACTATATGCAGTAAACCAGGATTAAATTAGACAAGAAAACTAAAGAAGTCAGGACTAAAACAGGACTAATTTCAGACTAAAGCGATCTAAAAATACTTAAATACTTAAAGGTCCTATATTACACAAAATTGACCCTTGTGAGTGTTAATCTGTGTTATAACGCTGCTATCTCCTTTGTTTCATTCACACATGTTTGAGTAACACTTTATTATTATATGTCTACATCTCCAAAGCTCAAAATTCCAACTTGTGATGTCATGAAGTGGTAGTTTTCAAGTTAACAGCTCCTTTTAGCTTAAGTTCAGTGGAGTTTGGCAATTCCAAATCTGAAATCCAAATGATTCTAGTGAAGGTGTGTGGAGTTTAAAAACACTTCCTGTATTAACACAAGATGACATCACAAGGTGGAACAGAGTGTTTTCAGTTTGAGAGAAGAACTCAGCCTAAATATGCAGGGTTTGTGTGTTAAACATGTGAATGAAACAATAAAACACAACTCCAGGTCTGTTTGTGATGAGGAAACAACATTAGAACATAGATCAGAAAGTACCATAATATGGGCCCTTTAAAGGAGCACTAACAGTTTTGGTGTGGATTAATGAAAATGTTGGATTTCCGTGACGTAGATACTCATACTTTGCAGTGTGTTATTAATATTAAATGCCCTCAAACACTGCAGTTCACTTGTAACTCTGGACAATGTAAGAATTCAATCTGAAGAGGAACCAGGAAGTCATTTATAAACAAAGGAGTAATTATCATCCTGTGGCTTGCAGACACTTTATTATTTTATTGGCAGTGCTTCGCAGAAACATTCACTTCCCTCTGAATCGTTGTGCGGCAGTTCCAGCCATTTGTCACAGCTGAGAATGAATAAATGAAAAACAAAGCTTAAGTAGAGAACAGCAGTAATATGTATCAGTGAAAATATAGAAACACATGTATACAGAATGTTTACTTATTTTGGGTACGGTTTGTAGCCTATTTATTTAGTTTTATTTAGCTCAAAATGTCCATCCAGCCATTTTCTTCCACTTATCCAGGGCCAGGTTGTGGGGGCAGCAGTCTAAGCAGGGACTCCCAGACTTTCCTCACCCCAGACACTTCCTCCAGCTCCTCCGGTGGGATGAGGGAAATCTCAGAATGTGTTGAACTCAAATATATTCAAAACTATTATCCAAAATCAACTTTTCAAGCTTTTAATCATGTCACAATTGTTCTCTTTCTCATCAACCCACTCCAGATGATTCATGCATGCTTGAGTAATCTTTATTCTCCTTCAAGACGTCTTTGCTACGATCGGCACCGGCGTAGGCCTCTGTGACGTACTTTTCTTTGTTCTCCGATTTTTCTGTCTTAATCAGTGATACAAGAAGGATTTGACAAGGTTTTTTTTTAATCCACATCATTTTCCAACCTTTTTGGTCAATATGGTGATTTCGTTTCTGTGTAAACTCCGCACACCCGACTGGGTGACAGGTGTGTAGGAGGTGAAGCACTTGTCTAAAAATTAAAGAAAAACTCCCGCACACTGTCTCACTCTTAATGCAATTTTATTCCATACAACGTTTCGGTCGTTCTGACCTTCTTCATACCTGAAGAAGGTCAGAACGACCGAAATGGAATTTTATTCCATACAACGAAATGGAATTTTATTCCATACAACGTTTCGGTCGTTCTGACCTTCTTCATACCTGAAGAAGGTCAGAACGACCGAAACGTTGTATGGAATAAAATTGCATTAAGAGTGAGACAGTGTGCGGGAGTTTTTCTTTAATTTTTAGACAATATGGTGATTTAAAATATTAAAAATAACAAGGATCTACAGGTGTCGTAACTCTGTGACTGACTCCAAATTCTATCACTTTTTAAAAATCCAAATAAAATAATTACAATGATTTAAGGTCATATAAGTTTTTTTTACCCACATATTTCTCTCTCTCTTTTTTATTTTTTATTTTTATGACACTACAATTATGAATGTTCTGTCTTTTTTAAAAGAATACAATTTTCAACATTTAATTACATTACTTAAAATTTCTTTTATTATTTATTGACAGTATAACAAATGTTCTTTCAAGAAATAAAATCGAGGCACACTGCTGGACACTGTTTATTATTGATTTTGGCCCTGCTCATAACAGCTGACTCAACACTTTCTGACTTTGTGAATTACTTTTCCAGTCTTCCCTTCAGGGTCAATAATACATAATTTATGATCAAGTAACTCTAGGAAATGTGTGCATGGAAAGGAGAAGAGAGTAGGAAGAGCTGAAGAAAACCAGGATGGACAGGATTAGGACGTGTGGGGTTTGAGAAACGTCTCTTAAAAGATGCAACTGATTTTATAATGTAATATTTTGTGATTTAAAAAAAAAAAACGTGATTCTGTACAATGCTGATTGTAAAAGACATTCTGAATCTCAATGAGACTTCCTGGTTAAATTAAAGGTGAACAAAAAATGAGAGTGTCTTCACATGTGCTGTATAAGTGTTATGCATTAAATATGATGGTTTGCTCCTAGTGCCGTTTCAGCCATAAAAACATGCAGCCAATTACCCGAACAGAAGCATGTAGTGACTCGCTAATTAGTTCCTATAGCTCTCACTGACCCTTTAGCACACTGTGGCTGAGACAGGCTTTTAAAAAGGCTAAAATTTGTTAAAACTAATTTAAAAACCAGTAACACCACCTAGACTTGGGGCCTAGGAGCCAAATTAAAAACCACAAGTTAAAACCAAGGGGCGAGCAGTGAATTTAAAAAAGAGAATACAAGTTTATAGTGAATATATTGCAAATAAAATGTTAAAGTCACAATAAAACACTTTACTGTTAAACTTAGTCCAACTGAAAAGGCAAACATGCTCATAAACCAGGCAAATGGAGAGGGAACTGGTTGAGGCTCCAGATACTCCTCTGCTCTGCTGGCTCCTCCTGTTCCTCCTGCTCCTCCTGCTCCTCCTGCTCCTCCTGCTCCTGTAGCCTCTGGTCCTTCTGACACTGCCACTCACAGACTGACAGGGGAGGAGTATGAGTCTGAGCGGCTATTGAGAGGCCACCCGTCTGCCCTGGTTGTCTCCACCTCTGTCGTCTGTGCTTAAGCAAAAATAAATAAATAAATAAAGTTCTGTACAATTAAAATAAACTGCAAATAATCCAAAATCATATCAAACACATATAAAATAGGCCACATTCCCACAACAGTATTCACATGCAGGATCTTGCCCTGACTTTGTTTACAAGCTGTAGCCTAATTATGGGTTGTTAAGACCTTGTTGTAATTTGGCTAACTCACCTTCAGCACTATTAAGTACCTGATTAGCCTGTGATTGGCTCAATCGCTCACTATTTCAAAGGCGTGTGTATACCCCTGTAAACAACTGTCGTCTAATTCCACCGTTTCTGTTCAAAGAGGGACTCTCTTACTTCACAGAAATAGATTTCGTTAGCTGTTTCTAAAGATCCTGTCGTGCTTAAACTTTAAACCTCACCATGTTCAAAGGAGTGGTTTGTGGCTTTAAGATGAAGGTGGATGCTGACACAAAACAGAGCACAGTGTATTTACTGTAGCACAGAAGGCTACAATGAGCATTACATTGGGAAACCAAACTACCATTACACAAAAGACTGTATCAACATAGACACTCACATTCTGGTTTGCAATCTGTGGTCCATCTTCATCTTAAAGCCATCTGGACAACCCAACATTGCAAAACAAACAATACAAACAAATAAAGACTTGTACATAAAGTGCTTGTGCTTCCCGTGTCCAAATAGGACTCCCTACAGGTTTAGCATTTCGTTATTGGGTGGGATGTTCTATGTCCCAAAGCCCTAAACTTGACCAAATTAACTGTTCCTAAACCTCCAACTTTAACCTGAAATAATTTATGTCAAAAATAAACATTTGCTGAAAAAACAGGAAAAAAATTGCCCTAAACTCCAGTCCCATAATGAAATACCGAACATTTAGGAAGCCTTGTGTCCAACCAGGAAGTGAAATGATACTAGGGAAAAATATGTATAATATAGTTTAACCTGTCATACACACTTGACTGATTTGATGTTTCCACAGCGTTGGTGGTGGTGGGAGGCTGGCTGTAGTCTCAGAGGTGGATGTTCTGCCTCAGTTCCACCTCGATCTCTGGACTCTCTTTCTGCTCCAGTCCTGGACACTAGATCTGGCACGGCCCATCGTCATGGTAACTGCACCTCTAATCAACTCGGTGTGGGCCACAAATGCACTTGCTCCGCTAATCAATCCGGACATCTGTGAAAAAGAGGGCCCATGCTCCTCAGCACCAGCTCTGGGCCAGTGGGTGAAGCACTAACCAGATCATTAATCCCTGATCATTAGGGCTTATTTTCACTCAAACGCCTGAATAAAATGGTCTCCGATTCAATCTGAAGCTGTGTCTGGACCCTTTGGAGTACAAATGAATAGCTGGATTCTTTGTGAAGCCGAGACTCTGCAGTTTTGGCTTCTGCTGTCTGGGTTAGTCTAACTAGGACGCCCTGGCTCGCTAAAAGTAAAAAGAAAGAGCTGAAAACTGAGATGAAAAATCATGCTCAAGAAGAATTGTTTGAATGAGATAATTATAACGCTATGCACAAGAAAATCATATTGCAAAGGATCATTTCTGCAGTACCTAAACTACCCTAAAGTATCTCAGTACCTAAGCTACCCTTGTATTTGTATGTTTCAGTGGGTGTTTCCTTTTGGTTGGTTTCCTCTGAATCGGCCCGGTCCAGCGGAGTGCCTCCACCTGCTCTACTGCTGCAGCTCTCCGCTCATTCTCTTCAAGGTACTTCTTATACTGCATACTGCTTATACAACACACTATATTTATCTATCAAAAACGTTCACTCTCCCAGTTATTTGACCAAAAACTGTTGTCTCTTGTTCATTTTTCATTTGTTGTTTGTGTATGGCTTATTTTGCTATACAATTGCAAAAAAAGCAACAACATATTACTAAAATGTCAACTTGTGTGATTTTCCAGTTTCTTGAGCGCAGCCCGAGGACGTTACCTGACTTCCTGGTTCACCTGGGCATCACTGCGGTTGCCATGGGAACCACAGCTCACCTGGTGATGGACTCGGTGATGCTGCGATTGGTCCAGGCGGGATATGAGCTGCACCTGCCAGTCAGAGAGAACAGGGTCATGAAAATCCTCACAGCGCCAGGACTGGTCAGTCAAGAAAGAACTATTATTTTATATTTTTTAACAATTTGAATTCATTATTTTTGGTTGCTCTCGTCACCTGGCCCCTCTCCTCACCTGGTCTTTGTTCAGACTCACCTCAGACTGCTCTCTGGTCTTCTTCTGTCAGGACAGCAGTAATGTAGATAGCATCTAGTGGTGAAATGTGAGAATACAACACTGGTATATCAGCCAGTCTAAACACAGATGGCAGCTTTAAATTAATAAATGCAAATATTGACCTTTTTCTGCCCTTATCCAATCCACTTTTCCATAAATGCCACTAAACGGCACTTTCTTTGTAGTAGCACTTCTGGTTAAGCGAAAGTCCCGTTCCTTTCAATGGAGAATTTTGAAAAAGTTTCAGCGCTAAAATATTATATAAAATAGATTGGTTTGTGTCAAATCTTCAATGTTTATGTACAACAACTAGTCAACACTGCACCGATTCTCTAGGAAGCTTTAAGACGGCTCTGTAGTCCCTATAGAAATTATTTACTGTTAAGATCAGCAGCACCATACGAAATAATTCAACCCAAATAATGATGGCGATGCCCACAACACATTCTGGAATAAGGTGAATAGTTGCCGTAGTGTGGAAGTGGAAAAGTTACATTGTGCACCGTTAAAATAATATTTTGTCTCTGCAGGTTGATATTTTCGAGCTTCTGGGTTACTATGACGACACAGTGGGTCATGTGATGTGGTGAGTTGACGTGACATCACAGCATCGGTAGTCTTTTACGAGCCCACTAACAAGTCTCAGGTTTTATGGGAGTTTTCATGTTCTCAGGGTGGGACTCCTTTAGATACTCTTGTCACAATCCAACAGCGATGTACTCCTTATCTTGATTCTTCAAAGCTAAAATTGCACAGTAAAATGGCATAGACGTGTGACGTGGCATGGTAAAGTTTGCAGATGCTGGCTCCCATCATTCTGGAGCAAACAGTATAAATAAATCTAAAACTATAAATGCAGCTATTTTAATCTCTTCTATATTTGAGTTCTGTGTTTGGAGCGGATCAGAGTGATGCTTGTCTTTGTGAGAGGCTGGACTGGAGTGTGTTTTTGGTGATAAGGAAGCACAGAGACAGACAGCAGACTCAAACACTCCTGGTAAAATGCCAAAACACATCACATTTGCTTCATTATCAGCTTTTTAGGTTAATCAGAAATGACAAGCCTTTTTCTACCAACATAAACTTCAACAAAAATACACATAAAGTCAGAAAGAAAACTTGTACTTCTCTCCAAGATGTTATTGCTTTGTCTGGAATGTTCCACTGTACAGTATTAAACTTGTCTATCTCCATGGTGACAAGCAGCACCAGCTCAAGTTACAGGTCAGATCTTTGAAGAGGCGACCCTGCTCACAGTAAGAATGCCTGTTTTTCAAAGTATTTTTGAGCAATACAAACACCTGTGAAATAACTATATGTTTAATGCTGAATTGTGGAACATTCCAGCTAGAACAATAATATTACGTATACTTATTGGTACTTCAGTGAACATTTTTACCTAATGGTGAGACGGTGTAATCCCTCGTTTGTCCAGGACTGCTTCAGTGTAGAGGCCGTTTCAGTGCTAATCATCTGGACACTGTGTTTGCGATCAAGACGTTTCAGCTCCCATCCAGAAACAATCTTCAGTTTGTGGTCAAAACGTATTCTTCACTTTCCTAATACATTCCTAGAACCTTAAGTATTCACTAAGATGAGTGAAGCATTTTTCCAAGGCCATAGAGTTTTGTACCTGCTAACAACACTTACCCTGTTTACAACAACTAGCCGGCAAACAACGATTAGCCTGCAAACAACACTTACCCTGCTAACAATAACTAGCCTGCTAACAACAACTAGCCTGTTAACAGCAACTAGCCTGCTAACAACAACTAGCCTGCTTACAACAACTAGCCTACTAAAAGCGTGTTTCCTGGTTCACAGACAATAAAAATAGGCGATGGACACAAACTGAACATAACCACTTTGACCCATTGCTGCACTATTGTATTGATTTTATGGTATTTAACTGTGGAGCAGATATGGAGTACTTGCAAATATGCATTTATAGGTTTCTTCTTTCTCTTTTCGCAGGTCTGTCCCATACTTCTTGGTGCTTTTCCTTTACTTTGGTGGATGTTTCTGTCATAAAAAACAACAGCAGAAAATGCCCAGAGCTGCCTGGATCCTCATGCTGCCAAACGCACTCTACATCTGGTCAGAATAATCACATTTTTTTCAATAAAAGTGCTGTACCTTGCAACTGTATAAAAAACACAAAAACAAAAAACAAGAAAATACGAATTAGATCATTTTAAACAGTTTGCACTGGTCTGAAGTTATTCCTCACTTAATGCATTCCTAACGTCCTAATTATTCACCACAATGAGTTTAGAAGTACTTTTCACAACTCTCAGAGGCCATCACTGTAATACTGCAACTGTATCACTGTAACAACTAGCATGCTAACAGCACACCAGCCTTACTTCCTGGTTTGTGCACAATAAAAACGCTTTGTAATTAGATGGAGAAAGTAATTTGACGGAGAAAGCATATTTTTATTATTATGTTGAGCCCAGAACTACATCAGGTATAATCTAGGACTTAACCAGATATATACAAGGATTAAACCAGAACTTAAAGGTACAGTAGGCATTTTCTGGAGGTGGCACGTCATCTTCATTCCATGGAAAAGTTAAAACTATGCATCAGAACATTTTCCATGGAGATAAATATGTTTAATGCCAAACTGTGGAATATTACATAACAAAATTTCCATGGAAACAAATGGAGCAAGTAGAGGCACTACTACCAGGAGAAACAAGAGTCAGGTTTGTGGAGATGCAAGCCTGCTCTAGGGCAATAAACACAAGCAAAATGCAAAGACATGGTTTTCTATTGTTTGGATATAAAGTTACATACTGTGGCTTTAATCCAGACTAAACTTGCAGAGTGCAGGTCATATTTTGCCTATGTTTTGCCTATACTGTAGTCCACATAGTACCTCTGAAAATAACTTCAGAATGTATTACACAAATATACCTCTGTTCTACTACAATAACCTTGACGACTTAATGAATGTCATTATATAAACATATGAGGCACAGTGAATATCCAAAGTTATTAAATCTAATGTACAAAGCAGTGGGTCGTTAGTCTTTAACAACGCATGTCACATAAGGACGGCTGCGGTAGCTCCTCGTGCTAATTAGCGTGTTAGCGTGCCTCAGGTGACAAAATTTGCATGTTGCTTTGATTCATGGCTTTGTTAAACCTGCAGCGTTTTTAACCGGGCTGGTGCATTGACGTGATTAGACCTCTCAAGAGAACGCACAACGTTTGTATCTGTTTTAGCATTATCTTAAAGCCCTGGGTATTTACCTAACACCTGCTTGGATGTATATAGCCTATAGGGGTGTATTTAGGCCTAATTGGCTCTGTGGACAGCAGCGCCTGGCAACCTCACTGTTAGCATCACTACTTCCTGTCCAATTTGATCTCTATGAGGGTTTTGTAGAGTCATGCTGAAATGAATGAATATTTAAAGATGAGGCAGTGACAGGGAGCAGCGGGTGAATGTCACAGACGACACTACATAACCACTGTGCTTCAAAAGAGAGATGTGTGAGTCTCAATGCTGACGCTAATGCTGATTTTGAGGCATAATAAATATTAAAACAACACCACAAACATGTGACAGAAAACATAAAATAGCAACATGTGTAGTCTTCATATGGCACAGTTTCTAAAGGGCAGGGCTATGATTGGTCTAAATGTAAGATTCAAGTTTACAGCCCCTTCATTGGCCTGCTTGTCTCCATGGAGATGTTATGTTTTGCCTGTAATGTTCCCCAGTGTGCGTTAAAGAGCTGATCTAACCAGTAACTTGGTCTGTAGCGTCATCTGCTTTTCTTTTTTGAGATGTGAGTTTAAGGTTTAGTGTCTTAAAACATTCTAGGCAAAGCAATAACATCTCCATGACAACAAGCAGGTAGAGCACTTTCCACCAGAAATGTTACATAGTACACCTTTTAATAGTCTTTTTCCATACTCCCTTTAGGCTGTATGTGATAAAATGTGCCTGTAAACATCTTGGCTGAGGTTCAAATAGGCTACGGCACAAACCTTGAATGAACTGTAGAATTAACCAAAAAAAAAAAAAAAAGATTCAGGAATATGATTATATACACTGATTTTTGATTGTTTTAATTATAGATGTTTGACTGAGTATTCTAATTTTGCCATAAAACAACACTGTGATACTGTCCATTCTTCAGTGTCCTTCGTTGACATGTAAACACACCATCTGTCACTGCTGCAGCACACATCAGCATTAAACAGGTGCTGTAGAGCAGTGTCCTCTGTACGGGGGCTGAGGAGGGTCTAATTTCACTCAGGTGTGATCTGTGGACTCACTTGTAACTGAGTCAGTGTGAGAATGTGCATTATGTATGAGACACTACACAGAGACAGGACTAATAAGGACTCTTAACAAAGTCCAGAGTGTGGTCTTTGTTTAAAACTACACTAAAAGAAGCTTAAGCAAAGTTGACTTCTATGAGCTTTTTCCCAGGTTGGTTTTCTATGACATACAAAACATTGACTCTATTTGCCGGAGTACCTCATTTTGCATCAATTTTCAGGTTTAAAGCAGCCTTTTTTAGATACTGAAGTGAACCTGAGGGCACAGCCAAAGAGACTTTTCAGCTCAGACAAGTTGATGAGAAATAAAAAAAAAAAAGGGACATGGTATATTTGAGAGCAGACGCCCGAAACTTGTTAACGTGTGGCCAATTCCATTCAGATTTTTTAACTCTGGCGCCTGACGTCTATGACTGTGTCCCTCATAGACGTTGCGCGTAAAGCAGACACCCCTGACACTGCGGTCTGAACGCAGCATTAGTTGAAAACACATCATTTACTCATTTACAAAAAATCCTGAGTACGACATCTTTAATCTGTACTTTGCCCCTGTCCTGACCCCTGTGGCAGGTTTGTGGTGACTGAGAGGCAGACCTTCATCCTTTTCCTCTTCACGTGTTTTGCCATGGTTGCTACAGTGATGCAACAGAGGAGGCGGGGCTTCGTCACTAACGGCAACGGCCTCTTCATGATCCTCAGGTAAAAAAATATTTTATCTCTGTAAAGGCCCATTATAAAGTTATGGAGTTAATTTGATTAACTAAGATTCAGGAGCATCCCACACCTCCACCTCCTCCTGCTCCTCTCCAGCGAACCACGGTTCAATTACCTCTAATTACCCAGAAGCCCTATTTATACAAGCCTGTCCCAGCAACACTATTGATCTTAATAGATTCTTTTTCCAGATCAGCGTTCACCTTGGTTTTTCTATTCGACGGTATGGAGTCAATGCATATACTTTATTCAAATACAGAAAGTACTGTGCAAAAAGTATTGAGTACCATGACAAACTGTATGAAATTCAAATGGGGAAAATGTTTTGAAAGCTGCTTCAGGATCATTAATCCAGATGCATGGCCTTATGAAGCAAGAGATTTAATTAGGAAGAAAACAAATAAAAGTGTATTCCTCTGGGAGCATTAAAAACATTTTCATTGATGTTGTTTAGGGTATATTTCCTGACATTTCCCTGTAAACAAGTCGTTCATTATTAACTTGACATTTTGAATGACTCTTAAGGTATAGATTTACACACACAGCAATGGGATGATTATTTGGCTCTTAATCTGATTTATGCCAGTCATAAACAAGAAATAACTCAAGAAAGGTTTCATTTTGTTTTAGGCTGTTTTCCTTAGGTCAACCCTCTTCTCTGCGTCCTCTTTTCTCATACAAATGAACTCAATGTTTTCAAACTTCATTTGAGTGTTAATGATCCCAAATTATGCAAACTGACTGCAAGATTTTAGCCATGTTAGGGTGTTGTTACCTCCTCAAAAACACACCTGGAGTTGTGTTTTGGTTCATCCACATGTTTGAGTAATGCTGGATTGTCTCCAAAGCTCAAAATGCTCTGTTCCACCTTGTGATGTCATGATGTCAAGTTACCAGCTTTTATCTTTTACCTTTTGTTTAGTAGAGATTGGCAATCCCAGGGTTGAAATGATCCAAATGATTAAAAATGCCATGTAGCTACTAGATAAGATAAAAGCTCTTAAAACAATCTGCTTGCTATTATAAAAAAAAACAAAAAAACAAAACAAAAAAAAAACACTATGAAGGGGCGAGACCAGTCAGTTCTGCAGTTTTGAACAAGAAATAAATGGCCCTCCTTCTGTTATTAAGCTTTTGTAAATAAATATTGGGGTTTTCAATGAGGATAATATGTCTTTAAAATATAATCTTATACTCCACAGTTTCTCCATTGCCCTGTTGCTTGTTATTCCCTGGTCGTCCTGTTGGTGGCATGATGAGGTTCTGAGGAGGAAACACAGAGGTCTGCTGTTCATCCCTCAGCCCAGAACTGTCTTCAGCCTCCACTTTCAGAAACTCATGTTCTGACAGAGAATATCACTCCGATGGACACACATGGACGACCAGCACTTCAGATAATGTAATATAGTCACCTTGTTTTAATGTTGTTTATCAAAACCAGAGAAACATGCAAACTTCTCAGAGAAAGGCCCGGGATTCGAACCTGGAACCTTCTTGATTTAAGGCGAGAGTCACCCCTTTTTTGCATGTTCTTCTAGTGTTTGATGGATCTCCTCTGGGTGCTATGAAAACAAACCAAACCAAAATACATTTAGTATTTTTTAGGACAATAAAGTAAACCTGACATTGTGTGTTCACTTCTCATGAGCCTGAAATGCTCTGTCTCACCTGCTGATGTCACGGGGTGTTTTTAAAGTCCACACACCTTCAATACGTGGGATTTGAGATAAAAGAGATTTGCGATATCTTAAAATTCAACAGTTTTAGTTTTGTGTCACTGGTTATACAATCATTAAATCATTTCATTACGTTCCGATTATGGTCTCCATGGTAACTCACATCAGATTTTGTGATTTACATGTCATTTGAATAATCTTAAAGGTCCAGAAATCAGATCCTCATCAGATTTTGCAAATGAACATAGCCACCGCTGTTTCCATAAGCCCCCACCACTACCTTCTGTTCCATTTCTGTATACTCTCTTGGATTATTTATTCTAATGCACGCACACACATGAAATTAGACATGGAGTTTTAAATATTTATTCTTCTGCAAGACCATCCGTTGGCAAAACCTTTACCTCGACGGAAACGCTCAGCAAACACACTTCCTGAGCGTTTTTTAAATAATTGTTTACAGCCCATAAAGACCTCCAAGCACTGTTATTTTAGCATTAGACAGAACACAGTGGAATTACAATGACATATCTGTGTTTTAGCGAGGCCCTTTCTCTCTCCAGCCTCAACTGTTCACATTTCTTAAAGGAACATTACATGAGTCATTATTTACCTGTTCCAAGTGTATTTGTCCAATGCTTGTATTTTCTACGTTATATAAGCCGCATCCTTCACACTAGATAAACTTCATACTTACCACTTTGTGCATGCAACTAAAAAATACCATCACTTTTTGTTTACTTTTTGTGTTCTGGTTCTCAAACGTATCTAAATTATCCAGTTATAAAGTTTCTCATTTTGGGTTGCCAGATCTGACGACTAAAACCAGTTGTCTTTGGTATATTACAGATAATGGAAATCCAGGTTTAGTTGTGATTGTTAAACCAGTAGCACAGTACATTCGACATATTCAAGTTAATGTTTAGCATCTTAAAGGCCCATTTTCCATGCATATATCTACAAGTCACACTTTTTTTTCTTTTCATAGTTTGGCCAGGGGTGTGACTTATGGAATTATACTCCGGAGCGATTTATAGTCCGGAAAATACGGTATATAGTATAAGCTCTTGAGGTCAAACTATGTCAGCTGTGTGGTGTCTGCATCTAACTGTGACATCTTTTATTGTCCGATAATCAAGAAGTGGGCGTTAGCATGCTAGTTGTGGTTACCTTTACTGTCACGGCAAAACTCTGCTCTGGTCTTGTGAAAAACGTTTATTGTGGTGGAGAATTTGCTCGGAATGCAAAAGGTAACTGAGGAATAACTTTGGACCAGTGTTTCAAATTAACTAGTTTCATGTTTTTAAGACGGTAAAAATCGGGTATACTTTTAAAATCTGCATTGGTTAAAAAAACATGGAAACTGTGATAATGTGACGACACAATCCCGAGCTCTATATTGATCTGACTATACATTACTGGCTGCTGGTATATGCAGTTTGTGATATTGACTCTCAAACGCAGACTCCCCTCGGCCTGAGCTACGTTTCCTGGCAGTGAACAGCAGGTGGCACTGACAGGATTAATGCACTGCTTTTTAAATCAGGTTTATTATTATCATATATGTCGCACGTCAGCAGGAAAATCCCACAGAAAGCTCGCTCATGCATACTGTCACATGGACAAAAATAGCTGCACCTCTCAGGGCTGGGTCCTTTTCTCACCGACCGAATGACATCACGACACACACATGCACAGATAACAGCCAGCGGAATATGCTGCAATGTAAAGATATGTATGTGTAAAGTAAATAAAATAAATAAATGAAATGCATGTACAGCAAATCTTAATCCGCTTACACAGTGGGTTAGCATTAGCATAGGACATGGTATTTAGTAGACCACAGTGGCTGAGCTAGTGAGAAAGTTGAAGGTAGTTTTTTCGTGTAAACAACAAAATATTCAGTGTCCACAGGGTTATAAAACATGCTAACCCTGTAGTTTAGTTTTTACAAAGTCCATTTTAAATAGTTTGCAGTGATCCAAAGTTATTCCCCTTTTGGTTTATGCATTCTGAGCTTCCTAATTATTCACCGCGATGAGTTTATAATTGCTTTTCAGTGAGGAGTTGTGCTGCGATGGCAAGCTAACACCATTTAGTGTGCTTACAGTGCAACATAACACTTCATAATTCGATGCAGACAGTACACAGTGGACTTATTTTGTCCTCAGGAGCTGCTTATACAAAATCTATGCAGTATATATGTGCATTGGGGAAAGACTGTTTGCTCACATGGGAAACAGGGTACAGGATCCTGTGCGCTGTCAGCTGAATCTTTATTTAGAATCTTAATGGCAAATCACGTTACAGTTTGTATAATTGAACAGAGTGGCTCAGCCCGGTGGGAGTCAAAGAGCTGATTTATGGCTCCAAAGCACAGTATCATGTTTTGTACCATATTTTCCGTAGTATAAGTCGCACTTTTTTTTTCATAGTTTGTCTTCGTGTGCGACTGTCAAGATTCCAGTCTGCCTCGTGTTTTGTGCTGTTTTCCCCCTCCCTTCTGTGTCAGAGCCTGGAGCTGGGCGGAAACTTGGGCTGCTCCCGTGCACACCTGCAACTAATCCACAATCAAGCTACACCCGGGGAGGACGAAGGGACTGAGAACCTGACACTCAGCGCCAGATCGTCCACAGTGGTACAGCTCTACTTGGCTCATTCTCATGTTTTTGCATTTGACACTCTTTTCTAAGTTGGATGTTTTTCCTCCTCATCAGATCCCATTCCGTGGACCCGCTCAGCTCCTCTGTCTCCGACCCAGCTTTCCAAAACCGTTAGGAACCTCACACCCTCCAACCCAGCTCACCTCTACCGGTTCTGCTCACCTCGTCTCTGACCCCGCTGTCCACGATCCTGCTCTCACCTCTCTGATCAATCTGCCTTCATTTGCACATTTCTAAGCTGTAAATAAACACTTTTAAACTATTCCCCGAGTTCTGTATCTTTGGTTCCCCTGTCAGTCGTTACAACAGCGACTTATATGTGAAATTATTTAAATATATCATTACAGATCTTCGTTATTGTCTGTATTGTATCTACTACTCCTGCGCCATTGACATCTTAAAATTTTAACATTACGGAAATTTAAAAGACAACTGAGAAAGACTGAACAAAAATGCCCCCTAAAAAAAATCGTATTCTGCTAAATCTGAGTCATACCAGACACATCTATCTATGCTTCATGTAGCTGAATATATATAAATGTGTTACGTTGGCGTGCTGTACTGCTATTCAGCCTGTTGTTCTCCATTTTATTATTATTATAACTTGCCTTGGTCTCGGATTTTGTAAAATAAATTTACCCAAAAAATGCGACTTGTAGTCTAATACGACTTATATATGTTTTTTTCTTCATTATTATACATTTTTTGGCTGGTGTGACTTATACTCCAGAGCGACTTATGATCCAGAAAATATGGTAACTGTTCTTACTTTATGAGTTGCTATTCCCATGATGTTTGCTCTATTTCAAATCAGATTTAAATGCAACGCTGTAATCAAACTCCTCTGGCAACACTTGGGGAAAGACACCGAAGCCTGGCCTTGCCCTGCTCAATATTCATGTTGTGTAAATAAACCCACAGGAGAGTACTTCCATAGTGTCGGAGAGCGTCCCGTCTCCACCGTCACATAGTTTGAATTACCAATGCTCTTAAATATGTCCAGCCAATTATTCAGTTCAACAGCTGTCGGCAACACTGCTGACTCATTTCCAACAAAGTAATATAAAAATGTATTGAAAAATGCCACTGTATCCCATGATAATTAAAGAATGCAGTAATTAAATGCTAACACCCTCACTGTATCCTACCAGGCCACTCGTTATTCCAACAATGAGTAACCGTGTACTTTGCCAGCTCTGTTAAAATGTATTATTCATGTGGAAGAAGAACAGATGTGAGAAAACCATTCCCAAAAGTACAATGTAATGAAACACTGACTTCCCTCTCCTGAATCGGGCAGTACAAAGTGGAGTCACATCTGGGGAGTGTGTGATCTGTCGTACTGAATCATGAACGACTTTTCCCTGGATGGAGTCAGATTGTAGTATAATCATGTAATCATTTTGTCTTTTCCTCACAGTTTACACTAAAAACGACACTGCACCATATTAATTTTAAGAGATTTCTGAACCTTTAGGAGCAAAAATAATAATTAGCTGCTTCTCTGTCTAATGGGTAGAATGAGAAGCAGCTAATTATGATTTTTTTTGTTCATATGTCTGTGCCTGGACTATATGAGCAATGAAGTTTCTAGTTATCTTGGTCATTTCGGTAAAACACAATAAAACGTAAATTCAAGTGTTTAAATGCTCTATATTACATACCTGGAGCTGTGTTTTGTTTCATTCACACATGTTTGAGTAACAGTTTATTATTATATGTCTACTTCTCCGAAGCTCAAAATGCTCTGGTCCACCTTATGATGTCATGAAGTGGTAGTTTTCAAGTTAAAAGCTCCTTTTACCTTTAGTTCAGTACAGATTGGTAATTCCAGGGCTGAAATGATCCAAATGATTCTAGCAAAGGTGTGTGGAGTTTAAAAACACAGTGGAGCACTTCCTGTATTACCACATGATGACATCACAAGGTGGAACAGAGCATTTTCAGTTTAAGAGAACTCCTAGAGCTTAAATCAGCTGGGTTTGTGTGTTAAACATGTGTGAATGAAACAAAAACACAACTCCAGGTCTGTTTGTGATGAGGAAACAACATTATGACATAGATCAGAAATAGTGTAATATGAGCTCTTTAATGTCTGACATTCCCAGGAGATTCCCAGGAGATTCCCAGGAGATTCCCAGGAGATTCCCAGGAGATTCCCAGGAGATTCCCAGGAGATTCCCAGGAGATTCCCATTCTCTGTTCTTATTCATTTTCATCATGTTATTTATGTATTTATTGCTATTTTATCACAGTTTTGGATTGTGCAGATCATGTTTATATAATCCTTGAATGTAACTTCCATCTCAGTCGTGTCATTCCCTGTACCTCCTGTCTCCGTTCCTCTCTCTGTCCACTCCCTCTAACGCTCCTGTTACAGTGCGAGCACGGATCAGCTTCCCCCCCTCCGCAGCCTCCGCCGCTCAGATCCCTGCACGGCACAGATAACATGGTGAGTTTAAACAGACCTCTCAACACGTCTCAACCTTGAACGGCCTCCTCCTCTGGCGTTGTTTGACTTTTGCTGTTTTCTTCACTTTATCCCAGGCAAAGTTCCTCACACAAGATCAGATCAATGGTAAGTGAAGAGAATTATGAGCTTGAGATGATCCACAAAACGTGAAAAAGACTGTAAGAAAGTTATGGATCTAAAAGACTACTTGAATTCATACTTTTTTACACTTTTGTCCATCTGGTTTACATTTTCATTCAATAGAAAAATATGTTACTTTGAAATAAGACAATGTACTGGACCAGTCAGATACTCCTAAACTAAACAAGTGTCTAAACTACTCAAAGGTTTCATGTTTGGGCTGTGAGCTCCACGCTAAACACGTCTGAGTAATTATGTCATCTGTCTAAAGGAAACGAACAGAACACTAAAGTCAAGATGAATGTGACTGAAGCACGAAGTCTAATCAAATGAAGAAACTCACAGCACTAGTGATTACATTTTAAATACTGCAGTAGTTGGTAGGAGGTAGTAGTTGGTGGTAGTAGGTGCGATTGGTAGTAGAAGTAGTAGTTGTTGTTGTTGGTGGTGGTAGTAGTAGATGGTAGTAGTAATAGTAGTTGGTAGTAGTAGGTGCTATTGGTGGTAGTAGTGGTAGTAGTTGGTGGTGGTGATAGTAGCTGATGGTAGTAGATACAGTTGGTGGTACTAACTTGGTAGTAGGTAGGAGTATTTGTAATTGGTGGTAGTAGATAGTAGTTGGTTGTAGTAGTAGTAGTATTAGTAGCAGTAGTAGTAGTATTTATTCTGACATAGAAAGCAGCAGGAGTGAGTTAGTGCCGTTGAACAAAGTACTTGTGTTGCCCTTGTGTTCCTCGTGAGCAGATTAGTACAGCTGACCTGGTTACACTCACAGCTTCATACAGGAGCTTCATTCTTTTGGGTTTCACTGTATTTGGCAAAGCAGCAGTGATTAAAAGCTCATATTCTTTCATAGAGTTTAGGGATATTTTTGTAGTAGGGTCCTGCCCTGTCTCAAAAATGATAATACGAAATAAATATAAATAACACTTACACTTGTATAAATGTACTGGTAGCTTTAACTGTGTCATAGTATTGCTGCTAACAAAACAACAATACAATGAAAATAGACTTATGAGGTGAAACGAGATCTGACGCACTCACACGATATACAGTTATTTTGTATTTCTTATTTCGACACCGACACATTTCCTCTTGGTTCTTCATCAGGACACGTGTGTACTGATTGGGTTCTGTGGGATATGCTCAGTCGCCGTGGAATTCAGGCTACTATAAAATATACGTCAAGGACAACAGAAGAAATCCATGTTCAAAATGTAGAAAAAGTATGTGCTTGACCACATGTTGATATTGATTCTAGCCTGGATTTAAGATTTGAGTTAATGATACCCCCAGCCGTCAGGTGTTGGACCCTGGGGACCCCCTGCATGCCTGCATTCTGTGAACGTGCTGCTCTACTGAGACTTACACACACTTTCATGTTGGAAGCAGCAGAACCGTGTAAAGCTTTTGAGCATTATCCTGAGTTGAACTGCACCAGTGAAGCGCTGGAGTTATGTGCTCCTGTTCTTGTTCGTTTCGCTGAAGAATTTGATATTTGTTGGATTTGTTGGAAACATTTCAGTTCAGTGAGTTATTGACACATACAACCATCGGAGCTTTGCAGTAGTGGATTCTTGATGACACATTCCTCAGCATGTTTGAGAGGTTATCATTTTTAAATTAGGCAAGGTAAGTTTGTTTCTATAGCACAATTTGTACACAAGGCAATTCAAAGTACTTTACAGTATAAGAAATACAATTATGGTAAATATGGCAAATACAATTAAAATGATGGTATAATTTAAAGAAAGATTTACAGAGCTGGTTTAAGTGTGATTTAAAGGTCCTATATTACGCAAAATTGACTCTTGTGAATTAAAATATATGTTAAAATGTTATCACGTCATGAAAAACATACCTGGAGTTGTGTTTTGTTTCATTCACACACGTCTGAATAACCCTTTATTATTAGTCTGTCTACATCTCCAAAGCTCAAAATGCTCTGTTCCACCTTGTGATGTCATGTAGTGGTAGCTTTCATCTTATCAGCTACCTTTTAACTTTAGTTCAGTAGGGACTTCTGTGTAATCCCTTAGTTGTTAGAAGGAGAGGCGCAACTATTCCTTACACTGCGGGTGTGTCTGGAAAACTTCAGGGAATTTTCGGACAGTTTGAGATTCCGGTCTATTTCAAATCCACAAACACTTTAAGACAAAAACTGGTTCACCCAAAGGACAAAACCCAGAGACATAAATAATGTCCCAATGCTAATGCTAATTTTGAGGCATCATAAATATTAAAACAACGCCACAAACTGAAGTATTCTACATATAAAAATAGTTGGGTAGTCTTTTAATAATTGACATCACAAGGTGGAACAGAGTGTTTTCTGTTTGAGAGAATAACTCAGCCTAAATATGCAGGGTCTGTGTGTTAAACATGTGTGAATGAAACAAAACACAACTCCAGGTCCGTTTGTGATGAGGAAATGTTATAACAGATTAAAAATTAGTGTAATATGGGCCCTTTAAAAGGACTTTGTGTAACGATGAATGAATGAATTTGATTTCAAACATGCAAACTATAACCACAAGTCATCTCGCAAATAACATCACAAGAGCTGTCACAAGTCAAAAGTGAAATACGCTGTACTGAGGCTGAAGTTTTTATGTGTAAAAATGAGTGGGAGGATGCAAAACTTAAATCTCACGCTCTTTCCTAATTAGAACTTTAAGTGCATTTGACAGATTCATATATTTTTCTTACTATAATTTGGTTTGGTGGGATAGTACCCGAGGTAAATATTCATCATCATTTTACATCAACTAAGTGCCAGTTTGAAAAGAAAAGTAGAAAACAAAAAGTTGGAAAATACAGGAAGTAGCTAGAGTTCTAAACTTAAAGTAGCTGTGAGTTGTAAAACAGAATCCGTCTACATCAACCACAAGGAAGCTGTTTTAAACCCTCCTGAACAAAATAAAGGTGTCATTTATCTTTATTAGTCAAATCATAACTATTGTGTAATTGTAGACAAGTTTGATCCTTTGTTTACATTATGGTGGGTAGTTAACCTGTGTCCGTGTCCATCCAGGAAGCCTCTCTCTCCGTTACTGCTGCAGTGAGCCTCATCATTTTAGCACTGAAATGTTCGTATTAACCCTATAGCGTCGGATGCGATCGCCGCCAATAGACTCGTGGGTGTGGACTTTCCATCACCGTAACTCAACCAAATGTGCTTCATGTAAATTCAAACGGCGTCTCAAAGCAGAAACATGGGGCTCTTTAAATGTCACTGTCATTACGGTAATGTGCTTATGTTGTCCCTCGAAGATGACCAATCAGAGCGCAGGTGCTGCCGGAATTAACCAGTCAGTTTTTGTTTTGTTTTTTTGGCCCAGCATTGCAATTTCAGTTATGTTTGGATTTAATACAGTTGTTTAGCCCCATCCAGGTTCTTACGTCCCTAAGACACACTGGTAAACTTAATAACTGCAGGCTAATCCCCAATTCCCGGGGGCTATAACTGTCCATACATGAGAACAAGATTACCTTAAACTGAAAGAAAAGTTCAAAAGCACTTCAAAACAATACAAAACAACATCCGCGTTATGTACATTTTCTTAAAGCCAGTACATTACATACAGTAGCTGCGGTCATGTCCTGATTAACACAGTCTGAAGCGAGTGTTATGTTGCTGCCTTTGGGTCCACTGGCTCTATTTATAATTGGATTTTTTCTGTCTTTTAAAGAGGATTATTCACCCCGGAGTAGACCTTATGCATTTATTCTTATGCTTTAGTGATGCATTTGGGGTTTGTTGTTTAAAAACTGTAAAAAAATGCTTGCCGGTGGTGTGTGTGGTGTATTTAATTACTGCTGTTTATGCAGAACATATGGAGCTGCTGATGCTGTTGGTAGTTAAATTAGGTAAAGTCTGTCTTAATTAACTGGAGGATTTAATCTGTAGTGCATGTTTTGGGTTATTTGTTTTACTTTATAAGGATGTCCTATTGAAATTGCATCTTATTCTCTCAAAGGAGTCCCGAGTGCACAGTAAAAACATGAAACATTTACAGTTAATAAAATGCATAGGAGTGATGGGAGAAATCAGAGTGTCCAAAGGGAACTTCCCCAAGACTCAAACCCAGAACCGTCTTGCAGTGAGGTGGGTTTAACAAGCATCAGCTGCAAAGAGATGGGATGCTAAATATTAAAGGTCGAGGGAGTGTTCTAGGTAGAATTAAAACAAGGAAAAAACTTACCTTTGAAAGTTTCCTTAAAGGGCCTGTACCATATTTTTTCCCATGTATTTGAGCAAAATGAGTCGTCCCCCAGCACAGATATATTGTATAAACAGCTCTTGGCTTCAAAATAGATCATCTGTGTGCTGTCTGCATGTAATCTCTTTGCCCGTGATGGAATTCATTTAAATAGAACTGGGAAAAAACTGCTGAGTGACAGTATCAAACTAACACTGGAGTCTGCACCTATCAGACCTACTGAATGACTACTTAAGCATAGGGTAAAGAGCGTCTCAGGTGACTCTTTGACAAAACCAGCGCCCCCCTGTTTAGATTCATTAAAACACATTAATGTGCATATTTCATGTAGAATATCTCGTAGAAATGAAAGAAATTATCAGAGGTCATGTAACTTGGTTGACATCAATATTACTAATAATGACAAACCTAATTCTCAGGCGTCAAATCAATCCCAATCAAACAAAATAAAGCTATTATCCCTAATAAGTTAGGCATATTTGATATGCAAAACTTCAAAACAAGGAAGGGACTGGGAATTATGCACATGAATGTGCATAGTATTGTATCTAAATTAGATTACATTAAAGTCTGGGCAGGTCAAACAGATCCAGATATATTTATATTTTCTGAAACCTGGTTATCAAATAAAATAAGTGATAAGGAAATCAATATTGAAAACTATAAAGTTTTTTGCTGTGACAGGCAGGTCTAAAGGAGGTGGCGTTGCCATTTATGTCAAAGATCACCTGTCTGTGGATCTTCTATTCTCCTGTACAAAGCCTAAATGTTGAGTATCTGTTTGTGTCTGTTAGTTACGCAAATGATCCTGATAAAAAATTGGCTATTGCTGGTATTTATCGTGCCCCTTCAGCCCCTATAAATGCTCTTAATGATCTGTTCATGATGCTTTCTAAACTGGAAAATTATGAGGCCCTGATAATGGGTGATATAAATATTAACTGGCTGGAGAAAGAGTCCGAAACTTTGAAGGACCTATGCAATGGCCTAAATCTTACACAATTAATTTCTAATCCAACTAGACCTGACCCTACAAATTTGAATAAAGGCACACTCATTGATGTAATCTTAACAAACAAACCCCATAATTATGAGGCAAATGGTGTTTTTCCACTTGATTTTAGTGACCATTGTCCAATTGGATGTATCCAAAATACAAAAATGAAAAAGACATATCCATGTGTAAAGGTCAGAAGATCATATAAACATTTCAATGAGCTCCTTCATCTCTGACCTATATTACAGTGAGATCGGGTTAACATCAGCATTCCTTGACCCTGATATGGCCTTGAACTTTTTTATTGATACATTTAATGAAATTGTAGACTGGCATGTGCCTAAAAGAAAAATTAGAATGAAAAATTGTAATAATCCCTGGTTCAATTCAGAAACTGCACAATTAATTAGAGAAAGAAATGCTGCCTGGAAAACCGCTCACACAACTAGGTCTGAGTTGGATTGGGCAAGTTTTTGTCAGAAGAGAAATATCAGCAGTTAAAAAGGCAAAAACATCCTACTTCATGTCTGTGTTGATAGAGAGCCATGGAAATCCGACAAAGTTCTGGAGGACAATCAGATCCCTCTCTAAACCTAATAATTATACCTTACCAACTGATATTTTATTAGATTCCGGTATTATAAATTCTAAAGAGGAAATATGTGATGCTTTCAATAGACATTTTATCTCTGCATGTGATATGTTGAACAATGATGGTCCTTCTGATCTTGATTATATTGAATCTGAACCTCGGACAGATAACCACATTTTTTCTTTAAGACCTTTCAGTTACATGGAGGTCTTAAATGCTCTCCGCTCCATAGACCCAAAGAAGTCCACGGGAGCTGACGATCTCGATCCAAAACTTCTTTTATTAGCTGCCCCATTCAACCTCTTTTACATATTTTTAATTTGACAATGCAAATGGCAATTATATCGGAATTATGGAAAACAGCACATGTTTTGCCTTTACATAAAGGTGGAACAACTAAAAATGTAAATAATTTCCGGCCAATATCTAAATGACCTTGTCTTGCAAAAGTTTTAGAAAAGTTAGTTTCAAATCAAAAGTTACAGGTTATTTAAATAATTGCTCCATTTTGAAGTCTTATCAGTCGGGTTTCAGAAAAGGGCATTGTACTGTCACGGCAACCACAAACATTTTAAATGACATTTTATCAGCCCTTGATGATAAACAAGATTGTGTAGCTCTGTTTATTGATTAACTAAAGCTTTCGATTCAGTGGATCATGGAGTCCTCCCGAACCGTCTGAAGCAGATTGGATTTGACAATGCTACATGTAACTAGTTCCAAAATTATCTTTCAAACAAAACCCAGGCAGTAGTAGCCAATGGTTTTAAATCAGATTTTTTAACTTTAAGTAAAGGAGTGCCCCAAGGCTCAATTTTGGGCCCCCTACTTTTTACTATTTTTTATTAATTCTATTGGTCACAATTTAAAAGAAAGCCACATACATTTATATGCAGATGATGCTGTTTTGTATACAACTACTCCTTCTGCTGATCAGGCACTTTTAAAACTGCAGCAAGATTTTAATGAAATCCAAAACTCCCTCATAAATCTTAAGCTGTTTTTGAATGCAAGTAAAACTAAGTATATATATAAAAAGACATTTCAGTAACATGCAAGCTACAAATCTTTACATGCTAAATGGTACGTCCATTGAAAGAGTCGACACTTATAAATATCTTGAGTTTTGGCTTGATGAAAACTTATCCTTTAAAAAACATATCTCAGAATTATGTAATAGTTTAAAATCTAAATTATCATTTTATTGCAGAAACAAATATTGTATCTCAATGAGTTACAGAAAAGAAAAAGTGCAAGCGACCTTCCTGTCCGTATTGGATTATGGGGATGTGGTGTATGTGCAGACTTCAGCCTCTGCTTTGAAACCACTGGATCCACTATTTCACTCGGCCCTTCGTTTTATTACAGGGGATGGATTTGTAACTCATCACTGTACGCTCTATGAAAAAGTGGGTTGGCCATCACTGTCTGTTAGAAGAGAACAGCACTGCATTAAGTTTATCTATAAGGGATTACTTCAAAAACTGCCAGAATACCTCACCTGTTTGTTAATTATTGATACCGGAACATTTAACACCAGATCACATGATGCATAAGGCTAAGGACGAGCCAGAACTGAGATGGGAAAGAGGCTTTTAGCTGTTTTGCTTCACAAAAATGGAATATGCTCCAAGGAAAAGCAAAACTGGACACATTGGTGACACAATTGCCATTGCAATTTAATAATCTGATAACAAACTTTTATTTACACACCTGCACTTGTTATTGATGTTTTTTTATGGACTTATTTGTTTTGATTGTTTTTTCAGTTTGTGTTGTATTTTAAACAGGGCACCCATGAAAAAGAGAGCCCAAGTGCTCTCATTGGGTCCCCCTGTATAAATAAAGATAAATAAATAAATGTAGATAAAAAGCATTTTAGTGTCCCCATAATCAGGAAGTGTGCGCTCACCATGCTAGTTGTTGTTAGAATTATCTGAAAATTGTGAAAGGCACTTATAAACTCATCATGGTGAAGAATTAGAATGCTCTGAATGCCTAAAGTAAGTGAGGAATAACTTTGAACCACGGCAATTTGTTCAGGTTTTGCTGCGTGAATGTGCGATTATGTGGAGCAGATTGGAGAGGTAAGGAGAAGCGAGACTGTAGAGAACCTTGAAAGTGTACCTGAGAATTTGAAATTAATTTAATGAGGAGAGAGTGCAGTTGGTGAAGGACATGGAGAGATGTGGAGAGAAGGCAGGGATCTGGGATTTATGCAGCTGAATTCTGGACCAGTTGAGGTTTACAGAGGGATTTGAGATAGCGCTGCAAGAGAAATCACGATTGAAAGTTTAATCTTAGCAATTCTCAAAGGCTGTAATTTTTAAAGTACCAATTCATTTCCTCCTCAGTCAACAAAATCTCCAGTCCAAGTCTTATTCTCCATGAAGATCAGCTAACCTTGTAGTTTAGATGTGTACAAACATGTTCTGAAATGGGATTGTTGTATTAGTTATTGTGTTATTTCAATCTTTTTGACAATTTCTCTGGATGTGTTTAACTGTGAACAAAATCCTATTACAAAAACATAAACTGCAAATCTAATTTCAGAAAAATCACAAGATATTATTAATCCCAAAATCAATCAGTGACTGCCCACCCCTTTGTTTCGGAAGTATCCCTAACCCTAAACCCTAACCCTATGTAAATATTATTAAAAGACCTATACTTTTATTTAACTGTTTCCGAAATAGTATAAACCACTAAGTTATTAAAGAATTTTGCAGAATTTTAAACATGCTTTTTGGACTTAATAGTCACTTTATGGAAACTCTTCATATTTTAATTTTTTGAAAAGTCTATGGGAAAAATGAATGGAAAATTTAGCACAGTGGATTCTGAAGTGGACTGTTGAACCCCAATTGAGAGAGATTTAGGAGTGACTTACGATAGTCGAGACGAGAAGTGACAAGGCTGCTGACAAGGACACAAGCAGAGCGGCAGTGAGGCGGAGGCAGAGGCGGTGGAAGTTGTGTCGATAGAAATAGGCAGAGTAAGTAATGTGATGGATGTGTTTCTGAAGGGAGAGAGAGGCGTCCCATTCTCTGTCGAGCACTTTCAGAATGAAGACCTCACTTTCCAGTACAGCCTTTCACTCTCCTGGGTAAACAGCACATACATCGGGACTAATGGGCTGAATCTAACTGGAGCCACCTCTACCATACGGCAATACACGGAGAAGAAAAGCCCACAGCAATGACACATCTATAAAAACATGTGTGAGTCGAGACAAAATGGCTTTTAAAACTCATTCTACACTCTACATTTATGAGAGGTAAATATCTTTGTAGAGTAATGTCTGCAAAGGGACAGGTTCTGAATAAAAACATAAAAAGGCATATTTAATTATAATCAACTCCAGCAGTCAAACAAAAAATCTCCAATAAAAATTTTACATGTAATCTATGTTGTAATGAGGGCCATATACCATTCTGTCCAAGTAAAGTATTTCTGAAAAGTGTTCTTCAAATTTTATTCTGTTCAGATATTTGATATTTTTTTCTATTTTAATGCCGTAAAATACATTTCTGTAAATAATGAACACAAATCAGGCTGTAGATTTCAATGCCCGTTACTACTTAAACCACACAAACTAAATTACAATAATCAACTTTTTTAAAAAAAGGAAAAAACACCCAATAAATGCATGGATCTGACAGAGGTAACAAAAAACACATCAGAGTTGACAAAAATGAGAACACTGCTGAAAAGTGAACACGTGTTTGACTCCAGATGGAAACAGAGGCTCCACGTTTAACACTGACTGTACTTCACTAAACTAATGCACCAGCACACTGCCCATAGGAGCGAGTCCTCTGTGCCTCCTCATCCACCCCTGTATCTCATCTGCATTCAGCCTTTCACCTCCTCCTCCACTCCAGGGATGCTCCAATGTTTCTCTCCTCTTCTTTCCCCTCTCCTCTGCCCCTCCATGAATTTTTATTCTTAGTAATTTTACATATTTACTTTACCTTTGACCTTTTGAAGCACAAGTGTCACAACAAGACTGTGACAATACTGATTAAAGAGATGAAAAATGTAAAAACCGATCTATTACACATTTTGGTTTGGAAAACTGGGAATTAAAGTTGGTGGGTTTGTCAACTCTGTCACACATTCAGCTCGATGTTATAAAATATATGAATATATATATGAATATATGACACTTAAATCATGAAATGGCAATATGATCCATTTCTAAGCTCACAAACAATATTTTACATTTAAGGGCTACGAGTGGATTTGTCAACTCCATCAGTGAGCAACTCTGATGGAGTAAAAAATGCAGGTTTTTCTCTTGTTAAATATACAGTATATGGTACACTGCAGCTCATTTGTTTTTGTTTCATATGTGAGCAGCTCTGATGACCTCACTAAAGACTCCAGTAGTGTTTGAATAAATGTGTCACACTGGACTGACAGACTTGACATGTCCCAGCTGTGGTAGCACGAGTTTCAACATTGTTGGGTCTGAAATATAAACGTGACCAGACTGTGTGAGGTAGTGCTTTTTTCAGCACTACCTCATACAGTCTGTGAGGCAGTGCTGAACACAGGGACAGATTTAAATCATTAATTTAGCGCCTGATTTAATCAGGTCAGTGAAGTGTCTGACGGAGTTCACAAAAAGACAGGACATTTTGACAAGCTGAATATTTAAGAAAAAATAAAAATATTTGTATTATTCATTTATATATATATATTGAGTTTTTAAATTTTTCTTGAGCAAATGAACACTCTTGATGAACAACCCTGGACAAACAAAATGATAATGGCTTCAAAATTTACATTTATATTTATGTCATAATTGTTCAGAAACATCAAAAATACTTTTAAATAAATGGCTCCAGATCTCCCTTACATTTAACTTGAGAATGACAATTATGACCTTTTGAAAATATTTTATCTACAAATGACTGTGTTTTAGTGTTTTAGAAAGAACCAGTTTTGTCCTGACTCTCAAGAATCACAGATAGAAAAATATAATATAATATAATATAATATAACATTATACAATATAATACAATATAATAAGTGTAAAAATTGGGTTTTATGCAAATAGATCTTTGAGCTTTCTATTACTTTGTTCTCTCATCACAAACATAAGGATGAAGAGGGTTTAAATGTCATCCAGGCATGTTTGAGCAATTTAGTGATCTCTCCCAGGCCATACTCTCCTTATAGTTAGCTGTAAGATTCTGTACAAGGCTCCACCCACAAGCCTACGTCACCCATGCTCCCACAAGACAATTCTCCATAAATATACACAAAATGATACAAAACTACAAAGCAACTTAACAAACCTGATGTGATGTGAAGAAGTTTCATTAGTGGGATGCAGCTGATTGTGTTGTGATTGTGCTCTGAAGGGGGAGTGACTTAGCGTGGAGAGCAAAGAGAGAGGGAGTCAGAGCATTCATTAATAAAGAGTAACATGGTGATCTAAATATGTTATGTTTTAACACTTATTACCCCAGAGAAGTAGCATACAGAACAGACAGCATTGTTCCATTTAAAATAAACAGTGCCATGCCCAGGGGTCATCGAGCCCAGGGACAGACTCTTCTCCTTTGTGTATGTGATGTGTGTATTATGTATGTTCTGTTTTGTTCAGTTTAATAAAAATGATGATTAAAAACAGTATGACACCCAGACTCTTGCCCTTCTGGGATGTCGACACAATGCAGCTGTCAGTGAAGAGTATGCACTGAAATGTGAATAAACCACAGCTACTACAGAACTAAAGAACTGCAACCCTTTACCAGCCACTAGAGGGCCCTATAGAGCATAAACTGGGAACCACCACTGAAAGAGCCGGGACTGTTCAGAGTGTGTTTGCATGTACTTACCAGGTTATATGAGACTGCAGTAGGATGACCACATGACTTTTGGTTGTCCTGTATGTTTTGTTGCTATAGTAGTTATATTATGTGTGATATTTGTGTGAATCCCTCCACGTCCCTCCACATTCAAACACTTGTCCCTCTTTTTGTATGTGCAGACTTTAAGGAGTGCTTCTCCCTGTATGACCGCCAGAGGAATGGCAGAATCCAGGCCTCAGACCTGATGTTGGTCATGAGGTGTTTGGGCTCCAGTCCCACCCCCAATGAAGTACACCGCCACCTGCTGATCCACAACATAGGTACAGCTCACATGTGTGTACATGCACAATGAGGAAACAGTGATAGTAGGGCTAAACCATTTGGAAAAACATTGCAATTGTGATTCGATTTGCAATTTATGTTTTAATAACAGGATTGTGTTGAAGGTTCACATTTTAAATGCATCAAGAACTGACAAATAAACTGAAATATGAACTGACAAACTAACACAAAAATCCCATTTCAGATCGTGTTTGACCATGTTTGAAATGATGGTACTTCAAAAATTGCAACTTTTATGTTTTGCTTATTGAGTCCATTCAAATTGTGATTTTAATTAAACTAGATTTATCTTGCAGCGTTAAATCAGAGGTAAAGGACTTGTCCCAGTGCAGATATATTGTATAAGCAGCTCTTGAGGTCAAAATAAGTCTGCTGTGTGCTCTCTGTATCTAATTAGAAATACTTATAATGTCCAATAATCAGGATGTACTTGTTAGCATGCTAGTTTTTACTACTTTATTGCAGTGTTTTCTGTTTTTGAGTAGTATTCTCATTTTTATATATTGACTGTACACTGGGACATGAGAAAAAAAAATCTGATAATGCACATAGTTGTTCAGAGTCCTCTTCTCCAAGAACTTAGTTCAATCTCTTCTGTTCTAGTGTTGTCAAGGTACTACAATTTCAAATTTGATTTCAATACTAAAGAATAAACTTGGTACTTAGCACTGATTTCGTTACCACAGTGATAATTAAAAACACTTAGAACATGTTTTTCGTATCGATACTTGCTCAAGTAACTGTCTAGTTTCGATACTCGTTTTAATATCACTTAGTATCTGATGTTTGATACTTTTGACAGCCCTCTTTTGCTCTGTATTTACTTCACAGTATTCTTCTTTACACTGATTTTCCTTTGACACATCAAAAGTATTTGCATGAAGGATTTTTCTGGACACAACCTTAGAACAGATGTTTAGACAACAAAGCACAAGCAGCACACTTTCATCCCAAAATGCAACAGCCAAGTTTCGGGCTGTTCTGGGTGAGCGATCAATCCCATTCAGTGTTAATTAGATTGAGACTGCACAGAGCTGTCTGGTTTGATCACAACGTGCTGCTAAAACAAAGTTAGCATGATTATGTTTAAGGTTTTATACAAAAATCTTGCCTAAAAATTTGGTGAAGTTTATCATTTTACTTTCTGGTTGGACATGGGTAATAGATGTGACAAATGTAACCTAGCAACCATAATGTAAACAAGGGCCAAAATGTGTCTAAATTACACAATAGTTATGACTAGACTAATAAAAATAACTGATAACACTTTTGTTTTGTGAAATTAATGAAGTTTAAAGTGAAAAATTGCTTTCTTTTGCGTAAATTGTTGCTGAATTTTAAAACTAATTTTCGGCATTGATGACACTCAAACTGCTACTTGACTGATATTAAACCGTAGATATTTACCACAAGGTAATAAGCAGAAAAACATGAAAAGCTGTTATATGCACCTTAAAGCCACAGTATGTATTTTTTTTTTCAGCAAAGAGCATAAAAAAGGGCTTGCATCTCCACAAACCTGGTTCTTATTTGACCTTTTCCTGCTTGTTTTCCATGGAAATGTTGTTCCTTGGCTAGAATATTCCACGGTAAGCCATAACACTCACTATCTTCATGCAGAATGTTCCGTAGTATGGTTTTAACTCCCTATTTCCATGGAATCGTGCAGGTGATTGAGTTCATAAGGGGCCATTTTGTCAAACCAAACCTCTGACTTACTTGATGGAAGCTAAAACTATTATAATTGATGTTCAAAATGAAACCACATTATTTGCATTACCACAAGCCTATTTATATCTATTCCCCTGCTTCATGTACAACATTCCCTGAGTGTCCTGACTGACTCCTCAGCACTAACCCAGATGTCCCGTATGAGGTGATGCTACTGACCTGCGCCTCAAGGACTCCACTCATGATTTACTGCTGTTGTGTTTTCTGTGCTTTACATATCACACGTTTACACAGTTTGAGGGTGGAGGAGTGACACTGCAGCGCCCCCTGTGCTCAGCTGTGGGAGTTGATTTATGAACTGCAAGAACAAACAGGGGGAAGGAGGGCAGAGGAAAGACACACAAAGAGACATGATGGTAAACAACAGGAGCGGAGCTGTAGGGCAGGCTTCACCAGAGGGACACGAACAGTTTCATCTGCTGTACTCAAGTTCTTTGCAGTTTTATGGACATATAAGAAGCAAAATATATGTTTAACCCAAAACTTGAAAAACTCTACTGCATGATGTCATCAGGTGGTAATCCAGGAAGTGTTCCTCTGCATTTTTAAAGTCCATACATCTTCACCAGGCTGCAATTTTAGTGCTCAAATTGGCTTCACTAAGCAGCTGACCAACTTTAAAGGTAACAAAAATAGCTTATTTAACTCCCCTCTCAAACCATTTCTTTTCTCTGGTTAAGATCTGAACCTCACTATCATCAAAGGAGTGGTTAGTGTCTTTAAGATGTAGATGTACAGCAGACTGGGGTCCAGAGGAGCTCTCTCGATGGTGTTGGTACATTCTATTATGAAGTGTCTGTTCAGTTTCTCCAGTGTAACGCTCACTGCACTCTTCACTACACTGAATGGAGTAGACCACATTACTTTGTTTATATCTCAGGGTTTTGTCCTTTGGGTGAACCAGTTTCAGTCTTAAAATGTTTGTAGGTTTGAAATAGATAATAATCTCAAACTGTCTGAAAACAGCAGGTATTGGTCAGTGTGTGTGGGTTTCCTGAAGACTTCTACCTTATGCACTGACATTATTTTATATGAAAAATGCCTCCACGTTCTGCTGGAGTGTCCCTCTGTTGTGTTGTGTTGCCCATAGTACTGAGAGGCAGAACTATGGCCAACACAACAGACTAAATGTGTTTTTTTTCCTTTTTATTCCCTCATTTTTGTCCATGGAGCTGTTGTTTTCACTCCACAATAATGATTTCCTCAACTCGTGGACTCATAAACATCTTATTTAAAAAGAGAAGAGCCTGAGTCTGTATCAGTGACGACTGTGAGTGTAGCTGCACTGTCTCTGTTGTTGTGCTTGTGTCTGATATATGATGATAATCTATGACACCTGTGGATCATTTTGTTATAATTTGCACATTTTAAGTCACAATATTCATCTAAAACGACTCAATAAAAGAAACAGGTCCGCTGACCTCCAAAAGAAAACTGCGGTGCACAATGGGAGTTGATGTCGCCATAATCATCCTCACAACAAAGAGCCGTGCAGCTGTCGGCGCCCCCTATGGATAGCTGCACATCACACTAGCGAACTGTGGATTTTATTTTATTTTTTGTTTGTACCAAAATGACAACACGACACTGCTGAATCCTATCACTAATTACATGCATAGGTCACAGTTGGCGTTTGCCGATAGCGGTGAAAAGGGCTTGATCGGCAATATGGGGTCTTGAAAATAAGTAATTAAAGATTGCTCAAACATGCACAAATCACTCCAAATACAACTTCAGAAGATAAATGAGAAGGAAACAACTATAACTCGGTCCAAAGCTCTGAAAAGTTACTAGTACTGCTTTTCTAGTGTTGACTTGATTTTGCAGCGTCGTAGACTTTTATACTTGTGTTAAACTGTAGCAGCTTTTTCACGTTTTAGATTTAGTGTTTTGAGCTTTTATAGAAGAAAATGTCATCACTCACCATTGACATTCATATAGCTATAGTTCCAAAAGTTGTCATGTCATCTGCACAACCTCTAATGCTAGACACAGTTCAGGGCATACTGTGGAACTTTTCAAAGCTATAGCATCTCCACGTAGACAAGCAGGTGGCAGACCCTCCATTAAAGTCACGCAGTGCACCTTTAAAGCTCACAGTTGGCGGGATTCACTCTTATCTCTTCCTAAAGTTTTGTAAAGTTCCATTATAAAGGACTATTTAATTGAGCCTTGAGAATTTCAAACTTTGTAATGTAACATTTGTATTCCAGGCGTCAGTCCAGACAACTACACAGGTCAAGAGAGCCATTCCCCTTGTTCGAACTTGTACTTAAGCTAATTTATAACTGTCAAACGGCTAACACGTCCCATAGCTTTAATAAATTCCTCTTTGCGTTTGGCTTGTGGGCAGTTTCTTAGCAAAGCCATTTTAGCCATTAGCATATCCCCAGGTCATTTTTAATTCTATACAACGTGAATTAGCGCCGAAAGGGAGCGCTTGTAGAATGTCAGCACTCCTGTATGGCTTTTTGCAATGTGTTGGTTAAATAGTTCAAAGCGTCCTTCTCTGAACACGGCAAGAATGTTCCAACAGGAGCAGGAATTTCAAATAGGAATTTCATGAATGACGCTGTAGCTGGAATGACAAGCATGAAAGTGGCCTTAGAATTGTGTTCAGCGTGCACCGTCCTGGGAATATGAGGTTTGATTCCAGCTCTACGGCGTGTGGTTGCTGTGTCGTGCACCATGTGTGTGAATGGGGTGTGTGAGTGTTTAGTCCTAGTCATATGTGCGACTGGGTTTAGCTTTCTGTTATAGGCAATATTTTGAGGACTTATCACCATTTAAAGATAACATGCTTTTGTTTTAAATTGTTAATCGCTATGACTACAGTCCGAATTAAGGGGGCGCTGCAGCTGGTACAAAAGTATAGCTTACTTAGCCTCCTGCAAGTGTCGGTATAACAAATTAATAATAGATGACCTCACACCTCTGAACGGGACTAAAGAAAGATTACTATTACTTCAAGTTAAAGGAGCTGTTTTAAATTTTTTGCTTGTCTCAATGTAGATGTCACTTAGAATGCGTCATTAAACATTAAACCTGTATTTACTGCATTTATAGTAGGCCCCCCATCCACTCTCTCCAAATCTAACAGCTTTTCAATCAACATCAACAACTCAACTGTCCATCCTTCCCCTCAGGTCAAGAGTCTGGGTGTCATCCTTGACAGTACACTTTCCTTTCACTCACACATAAATAATGTCACCCGGACTGCATATTTCCACTTACGCAATATCTCTCGTCTTCGCCCCTCCCTCACTCCTCACACCACTGCCATTCTAGTCCACAGCCTTGTAACTTCCTGCATTGATTACTGTAACTCTCTTGTCTTTGGTCTCCCCAATAAATCCCTCCAGAAACTGCAGCTTCTTCAGAACTCTGCAGCCCGGGTCATAACACGGACCCCCACTATCCACCGCATCACCCCCGTCCTACAACACCTCCACTGGCTCCCCATAAAATAGAGAATTAACTTCAAAATACTAATTACCACCTTCAAAGCACAACCCAGCCCCTTCATACATATCTGACCTCCTCCACATTGCTGCTCCTGCCCGCACTCTCCGCTCCTCCTCCTCTCTCCAGCTCACTGTACCCTCTGCCCGCTTTCAGCCGCTCTGCCCCCCAGCTCTGGAACTCTCTCCCTCCTGATCTCCGCACCTTGGACTCTCTTCCACTCTTCAAATCCAGACTCAAAACTCACCTGTTTAGACTGCCCTACCTCTTGTAACCAATCACACATCTTTTATCAATCAGTTTTTTTGTCATGTTTTATTGTATTTGTATGTTTTTATCTCATTTTTATCTTGTTCAGTGTCCTTGGGTGTTTTGAAAAGCGCTTATAAATAAAATGCATTATTATTTATTCAGTTACATGTGCTTTTACAGGTTGCAAAAATCTGCATTCTGACAATAAGTAGAGTCACTTCTCCACAGATCTGACCTGTCACTAACCTTAGGTCACCTGCTTGCCTCTATAAATGAGTTAAAAGACATCGTAATGATATGATATTTGTGTTTAGTTCAGAGTTGACACATTTTGTTGTTCTTTTATCTGTTTATGTGTTGTTAATGTAGCTGCGTTTTGGTTGCTATGCCGACCAGTTGACGTGAAGATTTTATTGGTCAGTCACTGGTCTGTTTTGGAGACTGGCTCTAGTTGAGACTCCTGTGGTTTTGCTCTTGTTTTGCTGAGAGTTACAGCCTACAGTAGCCCTTGTGTTAAAAAGAAAGAAATAGAAATAGAAATTTGGCGTATTTCCTTACACCAATTTATCATTTTAAGGCCATACTGTGGAACATCCCAGAGCAATAACATCTCCATGGAGACAAGCAGATGGTAGACTTTCTATACCAGAAAAGTTGCACTGTTCATGTAATGTCAGCACGCAGAAATCCAACGCTTTATCCGGTTTCAGTTTGAATAGTTTTGCCTTTGTTTTTAATATTCCCCTTGTGTGCACAGCTCTTGTGTCTCGTCTTTCTAATACATTTCTAATCTCTTCCGAGCAGACTTTATGAAGCGAACATAATTAACAGCACACGGATATCACCACTGCCGTGTTCGCTTTACATGTTTACCGATTACACCACGAGCTGCTCCTCTGTTTGAACTACTAATTCAGAGCCACAACATTGTCTTTGCTTTATTATTGCCACTGACTCCTCCCACACTGACCTCATTTTACCAAACGCACAAACACAGCCCTACAGTGTACTGCCATCTCAAAATATATGCACTCAAGGGTACATGTAGTATGAGTAATGTTACTTCAAAATAATATTATTCAAGTAGAAGTGCAAAGTAGTCCTAGAAATTACACACGCAAGAGTAAAAAAGTATTTGGGAAAAGTACTACTCAAGCAACTAAAAGAGTAACTGTGATTTATAATTTAGGTAATGTCATTGGAAGGATAAAATAAATAAAAACAGACACAAATCATATCTGAAGGACCTGCAAGAAACACAAATGTTCAAATCATTTCAAATTATCAACATGAAGCTTTTGTAGATGTATTCACAGAGGGAATTAAGAGTACTTTTACTAAAAATACCTCTCACTAGGTGTAAATGTATGCTGCTAGAAAAGTACAATGTTTTTAAAAAGTCACTCGGGTAAATGTAGCTGAGTACTACCCACTTCTGATCTGAATACACAAGTCTGTAGTTGTGATAATTAAAGCGAGGTGAGCCCTGAGGTGGAATCAAACTGATGCCAAGGCTAATTAAATTCAGATGTCCATGTTCCAAACAAGGTTAACTTACATCTTTTCCATTTACCTCATTAAAACTACTTTTTTCCCAATTAAATAATACGTTTATGGTACAAAAAGCCTAGATTCCATTGCACGAAACCCCATATTTCTTTCAAAAACCTTTGGAGTGAATGAAACAAAACACAACTCTATGTATGTTTATCTTCAATTAAAGGCCCATTATGTAACTTTTCTGGTGAAGGGTCTGCCGCTTGCTCGTCTTCTTCATGGAGATGTTATTGCTTTGCCTGTAATGTTCCACAGTATGGCATTAGGTGTATCTATCTCCAGGAGGACAAACCAAATTACAGGCCAGATCTGTAATGGGGTGCAGGTATTTACCGTATATTAACAATAAATATTTTTTTTTTTTTTAAATGCAGTTGAATAAATGCAAGCCAGACAAATGTAATGCCATAGTGTGGAACTTTCTAAAGGAGGTGGAAGAGTCGCCACCAGAAAAATTACAATTAACAGCAGTATAATTAAGGGTTAAAATCTGAAAAGATGGATTTGACAGAAAACAAGACTTTTTAAAGCACTTTTAAGGACAAATATGTTCAAAGAATCACCAGCAGCTGCTCTCTACAAACTCTTTTAAAACATTTGATTGGACTTGAGCCTGAGCTGTGCTGTGACACTAATATAATCCCTGTATTTTTTTTCTCAGAGCACGGAGGAGAGCTGGACTTCTCCACCTTCCTCACTGTCATGCACCGGCAGCTCCAGCAGGAGGCGCCAGAGGAGGAGATCCTGGAGGCGCTGAGGATGGCCGACAAAGAGCAGAAGGGCTACATCCTGGTGTCGGAGCTGAGGGCCAAGCTCACCTGTCTGGGGGAGAGGCTGACAGACAGGGAGGGTGAGCAACCACACCACCCACGCAACACAACAGACCATCCCTTTAAGTCTGGTGTAGTAGGTGACACTGGCTCCGCCCACACATCTTATTGGCACTGCTGGGTTTCAGATGACATTCTATGATATTTAAAGGGCCCATATTCTGTTATTGTCTGACATGTGCTGTAATGCCGTTTCCTCATCACAAACAGACCTGGAGTTGTGTTTTGTTTTAATCACACATGTTTAACACATAAACCCTGCAAATTTAAGCTGAATTCTTCTCTCACACAAAAGGCACCTTGTGATGTCATGTGGTAACAGGAAGTGCTCCACTGTGTTTTTAAACTCCATACACTTACAGTAGAAGAATTTGGATCATTTCAGCCCTGGAACTGCAAAACTCTACTGAACTAAAAGTAAAAGGTAGACGTTCCCTTGAAATCTACCATCATGACATCACAAACAGGAACAGAGCATTTTGAGCTTTTGGAGATCTAGACAGACTAATAATAAAAATGAAAGGCCCGGCCACCAGGCGCTCGCTGCCGAGTACCCACCCCTTGCCTGGCTCCAGGGTGGGGCCCCGGTAACGCCAGTCCGGGCGACGTAACTGGCCTTGTTCTACTGCTCATCATATGTTCTGAACCACTCTTAGTCTGACCCATCCCCCAGGACCTGTTTGCCATTGGTGACCCTACCAGGGACATGAAGCCCCCGATAACATAGCTCCCAGGATCATTTGGGTGCTTCAACCTCTGCACCGCGTTAAGGTGGCAGTTCAGGGAGGGGCCGGGAGGAGGGAATATGTCTCTCAGCTGGCCTGGGAACGCCTTGGGGTCCCACCGGAGGAGTTGGAGGATATGTCTGGGGTGAGAGAAGTCTGGGAGTATATTACACTATATTACACAAACTTGACTCTTATGAGATTTAAGTCATGTTATAATGCTGGTACCTCCTCAGAAATATAGCTGGATGTTTGAGTAAGTCCGTCCACATCTCCAAAGCTCAAAATGCTCTGACGCTGTAATTTTTAAGTGAACAGCTCCTTTTACCTTTACTTCAGTAGAGATGGGCGATTCTAGGGCTGAAATCATCCACAGTGGTGCACTTCCTGTATTACCACATGACATCACAAGGTGGAACAGAGTGAAGAGAAGAAGTAAATTGGCAGGGTTTGTGTGTTAAACATGTTAATGAAACAAAACACAACTCCAGGTCTGTTTGTGATGAGGAAACATAACATAGATCAGAAAATATTGTGATATGTGCCCTTTAAGTCCAATGTTTCCATCTTTCCATGACTGAGTGTACACACCATCTCCTTGTCTCATGATGATGTAATGCTTTGACGATAATGTTCTGTGGTTTGGCTTTTGGCAGTGTCAGTTTTCTGTTGAAGGATTCTCCACCAGCTCTAATCTCCTCTGGGTGTTATTCTTTGCCTGTAATGTTCCACAGTACGACATTAAACTTGTCTGTATATTTGGAATTAATTCCCTCTCACTCCCTCTCTCCTCCTCTCCTCTTTGTCTCCTCCTTCCTCTCACTCCCTCTCTCCTCTCCTCTTTGTCTCTCCTCCTTCCTCTCACTCCCTCTCTCCTCTTTGTCTCTCCTCCTTCCTCTCACTCCCTCTCTCCTCCTCTCCTCTTTGTCTCCTCCTTCCTCTCACTCCCTCTCTCCTCCTCTCCTCTTTGTCTCTCCTCCTTCCTCTCACTCCCTCTCTCCTCCTCTCCTCTTTGTCCCCTCCTTCCTCTCACTCCCTCTCTTCTCCTCTCTATGGTTCAGTTTTCTCTGAACAATAGAGAACCTCTCTCCTGGTCAGGTTTGTGGAGATGGAGCATGTTTTCCAGTGCAAAATACATAAGCAAAATGTATTTTTGTTTTTATGCTAAAAAGTTATGTACTGTGGCTTTAATTTATCACAAGAGGGGAAGAATAAAAGCTTATTTTGACCATGTTAAAGTTGTTTCCCCTTCTCTAAAAACAGTATTTAGAGTGATTCGTGCATATTTAGGTCATCTTTATTCTTCTGCATTCAAGACGTCCTTGCTGCGATCTACCCCCATTTTCACTGCCGCTGGCACACGCCCACTCCTCTGTACGCACTTCATTTTCCAATTTTAGTTTCTTAATCGGTGATAGGCGAAGGGTTCGGCAGCATCGCGTCGTCATTTTGGCACAGTAAAAAAAGCAGCTGTGTCACTTACACTGAAGCACATTTGCTTTGTTGCCTTGTGTTCCAGTGGACGACCTGCTGAAGGAGGCAGGAGTGGGGGCAGATGGGAGAGTTTACTGTGAGCAGTTTGCCAAAGCTGTGGCTCGATCCTGCTCCAAGAGATGAACTGGACACATGTTGTGTACAACACAACTCATGTTTTACACTCTATAGTATTTATTTGTATCTATGTAATAAATATGTGATAAACACAGACTCACAGCTTTCACATCATTATGGTAAATGGTCACATTTACATAACGCTTTTCTAAGTGTACACAGACACTCAGGGCAAGGTGTGTTAAGTGTCTTGCACAAGGAAACAACAGCAGTATTAATCTGTGGGAGCTGGAATCGCACTGATGACCAGTGGGCCAGTGGATATGACCGCTCAACCAACAATGTTTTTTATGTTGGGGATGGGACTCGAACCCCAATCTTCAAATCAGGGGACTGAGCGACTGCTGTAGACAATGATGATGTCAAACTGCCAGATAGAAGAAATTATAGATGTCTGTCCATAGTGGAGTGGTCTATTTATTTGAATTAGGACAGTGTTAATCAGTGTGACAGTAATTAGCATTAGACACACACCACACACATTACTTTTTACATTACACAACACATCTGAGACATTACAAAGAAAACGAGAACAGAGGCTGTTTACATTAAAAGCATGAAACATTCCAACATTCATATTTATAGAACCATGGACCAAAGCATTATTGGACCACACATCTCCAGCTCTCTGTCTTCTGCTGCTGCCTTTGTGGAGGGCGTCCGGCCAAATCAAACGTGCTTAATCTTGATCCGTTCATGTCTTATGCGGCTGTAACAGGAGCCTGACAGTTTAATGTTTGCGTTTGTCCTGGATTACAGCTCATTTACATAAAGCAGAGCCATGATGCCTTCAAGGACCTCGAGACGTTCGGTTCACCCTCCAGTTTTTCCACTCGGTACGAACAGGAAATGACACGTGTTTACAGAGATAATGTACACGATATAACAGGTTTACTGAGCACATATGTGGTCACATATAGAGGCCTAACAAGGGCTGTTTAACTGGACTAGATCAGGCTTTTTATGTCATTGATTTTTATATTTAAAGCAGACATATTGTGCTTGTGTCTATATAGTTATTATCTATGATCATTATGTCATAATTTGGACATTTTAAATTGTAAAATTAATCTAAAACTGACTTCTACATTAGAAAACGGCAGTGTCCAATGGGAGCTGACGTTGCTGTAAACATAATCACAAAAAGCTGTGGAGCTGGCGCCCCCTATGGATGGCAAAGTTAAATCTGTCAACTGGACAAAATGTTTGTAGGAGTGAAAAAGTTTCTCTGCTCATTGACGACGCTTCTTCAGTTCTGCTGATCTTCTTGCTGGTGGACACTGCCTTTTATCTGTCTGAAGGGAGGAGCTAACTACACTGAAACTGTAAACAGCTTTTGTTTACAGTTTCACCCTGATGGCCATCCATTCAGCCTTAGTGGCCCTAGCTAGTTCTATTGTTCTTTTTGTTTCCTTTGTTTCCCTTGTTTGCTTTAGGTCTGAGGATGAAGTTATAGATGAGGGACATGTCTCAGGCCTCCAGTCCTGTTTAAGGAAAAAAACAAAAATTGCTTCTTTAACTCCCTGCTGAACCATTTATTTTCTAAGATCTATACCTCACTGTCTTCAAAGGAGTGGTTAGTGGCTTTGAGATGGAGATGTACAACAGACTGAGGTGCAGAGGAGCTCTCAGTTGTTGGTACATTCTCTTATGGAGCAGCTGTTTAGTTTCTCCAGTGTAACGCTCACTGCACTCTTCACTACACTGAATGGAGTCGACCACATTACTTTGTTTATGTCTTTGGATTTTGTACTTTGGGTGAACCAGTTTCTGTCTTAAAGTGTTTGTAGGTTTGAAATAGACCAAAATCTCAAACTGTCTGAAAATTCTCTGAAATTTTCAGACAGACACATCTGCACATCTGCACTAACCTATTCCTTACACTTGCAAATCAAAGATATACTGTCAAAACCAGACTTAGAAAGACTTATCCATGCATTTGTCTCCAGTAGGTTAGACCAGTGGTCACCAACCTTTTTTGCACCATGGACTGGAATAATGTAGGTTTTATTTTCACGAACCGACCTTCTACACGTGGCAGATAAATATGGCAAAAATAAGTTAAGTGCATAAAAAAATACAACTCACCATCAGAGGGAGCCTTGCACTTGTTTCTTCTTTCCTTCTTGCTCACCTTTGTTTCTTTCAAAAAACTCTAAATCGTATCTTTTAATCCCAGGTGCTTAGTCTCCATGTGCCAAAGCAGTTTTGAAGGTTTCATTGCCTCGTTCGCTTTTCCCGCATATTACACAGAGTGGACTCTGCATGTGAGAGTCACCTGTAGAGACAAACCCATATTTAAGTAGGACTCCTGGTATTGTCTGTTAAATTTATCTTCCTTTTTCTTGGAGGTTGTAGTCTCCTCTTCTGGCTCCTCAGTTGGCCTTTTCTCCTTTGTTAAAAAGCTCTCCAAAGACTTTTGTTTTGGCTCATCTTCACTCGCTTGTGGCTCTACTTTTGGCCGACATGTCTGATGTGTTATACGTGATACGTCATTGCGGAGACAAGAGCAGATCTATCTCAGATATAATAAACTTGTTACTACATCAAATAGATTTCTGTGGCGATTATCTATCAGGATTTTCATTATATATCTAGGGACGAGTTTATTAGTGCGTCATGAGGGACGGGCAAAAGTTACGTCGGAGAACATGTGGTTGCTGATAAACTATTTCCTGTTTTTGTGTGGCCCGGTAGCAAATGCATAACGGACCGGTACCGGTCCCTGGCCCGGTGGTTGGGGACCACTGGGTTAGACTACTGTAACGACCTGCTCACTGGCCTCTCCAAACGAGTGTTATGACAGAACAGTACATCCAGAACACTTCTGCTCGGGTCCTGACTAGAACCAGGAAGTACTTCACACCTGTGTCCTGTGCTCAGGTCTCTGGCTCCTGTGACTCAGAGAATAGACTTTAAAGCAGCTCTGTGTGAACAAGTCTCTCCAGGGACCAGCACCAAAGAACATCTCCCACATGTTAGAGCCACATGAGCCATCTCACACTCTGAGGACTTCAGGGACCGGCCTCCTGCTGGTCCCAGAGTCAGGACTAAACATGAGGAATCAGTGTTTCAGTTTTATGAAGCTAAAACCTGGAACAGTCTCATGAAGATGTGAGACAGGCCTCTACTTTGACAATGTTTAAATCCAGGCTCAAAACAGTTGTTTATCTGTGCATATGAATGAAAGGTTTTTTATTCTGCACTTTTCTGTTTTAATGTTATCCATATGATGATTATTTATATTTTGATTTGTTTGTATTGTGACTTTAATGTCTTTCTCATTCTGTAAAACACTTACTGAGTTACTTTCTGTACTGATTGTGCTATACAGATGAACTTGCCTTTTTGACCTCAAGAGCTTTTTGTACCATATATCTGAACTGGGGCAGATATATTGATATGTTTTTCAAGTACATGGTAAAATACATGGATCTGATAGTGTCGCCTTTATTATTTTGCAGTAACAGTAGTGTCGCTGAGTTGGTCTGGTCTGTGCTGGGTTACAGTGGAGAGTGTGTGACCTCGGGGTTTGCACAGAGCAGAGTGTTACACAGTATTACACAGTGACTCATGACTTCTACTGACATGGCTCCTCAGGCTCGCAGCTAAAGCATTACATAAGTTTAACAGTCAGAATCCACAGAGTTCACAGACTTCACAGAATAATATGGGAATGTGGAGAGGATCAGAACTGCAGAGGAAATTGGTTGTTAGGGATGGGTCATATATCGTTATAGAAGAGGAACGGAGCCACAATCATCACAATAAAGTAGGGATGTTAAAAGTACAGGTTTTAAAATCTCACAGTACTATTACAACATACATTTCATGGTATGGTATTTATTGCGATTTTGGAGATGCTAATTGTTGATATGCTACATTTTCCAGCCTTGGCAAGCCTTTAGTGTTGTCATCACTGCCATATACCAAAGGACAGTTAACTTTTTATGTTGTCCACACTGAAATAGAGCACAGAATTATGTAGTTCCTTCTGCCTTTTTAGCTGGTGCTGCATTTAAGAGCCTTGTCATTGGTCATACTATGGTTATTGTTATGTCCCTAATAAAAAGTGCAATAAATTACACTATATATGAGAAAATACATTTTGTTCATTATTAGTATGTGCATTTATGTATTTGACCTTTATTTAACGAAATCCCCATTGAGAGCATAAACAGTGTGCGGCTCCATTCAAATGAAGCTCACCTTCCGCCTGCAGCTGGTTTAGCAAGGAGCGGCCGCTTAGCAACGCTGTCAATCAAACCTGTTGCCAACACTAGTAAGAGCGACCTCGGAGAAAGAAGTCGCCGGATTTGTCTGTTATTAATGTTCATATCTTGAATCAAAATACCAGAATCATGTAGAGCGGGTTAATACGAACATTTTAAGACCAAAATGACGAGTCGATGGAGCCGGGAATGGGCCCACGATCACTTATTTGGAACGCGGTGCCTAGCAGATTATCTATGTCCATTTATATATACAGTCTATGATCGAGAGGGAGATGGCATCCAGTTATTATTATTATCATTTTTATTTTGGTTTGTAGGTGGTTATTCCAGTCAGTGACACCAACAAATCCCTGGCCTTAGTATCATGAGCTAATTTAATAAAAGGATCACATCTTGGGTCTCATGTGAGAGGAGAAAGAGTCAAAGCTGCCCTGTGGCTCTTGGGAAAAAGGCTGTGAAAAAAACACTACCATGCAACCCTCCAAACCACACAACGCCTCTTTGATCTTCCTATAGACCCTCTGCTCACTGCAGCTCTAACCCCAGCACCATTTAAAATTAAAGCTGCACTGTGTAACTGTTGTGGTGGGGGCTTCTCCAGTTGCTTGTCTTAAGAGACGCTATCAAAAAGACTTCAAAAAACATGCATTCTTACTGTACATTCGAGGAAAAGCATTGAGACCGGCAGATGGCTGACCCTCCCCCCAAAAGTTACATATAGTTTACATTTTCACCCCTCTACACACGTACACGCTCTTCATAGAAATCCATTTATTTGACAACTGCTGTCATTTGGGACTGGCAGTATCCGACCAATCCAAACTCCTATTCTCTCTTCTCATTTATTCACTGAACTGCAAAATCTCTTTTCAATTTAAAATCTGCAAAAAGACACAGTTTTCACTTACTGCACAAATCACCCAGAGTCACGCAGGCGCACCACTTTTACCTTCATCAGTTTTATTATAGTTTAGATGGAAACACAGTATTATCCTGTCACACCAGCTCTGTCAGGAGGAACAAATCATCACTTATCCAAATGGATCTGAATTCACCCGATTAGACTTATCCCTGCTGCACGAAACTTCTTCAGATTCTACTACTAACAGTGAAGTACAACTGATAACAAATACAACTACTAAAAGTCTTCTAATACCTACTACTACTCCTACTACTACTAGCCATACCTTCTTGATACTGCGTCTGATCACAGAAGCTAAGCAGGGTGGCGTCTTGTTTTATGCTTGAATGCTAGACTGCTGGGAATACAGTAGGGTAGCAGTGGCTTTAGTGCATACTGTTGTTGTGTCCTTAGGCAAGACACTTCACACACCCTTCACCAAGATTTTTTGTAGAGCACAATTCGTACACAAAGTAATTCAAAGTGCTTTAGAATAAGAAAGACATTAACATCACACTACAACAAATCAAAACATCAATAATCACAAAAACATCTGGAAAATGCTCTATATAAGACTAATGCACTACTACTACTACTACTTCTGGTACTACTGTTACTACTACTATTGATGCTGCTACTGTTACAATTACGGTACTACAACTACTTACAGACACGCTGATTGTAGTTTTACGTTAGTAGTAGAGTAGTTAGCCTGTCATCTGCACTAGTCTACCCTCTGACTCTGTACCATCTATTAACTTCACATAATAGATAAAGACTATTCAAAATCCAGATACTACAAGATAATACTGCACTCACTGCATCAACAAGTACTTTATTATTGTGCCCCGTCTAACAAGACAACCTCATTACAGATAAGGACCCAGGGTGAAAGAAGAAATGATTTCAAGTTGAAATGGCTTATAAAACAGCGTTACACTGAATAATCGCTCCATTCTGTTAAGCGTTCCTGAACAGGAGATAAGAGGAGCAAATTCATAGCCAGCTGGTATACTGTGGTCTTGAAAACAGAGACTGTTACCATAGCAATGGACAATCCAAAATGAAATAATCTCAAAGTCAAAAGTCCTGGAAATGGTGTCCAGAGAAGGAAGTATTTATGTACCTGGAATCCATGAATAATTCACACCCCTAGTGGTTCTTAAAATCAAGTTAGACTGGTGTACCTCATTATTAGCACAAAGTATTTAGATTTTTGCATGTTTGAGTCATTCTGTACTTTCCTGCATTTCAGTCTTAAGTCCTCAGAACACTGCAATTTTCACCTACCCCGTGTCTATGCCCACTCCTCAGTCCTTATTTGCAATTCTATAAACAAACTTCAGGTGATACATCTAGGGTTCAAAGGTCACATAGCCATTTTTCAACAATAAAAGCACTAAAACAGAAATGTACTTCCTTCTAAGATGAAATGCCATAATTAAGAGCCCATAAGTCCTGCAGTTTTGAACACTCGATAGAGATATTTCTGTTACTATATCATTTTAGATCACTGTTGCAGTTCATAATTAACAAAATGTAAAATGATCTACATATGTTACAGTTTAATACACCATATGTCCTCGGTAATGAGATCAGCAGTGACTAACTCTCGTCCTCGTCACAGGAGCAGCACCAGCGACTGCTCTGGGCACCACTGAAATACTAAACCAAGCAGATAAAAACAGCTTTAATCAATGCATTTTTAATAGGCTATGAGTAAAATATGGTTCATGACCCATTTTTGGCTATTTTAAGATGTTTTATGTTTGAAATGATTGAACTACTCATCATAAGTGTATTACTTTTTGACCCATTTTAGACTATAGTGAAAATGTTTAGAAATATCTGTTAATCTGTCTATATTTGTTACAATTGAATGGAACTGGTTACAGCCGGTCCCTAGAGATCTAATTACTCAAACTAAGAAAACATACCTCTTCAACCCAAGCCAATACTTCGTTAAGCATTAAAATCACCATGAAATTCTCCATAATAATAATCTAGATCAGAACAGTGCCTCCAGTATTTTATGAGAGTAGAAAGTAAAATTGTACAACGACCTGGATATTAGAACACATTAGATGGAGATGTTAAATTGAATGTTTTTTAAGTTTAAAAGAGTTTCAGTAAAAGTTTCGCTCACTAGGTCTCAGGAACAATGACTAAAGCCTCAGTTTTTTCCCTGTTTAAACTGGGGAAAGTCTTAAAATCCAGGTAAAAAGAGCATCTGCTGACCTGGTGTCCTGTGTTAAACAGCACAGGACCTAAAATGGAACCCTGGGGAACCCCACATGTGATTTTATGGACCTGGGAGGAGCTTGTTCTATCTGTGAGACTGGATGTGACCCATTTGTGAAAAGCTGAGTGAGAGGTCGAGGTGTTTCAGGTTAAAAGAATCATGTGGTCTGATGTGTCCAAAGCAGAACTTAGACCCAACTCAATCGACATCGTCACTTTTCATCATTTAATCATTTAAATGTTTTACAAAGGCACAAAGGTCTCTGTGCGGTTTCACCCTAAAACCAGACACAATCTTTTAAAAAATAAAGTAATTCTCAAAAAAATCATTAAGTTGGATAATATTTGTGATCTTTTACTTGAAAATGACTGATGGTTTCCAGTTTCTGTAGACAAAAGACACTAAAAACTAAATCCCTCTGGCTACATCATAAGCAGTATAATATTTCCACGATGTTCCAGTGTGCAGGTTTGAGCTGATGTAAGCCAAACTCTGAACCTTCTGGGACCAAAGCGTGAATGGGACTTTCACTCAAAACGGCCACACCAGCGCCTGCTATATTACCCTTTACACACTGGGGAGACGTAAGAAGACATTTTGTAGTTTACTGAAATAATAAAAAGTTAAAGGTGATTATACTCGGTACATTGAGTTCTGGGAGCAGGAAAAAATCGGAAAGTGAATTTTCTGCGTAACTTTTTGAGCTGTTAAAACTTGCTGGGGATTTTTTGTCAGAGCCATTTTCCCTACAGAGGTGATGCACTGACATCATTTTATTAGAAAATGCTCCTCGGCTTTCACACTGAATGGCACCGAAATGACAGAACTATGGGCAGCACAACACACAAAATGTTTCTTTTTTATCCCAAAGTTGCTTTATACAGCAAAATGGAAAAAAGCAGTGTCTCCGTTGTTGCTGTGACTGTGCAGAGCTTATCTAGCTTGTTAGGCAACAATAGGAAAGGATAAATGGCACTTGAACTCGCCCCACAACAACAAGAGAGAAACATTCAGTTGATCTGTGTCTGTATAATGTGCATGTGTCTCCAGTGTCCCTGTGCTTTAACTCTTCACTGGACTTCTGCTCTGTTTACTTTATTGTCTTGCTTTCAGTGATATAAACAGAATATTTAGCAGAATTGTAGAGTTTTTATATTTGTTATTACACTGTAGCAGCCCTTTCACATTTTAGATTTTGTATTTTGACTAACTAACTTAACTAAAAATTCAAAATGTTGTAATTTATTGATTACACTGCATTTCCAAGAAGTGTCCAAAAGGTAAATATTGAACCTGAACCTGAACCTTTGTCTGTATTAAATATTATTGACCTGTAGAATATGGTGAAACACAGCAATATGTTCAGTTCAATAAAAAAAAACAAAAAAACAAAAAAAACAACTTTATTTAACCCCAAGAGGCGATTCTGTTTATAGTCCCAGATCGCAGCATAAAAAGACTACACACACACGCACGCACGCACGCACGCACACACACACACACACACACACACACACACACAGATCCACCCCCCCCACACACACAGACGCACTGATACACACACGCACTGATCCACACACACACTGATCCACACACGCACTGATCCACACACGCACTGATCCACACACACACTGATCCACACACGCACTGATCCACACACGCACTGATACACACACGCACTGATCCACACACGCACTGATACACACATACACTGATACACACACGCAGTGATACACACACGCCCTGATACACACACACACTGATCCACACCCCCCCCCCCACATACACACACACACACCCACCCCCACATGCGTACACACACACACACACACACCCCCCCCACTGTTCATACACATGTCTCATGCTCATACTGAGGCTGTGCAGAGGACATGATCAGAGTCAGTGGTGAGTTATGACATTTTCTACTGTAAAACCTAAACACACAACTCAAACGTGAACGAGCTGCTACATTCTAATAGCAAATATAAAAGTCTACAACTCGGCTAAATATTTAGTTTATGCCTGACGTCTACAAGAAAATCAAGTAGTAGTAGAAAACCACTTAAGAGGGACACGGCAGAGTGCACTCACATTTATGACTCATACACACTTTGGCATCAGACACAGTTCTAATAGCTTAAAAACACGCTTGCCTCTCCACAGATCTGACCTGCAGTTTGACCTTGAGGAGTCATGTGATTGATAGAAGGGTTTCCATGGAGATCAGCGTGTGTCATACCCAACCAGAAAAGTTAGTCAGTGCACATTTAATTATACTGAAGCTAGGTCAGAACAGTCTAAGGAAAATAAAACACATGCTACGACGCTACGACGCTATGCTAAGTGAGGCTTGAAGTTATCACATTATGCAAATACAGGCCATCGTCAGCTGCACCAGTCACTTTAAGTTTGAGTATGTATCGTATATATCTGAGCACCAAAAGCCTCTTGTTTCCGTCGCTATGGTTTCCTTGGATGTGTTTGTCAGTAAAACAGCAGCTACTTGACGCGTTGATGTGGAAAAATCCCATTGACCTCATTAACCCGACGTTTCTCCTTTTTAGTGTCCATGTCCTCTGCTCTGTTTGAGCTGCGAGGGAAAAGTCACCGGGGCGTAGCACGGAGGAGCAAAGTTCAGACTGGAGGATTCACGACATACTGCAGCTGTTTTAAAGGGGCACTATGTAACTTTGCTGGGAGAGGGTTTGCCAACTGCTTGACTCCATGGGATTGTCTGTTTATTTTATGGTATTTATTACAAGAAAAATTTATTGATTGGACATGAGGATGTTTATTGTATTTTCCTGCTAATGTGAATGATGAAGTGTTTGTCTTTTAATTGTGTTGAAATGTGTGTTTCAATGTGTGTTCACTGTCAAGGGACTGCACATAGAAAGCTGCAGTAGCTAAATCTGGTACAAATCATCTTTTCCTTTGTACAATTAATTAATTTGAACGGTCCTTGACAAATAAAGAAAATAAGAAATTGATTGAACACAGTGGCACCAGGGCAGTGTTCCTCCAACCTGAACATCAGAGGATTGATTCCTGCTCAGGAAAGGGAAAACTCTGCACCCACCGGTATGAAAGTGGGGTGTGTGAGTGTTGGTGCAGTTCGGAGATTGGCAGCCTCACTTCTTCAGTCTGCTTCATGTCAGCTGTGCGTGTAGTTATAGCTTAACACGAAAACCACCACCACCGAGTGTGGAGTGAATGAATAATGAGCACAGTGCAGCGCTTTGTGAGGCTTCATTAAACCTGTAAAGTGCATTACAAGTGTAAGGCATTATTTATTTATGTATTTTTACTAAGCATTGATAATCTCAAGGACACAATGCCTCAACCGACCTGTAGAGGCAGCAGAACTCTGTCTGTTGTTTTCAAAGTCATAAAAAGTTTCCACCATTACCAGAGCAATTCACACTTTAAAACTAAATATTATATCTTTTGAATGGTGAAAATTGAGAGCTGAAACCATAGGCTGTGTGTTTTAAACAGGAAGTGAGCATGGACACACTTCTGGCTCCATCGACTCTGGCTCCAATTCACTTTCTATTACGCTCTGTAACTGCTGCTGTCAGATTTGCCATTTTGGTCCTAAAATTTTCACATTAACCCCTGATCCTGGTGTTTTTTATTTTGCTTTTGTGTTCATACATCACGATATAAACATTAACGACAGACAACTCAGATGGCTTCTTTCCCCAAGGTCACTCCCGCTCGCTTTTGCAACACATTTGATTGACAGCGTTGCTAAGCGCCCGTCCCCTGTCAAACAAGCGGCAATTCAATAAGAATTGTGCAACAATTTAAAGGGCCTGTGCCTGCTTTTTCAAACAAAATGTGTCTTGCTCCAGCACAGATGTTGTAAAAGCAGCTCTTGAGGTCAAAGTAACTCAGCTGTGTACTATCTGCATAATTATACAGCATTTTATTGACCAAGAATCAGGAAGAAGTGTGCATAAAGTGGGTGAGGAATAACTTTGGACTATAGCAAGCTGCTTGAGATGAACTAGCTCTGTTTTTCACAGAAAGTAGAAAACAGAAAGACAGTAAAAATCAGGTAGAGCACTTTTAAATACAATACTTGAGCACCTTGTTCCGTGTCTGTTTGCAGTTTGTGTCGCTGTTGTCGTCCGAGGAGGAGCAAAGTCCACTGGTGTATTTTATAGTCTCTTTAACTGCCTTTGGGACAGCGTGTCTCAGATGGTTTATGTCTTTCCAAAGATCTGGGTTTATGAGGGTTTACGAGCACACAGCCTGGACACAGAACAGCGGGGAGTGAGGTGCTTAAAGCTTCTGGTGTAGTGACAAAGATAATATTTTAGTTCAAAAAAGCCTGAAGGGACTGCAGGTGGCCCGGTTAGCTTATGGTCAAAGCTTTTAGCGCTGTTGGAGAAAATCGCAATTGACTAGGCCTATTTATTTTTCTATAATTGAAGGTGTTTGCATTGACGGAAATATCCAAACTTATCATCCACAAATGTTGAACCTTCTCTTGTTTCAAACTGGCTCCACAAATGTATCGTATGAGTTTCATGGTTTTAGGGCCTTTCAACTAATAATTATGTCTTCGGTGTTGGATAACAGCACCTTTTTCTGAAGTTATAAAGGGAAATATTTGACTTTAGTTAATTTAAATCAATAGAGAACACGTTGAACTTTATGGCAGCGTTTGTTTCATGTGAATAGGCCCAATAAATACAAAGATATTAACCATGAACCAGGTCAACACATCTATAAGTAAATCTGAAAGTATGTTTTATTTGTTGGTTCAAAGTAAATATGGTATTTTTATATAGACATTCAGTTGGTAATATGTGTTAATATTCTGGAAATGGCAGCTTATGACAACTCAGAGTCTCTTTTTAAACCAGTGGGAGTTGATGTTTTACACCAATGGACAAGCACTTGACAGGTTCATGTGTAAAAACATATTTGAAAAATGTCTTGGATTTGTTCTGCAGGTTCTACACTCTCAGTTAAACTGAAGTTGGGAGATTATACGAATAAGAAATTATTATATTTTCTTACACTAAAAACATTTGACCTTTGAAAACTGTAACTAGATGACGCCTCATTATTTCTTCATGTATTACGCAAAACTGACTTTGACTTTTTACCAAAACTCATTAGAAACATATCCTGAGTTGTATTCTGCTTCATTAATCCTGTTTACAAGGTGGTTCTAGTTTAGACCTAATTCAGATCTAGTTTAAGGCCAGTTTAGACCTGGTTTAGACCTGGTTTAGGCTTACTTTAGATCTGGTTTATACCTGGTTTAGGCCTGGTTTAGGCCTGGTTTAGGCCTGGTTTAGACCTGGCTTAGACGTTTTTTAGACCTGGTTTAGGCCTGGTTTAGGCCTGGTTTAGACCTGGTTTAGGCCTGGTTTAGACCTGGTTTAGGCCTGCTTTAGGCCTACTTTAGGCCTACTGTAGGCCTAGTTTAGGCCTAATTTAGACCTGGTTTAGACCTTGTTTAAACCTAGTTTAGACTTAGTTTAGGCCTGGTTTAGACGTAGTTAGGCTTAGTTGAGACCTGGCTTAGACCTTGTTTAGACCTAGTTTAGGCCTAGTTTAGATCTAGCTAGACCTGGTTTAGACCTAGTTTAGACCTGGTTTAGACCTAGTTAGACCTGGTTTAGACTTGGTTTAGACCTAGTTAAGATCTAGCTAGACCTGGTTTAGACCTTGTTTAGACCTGACTTAGACCTTGTTTAGACCTAGTTTAGACCTAGTTTAGACCTGATTTAGACCTAGTTAGGCCTGGTTTAGACCTGGTTTAGACTTAGTTTAGACCTGGTTTACGCCTAGTTATACCTGGTTTAGACTTAGTTTAGACCTGGTTTACACCTGGTTTAGACCTGATTTAGATCAGATTATTCCAGACTCAAACCAGCTCCATGTTAAGTGTGAATGCTCCATAGTTCAAATTTCTAGTGACATTTTCTAGTGATACTTTATACAGAAAGACTTAATTCATAATGAACTGTTTATTAAGAATGATTCAGGCTTAGTATCTTCTTTAGGTATTATTATTAGGTATAAGGTATAAATTAAAGGTGCACATACTTTTTTGTTAGAGGTCTGCCTAACCTGCCTGTCTGTCTGTTATGAAGATGTCATTGCTTTGCCTGGTATGTTCCACAGTATAGCATTAAACTTATCTATCTTGCATTAATTCAATTGCAGATGTTTTTAATTCCAAACAATACTCCTTACCACTGTTCCCTCTAAGCTGTGTGCGTGCGCAATTGCGCACTGCTGACACGGTCTTTTTCATAGATCGTACAGTGATGAGTTACAAATCCACCACCTGTAACAAAGCGAAGGGCGGAGTGAAATAGTGGATCCAGTGGTTTCAAAGCAGAGGCTGAAGTCTGCACATACACCACATCCCCATAATCCAGTACGGACAGGAAGGTCGCTTGCACTATTTCTTTTCTGTAACTCATTGGGATACAATATTTTTTTCTGTAATAAAATGATCATTTAGATTTTAAACTGTTACATAATTCTGAGATATGTTTTTTAAAGGACAAGTTTTCATCAAGCCAAAATCCAAGATATTTATATTTAGTGTTGACTCTTTCAATGGATGTACCATTTAGCGTGTAAAGATTTGTAGCTTGCATGTTACTGAAATGTTTTTTAGAAAAAAAATCATATACTTAGTTTTACTTGCATTCAAAAACAGCTTAAGATTTATGAGGGAGTTTTGGATTTCATTAAAATCTTGCTGCACTTTTAAAAGTGCCTGACCAGCAGAGGGAGCAGTTGCACACACACTGCATCATCTGCATATAAATGTATGTGGCTTTCTTTTAAAGTGTGACCAATAGAATTAATAAAAAATAGTAAAAAGTAGGGGGCCCAAAATTGAGCCTTGGGGCACTCCTTTACTTAAAGTTAAAAAATCTGACACATACGTATTTGAGCAGCTTATCAACGTCATTGACAGGCGTCCTCATGGGCCACTACCAGAGTTTTAGCCGATGTGGCCGATGTGGAGTGAAGACTCTCTAATGATGCTAAGTGTTTAACCCCTTAACATTCCGACGGCCCGCCCTCGGGCGCACTGTTACGCATTGTTTTGCAGCAGTTTTGCGTTTTAAACATGACGAAATGGACAAAACAAAGGAAGTACACGATCAAGGACACTGTGGATGTTTGTACAAGTTAAACTAGAGGCATCTCGGACCCTGAGCGGTTCGTGGAACTGAGTGAAGATCTCATGGTGGACTCAGGAGCAGAGGACCTTATGATTTGATGGACTGGATTCTGTTCCTGATCGGTAAGTGTGGTTTATTCTGCTATTGACTTAATTGTGGGTCACATGTGTATCATGCGTAATCATTAGCATTAGCTAATGCCAATCTGCGCCCCCCCCCGAACACCACCAATCATCACGCACACACCACTTGGGTGAAGTGTCTAAGGACACAACAGAACTAAGGACACAATGACAGAAATTGGTCCGAGCGGGACTCGATCCTCCAACCTCTAACCACTGAGCCACTGTAACAGAAGGACTGTCACACTGTACAATCCTGTATGGTGTGTTCTTAGTTTCCAGTGTGTGTTTGTTCACTGTTTGCAGTGTGTGTATTTATTTTGACCCATAGCACTTGTTTTGACTATATTTTATATACAATTATACATTTTATATTGTGTTTTGATATGATATATAAATGTACAGTAATAGAGCAGCTGTGCAGATACAGATTCCTCTCAGTGTGTGTTGGTCATTGATACTGTCACTAGTTTATGAGTTGTAAAAATCAAATGATCGTGTCATATACTGAAAAAGAGTGAACGGACTGTCTCCCAGACACAGTAGGACAATCTCACTCAGTCACAGCAAAAGCTTCACACAATGGCTTATACTCATAATACAAGTCAGAGCTTTATCATAGAAATGTTAAGTGTGTTTTCAACATTGGAGTTTACAGTTGTCTTGGTTTGGTTGGAAGTTCATGTTTTGCCATAGTTAAAATTAAATATTTATACTTCCAATAGCATTAACATACTACACAGGTCATGCGCAAGATTTTTGTCATTTTCATTGTATAAGTGGCTAAAGCACTTAATTAAAAGTCTTATAACACAAATGTAAATGCGGTAATTTGATTCTTTTAATAAACCATTTAATTTGGATGGATGTGATGCAGCATGACCACAGTGCACACGTCTGATGTCGCTCACAGTCGTCCATGGGACAGCTCAGGGAGTTTGTGTGTTTGCTCAGACTCGTGAAAAATGTCAGCAGGGGTCACCTTTCCACAGATCCCACCTGTAATTTGGCCTGCTGGCGTCACTTGTTGGTCTCCAAGGATATAGTAAATTTAATACCAGGCTGTGGAACATAGAGTGCCATTTGAAAAAGTCATCGTAGGCTTGTAGTTTAATCTTACTATAGCATTATTATATATATATTATATTTTTAAAAGCCAAATATATTTTACTGCTAAGAAAATATGATTCCAGCCCCACTTGATAAAATCCTCTCTACATTATTATCATTTCTAATATCTCTAGATGATCGTAAGAAAGAAAACCCTATTTGTTCATAATGAAGTCTTTCGTCATACTTAAATCATAATTAAAGGCTAATTACAGGCTAATTAGCTGCAGTAATGGTAAAGCGTTAGATATATAGATCACACATGCAAAGCTGAGGCCGTGGCCAGATCCAGCCCTTTGTAAATCTTTATTTGTCCACACAGACATTTGGTTCAGAACAAGAGTCTGTGCAGCTGATAGTCAGTCAGGAGCAAACCATAAGAACAAAACAAGAAAAACACCAGTAAAAACAATGTAACAAGTCAAATGAGCCATACAACAACATGTGACACTGAAAAGAACAGCAGTGTGCAAAAGACTGGCTTTGAGAAGAATCACAACGTCCAGGAGAGGGGAAGTACTCATCAGAAATATTTAAGTCATACAATGCCCTGTGTTCACATTGGTTCTTCATGATTTGGTTTGGTTCTGTTCCAGTCCAGTTTTTTTCTGGTCTAGTCTTGGTTTAGGTCCAGGTTTAGTTCAGGTTTAGTCCTAGTTTTGATTGTGACTGTGTGAAGAGTGAACACATCCTAAATATTATGTCTCCATGTGCACGTGTTAATGTTCTGAAGTGCGTGGGATCCTTGTTTTCTTTAGCTGTGCACGTCATTTCTCACGTGTTACTGCTCCTGGATGGGTTTAAGACGGACACTTTACTCACAGTGATAAGAAAGTCCTAAACTATTTGTCCTTTTGTGAGTTAGATAGCAATTAGTTCCATAAATGCTCATAGCTTAAAATCGTTCAAACCTGTCTCAAGTTCTCAGTCTTCTGCACAGTACTGCACACAAAAAAAATAAAAAAATAAGAAAAGTTTGGCCCTTCATTTCTTATAACTTTTTGGCACCAGTTAAAATAAATAAACACATTCACATTGAAATGAAAAGAGTTGTGACATTGTGCTGTGTCTCTAATTACTCTTATGCATTGCTGTGGTTAAAATGAACATTTAAACAGAACATTTAAAGCTATAGGCGGCATGGAGGCAAGAGTCACTGCTCCGTATTCATTATGCAAAAGGAAAAACCCCAAAACAACATCGAACTATTTCATAATTCCATACACCACGAACTTACTCAACTTAACCCAAAACAACAACATTTTGAAGTCATTTTCCTGCCCATATCTTAAACACACTTTTCCACTCATCACCTTGAAAATAATGTTGCTTTGCCTGGAAAATTCCACATTAAAAGTAAAGTTACAGGTCAGATCCGTGAAGAGGCGACCCCGCTCACAGTGAGAATTAAAGTAACAATACGTATTCTAGCAATATAAACCCACAACATACATTTAATGCCGTACTGCGCTCATTCCAGGCAAAGTAAGAACATCTCCATGGAGACGAGAAGGAAGGCAGACGCTTACCGGAAAAGTTACATAGCATACCTTTAACGACAGGCCTATATATTGTGTTTTAATCTGAAACAATTGAGAATAAAGTTTGTAGAAGTGAACAGAGCACCAATACAAATGTGAATTAAACCCAGGCTATAATACAAATACCTTCTACTGTTTACTAGATATTACCAAAAATATTATAATTCTTCATGAAATTAGAAAATAGTTTGAATCGATCAAATGTACATTGACATGAGCTGGTTCATTGTTTAAAAATATTGTTTGGAAAAGTACTGTAGCTTTTAGGAAACACCAGACACCAAACGTAAGAGTGTGATACAGCAGCTCCACACATTCAGAGCTGATCTATTTTCAGATGTAAAATGCAGCTATATGGCACGACATTCAAATGCACACATTATATTTAGAAGAAAACACATGTGCGGGGAGGGTGCATTATGTCAAACAGAATGAACCCAATGGTCAGCCTGAATAAGCACAGGGACAATGCTGCTGACAGGGACATCATCTCCATTCATTTTAACACATAGTGTCCCAAAACATTTTCTAAATTCAAAGTACATTAGTTTGTGTATACAATATTAGGCCAGATGCCCTTCCAAAACTGTCCTCATGTTCTCTGTGCAAAATACTGAACAGTTCCTTAAATGCAAGTCAATAACTTTTCATAACAGCGAGTGAACGTTAGTGATACAGTAAAACAGTACATTTCACAAACAGAGGTGGGGAGTGCTCTACTTGAGTCACTTTTTGAAATTGTTCTTTTCAGGGTGTAGTTTTCTGAAACCATACTTTTATTTCTACTTGAGTAATATTTGGTTTGAAGTTATTTCAGTTTTGGTGACAATTCTCACTATGAGTAAGTCGCCAAAACTTATTATAGTGAGACATGAATTGATCTGAACATTTGAGCTTCTTACTCCTCACCTTCGTTTTAGTCTTTTTTTAAATTTTTATTTTTTACCAGGATCTGTGAATGATTTAATTCATATTTTGAACACATAAATTATAAAACAGATTTGTTTAGCTGAACTAAGACCTGTGTATGAGCTTTGTATAATTACTCCACTTTACTGCTCGGTGTGCTTTCACTGGGCCTCGGTGAATATTGTGATATTGATTCACTGATGGATTCACTGACTGATTGATTGATACTCTACCCACCTCTGTTCATTAAGGAAAATCTCTGGGGATAACAGAGGGGCAGTAACACAGGTTTCATTAAATTGTGCATTATAAGCCCGAAAATAACAGCAGACAATGTCCAAAAGGCCCCTAGTTCAAAGTACAATGTTGATAGCAAAATACACTCTGAAATAAAACTCATAGACTTCTATTCTTTTATAGCTGAGCAATAACCTTTAGTGACTGCTTGAGTGAGCTGTACTGCCTTAACTGGAGAAATGGTGCCACATCTGAACTTTTGAATCATTTGCAGAAAATGATTGTGGTTGCTTGTTTGTATGAGGTAGAACATGTTTCAAAGGTAAAAGTCATCAGGACATGTCAAACAAAAGTCAATCAAATCAAATTTTGGAAAAAGACTTTCAATGTTGAAAAACAGTGCCCAGGTGACCACCTCTGAAACGTTTCTACCTTTGCACAAAATGGTGTGGCTGGTTTGAAAACAGGGCGATCCATCTCCTCGTGAACAAAGACAGATCAGTGTAAACGTCTGTAATAAACCAGTGAGCAGCACATGTTTGTTGGACAGCAGCGCGTGTCTTGTGTGCAGACAGACGTGGAGAGGATGCTGAGATGAGGGACAGCGCTCACATAGATTTTCCTTTTAAGGTTTTCATGGTATTTTTACATTCACGACTCAAGCTTTACATTAGAAACACCAGTCACAACAAACACCGAGACAATCCACAAGACGACGTCACAGCAGCGCGCGCCTGGATGAGGGCTCCACGTGCCTCGAACCGGGTCCCGCTTCTTTTTTTTTTTTTTTTTTAATCTTTTAAAGTATAAAACCAAATTAACATTCCCAACACAAAACAACGTGCGCTGTGCCATGTGCAGTCCGAGGACGCACGGTCCACAGGCGCTTTTACGCACGAAGTGTGCCACGCAAACACCTGATCCCAGTTAAATCCGTTTGAGGCAGAGACGAGAAGTATTTGAGTCTTCGCGTGCGCTTCAGTCTGTGTCACGCGCATGAGGCAGCAGTTTCACCCAGGTCTTTAAAAGTCACTTTGGGAGCGCCTCAGTGTCGCACGTGAGCACAGACAGACGGCAGTTCTCCGTGTCCACGTGATGCAGCGGGATCACAACCTGCGTGTCCTCTGGCTCCGCGCGCACTGTGCCCGAGAAAGGCCGCAGGGGGCACGTGCCTGCGCCTGGAGGTGACGACATCCTCCAGAACAGATCCTTCAACTTTTTTCGAAACTCACGGCGCATGAGGCAGTACAGCACCGGGTTCAGGCAGCTATTGGTGTGCGCGAGGCACACGGTGAGCGGGTGCACGTACGTGTGCACCATGTAATACGTACGGTCCCAGTTCACAACATTAAACTTTACTAGGACCCCCCAGAAAGTGATGGCGTGATTTGGCATCCAACATATAAAGAAGGACAGCACCACAATGGTGACCGAGCGCGTTACGCGCGAGCGCCGCTTCACTTGGTTGTTGTTCATGCTCCGGGTGCGCACGAAACGCAGCAGCATCAAGTAGCACACAGTGACGATGAGCATGGGGAACACAAAAGCCACGAGGATCTTCTGCAGGTGGTACAGCGCGAGCCACGACTGTCCATCAGGAAACCCGAGCAGACACAAGCGCTCCCCCGCCACGTTACGCACAGTGGAGAACACAGCCGTGGGCAGCGAGGCCACTGTGGCGGAGACCCACAGTCCCACGATCACCCACCGCACAGGGCACACGCGCCGCCGTGTGCGGTCCTTGAGCGCAGAAGCCACGGACCAGTACCGCGTGACACTCATGGCTGTGAGGAAGAAGACGCTCGCGTACATGTTCATGACAGTGACTGACAGGATGATCTTGCACATGGCGCCGCCAAAGGGCCAGCTGAAGTCCAGAGCCGTGTCCACGGCCCAGAACGGCAGCGTCAGTACGAACTGGAAGTCCGTCACGGCCAGGTTCAGGATGAACAGGTTGATACTGGAGCGCTTCTTGCGCCCGCGCCGCGCCTTCATCAGGAACAGGACCAGGAGGTTCCCCACGAGCCCCGCGGCGCACACCACGCTGTAAACGATGGAGATGAGGATTCGCAGCGCGGGAGAGCCATCCGCGGGAATGTCTATGTCCTCCAGGCTGCTGAACCGGTTTGGTCCCGCCGTGGAGCGGTTCCACGAACTGTTATTCCACTCTGTCATCTTCCGACTCACTGGGGTCCGCGCGCATCACCTCACACCAGTCTGAAGAAACTTTGGAGTCTTCATTTTGTCAGAGCTGCGCCTCAGTCCGCAGCTCAGCGGGAACAGAGCCCCGTGCGCGCGCAGCGCACTTTATGTAGGACAGTGGCGCGCGTGAGGCGCGTGCCTGTCCGGGGACGGTGCTGATCCACGCGCGCGCGTGTGTGTGTGTGTGTGTGTGTGTAAGAGCGAGAGAGAAAGAGAAAGAGGGAGAGCGAGGGAGGGAGAGAAAGAGGAAGGGGAGAGAGAGAGAAAGAGAGAAAGAGGGTGAGAGAAAGGGAGAGAGAAAGAGGGAGAGAAAGACGGAAGCAGAGGGAGAGAGAGAGAAGGAGAAAGAGAGAGAAAGGGAGAGAGAAAGCGTGTGTGAGGGAGTGGGGCGTTGCTGTCCACACATGGCGCGCAAAGCACAGACTGCAGGCACTTGTACATGTGTCCATAGTTCTTCAGTCACACTCTGTGACAGGGTCATCACAGACGGATATCACGGCAGTGTTTCATTAAAATCCACATTTAATCTGACTCACTCTGTTTAGATCACTGTAATCACCTGAGTCTAAATACAGCTAAATACAACCACATGCATCTGAACCAGGCTCACACTCCCACATGAGTGTTAATGTTGCAGACCAGAGGAAAATTATGGATGTATTAAAAAACGGATGTTCAATTATGAAGCAGATAATTCAAAAATCTGTCAAATTTGTTCCAAGTTTCCAGGACATATTAAAACCTCAGCATTTGTCCTCTTCTATTCATTGCTTCCTATGTTTTGTTTTCTATCTTTGTAAATGTCACTTTTAATTCCACACTTTTAGTTTGAAATGAGCAGAGACATGTTGAAGTAGGTTTAAAACTCCAGAGGTTAAAACCCAGAAGACTCCTGGTCTCAGTGTCTGTGAGCACACGTCTGACCTGCTCCTCTTAGCTCCTGTCAGCTCCTGTAGATTTTAATTAGCATCGATGTGTCCCAACTCCACTCCCTCACCAGCCATTTAAACTACTCCAACACAAACACCACTCCACAAACACTCTTCAAACAGCACATCAGGTGCAAAAAAGCTCTGATAATGACAGTGCGATTGTCTCAGAGCGTACACTTCTGAGCAGGTCTCTCCCTGGGCACAAATAGAAATGAGTTTGCAGAAGCCAGATGGCCCAAAGCTGTGCTTTTCCCATCAGCTTTTGCTCTGATCCAACTGCACGGTGCAGCACTTCTCTGATCATCAGCCTCACTCACACTCACATCATCTTCACTCACACTCACATCAGGGATATTTTTCCCACTTTTTCATCTTTGCAGATAAAAAAATAAATAAAAAACTGTCCACACTTCCTCCCTGTCCACAACCCTCCCTGTCCACACTTCCTCCCTGTCCACACATCCTCCCTGTCCACACTTCCTCACTGTCCACACTTCCTCCCTGTCCACAACCCTCCCTGTCCACAACCCTCCCTGTCCACACTTCCTCCCTGTCCACAACCCTCCCTGTCCACACTTCCTCCCTGTCCACACATCTTCCCTGTCCACACATCCTCCCTGTCCACAACCCTCCCTGTCCACACATCTTCCCTGTCCACAACCCTCCCTGTCCACACTTCCTCCCTGTCCACACTTCCTCCCTGTCCACAACCCTCCCTGTCCACACTTCCTCCCTGTCCACACATCTTCCCTGTCCACACATCCTCCCTGTCCACAACCCTCCCTGTCCACACTTCCTCCCTGTCCACAACCCTCCCTGTCCACACTTCCTCCCTGTCCACACATCCTCCCTGTCCACACTTCCTCACTGTCCACACTTCCTCCCTGTCCACAACCCTCCCTGTCCACAACCCTCCCTGTCCACACTTCCTCCCTGTCCACAACCCTCCCTGTCCACACTTCCTCCCTGTCCACACATCTTCCCTGTCCACACATCCTCCCTGTCCACAACCCTCCCTGTCCACAACCCTCCCTGTCCACACTTCCTCCCTGTCCACACATCCTCCCTGTCCACAACCCTCCCTGTCCACACTTCCTCCCTGTCCACACATCTTCCCTGTCCACACATCCTCCCTGTCCACAACCCTCCCTGTCCACAACCCTCCCTGTCCACACTTCCTCCCTGTCCACACATCCTCCCTGTCCACAACCCTCCCTGTCCACACTTCCTCCCTGTCCACACATCCTCCCTGTCCACACTTCCTCCCTGTCCACACATCCTCCCTGTCCACATACAAAGCTCTGACCTTCTGCATGTTTTCCACAAACACAATAGTCTGTATTGACGCTGAAACAAGCTGAAGTTCATTTGTCGTCCTCATGTTTGTTTTGTCCATTTGATCACTTCACCTTTGACTTCTACATAAACCTCAATGCTGCTCTGTGATTGGTCCACCCAGTCACTTAACCTTACAGCAGGAGTCTCTCATGGTGGATTCTCATGAGTTTGTGAACTCACAATTCATCTTGTGAATCCATCTTGCTGTGAAAGGTCACTCACCTCTATATATGAAAGGTTTTTCCTTTTCTTTTTCTTCTTTTTTTGCATTTGCACCCTTCTTATTATTTGTTTTTAATCAAAATAAGTGTATCAGTGCATGTCATTTTTAGTACTTTTGACCAACAAAAAAGATCTGTATTTACTATTACATTTCATTCCTTGCTATTCCTTGCTGAGAGAGGCAGGTCTGTCGAAATAATTCACATATTGTATTTCTCTATTTGTCAGGCAAACTGCAGTGGGTTGAAGCCATTACATGTGTTATTGAGTGAACACACACTATATCACCTGCTCTGATCTAACACACACCACAGTACACTGGCGCTGGTGGAACAGGCAGTTAACCCCCTCTAAAAATGTGTCAAACGTGTAAACCCAGCAACCTGATGAGGTATATCATGTTTATAGCACATCCACAGTTTTATCAGTCAGTAAACAAGCCGCAGACTGGAAAAGTCCTGAGAAAGTTACATCTGTGGAAAAACAACCATCACCTAAAGTAAACATTAGGGGGAATTATTTCTCAACCCAACAGTTATCTATTCCCACTACAGAGCTGGAGGATGGTACGTGGTCTTCTGATAGGACACTGCAAATCCATACCTAGTTTATAGTACCTGAGTCTGGGTCTTCAAAAAGGGGGTATTATTCAAAATAGAGTTTTGGACTTGAAGCTTTCTTTCATTTTTAACATCCCCTCATCAAAAACATATCTGAAGTTTTTTATACACTGCCTGGCTAAAAAAAAAGTTGCCACCTGGATTTAACAAAGCGAATAGGTACGAGCCTGTAGGTACGAGTCAGGTCTAGGTTCAGCAACAGTCTGTGCTCAAAGAATGAGGTCAGCTGACACTTGAATATACTGAATGACCAGGTTATTCCATCAATGGATTTTTTCTTCCCTGATGGCATGGGCGTATTCCAAGATGACAATGCCAGGATTCATCGGGCTCAAATTGTGACAGAGTGGTTCAGGAGCATGAGACATCATTTTCACACATGGATTGTCCACCACAGAGTCCAGACCTTAACCCCATTGAGAATCTTTGGGATGTGCTTTTTTTTCGCCAAGCATTGTATGTCATCCATACATGTTGGAGTAATCTTCCGATCTCTCTTGGGCACTATTCAAACCCTCCTCACAGTACGAGCCTACACCACCCATGCTCTGCACAGCAATTTCCATTAATATAGAAAAGCAGGATAGTCAATAATACTGCGCATTAGTGTCATTAGTGTAACACGTGCTGTGTTGTGATAACGTGCAGAAGAGAACATGACTTTGTATCTTTTTTTCGGCAAATATGGCATTAACAATAAAAGGTATCATGGTGTTTTAATGTGTTATGTCGTAACGATGAATGCCCCATAGAAGCAAAAGTCAAAGTTGTGTCATTAATCAACATGTGACACAGCAACGCAAACCTTTTATTAACAGGTGAAATATAAGTGTACAACCTCCTCATTTTCATTTAAATCAGACTTATTAAAAACCAGGAAGTGCTTCGCTGCGAGCCTGTGTGGTCGGAGGTCACAATGTAGTCTTTAATGAGTATGGATTTGTAGTTTTGGAGAGCCTCATTAGAATAAAACTGAAATGATTCTCTTTGTAGTAGTTACATCTTTGTAGATAACAACAGAGGGATTTTTATTGAAACTGAATCAGGCTGATTCAGTGGAGCATCGGGCAACTTTCATCTCATTCAAGTTGAGCAGTTTTAGTCATTTGCATTGAACCTAATTAGTTTTGTAGAGTACTACCCTCAAATTTTACAAGTTTGAGTAAAGAAAAGTATTATTGTAGTGCACGGTAGCAGAGTGGTTAACGCTTTAACCTCTGCAACAACAAAAACATGTGCAATGAGGTCGATGAGCTAGGACTTCTCTGAAAATGAGATTGATTGATTGTGGAGACTATCAACCAAAAGTTAGTAGCTCATCCTGTTTTCTGGCTGAATAATCCACTTGAGAATCAAAACCCAAAAGGAAACAGAAACAACTTGTCCCTCCTGCTCAGTGTATTCATAATTAAGATAAGCCAACATTACAGTTTTATCAGTACGGTTAACATTTGAACATATTACGCTCATACCTTGGGATACAGAGGTAATAAATTTGAAATAAACATTCTACAAACCTGTATCTGTCTTCTCCATGATCTACTTTCTTTCCTACTTTGCTCATTTTCATGCAAAAGAATAAACCTCGCAAAGACGACTGCTGACTCAAGACCTCTTATTTCATTCTCACCCAAATATTTCCACGGCTCTAGTTCATTTCAAACACTTTGCAGCGGCCCGACGTGATTCCGTTCTCTTATAACGCAGTGCAGTCTGTATTGCGGTGTGACTTCAGTAGGACATCTTCTTCCTCTGTTCTATGAAATATTAAGAGGAGTGGGAGTGATTTGAGTTTGTCCCAGGCGACGATGCGTAAAGCTTAAGTCACGTGAGGGTCAAATGAAAATCAACCACAGAACTAACCCAAGTTCTCACGGGGCTGAACGCAAGAAACGCGACGGGAACGGTTCTTAAACAGGACGGACTATTGCACTTCTGAGTTGTTGTAAAAACTTGAAGCAAAAGAAGCTGGTTTCATTTGCTTTGCTTCTGATCTTACAAAGCTGCTTGGCGACATTCGTGACAAGTCGGCTCTTTTAAACGATTCCTTAACGTGAGCAGTTCCAACCGGATCTCATTTTTTAAAAGAGCTGAATCTTTTTGTTTCTAATTTTATGCATTTTTTTTTAAACATTACTTTACACTGAACCAACACAAAACGTAGCACAGATGCAGAGTGGGCAACATGAGTGAGAACAAAAAACATATTTCACATCATAATAATAGTCTATTTTTTTTGTTCTAGAGCAAAGTTTTATTTGGATTTTACATGATTTCAAAGGATAGACACACCCCCACAGTTTGAACAATAGAATCAAATCTTAGCCTTGGTCATTTCTCTCCGTGATTAGTTTGAGATCTCACAAAGGCTTATGAAAAAAATATAAAAAGAAATATAGTAGAAATATAAAGAGAGCTTTCTGAACAGCTCTTTGACATGATCAGATGGAAAATATAACGGCACAGGAAGCGTAGTCTCTGACCGTCTTCTTCCTCAGTTACACAAGGCCTGTGTCTGGATATGGTGAAACAAAAGGCTCAAATGGTTAAGTTACGTGAAAATGTTTAGCCGAACCAATCAGCGGTTTTCGTTGCCTCCCTTACAAAGGTCAGGACTACTGAAGGATCTGACCTATTCTGCAGACCTGACAAGTCCAGAATGATCAGTCCGGTCCCCACTCCCTCCGTAGTGCTTTGAGTCAGGCCCAAACACGACCATCCAATCAGATTTGTTTATTTCAGCACTGCATGTAAAACAGAGGAGCTCACTGGTCACCTGATATTTTGAACAAACTGACATTTCTCTCAACTCAGATTATTATAATTTAGTCACTCATCAGAGCTTCACTTATTGATGCTCTCCAGTGCCCCCAGCAGAGTTAACACAAAAAAAAAAAAGTTTATCTACAATGTCTCACCGGATTATTGAATTACGGTCACAGGGGTTGCGAGGGCCCTTCATCACTGCTTGCAGTTTTAATTATTATTATAACATGCGGATTCCATCAGGTAAACTCCATGACCTGACTGTGGTGTGGGAGAAAAGCTAAGCACTCTATCACATCCAACATTCGTGTTAATTGTGGTGAGACCTGTGTTAAATTTATCATGTAGAGGCTTCACAGATCAGAGAAGTGCGTGCAGCTTCGTTATCTCTGCTCCACTAACGATCATTACACGTACACTGATCCAGAGCGCTGCATATTTAAGCACAGGACTAAAACATTCAACACAAACGGAACCTTTCATAATAAAACAGACAAGACCCGTTCTACCAACCAGCCAATGTCCTCTTTCACTGCATCTGCAAATCAAGAAGAGGAAACAACAGAACCCTGTGCAAAAAAACAGAACAAAAACATATTATTCATCACAAATATTTGCATAGTTTTGGAAAGTTTTGATTTATTCCAAAACTTTGATACTTCTGCTTTCAGCTACCCCATATATTACCCCCCTAAATTTCCACAAAAGCATAATGTGTCTTCTTTACAGCAGAACTAAGTAACATTTTAAACATCTCTGTGAGTCCCTGTGGGGGTTAAATATGTATTTTTGGGCTGTCTGAAGCGTGTCCGTATGAGTGGGAAAACCAGCCTCTCCAATATGCCGGACATGACATGAAGAGTTCTCCTGAGAAATCCTGGCTTTTTAAAAATATCTGGCAATGTTATATATATTTTTGTGTGGTTATCCTGTCTTATTTAAAAAAAAAAAAAAAAAAAAAAAAAAAAAAAATGCTTTTGAGTCTATTCCCTGAAGGAAGCTGCAGAGGGCGCTCTATCGCTGAAAGGCACTTAGTTCTGCTTAAAGACAAAAAAAAAAAACAAAAACACTTTTCTAGCTAAATTATCTATTTGTGAGTTTTGTTTTCTTCCTCCACTGGCAGATAAAAGTGGATAATTAAAGTTAAATACTGTAGTTTTAAATAACCACATCGTCAAAAGGTCAGATAAATATTCTCTCATAAGTACAGGTCAGCGAGTCAGAAAAACTCTTCATTCAAGATTCAGATTTTGAAATGTGAGAGTTTTGCATACACTGTGCCAGTTTTTTTTCCAGGATGTTTATTTTGCCAATCCAAACTCCCTCCGGGCTCAGCTTGTGCCAAAATCTGAAAAACAAACCCTGACTTTGGAGAAGAGAGAATCGATGAACTGTCAGACCCAAAAGAGCAAAAGGGCCAAACAGTTCTGGTTACATTTTAGACATTCAGTAATGTTTTAGGTAATGTTTTGGACGCATTTGTTTAGTCAAGTTTTGCTGTATACAGTAAATAAAAGTGGGACTAAATACTAACCTCTGCCCACAACCATATTTCAAATAGAGCTACAAACTTGAGAATGCTGCATTCATGTGATCTGAAAAACTCAGAAGATCAAGGTCAGAATTTCAATTTGGAAACTCAAGCAGAAGCGCTGGGCTCAGAATTCCAGAGTTTAAGTCATCGTGACAGGAGTCTGTGATTGGAGGACAACATGGTGACAAACACAGAGAGACTTAGTTTTATTTTACACTGATGGTTCTACTTCTCAAATTAAACATGTTCATATTCAACTTTGTGAAAACTTCACAAACTAAATTAGTTTATCTGCAATTTGCAATTTGCCTGCACAAAACAACATATGTTGTCATATATATATATATATATATATATATATATATATATATATATATATATATATATATATATATATATATAAAATCACATAAGTCTCCAAGTTGTAAATCATCAGCAAAGATGATCAGTTTATGCAAATATACTTGTCCTGTGTCATGCCTCTTCTCTTCAACTCTTGGACTACTACAATATATTCTGCAACAGATATGATGTGACATGACTTTAAACATGTTTCTACAGTGCTCCCTCAACATAATCTTACTCAGAGTAGATTGATTCATTCATCTTTGATTCCTGTATTGTTCTGTATTCAAGGCTTGAAATTCTCTGAAAATGTTTTCACCTTCCCCCCATCGCTGCACAATATTCTGTGAGATTATTATAAAGTATAATGCAGAAGTGCCTCTCAGTTCTACATATTTTGAAACATTTTCAGAGATTTTGTGTTTTCTTACTCCACTGGCATATGAGATTACATAATTACAGTTACATTTTAAAGAAAAATATATTTGCAGTTAAAAATATTTATACAGTCAAAGGTCAGGCTAAATATCCTCCCATAAATACATAGTAACAAAAACTGTACTATACTGTCCAAACCTTTTTCATCAAGGGCCCATATTAAAACACAGATGAAGTGAAGGGCGGATCAAGGCCATAGGCTCTTGGTCAATAGAGTGAATAATTGAAATATGTGCATTTATAACAGGTTAGAATGAGCCAGCAGTCCTTTGTTCAAGCTTAGACTCTCAAAAACACACATTAAATATTTAATATAGGCTTTATCAAGGTAGATAAAAAAAAAAAAAAAAAAAAATGTAGGTAATAGTAGGTAATATGAGCCAATTAACCTAAAAACCTGAGCGCCAAGAAAAAAGGGTCTGGGGCTGTATTTTGGAAGGATGTTTATTTTGCGAAGAAATACTACCAATCCAACCTCCCTCTGGGCTCAACTTGTGACAAAAAAGCTCATTCTGGGAGGAGAGAGGATCGATTTAAACTCCCCACGCACTGGGAAAGAGCAGTTTGAGCGGGATATTTCTTGTTATGTTTATTGACATTCAGTATCACCGTGGGCAATGTTCTGCACACGTTAAGTCAGCTGGACGCTAGAGGGCTGTTAAATCTTCAATGATTTGAAGACATAAACACCACAGACATAAGGACATTTTGCAAAAATTTTGTCACACACTTTCAGGAAAAATTAGCTACAAGTGGAGTCATCAAAAACAACGTGCCATTCCAAACAAGAAATATGGATTAAACCGTGCTCGTGTAGGCCACAGGAGCGATGTATTCACTCCACAGTGTGATCTGAAGATGAAGAGCCAGTCGCTGTAGTTGTGATAATTTACTGGAGAAGTTTGCACAGACTCCATTTCGGTGTTCTCCACAAAATTTCTACAACTCAGCAATGGCGCCAAATGCTTATTGACCTTATTAATCCTGCTACATATTCACTGTGGAACTTCTGGTTACGTGAGAATTACTCATTTCAATGGAGACTTTGGGAAGTTTTGTCGCTAAAATCTAATGTCAAGTAGGCTGATTTGTGTAAAATGTTCAATGTTTGTGTGTTCATTTATTCACTGTCAAGACCAACAGTTCCCTGCAAAATAATACAACCCCAACTCCTAGAAGTTATAGATCTGTCATTAGAAAAAGTCCACTTTTTCTTGTCACGTGGCCCTAAACGTCACATCAGTGGTCGACCTTGGGTTAAGAGAGCCTGAAGAAAAGAAAGTACATGTATTGTGAGACAGACGGTGAAGAGGGCAGAGGTCATGGATTTGTCAACTCATAGACGTTCCATTGTTAAGGCACGGGAACTAATAATAAGGCAGTTTAAGAATTTTGTGGAGCGAGCCCCACACTAATTATGATTCAAGGTTCAGCATCATACAGACCTCTTCCCTCCATCTGAAATAGTGACATTGTTAAATGGTAAACATGAATGCAACCTATATGGATTTTAAATGATCATTTTCAAGTGGATGGAATCAATTTTGTAGCAGTGCAGAGGTAGACAAGGTAAAATAAACAAAAACAAACTATGAGGCCATATATTGAATAGTGGCATTCTGGAGACGCCAGTATAATGTCAAATTATTAACTGAGTTGGAGTGACTCATTTAGTTTAGATTAATACAATTTTGTTCCGGTGGAATAGGAGGAAAGGTGGAATTGTGAATTGTGACTGAGGACATTTACTGCTGGAGTAAACAGTAGACAGACATTATTTCCCATGGAGTTGCTGATGCCCATGAATTAGATAGATTTCTTTAGTCTTTGGGCAGCTCAGTGAATCATCTGCCTCCCCTTAATTCCCTTTTAAAAATCTGACCTTGGGATAAGCATTTCACTTTTTTTTTTTTTTTACTCAAAATAATGTCTACATTTGGAAAACGTACTTTATTTCCACAACACAATAAACACCATTTGACCGTAGAACGAGAATGATGGGCTTAAAAACAATGCATTTTTGAGTGAAGACATCTTTGGATAAATGGATTCATGAAACAAAATACAACTCCAGTCGAAGGCAGGGGACTCGGCGAGTATATTTCCAGACATAGAAACTGGCTCTGTGGACATTGAATGTCACCTCACTGGGATGGAAGGAGCCTGAGCTTGTGCAAGAGGTGGTGACATTTGCTGGTGACCTTGTCCTGATGGCTTCATTGAAACAGGACCTGCAGTATGTGCAGGGGGCGGTTTGCAGCCGAGTGTGAAGCAGCTGAAGCCATGGTCCTTGATTGGAAAGAGGTGGTGCCCCCTGCAGGTGGGCAAAAAGTCCCTGCCTCTAGTGGAGGAGTTCACGAGTGAGTGAAAGATGGAGCATGAGATTGACGGGTGAATTGGTCTCGATTTACTGGTCAATCTACATTCTGTCCCTCACCTATGGTCATGAGCTTTGGGTAATGACCGAAAGGACTAGATCGCAGATATAAGTGGCCGAAATTAATTTCCTATGAACCTTATGCCTAAAAAAAAGTAGGGGCTTGGAGTAGAGCTGCTGCTCCTCAACGTTGAGCAGAGACAGCTGAGGTGGTTCAGGTATCTGTTTCGGATGCATCCTGAATGTTTCTCTGGGGAGGTGTTCTGGGCATGTCCCACCGGGAGGAGGCCCCAGAAAAAACCCAGGACAAGCTGGAGGGTCTATGTCTCTAGACTGGCCCGGGAACGCCTTGGGGTCCCATTTGAGGAGCTGGAGGACATGTCTGGGATGAAGGGAGTCTGGGAGTCCCTGCTTAAACTGTTGCCCCCGCGACCCAGCCCCGGATAAGTGGAAGAAAATGGATGGATGAAAAATACAGATGTTTTGACCTGATTTATGTTTACTATCTCTGTAAATACCAACCCTATTGTCATGGCCCCGTCTTGTCTGCCCCCTTGTGGCCATGTACTTAATTGTTTTGGTCTGTGCAGGTGAAGCTGGGGAGTGGCTCTGGCCGTGCATGCATCAAGGGCCCAACACACAGCACCTGTGTGAGAACCTCCTACAGCCACGAGCTCGTGCTGGCTCATTCCACTCCCTGCCCTGCACCTGCACATTTCCACACATCATTAAACTACATTAAAGTATTAAGTTTCTAAGTAAATACAAATTTAAGTGGCAACTGTTGTTTGTATTTTTGTGTATTTTTGGGTCATAGCTTAGAGCCTGGTTATAACACTATTCACATGACACTAAAGAAGCAGGGCCGTCCTTTCATCTGTGTTCCGGAAGGAGCCAAAGCCAAAATGTTTGCCTGATCACCCAACTCTTTGATGATGACTGATACGACTCGTGTGGGGACAGGGAAGTAACAAAAGAAAATCAAGGTGGAAAATGGTAAAGTAAGAAGTTATTTATTTAACCCTATTGTGACGGATGTTATCGTCACCAATAGAGCGCGGTTGCGGACTTTCTATTACCATACCTCCACAACCAATTGTGCTCTCATGTAAATTCAAACAGCATCTCAAAGCAGAGGCATGTGGCTCTTTAAATATTTTACCGCCATTACGGTAATGTGCTTATGTTGTCCCTCAATGACGACCAATCGGAGCACAGGTGCCGCAGGGATTTTCCCAATTATTCAATGCGTCAAAAGAAAAATACAGATGGATATGTAAAATAGAGGTAGTTGTGTGAAAAAATGCCGTGATACCTCCTTTAACAGGATTTTCATGGCTAAAAAAGAATAAAAGTCTAGGCGAGCTGTACTGGTCTATAGTGTGCTCAGTCATTAAAGGGTGAAGGGTAAACTTAACAAAAGGGGTCTAAAAATATTGAAACAAACGATACTTTGCAAGGTTTAAACAAAAACAAAAAGCTAAAGTTTACTGAAACACAAATTTTACAGTAACATAACAAAATCTTGATGAACAAACACAGAATCAGTACTGATGGCGAGTTTTCTCAAAACAGTCACTACCCCTGTAGTGGCAGGACCAAAAGAGACACACAAAATGGCATACTGGCCTCACACAGACCAGCAGGACAAAATTCTAGAGGTAGTGCTGAACACAAAAGAGTCAAAATTCAGGCAGCCCGGATTGACAGGGGGAGGGTCCTTTTAAACTGGTGCCACAAGTGGAGAGCAACGATTGGCCGGGCCGTTAATTGTCCCTCCAATCACAAGTAGAGCAGGCCGTCAGTGAAGTGCCAGCTGCGGGACACACCAGGAGGGGCAGAGAGAGAGAGAGAGAGAAAGAGAAGAGGGGGAGACAGTAGGAGGAGCTGAAGGCCAGAGGCCGTAACACTGATACCTTCATAAATCAGATAACGATCAAATGTGCATGTGAACATAGTCAGTGATGCTAAAGCTAAGAGAGTCTTACTTCAGATTCAGATTCAGAAAACTTTATTGATCCCAGAGGGCAATTCATTTGCAGCATACTCCGAGCAATTCAACATACACGCAAACACACAGTGTGTCAGTCCAAGCACAATATAGGAGCAATATACATAAAAACAACAGTGCAAAACTTCAAGAACCCCTACCCTTGGAATTTAACAATTTAATCGCTGAGGGCACAAAATAATTTGAAAAACGGTTAGTTTTCCTTATTGGAGCATAAAAGCGACGTCCTGAAGGCATCATGATGAAGTCAGGAGCCAGAGGATGGAGGGGCTGAGCCAGGAGACACTTGGCTTTGCTCAGCACCCGCTCCTCCCACAGAGAATGCAGCTCCCTCTGTTTAACCCCTGTAATTTTTGAGCAGGTTTTAACAATGTTTTGCAGTTTGTTCCTATCCTTCAAGGACAGAGACTGAAACCAGCAAATGAAGGAAAAAGTGAGCAAACTCTCGATAAAAGAACAATAAAAGTTGTTGAGAATATTTCTGTTTACATTAAAAGAGTTCAGTTTTCTCAACAGATACATTCTTTGTTGCCCTCGTTTAACAATGCTTTCAGTGTTTAGATCAAATCTCAATCTGTTGTCTATCACGGTGCCTAAATACTTGTAATTATCGACCATTTCGACAACATCTCCATGTATGACACTGACACTATGAGAAGGTGCACGTCTAAAATCAATAACCATATCCTTCGTTTTGGCGACATTCAAATCCAGGTAGTTGTCCTCACACCACTGGACAAACTGCCCCAGCGCAGGGCCATGATTTATCTCAGATCCTGCAAGTAGCGACACCAGGACCGTGTCATCCGAAAATTTAATGAGGAATCTGTTTTCCTCTGAGGATCTGCAGCTGTCCATGTACAGAATAAAAAGGAGAGGCGACAGTACACAACCCTGAGGAGATCCAGTGTTAGAGATGGAGGGAGGAGACATTTGTCCATTTACAAGGACACGCTGGACCCTGTCAGTGAGAAAGTTTAAAATCAATAAAAGAAGCTGATCTGGTAAATTAAAATCCACAGCCAGTCTTTGAACCAGGACATGGGGCTGCATTTTGTTAAAAGCAGAGGAAAAGTCTGCAAATAAAAGTCTCACATGGGCTCCAGTGTTTTCAAGGTGCTTATAGACAGTGTTCAATAAAAAAAGCTTCGCGTCCTCCACTCCTTTCTTAGGCTGATATGCAAATTGCAGTGGATCCAGTTTTCCTTCAATTAAAAACAAAATGTGAGTCTTTAAGATCAGTTCAAAACACTTCATAACAAGTGATGTGAGTGCCACCAGCCTGAACTCACTCAACTCCTTTGATTTGTTTGATTTGGGGAGAGGTATCACCGTTGATGTTTTCCACAGAGTAGGAATTTGACAACAATCAGCGCACATTTGGAACAGTTTGGTAAAAACAACATTGAGCTGGGCGGCACAGTGGTGCAGGGTGCGCCCACAGATGGCATCAGGACCCCTGGCCTTCTCTGTCTTTACCTTCCTAAATAGAGCAGTGACCCGATTCTGTGAAATCACAATATCATTTAAGGGTTTAAGACAATTCCTACAATCAGTCACATTTTTCAAGACATCCCCCCTTTCAAAACGAGAGAAAAAAGTATTAAAAGCACTTGGCAACTCTGCCTCAGACACACCCTTTACCGTTACAGGTTTCCTGGCCTCTTTTTGGTGGCCACATGAGGCCATGTTCTTGATACCTCGCCAGGCCGCTTTAAGATCCCCACTGCTGTACTGGGCTTCCACTTTGTCCTTGTATTTAAGTTTGGCCTTTCTTAGCTCCCCTTTCACTTCCCTAGAAATTATCTTTCTGTCCAATTGGTTCCCAGTACAGTAGACCACTTTCTTTTTATTTATAATTGATTTAAGATCTTTAGTTATCCACGGTTTGTTATTTGGATAGATCACCACATTTTTAGATGGTATGATCGAGTCAACACAAAAAGTGATGTAAGAAGAGATCGATTCACAAGCGTCATTAAGATCATCTGATGCATCAAAGAAACAGTCCCAATCCGTACATTCAAAGGAGGCCTGAAGTGTGGCAATGCCACATTACTTGATGTGGGTGGTCCTGTGCAGAGCGGAGACACTTTGTTTTTCCATCTCTTCCATCGCTGGTTGCCCACCTCCTGAAGAGCAGCATTTTCCGATGACCCCTTCATGACTCTGGGTTCAGATGTTGTTTCACTCTCTTCTGAGGTTACAATCTGTGATACGACGTCATCCCGGTCAAAGAATGGTATGTCTACACACCCACTTATAACACTGTGGACAGCATGAATTATGTTAGACATGAACTTAATGTACAGAACAGGTTTTAACATGATCATAACTGGCTTGTCACTGTCCTAACACCAACATGAACCTTGCAACCTTCAACACTGCTGGGGCAACCCGTCAGGAGCCCAGGGTTTGAGCTCATCTTGGTGATGATAGCAGTAGCTGACTCAGGTAAATGAGTTTTCCCCTCAAAAACACACCCACAGTGAGGTGAAAGTGTGTTTATGGAAATGTACTGTAGTGTTGTTCTTGTTGAAATGCAGTAATGATATATTTGTGATGTTTCTGATATACTTGGATGGGAAACCGCTGGAAACATCAGGGTCTAGTGCAGAATGCTTTTGTGTCCTTAGGCAAGACACTTCACCCATCGACAACCCTAAAACAGATTTGGAGCAATACTCTATATCAAACAGGAAGTCGGCCATATTGGACGGCATTTCTGACACCACTTTGACATAAGTTTATATGACACCTACCTACTGCTATGTTTTTGAATCAAAAGAGCTCACACTCCACATGCCACATCCAGAGATGTTGATAATCCGATCATCTGATCCATAGCAAACAACGAAGTTTAAATCTGTCAACTGGGCTTACAGTTTCAGTGTGGTTAGCCTCTCCCCTCAGATAGATATAAGGCAGTGGCCACCAGCAATCTGACCAGAACTGAAGAAGCGGCTTGGATGAGCAGCGAAATATCTTCACTCCTACAGCGGTTTGTCCAGTTGACAGATTTAAACTTCGTCGTTTAGCCTGTTCTATTCAGACTGTAGAGAGCTGTGTGTGTGAGAGAGTGTGAGAGGGTGTGTGTGTGTATGTTTGTGTGCCTGTGACTTATATGTGTTATTTTTCTCTTGTGTATTGTACATTTTATTAAATGTCTACAATTGTACTACAATTGTCGTCAGTTGAAAAAAAGAAGACGCTACACAATTATGGACCATTTTTGGGCCCCATTTTCTCATTTAACATCTCACAGGTGAAACAACAGAAGGGGGAAAGGCAAAACAAGTTTATTTGTATAGCACACGTACCAAAAGTGCTTGAATAAGAAAGACATTAAAATCACAATACAACAAATCCAAACATAAATAATAACAAATAATCATCATAAAATGAGCATTAAAAGAGAAGAGTGCAGAATAATATGCACAGCTAAACAGAACTGTTTGGATCCTGTATTTAAACATTGTCAAAGTAGAGGCCTGTCTCACATCTTCATGAGACTGTTCCAGGTTTTAGCTGCATTAAACTGGAACACTGATTCTCCATGTTTAGTCCTGACTCTGGGCACCAGCAGGAGGCCGGTCCCTGAAGTCCTCAGAGTGTGAGATGGTTCATGTGGCTCTAACATGTGGGAGATGTTCTTTGGTGCTGGTCCATGGAGAGACACAGAGCTGCTTTAAAGTCTATTCTCTGAGCCACAGGAGCCATAGACCTGAGCCACAGGACACATGTGTGAAGTACTTCCTGGTTCTAGTCAGGACCTGAGCAGCAGTGTTCTGGATGTACTGTTCTGTCTTAACTCTGCAGCAGGGAAAGGTGGAAGAAGTCTCTGGTGATCAAGGACATTCTAACAGTAAACAATAGACCAAGCATTACTCCATATGTCTGTTTGCAGCGAGTCGCTGATGCCCCTGAATGAGATAGTTTTGTGATCTATTATATTTCCTTTAGTCTTTTGGCAGCTCAGTGAATCATCTGCCCCCGTCAGAGAAAGCCTGTAAACGTGGGCCGGATGTTCTGTTCGGATACAAAACGCTTTCAGCTTTGGAAAAGGTCAGCGGCGCCCAAGAGGAAGGGATTACACAAACACACAGGAGCGAAACAAAACATTATTTCTATAATCACAATTTATAAGTGTAATTTTTGTGAAAGATATAAATAAAATAAAAATAAAATAAAAATAGGTTAGTGTGACCCTGTAATAGTCATTACATTGTTCTTTTTTCTGTTATATAGTTATACTTTACGACACCTGTATTATATTTTGAACATTTTAATTTGAAATATTTACCTAAAACAACTTAATAAAAGAAAAATAATAATCCGTGTGGGAAATTTTGTGGTATCCAATGAGGTGTTAGGAGCCAAAAAGTCAATTTTTGCTCAAATATGTATCAAATATGTATAACTTCTGTAGTGGTTTCTGTGTAGACTCTGCACACCTGACTCAGCGACAGGTGCGTTGAAGGAGAAGCACTTGACTCTGTAAAGTTAAGAAAACTCCCCACACTGTCTCACTCTTGTTTCACTTTTATTCACACAGTGTTTTGATGCCTCTGACCTTCTTCAGGTGTGAGGACAGCCCCTTTTACTCTCCTTATAAAAGTGAAGGGTCCGCCCCCTTCAGTTTAATCAACCAATCACAACAGTGAAACATATATTTATAATTGTACCCCAATGTAAGTTAAAACGCATGGACAATGACTAGAAAAATATCACGATTATTATCACATTAAAAAAGGTAACAATTGTATACCATAAATCTGACATTTTTTAGCAAATTAAGTGATGCCTCCAAGAGTTCACATGAACCCTCACAGCTCAGAGGGAGGTTATTTTGCTAAAAAAAAGTCAGGTTTATAGTCTACAATTGTTACCTTTTTAGTGTGATAATAATAATTATATTTTTCTAGTCATTATCCATGCGTCTTAACTCACAAAAGACTGGTGTAAAGTGAATTATGCACAATTTTGCGAGTACATTGGGGTCTAATTGTAAATGTTTTTTCACTGTTGTGATTGGTTGATTAAACTGAAGGGGGCCCTTAACTTATATAAGGAGAGCGGAATGGGCTGTCCTCACACCTGAACAAGGTCAGAGGGATCGAAACACTGTGTGAATAAAAGTCAAACAAGAGTGAGACAGTGTGGGGAGTTTTCTTAACCTTTCTAAAATATGTATGAAGGAAAAAAAAAAAAGCTGCAGCAGTCTAAGCAGGGACTCCCAGACTTCCCTCACGTGTCCGGGGTGAGGGAAGTCTGGGAGTCCCTGCTTAGACTGCTGCCCCTGTGACCCAGCCCCGGATAAGCTGAAGAAAATGGATAGATGGATGGAAAAAAAAAAAAAAAACTTTCAGCAAAAATCCAAAGTACATAACAGTGCTGAACTACTTTCCATGTGTACAGATCAAACAAACTGGCAAGGAGCGGGGTTGCCAGATTATCAAACGAGCTCCAAGCGACCAAGTCTTTGAATAAATATTTGCAACTAATTAAACATTATGCAACACAGCTGAACAAGTGTAAATGATGCATTATTTTTGATCACATATTTTACATGAATAACAGCTTTAAAACATGAATTAGTTGCTAACAGTCTCTATTTCAGTCATTACGGGGTCTATTATTGTGAAACAGGACTGAAAAAGGCTCTAAATCACCTCATCTATGAAGTGAAAGTCCCGCTCAAAAAGTCAACCCACAACTCTCAAAAAAAATAAATAAATAAAATAAAACAAAAACAAAAACTAAATTGCTATAAGGAAGCATACTTAGCACCTCTGGTAGATAGTGAATAGAAGCTGCAGTCCAGAGTAAGCCATGCCCAGAGAGGAGGAGACAGATGGAAAGCAGAAGGATGGGGGCACATAAAAACAGGACTGGAGCAAACTGTGACAATGTATTTTAAAGAACACATTCTGCATTCATGTGGCTTTAATTATCTTTAAACTTAAAATAATGTCTACAACACACTTTGAAAACTTCACCTCCGTTTCTAATCTCACATTTCTCTCTTGTTTAAACACTCTCAAAGTTCAAGCCTTCATATATTATATCCCTCTTCCTCGATGATCACTTTAAATGTGTTGTTCACGTGTCTCTGCTCCAGTGGTATCCACAGAGGCGTCTCTCTGTGCAGAGAAACACTTAAGTTCAAAGAGTTTCTGAAATTTATCGGTGCAGAACGTTTCATCGACATTATGGGTTTTGTCGGGCACAAAACTTACAAACATACAGCACTTCAGAGTCACACTGTGATACAACATTTATTTAAATGTAACCGTAATATATTGTTCTTAGTCTCTTGAGGCTGTGGCGGGTCACAGTTAGATTTAATATGATGTATTTTCTTGCTGTCTTCTTTGCTTAAATAGACCAAGGACAGTTACAGCTCGTCTTTATTCAGCAACTTCACTCATCTCATCTTGTGTGCGTTTACTCTTGTTACATTTTTATCAGTGCGCACCTCAAATGCGCTGTACCACAACAATAAATAAGAACCAATAATAATATAAAGAAAGTAAATAATGTGTCCAACATAATATAATAAATAATATTCATTGTTAATAAAATAAGTACAAAGTAATAAACAGAATACTAATGACCCAAATGAATGTTCCATCCATCCATTTTCTTCCGCTTATCCGAGGCCGGGTCGCGGGGGCAACAGTCTAAGCAGGAACTCCCAGACTTCCCTCACCCAGACACTTCTTCCAGCTCCTCCGGTGGGACCCCAAGGCGTTCCCAGGCCAGCCGAGAGACATAGTCCCTCCAGCGTGTCCTGAGTCTCCCCCGGGGCCTCCTCCTGGTGGGACATGCCCAGAACACCTCCCTAGGGCGGTGTCCAGGAGCAGATGCCCGAGCCACCTCAGCTGTCTCCTCGCAACGTGTAGGAGCAGCGGCTCTACTCCGAGCTCCTTCCATGTGACTGAGCTCCTCACTCTATCCCTAAGGGTGCGCCCGGCCACCCTACGGAGGAAGCCCATTTCGGCCGCTTGTATCCGCGACCTTGTCCTTTCGGTCATTACCCAGAGCTCATGACCATAGGTGAGGGTAGGAACGTAGATTGATCTGTGAACCTCGATATAACAAGGCACCACTGCATTGAAATCTGGTATTTAAACGTGTCTGTGCATTATTCCTATACACCTACAAGTGCTGTCATTTGGTCATTAGTCCTATGCTGATTATGGCAGATTTGTGGGTACAATTTCAAACATTTCTTTTCCCGGAAACACACACTAAAATATAAACAGGGACAGTTTTATCAGATTTATCAGAATTGAACTGTGATTACAATTATTGCTCCATTCACTCACAACACTTGTGTAATAAAAAATGAAATGAAAAATAAACATGAAATAGTACTCTGAATAAGACACTTGTTCTGCCTCTGCGTGACTCTGCACCACTCGTCTAATCAGCGGCTTTAACCCTGATCGTTAGGGCTGATTCAAACAGTTTTAGAAAAAAACTGAAGTAGAAATATTTGTAGTTTTTGCTTCAGCAGTCAGAATTACTCCAAGTCTGATTTGTGATATGTCAGACGAAAAACTTTTTTCCCTTTGCTCTTTGAAAGTGAATATAATAAGTAAAGCTTAAACAGTTCCCATTTAAACTTGAAAGAAAGAAATCTTCAAGTGAAATTTGTGGACTTGTACTGTGTGTACTCCTCTGGCAGATGACACATGAAACGTTTATTCAAGTTTATTTAAATTAAGTCTCTCTGAGTGTTTTTGAGAATACCTTTTGCAACAGAACCGACCATTGACACACAAAAACCCATAGTCTCATCATAGAGCCATCGCTCCAAGCATATTATTGAATACAGACTGAAATGGAAAGGCAAGTTTATTTGTATAGCACAATTCATACACAAAGTAATTCAGTGGTTTACAGAATAAGAAAGACATTAAACTCACAATACAAGAAATCGAAACATAAATAATCACAAATAATCATCATAAAATTTACATTAGAACAGAAGAGTGCAGAATTAAATCCTTTCAGTCGTATGCACAGATAAACAGAACTGTTTTGAGCCTGGATTTAAACATTGTCAAAGTAGAGGCCTGTCCCACATCTTCATGGGACTGAAACACTGATTCTCCATGTTTAGTCCTGACTCTGGGACCAGCAGGAGGAGTCCTCCTCCCCCCTGGAGTCCTCAGAGTGTGAGATGGTTCATGTGGCTCTAACATGTGGGAGATGTTCTTTGGTGCTGGTCCATGGAGAGTCTTGTTCACACAGAGCTGCTTTAAAGTCTATTCTCTGAGCCACAGGAGCCAGAGACCTGAGCCACAGGACACATGTGTGAAGTACTTCCTGGTTTTAGTCAGGACCCGAGCAGCAGTGTTCTGGATGTACTGCAGTTGTCTTAACCTCCTAGGACATGGCGTCCTCATATGTGGACAACACATTTTGGGTTGTTTAAGCCACAATGCAAATGTTTAGAAGAAGAAGAACTGCAACAATGCAAAAATGTTCAATTTAGAATATTTTTAAACGTTTAGAATGTTCAGAATATTTTTATTTTATTTTATTTTTTGTTAAGGCACATGTCTCCTGCTCCTGTCAGCAGAACTTAACATGAGACAAATTGTTCCAAGAGGCACAATTGTTTTTTCTCATTTTCTTTTTACATTCAGGACAAAATATTGCTGTGTTCAGGCATTTAATAAATAGTTTTGCAAATAATTTTTCAAATGTTTCATCAAAATGATCAAAACATCCACATATGAGGACATTTGTTTCACATCACTTTTCTCAGAAACTACATCAAAAAATTCTTTGTTTTTTCACTCATCAGGTCCCAATCAGCCCAAATAACAGAGAGAAATTAATAAAGCATGTCATGCAAGAGCTCGGGTCTCAGGAGGTTAAGGCTCGTTTGGAGAGGCCAGTGAGCAGGACGTTACAGTAGTCTAACCTACTGGAGACAAATGCATGGATAAGTCTCTAAGTCTGGTTTTGACAGTTCACCTTTGATTTTTGCAATTTTTTTAGATGGTAAAAAGCTATTTATGTACTTTGAATTTAAGCTTCTTGATCAAAATTATCTTTAGTTTTAGATTTAATTGATTTACTTACTACTAAATAATTATTTTTTGTTTTAGTCTCGTTTCAGTCAATGCACATGCCACACTAAATCCATTTTTAAACGTGTTAAAAAGCACAGACCACAGACATGAGGAAAAGCATGAGTTTTAAACCTCATGATCCTACGAGTGCAAAGACTGGAGCGAAGAGGTTGTACACCACAAGCTAAAAGTTGTGAGCTATCAAAGCTATAACGCACCTCGCAGCCGTTTCCTGTCTACAGCTATGGGACTCTAAAATGTTCCAAATATAAATAGAGCACTTCTACTTTAGATGCAAGTCAAAACTGTGTGGTTATTATGTGTGAAATGTGGTGCAGTAGTACAGATAAATGCTTTTAATGCACAGAAGGCTGGAGATAAACTATACAAGAAGCAGAATGTGGCAGCAGCTTCGCCCAATCAGCGCTGCGTGGATGTAAACAGACACGCATGAGGTACTACGCTCGCCTTTTTACTTTTAAAGAATGCCTCCACCTGGATTCTTTGTGCTGTTCTATGGACTCAGTGTCATTATTTGCAGAGGACATGTATAAAAGGGAAGAGAATGCTGCAGTTTATAACATGGATGAAAATGCTGCAGGTCCAAAAGCGGGTCACGCCTCCTTGAAGCTAATCGGGGCTTAAATCCTGTAGTGTGTGTGGGGCTTAAGTCAACCACATTTTTCTACTATGCTAAACTGTACTAAATTGTATTGGATCTAGTCTATACTTGTTCCTTTTATTCATTTATGTTTTTTAGTTAAAGGTGCATTTTGTGATAAAGAAATGGCTAATATCAAAGCAAGTTTTCACCCATTAGTGAATGTGCATGAAGAAAGTATTTGTATATCTGAAGTTGAGTGATTGCGTGTGTGAATAAATTGGTACATTTGTGAGTGTGTGTGTGTGTGTGGGGGGGTGTGTGTGCATGTGTGTGTGTGTATGTGAGAACTGAATGTTTGTAGAAATAGTGTATTTGAGGGGAGAGATGTGTTGTATTAGCTATATGTATCATATGTTTACAGATCTTTCATCCACCTGCACCAAAATGTTACTCTTACTCAACATCAGCCTGTCCAGGGACTACATGTGGAATTTTTTTTTTTTTTTGTTGCTATAACCTGGCACCAAACATCTTTCCTGTTTTTTAAGGTATGTGTTGTTGTGCACTGTCCCTGTCCAAATAAAAGCAAACCATATCATACCATACCATACCATTAAACTTTTCTGGTGGATAATCTGACACCTGGTTGTCTCCATAGATATGTTTTTACCTTGGCAGGAGTTTTGCAAAGTATGGCAGTAAACATATCCCAAATAGCTTCAAAATCACACAGTACATTCTGGCCATGAGCCGAGTTGCCTCTCCATAGATCTGATCTGTAATTTACCCACATTTGTGCCTCATCATGGAGATCATTTTAATGCTTTACAGAGGAACATTGCAGGCAACACTAGGCAAGTTCTCCATGAAGATGAGCGGGTGCTGAGTCCTCTACCAGAAAAGCTACACAGTGCTCCTTTTTAGTTGTAGTTTTAGTCATTATAATTTTGATTTAAGGACTATGTCTCTCGGCTGGCCTGGGAGCACCTTGGGGTCCCACCGGAGGAGCTGGAGGACGTGTCTGGGGTGAGGGAAGTCTGGGAGTCCCTGTTTAGACTGGTGCCCCCGCGACCCGGCTCTGGATTAAGCAGGAGAAAATGAATGGATGGATAATTTTGATTTAGTTTTAGTCAGCAAAAACATGGCATTGATTAAAAAAAACAAAAAAAACAAACAAACCATGAAACATAATAAAACATTTTAGTCTATGAAATGAACCCTGGTTGGACTGAATTTTGTGAACATGTTCCTCTGTTCCGATATGATCCATGTCATTTATAAAGGAGAATGTTGAATGTTGTTGTCCTTCCATGTCATGAGAATAAGTCGTCCATCCAACAGAAGCACAGGCTGTGATTATGTGTCCAACATTTATGTCCAGTCCTTGTGTTGTACCAAAGATCACAGTCCTTGAAGAAGATGCAAGTTTATACAACCTTAAAGGCCCGGTACTTGTGCTTGAGCAAAACTTGTCTCAGTACAGATTATATAAACAGCTCTTGAGGTTAAAATAAGTTTGCCTGCATCTAACTCTAAACCGTTGTATAGTGACTTGATATACGCCGATCACCTGGTAGTCTTTAGCCCTACTTCAGAGCCTGTATCCATTTTTTCCCATGTGTTTGAGCAAAATGTGTCTTGCCCCTGTACACATATGTTGCATAATCAGCTCTAAACGATGTGGCCACAGCTCCATCTTGGTGGTGAATATGGTTCACGTTTTATATCACAAGGTTTCTCTTGGTTGTAGTAAAAAGGAGCATAGGACCAGTGTTCATCATGAAGTTTGCTCTGCTTTAACCAAGTACATTGTACAGTTGTGATTTAATTGTTATATTTTATCCCTCTTGGAGTACAGTTTGCATTATTGGGAAGAGGTTTATAATTTCCCCAGATCCTTGGAGCAGCAGTGAATTGGATTCCAGGAGGCTTATTTCCTGCTTCAGTGGAGAGGCTCAGTGTCCTGAAATTGAGCCAAAATGATACAAAAAAGAATTAGCTCTTACTTGTAATGGATTTTAGTAGAACAATTCATCCAGGTGTCTGTTCCTTCTCATGAATCCTGATCATCATCTACCTTGTATATACCTAGGTCTTGCCTGGTTTATTTCTGGCTCACAGAAATCAGTTGATGGAAACAGCAAGGACTTATACGCTTAAATAAAATGTGATGGAAACGTAAGTATATTCATGTTGTGAAGAAAATTTAATGGCCCAGACCAGACATTAATATGTGTGATGGCTCTGTCTCCATCCTCCAGGAAAGTCTTTGTGGTCTGTGTCCTCAGGTGTAAAAGTTGATTATCTTATGGGTGTGAAACAAAAGTCACTGCTTGAAATGTATGTAGCTTTGTCATTCTGGTATAAATACTCAGAGCTCAGATGCTCGGGGCAGAGTAGGGGAGACTCGGGGGCTGGGACACTCCCAGTCTGTGTCCAGGGCAGGCCCTGGCCCTGTCCTCTCTGTATCTGCTGTAACAAAGACTAAACCTTTTTCTGTATTTCCAAACTCACCAGGCTGTGCAAATGGATTACTTTTCATCGAGAATTTTTCCACAACATATACATTTTTTTTTTGCAATTAGAAAAACAACATTTAAAGTCTATTTTGTAGTTTTTATTACGTTTTCAGACCATCTAGAAACAACAACTAAAAAACCACCATGGTGTCACCATGGTAACTGGGGTACAGTATATCTGCATTATTAAATTAACAACATGGTTCAAAGCAAAGCATGAAATTAAATCTGTCAACATGACAAATCGGTGTACGAGTGAAGACGTTTCACTGCCCGTCAATCAGTTCTGAAGAAGCGGCTTGGATGAAGTGTGAGAATACAACAGTGGAGCTTTCGCCAACCTAATGACAGATGGAAGCTTTAAACCACAACAAACTGTGTTTTTGATCACATCCACATTATTACAACTTTATTTTAAATTCAATTCTTTGTTATTATTCTCTAGATTTTTGTCACTCTCGTATTTTTCTGTATTATTTATATATATGTATATATATATATATATATATATATATATATATATATCCAGTTGACAGATTCAATTTCGTCTTTTGTCATGGATCAGACCTGGACGACTGAGGGATCACACAGTATGGTTCAGTTTAAGGTTTGGGTTAAAGTTAAGGCAGTAGTAATTATGGTTAAGGTTAGGATCAGTTTCCAGGAAGTGAATGTAAGTCAGTGCAATGTCCCCACAGAGCTTAGACACATGTGATGTGTGTTGGAGGACATATACCATCAGATATGTGTTTGTTTTAAATCAAAGTTGTTGAGTATTGTGTAACCCAGTTGAAATCTCAGATAGCATGACCACTAACGATGTCTTTTTTTCAAGTGCACCCAGCTAGAGGGAACCCATGGCAATTATTTACCCAGAGATCAGTGAGTGTTTCTGCGTGTTCCTTGGAGATGTGGTGGGGTTCAAAGGGTCCAGTTGCTAACAGCAGCTAATTGCATCCAATCCAATGATTTACAATATGACTTCAATCAGATATGTATATGTTTATTTAATATTTCAGATATTTACAGAAAAATACGAGAGTAACAACAATACAGAGAATAATAACAAAGAATTGAATTTAACATAAAGTTGTAATAATGTGGATGTGATCAAAAACACAGTTTGTTGTGGTTTAAAGTTTCCATCTGTCATTAGATTGGCCAAAGTTCCACTGTTGTGTTCTCAGACTTCACCACTAGATTTACTTATGGTACTGCAGTCTGATCATGTGCAAGCTTTGTCCTGACAGAAGAAGACCAGAGATCGGCTAAGGGGAGACGGGTTTCACATAAAAAAAAAAAAAAAATCTAATATACTTACACGTGGTATCTTTAATGCATGTAGCTCCTCTGTGTTTTAAACATTTAATCTACCCCACTGCTCTAATTACCTCTACTGCAATGTTTAGCTGTTTTGATGCTAGCTTTGACTTTAGAACCATAAAAACTACTTTTCAATGCACAAGTAGATACAGTCCTAGCGCCCTCTGCTGTAAGTTTAACGGGCTCATATTACGCTATTTTCTGATCGATGTTATAATGTTTCCTCATCACAAACAGACCTGGAGTTGTATTTTGCTTCATTCACACATGTTGAACACACCTGCAGATTTAGGCTGAGTTCTTCTCTCAAACAGAAAACACTCTGTTCCACCTTGTGATGTCATCATGTAGTGATACAGGAAGTGCTTCACGGTATTTTTAAACTCCATACACCTTCACTAGAATCATTTAGATGATTTCAGCCCTAGAATAACCAGTCTGTACTGAACAAAATGAATAAGGAGCTGTTAACATGAAAACTACCACTTCATGACATCACAAGGTGGAACAGAGTATTTTAAGTTTTAGAGATGTAGACAGACTAATAATGCAGTGTTACTCAAACATGTGTGGATGAAACAAAACACAACTCCAGGTCTGTTTTTGATTAATTACACAATTGAGTCATACTTTATTGTCCTCTTTAGGTTTGAGTGATCAGAATTTTTTTGTTTTCACCTACCCCCTATCTCCGCCCACTGCTCTGTACTTACTCATATTCTACACCTGTATATAAGATGAAGTAATGCTAATTTTGCCCTTGAAGTAGTAAAGGTTTAGCAGCTCCTTTTAGAGGCTTATTTTATGGTATTTTATTCACATATTTTCAAGCTGTGCTCTAAAGTGGCTTTCAAGTTGTATTTTTAAAGTGCCTCCATACATTAAATAGCACGCACTGTTAAAAGGTTAAGTTCACTTGATTCAGAAAAACAGGCTGCTTCTCCAGTGATGTGTGATGCAGCTGTGCATTTGAACTCCTCAAGCTTCGGGCTAATCACTGCCTGCTCGCTGTCATCTGAAAATATCTCCCACCTGTGTGCTTGAATAAATTACAACAAATCTCTCTGTAGTCTGAATCAAAGATGGCCGACGCAGTTGTAATGGAGAGAGGTCAAGTCAGGGTTATTAAGGAGACAGTAAAGGCGCTGGACCTGTTTTTTCTATCTTAAAAAACATGAAAAAATGCAAAAAAAAATGTTTGCAGCGGTACACATTTAATCTAAATAACTAACTAACTAACGTCCACATCCAAACAAAACTCACACTCAAAAGAAAGCTGTTTTTGTAAGAATATTTATAGCGTTCTATTCAAACAGTTAAAGTACATACAACTGATTAAACTCATTTCTCAAAAACATAGTCATAGATTTAAGATTTGACTAAAATCTTGACCAGACTTTCCTACATTTTTACTTCCTGGTTGAACAAGGGCAGTACCTAGCAACCATAATGTTAACAGGGCCAAAATTTCATAGGCGGAGTTTTGCCATAATACTAACAACAACTAGCATGCTAACAGTGAACGGGGTTTCAGGGCTTTGAAGTGGTAGATTTTGAATTAAAGGCAGATTAATTCAAAATCTACCACTTATCTAACTTATCTATCTCCATGGAGACCAGCAAGGAATACCACCCCACCAGTTTGCAGGTCAGATCTGTGGAGAAGCAGTATTGCTCATAGTAAGAATGCATCGTGTTCTCCTAGGGATTTTCCTAGCAACAAAAACTATTGTAATTGAATAAATGAAAGATTAGGTGATTAGTTTAACGCCACAGAACAAGTTACAGGTTAGGTCTGTGGAGAGGAGACCTTGGGTAAATGAAAGACAATTAAACGATTAGATTTATGCCATACTGTTGAGGTAAAGCAATAGCATCTCTATGGATACAATCAGAAGGAGGCAGACCCCACGCTCAAAAAGTTACACAATCCTGCTTTAAAATCAAGTGTCACTGTCCTTTATACTTTTGCAAAGAGTGAAAAGAGACATTTGGCAGGTTTAATTGCGATGCCATTGATATTATTTCTTCTGGCTACATTTTAAAATAAACAACAGGCCCGTAGACTGAAGTGTTTTGAGCAGTTTTTAAAAAAAGATTTGTGTAGGAGACAAACTAATCTGATTAATGAGAAAAGCTGCGATGACAAACTCCAGCTCAAAGCACTCCTCTGTCTCTGAGCCGGAGCCAAAACGAGGAGAGCGAATGAATCCAACAATGTATCCCAACAACACGAGCTGACAAGTCTTTGATCATTTTATGTTGTATTAACCCATCCACAAAGTCGCAAATGAAGGGAGAATTCTGTCAACAGGTCAATGTTTTTAGAGTGAATGTGTCAAGTAGCTTCTTCAGTTTTAACAGGATTCTGGAAAGGAACAGGAATTTTAATTGGAATTTTAAACAGTTTGCAGTGGTCCAAAGTTATTCTGCACTTACCATACGCATTCTGAGCATCCTAATTATACACCGCAATGAGTTTATAAGCACTTTTCACAACTCTCAGACGCCAGAGCGGAGTTTTTTGCCATGATGGTGAAGGGATCAGCGAAAAATACATGTAACAATAATGAAATGCAATTGTAAACTTTTGGTGGTGATGATAATCTTTATATTTTTTGAGTCGTTATCCATTTTAACTGAAAAAACGACAAAGTGAACGATGTGCTATATGAAAGTTACACTGGGGTGATTGTCGTAATAAAAGTGAACCAAGAGTGAGGCAGTGTGCAGAGTCCACACAGAAACGAGCACAAACACATGGAAAAAACATCAGCTACTTGGCGTTTAATCGGTTTGATTCCAATCCATATGTGAGCACTGTCGATATTCTTGTCAACGAAAGAGTTAGCACTGTAAACGCATCACATATATTTCCAAGTTCAGTTCAAATCAAATCAAATGCCTTTAGCTATTTGGAAATGAAACCGATGGTGCCGTTATCTCAGCACCCACGTTTAAAATCATATGTCTCGACCTTGTTATTGATTTGATTTGGTACACTGCTCATTTTAGTGCGGTAAACCAACAAAATGAATCCTCTTTGAGAAATGTTTGAATCAATGTTTCAAAACAAAACTGATTATAGGCCACAACTTTAAGTTTTGTTGCAGCCTATAATCACACATCCAAACAAAACTCACATTCAAAAGAAAGTTGTTTTTTGCAGAATATTTGTAAAAATCATTCTATTGAAACAGTTTAAGTACATATGATGGATTCAATTTTTCAAAAACATAATTAACATTAGTAGATTTAAGATTTGACAAAAAATCTTGCCCAGTGTTTTCTAGTTTTGCAATTTTTCACAATTTTACTTCCTGGTTGGACAATAGCAGTAGATGTGAACTATGTAGAGGTCTGTTACCTAGCAACCGTAATGTTTACAGGGGCCAAAACCTGTCTATGTTACAGAATAGTTATGATTTGACAAATAAAGATAATTTATGAGAACTTTATTTTGTTAAAAGTGCTACTGCATCCGACAGATCAGTGTGTGGAGGCAAAACAACTTTCTCCTGATAAACTTAGACAAGACTGAAGTCATCATCTTTGGCCACAGAAACATAGAGAAAGTGTCAGCAGTCACCTCCAGTCTCTCTCTCTAAAACCTTCAAATCAGGCCAGAAATCTAGGGGTAATAATGGAGTCAGACTTGAACTTTAACAGCCACATCAAATCAGTAACATCTGCAGCTTTTTGCCATCTAAAAAAAAAACAAAAAAAAAAAAAAAAAACATTGCAAAAATCAAAGGTGAACTGTCAAAACCAGACTTGGAGAGACTTATCCATGCATTTGTCTTGTAGGTTAGACGACTGTGACGTCCTGCTCACTGGCCTCTCCAAACAAGTGTTAAGACAGAACAGTACATCCAGAACACTGCTGCTCAGGTCCTGACTAGAACCAGGAAGTACTTCACACCTGTGTCCTGTGCTCAGGTCTCTGGCTCCTGTGGCTCAGAGAATAGACTTTAAAGCAGCTCTGTGTCTCTCCATGGACCAGCACCAAAGAACATCTCCCACATGTTAGAGCCACATGAACCATCTCACACTCTGAGGACTCCAGGGACTGGCCTCCTGCTGGTCCCAGAGTCAGGACTAAACATGAGCAATCAGTGTTTCAGTTTTATGCAGCTAAAACCTGGAACAGTCTCATGAAGATGTGAGACAGGCCTCTACTTTGACAATGTTTAAATCCAGGCTCAGAAAAGTTCTGTTTATCTGTGCATATGACTGAAATGTTTTATTCTGCACTTTTCCCCTTTAATGTTCATTTTATGATGATTATTTGTGATTATTTATGTTTCAATATGTTGTATTGTGATTTTAGTATCTTTTTTATTCTGTAAAACACTTTGAATTACTTTTTGTACAAATTGTGCTATAAAAATAAACTTGCCTTGCCTTAAATCAGTGTTTAAACTCTTAGAAAAATGCCTTCCTTGTGCGTAAATTATCTCTGCATTTTGGATGGGATTGATGGATTCTGTTTTAGGACTTATCGCTTCTTCCTGTATTTTCCAACTTTTAGGCTGTGTCCAAATGTCCACACTATTGCTACTGAGGGCGCTATTTTAGGGTCACGACATTTGTACCGGTGGCCAAATGAACAGCTGGTGAAAAAGAGCTATAATTTCACATCTCAGATAAAAAAACAACAACAACATAATAATCTAGTCCGTTTACATAAGATCCAGTTTGAGAAAAGCTTGTTCATTATTAGTCCATAAACATCTGTGTGCCAGTCCAAACTGAGCATTATTTATTACAGAAATCAAGTTTTATCAAAGTCTAACTGATGTTTTTTTCACCCAGACGACAGAGTTATGTGACCTGGATGTAGTCAGCTGCGTTTCTTAATCTCTGTGAGCGAGGGGTAAGGGACTAGGGGGGGCATTCGGTTTTCACTTTTCTACTTTTTCTCCACAAACTGCCACTTAACTGATGTGAAAATATAATGAACATTTACTTTGGGTACTGTCCCACCAAACAAGTCATACATAGACAAATATATGAATCTGTCAAATGCACTTTAAATAGAAAATGTGATGAGACAGTAGAGCAGTGTAATCCCATATTTAGAATAGCCATAGGACATTTGTTGATAAAATCTGTATTAATTCGCACATAAACATTGGTTATATTAAATGCATCTATATAGGCAGCGGGGCTTACGGAGACATGGAGGAGAGGGGGGCACACAGAGATTGGAGGGCGGCATAGAAAGAGCAGCACAGCGGAAATTAGAGAGCAAGACCCCTCGTGCTAACGCCGGAGGGCACAAAACATCTAGATTTAGAAACGACAAATACAACACGGGCAAAGTTATATGTTAATTTGTGGATTAAGTGGCACAATATGGGCTATGCAAATCAAACTATACGTCAGAATACCAATGCCAGCTGCCCCTGCTTCAGGAACGCACAAATAAGTACAAGTAAGTCACTAAATCTACATCATTAAACGACACGTCATCCTAAATCGACTGTTTTGAGATTTTAACCATGTTTGACTTACTTTTACCTATTCAAAGACATGCCTGGAGTTGTGTTTTGCTACAGTGATGTTTGTTTCATTTATCCATTTATGCAAAGTTGGCATTTCTGAGCACTCAAAAATCCATTCATATTTTGCCTGAATTGTTGCATCACAGGTAAAAATCTGGACTTTTCCTGTGCTGTTTTTAAGTCCATTCACCATCTCTGGACTAAGGAATTATTTGCAATTAGAAAATATGAAAGATTTATCCCTAGGTGACAAAACATGTTTAAAAGGGAATTAAAGCCACAATAATGTATAATATGTGTTCTTTAAAGGGTACTACTTCTGCTACTATTTGAAATCAAGAATCAATCCTCACCTCCTCCATCTTGGGACAGGCTGCAGAGCTCTGTGTGTTCTGCTGAGGAGGAGACCGGGTGCAGCCTCCCATCTCTACAGGACCTGCCTCCAGGACTCAGGGCCAAGCAGGTCGGATTGTTGCTTTATGCTTTATTTTATCATAGTTTATGTTTTGCTAATGTTGTTCATTCCAGTTCTGCTTTGTCATGTTTTTAAGACTGTAAAAGTCCTTAGTAAAATGTCTCTTTTCTCCAAGCGCCAAAGTTTTGGAAACAAGTCCAGTTTAAAGTTTAAAGTCTGACTCACTTCTTCATCGTCCAGTTCAAGAACAAAACTCTCGACCTCATCTATGAATCACCCACAGTGTGCACTGGTCTGCAGCCATTTCTCAACCAAAACACATTTATTTGCCAGATTTTTCATTTTAACTTACAGACTTTTCTGTATTTTTTTATTGTCTTGAATGGTACTGTTACTGGATGTTTGACTAAAATGAAATGTATAAATATAATATAAGAACATGCCTGAGGCTGCACAAAAGTTTATATTTACAGCTGTTTTTAGCAGGCATCTTACTTTATACTAAATCTGTGATGAATGTGTAGAAATCAAGATGTGCATCATTTCATTGACGAAGGAATGAGAGCGACTGCATATCCATGCACATCCGTTTCAGAATGATAAAAAATTTGGATTGTCACAGCAAGTTTGCCTGGTGAATCCAGAATGATACGATACCTCTGTATTATTTATACAGAGGGATGTCAGTCTGCTCTCCTTTCCCTCTGTCACATCTCAAGCCAGAACCAAACAAATTTATACAATCACATCTGTCTATTTCAGTGACACATGTGAAACAAAGGAGCTCATTGGTCACCTATTATTTATAAACAAAATCTAATTCCCCTAATCTTAGATGAGCAGGTTAGTGTTTCAGGCACTGATTCTGCAGATCAACAATGTTTTTTTTTCCTCATAAGCAGACACATTTGTTTTGATACACACAGGCCCTGTGTGTCCCTGATGTTCTAATCCACCTGTAATCACCTGTAATCACGTCCATATATATCTCCATCATCATAATCATAATCATCCTCATATATCATCCCCATTTGCAGAGTCAGTTACATTTGTATTTGCTTATGTCTCTTGGGATAAAAGGGCATCCTCCTACATGTTTGAAGCAATGGTGATTTTATATATATATATATATATATATATATATATATATATATATATATATATATATATATATATATATATATATATATATATATATATATATATATATATATATATATATATATATATATATATATATATATATATATATATATATATATATATATATATATATATATATATATATATATATATATATATATATATATATATATATGTGTGTGTATGTGTGTGTGTGTGTGGTTATATATATGTGGTTAAAAATCCTCAGAATGTCCCTTCTTACCTGAAGGAAATGGACACCCATGAATAGAGGACTTGATGATTGGGGAATGGAGTAGCTAGAAATACAAGGAAACCTCACAATACACAACTCCAGCTGTTTTTCCAGTGAGAGCACAGTGTGTGTTGGTGATGTGTGGAGAGAGCAGGTGGTACATTATCTGTTGTCTCTCAGTGTCCACACAGAAAGAGCTTCTGGAGAGAGAGATGTTATTATTTTTGCCTGGATGTTACACAACAGACATTAAACTTGTCTATCTCCATAAAGACCAGCAAAAAAATGCTAGCAAGAAAAGTTATAGGTTAGGTTTGTGGAGAGGTGTCTCATCTCACCATAAGAACACATGTTTTTCAAAGCATGTTTTAAACAACAGAAACACTTAATTGAATAAATTAAAGATTTGATTTATACCATAATGTGGAACATTCCAAACAAAACAATAACATCCATAGGGACAAAAATGGTAGGAGGAGCTCACACTAGAAAAAGTTTACCTTTAAAATGCACCTTTAAAATGAAGTGTCAGTGCAAATATCTACTTTTGCAAATTGGTACTATTTGTTCCGTCTGCGTTTTTAAAATAAACTGATATTTGACATTTGAATCGATGTCATAGCGATCAACAACTTCAAACTGAATATTATATCTTTTGAAAGGAAAAAGTCCTCAAAATGTCACATATAAGATGAAGCTAGAGGACTTGATGATTGGTCAGTACTTCTTGGAATGAGGTGTCAGAGATACAAGGTTTTCACAAGGAAATCCCACATAACACAACTCCAGTGGGTTGTAGCGCTACGATTTCAGCGTTATAAACCGTCTGTATTTGTGATGTGTGAAGGGAGCAGGTGGTAAATTAAATGTTGTACCTCACAGCTTGTATCCACACTGCTCTGGGAACCAGCTCGGGTGATGGTCCACACAGGAAGCGCTCCAGGAGAGAGACATAGGGGAGGAGACGCGCTGATGAATAAAACAAACGCCACGCTACAGGGGGCACATGCAGGGACACTCCCAAACTAACCAGATCCAACATCATATTAACAAGAAGCAAGTTTGGAGATAACCTAATAAAGCCTGAAGTTGAGAAAAAGTGTGAAAAGTGCATACATATATATTTTGGTGAAAACAGTAATCTTGGCTCACAGCAAGACAGTTTGGAGTTTGTATGTCCATTCTTACTGAGTTGCTCGCAGCTTATCTGCATTTCCCAAAGCCCAAGATATGAGAACCCTCCAGCAAATGTACTCACCATGGGCCTGAAAAACTTTGTACAGACGGAACTCAAACTCTGGGATTCATAAAACCCTCCCATGCCCCTTTAATGCCTCCATTTCACCATAAAAGGACAATGCACAGTGAGTTTGAATGAGATTTACTTAAACATTTACTTAAGCCGGGTGTGACTGATCAGCTCATATCCACATAGTTTGGACATGTCTACTTTACTTTATCTGTAGGGATGTCAAAAAATGTTAACAATTATTCACTCAATATACAATACGTCTTATAATACCATCTGTCTGGTCCTCTCCTCATAAGGACGCTCGTTTAAAGGTTGTCTGCTTTTCAAGTTTGCCTTACTTTGAGTTGTCCTTTAAAAATATAGAAAACTTCTCATGTTTGTGACCTCCAGAATGTGGTTTAAATCTTTGTTCTCAGTCGGCATAGCACCAGTTACAGCCTCATAAAAACTTTGATATATTATTTTCCATACTGACCTTCTGAAGTTTTATATTTGAGTTTATATTTGAAATTTTTCCGGGAACAGGACTGAAGTTGGATAAAGTCTACCAAGAACTAGATTAGGACTATTATCAGAAGGGGCTGATAATAGATCTTTATTTCTGCATTGTGTTCATTGTAAACTGCAATATCGATCTTCAACAGGACTGATAGCCTCTTCATAATGACGTTTCACAGTAGCAAAGTGCAAATGTTCTATGATTTTAATGCTGAAAATAACTCTGTCACATTATGAACCCTCTTTTTTATTTTAAAGAAGATTGTATTGTGCTGCCGTCGGCTACATGATTATAATCTATGACCCGCGTGGGTCATTATGTCATCATTTTAAATTGCAATAATATTAAATAATATGTAAAATGACTGAATGATTTTGTTTCCCATTTGTGCAAAAATCCTATGCGCATCATCAATTAAGTAAATAAAATAGGAGAATGTCACGGTGGGCGTGTGCGTCACCGTGAGAGTGTACGTCACAGTGAGAGTGCGTATGTAACAGTGGGAGTGTGTATGTAACAGTGGGAGTGTGTATGTAACAGTGGGAGTGCGTATGTAACAGTGGGAGTGCGTATGTAACAGTGAGAGTAACAGTGGGAGTGTGTACGTAACAGTGAGAGTAACAGTGGGAGTGTGTATGTAACAGTGAGAGTGTGTACGTAACAGTGGGAGTGTGTATGTAACAGTGGGAGTGTGTATGTAACAGTGGGAGTGTATATGTAACAGTGAGAGTGTGTATGTAACAGTGGGAGTGTGTATGTAACAGTGAGAGTAACAGTGGGAGTGTGTATGTAGCAGTGAGAGTGTGTATGTAACAGTGAGAGTGTGTATGTAACAGTGAGAGTGTGTATGTAACAGTGGGAGTGTGTATGTAACAGTGAGAGTGTGTATGTAACAGTGGGAGTGTGTATGTAACAGTGAGGGTGTGTATGTAACAGTGGGAGTGTGTATGTAACAGTGAGGGTGTGTATGTAACAGTGAGAGTGTGTATGTAACAGTGAGAGTGTGTATGTAACAGTGGGAGTGTGTATGTAACAGTGAGAGTGTGTATGTAACAGTGGGAGTGTATATGTAACAGTGAGAGTGTGTATGTAACAGTGGGAGTGTGTATGTAACAGTGAGAGTGTGTATGTAACAGTGGGAGTGTGTATGTAACAGTGGGAGTGTGTATGTAACAGTGGGAGTGTGTATGTAACAGTGGGAGTGTGTATGTAACAGTGGGAGTGTGTATGTAACAGTGGGAGTGCGTATGTAACAGTGGGAGTGCGTATGTAACAGTGGGAGTGCGTATGTAACAGTGGGAGTGCGTATGTAACAGTGGGAGTGCGTATGTAACAGTGAGGATGCGTATGTAACAGTGAGGGTGCGTATGTAACAGTGGGAGTGTGTATGTAACAGTGGGAGTGCGTATGTAACAGTGGGAGTGCGTATGTAACAGTGGGAGTGCGTATGTAACAGTGAGAGTAACAGTGGGAGTGTGTACGTAACAGTGAGAGTAACAGTGGGAGTGTGTATGTAACAGTGAGAGTGTGTACGTAACAGTGGGAGTGTGTATGTAACAGTGGGAGTGTGTATGTAACAGTGGGAGTGTATATGTAACAGTGGGAGTGCGTATGTAACAGTGGGAGTGCGTATGTAACAGTGGGAGTGCGTATGTAACAGTGAGAGTAACAGTGGGAGTGTGTACGTAACAGTGAGAGTAACAGTGGGAGTGTGTATGTAACAGTGAGAGTGTGTACGTAACAGTGGGAGTGTGTATGTAACAGTGGGAGTGTGTATGTAACAGTGGGAGTGTATATGTAACAGTGGGAGTGTGTATGTAACAGTGAGAGTGTGTATGTAACAGTGGGAGTGTGTATGTAACAGTGAGGGTGTGTATGTAACAGTGGGAGTGTGTATGTAACAGTGGGAGTGTGTATGTAACAGTGGGAGTGCGTATGTAACAGTGGGAGTGCGTATGTAACAGTGAGAGTAACAGTGGGAGTGTGTACGTAACAGTGAGAGTAACAGTGGGAGTGTGTATGTAACAGTGAGAGTGTGTACGTAACAGTGGGAGTGTGTATGTAACAGTGAGAGTGTGTATGTAACAGTGGGAGTGTGTATGTAACAGTGGGAGTGTGTATGTAACAGTGGGAGTGTGTATGTAACAGTGGGAGTGTATATGTAACAGTGAGAGTGTGTATGTAACAGTGGGAGTGTGTATGTAACAGTGAGGGTGTGTATGTAACAGTGAGAGTGTGTATGTAACAGTGGGAGTGTGTATGTAACAGTGAGAGTAACAGTGGGAGTGTGTATGTAGCAGTGAGAGTGTGTATGTAACAGTGAGAGTGTGTATGTAACAGTGAGAGTGTGTATGTAACAGTGAGAGTGTGTATGTAACAGTGGGAGTGTATATGTAACAGTGAGAGTGTGTATGTAACAGTGGGAGTGTGTATGTAACAGTGAGGGTGTGTATGTAACAGTGGGAGTGTGTATGTAACAGTGAGAGTGTGTATGTAACAGTGAGAGTGTGTATGTAACAGTGAGAGTGTGTATGTAACAGTGGGAGTGTATATGTAACAGTGAGAGTGTGTATGTAACAGTGGGAGTGTGTATGTAACAGTGAGGGTGTGTATGTAACAGTGGGAGTGTGTATGTAACAGTGAGAGTGTGTATGTAACAGTGAGAGTGTGTATGTAACAGTGAGAGTGTGTATGTAACAGTAGGAGTGTGTATGTAACAGTGGGAGTGTGTATGTAACAGTGGGAGTGTGTATGTAACAGTGAGAGTGTGTATGTAACAGTGAGAGTGTGTATGTAACAGTGGGAGTGTGTATGTAACAGTGGGAGTGTGTATGTAACAGTGGGAGTGTGTATGTAACAGTGGGAGTGTGTATGTAACAGTGGGAGTGTGTATGTAACAGTGGGAGTTTGCCTAATTTAAGTTAATGAGCATGTTTCTATTATTGAGTCATTTCAGGATTTAAAATATTCATATGTAAAGTTTATCACTAAATCCAAATAAAAGATAATATATCTCCTTTAAGGAGTTTAAAAGACCCCAGACAACCATACTTATGCTAAACTAGCTGCGACAGGAAGACCTAACGCAATTACCTCAAAGACCTACACATCAATATCTGCTCACACCATCTCAGCTCCATTTGTTCTAACAGTAGCGGACAGTTTCTCATTACAGGATTTAATTACATGTTGGCAGCTAGTCTATGTATCGGCGAGGACCGTCTTTAACCGTAACCTGGAGGACTAGTGGGCTAAATATAGGCACTGTGTGTTTTTCCCCTGTAAAATGCACACTCTTTGGTCAGCTATAATCAAAAGAATGAGTCTTATTTCTATTGTTTAAATTATTTTGAAGTGAGTGTCTTACTGTACTTTCTTTGTTTGGATTGTGCAAAACTGACTTTTCTTAAACTTTTAACCATATTAACCTTGTTTGAATGTGCTGTGTGAGTGATTAGCCCAGGTCCAGTAGCAGTAAGTATTATGCATAGTTAAAAGTAACAAGAGGAATTCAGACTGTACACTGGACAGTGCGTAGGTGCGGCACTCAAGAGTCTATTTTTGCCAAATGCCAGAGCCAACCAGAAGCCTTTTTCTTTCATAATGTAGTTAGTTAGTGAGTGTATATAGTACATAGTGTAATGTTCACTACATATTCTCTAGTGGTAACTGACTATTTTAGCCTCACCCTGTGGTAGAGTGACTCACCACATTATTAATAGGTAAGGTAAGGTAAGTGTCTTACATAAGGACAGAACAACAGTGTGCAGTGGAACCACTCCTGCCCCACTGTGGCTCCTGGTGGTCTCCCATCTAAGTACTAACCAGACCCTGCTCTGCTTAGTTTCTGAGATCTGAGGAGATCAGGCATTGGCAGGGTGGCATGGCCTTGGTGTAAAAGGTACACAGAGTCTTTATTTGGACCCTGACAGTTCTTTTTTTTTTTTTTTTTTTTTTTTTTTGTATATTTGTAATACTCCTCATACAAATACATAGATTCATGTTTGATTCCTGTCTCCCTTATTCAGTTTTTGGCTTGTGCAGAATTGCCAGTTAGCTGAGTCCTCTCTGCAGCCTCATGCTCTTTATGTCCCTCATCTTAGATTTCACCCTGTGCTTCTTGTGCAATAAACCTGAAAAGTGCCATGAAGGAGCAAGCTAGCAAATCACCACACATAAGCACAAAATGTAACTTTCCGCTGCAGCAATTTCAATGTATTGCAAAAAAGAATTCCATCTAGAGTAAAGTCGGGTTCTTACTATTAACAAAGCCAGGTGAACTTATGTGACTCTTCACAAAAAATAAAAACAAAAGTACTTAACATGGGAGTACACATAAATGAAGTACAGTACGACTAACAGTGCTATAGTAGAATATATATAGCACAATCTTTGACTAACTTTGCCATTATCCCAACTTGGTAAAAGCCAAAAGTTAAATCTGTCAACTGGACACACAATTGCAGGATTGAAGATGTTTCGCTGCTCATCCAAGGCATTGCTTCAGTTCAGGTCAGATTGCTGGTGGACACTGCCCTATATCTATATGAAGGGAGCGCAGGCTAACTACCCTCCCTTCAGACAGATATAAGGCAGTGTCCAGCAGTAATCTGACCAGAACTGAAGAAGCGGCTTGGATGAGCAGCGAAATGTCTTCACTCCTACAACTTTTTATCCACTTGACAAAATTTACTTTTGGCTTTTACCAAGGATCAGACCTGGACGACTGAGGGATTACACAGACACAAATCCCAACGTGTACTACTTTTTTCCCTTTTAGATCCTGGTGTATCTGGCGTGTTCAGAATTGCTGCACAGCCTGATGCTTACACAACCTGCACTGGCTCCCCCTTGAAAAACTGTTACTGATTGTGTTTAAATGTCTGCAATGTCTCCAATTCATGACTTCAACTTCCTGCTACGTGTAACATTTTGACCAATTTTTTTTCCCCTTCAAAAGATATAGTACTTTGTTTTTGAATTGCTAATCGTCATAGCAACAGTCCTAATTTTTATTATTCTGAAACTTACGGTTAAAACGCGCTTTTCTCATTCAAAAGATATAGCTCCAATATATTGTTTGCAGTTGTTAATCGTTACATTCTGAGCAACATTTTGAGCAACATTTTGACCAGCTTTTTTCATTTTCAAGAGATAGAGTATTTTGTTTTTGAATTATTAATCGTCATGGCAACAGTCATCATTTTTATCATTCTGAAACCCACGGATAAAATGCACTTTTCCCATTCAAAAGATATAGCTCTAATATTTTGTTTTCAATGGTTAATCGCTACATTTTGAGCAACATTTTGACCAAATTTTTTCCCATTCAAATGATATAGTATTTTATTTTTGAACTGCTAATCGTCATAGCAACAGTCCATATTTTTTATCAATCTGAAGCCTACGGATAAAACGCACTTTTCCCATTCAAAAGATATAGCTTTAATATTTTGTTTTCAATGGTTAATCACTATGGTAACAGTCCTGGCTTGGTCCTGGTTCTTAAAGCCTGGAGCCATTTACAGGACTTTTAAGAAATGTTTACAGTAGCGGGTCACAGACATGTTCCAGGCGTGAGCGTAGTCCACACACACACTTGACTTGTTTTGCTGTCGCTTCAGTGGCTTTTCCTCACAGCGGCTCTGCTCTCTGCTGTTTGCACTTTATGCTTTCGTAAAGATTCAGACTCATAACTACAGCGTGGAGTGAAGTCAAGCACAATATGTCAGCCATGTTCAGCGTGGGCAGCTGTCACTCACTTTTACTGGATTTACTTTTGAATCAATGCTTCTTTTGTTTTCTTATATTTAATTTGATTCTGAAACAGTAGTCTTACACGCAAACTTTTAGTATCTCTTCTCACAGTAGTTATGGGCTAAAAGTGACAAAGTACAAAGCATTATAAAGCTCACTACTGTTCGAAACATTTGCTCAGTACTTTGCTCATGTAACGGAGTTAAAAATGCACCTATTACTATGTCCTGTTTGGGTATTCGTTGAATTCATATGTGAATTTTATCATTTTGACGTTTTATTTAGAAAGAAATTGAATGTATTTTGGAGCACTAATTTAAAGTTTTGTAGGTTTAATTTGGACTGTACATTTTTAGTTAGCTTTAGATTGTCACATGGTCTTGAATGCAGCGATAATGAACTTTAGTGTTTATATGTGTATATTTATATGCGTTCTGTAATAACATGGCCAGTATGTATTTGTAATCTTCACTTCCACTCTGAGGAGCCAGTGTGCTTTTGTGTGTGTCTGTGTGTGTCTGTGTGTGTTTATTGAACTGAAATGCATCTCCACAAACCTGGCTCTTATTTCTCCTGCTTGTATCCGTGGAAATGCTGTTTTTTTTGGCTATGATCTTCCACAGTATAAAACATAAATGGCATAAAACGTATGGTTGTCACGCTTTGTGTTTTAACTTTTCATTCCATTACTTCTAAAATACTGTAGTAAAAACAAACAAATACAGTTCACCGCTGTTAATTGTCGATAATTATTTTTATTTGTGCAATAACGACAAAGGCAGAAACACAGGGAAGTGCTTTTCATAATGCAAGAAAAATCATAATAACTACATGAAGAAGATGAAATACTCACTAAAATACAGCAGCATACAGTGACTTTTATGGGGAGACGAGGAGACTTGGGGTGGACGTCAATGTTTAGTCAATAACAATTCAATAACACCACTTTTTATACAAACCACATTGCAAATTTGTATATTTTTACAGACATTAAATGTGGTTAGTATAGTAAGTCATTGTGGAGTCAATTTAGAGAAGCCTAGACCTACATAGTGTGTTTGTGTTTGTGTTGTGTTTAACGGCCTGTTTGTACAGACAGGGCTATAATCAGTATTTGTTTGTTCACAGACTTGTCCTACTCCTACACCTCATTTATGCAGCTCAGCCTTTAGTAGTATTTTTACCTATGTAATTATCATCATGCATTTGGAACCATATGAGTGACATGTAACAGCTCTACACATATGTACTACGCATGTGTACTGCACTTAATACACACAATTCAGGAAGCGATACTAACAACAACAGTGCACTGGTCAGACAGGTGCACTTATAATACAGCCACATGTGTCATAAACGTCTCTTTAAACACAGCCCTGCATTAGAACAGCATGTTCACTCTCACTTTATAAATGCAAATCAAAGCCATGTCTTTCCTTGAAGTGGAGCAAATTAAACTGTCTTTAAATGCAAATAAAATTAACGTGCAAGGTACAAATTTCTATGCACTAAATGGTACATCTATTAAAGAGTCGACACTTATACATATAAATAATATCTAATAATAATAAAATAATATCTATATAATACATAAATATCTTAGAACTTGGCTTGATGAAAACTTGTGGAACAGTTTAAAATCTAAATTATCATTTTTTTACTGAAACATATATTGTAACCTGATAAATTACAGAAAAGAAATAGTGCAAGCAACCTTCCTCTCTATTCTGGATGTCTGTGTAGGCAGCACAGTGGCTGAGTGGCAACACTCATGCCTCACAGCAAGAAGGTTTTGTTCAATCCCGGGTCGCCCAGGCCTTTCTGTGTGGAGTTTTTCATGTTTCTCCCTGTGTCTGGATGGGTTTCCTCTGGGTGCTCTGGTTTCCCCCATCAACCAAAACATGAACGCCCTTCGAGACAACTGTTGTGATTTTGGGCGTTACAAAAATAAAATGAATTGAATTGAATTGGATTATGGGGATGTGGTAGAATTTTGTTAGTCAGTATAAATTTGAGGACTTAAACACTTCAACGCCGGCAACGATCAGACCTTTATCTTTATCAGAATGACCTCATGGTAATATTAAAGAAATGTGTTATTATATGTTACATTCTGCTGACTCAAATGTTGTTTGTTTTTTTGTTTTTTTAACTATTTTCCTATTGTTTATCATTTTTTGTTATATATTATTTTTAGGATCTTTGTGGAACAGTTATTTATTTATTTTTATTTATTTTTATTTTTATTTTTATTTTTATTTTTATTTTTATTTTTATTTTTATTTTTATTTTTTAATTTTATTTATTTATTTATATTTTTTTCTTTCTGTGGCCACCTTCTGATTATGTTACAAAATAACACTGTACTTAGTCAAACTCAAAGCTATGAGCGTTTGTAACCTTGTCTTTATAAATCAAATCTGCCACGTATGTCAAAACCCCAATCTCATCTAAAGAGTGACCACCATCGCAGACAGACCACAGTGTCAGCCTTAACCATTTATCACCATGGAGACAGAGTCAGGCTTTAATAATCCATTATCATCTCTTCTGTCCCAGTAGAGACGTTTCATTCCACAGTTACACCATCCATCACTGACTGTCCAATCAGAGGCAGAGAGCAGTCACAAACTGAGGGAAAAGACATAAGGACTTTTGCTGTGTTCCATTTATCCTCGGAGGTCAGAAGTCGGACCTCGGAGTAACACTTTCAGTCCGTGTTCCAGAGCTCAAGATGGAAAAAACAATGAACAGAAAATTAAAGGATTCATATTACGCTATTTTCTGATCTGTGTTTTAATGTTGTTTCCTCATCACAAATAGACCTGGAGTTGCATTTTGTTTCATTCACACATGTTTAACACACAAACCCTGTATATTTAGGCTTCTCTCAAACAGAAAACACTCTGTTCCACCTTGTGATGTCACTGTGTGGTAATACAGGAAGTGCTCCACAGTGTTTTTAAACTCCATACACCTTCATTAGAATTATTTGGAAAATTTCAGCCCTGGAATTGCCAGTCTCTACTAAACATAAGGTAAAATGTAGCTGCAAACCTGTGAACTACCACTTCATGACATCACAAAATGGAACAGAGCGTTTTGAGCTTTGGAGATGCAGACAGACTAATAATAAAGTATTACGGAAACTTGAATGAAACAAAACATAACTCCAGGTCTGCTTTTGAGGAGGGAACAACATAATAACATGGATTAAAGCTCACAAGAGTCAGTTTTGAGTAATATAGGACCTTTAAACTCTGAAAATCTGACCTCGGACAACAACAGGGACACATTTAGTTTGCACATGTGTTGCCATGATACAAAAACTTAAATCAATCATTTCAGTACTTGGGTTGTATACCTTTTTTTTTTTTTTTTTTTTTTTTTTTTTAACCACATTATTAATAAAATACAACCTTTTCAGACAATAAAAAGTAACACAAAGTTTCAGTAGTTAGTGAGGGGTGATATATTGATACAGACTGTGGTATTGGAAAGTTTTGATTCTTATGCAAAAAATATCAATACAGTACGTAAAACTTCCAATTCCAGTCTCCGTTCTTTGTATTATAGTTTATTTGCGCATATATTCAAGTTTTTAGAAGAGGGGCTTCAGTGTATTTCAATTCGAAACTCCTTGGGCTCAGTATGAACTGGATATTACTATAAACGTCAGTGGTGGAGTGTAACAAAGTAAAAGCAGTAAAGTATTGTACTGCAGGTATCCACTACATTTCAGGACTGAAAAGTAAAAGTATTATTTTATTATTGTTTGAGACTGATTGAGATACAAGACTGATTCCATTGTTTCTATTGAACAAAATTCAGCAAAAATCTTTATCAAAATCAGTATATTTGAAGCCTTATGAGACGTCGTAATATGTGGAAATTTTACTCTTAAAGTAGATTTTTAAACAGGTACAAAAAAAGTCATGTGATACTTTTACTTTTACTTGAATATTCTTTTGCTCCGGTATGTGTACTTTTACTTTAGTAACAAAAATGAGTACTGATACTTGCCATAGTATTACTTAGTACTGGATCAGACGTTACCTCGTGGTCATTCTGATACAGATCAAGACCATTCTAAAACTATTCCAGTAACATTTTGTCCCACTGATGAGTTTAGTATCAATACTTCAATACCTCAAATAAGTATAGCTTTGTCATGTTTTAGTACCAACTAGTATCCCAGTACTTCTGGACATCCCAGTGTGTACCATGTGCAGCAGAGAGTTTCCATTTCGTGTGCGCTTGATCGATCTCTGGGTCAAAATGTTAATCCGCTCTTAGCTCCGATGACTCAGCAAATGTTTCACTAAAACCTGAGATAGATTCTTCTGACATTTGGATTAGACTGAAAATGTGCATAATGGGACCCAAACAAAACTGTGTGGAAAAATATAAAGGAAAATATTCAGATTATGTGAGCGAGGGATGGGAGTTTTATGCAGATATGGAGACTCATTAACATATGTGCATTTTGAAGATGGATGTACATTTTTGACACGTTTGGGCCATTTCTATTTCCTGAAACAAAGGAGCTCATTGGTGACCTATGATTTACAAATAAAATATATTTCTACCACCTCAGATTTGCTCATTCATTCTGCAGAAATATGTGATGTTTTCCAGCCTCCTGTGATGTATTTTTCCTTTATTTTTTCATGGACAGATCATGCGTGTCCCTGATTGGCTAATCCATTAATCACGCCCATTTGAAAACAGGAGATTCTTCGGGGACAAGACTCACATTTTTGTAAAGTGTTGAAGATATTCCTAATCCCAGGTGACAGGTTTCATGGGTTTCTATTGTTTTGTGTCAAACATCTTCACCAGCAGCTGGGTAGAGGTGTTAAAAAACTCAAGTACGAGTAAGATTACTTCAGAATAATATTATTCAAGTACAAGTACGAAGTAGTAGTCAAAGAAATTGCTCAATTAAGAGTAAAAGAGAACTTGGGAAAACTCAAGTTACTCAAATTACTCAAGCAAGAGTAAAAATGTATTTGGGAAAAGTACTATTCAAGTAAGAGTAACTGTGGAACGTAAGATATGATTTATAATTTAGGTTTTGTGATTGGATAAAATATTAAATAATGCACAAAATCTGCTCATTTCAAACAGACGCAAAAATGAGCCAAACTAAATCATATCTGAAGGAGCTGCAGAAACACAAATGTTCAAATCATTTCATATCGTCGACATAAAGCTCAAGTCACTTTAGACTCACTCACAGTGGGAAGAGGAGCCACAACTTTTACTCAAATAAGAGTACAGTTACTTCAGTCAAGTAGAAGTAAAAGTACGCTGCTAGAAAAGTACTCTGAAAAGCACAATTTCTTTAAAAATGTAACAAAGTACTACTCACCTCTGTTTGAGCCTCCACCCCTTTCCGAGCAGCTCACCAAGAGATTTCTGAATTATACGTCTTCTGCTCAAATGCGGTTAATTAAATACCAGTTATTGCTGTAAATGTATCTTTTTGATGCCTAAGTTTGTGCACCAATAAACAGATGGTGGTTTGTGTTTTATAGACATCTAACCGTGCCCCATCTATGACTCACTCTGCCTCTTATACTCGCTCAAAAGTGAAGTGCTATAAAAAAATGTGACCATATACCAGTTACATATATTTGTGCCTTCACCCATGAGGTTGGACCTGGGTGGGACAAATATCAAATGGGACAAAACCTGGAACTAAACCAGGACTAGAACAGGACCAAACCAAGTCTATATCAGAACTAAACTGTGCCCACACCCTAAAGACCCAGGTTTGATTGTGGGGTTGAGTGGATTTGACATGTTGTGTTCTGAGAGCCGCGGTTATAAATCAAAATCTAATCTGAGGGAGGGGACGCTATGAACCATGAACCCCACCTGTCAGCAGCTTGTTCCTCTTGAATTTAAACTATGGGAAGAGGCTCATGTGAATTCTGCAGTTGTAGTTAGCTCACCCACATGGAGAAAAAGAAGTGACAAAGTTTAGTGGCTTCTTCTGGGGCCAAGAGGAATAAACATAGTTAAAGTGAATGCTGCTCTTTATGTTCAGTGTATTATATAATGCACAGGGAGGAGGGCAGTTCCTTTTCAGACTCTACGGACATTGTCATCTTACTTTGTCTGCATAAACTGAACTCAGCTGATGTCCAGGTCAAATCTAAGGAACTACAGGTGAAAATGAGCATGTTTTCCCTTAACCTGGTGCAAGGCATCTTCACTTTTTTGTCAGTGTAGCATTGCGCCATGTCCCTGTACAAATAAAAGCACACCACACCACACTAGAGCTGCAGCTAATCATTATTATAGTAAGTGACATGTCAGCGATTCTTTCTTAGTCAAACGATGACTTCTGTTCTACTTTGAGATTTCAAATACAGTATTGACCAAATAAATATGGCAATTGAAGGCTTCTAAATAGAGAATTTGTACATTTATAAGTGAAACATTGATGAAAATTACAAACTGTTTATTCCTTATTGACATTTTGATTGAATAATCCAACTATCTTGGTCATAAAACGGTCTCATGTGCGGTTTACTCTGTATTTGTGACTAAGCACATGTTTATAGGACAGTTACTTCAGAGCTTTTTGTTTTAGCCCTTTTTAATATTTGCATGTTTAGCTGTGTCTCCCTTGTTGCCACAACAATGTGTCACATCAGTAGTTAGCCCAATCCCTGAGCCTGCAATCAGCACATCTGTGCTGAAGAAATGAAACAAATAGAAGCAACCTGACCGAGGGGAGAGGCAGAAAACAGAGAGGACACAGAGAGTGGAAGCAGGGCACCAGGGACGTTGGTCTGCGGCAGCCAGAAGCTACATGATGTGATCAACCAACTCTAGGACCCAGAGAGAGTACCAGCATGTTCTACAGCAGCAGCAGGAGAGCATGAAGCTCTCCCTGTGGTGTAGGGGCACTTTGTGTTTGATAGTAATGGCACTTGTACTTTTGGCCTGTGGGATAGTGTTGTGGGGTTTGTGCTGCCTGTGTGTTGCTGCGCTCCAGGATGGCAGTGGTGGTGGTTGGGGCTAAGTGGAGACGTGAGCGAGCCACATAATGGAAACAACCATGATAAGAGTTGAACACCAGGATGCAGTCCACCAGCAGCTGTAATAGTCTCTGTAGTGAGCACTCTGGACATGTGGTGCTTTTAACATAAATGGCCTGTGGACTTCTTTGTGGGTCGGTGGTGTAGGGTCCTGGTGAGTGTAGCTAGCTGTTATTTTATCTAGCTGACTGTTTTCTCAGCCTGAGAGAAGGTCAGTGCTAAAATGTCCTGTATTTTGCAGTGGATTCAACAGCTTAAACATTTGATTGAGCTGATTCCTGATTGTTCTGTAACTCTCTCTCTCTGCAGGCACATCTCTCCCCGTCTGTGGAGCAGTCACAGGTAGAGGATGTACTAGTGCTCCAAACAGCTTTTGGATCTGCTCCTATCAATAGAAAACATACTTTTGAAAATAGTTTATTGCCCCGTTAAAAAAATGAAACTGTTCTTTTGACAGAAAAGTGTGACTGCTCACAGACTACAGTCTGGATTAGATCAAGGAGTAAAACAAGATTCAGAGCCAGCGCAACAGGCCATGTAAGACATTATGTAACAATGCACACTATTAGTCATTTTACCTGTCATAGAAAACACAATGTAATATATTAGGAAATATACACTATTTTTGACAATCGTATTCCAGGCTGCAACTCTTTACCGTCTTCTTCCTTGTGCACCATTATAAAACCTCTCGTGTCTCAGAATAAATGGACCTCCTCAAACCCATTTCCAAACAGGACCCAGGGGGAAGGACACTTACAGAAGATAACACTGTGATGGATGACTGAACACATGCTGGAATTTACTGTGGAACTGTCAGATTTGTTGACCTGGTTTATGGTTCACATCTCTGTAATTACTGGGCTCATCCACATAAAACAAACACTGTCACAAAGTTCAACGTTGTCTCTGTCAGTATAAATTAACAAAAATGCCTTTTTTTCAACATAGTTTCAGAAAGTAGTGCCATTATTCAACCAATAAAGACGAGATTGTTAATAGTTGAAAGGACTTAACTAAAAAAAATTATAAGTCAAGTTTAGCCAATCTTTTACAAATAATTACAAAGGTCAGCATTTGTAAGTCATAAGTCATAAGTTTGAATATTTGTTTCAAAAACAGTAAATCTTCTATAGGGTTCTATAGGCCCATTGCCTGGATCAGCCAGAATGATATCTATGATGTATTTTTTTACAGAGTGACATGGTCTGGTCCCCACATCCTCTGCTGCGTCTCAATCCTGGTCAAACGTGATTGTGCAATTAGACACATGAAACGATGGAGTTCATTAGTCACCTATGATGTTCTAATTTCTCTCATCTCAGATTAACAGAGTTTAGTGCTTTGCGCTTTGATTCAGCAGAAATCCCCAGAAAGCCCCTTGTGATATATTTTCACACCCATTGGAAAATGACGAGATTCGCCAGATACTAGACTCACATCTTTGTAAGTATTGAAGGGTGTATTCTGGATCCCAGGCAAAGAGGCCCCTCCACCTGAAGCTTTTTGACAAACTTAAGATTTTTAACTGTGACCACATCGTACGAATCTTGGTTTACTGGTACTCTAATCAGAGGATGCAGGTAAATGGGGAGTACCATCTCTGCCTCCTTTGGGGTCAGTAATGGGGTGCTGCCGCTGACCCTATACCTGTACATGGATGAGCTGTCCTACCAACTCACTGTAAAACAGGTTGTGATAAACCCTTTTATGTATGCTGACTTGGCCGTTCTTTCTCCCTGGAGTGCTGGTTTTGAATAACTGCTGAATGTCTGTTTGGAGTGTGGACTTAAACATGACAGTTTATGTAATGCAAAACAGAGTGTTGCTCTAATATGTCGGGCCAAAGTGTGTTCACCAAAACACAATCTATGGGTCACTTCATCACAGAGTGCTTCTGTGATGATATTAATCTACAATGTTGTATATGTTGTATATATTGTATACCAAGGCTAACATTCTAGTCAGAAGATTACACATGTGCTCAGACAGTGGAAAACATAACCTTAAGCTCAAAGTAGTCTATAATGATGCCCTCAGAATGCTCCTAAAAAGCAGGTCCAGTGGTGCCTGTGTCTTGTTCTGTCAGGCCCATGTGAACACTTGAGGCTGAAGCAGGCCCACTGAGCAGTCACCACATTTAAATGGAGTGGTCTATTTAAACCACAACACATTGAGCTTTAGTGCACAATGCCAGGCTCCCATCAAACCCCATTCTGTGCAGATTTAAAACTGTTCTTAGTATGTCCATTGAGACCCATTTAACCGATGATGTGTGAAACAGTGTAAGACAACACATCTATAACAGCTATAATATGTAATGTCCAAGTGATAGTGTCCAGTGATGTTAGAATGTTCTTACCATTCTTTGGATACTTGCCTCGTTTTCCTAATTAAAGGTACACTATGTAACATTTCTGGTGCAGGGTATGCGGGCTGCTTGTCTCCATGGAGACAATTACTTTCCTTTAACAATATGGTGTTAAACTCATCTGTTCCCATGGAGACAAGCAGATGTCACCACAGGTCATCTCTGTGGAAAAACTGCCCTGGTTGTCATAAGAATGCATGTTTTTTTTTTTTTTTTAGCAATACATCTGTAATTAAACCCACCACATTTCCATGTATTTGAGTGAAATGTGTGTTGCCCCTGTACACCCCCCCCCCCCCCCCCCCCCCACACACACACACACACATATATGTATAATTTAAGCAGCTCTTGAGGTCATAATAAGTCTACTGTGTACTGTCAGCATATAATTATGAAACGTTTTATTGTCAGATAATCAAGAAGTGCGCATTAGCAGGATTGTTGTTGTTAGCTTTACCGTGGCAAAACTCTGCTCTGATCGTTGAATGCTATGAAAAGCATTTATAAACTCACTGCAGTGTATAATTAGGATGTTCAGAGTGCATAAAGTAAGTGAGGAATAACTTTGGACCACTGTAAACTGTTTAAAATGAACTAGTTATGAACTAGTGAACTATGAGCTGTTTTAGTGCAGTTGTAAGGTATTTTCTAGCAGTACAGCACTACATCAAACTGGTATCTTGATTTACTAATGCTAAGCTAAATAACGCCAGTGGATATGGAAAGAGTGGAGGATCACCAAGAAGCCATGCAGACCAGCGTGGGACCTTACAAGGACGTGTGGACAATAAGATAACAGCTATGTTCTGGTCATTTTGGTTAAGGTCACTTCTTACCTGTAGCCTCTCTCACTAAGGAATGTATGACCTCCACTGTGAGAGGCTTATGAAACACTCACCTCATTCGACTTTGCTTAAAGTTTCTGAATGTGTAACACCATGCAGACCAGAAGAGGACCTGCCTCACACACACATCCATTGAGAGACACTATAAAAGCTGTCCACATGCACATCTCATGACTCTCTCAAATTCTTGGTCCTCTTTGACACTTACACCAGAAACGAACATTCTTACACAGTGAAACTCAGGAACAGCGTGTTTAATGTCATATGGTCTAGTAATAACATTGAAAAAGAACATTTTGCACCTTTAACTACATCTTGTCTCATGTACTTTTCCTCCAGTACATGAAAAACCCCGTTCCTGAGTACATTTCATGTTTCGGGATCTTCGCGTGTTTCCTGCAGGACTTTAGAGGCATCTGTGACCTGTGAGTCTGACAAGTGGAACTAACAAACGGTTTACATCCACCAATCCTAGCTCACTCTCCGCCTCTGAACCCAAATATATTTTCTGAGCCTGTCAAGACCCTTCTCAGTGATTTAAGGCCTGTTATTGTATGCCGTTACATTGTGGTGTGGGGGTTTCAGCTCACATGGGAGAGCTGAGACCAAGAGAATATATAAGGGAAAAATATATATATTTCTAACATTACGGTGATGTTCAACTGAAGCACTTAACGGTGCACTATGCAGCTTTTTTCCGGTATGTTTGACATTAAATGTATTTAATTTGCATGTACAGTGGTCCTCTGTTTATCGTGGGGGTTACGTTCTAAAAATAACCCGCAATAGGCAAAATCTACAAAGTATCAGCTTTATTTTTTACAGTTATTCTATATGTTTTGCAGCTGTAAAACCCCTCACCACACACTTTATACACTTTTCTCACACAGGTATTAACATTTTCTCACATTTCTCTCTTGTTGAAACACTCTCAAAGTTCAAACCTTCATAGATTTTAAAAAGTAAGTACGGTATTATAGGTGCCTTTGTTGGTACAGAATGTTTCTGGCGTAACAACTGGTGGGAGATTCAGTAAAAGTAAAAATTTGAACAACGTTTATTTACAGACACAGAAATGTGAATGAAGGTAGACAGAGCAGACAGTTAAGAGCGGTGTCGTATGCAGTTGTCTTGGAGCAGGTCATGGGTCGCAGGGTCAGAGGCTGGGATGTTTGTACCGGTCGAGGTGAGCTGGATCCTAGGCTGAGGTGCAGAGTGGTACCAAGGAGCGGGATCACGGTGGATACACGGACGAGTAAACTGTACCATGACATGAAGAACGACTTGTGGAAACACCAGAAGATGACAAAACGACCTAACCCTGAGTGTCGGATCATCAGTCCCTTTGTCCTCACAGGTGCAGCTTGATTGTGGATGGGTTGCAGGTGTGTGTGGGAGGAACCAGAATCTCCGTCCAGCTCTTGAAGGGAGTGGGGAAAACAGCACAGAACACACAAAAACCCCAAATCCGGACAGTTTCATCGACATTGTGGAGTTTGTCGGGGAGAAAACTTGCAAACATACAGCACTTTAGAGTCACACTGAGATCCAACATTTATTTATTTGTAAATTTGTCTGATGGTGTTTAACTGCTAACATAAAAATGCATTCTCTCCTCTCCACAGTTCTGACCTGTAACTTGGTCTGGTGTCATGTTTACCTGCATGGAGCTAGATAAATTTAATGCCACGGCAACTACTGTGGAACATTCTAAACACAGCAGCGATTACATCTTATCTTGGAGACAAGCAGGTGGCAGACTCTAAAGTAGAAAAGTGACAGGTGTGTTTCTGATGAGGATACGACTTCTGAATTATTATTTTGCAGGCGCATACGCATTTTAAATTCAGGCAGCTTCTGTTCAATTTGCTGAATAATTGATAGTCTTAGTTTACATTTTAACCTTGAGTATGTCACGTGCAGCCTCTTGCCTCTTGCTTCTTGCAGTGATCAAACCCTGCTTATGCTGTTGATTGCTGTGGTAAAGCACAGGTAATATGCTAATTTTTTTGGAGCGTTCTACCATGTTAGAACGTTTGTCTTCATCAAAACCATGCCCAAAGAGGTTTTAGATGTCACCCATGCATGTTTCAGTAATCTTGCAATCTCTCTTGGGCACTGTTCAAGCCCTCCTGACATTTAGCAGTACAATCAGGTCCAAGCCTCTATATCACCCTTGCTCCCACACAACAATTCTCTATCGCTATGTCTTCCCTCTGGCTCTGGTTCTATCTCAAGATTTCAAAAGTGCTCTGCTCCTCTGCCCTCTCTCCGTCTCACAGCACAGACAGGGACCTCCGCACCAGGGCCATTTCTGATGCCAACCACAACACTTGAAAGATGAATATTAGCTGACTTAAAGGTGCACTGCGGAGGGTCTGAATCCTCTGTTCCACCTTGTGATGTCATGAAGTGTTAGTTTTCAAGTTAACAGCTTCCTTTTACAACATAGCACAGGTCGCAAAATAACAGAATACGGGCTCTTTAAGTGGTAGATAAATGGTAGAGAACCAAAATAGTGCACATACTCTAAGCTCCCTCCTCATTGCACACTGATTAGAAGAGCAAGACCAAACTCAGAGCGTGATAAAAGAGCACACATCCAGTCACAACACGTGTTTGAAGTGGGAAACATAAACTGTATATGCTGGTAAATGTGCAGAGGCTGGTAAATATTACTGCAGATGATGTTACTCCAGTTATGAGAAACAAAAGAGCTGTCCTCCACATTTTGAAGCAGTTTTCTGTACAGGAAGTTGGATTGGAAAAGGGGTTCTCAAGCTGTGGGCAAAGGTCCAAAAAGGAGTGCGTTGGAGTGTTTCAGTGCAGAACAGTTTATATGAAGCCTACATCAGCATTAATCAGATGAAATGCAGATAGATTAATAAAGACAGTGATAAAATAGTGAAAATTCTAAAGATGGTCAGTCTTGATCCTTTATTATTATCATCATCATCATCATCATTATTATTGTATAAAATTTTTTTTTTAAATTATTTGCAGTGAATAGGATGTCTCCCACCGATTAAAAGAGTTTAACATATGGGACAGTGACTCAGCAGGGAAAGGTTACTTCAGGAGTCATTTTGAGATTACGCCCTCTACACACTGTGCCCTCCTGGAGTGCACTTTCATCCCTTCTTATCTGTGCCTACAGACCTTTTCTGCATTTAACCCCTTCATTTCAGAGCCAATGCTCACTTTACAATAATTGCAACTAAGCCGGAGTGGAGACTGTACCGGGGCCAAACTAGAAATATACAGTACAGTGAGTTCAAAGTGTCTTGCTCAGGGGCAGGGTCTGACCAAATTACTGGGTTCATTCTGCCTGGAGATTGAGGTTCAGGGAGATTAAGGTCCATAGAGTTTAACAGAGACTTCTCCAGGGAGATAATCGGGTTAGAGCTGCATGGGGACATATAGCTTATGGATTTAGGGGGGTTTAGATTTAAGTCTGCTGTATAGAATAGAGAGTTTGAAGTAAGGTTTATGTTGAGAAAGCAGAAGTTTCAGGGTTTAAGGAAATTGGTACATGCTGACGATTATTTTGTGGGGTAATTCCATCGTTTTAGTGATATTGATGCTTTGCAGCTGATGTCATCATTATTCCCTGGGGGGTGAACTTAGCTTGAGGCACTGCTCTGTCTAAAACTTTTACTCAAGTTTGACTTTAATCTGAGTTTTGCTTTAGCACAATCTGACCATAAAGGGCTGACTTAGTTGAAACTACAACAGGGCAGATGATTTTCTACAGTTAAACATCCATCTCAAATTACATAACAGTCAGAAGCTAGCTAGCATTATTTAGGTTCCTGAGAATGCCTTTTTTAAATCCATTGTGTATTTTTTCTTGAGTTTTCAGACAATCTTATCTGTAACATATCTGGCTGTTTTGCTAATGAGTGCATTGCGTCACCATGGTAACAGCTGAACATTTGGCCACAGACACACATGCTGTACCCCCCTCAATAGTTGTGTTTTTGGGTGGCCCTTTTTCTGAGTCTCACCAGCTTTTTGTGATCAGCAGTGTGCTTATTAAGGCAGTGTCTAATGTTGCATTGTTTTTAGGTGATTTCATTCATGTACATCTGCTCTTGAATGCCTTTGGGGATAAATAAAGTGTTGTTGAATTAAATAGACTTTTTAGTTGTCTATAATGCATTTAACCTTTATTTTAGCAGAAAGTGCCTTGAGATAAACTCATCATTGTGTGTATGACATGTTTTATATTTGAGTGCAATCCTTCATTCGAGTGTTTCATGGTAGAAAAAGGAGAAAAAGGAGACTGTTCTGGATAATGTTTTTAAATTTGAGATGTTTCGACTGCCCTTCAGAGGTCATTTTCAACAGGGATGGGAGTATGGATATCAAAGTATGAATGTATCAATACTGACTCAGTGCAAATATTTATTTAAACCCATTACCCTTAAGATTAGACCAGTATCAGTTATATCTGAATGTACTGGTCTGAGGAGCTAGCATTTATGCTCCCTTAGCTAGATTAGTTCTGCCCTAAGGTAAATTAATGTAATGAAACTGCTCTGACTTTGTTTATTACTAATGCAGCTCACTTTTTTTTTTTAACTTATAGCCATGTTCAAAATGTTGCTCATCCATGACAGCCACAGTAAGTCTGACTGTTTTGATAGAAAATCATTATCAGACTTTTTGTACAGTCATCCACTCCAACATCTCTTTTATCTTCCTCATTTAACTCCCAGCACATGCCTCAAAGGGGGGCACACTAGTGTCTCCAGCACCATCTGTCCCTGATGTGGGCAGTGCAGGTTTTCAGTTTGTTTTCCTCTCAAGTTTTCTCTGTTTGTAGCTCCTCGAAGTCTTTATACGAGAAGTGATGCATCATGTTTTTAAATTGCACTTTAATCTTATCTAAAAGAGCCTGAGAGGAGTGCGGCTCTGACACTGTCACAATGCAACGTACTGGACTACAGTTTATATTGATTTCAGTGATAAAATGAAAAGGGGGAAAGCCTGCAACAAAAACTGTATTCCAAAAACTATATAAAAAAAACCAAAACAAAACATGGTTTAAGAGTTGCCAAGTTCCGTATTTGAAATTCTGACTGCGAGTATCAGCAACCAAAGAGCCAATCTGGAGCGAGGATGCTGAAGATAACGCCCCTTCCCACCTGCAGCACTGTCTATCAAACCTGTTGCTAACACTAGCGGGAGGAACCTTGATTTGTTTGTCTTGTTCGTATCTTAATTTACGGACGCAGTAAATAAATAAAAAGATAAGGTAGAGCTGGTCAATACAAACATTTTAAGACCAAAATGACGATCTTGAGAGCAGCAGTACTGGAGAGAGGCACGACAGTATTTCAATACAAAGTGAACTGGCACCAGAGTCGAAGGAACCGGAAGTGCGCCCATGATCACTTCCTATTTGCAATGCGGTGGCTAGCAGGTTAGCTATGTCCGTTTATATATACAGTTTATTGTTTGTACCAAAACAACCATGGCTTACGAGTAAAAAGGGTATAATGTAACACAGAGGACAGACAATCAGCATGAAGTTCTGCAGAATCAACAATGGAAGCGCTAAACTCTGAAAGGTAAATGAAGTTTTATATTTTGTTCTGAATTATAGCCACGTTCCAAGTTATGACGGAGGTTTGCCACACTTTACGGTCTAACTGGTCAGGCAAGCTAACTCGTGCTGTCATCAAGTAATACTGTTCCCCTTCTCCTATTGGTCTCTCCTCTGCAATATACGTCCTGTTAATTGTTAAAGAGGAATGATCTATGCAATTAGACAGCATTGCATAACAGATTTGTTCACCTTGTTTGCCCCATATCAAATACACAGAGTGACAATGCAATCTCCTGGAACCGTCTGTGTATGGGGATTGGACCAGTCAGGCAGAAAACACCAGAGCAGAGTCATTATGTAAATGTGCTCCATGATGAAACCCAATGAAACATCACTTAAAAGCACATTTAGGCAGATACTGAGCCTTCTAACATGACAAAAACAGCAGCATGGTCAGGTCTATGTAGATCCATCAATGGTAGATTAAAGTAAATATGAATAAAATTAAAAAAGTAAAATGAATACATAAATAAAAATATGTCGTGTCTTGTCAATATTAAATACAAATGTTTAACCATTGCAGTTTAACACAAAATACGTCAAATTCCTTCCTCAAAAGTCTGAACTCTGCTCTAAACCTCATGCTTTTGCTTTGAGAGGATTGGCTGTAGACCCCTCCATTAACAAGTCTCTAGATTATCACTGACGATTAGAAAGGAATGCACATCGATTTTGAATTAAATTAGCTTAATTACATTGTTCTATTTGATACATTTCTTTGTACTTGAATAATAACTGTTTTGTATTTACTAGAACCCCACAACCTCCTTACTAAGAGGTAGACAACAGAATAACCACTCTGCCACAGTAACACGGGGAGGACGTGCACTCACAGAGATCAGGACTCTAACCCACAACCTCTAGGAGAATGCTGACTCACTTCTACAACTGTGTTACCTTTATGTTATATATTTGACACACACAGACACAGGACAGTCCCACACACTGACAATAGGTCATTCAAAAACATATATTGTTTTTTTATAACCTAAACCTAAATAACACTAATTAAATAAAGAAAAGCAGAAAGTGCAGTATATTGTATATGTGGTACAGAGGAAGAAGAGTGAATATGTGCATACTTTAATATCGTTGTTGTATACAGTGTGCCATGTAATCAATGCGTAACAAGTAAGTCTGACATTTTAGTGAATAACACATTGTACTTCTGCAGCAGTGTGACTCCCAGGGTGAGTATGAACATCTCCAATGTAAATCACAATCAATAGAACTGTGCTATTAGGAAAAAAAAAACAAAAAAAAACAAACAAACAATTGTACCTGCCTTGTTTATGTACCTAATGCACTCACAATACTGTTTCTCCTGCCTTTCATTCTAGTCAACAAAAATGGTTCATTAATTTTCTTGTCCTGACCTTATTGCTCCAGACGAGGGAATGCAAATGGTGGAGACTACAAATAAGAAATAAAAAATTAAAAACTATTTTGCAGGAAATACAAAACTTGCTAAGTTTTAATATAATATAATTTTTCCTTTACTTGCAGAGTAATGCAAAAATATAATAGTGCAGTTGTTTAAACAGAGAAACAGAGTCTGTGGACTGATGTTTTATTACTGAACCGGGTAAGTAAGTAACAAGTGTGTGTGGGTGTGTGTGTGTGGGGGGGGTGTGTGGGGGTGTGTGTGTGTGTGTGTTCATGTTTAATGCCATACTGTGAAATATATGTCAGCAGGAATTAATTTTCAATGTGCTGACGACACACAACTGGCTCAAGGTCACTCTCTCAGAGTCAACCTCTGCCAGAATCACCTGCCTCTGCCCCTGTCTCTGCACCTGTTTATGCCCCTGTTTCTGCTCCTACCTGTCTCTGGATCTGTCTTGCCTCAGTGGTCAGAGCAGTGATCCCCGACTCAGAGGTTGAAGGATTGATTCACACTAAACCAAGTTCTTTCGTAGTGTCCCTAGGCAAGACACTTTGCCTAATATATGTGTGAGTGATAGGTGGTGGTTACTGTGGCTACAATAGTAGTTTACCAGCACTATATAGAGAATGAATGAATAATGACTAAAGTGTAACGCTTTGAGAGACTTGGAAAAGAAATATGTATACATGAAAACACATGTGTATTAGTCAAATCTGGTCTGTACAAAGAGGATGCAATCACCACTGAGATAGGACCTTATAAATACTATATATATATATATATATATAGAAGCAGCCGCAGGAGCAGTGTAGTCTGTATAGTACATACACAAGTGGACAAAATTGTTGGTACCCGTTGGTCAATGAAAGAAAAACTCAGAATGATCACAGAAATAACTTAAATGTGACAAAAGTAATAACAAATAAAAATCTACGAATATTAACCAATGAAAGTCAGACATTGCTTTTTAATCATGCTTCAAGAGAATTATTTAAATCAATTCACAGCAGAGGCATCACGGCAGGTGTACTCCGACTGTACCAGGCCTGGTTCTGGACTCACGCAAGTCCTGAAAGACTGCTACACTGACCTCTGCGGAGTGTGACTGCGAGTAAGGCATGTGTCTGGAGCAGTTTTCAGATCATTAGACTTAGTTATTGTGTGAAACCATGTTGTTTTGGTCAAATACGCATTGCAGTTGTTGTACAGACAATTTGCGAGTCACCCTTTCAAAGCAAGTACGTGTTTTATTCTGCTTTTATATTAAATGTTGATAAGATAAATATTTTTTTTTATTTTTAATGGATGATGCTTTGCAAATATTGTCAAAGTATCAGCTACTGCACTCCATGTGTCTTCTCCTTTCTTAAGTTGTCATTAGTTGTATAGTACGTCCTTAAAATGACTGTAGGTTTGTTGATGTGTAGACCTTGATTCCAGGTGCCACATCTGTAAGTCCTCAGTGAGACTCAAAGCTAATTGGAGGGCTCTCTCTTCCATGGACCATCTTGCAGCGTGGGCCAACATTTCAAATGCTTCCCAGTCAGCTTTTCCGTCATATCTCGGGGTTTTAATGGCACAGGGGAGTGAAGATAGTGTCCTCCTGTAGTTTAATCTTTGTTTTCTGAACACAAGGGCGACTGTAGGCCATAACTCACGCAAAACAAGAGCAAAACAGCAGCAGTCTCAACTCACCAGAGCCAGTCTCCAAAACAGACCAGTGACTGACCAATAAAACATCACATCAACTTGTCGGCATAGCAACCAAGAGTCACATACAAAGCAGCTACATTAACAACAACACATACATTTTTGAGAAAATTATTTTTATTAAAGGAGAGGAGAATCCGACCGATAGTCGAACCTCGGATTCAGGAGGAGCAGTGTGGTTTTCCTCCTGGTCGTGGAACACTGGACCAGCTCTATACTCTCCATCGGGTCCTCGAGGGTTCATGGGAGTTTTCCCAACCAGTCCACATGTGTTTTGTGGATCTGGAGAAGGCATTCGACCGTGTCCCTCGTGGTGTCCTTTGGGGGGTGCTCTGGGAGTATGGGGTCCGGGACTCTTTGCTAAGGGCTGTCCGGTCCCTGTATGACCGGAGCAGGAGCTGTGTTCGCATTGCCGGCAGTAAGTCAGACCTGTTCCCGGTGCATGTTGGACTCCGCCAGAGCTGCCCTTTGTCACCGGTTCTGTTCATTATATTTATGGACAGAATTTCTAGGCGCAGTCAGGGGCCGGAGGGGGCCTGGTTTGGGAACCACAGGATTTCATCTCTGCTGTTTGCAGATGATGTTGTCCTGATGGCTTCTTCGAGCCAGGACCTGCAGCAGGCACTGGGGCGGTTTGCAGCCGAGTGTGAAGCGGCTGGGATGAGAATCAGCTCCTCCAAATCTGAGGCCATGGTTCTCGACCGGAAAAAGGTGGTTTGCTCTCTCCGGGTGGGTGGTGAGTCTCTGCCCCAAGTGGAGGAGTTCAAGTATCTCGGGGTCTTGTTCACGGGTGAGGGAAGGATGGAGCGGGAGATTGACAGGCGGATCGGTGCAGCGTCTGCAGTGATGCGGTCGCTGTATCGGTCCGTTGTGGTAAAGAAGGAGCTGAGCCGGCTCGGGCATCTGCTCAGGATGCCTCCTGGACACCTCCCTAGGGAGGCGTCCAGGAGGCATGTCCCACCGGGAGGAGGCCCCGGGGAAGACCCAGGACACGCTGGAGGGACTATGTCTCTCGGCTGGCCTGGGAACGCCTTGGGGTCCCACCGGAGGAGCTGGAGGACGTGTCCGGGGTGAGGGAAGTCTGGGAGTCCCTGCTTAGACTGCTGCCCCCGCGACCCGGCCCCGGATAAGCGGAAGAAAATGGATGGATGGATGGATGGTAACTACTAATTGGAGAAATCTCTTAGCACAAGTGCCAATAATTGAGATTCGAATTAAGTCGTCACCAAGCCCAAATCATTCTATCGTGGTCATTTACAGTGTCCCCTGTCCTTAGACCCTCCTTCAGGGTGAGGAAAAACTCAGAGAGAAACCTCAGGGAGAGCCGCAGAAGGAGGGATCCACTCCCTGGACGGACAGGCGGCATCAGCTCCAGCCAAACAATAGACACAGTCCCACTTGTGTTTGGGACATGTCTCTTTTAACTGGGGATAATGATCAGGGTGCACTTTGCTTTGGGGTTGGTTTCTACAGTTTTTCCTTTGCTGTTGTTTTTATCTAACCCTCTATTTTATTCTTGTATTGACCACAAGGGGGATTCAACAAAGTGACCACCTACAGACTGTATCCTGCATTGTACCAGTGCAAACTACAGTCAGTTTTGATGGCCACCTTGTTCTTCAAACCCCCCTCTCATGTTTTTGTTCACCGTTTTTGTTTCCAAATTTTAAAGCCAATTTAAAAAAAGAGAAAAAGGTTGAACAGAGGAGTGCACAGCTTACTCCTCTGTCCTACTGGAGAAGCAGTTGAGCCGTTTAAACCAGGCGAAGATCTTTTGTAAACGGCTCTTCTTCTCTGGCCAGGCAGGACGACCTAAAACAGAAACATATATGAGCAAACCCATCATGCTGTCAGAGGCTTTGTTTACATGCACAACTCATCATTATCTGAGTTATTGGATTAATGAAATGTAAACTGTGGGTACATTAAATGGCTAGTAAAATCAGAAAAGCCAATATTTAGAGATTTTCCGTTTTTGTTTATATGGCCAAGAGAAATGTGATTATCAAAAACTGATGATATGTGGTAGTTAATCAATATTTTTTTTAGAGTAATTTGAAAGTACAGGTAATTTTGAAATAACTCTTAATTTTTTTTTTTACATTTCCTCTTTCTGTAACATTTCTGTAATCTGATACCTCCATAAATCAGATAACGATCAGATGTGCATGTGAACATAGTCAGTGATGCTAAAGCTAAGAGAGTCTTACTTGATGTGGGTGGTCCTGTGCAGAGCGGAGACACTTTGTTTTTCCATCTCTTCCTTCGCTGGTTGCCCACCTCCTGAAGAGCAGCATTTTCCGATGACCCCTTCATGACTCTGGGTTCAGGTGTCATTTCACTCTCTTCTGAGGTTACACTCCCTGATTCGACGTCCTCCGAGTCAAAGAATGGTATGTCTACACTCCCACTTATAACACTGTGGACAACATAAATTATGTTAGACATGAACTTAATGTACAGAACAGGTTTTAACATGATCATAACTGGCTTGTCACTGTCCTAACACCAACATGAACTTTGCATTGAAGGTTAAGACACATTTCATCTGCCACAGAGGAAAATTTGACCCAGACTTAATGGTCGCTGTAGCAGCCTGTCAGGAGCAGTGGCCCTATCTCCAGATCTTGTACATGTTTTGTGGTGAAGCCGGATTGCACGGAGGCAACCCACCAAGACACAGCAAAAAACATGGAACTCTACTCAGAAAGCCCTACGTGTTGAACCTTCTTACTGTGAGGCTTGAGTGCTAACCACTCTGCCACTGTGCCACAAATGAATAAGAGACCAAAGCCTCACCTGTCACTCTGCTGCTCGTCCTCCTCCAGAGTATATGTGTTTTCAGGTCGAGCTGGTCTGACCATGATGACCTCGGGAGACGTCCTCCTCACCACACTTTCCCCACTATAGAAAAAACAGATTTAATCACATTATAATTCAGTAGTTTACTTGCAGATTGAACAAATTAGCTTAAAGACACATTTTAACAGCCCCATATATGAGTAAATAGACTTCTGTGGTTTACTTGGTTACTTGATTCTTCTCTTATTAAACTACCAAAGCCTGCTCACCAAAGTCTTCTGTAAAACACTCTGGATGACGTTGCTTTGTGCTGTACAAATAAACTTGCTTTGCCTGTGTTGTTAAGGTGTACTTATTTGAAGGTGTTTCAGTTGACTTTATGAACTTACCTTTGGCCACAGATAAATGGATGTTGGAGGATTTCGGCCGGAGTAATTCGTACGGCTGCATCAGGTTCCAGCATCTGACGGAGCAGGACTGTCGGTGCGTCTAACTCCTCCATGTCAGACAACTTATAGTGTGTCTAGAAACAAGTCATCAGTAGATTAGTATTGACATTTACAGGTTTCATTTGCAGGGTGCATTTTATTACATACCTTCACAATCTCATGAAGAGAACCAAACTCTGCTGTGACGTACTCCTCCCGCTCGAATCCAAACATTTCCTCATTAGTCTAAAAAGATTTTGAAAGTTAAGTGATGTCCAAATATATTGTTTTACATGTGATGATGTGATTCTATTTTTGGGTCTAACAAGAACAAATGTTAGTTACCATAAATTTCCAGGAACGTCCTTCTTCAATGAAGAAATCGTTTGTGAACATCCCGCGATCGAGGTAGACTCCGGATGGTGCGCCGAGGAGTTTGATAATGACTCTCATCTTTATAAGAGAAAGACATGTTAGGATTGTAAACATTAATATAACATGATTTACTGTCGACATAGAGGTGGGAGATATATTCAAAAATAAGTCAGATCATAACTGTTGTTTTGGAAATATGCAAAATGAGAATATATATATCATTTATAACTAAAAGTATTAAAAATGGCCTTTATCCCCTGATTGGCTAATCCACCACCAATCAATGGGAGATTCACCTGTGACCAGACTCACATCTTTATAAAATATTAAATAGCTCAACCAAGACATTTAGAGGCACATTTTAGCACCGTCCTGATCTATTGTTAAAATATTGTCTGAATTGTTCTATTTTGTTATTGTTATCGAAATAATGCAAAGAAAGAAAAAAAAATCAAGATATTAATTTTTGTTAATATGTCCCACCTGTACATCTACATTTGGCTCTAGTGACTTACTACATCATATTCACAGGTGTCAGGGAACAACTGGAACCCAAACAGTAAAGTGGCCATCATGGTCCCCAGGCACCACACATCCACAGCCTCATCGAAAAGACATCCCAGAATGACCTCAGGAGCCCTAATGGAGGAAGAAAGACATGAACATAACATGGACTGATAGATAATTAGACATTAGGACGAGACACTGCAGGACAACTACCATTTGGAAACTTCTTCTGTAGTTCAATTATAAATAAGGCAAAATGGATAGAGCCAGGTTTAAAATTCTTGCTGCACTTTGTTGACAAAGATACAAAAAATATTTACAGGTTGGATTTTCTGACTGAAAAAGTATGTAAAAATTCTAATTTTGCCACATTTTGAAGTTAAAACATGAACGAATCAGGCTTAGAATTAAATATCAACAAATCCTGTTCAATCTGTCAACATTTTGTCAAGTACAAGACTGTAAAGTTAGGTGTATGTTGGCTCTACTTAAACAGTGATCTTTATGTCCCTAAGTGAGACAATGCATTTTGATAAAACTGACTTTGAAGTTCCAATGTTCCACATAAATCGATGGGAGTAATTAGATTCATGTGAATAATAAAACATTGGAGCTGCTTGTAGTGTCTCCCTTAAACAGGAGTCCCATAGCTCACCTGTAGCACACATGGTGGAAGATGAGGCCCTGTTCGGCCTTGGATGCGTAAAGGGCCATGCCAAAGTCGATGAGTTTGACCTGGATGGGCCTCTGGGCGCGATCACAGACCATGATGTTCTCCAGTTTAAGATCTGCGTGGATTATGGCGTAGGTCTTCAGCACGTCCAAAGCTGTGGCCACCTGTACAACGTCACAACACAAAACAATAGTTAGTTTGTGGGATTCCATCTAATTTATTTCTTTGTTTATAATTCTTCATAAATCTTATATAAATCTCTACAGGGACTGTTCAACTCCTGGTTTCACAAGTAGATTTTTCATGACTTTTCCCTATAGGCTTAACAAACGCCATTACAATGTACAAGAAGGTTCGTCAGTACAAACTTTGAACTGGCAGAGTATTACAGGAGAAAATCACTATGGAAACCAGTCAAGTCATTTAAAGGTCCTATACTATGCAAAAGTTACTCTTGTGAGCTTTAAGCCATGTCAGAATGCTGTTTATAACAGAGACAATAGTGTGATCTGGGCTCTTTAAAGCACATTGTGAGTGTTGCGTTCCTTCGCTCTGGTACCTGTTTCACGATGCTGCGGACGTCGGACAGGGGCAATCGTAGATGTTGGGTGTCATAAAAGTCCATCAGATTCATGTCCAACATTTCGAAGACCTGTCCTTTTCCCAAAGGTGTGTCAAACTCCTCATAAAACTTCACAATGTTTTTTTTGTCCATCCCTTCATCCATCATAAGATGCAGTATAGAGACCTGAACAGACAAGAATGAAAACAACATGTTTACATATTTAAGCACCAATACAAAATGTGTATCATTCCATTAAAGTGACAGATTTTTTTTTTTTTTACTTTAGGGAAGTTTATAATTTGGCTTCCTGGTTGGACATGGGCAGCAGATATGGCAAACATAGAGGTAATTACATAAGTGCTACCCAGCAAAAAGGGCCAAAACTATTTTCTCATCTATGTTCTAATGTTGTTTCCTAAATTCCTCCATGTAATAATTAGAAATACATAAAAACCTGTCATATGCACTTTAAATAGTGTCACAATTGGGGCTTACCTCCTTCTCCGTGTCCTGCTTGTAAAAAGGAAGTTTGACCGCTACAAACTCCTCAGTGTCTCTCTTTCGACACTTGACCACTTGACCAAAGCCGCCGCTGCTCACAGTTTGGATCGCCTCATAGTGTCGTGGGATTGACCTCCTAATATCATCCAGGCTCAGGACAGGCTCCATTCTGTGTGTCTGTGGAAGTGAAACACATCACACATGAGTTAAGTCCAGATAAAGGTTGTGTTATTTCATGTTAATGCATTGACAATTCAACAGAACATGTAATGAACATGTAGGCCTAACTACTACTACTACTACTTAACTGCATACTATACACTACTACTACTAGAAAAGTTTGAACAGTGAAAAGGACTGTATTTGAGTACTTAAGAGTGGTGACGTCTGACACTGAAATACTGTTTTACACATAACTAACATTTGTCCCTATAGGAAAATCTGTACTCTGCATTTGACCCGTGGTGGAAGGTAACAAAGTACAAGTAATAAAATACAGTACTTTTTCACAAAATTCATCCACCACTGCATTTGACCCGTGCTTCAACACCGCTGGGGCAACCTGTCAGGAGCCCAGGGTTTGAGCTCATCTTGATGATGATAGCAGTAGCTGACTCAGGTAAATGAGTTTTCCCCTCAAAAACACACCCACAGTGAGGTGAAAGTGTGTTTATGGAAATGTATTGTAGTGTTTGAAACTTATTAAGTAACTTTACATCACACCTGCCTCTGCCACAAACACTTAAACTACTGCAGAGGTCCTTTTCTTAGTCAAAATGCAGAGAAATGTAGCTAGTACCTCACCTGAGTCACTGTAAATGAAAAAAAAACTGTTTTAGAGCCTTGTTTGTTGAGTTCACTCTCTCACACGTAAAGTGCACCTCTCCTCTGCAGAGTTCAGAAACAAATGACCTTTCCTCAATACACTGTCCAAGTACTCCAGTGACATCATAAAGACACCATATCACCATAGAGACACGTCATATCGCCATAGAGACGTCACTCCGGAACTCCACATCACATTCTATCATCATCATCTATCTGTCCAAAACAGACATGTTATTTTTCAAAATCATGAGCAGATTTAAATTAAGACAAAATGTGACAGGAGCATAAATAAATAAATATAACTGTGTGAGTGTGTGCAGAATATCAAAGTCATGACAAATAAACCGAAATCATTTAGTTTAAACCTGATCAAATGTATTTCTATATTTCATAAAATATCTTTTATTTATTTTATAAAAGTCACTCTGTCCATGTCCCCTCAGAGGAACATCCACTGCAGTCAGTCAACTGTAAATGTCAGCTATGTTGATTTTTAAATTTTTATTTTCTGTCCATTAGTTTCAGTGGGGAATATAATAATAATAAAAATAATACTTATAGTTTTTAGCTGCAGTGTCCAGGCAAAGTGTAGGATGTCAGCAAAAAAAAAAGTGTTTCTATTTGAGAGAAAAACTGAAAAAGGCAAGACAAGTTTATCTGTATAGCACAATTCATACACAAGGTAATTCAAAGTGCTTTACAGAATAAGAAGGACATTAAAATCACACAAATCAAAACATAAATAATCACACACAACTGGCTCAAGGTCACTCTCTCAGAGTCAACCTCTGCCAGAATCACCTGCCTCTGCCCCTGTCTCTGCACCTGTTTATGCCCCTGTTTCTGCTCCTACCTGTCTCTGGATCTGTCTTGCCTCAGTGGTCAGAGCAGTGATCCCCGACTCAGAGGTTGAAGGATTGATTCACACTAAACCAAGTTCTTTCGTAGTGTCCCTAGGCAAGACACTTTGCCTAATATATGTGTGAGTGATAGGTGGTGGTTACTGTGGCTACAATAGTAGTTTACCAGCACTATATAGAGAATGAATGAATAATGACTAAAGTGTAACGCTTTGAGAGACTTGGAAAAGAAATATGTATACATGAAAACACATGTGTATTAGTCAAATCTGGTCTGTACAAAGAGGATGCAATCACCACTGAGATAGGACCTTATAAATACTATATATATATATATATATATAGAAGCAGCCGCAGGAGCAGTGTAGTCTGTATAGTACATACACAAGTGGACAAAATTGTTGGTACCCGTTGGTCAATGAAAGAAAAACTCAGAATGATCACAGAAATAACTTAAATGTGACAAAAGTAATAACAAATAAAAATCTACGAATATTAACCAATGAAAGTCAGACATTGCTTTTTAATCATGCTTCAAGAGAATTATTTAAATCAATTCACAGCAGAGGCATCACGGCAGGTGTACTCCGACTGTACCAGGCCTGGTTCTGGACTCACGCAAGTCCTGAAAGACTGCTACACTGACCTCTGCGGAGTGTGACTGCGAGTAAGGCATGTGTCTGGAGCAGTTTTCAGATCATTAGACTTAGTTATTGTGTGAAACCATGTTGTTTTGGTCAAATACGCATTGCAGTTGTTGTACAGACAATTTGCGAGTCACCCTTTCAAAGCAAGTACGTGTTTTATTCTGCTTTTATATTAAATGTTGATAAGATAAATATTTTTTTTTATTTTTAATGGATGATGCTTTGCAAATATTGTCAAAGTATCAGCTACTGCACTCCATGTGTCTTCTCCTTTCTTAAGTTGTCATTAGTTGTATAGTACGTCCTTAAAATGACTGTAGGTTTGTTGATGTGTAGACCTTGATTCCAGGTGCCACATCTGTAAGTCCTCAGTGAGACTCAAAGCTAATTGGAGGGCTCTCTCTTCCATGGACCATCTTGCAGCGTGGGCCAACATTTCAAATGCTTCCCAGTCAGCTTTTCCGTCATATCTCGGGGTTTTAATGGCACAGGGGAGTGAAGATAGTGTCCTCCTGTAGTTTAATCTTTGTTTTCTGAACACAAGGGCGACTGTAGGCCATAACTCACGCAAAACAAGAGCAAAACAGCAGCAGTCTCAACTCACCAGAGCCAGTCTCCAAAACAGACCAGTGACTGACCAATAAAACATCACATCAACTTGTCGGCATAGCAACCAAGAGTCACATACAAAGCAGCTACATTAACAACAACACATACATTTTTGAGAAAATTATTTTTATTAAAGGAGAGGAGAATCCGACCGATAGTCGAACCTCGGATTCAGGAGGAGCAGTGTGGTTTTCCTCCTGGTCGTGGAACACTGGACCAGCTCTATACTCTCCATCGGGTCCTCGAGGGTTCATGGGAGTTTTCCCAACCAGTCCACATGTGTTTTGTGGATCTGGAGAAGGCATTCGACCGTGTCCCTCGTGGTGTCCTTTGGGGGGTGCTCTGGGAGTATGGGGTCCGGGACTCTTTGCTAAGGGCTGTCCGGTCCCTGTATGACCGGAGCAGGAGCTGTGTTCGCATTGCCGGCAGTAAGTCAGACCTGTTCCCGGTGCATGTTGGACTCCGCCAGAGCTGCCCTTTGTCACCGGTTCTGTTCATTATATTTATGGACAGAATTTCTAGGCGCAGTCAGGGGCCGGAGGGGGCCTGGTTTGGGAACCACAGGATTTCATCTCTGCTGTTTGCAGATGATGTTGTCCTGATGGCTTCTTCGAGCCAGGACCTGCAGCAGGCACTGGGGCGGTTTGCAGCCGAGTGTGAAGCGGCTGGGATGAGAATCAGCTCCTCCAAATCTGAGGCCATGGTTCTCGACCGGAAAAAGGTGGTTTGCTCTCTCCGGGTGGGTGGTGAGTCTCTGCCCCAAGTGGAGGAGTTCAAGTATCTCGGGGTCTTGTTCACGGGTGAGGGAAGGATGGAGCGGGAGATTGACAGGCGGATCGGTGCAGCGTCTGCAGTGATGCGGTCGCTGTATCGGTCCGTTGTGGTAAAGAAGGAGCTGAGCCGGCTCGGGCATCTGCTCAGGATGCCTCCTGGACACCTCCCTAGGGAGGTGTTCTGGGCATGTCCCACCGGGAGGAGGCCCCGGGGAAGACCCAGGACACGCTGGAGGGACTATGTCTCTCGGCTGGCCTGGGAACGCCTTGGGGTCCCACCGGAGGAGCTGGAGGACGTGTCCGGGGTGAGGGAAGTCTGGGAGTCCCTGCTTAGACTGCTGCCCCCGTGACCCGGCCCCGGATAAGCGGAAGAAAATGGATGGATGGATGGATGGTAACTACTAATTGGAGAAATCTCTTAGCACAAGTGCCAATAATTGAGATTCGAATTAAGTCGTCACCAAGCCCAAATCATTCTATCGTGGTCATTTACAGTGTCCCCTGTCCTTAGACCCTCCTTCAGGGTGAGGAAAAACTCAGAGAGAAACCTCAGGGAGAGCCGCAGAAGGAGGGATCCACTCCCTGGACGGACAGGCGGCATCAGCTCCAGCCAAACAATAGACACAGTCCCACTTGTGTTTGGGACATGTCTCTTTTAACTGGGGATACTGATCAGGGTGCACTTTGCTTTGGGGTTGGTTTCTACAGTTTTTCCTTTGCTGTTGTTTTTATCTAACCCTCTATTTTATTCTTGTATTGACCACAAGGGGGATTCAACAAAGTGACCACCTACAGACTGTATCCTGCATTGTACCAGTGCAAACTACAGTCAGTTTTGATGGCCACCTTGTTCTTCAAACCCCCCTCTCATGTTTTGTTCACCGTTTTTGTTTCCAAATTTTAAAGCCAATTTAAAAAAAGAGAAAAAGGTTGAACAGAGGAGTGCACAGCTTACTCCTCTGTCCTACTGGAGAAGCAGTTGAGCCGTTTAAACCAGGCGAAGATCTTTTGTAAACGGCTCTTCTTCTCTGGCCAGGCAGGACGACCTAAAACAGAAACATATATGAGCAAACCCATCATGCTGTCAGAGGCTTTGTTTACATGCACAACTCATCATTATCTGAGTTATTGGATTAATGAAATGTAAACTGTGGGTACATTAAATGGCTAGTAAAATCAGAAAAGCCAATATTTAGAGATTTTCCGTTTTTGTTTATATGGCCAAGAGAAATGTGATTATCAAAAACTGATGATATGTGGTAGTTAATCAATATTTTTTTTAGAGTAATTTGAAAGTACAGGTAATTTTGAAATAACTCTTAATTTTTTTTTTTACATTTCCTCTTTCTGTAACATTTCTGTAATCTGATACCTCCATAAATCAGATAACGATCAGATGTGCATGTGAACATAGTCAGTGATGCTAAAGCTAAGAGAGTCTTACTTGATGTGGGTGGTCCTGTGCAGAGCGGAGACACTTTGTTTTTCCATCTCTTCCTTCGCTGGTTGCCCACCTCCTGAAGAGCAGCATTTTCCGATGACCCCTTCATGACTCTGGGTTCAGGTGTCATTTCACTCTCTTCTGAGGTTACACTCCCTGATTCGACGTCCTCCGAGTCAAAGAATGGTATGTCTACACTCCCACTTATAACACTGTGGACAACATAAATTATGTTAGACATGAACTTAATGTACAGAACAGGTTTTAACATGATCATAACTGGCTTGTCACTGTCCTAACACCAACATGAACTTTGCATTGAAGGTTAAGACACATTTCATCTGCCACAGAGGAAAATTTGACCCAGACTTAATGGTCGCTGTAGCAGCCTGTCAGGAGCAGTGGCCCTATCTCCAGATCTTGTACATGTTTTGTGGTGAAGCCGGATTGCACGGAGGCAACCCACCAAGACACAGCAAAAAACATGGAACTCTACTCAGAAAGCCCTACGTGTTGAACCTTCTTACTGTGAGGCTTGAGTGCTAACCACTCTGCCACTGTGCCACAAATGAATAAGAGACCAAAGCCTCACCTGTCACTCTGCTGCTCGTCCTCCTCCAGAGTATATGTGTTTTCAGGTCGAGCTGGTCTGACCATGATGACCTCGGGAGACGTCCTCCTCACCACACTTTCCCCACTATAGAAAAAACAGATTTAATCACATTATAATTCAGTAGTTTACTTGCAGATTGAACAAATTAGCTTAAAGACACATTTTAACAGCCCCATATATGAGTAAATAGACTTCTGTGGTTTACTTGGTTACTTGATTCTTCTCTTATTAAACTACCAAAGCCTGCTCACCAAAGTCTTCTGTAAAACACTCTGGATGACGTTGCTTTGTGCTGTACAAATAAACTTGCTTTGCCTGTGTTGTTAAGGTGTACTTATTTGAAGGTGTTTCAGTTGACTTTATGAACTTACCTTTGGCCACAGATAAATGGATGTTGGAGGATTTCGGCCGGAGTAATTCGTACGGCTGCATCAGGTTCCAGCATCTGACGGAGCAGGACTGTCGGTGCGTCTAACTCCTCCATGTCAGACAACTTATAGTGTGTCTAGAAACAAGTCATCAGTAGATTAGTATTGACATTTACAGGTTTCATTTGCAGGGTGCATTTTATTACATACCTTCACAATCTCATGAAGAGAACCAAACTCTGCTGTGACGTACTCCTCCCGCTCGAATCCAAACATTTCCTCATTAGTCTAAAAAGATTTTGAAAGTTAAGTGATGTCCAAATATATTGTTTTACATGTGATGATGTGATTCTATTTTTGGGTCTAACAAGAACAAATGTTAGTTACCATAAATTTCCAGGAACGTCCTTCTTCAATGAAGAAATCGTTTGTGAACATCCCGCGATCGAGGTAGACTCCGGATGGTGCGCCGAGGAGTTTGATAATGACTCTCATCTTTATAAGAGAAAGACATGTTAGGATTGTAAACATTAATATAACATGATTTACTGTCGACATAGAGGTGGGAGATATATTCAAAAATAAGTCAGATCATAACTGTTGTTTTGGAAATATGCAAAATGAGAATATATATATCATTTATAACTAAAAGTATTAAAAATGGCCTTTATCCCCTGATTGGCTAATCCACCACCAATCAATGGGAGATTCACCTGTGACCAGACTCACATCTTTATAAAATATTAAATAGCTCAACCAAGACATTTAGAGGCACATTTTAGCACCGTCCTGATCTATTGTTAAAATATTGTCTGAATTGTTCTATTTTGTTATTGTTATCGAAATAATGCAAAGAAAGAAAAAAAAAATCAAGATATTAATTTTTGTTAATATGTCCCACCTGTACATCTACATTTGGCTCTAGTGACTTACTACATCATATTCACAGGTGTCAGGGAACAACTGGAACCCAAACAGTAAAGTGGCCATCATGGTCCCCAGGCACCACACATCCACAGCCTCATCGAAAAGACATCCCAGAATGACCTCAGGAGCCCTAATGGAGGAAGAAAGACATGAACATAACATGGACTGATAGATAATTAGACATTAGGACGAGACACTGCAGGACAACTACCATTTGGAAACTTCTTCTGTAGTTCAATTATAAATAAGGCAAAATGGATAGAGCCAGGTTTAAAATTCTTGCTGCACTTTGTTGACAAAGATACAAAAAATATTTACAGGTTGGATTTTCTGACTGAAAAAGTATGTAAAAATTCTAATTTTGCCACATTTTGAAGTTAAAACATGAACGAATCAGGCTTAGAATTAAATATCAACAAATCCTGTTCAATCTGTCAACATTTTGTCAAGTACAAGACTGTAAAGTTAGGTGTATGTTGGCTCTACTTAAACAGTGATCTTTATGTCCCTAAGTGAGACAATGCATTTTGATAAAACTGACTTTGAAGTTCCAATGTTCCACATAAATCGATGGGAGTAATTAGATTCATGTGAATAATAAAACATTGGAGCTGCTTGTAGTGTCTCCCTTAAACAGGAGTCCCATAGCTCACCTGTAGCACACATGGTGGAAGATGAGGCCCTGTTCGGCCTTGGATGCGTAAAGGGCCATGCCAAAGTCGATGAGTTTGACCTGGATGGGCCTCTGGGCGCGATCACAGACCATGATGTTCTCCAGTTTAAGATCTGCGTGGATTATGGCGTAGGTCTTCAGCACGTCCAAAGCTGTGGCCACCTGTACAACGTCACAACACAAAACAATAGTTAGTTTGTGGGATTCCATCTAATTTATTTCTTTGTTTATAATTCTTCATAAATCTTATATAAATCTCTACAGGGACTGTTCAACTCCTGGTTTCACAAGTAGATTTTTCATGACTTTTCCCTATAGGCTTAACAAACGCCATTACAATGTACAAGAAGGTTCGTCAGTACAAACTTTGAACTGGCAGAGTATTACAGGAGAAAATCACTATGGAAACCAGTCAAGTCATTTAAAGGTCCTATACTATGCAAAAGTTACTCTTGTGAGCTTTAAGCCATGTCAGAATGCTGTTTATAACAGAGACAATAGTGTGATCTGGGCTCTTTAAAGCACATTGTGAGTGTTGCGTTCCTTCGCTCTGGTACCTGTTTCACGATGCTGCGGACGTCGGACAGGGGCAATCGTAGATGTTGGGTGTCATAAAAGTCCATCAGATTCATGTCCAACATTTCGAAGACCTGTCCTTTTCCCAAAGGTGTGTCAAACTCCTCATAAAACTTCACAATGTTTTTTTTGTCCATCCCTTCATCCATCATAAGATGCAGTATAGAGACCTGAACAGACAAGAATGAAAACAACATGTTTACATATTTAAGCACCAATACAAAATGTGTATCATTCCATTAAAGTGACAGATTTTTTTTTTTTTTACTTTAGGGAAGTTTATAATTTGGCTTCCTGGTTGGACATGGGCAGCAGATATGGCAAACATAGAGGTAATTACATAAATGCTACCCAGCAAAAAGGGCCAAAACTATTTTCTCATCTATGTTCTAATGTTGTTTCCTAAATTCCTCCATGTAATAATTAGAAATACATAAAAACCTGTCATATGCACTTTAAATAGTGTCACAATTGGGTCTTACCTCCTTCTCTGTGTCCTGCATGTAAAAAGGAAGTTTGACCGCTACAAACTCCTCAGTGTCTCTCTTTCGACACTTGACCACTTGACCAAAGCCGCCGCTGCTCACAGTTTGGATCGCCTCATAGTGTCGTGGGATTGACCTCCTAATATCATCCAGGCTCAGGACAGGCTCCATTCTGTGTGTCTGTGGAAGTGAAACACATCACACATGAGTTAAGTCCAGATAAAGGTTGTGTTATTTCATGTTAATGCATTGACAATTCAACAGAACATGTAATGAACATGTAGGCCTAACTACTACTACTACTACTACTACTTAACTGCATACTATACACTACTACTACTAGAAAAGTTTGAACAGTGAAAAGGACTGTATTTGAGTACTTAAGAGTGGTGACGTCTGACACTGAAATACTGTTTTACACATAACTAACATTTGTCCCTATAGGAAAATCTGTACTCTGCATTTGACCCGTGGTGGAAGGTAACAAAGTACAAGTAATAAAATACAGTACTTTTTCACAAAATTCATCCACCACTGCATTTGACCCGTGCTTCAACACCGCTGGGGCAACCTGTCAGGAGCCCAGGGTTTGAGCTCATCTTGATGATGATAGCAGTAGCTGACTCAGGTAAATGAGTTTTCCCCTCAAAAACACACCCACAGTGAGGTGAAAGTGTGTTTATGGAAATGTATTGTAGTGTTTGAAACTTATTAAGTAACTTTACATCACACCTGCCTCTGCCACAAACACTTAAACTACTGCAGAGGTCCTTTTCTTAGTCAAAATGCAGAGAAATGTAGCTAGTACCTCACCTGAGTCACTGTAAATGAAAAAAAAACTGTTTTAGAGCCTTGTTTGTTGAGTTCACTCTCTCACACGTAAAGTGCACCTCTCCTCTGCAGAGTTCAGAAACAAATGACCTTTCCTCAATACACTGTCCAAGTACTCCAGTGACATCATAAAGACACCATATCACCATAGAGACACGTCATATCGCCATAGAGACGTCACTCCGGAACTCCACATCACATTCTATCATCATCATCTATCTGTCCAAAACAGACATGTTATTTTTCAAAATCATGAGCAGATTTAAATTAAGACAAAATGTGACAGGAGCATAAATAAATAAATATAACTGTGTGAGTGTGTGCAGAATATCAAAGTCATGACAAATAAACCGAAATCATTTAGTTTAAACCTGATCAAATGTATTTCTATATTTCATAAAATATCTTTTATTTATTTTATAAAAGTCACTCTGTCCATGTCCCCTCAGAGGAACATCCACTGCAGTCAGTCAACTGTAAATGTCAGCTATGTTGATTTTTAAATTTTTATTTTCTGTCCATTAGTTTCAGTGGGGAATATAATAATAATAAAAATAATACTTATAGTTTTTAGCTGCAGTGTCCAGGCAAAGTGTAGGATGTCAGCAAAAAAAAAAGTGTTTCTATTTGAGAGAAAAACTGAAAAAGGCAAGACAAGTTTATCTGTATAGCACAATTCATACACAAGGTAATTCAAAGTGCTTTACAGAATAAGAAGGACATTAAAATCACACAAATCAAAACATAAATAATCACACACAACTGGCTCAAGGTCACTCTCTCAGAGTCAACCTCTGCCAGAATCACCTGCCTCTGCCCCTGTCTCTGCACCTGTTTATGCCCCTGTTTCTGCTCCTACCTGTCTCTGGATCTGTCTTGCCTCAGTGGTCAGAGCAGTGATCCCCGACTCAGAGGTTGAAGGATTGATTCACACTAAACCAAGTTCTTTCGTAGTGTCCCTAGGCAAGACACTTTGCCTAATATATGTGTGAGTGATAGGTGGTGGTTACTGTGGCTACAATAGTAGTTTACCAGCACTATATAGAGAATGAATGAATAATGACTAAAGTGTAACGCTTTGAGAGACTTGGAAAAGAAATATGTATACATGAAAACACATGTGTATTAGTCAAATCTGGTCTGTACAAAGAGGATGCAATCACCACTGAGATAGGACCTTATAAATACTATATATATATATATATATATAGAAGCAGCCGCAGGAGCAGTGTAGTCTGTATAGTACATACACAAGTGGACAAAATTGTTGGTACCCGTTGGTCAATGAAAGAAAAACTCAGAATGATCACAGAAATAACTTAAATGTGACAAAAGTAATAACAAATAAAAATCTACGAATATTAACCAATGAAAGTCAGACATTGCTTTTTAATCATGCTTCAAGAGAATTATTTAAATCAATTCACAGCAGAGGCATCACGGCAGGTGTACTCCGACTGTACCAGGCCTGGTTCTGGACTCACGCAAGTCCTGAAAGACTGCTACACTGACCTCTGCGGAGTGTGACTGCGAGTAAGGCATGTGTCTGGAGCAGTTTTCAGATCATTAGACTTAGTTATTGTGTGAAACCATGTTGTTTTGGTCAAATACGCATTGCAGTTGTTGTACAGACAATTTGCGAGTCACCCTTTCAAAGCAAGTACGTGTTTTATTCTGCTTTTATATTAAATGTTGATAAGATAAATATTTTTTTTTATTTTTAATGGATGATGCTTTGCAAATATTGTCAAAGTATCAGCTACTGCACTCCATGTGTCTTCTCCTTTCTTAAGTTGTCATTAGTTGTATAGTACGTCCTTAAAATGACTGTAGGTTTGTTGATGTGTAGACCTTGATTCCAGGTGCCACATCTGTAAGTCCTCAGTGAGACTCAAAGCTAATTGGAGGGCTCTCTCTTCCATGGACCATCTTGCAGCGTGGGCCAACATTTCAAATGCTTCCCAGTCAGCTTTTCCGTCATATCTCGGGGTTTTAATGGCACAGGGGAGTGAAGATAGTGTCCTCCTGTAGTTTAATCTTTGTTTTCTGAACACAAGGGCGACTGTAGGCCATAACTCACGCAAAACAAGAGCAAAACAGCAGCAGTCTCAACTCACCAGAGCCAGTCTCCAAAACAGACCAGTGACTGACCAATAAAACATCACATCAACTTGTCGGCATAGCAACCAAGAGTCACATACAAAGCAGCTACATTAACAACAACACATACATTTTTGAGAAAATTATTTTTATTAAAGGAGAGGAGAATCCGACCGATAGTCGAACCTCGGATTCAGGAGGAGCAGTGTGGTTTTCCTCCTGGTCGTGGAACACTGGACCAGCTCTATACTCTCCATCGGGTCCTCGAGGGTTCATGGGAGTTTTCCCAACCAGTCCACATGTGTTTTGTGGATCTGGAGAAGGCATTCGACCGTGTCCCTCGTGGTGTCCTTTGGGGGGTGCTCTGGGAGTATGGGGTCCGGGACTCTTTGCTAAGGGCTGTCCGGTCCCTGTATGACCGGAGCAGGAGCTGTGTTCGCATTGCCGGCAGTAAGTCAGACCTGTTCCCGGTGCATGTTGGACTCCGCCAGAGCTGCCCTTTGTCACCGGTTCTGTTCATTATATTTATGGACAGAATTTCTAGGCGCAGTCAGGGGCCGGAGGGGGCCTGGTTTGGGAACCACAGGATTTCATCTCTGCTGTTTGCAGATGATGTTGTCCTGATGGCTTCTTCGAGCCAGGACCTGCAGCAGGCACTGGGGCGGTTTGCAGCCGAGTGTGAAGCGGCTGGGATGAGAATCAGCTCCTCCAAATCTGAGGCCATGGTTCTCGACCGGAAAAAGGTGGTTTGCTCTCTCCGGGTGGGTGGTGAGTCTCTGCCCCAAGTGGAGGAGTTCAAGTATCTCGGGGTCTTGTTCACGGGTGAGGGAAGGATGGAGCGGGAGATTGACAGGCGGATCGGTGCAGCGTCTGCAGTGATGCGGTCGCTGTATCGGTCCGTTGTGGTAAAGAAGGAGCTGAGCCGGCTCGGGCATCTGCTCAGGATGCCTCCTGGACACCTCCCTAGGGAGGTGTTCTGGGCATGTCCCACCGGGAGGAGGCCCCGGGGAAGACCCAGGACACGCTGGAGGGACTATGTCTCTCGGCTGGCCTGGGAACGCCTTGGGGTCCCACCGGAGGAGCTGGAGGACGTGTCCGGGGTGAGGGAAGTCTGGGAGTCCCTGCTTAGACTGCTGCCCCCGTGACCCGGCCCCGGATAAGCGGAAGAAAATGGATGGATGGATGGATGGTAACTACTAATTGGAGAAATCTCTTAGCACAAGTGCCAATAATTGAGATTCGAATTAAGTCGTCACCAAGCCCAAATCATTCTATCGTGGTCATTTACAGTGTCCCCTGTCCTTAGACCCTCCTTCAGGGTGAGGAAAAACTCAGAGAGAAACCTCAGGGAGAGCCGCAGAAGGAGGGATCCACTCCCTGGACGGACAGGCGGCATCAGCTCCAGCCAAACAATAGACACAGTCCCACTTGTGTTTGGGACATGTCTCTTTTAACTGGGGATAATGATCAGGGTGCACTTTGCTTTGGGGTTGGTTTCTACAGTTTTTCCTTTGCTGTTGTTTTTATCTAACCCTCTATTTTATTCTTGTATTGACCACAAGGGGGATTCAACAAAGTGACCACCTACAGACTGTATCCTGCATTGTACCAGTGCAAACTACAGTCAGTTTTGATGGCCACCTTGTTCTTCAAACCCCCCTCTCATGTTTTTGTTCACCGTTTTGTTTCCAAATTTTAAAGCCAATTTAAAAAAAGAGAAAAAGGTTGAACAGAGGAGTGCACAGCTTACTCCTCTGTCCTACTGGAGAAGCAGTTGAGCCGTTTAAAACCAGGCGAAGATCTTTTGTAAACGGCTCTTCTTCTCTGGCCAGGCAGGACGACCTAAAACAGAAACATATATGAGCAAACCCATCATGCTGTCAGAGGCTTTGTTTACATGCACAACTCATCATTATCTGAGTTATTGGATTAATGAAATGTAAACTGTGGGTACATTAAATGGCTAGTAAAATCAGAAAAGCCAATATTTAGAGATTTTCCGTTTTGTTTATATGGCCAAGAGAAATGTGATTATCAAAAACTGATGATATGTGGTAGTTAATCAATATTTTTTTTAGAGTAATTTGAAAGTACAGGTAATTTTGAAATAACTCTTAATTTTTTTTTTTACATTTCCTCTTTCTGTAACATTTCTGTAATCTGATACCTCCATAAATCAGATAACGATCAGATGTGCATGTGAACATAGTCAGTGATGCTAAAGCTAAGAGAGTCTTACTTGATGTGGGTGGTCCTGTGCAGAGCGGAGACACTTTGTTTTTCCATCTCTTCCTTCGCTGGTTGCCCACCTCCTGAAGAGCAGCATTTTCCGATGACCCCTTCATGACTCTGGGTTCAGGTGTCATTTCACTCTCTTCTGAGGTTACACTCCCTGATTCGACGTCCTCCGAGTCAAAGAATGGTATGTCTACACTCCCACTTATAACACTGTGGACAACATAAATTATGTTAGACATGAACTTAATGTACAGAACAGGTTTTAACATGATCATAACTGGCTTGTCACTGTCCTAACACCAACATGAACTTTGCATTGAAGGTTAAGACACATTTCATCTGCCACAGAGGAAAATTTGACCCAGACTTAATGGTCGCTGTAGCAGCCTGTCAGGAGCAGTGGCCCTATCTCCAGATCTTGTACATGTTTTGTGGTGAAGCCGGATTGCACGGAGGCAACCCACCAAGACACAGCAAAAAACATGGAACTCTACTCAGAAAGCCCTACGTGTTGAACCTTCTTACTGTGAGGCTTGAGTGCTAACCACTCTGCCACTGTGCCACAAATGAATAAGAGACCAAAGCCTCACCTGTCACTCTGCTGCTCGTCCTCCTCCAGAGTATATGTGTTTTCAGGTCGAGCTGGTCTGACCATGATGACCTCGGGAGACGTCCTCCTCACCACACTTTCCCCACTATAGAAAAAACAGATTTAATCACATTATAATTCAGTAGTTTACTTGCAGATTGAACAAATTAGCTTAAAGACACATTTTAACAGCCCCATATATGAGTAAATAGACTTCTGTGGTTTACTTGGTTACTTGATTCTTCTCTTATTAAACTACCAAAGCCTGCTCACCAAAGTCTTCTGTAAAACACTCTGGATGACGTTGCTTTGTGCTGTACAAATAAACTTGCTTTGCCTGTGTTGTTAAGGTGTACTTATTTGAAGGTGTTTCAGTTGACTTTATGAACTTACCTTTGGCCACAGATAAATGGATGTTGGAGGATTTCGGCCGGAGTAATTCGTACGGCTGCATCAGGTTCCAGCATCTGACGGAGCAGGACTGTCGGTGCGTCTAACTCCTCCATGTCAGACAACTTATAGTGTGTCTAGAAACAAGTCATCAGTAGATTAGTATTGACATTTACAGGTTTCATTTGCAGGGTGCATTTTATTACATACCTTCACAATCTCATGAAGAGAACCAAACTCTGCTGTGACGTACTCCTCCCGCTCGAATCCAAACATTTCCTCATTAGTCTAAAAAGATTTTGAAAGTTAAGTGATGTCCAAATATATTGTTTTACATGTGATGATGTGATTCTATTTTTGGGTCTAACAAGAACAAATGTTAGTTACCATAAATTTCCAGGAACGTCCTTCTTCAATGAAGAAATCGTTTGTGAACATCCCGCGATCGAGGTAGACTCCGGATGGTGCGCCGAGGAGTTTGATAATGACTCTCATCTTTATAAGAGAAAGACATGTTAGGATTGTAAACATTAATATAACATGATTTACTGTCGACATAGAGGTGGGAGATATATTCAAAAATAAGTCAGATCATAACTGTTGTTTTGGAAATATGCAAAATGAGAATATATATATCATTTATAACTAAAAGTATTAAAAATGGCCTTTATCCCCTGATTGGCTAATCCACCACCAATCAATGGGAGATTCACCTGTGACCAGACTCACATCTTTATAAAATATTAAATAGCTCAACCAAGACATTTAGAGGCACATTTTAGCACCGTCCTGATCTATTGTTAAAATATTGTCTGAATTGTTCTATTTTGTTATTGTTATCGAAATAATGCAAAGAAAGAAAAAAAAATCAAGATATTAATTTTTGTTAATATGTCCCACCTGTACATCTACATTTGGCTCTAGTGACTTACTACATCATATTCACAGGTGTCAGGGAACAACTGGAACCCAAACAGTAAAGTGGCCATCATGGTCCCCAGGCACCACACATCCACAGCCTCATCGAAAAGACATCCCAGAATGACCTCAGGAGCCCTAATGGAGGAAGAAAGACATGAACATAACATGGACTGATAGATAATTAGACATTAGGACGAGACACTGCAGGACAACTACCATTTGGAAACTTCTTCTGTAGTTCAATTATAAATAAGGCAAAATGGATAGAGCCAGGTTTAAAATTCTTGCTGCACTTTGTTGACAAAGATACAAAAAATATTTACAGGTTGGATTTTCTGACTGAAAAAGTATGTAAAAATTCTAATTTTGCCACATTTTGAAGTTAAAACATGAACGAATCAGGCTTAGAATTAAATATCAACAAATCCTGTTCAATCTGTCAACATTTTGTCAAGTACAAGACTGTAAAGTTAGGTGTATGTTGGCTCTACTTAAACAGTGATCTTTATGTCCCTAAGTGAGACAATGCATTTTGATAAAACTGACTTTGAAGTTCCAATGTTCCACATAAATCGATGGGAGTAATTAGATTCATGTGAATAATAAAACATTGGAGCTGCTTGTAGTGTCTCCCTTAAACAGGAGTCCCATAGCTCACCTGTAGCACACATGGTGGAAGATGAGGCCCTGTTCGGCCTTGGATGCGTAAAGGGCCATGCCAAAGTCGATGAGTTTGACCTGGATGGGCCTCTGGGCGCGATCACAGACCATGATGTTCTCCAGTTTAAGATCTGCGTGGATTATGGCGTAGGTCTTCAGCACGTCCAAAGCTGTGGCCACCTGTACAACGTCACAACACAAAACAATAGTTAGTTTGTGGGATTCCATCTAATTTATTTCTTTGTTTATAATTCTTCATAAATCTTATATAAATCTCTACAGGGACTGTTCAACTCCTGGTTTCACAAGTAGATTTTTCATGACTTTTCCCTATAGGCTTAACAAACGCCATTACAATGTACAAGAAGGTTCGTCAGTACAAACTTTGAACTGGCAGAGTATTACAGGAGAAAATCACTATGGAAACCAGTCAAGTCATTTAAAGGTCCTATACTATGCAAAAGTTACTCTTGTGAGCTTTAAGCCATGTCAGAATGCTGTTTATAACAGAGACAATAGTGTGATCTGGGCTCTTTAAAGCACATTGTGAGTGTTGCGTTCCTTCGCTCTGGTACCTGTTTCACGATGCTGCGGACGTCGGACAGGGGCAATCGTAGATGTTGGGTGTCATAAAAGTCCATCAGATTCATGTCCAACATTTCGAAGACCTGTCCTTTTCCCAAAGGTGTGTCAAACTCCTCATAAAACTTCACAATGTTTTTTTTGTCCATCCCTTCATCCATCATAAGATGCAGTATAGAGACCTGAACAGACAAGAATGAAAACAACATGTTTACATATTTAAGCACCAATACAAAATGTGTATCATTCCATTAAAGTGACAGATTTTTTTTTTTTTTACTTTAGGGAAGTTTATAATTTGGCTTCCTGGTTGGACATGGGCAGCAGATATGGCAAACATAGAGGTAATTACATAAATGCTACCCAGCAAAAAGGGCCAAAACTATTTTCTCATCTATGTTCTAATGTTGTTTCCTAAATTCCTCCATGTAATAATTAGAAATACATAAAAACCTGTCATATGCACTTTAAATAGTGTCACAATTGGGTCTTACCTCCTTCTCTGTGTCCTGCATGTAAAAAGGAAGTTTGACCGCTACAAACTCCTCAGTGTCTCTCTTTCGACACTTGACCACTTGACCAAAGCCGCCGCTGCTCACAGTTTGGATCGCCTCATAGTGTCGTGGGATTGACCTCCTAATATCATCCAGGCTCAGGACAGGCTCCATTCTGTGTGTCTGTGGAAGTGAAACACATCACACATGAGTTAAGTCCAGATAAAGGTTGTGTTATTTCATGTTAATGCATTGACAATTCAACAGAACATGTAATGAACATGTAGGCCTAACTACTACTACTACTACTACTACTTAACTGCATACTATACACTACTACTACTAGAAAAGTTTGAACAGTGAAAAGGACTGTATTTGAGTACTTAAGAGTGGTGACGTCTGACACTGAAATACTGTTTTACACATAACTAACATTTGTCCCTATAGGAAAATCTGTACTCTGCATTTGACCCGTGGTGGAAGGTAACAAAGTACAAGTAATAAAATACAGTACTTTTTCACAAAATTCATCCACCACTGCATTTGACCCGTGCTTCAACACCGCTGGGGCAACCTGTCAGGAGCCCAGGGTTTGAGCTCATCTTGATGATGATAGCAGTAGCTGACTCAGGTAAATGAGTTTTCCCCTCAAAAACACACCCACAGTGAGGTGAAAGTGTGTTTATGGAAATGTATTGTAGTGTTTGAAACTTATTAAGTAACTTTACATCACACCTGCCTCTGCCACAAACACTTAAACTACTGCAGAGGTCCTTTTCTTAGTCAAAATGCAGAGAAATGTAGCTAGTACCTCACCTGAGTCACTGTAAATGAAAAAAAAAACTGTTTTAGAGCCTTGTTTGTTGAGTTCACTCTCTCACACGTAAAGTCCACCTCTCCTCTGCAGAGTTCAGAAACAAATGACCTTTCCTCAATACACTGTCCAAGTACTCCAGTGACATCATAAAGACACCATATCACCATAGAGACACGTCATATCGCCATAGAGACGTCACTCCGGAACTCCACATCACATTCTGTCATGTCCAAAACAGACATGTTATTTTTCAAAATCATGAGCAGATTTACTCAAATGCAAAAATTAAGACAAAATGTGACAGGAGCATAAATAAATAAATATAACTGTGTGAGTGTGTGCAGAATATCAAAGTCATGACAAATAAACCGAAATCATTTAGTTTAAACCTGATCAAATGTATTTCTATATTTCATAAAATATATTTTATTTATTTTATAAAAGTCACTCTGTCCATGTCCCCTCAGAGGAACATCCACTGCAGTCAGTCAACTGTAAATGTCAGCTATGTTGATTTTTAAATTTTTATTTTCTGTCCATTAGTTTCAGTGGGGAATATAATAATAATAAAAATAATACTTATAGTTTTTAGCTGCAGTGTCCAGGCAAAGTGTAGGATGTCAGCAAAAAAAAAAGTGTTTCTATTTGAGAGAAAAACTGAAAAAGGCAAGACAAGTTTATCTGTATAGCACAATTCATACACAAGGTAATTCAAAGTGCTTTACAGAATAAGAAGGACATTAAAATCACACAAATCAAAACATAAATAATCACACACAACTGGCTCAAGGTCACTCTCTCAGAGTCAACCTCTGCCAGAATCACCTGCCTCTGCCCCTGTCTCTGCACCTGTTTATGCCCCTGTTTCTGCTCCTACCTGTCTCTGGATCTGTCTTGCCTCAGTGGTCAGAGCAGTGATCCCCGACTCAGAGGTTGAAGGATTGATTCACACTAAACCAAGTTCTTTCGTAGTGTCCCTAGGCAAGACACTTTGCCTAATATATGTGTGAGTGATAGGTGGTGGTTACTGTGGCTACAATAGTAGTTTACCAGCACTATATAGAGAATGAATGAATAATGACTAAAGTGTAACGCTTTGAGAGACTTGGAAAAGAAATATGTATACATGAAAACACATGTGTATTAGTCAAATCTGGTCTGTACAAAGAGGATGCAATCACCACTGAGATAGGACCTTATAAATACTATATATATATATATATATATATATATATATATATATATATATATATATATATATATATATATATATATATATATATATATATATATATATATGTAGAAGCAGCCGCAGGAGCAGTGTAGTCTGTATAGTACATACACAAGTGGACAAAATTGTTGGTACCCGTTGGTCAATGAAAGAAAAACTCAGAATGATCACAGAAATAACTTAAATGTGACAAAAGTAATAACAAATAAAAATCTACGAATATTAACCAATGAAAGTCAGACATTGCTTTTTAATCATGCTTCAAGAGAATTATTTAAATCAATTCACAGCAGAGGCATCACGGCAGGTGTACTCCGACTGTACCAGGCCTGGTTCTGGACTCACGCAAGTCCTGAAAGACTGCTACACTGACCTCTGCGGAGTGTGACTGCGAGTAAGGCATGTGTCTGGAGCAGTTTTCAGATCATTAGACTTAGTTATTGTGTGAAACCATGTTGTTTTGGTCAAATACGCATTGCAGTTGTTGTACAGACAATTTGCGAGTCACCCTTTCAAAGCAAGTACGTGTTTTATTCTGCTTTTATATTAAATGTTGATAAGATAAATATTTTTTTTATTTTTAATGGATGATGCTTTGCAAATATTGTCAAAGTATCAGCTACTGCACTCCATGTGTCTTCTCCTTTCTTAAGTTGTCATTAGTTGTATAGTACGTCCTTAAAATGACTGTAGGTTTGTTGATGTGTAGACCTTGATTCCAGGTGCCACATCTGTAAGTCCTCAGTGAGACTCAAAGCTAATTGGAGGGCTCTCTCTTCCATGGACCATCTTGCAGCCTGGGCCAACATTTCAAATGCTTCCCAGTCAGCTTTTCCGTCATATCTCGGGGTTTTAATGGCACAGGGGAGTGAAGATAGTGTCCTCCTGTAGTTTAATCTTTGTTTTCTGAACACAAGGGCGACTGTAGGCCATAACTCACGCAAAACAAGAGCAAAACAGCAGCAGTCTCAACTCACCAGAGCCAGTCTCCAAAACAGACCAGTGACTGACCAATAAAACATCACATCAACTTGTCGGCATAGCAACCAAGAGTCACATACAAAGAAGCTACATTAACAACAACACATACATTTTTGAGAAAATTATTTTTATTAAAGGAGAGGAGAATCCGACCGATAGTCGAACCTCGGATTCAGGAGGAGCAGTGTGGTTTTCCTCCTGGTCGTGGAACACTGGACCAGCTCTATACTCTCCATCGGGTCCTCGAGGGTTCATGGGAGTTTGCCCAACCAGTCCACATGTGTTTTGTGGATCTGGAGAAGGCATTCGACCGTGTCCCTTGTGGTGTCCTTTGGGGGGTGCTCTGGGAGTATGGGGTCCGGGGCTCTTTGCTAAGGGCTGTCGGGTCCCTGTATGACCGGAGCAGGAGCTGTGTTCGCATTGCCGGCAGTAAGTCAGACCTGTTCCCGGTGCATGTTGGACTCCGCCAGGGCTGCCCTTTGTCACCGGTTCTGTTCATTATATTTATGGACAGAATTTCTAGGCGCAGCCAGGGGCCGGAGGGGGTCTGGTTTGGGAACCACAGGATTTCATCTCTGCTGTTTGCAGATGATGTTGTCCTGATGGCTTCTTCGAGCCAGGACCTGCAGCAGGCACTGGGGCGGTTTGCAGCCGAGTGTGAAGCGGCTGGGATGAGAATCAGCTCCTCCAAATCTGAGGCCATGGTTCTCGACCGGAAAAAGGTGGTTTGCTCTCTCCGGGTGGGTGGTGAGTCTCTGCCCCAAGTGGAGGAGTTCAAGTATCTCGGGGTCTTGTTCACGGGTGAGGGAAGGATGGAGCGGGAGATTGACAGGCGGATCGGTGCAGCGTCTGCAGTGATGCGGTCGCTGTATCGGTCCGTTGTGGTAAAGAAGGAGCTGAGCCGGCTCGGGCATCTGCTCAGGATGCCTCCTGGACACCTCCCTAGGGAGGTGTTCTGGGCATGTCCCACCGGGAGGAGGCCCCGGGGAAGACCCAGGACACGCTGGAGGGACTATGTCTCTCGGCTGGCCTGGGAACGCCTTGGGGTCCCACCGGAGGAGCTGGAGGACGTGTCCGGGGTGAGGGAAGTCTGGGAGTCCCTGCTTAGACTGCTGCCCCCGTGACCCGGCCCCGGATAAGCGGAAGAAAATGGATGGATGGATGGATGGTAACTACTAATTGGAGAAATCTCTTAGCACAAGTGCCAATAATTGAGATTCGAATTAAGTCGTCACCAAGCCCAAATCATTCTATCGTGGTCATTTACAGTGTCCCCTGTCCCCTGTCCTTAGACCCTCCTTCAGGGTGAGGAAAAACTCAGAGAGAAACCTCAGGGAGAGCCGCAGAAGGAGGGATCCACTCCCTGGACGGACAGGCGGCATCAGCTCCAGCCAAACAATAGACACAGTCCCACTTGTGTTTGGGACATGTCTCTTTTAACTGGGGATAATGATCAGGGTGCACTTTGCTTTGGGGTTGGTTTCTACAGTTTTTCCTTTGCTGTTGTTTTTATCCAACCCTCTATTTTATTTTTGTATTGACCACAAGGGGGATTCAACAAAGTGACCACCTACAGACTGTATCCTGCATTGTACCAGTGCAAACTACAGTCAGTTTTGATGGCCACCTTGTTCTTCAAACCCCCCTCTCATGTTTTTGTTCACCGTTTTTGTTTCCAAATTTTAAAGCCAATTTAAAAAAAGAGAAAAAGGTTGAACAGAGGAGTGCACAGCTTACTCCTCTGTCCTACTGGAGAAGCAGTTGAGCCGTTTAAACCAGGCGAAGATCTTTTGTAAACGGCTCTTCTTCTCTGGCCAGGCAGGACGACCTAAAACAGAAACATATATGAGCAAACCCATCATGCTGTCAGAGGCTTTGTTTACATGCACAACTCATCATTATCTGAGTAATTAGATTCATGAAATGTAAACTGTAGGTACATTAAATGGCCAGTAAAATCAGAAAAGCCAATATTTAGATCAGATTTTTTGTTTTTGTTTATATGGCCAAGATAAATGTGATTATCAAAAACTGATGATATGTGGTAGTTAATCAATATTTTTTTTAGAGTAATTTGAAAGTACAGGTAATTTTGAAATAACTCTTAATTTTTTTTTTTACATTTCCTCTTTCTGTAACATTTCTGTAATCTGATACCTCCATAAATCAGATAACGATCAGATGTGCATGTGAACATAGTCAGTGATGCTAAAGCTAAGAGAGTCTTACTTGATGTGGGTGGTCCTGTGCAGAGCGGAGACACTTTGTTTTTCCATCTCTTCCTTCGCTGGTTGCCCACCTCCTGAAGAGCAGCATTTTCCGATGACCCCTTCATGACTCTGGGTTCAGGTGTCATTTCACTCTCTTCTGAGGTTACACTCCCTGATTCGACGTCCTCCGAGTCAAAGAATGGTATGTCTACACTCCCACTTATAACACTGTGGACAACATAAATTATGTTAGACATGAACTTAATGTACAGAACAGGTTTTAACATGATCATAACTGGCTTGTCACTGTCCTAACACCAACATGAACTTTGCATTGAAGGTTAAGACACATTTCATCTGCCACAGAGGAAAATTTGACCCAGACTTAATGGTCGCTGTAGCAGCCTGTCAGGAGCAGTGGCCCTATCTCCAGATCTTGTACATGTTTTGTGGTGAAGCCGGATTGCACGGAGGCAACCCACCAAGACACAGCAAAAAACATGGAACTCTACTCAGAAAGCCCTACGTGTTGAACCTTCTTACTGTGAGGCTTGAGTGCTAACCACTCTGCCACTGTGCCACAAATGAATAAGAGACCAAAGCCTCACCTGTCACTCTGCTGCTCGTCTTGCTCCAGAGTATATGTGTTTTCAGGTCGAGCTGGTCTGACCATGATGACCTCGGGAGACGTCCTCCTCACCACACTTTCCCCACTATAGAAAAAACAGATTTAATCACATTATATTTCAGTAGTTTACTTGCAGATTGAATAAATTAGTTTAAAGACACATTTTAACAGCCCCATATATGAGTAAATAGACTTCTGTGGTTTACTTGGTTACTTGATTCTTCTCTTATTAAACTACCAAAGCCTGCTCACCAAAGTCTTCTGTAAAACACTCTGGATGACGTTGCTTTGTGCTGTACAAATAAACTTGCTTTGCCTGTGTTGTTAAGGTGTACTTATTTGAAGGTGTTTCAGTTGACTTTATGAACTTACCTTTGGCCACAGATAAATGGATGTTGGAGGATTTCGGCCGGAGTAATTCGTACGGCTGCATCAGGTTCCAGCATCTGACGGAGCAGGACTGTCGGTGCGTCTAACTCCTCCATGTCAGACAACTTATACTGTGTCTAGAAACAAGTCATCAGTAGATTAGTATTGACATTTACAGGTTCCATTTGCAGGGTGCATTTTATTACATACCTTCACAATCTCATGAAGAGAACCAAACTCTGCTGTGACGTACTCCTCCCGCTCGAATCCAAACATTTCCTCATTAGTCTAAAAAGATTTTGAAAGTTAAGTGATGTCCAAATATATTGTTTTACATGTGATGATGTGATTCTATTTTTGGGTCTAACAAGAACAAATGTTAGTTACCATAAATTTCCAGGAACGTCCTTCTTCAATGAAGAAATCGTTTGTGAACATCCCGCGATCGAGGTAGACTCCGGATGGTGCACCGAGGAGTTTGATAATGACTCTCATCTTTATAAGAGAAAGACATGTTAGGATTGTAAACATTAATATAACATGATTTACTGTCGACATAGAGGTGGGAGATATATCCAAAAATAAGTCAGATCATAACTGTTGTTTTGGAAATATGCAAAATGAGAATATATATATCATTTATAACTAAAAGTATTTAAAATGGCCTTTATCCCCTGATTGGCTAATCCACCACCAATCAATGGGAGATTCACCTGTGACCAGACTCACATCTTTATAAAATATTAAATAGCTCAACCAAGACATTTAGAGGCACATTTTAGCACCGTCCTGATCTATTGTTAAAATATTGTCTGAATTGTTCTATTTTGTTATTGTTATCGAAATAATGCAAAGAAAGAAAAAAAAAATCAAGATATAAATTTTTGTTAATATGTCCCACCTGTACATCTACATTTGGCTCTAGTGACTTACTACATCATATTCACAGGTGTCAGGGAACAACTGGAACCCAAACAGTAAAGTGGCCATCATGGTCCCCAGGCACCACACATCCACAGCCTCATCGAAAAGACATCCCAGAATGACCTCAGGAGCCCTAATGGAGGAAGAAAGACATGAACATAACATGGACTGATAGATAATTAGACATTAGGACGAGACACTGCAGGACAACTACCATTTGGAAACTTCTTCTGTAGTTCAATTATAAATAAGGCAAAATGGATAGAGCCAGGTTTAAAATTCTTGCTGCACTTTGTTGACAAAGATACAAAAAATATTTACAGGTTGGATTTTCTGACTGAAAAAGTATGTAAAAATTCTAATTTTGCCACATTTTGAAGTTAAAACATGAACGAATCAGGCTTAGAATTAAATATCAACAAATCCTTCTGTTCAATCTGTCAACATTTTGTCAAGTACAAGACTGTAAAGTTTGGTGTATGTTGGCTCTACTTAAACAGTGATCTTTATGTCCCTAAGTGAGACAATGCATTTTGATAAAACTGACTTTGAAGTTCCAATGTTCCACATAAATCGATGGGAGTAATTAGATTCATGTGAATAATAAAACATTGGAGCTGCTTGTAGTGTCTCCCTTAAACAGGAGTCCCATAGCTCACCTGTAGCACACATGGTGGAAGATGAGGCCCTGTTCGGCCTCGGATGCGTAAAGGGCCATGCCAAAGTCGATGAGTTTGACCTGGATGGGCCTCTGGGCGCGATCACAGACCATGACGTTCTCCAGTTTAAGATCTGCGTGGATTATGGCGTAGGTCTTCAGCACGTCCAAAGCTGTGGCCACCTGTACAACGTCACAACACAAAACAATAGTTAGTTTGTGGGATTCCATCTAATTTATTTCTTTGTTTATAATTCTTCATATATCTTATATAAATCTCTACAGGGACTGTTCAACTCCTGGTTTCACAAGTAGATTTTTCATGACTTTTCCCTATAGGCTTAACAAACGCCATTACAATGTACAAGAAGGTTCGTCAGTACAAACTTTGAACTGGCAGAGTATTACAGGAGAAAATCACTATGGAAACCAGTCAAGTCATTTAAAGGTCCTATACTATGCAAAAGTTACTCTTGTGAGCTTTAAGCCATGTCAGAATGCTGTTTATAACAGAGACAATAGTGTGATCTGGGCTCTTTAAAGCACATTGTGAGTGTTGCGTTCCTTCGCTCTGGTACCTGTTTCACGATGCTGCGGACGTCGGACAGGGGCAATCGTAGATGTTGGGTGTCATAAAAGTCCATCAGATTCATGTCCAACATTTCGAAGACCTGTCCTTTTCCCAAAGGTGTGTCAAACTCCTCATAAAACTTCACAATGTTTTTTTTGTCCATCCCTTCATCCATCATAAGATGCAGTATAGAGACCTGAACAGACAAGAATGAAAACAACATGTTTACATATTTAAGCACCAATACAAAATGTGTATCATTCCATTAAAGTGACAGATTTTTATTTTTTTTACTTTAGGGAAGTTTATAATTTGGCTTCCTGGTTGGACATGGGCAGCAGATATGGCAAACATAGAGGTAATTACATAAGTGCTACCCAGCAAAAAGGGCCAAAACTATTTTCTCATCTATGTTCTAATGTTGTTTCCTAAATTCCTCCGTGTAATAATTAGAAATACATAAAAACCTGTCATATGCACTTTAAATAGTGTCACAATTGGGTCTTACCTCCTTCTCCGTGTCCTGCTTGTAAAAAGGAAGTTTGACCGCTACAAACTCCTCAGTGTCTCTCTTTCGACACTTGACCACTTGACCAAAGCCGCCGCTGCTCACAGTTTGGATCGCCTCATAGTGTCGTGGGATTGACCTCCTAATATCATCCAGGCTCAGGACAGGCTCCATTCTGTGTGTCTGTGGAAGTGAAACACATCACACATGAGTTAAGTCCAGATAAAGGTTGTGTTATTTCATGTTAATGCATTGACAATTCAACAGAACATGTAATGAACATGTAGGCCTAACTACTACTACTACTACTTAACTGCATACTATACACTACTACTACTAGAAAAGTTTGAACAGTGAAAAGGACTGTATTTGAGTACTTAAGAGTGGTGACGTCTGACACTGAAATACTGTTTTACACATAACTAACATTTGTCCCTATAGGAAAATCTGTACTCTGCATTTGACCCGTGGTGGAAGGTAACAAAGTACAAGTAATAAAATACAGTACTTTTTCACAAAATTCATCCACCACTGCATTTGACCCGTGCTTCAACACCGCTGGGGCAACCTGTCAGGAACCCAGGGTTTGAGCTCATCTTGGTGATGATAGCAGTAGCTGACTCAGGTAAATGAGTTTTCCCCTCAAAAACACACCCACAGTGAGGTGAAAGTGTGTTTATGGAAATGTATTGTAGTGTTTGAAACTTATTAAGTAACTTTACATCACACCTGCCTCTGCCACAAACACTTAAACTACTGCAGAGGTCCTTTTCTTAGTCAAAATGCAGAGAAATGTAGCTAGTACCTCACCTGAGTCACTGTAAATGAAAAAAAAAAAACTGTTTTAGAGCCTTGTTTGTTGAGTTCACTCTCTCACACGTAAAGTGCACCTCTCCTCTGCAGAGTTCAGAAACAAATGACCTTTCCTCAATACACTGTCCAAGTACTCCAGTGACATCATAAAGACACCATATCACCATAGAGACACGTCATATCGCCATAGAGACGTCACTCCGGAACTCCACATCACATTCTATCATCATCATCTATCTGTCCAAAACAGACATGTTATTTTTCAAAATCATGAGCAGATTTACTCAAATGCAAAAATTAAGACAAAATGTGACAGGAGCATAAATAAATAAATATAACTGTGTGAGTGTGTGCAGAATATCAAAGTCATGACAAATAAACCGAAATCATTTAGTTTAAACCTGATCAAATGTATTTCTATATTTCATAAAATATCTTTTATTTATTTTATAAAAGTCACTCTGTCCATGTCCCCTCAGAGGAACATCCACTGCAGTCAGTCAACTGTAAATGTCAGCTATGTTGATTTTTAAATTTTTATTTTCTGTCCATTAGTTTCAGTGGGGAATATAATAATAATAAAAATAATACTTATAGTTTTTAGCTGCAGTGTCCAGGCAAAGTGTAGGATGTCAGCAAAAAAAAAAAAAAAAAATTTGAGAGAAAAACTGAAAAAGGCAAGGCAAGTTTATTTGTATAGCACAATTCATACACAAGGTAATTCAAAGTGCTTTACAGAATAAGAAGGACATTAAAATCACACAAATCAAAACATAAATAATCACAAATAATCATTATAAAATTACCATTAAAAGAGAAGAGTGCAGAATAAAAACCTTTCAGTCGTATGCACAGATAAACAGAACTGTTTTGAGCCTGGATTTAAACATTGTCAAAGTAGAGGCCTGTCTCACATCTTCATGAGACTGTTCCAGGTTTTAGCTGCATAAAACTGAAACGCTGATTCCCCATGTTTAGTCCTGACTCTGGGCACCAGCAGGAGGCCGGTCCCTGAAGTCCTCAGAGTGTGAGATGGTTCATATGGCACTAACGTGTTGGAGATGTACTTTGGACCTAGGCCATGGAGAGACTTATACACAAGCAGAGCTGCTTTAAAGTCTCTTCTTTGAGCTACAGGAGCCAGAGACCTGAGCCACAGGACACATGTGCTTGTACTTCCTGGTTCTGGTCAGGACCCGAGCAGCAGTGTTCTGGATGTACTGCAGCTGTGTTAAGGCTCGTTTGGAGAGGCCAGTGAGCAGGACGTTACAGTAGTCTAACCTACTGGAGACAAATGCATAAATAAGTCTCTAAGTCTGGCTTTGACAGTTCACCTTTGATTTTTGCAATTTTTTTTTTTTTTAGGTGGTAAAAAGCTGCAGATGTTACTGATTTGATGTGGCTGTTAAAGTTCAAGTCTGACTCCATTATTACCCCTAGATTTCTAGCCTGATTTAAAGGTTTTAGAGAGAGAGACTGGAGGTGACTGCTGACACTTTCTCTATGTTTCTGTGGGTCAAAGATTATGACTTCAGTCTTGTCTGAGTTTAGCTGGACAAAGTTGTTTTGCATCCACCCACTTATCTGTTGGATGCAGTGGCAGAGTGAATCCACTGGTTCATATTCACCTGCTGCCAGTGAGACTTCAATCTCTACATGCTGCCATTAGGACAGTTAATACACAGCAATAATGTGTCCTACCACAACTCTGCAGATGACACTCAGATCTATGTCTCACTGGGTATCTGAGATATTTCAACAAAGTACTCCCTTTATTCTAAATAGGACTTGAACCAGTTTAGTGCCGTACCAGAGATGCCCGCCCAGTCCTCTAATCTCTGTAAGAGAATCTCATGATCCACAGTGTCAAAGGAAACACTCAGATCTAACAGGATCAAGACTGAGACTTTGCCTGCATCAGTGTTCAGGCGGATGTCATTTGTCACCTTGATAAGAGCAGTCTCAGTCTGTGGTGGGGTCTAAAACCTGATTGGAAGACATCAAAGGAGTTGTTCATTTCGAGGAAGTTAATAAGCTGTTGGTAAACAACTTTTTCAAGGACTTTGCCTAAAAACAGCAGATTTGAGATTGGTTGGTAATTGTTCAAAATTGTGGCATCAAGACTGCTGTTCTTTAGGAGAGGCTTGATAACTGAAGTTTTCAAAGCGCTTGGGAATGTTCCAGATTGAAGTGACATATTAACTATGTGTGTGACAGACAGGGCAAAAAAGACACAGAATGATCAGACCACCACACTGACATTTGAAATATTTACTCCTTTTGTAATGAGCAGGTCCAGAGTGTGTCCTCTGTTGTGGGTGGGCTCGCTGACATACTGAGTCAGACCAAAGGTTTCAAGGACAGAACTGAGCTCTTTAGCGTTTCTGTCAAACACATTATCCACATGTACATTAACCCTGTCTTTTTATGACTCTTTAGGCATGAAAAAAAAAATATTCATCTTATTTTTTTTCAAACATGCATTCTTCAAGGAGTTACATGTCCATTAGGCTGGACAACACACATTTGAACAATGAATAAAATATGTGTTTGAGAAAACAAATATTAAACAAGAAATACTGAAAACTCTATAAAATATTTTGTTGTATGCTCCCTAACATTGTGTTCATATATTTGAGCCTGAATAAGTGGAATGGTGCAAAAGAAATTGTCAAAAAACACCTTGTGATTCTTTTGCTGTATGTCATCACATAGGCGCATGACAACATCTGCCGCCATTCTCAACCCACTGGCCACACCACGCCCAGCCAAATCCTGATACACTTCAAATCTGTGCATGTATCCAGAGCTCCCTGCTCTAACCCACACTTTCAAACCCCAGGGTTTGGGTTTCTTTGGGATGTACTGCTTCAGAGATAAACATCCCTTGAATGGAATGATCTGATCATCAATTGGTGAACAGAATTCTTAGGGATCCACAGCTGAACAGAAAGTTCTTTTTACTTTATCCAACACTGGCCTGATTTTGAATAGCTTATCACTATTTCCCTGCTCCTGTGAGAAGTAATGAACAAAGTGAATGTATCTCAGAATCTGCTAAAAACCAGTTCACTAGCATGGCATTTGCAATCAAATCAAGACGCAACCCTTCCTCTGATGACCAGTACATTCTTGATCTTGGGTATCTGAGGTATGACATGACCAAACTGATCCCTAGAAAGGTTTTCTTTGCCTTTTTGCAAGGCACAGAGGTTTGATCTGAGCACTATTTCATCTATCAGCTCCTCAGGAAATAGATGCATGAAGAAATCTATTGGTTCTGTTCCCTCAATATTCACCTCCCACTCTCCTAAAAAGGAGCCAAGTCTCCCTCAAACTCATTATCTTTGGTTTTCCAGACATGGCTGCTTTTTTGTGTTCTTGAGGTCTGTCAGGTAGGACATCCAGAGCACTCTCAGCTTCCTCCTCAGCCTGAACTTCCTCAGCATCCTCTGCTCCTTCCACATCCTCAACTTCACTCTCACTAGTGCTGCCACTGCCAATTCTCTTTTGTCTGGTAGCCATTCATCATCACTGCCACTAACATCATCTTCATTTGAGTCAAATGGCATTTGCTGGACTATCCTGTAGGTTTTGGTAGCATGATCTCCACCTGACCTCTACAAAAACACAAGGACAAAGATAATTACTCTCATGCTAGAACTACTATCCACAAATTATTGCTATAATATACATTAAATTGATTTTCAGCCAAAACATTACTGCAAATGGTGAATTTAAAAAAAGAAAAAGAAAAACATCAGTCACAGCAATACTATGAATTGTAGTCTAAATATACTATAGCTAGCGATGCATGATGTCCAAGTGGACACATGATCAATCACAATTTCCTCAAATCACAAAATCAAAACTTGGATATTTTAACTATTATATTGTTCCTTAGTTGTTGCTTGATGTCCTCATTTTTTTTTTTTTTTTTTTACCTGCAAGGGTCTCCTAGAATAGAAGGAATTGACAGAAATTCCTCCCCTGCAAGGCACATCTGCTCTTCTGTCGGCCATCTTGTTTTAGAGATTTTTTTTTACTCTTGCAAAAGTTCACCAGTGGGTGGCAGTGTATTGTATGACACATAAGCCTCCACTGTAGTGACTGATGTGCAACTGTGATATTCAGACTCACTTATATAGGAGAAAACAACAACCAAATAGCTGTCCACTGTAGTGACCACTATGCATGAAAGGGTTAAAATCACCTGTAATGACTAAACCATCAAAGTCTGTGCATACGACGGAAAGCATCTCAGTAAAATCATCACTAAAACTCAGACAGTGCTGGGGAGGTTTGTATATAACTAAATATACTAGGGAGGGGGATTGTTTTAGCTCCATTTTAAAGGAAACATACTCAAAAGATGAAAACACCCCAAATCACAATCTGTGAGTAACTAAATTATCTCTAAAAAATGCACACACACTTCCATCCTTTTTGTTTAGTCGTGTTTCAGATTCAAATTTGAAGTTGTGTGGAGTTGATTCGAGCTGGGGGAGTTTGGGAGAGGGACCAGGTGAGGACCGAGGAGATGTAGCAGGAGGGAGTTTGGGTGAAAGACGAGGGGGGATAGGTGGGTATGGGGAGGAGTTCTGTATAGTTGATGCCAGAACTCTTGATCGCTCTATATTAGGTGTGAGGGGAGCCATCTTAATTCCTGATCTGATGAGACTTTCTAGATGGTCGGGAAGGGCCATAGGTGAAGGTGAGGAGGAAAAGGAGAGTGAGGAGTCCCTAGAGGGAGTAGATGTAGCAAAGGGGGCCCAGGGCTGGTCTGTGGGCAGGGGAGGTGATGGGGCTGCTGGGACTGAAACACTCTGCTGGGGCTGTCACAGACAGGTTCAAGTCCTGTGACGAGGGCCCAGGGGGAAGTGACGCTGCAGATGCATTCTTCACTTTTGAAGGTGGTGGTGCTGCTGATTTGTTCTCTTGGGGAGATGGTGGTCCTGCTGAATCCTTTGCTGGGGGAGATGGTTGTGCTGCTGGTGGCGAGTCCTTCGCTGGGGGAGGTGGTTGTGGTAGTTGTGGTGCTGCTGGTGGTGCTGACACATTGGCTCTGTCTCTGGTTGGCGCAGCAGGAATGCTTCTCTCATTCCTCTTTTCTCTCACTGGCCCAGGACCCTGTCCAGGCCGGTGCCTCAGAGCGTGGAGAAGGTTATCCGTCAACACTCTTACTCCACCTCTGCTGGAAAAATATGCTGGATTTGTGTGTTAAACCTGTGAATGAAACAAAACACAACACCAGGTATGTTTTTGATGAGGAAACTACACTCACCTGAAGGATTATTAGGAACACCATACTAATACGGTGTTTGACCCCCTTTCGCCTTCAGAACTGCCTTAATTCTACGTGGCATTGATACAACAAGGTGCTGATTCATTCTTTAGAAATGTTGGCCCATATTGATAGGAGCATCTTGCAGTTGATGGAGATTTGTGGGATGCACATCCAGGGCACAAAGCTCCCGTTCCACCACATCCCAAAGATGCTCTATCGGGTTGAGATCTGGTGACTGTGGGGGCCATTGTAGTACAGTGAACTCATTGTCATGTTCAAGAAACCAATTTGAAATGATTCGAGCTTTATGACCTGGTGCATTATCCTGCTGGAAGTAGCCATCATGGTCAGAAACAATGTTCAGGTAGCCCGTGGCATTTAAACGATGGCCAATTGGCACTAAGGGACCTAAAGTGTGCCAAGAAAACATCCCCCCACACACCATTACATCCCCCCCCCCCCACACCATTACACCACCACCAGCAGCCTGCACAGTGGTAACAAGGCATGATGGATCCATGTTCACATTCTGTTTACGCCAAATTCTGACTCTACCATTTGAATGTCTCAACAGAAATCGAGACTCATCAGACCAGGCAACATTTTTCCAGTCTTCAACTGTCCAATTTTGGTGAGCTCGTGCAAATTGTAGCCTCTTTTTCCTATTTGTAGTGGAGATGAGTGGTACCCGGTGGGGTCTTCTGCTGTTGTAGCCCATCTGCCGCAAGGTTGTGCGTGTTGTGGCTTCACAAATGCTTTGCTGCATCCTCGGTTGTAACGAGTGTTTATTTCAGTCAACGTTGCTCTTCTATCAGCTTGAATCACTTGGCCCATTCTCCTCTGACCTCTAGCATCAACAAGGCATTTTCGCCCACAGGACTGCTGCATACTGGATGTTTTTCCCTTTTCACACCTTCTTTGTAAACCCTAGAAATGGTTGTGCGTGAAAATCCCACTAACTGAGCAGATTGTAAAATACTCAGACCGGCCCGTCTGGCACCAACAACCATGCCACGCTCAAAATTGCTTAAATCACCTTTCTTTCCCATTCTGACATTCAGTTTTGAGTTCAGGAGATTGTCTTGACCAGGACCACACCCCTAAATGTATTGAAGCAACTGCCATGTGATTGGTTGATTAGATAATTGCATTAAGGAGAAATTGAACAGGTGTTCCTAATAATCCTTTAGGTGAGTGTGTGTGTATATATATATATATATATATATATATATATATATATATATATATATATATATATATATATATATATATATATATATATATATATATATATATATATATATATATGGAGAATGGAGAAATAAATGTCATGTCCCATGTTTGTTTGTCTAAAGTTGTGACGCCATCTGCAAAGGGGCCATTGTGTTGTCTGATATTGAATCTGTCTTTTACAGAGATCAGACAGGTCCCTGAAATAATCACTGGACACAGCCAGTAGTTGGTGTGAGGTGATTGTGTTCATTATAGGGTTAAGAATAGACAGAGGAGGAGCAGTGACAGCAATCCACAAACAATGGCTTTAATCAGAGCAAACTCAACACAGCCATGTCTGGAGACCTGAGGGTACCTGAGGGTACCTGAGGTCCTATACCCATTTTTTTGCATTTGAGCTAAATTTGTCTAGTCCCACTACAGATATTAATATTTTTCCTCAATTAAAACTATGAATGAAAGTAGATATATTTGTTGACTAAAAATGAAATAGATTGAATGAAAGGTACGAGGGGAGTCAAGACAAAATCAATCTTAGAGCCTCAACCAGACCATTAACAAAGTCATCATCCAAGAAACACATCTGCACATGTCCCATAACACAGCTTCATGCACTATTCAGTCACTCCATAACTGGTCATGGTAAGATACTTCTTCCAGCCCAAGGGGCCCCAAGGGAGAAAAAACAGGTGCAGCTGCCACCTTCTCAAATACCACATTCATACAAAAAAACAAAACAAAAAACAAACAAACAAAAAAACAAAAAACAGGTTGCAGTGGTCAAAAGTTATTCTTAACTCACCTTAAATCCAGTAACTCCATCCTTCACTTCACACAGTCTGGTCAGCGCAGCTTTGTACTATTCAGCATTCTGTCATGGTTTGGCTCTGAGTGACAGTCCTTAAATAAGATCATCAGGGTGACTGGAAAAATCACTGGAATGCCACAATATTCCACTTATTGCACCAGTACACACTGCACCAGTAAACACTGTACCTGTACACACTGCACCTGTACACACTGCATCTGTACACACTGCACCAGTACACACTGCACCAGTACACACTGCACCAGTACACACTGCACCTGTACACACTGCACCTGTACACACTTTACCAGTACACACTGCACCAGTACACACTGCACCAGTACACACTGCACCTGTACACACTGCACCTGTACACACTGCACCTGTGCACACTGCACCAGTACACACTGCACCTGTACACACTGCACCTGTGCACACTGCACCAGTACACACTGCACCAGTACACACTGCACCTGTACACACTGCACCAGTACACACTGCACCTGTACACACTGCACCAGTACACACTGCACCTGTACACACTGCACCTGTACACACTGCACCTGTACACACTGCACCAGTACACACTGCACCTGTACACACTGCACCTGTACACACTGCACCAGTGCACACTGCACCTGTACACACTGCACCTGTACACACTGCACATGTACACACTGCACATGTACACACTGCACCTGTACACACTGCACATGTACACACTGCACCTGTACACACTGCTTCCATCTGGCAGAAAGTTCCAACCAGTGGTTAATGGCATCAATGCCGTTTGTTTTTATGTATGTACTGGATGAATGTGGCAGACAACAAATGAAGTTCCTTGAGAAGATACATTTTGCTCAGATACACTGGACAAACACAGATCCAGGCCCTTCTGCTCCTGCAGCTGTTAATAATGTGCACTCTAAACAGTGTATTGCAAATCTCACTGCGACACTTGTTCAAAAATCTCAGTTGCATTTTTTTCCAGACCTACTCAGCCACAGGTACAACATGCAAACTCACAGATATGCCACACAAAAGATGAACCTGGAATCTTGGTGTGAAATAAGAGAGCTATCGGTTTCAAAATGATGACAAATTAGAACAGCCGTCACAATGATTAACAATTTAAAACAAGACATTAAAGATTTTGAATGAGAAAAAGTCAAAGTCAGTAAGTTACATATAATAGAAACTGAAACACATGAATATTCAAATATCATAGTTCATTTTAGACTCCTGCGCGTGCTCTGAGGGCTGAGGCACAGCTCCAGCTCATGGTGCCTAAGACACGACAGGGCAGCAGTCTGAGCAGGGACTCCCAGACTTCCCTCACCCCAGACACCTCCTTCAGATCCTCTGGTGGGACCCCCAAGCCGTTCCCAGGCCAGACGTCTTTTTATTGATTCATTTATACCTGTTTGTCGATTTTATTGTTTTATTGTTTTTATTGTTTTATTTATTTTTACTCTGTTCTTTTTATTATTGCATTCTTATTATGTTGGATTGGATTTTAGTAACAGACAATGCAACTATTTGGTCCAAATGTGTGCAGAGAGAGAGTTTTGTTCCAGCTCTGTTTGATATATGCGCTCTATGGAGTGTTGTTACGTCATGGAAACTCATCCCGTTTTGGATTTAGTTTGAATCTTTTAGTGGCGTGCAGAGGCGGATTTATCACATTATCTTGCAGAAAAATGAATCATGGTTAAAAATACAACATTTGGAATAATAGTTCCTTTAGACCTCCTGTTTCCTGGCAGCTCCACATAACCTCAGCATCCCACCCATATATTCACTATCCCTCCTCTGAACATGTCCAAACCAGAGCCTGCTTTTCTGAGGGGAATAGGGGAGAAAAATAAAGCCCACACCATTAAATCATTGACAGAAAATTCTAATTCTTTGAAATTGGAGCCTTTATTGGTCCCTCTGAACAATCAAATAAAAAAAAAAAAAAAATCAGATATAATTTTCCAAATATGAGTTTCAATTTGTATCATATTTGATACATCAGGTCACAATGCTCAAAGATTTGTTCTTTCCTGAACAAACAAAAATGTGATAAAACACAAACAAATTCAACAAATTTGTAATTCCAAACATAAAAAGTTTTACGATAATCTAGCAGAAATCAGAAATCCACCAATGGAACTGGCTGGGTGGAAGTCTGGAGAGCATAACATTTGAATTATTTTACTCATTTTGCGGTTCACAACCTTTTTATTTTGCATTGTGGTAGGTTTGAAAACAGTTTCTATCCTTGTTCAGGCAAAGATGCACTCTGCATTTCTGACAGTACACATGGGTAAAGTGGCCTGTTCAGTGCTTGCATCTCTGTCGGATTACCCATGTTGCATCCGCAGACACACTGAGGTTGTTCTGAATGTGAATCAGCATCAACAAATTCAGGAATCGACCCCCTGACATCACATCACAAACAGCGGGGTACCTTATCTCCATCTCCCAGTAGATGTACATTTTAAAGTACATTGGGCATCTGTACTAGCCCCATGTGCATGTACATACCCAGAATTTGCTCGATTTCTTGAGCATTTGTGTACACTGACTTTCCATTTTTCTGCACGCTGTGCAAGTTTGTTTCTTCGGCAATTTCCTGTAGCATTTCATCAGTCACACAATCTTTAAAATACATATATGGTGTCCAGTCAAGCCTATCTTCAGAGTCTTCCTCAACACATTCCACAAACTCAATAGATGGAGGTTCAAACTGTTTTTTTTTTCCACTGATACACCTTCCTTTTCTCTTTACCCCTTGCCGCCTGCTTTAGTGTTGTGTCCTTTGGTTTTGTTGTGTCCTCTTCTAGGACTTCTGAGCTTTCATCATCAACACTGCTATCTGTGTTTTCCTCTTCCTCATCATCAATGCTATCTGGGTTTTCACCATTAGGAGTCCATTCCTCTTCCTCCTCCTCATCATCTTCACCTAGCTGCTCCATGTCACTTTAATTCCCATCCATCAACATTTTCAGAGCTTCTTCAAAAGTGTATTTTCTTGCCATCTAAAAACATACATGCACATAAAAACAGATTTTGATTTTATTTGAATTGGTCAGTTTTTAGTGAAAAGCATCAATAACCATGGTAGAATAAGTTATATATATATATATATATATATATATTTTTTTTTTTTTAACTCTAACTGTATCAAATTATGTAATTTAAATATAAAAAGACTGTATGTTGTTTGATGTTATACTATATAATGCACAAAATACAATAAAATGTCATTTGACTAATTTAGAGTTACATGACCTTATATACCTGATGTATCATATTTGATACATCATTTTCAACACGGCTTTATTAAAACATAGATTATAAAATTTTAAGTATTTTCACTTTGCATCAACCCAGTAACTGTTCCTATTAATGTTTCAGTAAAAAAAAAAAAAAAAAATGTTTTTCTTACCTTAAGCTTTTCAAACTTGGCAAAATTCTTCATCAAAAAACACCCGTGTCCAATTCTTGAGTCATGCTTATCTTGCTGTGTCACTGGAAGGCCTTCTAATGAATAAATTACTACCCCCTGTTGGATTATCTGTGCATTGCATGTATCTGATTGTATACATTAGGTTTTTCATGAAAAAAAAATCACACTGCTAAAGTAGAGGGCTGAAAAACTCTTGTATCAAATATGATACGTTTGGCGTTATAGGGTAATTGTGAAACTTATTCTGTAGTTTCCTGACATAAATGTAAGAGTAAAGTGTATTCCTCATGTAAAGTTTTCATATATAAATTAGTGTTGTCATGATACTAACATTTTAAAGTTGATTTCGATGTAGGGAAGAGACTCCATACTAGTAGTTACTGTGGTACTTGGACTGGTACTTAGGCCGATATTTATAGTGATATTTAGTGGTAGTTAAGGTATTACTTACAGTGGTAGTTAGTGTTGTAATGGTACTTATAGTGGGACTTATAGTGACAGTTAGAGTGATACTTACAGTGGTACTTAGCACTACTTGTATTGTTGCTTTCAGTAGTAGTTACAGTGGTACTTATAGTGGTATACCTAGTGGAACTTTAAACCATCTTTCTTTGAACAATAGAATGTGGTTTTCAACTATAGTACTTATCGTAGTACTTATTTATATTCTCATGTGTCCTTATATCTGTGTAATCCCTCAGTGTCCAGTAGGTCCATAGTGGCCCATGTGTGTATACTAGTCTATGTGTCTTATACTTGTGAAAAATACAGCTCAAAATCATTCTAAAGCTTCAGGAAAGGTTCATTTTTGTCCTGTGAATGTGACTTTTTAATGTTGATACTTGTTCGAATGAGTTCAAGTTTCGATAGTAGTTTTTATATGAATTAGTAGTTTTTATATGAATTAGTATCTGATTTTTGAAACTTTTGACAACCCTAAGTGTAAAATTTGTACATCATATATCGCGGTTCACCTTTCGAGGCCTTGCAGTTTCACTGCTTTTTTTGGTGCAATTTTACATGCTTTTTTTTTTTTTTTACAATGTTGTTGAACGTGCATTGTGTTCAGAATGTGTTCAGACAAATTTATATAAATGTTGGACCGCAGTGTGACTCTGAAGTGCTGTATGTTTGCAATTTGTTTTCTCCCCAACAAAACCCACAATGTCGATGAAACGTTCTGCACCGACAAAGACGCCTACGAAGGTTTGAACTTTGAGAGAGTTTAAACAAGAGAAAATGTGAGAAAATGTTAACGCCTGTGTGAGAAAAGTGTATAAAGTGTGTGGTGAGGGGTTTTACAGCCAAAAACATACTGAATAATTGTAAAAAATAAACCTGATACTTCACGGATTTTTTAAACGTAACGTAACCCCCACGATAAACCAGGGACCACTGTATAAATACAAAGAGTCTGGTTTTAAAGGTGAACTCCCTTTTCAGGTAGAGGGCCCCTGCTTGGGACCTGCTTGTCTCCATGGAGATTGTATAACTCTGCCTGGAATGTGTGTGTGAACGGGTGAGCGGTTCCTTCATGTAAAATCCTTTGAACGCTTTGAAAATGGAAAAGCGTTATATAAAAATGTGACCTCATGTGTACTTCCTCATTATTAAACTATAAAACACTATAATTTGATGCATACAGCAAAAAGAAGACATATTTTAACTTCAAGAGCTGCTGAAACAATATATCTGTACTGGGCCCTTAATGAAAAACTTGGAAGAGTTGGTGATTTAAGAAACACGTCTAGAATGTGTTTAATTGTGGTAGTGTCTGTTCACTCCAGTTATCTGTAAAGTTTGGGCCCATTACTTTGAATAGGAGCGTCATTATTCACCTCAGCTCTAGTATAAGGACCGCGGATGAAAGCGAGTTTAAGTCTGTCTACTGAATAAGAAAATATGGTCCAATAGAACAGAGGCATTACTGCCAGGAAGTTTATGGAGCAAAATATGTAGATAGATGAAAACGCATTTATATTAAAGAGAGCTAGAAATAGTTGAGCACAATGGTCCGATAAGATATAAAGATTAGTATGTTGACTATATACAAAAGTTATGCATGTGTGAAGTACTTCCTGGTTCTAGTCAGGACAGAGCAGGTCGTTTAATGGCATCAAACGTTAACTAGAACTTTGAAAACGCCTGATCTCATGTCCACTCAGAAGCTAAGCAGGGTTGGGCCCGGTTACTCCTGGGATAGACTGTTGTTGTGTCCTGGTAAGAGTGTTAGGGTTAGTGACTGGTGGTGGTTGGAGGGGCTGATGGCACAGATTGCTTCGCTCTTATTAGTGTGTCCCAGGGCAGCTGTGGCGACAATATAAGCTCACGACCAAGTACACCCCCATAAAGCAATATAAACTGTCTTACACAAGGTAACACATACTGATACTTTGCAGTGACACAATGCACACGCTGTCAAAAAAGTTACGAAAACTGATTTAAACTCCACATTTTCAGGAACCTACGATCAAAACGGGCTGGGACAGTTATTTCTGCTCTGATTTGTGTTAAAACAAAACTCAGATTAAGGTCAAATGTGACTAACAGCTTCAGTGTGGTGTATAGTGTGTGTGTTGTGTGTGTATAGTGTGTGTATTGTGTGTGTGTATAGGAAGTTGTTGCGTGTATAGTGAGTGTGTTGTGTTTATAGTGTGTGTATAGTGAGTGCATTGTGTGTATAGTGTGTTGTATGTATAGTGTGTGTGTTGTGTGTATAGTGAGTGTGTTGTGTGTGTAGCTAATGTGCGCATAATATATGTGTGTGTATAGTGTGTTTGTATAGTGAGTGTGCTGTGTGTATAGTTTGTTGTGTGTGTATAGTGAATTTGTTGTGTGTAGTGAGTTTGTTGTGTGTATAGTGAATGTGTTGGGTGTATGTTGTGTGTGTTGGTGTGTAGTGAATGTGTTGCATGTACAGTGATTGTGTTGGGTGTATGGTGTGTGAGTTGTGTGTATAATGAATGTGTTATGTGTGTGTATAGTATGTGTGTACAGTGAGTGTGTTGTCTGTTAAGTGAGCTTGTGCGTATAGCGAGCGTGTTGTGTGTATAGTGAGCGTGTTGTGTGTATAGTGAGCGTGTTGTGTGTATAGTGAGTGTGTTGTGTGTATAGTGAGTGTTTTGTAGATAGAACAGTGCCTCTAGTTAGCGTCCCCCCCTCAGAAGTCGATGACATCACCTGCAGAGTATCAGTGAGGGGGGGGATTCATGTCAGGTCGTGTCTTGTTTTGTCTTGTTTTGAAACCAATTATAAGATGAATTCACTGAATAAAAATTGCTGTCCCGTCTAAACTAATCTACACAAACGCACATTCAGCTCTTCTTCTTGTCTTTCATTTTGATTTCGTTTCAAGTTTTTAATTTTAAGTTTTGAGTCTGAAAAGTTTCCATCTTTGATGAGCATGAGCAGCACAAATGAAGCGTGGAGGTGCTGCTCTTTGTCTCAGCTCCGTGTGAGCAATCTGTTCACCGGACTCTGTTTCCTCCCGTCGTGGATAAATATTTAATTTCAGTGTCTCTTATAAAACTTTAACACTTGGCTCCTCACTTTTCCCTCTGCATGGCTCAGTGGGCTAATAGCTTTTGGCTCATTTTAAACGTTTCCGCACTCACTCAGCCCAAAGTCAATGTGCCACTATTCTTCTCTCCATGGACCTTGCAGCTAGTCATTTGTTGTATTTGTTTTGCTTTGGGCTTGGATAAATTACACCACATTTGAGCCCAATATCGGAACAAAGTTTAGTTTGATCTGATCAGGCATTGTGACGACCGTCATTCTACGCCTCAAGGTTTGGTCCAGACTACGATTATACGAGCTGGAGCGAGAAAATCAACTTTTTTCTTCAGACTCTTGTGAACTTTAAGCCATGTTATAATGTTGTTACCTCCTCAAAAACAGACCTGGAGTTGCGTTTTGTTTCATTCACATGTTTGAAAAACCCTTTATTATTAGTTTGTCTACATATTCCAAAGCTCAAAATGCTCTGTTCCACCTTGTGATGTCATCAAGTGGTAGTTTTCAAGTTATCAGCTAACTTTTACCTTTAGTTCAGTAGAGATTGGCAATTCCAGGGCTGAAATCATCCAAATGATTCTAGTGAAGGTGTATGGAGTTTAAAAACACAGTGAAGCACTTCCTGTATTACCACATGATGACATCACAAGGTGGAACAGAGTGTTTTCTCAGCCTAAATCTGCAGGGTTTGTGTGTTAAACATGTGTGAATGAAACAAAACACAACTCCAGGTCTGTTTGTGATGAGGAAACAATATTAGAACATAGATCAGAAAACGGCATAACATAGGCCCTAGTTTCCATGGAGATGCTCTTGCCTTGTCTGAAATGTTCCACAGCACGGCATTTAACTCATCTATTCTGCATTTATTCTGTGTAGATCTTTTTATTGCCATTGGAAAAGCTTAGTTACTTACTGTTAAAGTGGTTGCCTTTCTCCAACTCTTTCAAGCTAAATCAAGAAAATGAGCCAGTACCAACCAGTATTTGATGGTTCAGGTGAGTGTCGGGTTAAGAAAAGACCAAAAGCACTTCACTGAGTCATGAAAGCACGTTCAAAACTTTGCAAAATGTGGCCCTTACTTAGAAGTGTAAAAATGGGCAAAGTACAAACCTGAGGCACAACGACGGATTATATCAAAAATTCTTTCTTACATAAGATGTGACGCCAGAGCATATCGATAAACTGGCTCATCTTCATCATGTGACCGGTCCATCTCATATTAGCACAGTTTGAGGTGATGCTAGTTGTTGTTAGCTTTATCGTGACTTCAAAATTCAGCTTGGGCCTCTAAAAGTTGTGAAAAGCACTTATAAACTCAGTGAATAAGTAGCGTGCCAGAATTGCATTAGGAAGGAAGTAAGGAACAGCTCAACAACAAACGCGCAAACAAGTTAAGACTTTTTCCCGCTTTCAGACAGTAAGAATCTGTCCAAGTTCATGCCTGTGCTTTAATCTTGGAACTATGAGTCTCTCTGATGTAAACCCCCCGCGCTCACTCAGCAGATGGTGTATATATCGATATTCTCATCATTATGCAGTCCTTTATCTGGTAGTTAAATATGTATTGGAGATGAAAACTTAATTCAAGGTTTCTATCAAAAAAGAGTCATAGTTTATTTAACTCAATGAGAAAGATCAGTGGAAAGGCGTTTGTGGAAAGGCCAGGAAATCCATGGAAAAGAAGAGAGGTGTTTTCAGTGTGAGTGTGTCCATGCCTTTATCTCCTCCACACAGCTGGGGGGAGGATGTGCTGGGTGTCAGGGGGGTGGTCTCAGGGTGCAGGCACAGCCATAGCAGTAGAAGGAGATACCATCCTCGCCAATGATGCTAGTGATGGGACTTTGGGCTCTTTTATGGGATCCAAATCTTTTGGATCTTTTCATTGCAAAGATCCGTTTAGAAGACTGGCTCTTTTTGTATTTATTTATATGACAGAAGCCAGTGTGGGAATTCAATTTATCTACAGTGTTTAAATCTAAATAAAACCTTGAACTACAATATGCTATTATTATGCCATATATGTTTTTTGTGCATAAATCTCTCACTCGTGTTGTCTGCTCTGCTTCTGTGCTGCTTCTTGTGTTGGTTCAGCATTAATCAGTATAAATAAGCATGAGAATTAGAAAGAAAAAGAAAATGAGGTCTAGAACCACAGATGAAGCATAGATGGTAAAAAGGGTGGGGCCAAGAACCAAACCTTGAGGGGACCCACAGATAACGGTGTGGGACATAGACCAAGACCTAGACCACATACTCCCAACTATCTTTAAGATCCTTTTTGAAGACTTTCTTTAGTTTTGGTTTAGTCCAAATAAATTAAATACGGCTCATTTTTCATTGACAAGAAGCTGAAACCCATGAACAGAGTGATTAATGTGGTGCATAAAAACATAATATAATGTATTTTCAGGACTTTAAATCCCACTTTTTTCATAGCTTGTCCAGGGAATCGACATATATTCAGATGCGACTTATGTGTGAAATTATTATAATATATAATTCCATATCTCCGTTATTGACATAGTGGTACACTCTGGGCTTGTACCAGTATGACAGCCACATGGAAACTCCAGAGTTGGTGGAGTTGTTCAGAAGTGACACTGAAGATGAAGAATTCAAGGGATTTAGTGGAGTGAGATCCAGAATAAACTTGTTAGCTTGTTTTTTATGCTTTAGTTCTCTGATTAACTGTTAATATCTTACGTTAACACAACAGACACGTATTAAGTTCTGTCTATGCTTCATGTAGCTGAATAAATATAAATATGTTATGTTAGGGTGCTGTACTGATATTCAGTCTGTTGTGCTCTGTTTTATTGTTATTATTATAAGTTGCCTTTAAAAATAAAATGTCTGTTCTTGGTCTCGGATTTTGTAAAATAAATTTCCCCAAAAAATGCGACTTATAGTCCAGTGCGACTTATATATGTTTTTTTCTTCATGATTATTCATTTTTTTGGCTGGTGCGACTCCAGAGCGACGTATAGTCTGGAAAATACGTTAAATAAAAGCTTTTGTGAAAATAAAAAGTTATTCCACATTGTCAGTCAGTGCATTGATGTGAGTGAAGCAGCTGAAGTGTTGCGTTGAAATAAGTCAAACCTCTTGTGTTCAGTAGAATGTGTCAACAAGTCAATGATTCATATCCAAACAAAGCCGGAGTCATGTCTGCAAGGCGGAAAACAGTGATTCAGTGGGTTCAGACTTTAATGCACAATACTGACAAAATATTTACAGAGGTGGGCAGTACTTGGATACTTTTTCTTGAGTAACTTTTTGAATAAACTGTACTTCACAGATGTCTGTGTAATCCCTCAGTTTGCTGTATACTTCTCAGAGTCCGACACCATACTTTTACTACTACTTGAGTAATATATTTGACAGTCTAACAGTACATGAGTAAACATTTAGCTACTCTTACCACTGTGAGTAAGTCTAAGTGACAAAAACATGTTGAAAATGCAAGATTCTGTGCATTATTTAAAGGTTCTATATGACACAAAAGAGACTCCAGGTATATTTGTGACGAGGAAACCTTATAACATAGATCACAAAATAGCATAATACAGAAGCTTTAATAATTTGTCCTTCAAATTACAACAACTAATTACACAACTCAGATTTTATGCCCAGAAAGTTTCTCTTTCAAAGTTTTCCTGAGCAGTTTCATATTGTTTCTTACTCATTTCTTGTACCCCTACTGTGTACTTCAACCCATGAAAAATACATTATTATGTTTTTATTCTTTGTTTAACACAGATTGTTCATTTTCATTGCAAGCAAGTTTAAACCAGTTAATAAAACACAGCAAACTTTTTTTTTTATTATCATCTAGTTCCTGTAGCGCATTCAGGCTTATAAACAAGAACAGGTGGAATCATGTGGTGCATTTAATGTCTTTACTCGTTTTGGGTTGGGTCCCTGTTTGAACCTGGAATTGAACCAGCAACCCCTGGAGCTCTGCTGTGAAACAAATGTGCAAAGGCCCCAATCCAAAGCACTTGTCCTGATTTAAGCAGGTGTTCTTCCACCTCAGGGAAAGATATGGGGAGAATCACACATCTGGCAGTCTTTGGGAGGCATTCAAGGGTTCGTGATCAGGTGATAAAAGTATACAAGGTTATCCTTAAAGGCACTGTATCCACTCCATGCTCATTCCTAACTTTTACAGTTTGAAAAGTTTACATACACTATATAAAAAGACACATAACACTTTCTCACTGTCTGACATGAAATCAGGCTAAAACGTTCCTGTTTTATGTCATTTAAGATTACCAAAATTATTTCTATTTGCTAAATGCCAAAATAATGAGAGAAGCCAATTTTTTTTTGTCAATTTGTCATTATTTTCTTCAAAGTCAGAAGTTTACATACATATCATTAGGGTTTGGTACCATTGCCTTTAAACTGTGTGACTTGGGTCAAATGTTTTGGTTATCCTTCCATGAGCTTCTCACAAGAGTTGGCAGGAATTTTGGCCTATTCTTTTTTCCAGAACTGGTGTAACTGAGCCAGGTTTGTAGGCCGCCTTGCTCAAAAATGCCTGCCTTGCTCAACCCTATTGAAAAAGTTCATTTTCAATAGGATTGAGGTCAGGGCTTTGTAATGGCCTCTCCAAAACATTGACTTTGTTATCCTTAAGCCACTTTGTAACCAGTTTGGCAGTATACTTCAGGACATTGTCCATTTGGAAGACACATTTGCTTTAACTTCCTGGTTCATGTCTTGAGATGTTACTGCAGTATTTCCACATAATGTTCTTTCCACATGATGTCATCTATTTTATGAAGTGCACTAGTCCTGCAGCAAAACAACCCCACAACATGATGCTGCTTTGAGCATATTTCAAGGTGTTCCAGCATCCACACCATCCAGTTAGGATGGTGTTCTCAGGCTTGCAAGCCTCCCTTTTTCCTCCAAATGTAACAATGTCTTTTTAATGTTTCTTTTGGAGTAATGGCTTCTTCCTGCAGAGTGACCTTTCAGTCCATGTCAGTCTAGTACTTGTTTCACTGTGGATAATGACACACTCTTACCAGCTTGAGTCAGCAGGTCTTTTGGTTTTGTTCTTGGGTTGATCTGCACATTTCAGACCAAAGCATGTTCATCTCTGGGACACCAAACCCTGCTTCCTGTTCAGCTGGACATTCTCATTGATTGAACAGATGAACGTGGCATCATCAGGCATCCGGAAATTGTAGTCAAGGATGAACCAGACGTGAGCAAGTCCACAATTCTCTTCCTGATATTTTGGCTGATTTCTTTTGACTTTCCCATGATGTTACACAATGAAGCAGTGTGTTTCAGGTGAGCCTTCAAATGCAAAGCTGTTTGATTCATCCCACCCGACCATGACCACCCCTCACTCACACACCACCTTCTTAATTGACAAGGACGCAACACTCACTACTAGGGATGGGACGATATTAAATTTTAGACTCACGATTATCGTGGCCAAAATAATCGCGATTAACGATATTATCGCGATAATTATTAACCTGTTAACGTTCCGACGCCTGGGCCTACTTTACAATTTTACAGCAATGTACATACACTTCTGCATCACCCGCACAAACAATCTACACATCAAATGAAAGCTGCGGCGCTCGTCTTTCTGGATATGCAAACCATTTTCACCTGCAATCACCACAGCGCTGACAGGAAAGACGTTTTTATAGAAAAGTCACAAAGTGTGAATCTGGACTTGACTTACCATTGAGCGCTCTGGTTCTGTCAAACATCAACATATTCACACAAAGTTGGTCTCATTTGTTCCGTAAAGGTCGAGAGAATATAATCCAGTCAAGAAATTATGTCCACAAAATAAGATCCTCCATGTCCAATCTGCTGCAGGAAAGTACTCCAAATATAAAATCTGCTCCGTCACTTCTTTGCCTTTCTTTAGTCGATTTCAGGCATAATAAACTTCTGACAGCACCAACTTTGTTCCCCAGTGCTAAACACACGTGTTAGCTTGTGATTGACACTAGTGTTGGCCAATAAGGTGGGGGTTGTGGGTTACTGAGGCCGCAGACAGCGAATCAGTGAAAGTGACTGAAAGTTTACGCCCCACTCTTCCCCTTGTAGAATCAACCAATTACATCACACACATTTAGTGACGTTTTCCCCTTACAGCCAATGAGCAGCGGGACAGGATGATGTATCACATGGCATGGTTTTCCGTAAACAGACGTACCCGGAAGAAAATGTGTACTCCTCAATGCCATGCTGTCGAAATGGACCGGTCCTTGTTGCGCCGGAAGTGACGCAAGTGCCCGTCGACGAACACTTAATTTTTTTTTAATTACGGCACTTTGGTGAATTGGGAAACGAGTGGATGCAGAAATGTGTGCATAATGGCGCATTTTACGCACTGTTGTTTTGCGTTTTAAACATGACGAAACGGACAAAACAAAGGGAGGACGTGATCGAGGACACTGTGGATGTTTGTACAAGTTAAACTAGAGGCATCTCTGTCCTGGAGCGGTTCATGGCAAAGAGTAAAGATCCCACAGTGGACTCAGGAGTAAAGGACCTTATTTTTTGATGGATTGGATGCTGTTCTCGATCGGTAAGCGTGGTTTATTCTGCTATTGACTTAATTGTACGTAAAATATACTGTGTCTAATCGTTAGCTTTGCTTCTGTGCATATAGTGCACATTCGGACCATGCGCTCTGGCACATTTGTGTTCAGCTGTATGAATTAGACTTAATTTGTCTATTGTTTAAAAGGTGTTGTTTTATTCTGCAGTTTGCATTATTGTAGGTAAAAATGTAAGATGTGCACACAATAGCGTCTCATCTGTGCGCACGGGTGATGCGCGCGCTGGTACGTTCCTGTGGAGAGTTACGGATCAGACTTTGTTTATTGTTGATATCTGACAGAATATAGTTCAGACAGAGATAAGCACAGAAGCTACAAGTGTCATTGCTATGTCAGAGTGGGCAAACACCAGAACTAACATATAAACGTTGTATTGGAACTGGAAACATGAGGCAGTGTGGTGCCGTAAAGGCGATTATAATCGTGCGCGATGATCGCGATTATTAAAAAAATGCCACGAACGATTAATTGCGGACCTTATTTATCGCGATTAACGATATTATCGTATATCGTCCCATCCCTACTCACTACCGCCCAATAAAGCAACTGCTATTCCGTGCGCTCTCCCATTCACGTACTAAACAGGCCAAACCTCGCTTAGCTTTTAAGACCAGAAGAGGTTTTCAAGGGAATATGGCACCAAACAGCAAACTTATAAAAAAATATGGTATTAAATAAATTATCACAGAAATCAATATATATGGATCTGCTGCCACTCTTTTTAGAAAGTGCTTACTCTTTACATCAGATAGTCCTATAGATTTTCTTAATACACATATGTTTCTCTTCTTATCTTTTTTCGATCCATAGCGCTTTAAAATCCCAATGGGTTTTATGGCATAAGTAAGTTAAGCCTGTTTCATCAAATGGATTAATGTATTTAAAGTTAAGTCAATGAGTTTATAGAGTAAGGTTTGTGAACATTAGATGTAGGCATGGAGATGGAGGCTAAGCGCATTACATCACAGCGTAGGGAGTATTCAGGCAAACAACAAACTGAAAGTGAACGTGTGTCACCTGATTTACCGTCTGAAAAGTAGAACTAGCGCATTTTAACCCGTCTAAAGTTATTCCTCGCTTTCCTTCGCGCATTCTGAGCATCTTAAGTATCAGCTGTGACGTGTTTGCAAGCGTTTTTTCACGACTTTCAGAAGAGCGTGAGAGTGGAGTTTTGCCTTAAAGGTAATGCTCACGGTAACTAGCATGCTAACAGCGCATTTCCAGGGTTACAGGCAATAAAACGTTTTGTAATTCGATGCATGCAGCACACGGCGGACTCAATATAGGGATAAGAGTACTTCCTAATTATGAATACATGACATATACGATGTTAGCAAGTGTTTATTAAACCAGTTTCTCACTTCTTTGCTCATTAAAAACTTTAGAAAGACAACAGTATTGATTTGCAGGGATTTATGAATACACTTGGATCTTATTTTTATGTTGCCTGCAGCGCCGAGTGCATCCTCCCATTATCTCCATATGGCTCTTTCTTTTGTCCATAGACATGTTGCCTGTGCCGTATATAGCAGCGCCTCATACAGAGAATGGGCTGTCACTCAGGAGGACGCCCCATTCACAGAGACCCGACGGTGACACTAATAAGAGTGCAGACGGCCCGACACAAACACGTCTCAAACTCAGAAAGGAAGCAGACATATTCAAATAAATTATGTAACAAGACAAATTATGTAACAGCAACTATTATGAGCTTTAGCCATGTTATAATCTCATAATTAAAGGGCCTGTACCTGATTGTTTTTCAAGTATTTCAACAAAATGTGTCTTCAAGCAGCTCTTAAGGTCAAAAAGTAAAAGTCTGCTATGGATCTAATCACCATCAATCTAATTATAAAGTGTTTTATTGTTCGAGAATCAGGAAGTGCACAGTTAGCAAGGTACTTATTGCATTACCGTGAAGGCAAAATTCCACATATTATGACACTTTCTGATTTATGTTCCAATGTTGTTTCCTCATCACAAACAGACCTAGGATTGTGTTTTGTTTCATTCACACACGTTTAACACACAAACCCTGCAGATTTAGGCATTTTCTCTCAAACAGAAAACACTCTGTTCCACCTTGTGATGTCATGTGGTGATACAGTAAGTGCTCCGCTGTGTTTTTAAGCTCCATACACCTTCAATAGAAACATTTGGATAATTTAATTTTAGCCTTTGAATTGCCAAACTCTGCTCAACTAAAGATAAAATGTAGTTAGCTATTAACTTGAAAACTACCACTTCATGACATCACAAGGTGGAACAGAGCATTTTGAGGTTTGGAGATGAAGATAATAAAGTGTTACTCCAGCATGTGTGAATGAAACAAAACACAACTCCAGGTCTGTTTTTGAGGAGGTAACAGGATTATAACGTGACTGCAGCTGCTCACGAGAGACAATTTTGTGTAATATAGGACCTTTAAAGTAAGTGAGGAATAACTTTAGACCACTGCAAACCGTTTAAAATGAACTACTTGTGTTTTTCATGTCAGTTTTCACCTCCCCCCTTTACCAGCCCAGTGCTGTATACTGATTATTCAAAAACTTCTGTTCTATTTATCTTCTATTTATAGTTCAAAAATATCAATTAGACATTTCCTCTGCTGGCTATGGTGAAACATCACTTGAGGTCAATGAACGCATTTTTATTATTAAGCTGTTTTAGATCAATATTGTGGTTTTCACTGAATAAAATCTATGTGATAGTTTAATACCTGACAAAGAACAATATGCTCTCTTAAAAATACTGTAACTCAAATGGAAGAAAATGAAAGGGCAGCCAAAAATCAAATCTCTACTGAGGCTATTTTTACGTAATACAATTTAAAGGGCCTGTAGTGAGACAGTTTAATCCCTCATTCATCCAAGAGTGGTCCAAGACAGAAAAGATTTCAGAGGTTGTCATCTGGATGTTGTTTATTTATTTTTTTTTTTTGTCTCCCAAGAGCTTTAAATCACATTCCAAACAGAAGACATTTTCAACCATCAAATTCAAAATGGCCTCTGGACCGGAGCCAAAATATATTTTTGCTTGCATCACTCAGATCAAAACACAAGTAAATATTTTATCCTCGTCCATTTCTGTCATACTGTAAGTTTTATATATTTCAGAGCTGTATTTCTTATGCCACGTTCACATAGGGCAGGGTCAGCAGTTTAATCAGGGACTCACAGACTTCCCTCACCTCAGACACTTCCTCCATCTCCTCCGGTGGGACCTCAAGGCGCTCCCAGGCCAGCCCAGAGACAAAGTCCCACCAGCATGTCCTGGGTCTCCCCCCAGTCTCCTCCTGGGGACATTTCTTATAGTTTTATATCAGTTAAATGGCAATTTGCAGATAAAAAGTTGAGAGGAAAAGTTAAAAAATTCCATCCAAAATGCAGGAATCATTTACAATATTCTGACTGTTAAAACCTACATTTAACAAGAAAAAGTAAAAGTTTGTCTCTTGTTTAGACTAAGATTACTAGATAACAGTTATTAAAGGTCCCATATTATGATACTTTCTGATCTATGTTTAATGTTGTTTCCTCGTTACAAACAGACCTGGAGTTGTGTTTTGTTTCATTCACACATGTTTATCACACAAACCTTGCAGATTTAGACTGAGTTCTTCTCTCAAACTGAAAACACTCTGTTCCACCTTGTGATGTCATGATGTAATAGTGCTCCATTGTGTTTTTAAACTCCACACACCTTCATGACAGACTAAAAATGCAGAATTACTCAAACATGTGTGAATGAAACAAAACACAACTCCAGGTCAGTTTTTTATGACATGACTTAAAGCTGGTAAGTATAATGTGTAATATAGGACCTTAAACAGTTAAATATATTTATTTATTCACTTTAAATTAGTTTATAGTATATATTTTAGTGTAATCACATTAGCACTTTGCAGTTGTAGAGTCACACAGGGACAAAACCTACAAAACACTATTATCTAACTCACTTGTTGGTGCTGTTTTGTGATTCATGTTTCATCCTCTTAAAGTTCCATTTAGAAAATCATATGGAAGCCCATGAATATTATGAAGTTTCAGGGCAGGAAGCACTTCTCGAAGTAGTTTTACCAAATCAACCATTCTGAAGTGGTTTTCCATTATTACCTTCTGAATCACTGCAAAATGAAATTCTATAAATATGGCCACGCTGTTTCCCGCTGTGGTAAAACCCCAGAACATAACAAGTTTAAATGCAAGGAGGAAACTGATTATGACATAGCAGCACAAAAGGGGAGTGTGGTTTGGTTTGGTCTAGTTTAGTTTAGTCTGGTTTAGTTTAGTTCAGTCTAGTTTAATGTAGTTTAGTCTAGTTTGGCCTAGTTTAATTTAGTTTAGCCTAGTTTAGTTTAGTCTAGTCAATTTTAGCTTAGCTTAGTCTAGTTTAGTGTTGGTTTAGTTGAGTGTAGTTTAGTCTGGTTTATGTACTGGGCTGATTTCCACTTCTGAGCAGCTGATGTTATAGTTCATAAAAACAACAATGAGCAGAACATAATAACACCTCTGTGACATCATTCACAGGCAGAACATTCAGCAACATAAAATCATCTTCTGTTCCTTTATTGCAGACTCGTGGTCCAGAGTAAAAAACAGACAAACAGTGTAAAAGAAAAAATAAAAACAAAAAAAACAAACAAACAAATAATAAGAGGCCCCTAAGCTCTTAAGAGACAACTACACCAGTGTTTCCACAGCTGAGAAGTGGAGTGGATGGTAATGGCAGAAGTGGAGTGGATGGTAATGGCAGAAGTGGAGTGGATGGTAATGGCAGAAGTGGAGTGGATGGTAATGGCAGAAGTGGAGTGGATGGTAATGGCAGAAGTGGAGTGGATGGTAATGGTAGAAGTGGAGTGGATGGTAATGGTAGAAGTGGAGTGGATGGTAAAGGCATAAGTGGAGTGGATGGTAATGGTAGAAGTGGAGTGGATGGTAAAGGCAGAAGTGGAGTGGATGGTAATGGTAGAAGTGGAGTGGATGGTGAAGGCAGAAGTATTAGCCAACAATATAATTTTTGTGAATTATTCAGATGACACATACATTTATGCATTACATTTCTTAAAACAGCAACAATGTATTTACTCTTGGAAAAACAAACAGTTCCATCTAACTCTCAGGGGGTCCTAAACTAATTCTGAAATGGGGGCCTTCACCATGTGTTACTGTCACTGTCACAATCTGAATCTGTATTACCCACATCAGACAGTGAAGGGGGAGGCTCTCTCCAGTCTAAAAACTAAAGAAAAAGTCCCGCACACTGTCTCACTCTTAATGCAATTTTATTCCATACAATGTTTCGGTCGCTCTGAAGAAGGTCAGAGCGACCGAAACGTTGTATGGAATAAAATTGCATTAAGAGTGAGACAGTGTGCGGGAGTTTTTCTTTAGTTTTTAGACAAGTGCTTCACCTCCTACGCACCTGTCGCCCAGTCGGGTGTGCGGAGTTTACACAGAAGGAGGCTCTCTCCAGGAAATTAATAATATTGTAGACTTCCTTCCTGTTTTCTAGTATATTTTATTGTGCTTCAGCTGGTTAAAGTGTAATAATATTTATGAATTTATAAATGGATTTATGGCCTACTCATTATAAATATTATATCTTCACTTCATGATCCTGTTATTTGTGTTGAATAAATCCAGGAAATTTTCAAATAAATGCGTGACTAATTAACATATTCGTATGTGTATGATATGCATGCAAATGTACGCATAGCCGACATTACAGCAAAACTCTTTAATTATACACGAAAACAGAAGCGCATTTGCAGTTTACGGGTCATTCTCTCACCCAGCAAAGGCAAAGTTTCTCTCATTAACAACAGTAAGTGACTGTGAATGAAATTATGCTTTTATTTTCATCATTAATGAATTGTGAAGTGTTACGAGAATAACCAGGTGTGATGGAAAACTACAAGTCTGTACAATTAAGTTGTAAAGTAAACAAGTCTTAAAGTAATTGAACTAAGTTGAAAAGTTAAAGGGTCAACAGATTCCTAACCTAAAATAACAGGAAGGCCGTGTGAATGTGGGGAGGGCACTGGGATGTTGTTTTGCTGACAAATAAGGAAATTGTTGAGGAATGTCAAGCTGTTAATAAAAAGGCTTGTTAGAGGAGGAGACGGTGGAGAAGGCAGAAGAAAACGTCATGGAAGCACGTCTGTGTTTGTTCTTCCTCTGTGCTCCTTCCCTCTGATCTCCTCTGATCAGAGTAAATAAGTCTAATACCTGTTTTGAGTCTTTTTTGGGTAAAACAGCGCGTTGAGAACAGAGTTTTCATGACAGTAACCCACTGCAGCCCAAAGTGTTTGAATACTTGATGTGAGTTAAGCTAACAGATAAACATGTGGTAAATCTACATAATGCTGTCCTTGTGTCCTCATGCTGTTGTTGAGATGTGTTTATGAGCGAGGGAGGAGGGAGGGGTCGTGGTACGGCAGTGTGGTGTATTGTACAAACCCATTTAGACATGATATACTTGTGAATAGCAAAGAACAGATTCCAGGTGAGGTGAATAGTGAATGCTGTTGACAGGGAAACTAGGAGGAAACAGACAATGCCATACTGTCATGATCCCCGCCGGTCCTGTCCCTTTTTGCACCTTCCCACTCCCTCCTGTGTCCGAGCCTGAAGCTGTGCGGAGATTTTTGGCTCCTCCCGTGCACACCTGGGGCTAATCACCAATCAACCACACCAGAAGAAGGATAACAGGAGCCAGGACCTGACACCCAGCACCAGATCCTCCGCGTATCTTTGTGGTACTCCTCGCTTGGCTTCGTTCTTGTTTTTGCGCTCTTTTGGATTTTACTACTGGATATTCTTGCTCCTCATCAGATCCTGCACCTTGGACCATGGCACTCTCCCCGATTCACCATTTGATCTACCGTCGTTTTGCATTTCTGTTGTAAATAAACACTGTTTAACTATTCCCCGAGTTCTGTCTTTTTGGTCCCCCTTGCCTGTCGTTACGACACATACTTACAGAGGTTGCTGTACTTCCCACAGCAGAGGCAGCTTAACTAAACTGTGGGCTTTATTTCTCCTGCTAACTGGCCTGGCCATAAGCTCATTCAAAGAGAACCATTTTAAGCTTGCTCTTAAGTGTAGAGACCGTGGGGGCCTCATTAACATGGGCAGGAGCTGGTTCCACAGGAGCTTGGGAGCTGAACGCTCTCCCTCCTACTGTACTTTTAGAACCACCAGCACAGTGCTCTGATTGGATGATATGGTGCTATAGCATCTGCAGATACGATGGGGCCAGGCCCTTTATGGCTTTATATGTCAGGAGGAGGACTTTAAATTGAATTCTAAACTCGACAGGAAGCCAGTGAAGGATCTCCAGCACTGGGGTGATGTGCTCTTTTCTCTTAGTTCCTCTTAAAAGCTGCTGCATTTTGAACCAGTTGAAAGCTTTTTGTGAAGCTTTTTAGGCACACAGCTAGTAGGGAATTACAGTAATCTATCCTCGATGTAACAAAAGCATGGGTACGCTTTCCAGCATAACATTTAGACATTTTTCTGATTTGCCGATTACGCAGGTGGAAAAAGACTGTTCTACAGGCTTGGTTTATGTGTGCTGTGAGTGAGAACTCATGGTCAAATAAGACTCCAAGGTTCCTTAGACCAGGGGTCACCAACCTTTTTTAACCTGAGAGCTACTTTATGGGCACTGAGTCATACGAAGGGCTACCAGTTTGAGACGCTCTTCTGAAATAACAAACTTTCTCAGTTTGCCTTTAGTTATACATTATTAATAATGATAAATGATAATCATCTATGTGAACACACTGATCATGTTGCAAGACACTGATCACATTAATGATTTCTCAAAATAATTATCAACAATGAGCAAAGAGGGAAACAGATATCAGTATTCAGCACTTTAACTTCTTAGTCTTAATCTTAGTAATTGTTAAATTTCCAGATGACACTTACATCACTACATCTCATAGGAAAAGTGCCCCATTTTCACTATCCAAGCTTACATATTTTTAAATAAATCTTGGTTGCGTTGTGTGACTTTTTCACCGGTGTCGTGAAAAAAGCCAGTTGTTTACCCAAAGCTGCATTTAGCTCTGGGCTTGTTCTGCCCATAGTGTGCGTCCCCGTGGGGAGTGCGCGCCCCCGTGGGGAGTGCGCATCCCCGTGGGGAGTGCGCATCCCCGTGGGTAGTTAGTGTGGAGCTTTGTGAGACGTAGTGACGTGTCCCTCCACATTGTGCCGCTTTGCCGTCACCACAGTCGCTCCGCAGATGAGATACGTGCAGGTTTCTTTTACAATACAATACTGACCTTTGAAGTGAGTAGGTCAAAGTTCACCTTAACTTATCTAAACTTCACGTATAATGAATATATATTTAAGATATTGTCATTTTTAAATCTATATAAACGCAAGGGTGATAAAAAAAATATAGCAACAGAATAAAATGAAATTTTAGATGCAGCTCATTAGTGAGTTGTGCTATTTTTAGAACCGGTCTGCGGGCGACTCATGTGGGGCTTGGGGGCGACATGGCGCCCGCGGGCACAAGGTTGGTGACCCCTGCCTTAGAGTAAAGCTGGAGGCCACACTGACACTGATACAGACACAAATAGAGTCTCAGGCCTTTGGGGCCTAGAACAATCACCTCTGTTTTTTCAGGAAGCAAAAAATTAATTGTCTTCCCGGTTTTTATGTCCGTCAGGAGAGAGAGATGAGAAAGGAGTGAGAGACGGAGGAAGATAATAGAAAGGGAGAAAGAGGGAGATTTCACAACTTAAGAATGAGCTGTGTGAATGGAGCAATTAATTTATATTGTCTACTTATACAGTTCCAACATTGTAATGAGATAGAAACATTTATTTGACTTTTCCTCTTGGCCACATACAACTGCAGCTGTTATCTGGCTCTTCCAGGACAGTGGGGGGGTGACTTCAAAGATGGCTCCAATCCCAGGAAGCAGAGGAACATTTGAAATGAGGACCCAAGTTGGGACTGGAGATGGTGTGAAACAACATCATGCAAATAGATTCAGTATTTATTAGAAAACAATAAATTTTAGATACGGGCTTCAAACTCTGCATAGACCAGTGCAAGGGTTTATGAGTTTATGTATCGTTACTGTTTTCATTGCTGCTTCTTATCAAATCACGTTCTATTAAATATGTTTATATCAGTTATGTCAATTTCCACTCCCCTCAGTTTCATGCTAGATTACTCTCCACAACTCTGAAATTGTATTTTGTTCAAACATAAACAATGTATTGTAAGTGCCTATATCATGTTATTTTCTGATGTCGCTGTTGTAATGTTTCCTCATCACAAACACATTTGGAGTTAGGCTTTGTTTCATTCACTTATGTTCAACTCACAAACCCTGTATACAAAGGCACCTTGTGATGTCATGTGGTAATACAGGAAGTGCTCCACTGTGTTTTTAAACTTGATAAACCTTCAGGAAAATCGTTTGGATAATTTCAGCCCTAGTATTGCCAATCTCTACTAAACAAAAAGGCAGCTGTTAACTTCCAAACTACCACTGCATGACATCACAAGGTGGGAAAGAGCATTTGGAGCTTTTGGAGATGTAGACAGGCAAATAACAAAGGGTTACTCATGAGTTGATGAAACAAAACACAACTCCAAGTATGTTTCTGATGAACAACATTCCAACATGACTGCACAGTATAAGACCTTTAATAATGTCTAACCAGTTGCAAAGGTAAAGAACTGTGTGAATGGATGTGTCTCCTGTTCAGGTGAGTTTATGGACACAGCTTTTGTTTTAATTACACATATTTTTAATGCTTGTTTCCGCTCCACTCAAATGCTATTCTAATTTCCAGCTATAAAAGTCTTATCAGTTGATTCTCCACAGACTCTTCCCTCCCTCCTTCACTCCCTGTGTCTCTTTTTCTCTCTTTTCTTTCATCCGTCTCCAGCTCTCAACAGCAGTGTGTGTTGCTCCTTACACCAGTCACTTGAATGGAGCAGCAGGGGTCCAGCCTCTGTGTATCTGAGCAGAGCCAGAGTCCTCCCCGAGCCTCATGTACCAATATAATACTTCTAAGTCTCTGAGTACACGCAGATTTAGCACCGGCGTGTCTAAAGAGCCGCTAATCGTATAATGAGTGTGATGTGTGGGAAAATGACATGACTGTATGTATGAAATCCATTTTCTTTTATGCAAGTAATATTTTTTTTTTGAAAATGCAACTTTCTATGCTCTATGCTTCACCATGATCAATTATAGCTCCAACTGTAAAGATTCAAGCACAAACGTCCCCTGTTTTCAATTCTGGAAAATATGTTTATTTCTTTTCCGCATATTTGAGCAGTGCAGATATATAATAAGCAGCTCTGGAGGTCAAAATAAGTCTGTTATGTACAGTCTGCATCTAATTATAAAGGGTTTGTTGTTCTAATATTTGACCAAATCTGTAACATAAAAAATCAGGAATAAACCAGAATAAACCAGGACACACAAAACCATAGCGTAAATATGATTAAACCAGGTCTAAACCAGGGACCAGGATTAAACAAGGTCTTGGATCAGAACTAAATCTGGCCCAGAAACTGTAATAAATTTAAAGGGAGCATATTTAAGACCTTTCAACCATAGGATAACTGGTTCCTCATCTCACATACCCTCTCGAAGTTATATTTAGAGTGATTCATGCATGTTTGAGTAATCTTTATACTGCTGTATTTAAGACATCAACCCCTGTTTTCACCACCCCCGGTATACACCTGTGGCTCAGCACTTACTTCGTTCTCCAATTTTATTTTTTCATCCATCAGAGTTGCAGACAACATGCTGGACTTTGTTGTGATGATATTTATTATTTACAGGAACATCCTGTAAAGGGGCAGGCGGGAATCGGCTCTTGATTCCTCACTGGGCTCCTCAGTTTCCTTGTTTCTTTTATTGGGTCCCTTTAGATCAAAACTGCAATTGAAAATGTCCAAAATACAACATAACAATCCAAAGATATCATAGATTATAACTACACAGCAGACAAAAGCATAATGTGTCTTCTTTAGCTCTAACTTCTGAGTAGTACTTCTAAAACAGTTTAAGCCCCACATGAAAAACATCCCATAATGCCACATAATGACTGCTTTGATAAACATGACAATATAAGACAGAGGCTCCTCCATGACGTTCACTGACTTTCTATGCAAATCCAGTGTTTTGTATTCAGCCCTCACAACCTCAGCCGCACTTTTAGGAGCACTCTGGGCTTTGGTACTCTCACTGCGCTACATGGAAAATGATCTCGTTGCTGTGCTTCATCATTATCAATTACAGTGCCAGCTATAAAGACTCAAACTTATTTCTTTGTTTTCACTTCGGCAAAATATGTTTATTTCTTTCCCGTGTATTTGAGCTCAGTTTTCTTGTTGCAGTACAGGTGTCTGCATCTAATTATAAAGGGTTTGTTGTTTGATAATCAGGTGGGGCATTGTTTGCATGCTAGTTGTTGTTTTGAAGCATTGCTGTGGTGACAAAACTCCACTGTGGTTTCTGAAAGTTGTGAAAAACACTTATAAACTCATTGTGGTAAATAATTAGGATGCTCTGCGTGCAAAAGGTAAGTGAGGAATGACTTTGGACCACTGTAAACTGGTTCTAGTTCTGTTTTTTATGTTTTAAAGATTAGGTACAGGGCCTTTAAGTCATGGGAAAAAAAAAAAAAAAAAAAAAAAAAGTTTTAGCTTAGCAACTGCATATGTTTTACTGTACTTTTTACTAGGATTTTTCATGCAATATCAGATACAATATTTCTTTGCGATTTTACTGTCTATTTTCAGGCAGCAGTCAGTTCCCCAGAACCGTCTCAGAACAGTGTCAGAGGCTCTTCTGGAGACACTAGGGGTGACAGTAATTGGTGATAGGACAGGACCAGGTCAGACACGTTCTGAACCACAGCAGAGCCAAGGAGAAGCAGCAGTAGTTAGTTCTGTTGCCTGGATGGACAAAAAGTTGGAGGATTAGTTTTCCCCTAAAACTTACAAAACTTACATTCACATGCTAATGCTTGTTAAAGTTCTCAAAATGACCCAAATAAACATGTTTTTCTATGGTAAGTTGTAGCAAAGCAGCCTCACATTCAAACTTTGGGCTCCTCAAGATGTGGCTCAGTGCTTGGCACACTCGTCCATTAACTGAAATGTTCTGTCATTGTGTCCTTGGGCAAAACATTTCGTCCAACTTGCCAAGTGTGAATGTTGTGTATGAGTATGGAGTGAATAAGATGAGACATGATATACCTTTATTGTCTCCCATGTGAGAAATTTGTCTTGGGAGAGAGTGTCACATGCTTTAACACAGAGAAAGAATCACAACAACATAAGGCGAGGCAAGTTTATTTGTTCTGAACAAAGTGCTTCACAGAATAAGATAGTCATTAAAATCACAATACAACAAATCAAAACGTAAATAATCATCATAAAATTTACATTAAAACAGAAAAGTGCAGAATAAAAACCTTTCAGTCGTATGCACAGATAAACAGAACTGTTTTGAGCCTGGATTTAAACATTGTGGAGGCCTGTCTCACATCTTCATGAGACTGTTCCAGGTTTTAGCTGCATAAAACTGAAACGCTGATTTCTCATGTTTAGTCCTGACTCTGGGACCAGCAGGAGGCCGGTCCCTGAAGTCCTCCTCATGTGAGATGGTTCATGTGGCTCTATGTCATGATCCGTACTGTCCGCTCCTGGTTTTCCTCCCTGTGTGCTCTTCCCCCTCCCTCACCTGCCTGTACCTGGAGCTGGGCGGAGCTCTCGGCTCCTCCCGCACACACCTGCTCCCCATCTGGCTAATCACCACACCTGCCATGGATAAGAGTAGATGGGGGAAGACACTCAGGGTGAGATCGTTGTGTCACTGCATGTCCTCACCCTGTCTGTGCTGTGTTTGTCATCCTCACTTGTTCCTGCCGTGCCTGCGTTCCTGTCGTCCCTGTGTTCCTGTCGTGCTCCGGCCCTGGATGTCTCCTGCCCGCTCTGCCCTACGCCCGTCTGGTCTGCCTGTCTTCCTGTCGTCCCTTCATGTCCCCGGTCCCTGTGTTTCCTGTGTTCCTGCTCACCTGCTCACCTCCGGATCACCCACTGTTTGTACCTTGTCCCTATTCTACAATAAACACTGTAAATCTGCCCCGAGCCTGCATCCTTTGGTCCGCTACACACACCCGTTACGACACTCTAACATGTGGGAGATGTTCTTTGGTGCTGGTCCATGGAGAGACTTGTTCACACAGAGCTGCTTTAAAATCTATTCTCTGAGCCACAGGAGCCAGAGACCTGAGCACAGGACACATGTGTGAAGTACTTCCTGGTTCTAGTCAGGACCCGAGCAGCAGTGTTCTGGATGTACTGTTCTGTCTTAACACTTGCTTGGAGAGGCCAGTGAGCAGGACGTCACAGTCGTCTAACCTACTGGAGACAAATGCATGGATAAGTCTCTAAGTCTGGTTTTGACAGTTCACCTTTGATTTTTGCAATTTTTTTTTTTTAGATGGTAAAAAGCTGCAGATGTTACTGATTTGATGTGGCTGTTAAAGTTCAAGTCTGACTCCATTATTACCCCTAGATTTCTAGCCTGATTTGAAGGTTTTAGAGAGAGAGACTGGAGGTGACTGCTGACACTTTCTCTATGTTTCTGTGGCCAAAGATGATGACTTCAGTCTTGTCTGAGTTGAGCTGGAGAAAGTTGTTTTGCCTCCACACACATCTGCTGGATGCAGTGACAGAGTGAATCCACTGGTCCAAATTTACCTGCTGCAGTGAGACATAGGCCTGAGTGTCATCTGCATAGTTGTGGTAGGACTCTAACAGGATCAAGACTTAAACTTTGCCTGCATCAGTGTTCAGGCGGATGTCATTTGTCACCTTGATAAGAGCAGTCTCAGTGCTGTGGTGGGGTCTAAAACCTGATTGGAAAACATCAAAGGAGTTGTTAATTTGGAGAAAAGTTAATAAGCTTTTTCAAGAACTTTGCCTAAAAACGGCAGATTTGAGATGGGTTGGTAATTGATCAATATTGTGGCATCAAGACTGCTCTTTTTTAAGAGAGGCTTGATAGCATAACCCCAAGTAAACAACATCTACCACTCAACATAAATAAATAAGAAACCAAGAATAACCACGAGTAATACACCATCAGGGACCTTTAAGTGTCTCTAATCAGACAAGCCCTTCACACTCTTATGATGTATTAGCAACTGCACATTCCCTAAGCCTATGTGCTGTTCAGATTGGACATTCCCTTGACTTGTGTGCAGTTTTGATTACACATTCCCTAAACCAGAGAGGAAAAATTGTTCACCCACTAATCCAAAAATGGGTGGTTTGATCCCAACTCTGGCCAGAGCGTAATACTGTTGTTGTGTTGTCACAACAACAGTATTGTCGCTTCACCCACTTTGCCTGCAGTATCTGCACACTAACCATGCTGTGAAAGTTAGATTGTCAGCAAGTGTATGATTTCAAACTTTCAAACTTTTAGCTGATCCGTTTGAGTCTACACACAAATAGTATGTTGTCCAACAAAAACATTTTATTAGTAAAAAATTTCTAGCCATTTGTGAGGGTAAAGGACAGTTTTATTTATATACTGTAGCATGTGTGCATGCTGTGACACTGTTGAAAATCCTTGTTCTCTAAATCCTTGTTCTCTCTGTCCATGGGTGCCATTTAAATCAATATTACAGAACTAACCTTATTTGCACCGTAATATTGATCTGGCACCGCTGTGGGAATGAATGTGCCTCTTGTTTAGCTCCAGCCAATTCATTATTTGGCCTTAACCCCAACCAGAGAAATACAGAAATAGAAATTGACAAATAATGACATGCCCTACATCCGATGTGACAAGTTTGACAAAAAACAAATAAGAAGGAAGTAACAGTAAAAAACAAGTAGAAATGTGCGTGTCAGACCTTTCCGTTGTCAGTAAACTCAACGGCTCTTTTCTAAAGGTCAGTATGGTTCCATAAATTAGTTTCAAATGCATTTTCAACGGTAGAGTTTGCGTAAGCCTCCAAACATCACAAAATATGAAAAACCAGGGCTACTTTGGCGACTGACATCCACTCACGAGTATTGTTAGAAAACTGGAGCTCTGTTTTACGTAGATTATGAACATTAGCATTTAGCACCGAAATAGTATGCATGCTAACAATCACCTAATAAATATTTCTTAAATCTAATGTTACTATGCTACTTAGTTGTAGGACAGCAAGATATCCTTTTAGTAACCCTATACCAGACCCCCCTCTCCCCATTTTATAAGTTTGCACACTGTAAATTCACCTAGCTGTATATTTTTTCCACAATAAAAAGAAATCTAACATTATGCTGGGTAATAATACACCAAAATATAGTGGCTCACAAAAGTCTGACAGTAAATATTCCGTTTTATTTCCTCAAACACTACAAATCCTGTACACATTAGTGCACTTTAGAAGCTGGAACTTAGACATTGGCTGTTATTAGTCATTGTCAGATATAACAAATATATATAAACAACCATTTATCTGTGCTGTCTGCAAACGTCAAACTTTATATTTTTTATTTTGCTGTGACATTAAAATGAATAGTACAGAATGTTAATATCAGTACCAGGCTGCCTGCACATTCTAAACACGTCACTCCTGGAAGGGTCTGGAAGATGAACAGATAACTTCAAAATGAGCAAAAGTTTGTATTTTTGTAAAAGAGGAGCAAAGGGAGGACAAAAATCTGAAGCACAAAGTTAAAGTAAAGTTTATTTTGTGGAGGGAAAAGATGATATCAATGTGGCTCATACCTGTTGTTTCCTTTTACTCGTCTTTAACAAAAAGGCAAGTTTGGGGCAATTTCAAAGTAATCCAAAACCTGTGTATCTGAAGGGGCATCTCCAAACTCCTCTGGCATCTCTTTTCAGTTTAAAAGTGAGGGTAGTTCTGCATATTTACATATATTGGACAAACATGAAGTATTTTGACAGTCTAACGGTCACCCTGCTCTGTATGTGTGTGTACGTGTGTGTGACCTGTTTGAAGCTGGTGACAGAAATAAGAGCGCCCCCTGCTGCTCAACTGTCGAGCTAAAGCCATATTGTCCCAAAGCAGCTCAGCTCAGACCTTTGAAGACAAGACACTGGCATTGGTAGCTTCCATGGATAACTCCTGGATGAATGAAGGATTACATTACACCAACTAATTCCAGGCAAAGCATTACCATCTCCATGGAAACAAGCAGGTGATGGACCCTCTGCCAAAAAAGTTACTCAGTGTAGCTTTATGTGCAGGCCTAGACTATTCTGTATTAGTTTGCATTACATTACTATTTGTAATCTCAAATTTTGAGTCACCTTGTGTTTTAAAGTAAATATCGACTGATTTAAACCAGTTCTAAACTTAAGTCAAAATAGCGGGTTTAGTAAAAAATGTGGTTTGTTTACTTTCCCTTAAGGCTTCTCCGTGTGTGGCACCATACAGTGCAACACAGTATCAGTTTTAGTTTCTTCTACCATTTGAGAACTCTACAGATCGAAGTCTCCTCCCTGCTATTTCCGCTTCATTTCAGAGTGCTTTGTTTTAGTGTGTTATTCTGACCACACCTGCTCCACAGGAACGTACAGGCGCTCAGACAGACTGGTACAAACTGTGAGCTTCGACAGACACGACCTGAATGTATGTAAAGCTTAAGCTGGTGGAAAGGGCCCATTATGCACACAGCTTTGACGAGTCGTTCTGGGAATCTTAAAAGGTGACTGTGGTTCAATACATACCAGTTGGAGGGAGCGCACTAAAGGAGAATGGTGAAGAAACAGTGACATACGCAGCAGAGGAGCAGAGACTTTAGAGTATGCTGTTTTAAACACGATCTGTGCAACATTTAGAGCTGATCAGTCCAAAGGTTTCTACTGAACTGCTGCAACTTATCGTCAATGAAATGAACCAACTTTGTACTGACAACCTGTGTTAATTTAGCAGGTTTTACATTTTGTTTTTGACTTTTTCAGACCAACATTTAGTTTGTTTTCATACATGACTGGACTGCTCACTAGTGCTCTTCCTCTTCCTGGTCACATGATGTTGCTGTCTGGTCAGCTGATTTAAACAGGTTTAAATGATGATGACGTTGATTTAAACCTGGTGCGACAACAGCGCCATCTGCAGTCCGAAGTCTTCAGGGGAGTATCCCAGGTGTGTGAGAGTAAAAAGACCCCCTCGTCCCGATTTTAAATACTGTGGCCACGTTTCCGTATTCTAATTGCCCCTTTAATCCAGTGAAGATGTTTATTGTCCTCTGTCCCAATGATGATGGACTGGGACAGAGGACAGCATACATCATCGCTGGATTAAGAAAGCGATTGCAATATGAAAACGTGCTGTTGTCTTGCCTCCACCAGTAGAAACACAGAGCCATAACCTGTTTACATCAGCTGACCGGACTATCACAACAATGATAAATGACAATAATGAGCAATCCAAAGTGTCAGGAATGAACGCAAACTAAACCTTGGTCTAGAAAAATAATCTATTAAAATACATGAACGGAAGACCATATAACCCTCATTGGACTAGTTTGGACTGTTTAGCTTTAATAAATGAAGATGTCATGTGCTAATATCTGTGGTTTTAGTCGATGAAGGAAAAGATTTTAAAATGTTTAAGTGATAATGATGATAATAACAGTGGAACTTGGATAGTCGAGTCTCCACTTCCATCCATCCATCTCCTGCTTATCCGGGGCCGGGTCACGGGGGCAGTAGTCTAAGCAGGGACTCCCAGACTTCCCTCACCCCAGACACATCCTCCAGCTTCTCTGATGGGACTCCAAAGCGTTCCCAGGCCAGCTCAGAGACATAATCCTTTTACATAGTCCCTTTACTTGTTGTAGACTTCTCAGGAGTTCAGATAAAGTCCTTTTCATTTAGTCATTTTCTATGGTGACCTCCTGGTTTAACCCTAATCACTCAAATAGATTTTTATCCAAAAACATAAATGACCAACGAGCTCCTCTGCTCCTCATGTGTCACTGAACTCTGTCTGAGTTTAGCCTGAGATACGGAGAGTTTTTACAAGACAAAATTATATACAGAGGATTTCAGTCTGGATTTACCAAGCAAACATTAAACGCTAAGAGAAAACAGGAAACGAATAGATTAGTTTACCCGTAGAGCTTACAAGGCTTTGTGGATCTAACCTTAAAGAGGGGGTATTATGCAAAATAGATTTTTTCTTGTAGCTTTCTACCATCACACCGTTATCAAAAACATGCCCAGAGAGGTTTTCATCCACGCATATTTCAGTATTTTAGCATCTCTCCTGAGCCCTATTCAAACCCTCCTTACGATAAGATTCTGTGCAAGGCTCCGCCCACAAGCCTACGTCAGCTACATTCTCACACGGCAATTCTCCATAGATATACAAAAACACGACTTAAAACTCTTATGTGCTGGCAGGTAATACCCCAGAGAAGTAAAATACAGCCGCGTTAAAACACAAAAACCTAGGCGAAACCTTACATTGCAGCAGTGTCAAGGTAAAAATAGATAATAGTTTCAGTGTTGTCACTTTACACATTTTGTCACATTTCTCTACATAAATGCCAGAAATGAATGGACTGAAAAAGATAAAAGTGTTAAGATTAAGTATGTGGTTTGTGTAGTTTGCCTCTGGACTTCTGTGTGTGACTCTGGACAGTGCAAAGTAAAAAGTTGTTCAAAAAAATCACAGGGGGTTCAGTAGATTCCTGCAGGCGCGAGAGAACTGACAGGGACTGATAAAGAAAAAGTTTGAGTTGAAATGTGGCACCAGATCATGTTATCACCAACTTGAAGCTATTTTAAATTCATGCTGTTTTCTTACTGTTACAAATCTGCAAAAAAGACAGTACTCCTCAGACCTCCTCCGTGATTATCGTCCTACTTTTACCACGACTAACACTCAATCCTTGTTTCTGAGCTTCATTTTGGTGTAAAAATACTAGACCTTTCTGTTTTTTTAAATATTTCCCCCATCAACCTAAAAACAGCCAAAAAATAAATAAATAAATAAATAAATAAAGAAATAAAGAAACACTAAACCTGCTACTCCTTAAACGTTTTTAAACAAAGTAGTTAATTCTCACTAGCAACAGGTGAATATGGACCAGTGGATTCACTCTGTCACTGCATCCAACAGATAAGTGGGTGGATGCAAAACAACTTTGTCCAGCTAAACTCAGACAAGACTGAAGTCATCATCTTTGACCCACAGAAACATAGAGAAAGTGTCAGCAGTCACCTCCAGTCTCTCTCTCTAAAACCTTCAAATCAGGCTAGAAATCTAGAGGTAATAATGGAGTTAGACTTGAACTTTAACAGCCACATCAAATCAATAACATCTGCAGCTTTTTACCATCTAAAAACACTGAAAAAATCAAAGGTAAACTGTCAAAACCAGACTTAGAGAGACTTATCCATGCATTTGTCTCCAGTAGGTTAGACTACTGTAACGTCCTGCTCACTGGCCTCTCCAAACGAGCCTTGACACAGCTGCAGTTAATCCAGAAGCTTAATAACATTTTTGTTTTCCCAAAATCCTTAAGCTCCAAAGTGTATGTTGGAGAAGTGAACAAATTAGGAGCCAAGAGGAAACAAGACAGAACAGTTGGACTTTAGTACTGACATGAGCCTTTGTGATACTTTACAACACGTAAGAGGGCGACAGTAACTCAGTTGATGGTGTGATTCCATTTATCACTTACCAAAGGGTTACACATTTGCAACATGATACACATTGCCCCTCTTTATGGGTCATCACAGTCTACTATCTTTTATCCCTCATGCACCGGAGCAACAGACCCATCAGCCTCCTTTGCCTCCTCATCTTCTCCTCTTCATCAGCACCCGTGTTTGGGCTGCCAGGGGAAGATATTTTATATTTCAGTCCTCTAATAATACAAATTTTAAGTAGAAGTAAAATAAAAATAAAGTGTGTTGCTTCAAACTAATGCAATGCTCATGAAACTGGACTCGTTTGACTTTAGTGCAGACATAAACATTCACAATACTTTGCACACAGCATCATTTTTCACGATATTTTTGCAGCACAAATAAGAACTCTTACTCTGAAAAGGATGAAATTGCCTAAAACATAAAAAATAAAGGTTTTTACACTGCCAGTAAAAAGTTTGGACACACTTTTCATTTTTGTTTTGCCTTTATTTGTATTACTATTTACACTGGAAATTCTCACTGAAAACTTCTAAAATTATGAATGAATATGGAACGTGGAAAGATCATTGAGAGGAGGACGAGGGTTTGCAGAGCTGTCGACAAAACAAAGGGTGGATACTTTACTAATTACAGTTTAAAAATAATAAAATATATTTAGTTGAGTTATTTAATGTGTTTCTTTACTACATAGTTCCATTACATTCATACTTATCTAAAATGTAGAAATGCAGTAAACTTAAAAAAAAAATAAAAAAAATAAATAATAATAATAATAATAATAATAATAATAATAATAATAATAATAATAATAATAATAATAATAATAAATGTAGCCGTCAGTAATTAATCAACATCACAACAGTGTCAAACATCGATATTTGTATGCTGTCGTTTGAAAACTCCATCTTTTAAAGGTACACTGTGTAACATTTGTGGTGGAGACTCATCAACTACTTTTAAATGATACAGACATGTTGTAAATAATGTGAGTTTATCAGGATTCCTGGTTTTTCCTTGCATTCTCCCGTGCTGTCTCCCCCCTCCCCTCTGTGTGTCTGTGTGTGTGTGTGTGGAGCTGGGTGGGGAGTCTGGCACCGCCCTCACCGAAGGGTCCCACCCACTACTCCCCTGCAGCGCACTGCCAATCAAGCTACGACCTCTGAAGTACAAAGAGTCGGCCCCTTCACCCACGTGCTGTCAGATCATCAGTTATCCACAGTGGTATTGTTGTTGTTGCTTGGCCTAGTCCATCGCATTTCATTTTTCTAGTTATTTTGATTGTTTCTTCATGTTTTCTTCAGACCGACTGTTTTTGAACCAGACCCACAGCCGCAGGCCACCTCAGCCTCTGACCCAGCTCCCTTTGTGTTTTTGTTAATAAACCCTGTTCATTTTTTAGTCCACTTGTCTGTTTTTTGATCCACCAGTCATCATAACACAGCCGCATATAGTGGATAGTGTTTTTTCTTGATCTTTCTTTTCTATTCCCATGTACCTTATATCTGTGTAATCCCTCAGTCGTCTAGGCAGGTTCGATGGGCGTTTACTAGTCTATTTGTCTTATACTTGTTCTCATACAGCTCTAGTTCAGTGATTCTCAAATTGGAGTACCTGGGCCATTTGTAGTACAGCGGTCCCTCGTTTATTGCAGGGGTTACGTTCTAAAAATAACCCGCAATAGGTGAAATCTGTGAAGTAGTCATCTTTATTTTTTAGTTATTATATATGTTTTGCAGCTGTAAAATCCCTCACCACACACTTTATACACTTCTCGGGCATTAACATTTTCTCGCATGCAAAACTGCCCCCGAAAAAACTGCAAAACAGAAATATAGTGAGGGACAACTGTATTTATTCTGCAGTCCCTAAATGGAAACCACTACACTAATAAAATAAGGTCTGTGACATTAATCTTTGATCCAGTTTTGGTCATAAACATGGTTTGACCTTCTGTTTTCATACAGATAACCATCAAATAGTTTCAAAATCCCTGCTCTAGATCATCTAAACTCTTCAGGAAAGCTTCATTTCTGTCCTGTGAATGTGACATTTTAGTGTTGATACCTGCTCAAATGAGTCTCTAGTTTTGATACTAGTTTTAGAATCGATTAGTATCAGATTTTTGACACTAACTGTAATAGTACAGTTTTTCTTTTTTCATTATACCCACCAAACATCCGTCCCCTTCCTCATGATCCTGTTAGAGTCTGTTGAGTCCCAGGTCTAATGGCTTTGGAGAGTTACCAGTCCCTCTCCAAAAGTTTATCGATTTGGGTTTCAAAATAAAATGCAATTAAGCTTTCTCTGCAATTCTTTCAACTTGTGTAATTGGTGTTTATTTTCCCACGATAATTTGAGTCTTGTTCAAACTGAGTGAAATCCAAGGCTGTGTCATTTAGAAGATTGTCTGTTTGGGACTTGGAGGGAGTGTGTGTGAAGTGAAGTCGACTTCACGTTCTACTATGTTTTTTCAACTCTTTCCTTCAGCCAGTGCTACATATTGGCACCGTGTAGCAGTGGTCATGGGTCAAGCTGGAAAACAACCAGTGTCTTTGACCGATGCACAAAATGCTGGAGTGGGGTCAGGGGTCAGGAAGGCGGTCTGAAATTTCAACAGCTTGAACAGTGAAAATCCACTAAGAGGCTCTGGAAGTAAAGGGTTTTTTTTTTTTTTTGTTTTTTTTTTTTTTTTAATATACTTACAATTAAATAATATAAATAAGATTGATAAGTTTGAAAGCTACACTGCCGTTTTTTTTTTTACTATTTTCTACATTTTATATACACACGGAAGACATTGGATATATGAACTAAGATATATGGAATTATGTAGCAAAGAAAAATAAGTTAAACAACTGTTTTTTATTCTAATCCTCAAAGTATCCACTATGTTTGTCGAAAAAGATTTAGTAGTTATTGCACTTTTTTTCCCTTTATTACATAATTCCATATATCTTGATGTCTTTTGTACAGAGAAAGTAGTAAAAAGAAAAAGAGGAGTGAGAATGTATGTTTTTTTGTTTTGTTGTGTAACAACATGTAACAAGTAGTACAAATATATGTATTCAGAAGACACCAAATATATGATATATATGATATATATGATAATATGATATATGGAATTTGCAAAGTTATTTATCTTTTTTTTTCATTGCTACATAATTCCATATATCTGACTTCATATATTTGGTGTCTTATGTGTGTATATAAAATGTAGAAAGTAGTAAAAAAAAATAAAAATTAAAAATAATAATAAAAGCGAATGAATGAACAAATGAATGAATAAATAAATAAAAATGAATGAATGAACAAATGAATAAATAAATAAAAATGAATGAATGAACAAATGAATAAATAAATAAAAATGAATGAATGAACAAATGAATAAATAAATACATAAATAAATAAGTACATACATACATAAATAAATAAATAATGAGAGGATGTGTCCAAACTTTTAACAGGTTCTGTATATTAAAAAAAAAAAAAAAAAGTTGTATGTTTTTTTTGTTTTGTTTTTTTCCGTTGATCTGTCTGTAGATCTGTCCATTAAAAAGCTGATCACTGACAAATTAGAAATGAGTCTTGAATCAATGTGCTTGTCCATTGATCTGAAGGTTGGTGGTTCGAATCCCGCTCTCAACATAAACGTGACTGGTTGAGCGGCCAGATCCACTGATCCACAGGTTGCTGTCATTGTGTCCTTGGGCAAGACACTTAACCCACCTCTGTGCACACTGGTGTATGAACGTGTGCGTGAATGTGTGAGTGATTCTTGTTGTAAAGAGCCTAGAAGGTGGGAAAAAGCTATGTAAATATATGACTTTTTTGGTGTTTTGGATGGAAAAACAATCATGTCACATATATAGACTCACTCATGCCTTTAAACTTTAATATTACAATTTTAAAAAAAAAAGTCTATGGGGAAAATATTGTCATAATGGAAATAGCAGAGTGTTTACTGAAGGTCAGCAGCGAGGTCCCAGCTCCAATCAGTGCACAGTGCTGTTGTGTCCTCGGGCAAAACACATCCTCCTGACCGCCCGTGTTAGTGTGAGAGTAATGCGCGGTAGTTGGAGAAGCCATAAGTGCAGATGAGCAGCCAACAGTTTGTAAGTTTTACCAAGGGATGCTATGGCTGGTAATATAAAACACAAAACAAACAGAAAACAACTGCATAGCCGATAGTCGACGTCCAAAGTGTTTTAGTTTAAATTTTAAGATAACGTGGCAAAAAAAAACATCATTAGATCTTTTTTTTTTCTTTTTTCTTGCTTTGGCAATATAATTTATCGATGTATATTTATGCAACATCATCTTAAATTCAAAATAAATTCGAGCTGCAGCTTGACATTATGACTTCAACAATACAACAGTTTGTATTTTGCAGCTGCGCAGTTTCTCCAAATATGAGCAAACGGAGCAAGATCCAGATGGTACACGAGCAGAATGGAAAGACCACTTCACACATATATTTAGTTTAATTACACAGGGAGCATTGTGATTGTATTTGCATGATGGAAACAGCTGGATTCTTTTGATTAAAACACTGGATCACTGGACACGTTCTTCTTGGCGTTTGCAGAGATATCACTGTCCATCGAAGCGAAGATGGGAGATAAACATCAGGCTTTAGGGAACTTTTAATTGAGAGAAACTGGACCCTCTGAGCAGTTTATTTTTAAGGAGGAAAAAACACTAAAATCCTTCCGCTGAGTAAATTATGCCCAGTGAGACTAAGTGCAGATGGATGTAGAATTGTACTGCATAGATTAGAGTGTCTGATGGCGCAGTGGTGGTTAAGTCTCTCCATGTACTTTATGCTGAAGTGAGTATGACAGGTTTTCATGTCTTTTTCTGCTTAGTACTTGGTCTGGTGGGATAGGACATGTGGTTAGTATTCATCAGGGGTGGATAAAGAGCTCAGTTTTGTCACTTAAGTAAAAATACAGGTACAGAGGTAGAAAAGATGCTAAAGTAAAAGTATCACATGAAAAAATCTACTTAAGTAAAAGTATTTAAGTACCCGTTTAAAAATGTGCTTTCAGCGTAAAAAGTATTTCAGACAAGCTTAAACTCGAAAACTTCAGTCAGGATGTTTCCAGAGACGATCGTGTTCAAAAAGTGGTGTAGTGGAGTAAAAAGTACAGATACCCGATCTCAAATTTAGAAATGTAAAAGTAAAAAGTGTCCACTGTAAAATGTACTTAAGTAAACTACAGTTACATAAAGATTTTACTTAAGTGCAGTACTTTGCTACTTTTACTGCATTACCTTCCTCCACTGATATTTATCAAAGTTTTATGTCAGTTAAGTAGCAGTTTGAGAAAGAAAAGTGGAGAAGAAAAGTAGACAAATGCAGGAACACATATTTAAAATGCATTTGTGACATATTCTGATACATGGTCCAGTCAGAGTAGTGTATTCTGAAAGCCTGGAATACTTTCATATGGAGTCGTATTAGATTATACTGCAAAAAACAACTGGACATAGGATTAAAACAGCTTCATATTTGTTGCACCATTTGTTACACATTTATTTATCCTTAATTCACCACAGGGCCTGCTGTTTTCTATTCTTCTTCTTCTTCTTCTTCTTCTTGAAGCCTAAATCATGTGATCAAATACCACAATGTATTCCTTACATTTTAGGAAAGTAACTGTACTCTGATTACCACCAAATGAAAGAGTAACTCTAGAGTGCCAGAATAGAGTTACTCCACATTAGTATTGCTGTGGTTCAAACAACATCACAGCCTTTTATATGATAGTAATATTTAATACACTTGATATCATATTTAATATAGATGAAATAATATTTATAAAACAGGGGGGACAGATAAAATTAATGTTGTTAAAATGCAGATATTTATTGTAATCTAAGTTAATGGGTCTAGTCAATAATATAAATGAACATGAATGAATTCAACATCTGGGAATTGAACATGTCATGAAAAATGTCTATGTATTTAACACATTATATCTGTCTCTTGCATCTGGGAGTATGACATCATCACATTTTGCAATCTGAAAATCAACAATTACAATTATGTGTTTTACGTACATGTGTTTAGTACAATGTATGTGTATAGTACAATACATGTTTAGAACAGTACATGTATTTAGTACAATACATGTATTTCCCTTTGTAACTGAGTTTTTCATGATGCTGAACTTTCACACAAATGTCTTTCACTGGCAAAAAAAAACAAAAAAACAAAACAACAAACTGTAGCACTTTATAATAACTACACCCTATTTAGCCTTAATAAAGCATGAACAAACACTTAATTAATAATGATTCAGGCTTAATAAGTACTTAATTACACCCTTAATTAACACTTGTCTTAAGTCTTTTTGGTAAACAGCGCATCGAGAACAGAGTGCTCTTGACAGTTTTCGACCAGACGTTTCTTCCTTTAAACAGGTTTTGGAGGATGTTTGAACTGCACAAGCCACTGAGGTCAGAATCAACTCACCACATGAGTGCCAGGTGAGCGGCAGGTGAGCAGCAGGTGAGCGGCACACGGGTGTACGTCTGTGTGGTCTGCAGCTGATGACGTCATCAACACAAATCTCGTCCTTCTGTTATGAAATCTAACTTTTTAAAAATCAAAATAAGATTTGTGTCTGCATGTGCAACTGCGTCGTCCAGTGGGCCATTTGGGCCAATTTATAGCTTAATTATGGTAAAGTCTGAGATACATAAAAGCCTGTTTCGTTAGTTAATTAGCAAAAAGTATTAAAAAGCTGTTCGTTCTGTACAGCACCAAACTCTTCTCTTCTTCGACTATAGAAAAGGACATGGCCTAAAGTGCTACTGAAGAGGATAAAAGCAGGGTATAAATACACAAAGGAGATGTACAGAGGCAATCTCGCTTCGTCTCTTATCCATATTTGGACTCCTCTTTCTTTGTATTGAGGACATAAAGAGGACCTGACACACAAAAGCCCTGTTCCACTGGAGCGTCCACAGCTCCAGTGGAACGAGACGAGATTTGAAAATTATATGTAGCAAGTAGTGTGTTTTTTCCCTGTTACCTGCCTTCAGAACAACAGGTAAACATATTATTTTATTGTACGAGTTTGTACTCATTGTCACGACAGTTGGCCATCCTGTGTGTACTCGCACACTGGCATCAGATCAGTGCCTCCTGGAGGAGCACTGAGAGTTTGCTCTGTGCTCACACTTTTTCCAACAACTCTACATGTGCAGAGCTAAATTGTTTTCTTTTATTAAACTTTAGAGTAAACTTTTAGTAAATTTGTCTGGGTGACAACCATGTATTTATCTTTTTTTTTTTTTTTCTAATAATTGTTCTTTCCTAAATAGGTTATGCAGTGCAGCATGATGTGCATTTGTTTAGACCAAAGTGACTGTCCATCAGGCATAGATCTATATTCTCAACATCAAAAGTATCAGTGACGAAGTGAGTGAGAAGAAGAAATTCTGTCCATAAATATAATGAACAGAACCGGTGACAAAGGGCAGCCCTGGCGGAGTCCAACATGCACCGGGAACAGGTCTGACTTACTGCCGGCAATGCGAACACAGCTCCTGCTCCGGTCATACAGGGACCGGACAGCCCTTAGCAAAGGGCCCCGGAGCACCCCCCAAAGGACACCACGAGGGACACGGTCAAATGCCTTCTCCAGATCCACAAAACACATGTGGACTGGTTGGGCATACTCCCATGAGCCCTCGAGGACCCGATGGAGAGTATAGAGCTGGTCCAGTGTTCCACGACCAGGACGAAAACCACACTGCTCCTCCTGAATTCGAGGTTCGACTATTGGTCGGATTCTCCTCTCCAGTACCCTCGAATAGACCTTACCGGGAAGGAACACACCCTCCGGTCCCCCTTCTTATACAGAGGGACCACCACCCCGGTCTGCCATTCCACAGGTACTGTCCCCGACTGCCACGCGATGTTGCAGAGACGTGTCAGCCAAAACAGTCCCACAACATCCAGAGACTTGAGGTACTCAGGACGGATCTCATCCACCCCTGGAGCCTTGCCACCGAGGAGCTTGCTAACCACCTTGGTGACTTCAGCCAGGGTGATGGACGAGTCCGCCTCTGGGTCCCCAGTTTCTGCTTCCTCCTCGGAAGACATGACGGGGGGATTGAGGAGATCCTCAAAGTATTCCTTCCACCGCCCGACAACATCCCCAGTCGAGATCAGCAGCTCTCCACCCGCACTGTAAACAGTGTTGGTGAATCACTGCTTCCCCCTCCTGAGGCGTCGGACAGTTTGCCAGAATTTTTTGAGGCCGTCCGATAGTCCTCCTCCATGGCCTCCCCAAACTCCTCCCAACCTCGAGTTTTTGCCTCTGCAACCGCACGAGCCGCAGCACGTTTGACCCGCCTGTACTCATCGGCTGCCTCAGGAGTCCCACGAGCCAACAAGGCTCGATAGGACTCCTTCTTCAGCTTGACGGCATCTCTTACTTTCGGTGTCCACCACCGGGTTTGGGGATTGCCGCCACGACAAGCACTGCAGACCTTACGACCACAGCTACGAGCGGCTGCATTGACAATAGAGGTGGAGAACATGGCCCACTCGGAGTCCATGTCTCCAACCTCCCCCGGGATCAGGGAGAAGTTCTCCCGGAGGTGGGAGTTGAAGACCCCTCTGACAGAAGGCTCTGCCAGGCGTTCCCAACAGACCCTTACAATACGCTTGGGTCTGCCAGGTCTGTCCGGCTTCCTCCTCCACCAGCGGCCTCTGTGTGCAGTGCCATCCAGGAAAATTCAACCCACTCTATATACAATTCAACCCATTCTATATAAAAATGTGATAAAGTACTGAAAAAAAAAAAAAAAAAAACATTGACAGAAAAAAGATAACATTGAAACTAATTTATTCCACTGATAACAAACTTAAAAGCATTTTACCTGATTTTTACAGTCAGCTGGTTTATTTTTGAAGCTTTGCAGCAGCCCAAAGTGACTTCTGTGTTATCTTAAGCATTTTGCTATCATGGTAAAGCAACTAACATGCTGAGCACTTCCTGATTCTCGGACAATAAAACGCTTTATAATTAGATGCAGACAAAACACAGCAGACTGATTGTGACTTCAAGAACTGTTTTTGCAATAAATCTGTACATGTTAAGACCAATTTTGCACAACAATGCAGAAAAAAAGAAGAAAAAAAAATTCTAAATGTACAAAATCATTCAAAAAACCTAACCGTTTGATTTTTTTATTTTTTACATTTTTATTTTATCAACCATCCGATAAAATAAAACTATCAAGCTCCCAAACACATAAATATTTTCTGTCTCGCTGTGAGCTCGTAAACAGCCACCGACCAACCGACGATGGGCCACGATGACTGATGGCTTTCATGTTTAAATGTAGCTGTATGTCTCCTCAGCGTTCCTCCTGTCAGGTTACCCTCCCAGACCAACTTATGTATGTGACCGGTCAAAACAGAGCATGTGATTGATCTGCATTAATTCGCGGATGATGCGTCCATTTGTTTTGATTAAATGCACGCGTTAGTGTTGACAGCCCCGCGCCAATGTCGTCTATGACAGAAAAACTCCATTAGCAGACCCTGGAAAGTGTTACTTGCATCGGCTTTTCTTTCTTGTTTATTTGGTTTATGTGAGAGCCTAATTACTACCTTATTGTGTCAGTGTAACCATTACTATTATTATCTCTACTGCAGAACACATCCAGAGCACATTAACCCCTGCAGTCTGTACAAGAAGAGAGCAGCCTCTATAATTGGAGAAGGAAGATTTCCATTTGCTGTGAATTCGCCTCATTATATTTAAAAACAAAGGACGAGATGAACAGTGATATATTTTTAAGTATCGTCAATATTTATGCTGCTGAACTGTGCCTGTTCTCCTTGTGCTACTGTGGGTTCTTCCCTTTTCTCACATTTATCTAAAGACAGATCATTATTAAGACCCGGGCTGGGCAATTAATTAAAGTTTAGTCCAACTGATGTCAAATCTATTTTAACTGTCCATGAAAAGCTCTGATATTTTGCATAGAGAGGTCTTCAGCCAATCCTCTGTCAGTAAAAGCTTATGATTTGGATCCATCAGACTCATCCGTTCAGACTTTGGATGAAGAAAGATGCAGTGAAGGTCACTTACGTAACTTAAAGCGCGACAAGGCCTGTCCCATTTCATGCACCCAATGAATGCGGCCGACAAATGTGCCATGTGTTTCCAAAGAAATCGCGGTGAATGAAGCGTGCATCTGAGCACACTGCGCGCCTTGCTATATCCCATCATGCACTGCATGTGACTTCTTCGAGAGAAACAAGGTATATTTTCTTAAAGTTATGTAATATTAGCTACAGTTAGGAAAAAGTCACCTTGAACATTATATTCTCTACTTCATTCAATCTAAACAGAAGTAAATGGCTGTCAGTGACACCTTCACTCTTCTTATATCAAATAATAAAGAATAAAAAAATGATTTCAGTGTCCATTTTACACCTTTACTCAACAGCCGTTCAGCTCATTAGTCAGCAGCTGTCACGGTAGCGGAGCAATGTAACGTAAATAGCACTAAAAGGTCTTGTTCATGAAATACAGATCAAAAACCTTATTTGTTTCTAATAAGAATACATGCAATTGTGTGTAGGCAGCATGGTGGCTGAGTGGCAGCACTCATACCTCACAGCAAGAAGGTTTGGTTCGATCCCCTGGTCGCCCAGGCCTTTCTGTGTGGAGTTTTTCATGTTTCTCCCCGTGTCTGGATGGGTTTCCTCCGGGTACTCCGGTCTCCCCCATCAACCAAAACATGAACGCCCTTCAAGACAACTGTTGTGATTTTGGGCGTTACAAAAATAAAATGAATTGAATTTAATTGAAATAAAAGTTGTGGTTGAGCAATACAAGGAATAATATTGCTCCTGACATGGGGACAAATGACATCTGCCTGAACACTGATGCAGGCAAAGTCTCAGTCTTGATCCTGTTAGATCTGAGTGTTTCCTTTGACACTGTGGATCATGAGATTCTCTTACAGAGACTAGAGGACTGGGTGGGTATCTCTGGTACTGCACTAAACTGGTTCAAGTCCTATTTAGAAAACAGGGAGTACTTTGTTGAAATTGGAAAATGTATATCAGATAAAATGTCCCTGACCTGTGGGGTGCCCCAGGGGTCAATCCTGGGACCCTTGTTCAATCTCTACATGCTGCCGTTAGTCCAGTTAATACACAGCAATAATGTGTCTTACAACAACTCTGCAGATGACACTCTGATCTATGTCTCACTGCAGCAGGTGAATATGGACCAGTGGATTTACTCTGCCACCGCATCCAACAGATCAGTGTGTGGAGGAAAAACAACTTTCTTCTGCTTAACTCTGACAAGACTGAAGTCATCATCTTTGGCCACAGAAACACAGAGAAAGTGTCAGCAGTCACCTCCAGTCTCTCTCTAAAACCTTCAACTCAGGCTACAAATCTTGGGGTAATAATGGACTCAGACTTGAACTTTAACAGCCACATCAAATCAATAACATCTGCAGCTTTTTACCACCTAAAAAAACACTGAAAAAATCAATGGCATACTGTCAAAACCAGACTTAGAGAGACTTATCCATGCATTTGTTTCCAGTAGGTTAGACTACTGTAACGTCCTGCTCACTGGCCTCTCCAAACGAGCCTTAACACAGCTGCAGTACATCCAAAACACTGCTGCTCAGGTCCTGACTAGAACCAGGAAGTACTTCACACCTGTGTCCTGTGGCTCAGGTCTCTGGCTCCTGTGGCTCAGAGAAAAGACTTTAAAGCAGCTCTGTGTGAACAAGTCTCTCCATGGACCAGCACCAAAGAACATCTCCCACACAGGGAGCTGCAGATGGGTTAGGGGTCAGAGGTCAGGGGGTTAGAGTCAGACAGTGGACAGGAAGCTGCAGGTGGATGTCACTGACATGTTAAACACTACACAAATAAAATGAAAATTTCACCAGAGACAGTTCTGTGTTTAGAAAGAGACATGTATGTGGCTCAATGCTAATGCTAACTTTTAGACATAATAAATTGAATTAAAACAAACTGAAAAAAAAAACAAACCCTGAAGCATTCTATTTTTTTTTTATCAAATAGTCTTTAATGTAATTAGTTTGAATTTTAATTGATTGTTTATTTAATATTTTATGCAAGTAATGTTGGCATAAGCTTTGAGACACAGAGCCAATTAGAAAAACATGAAAACCTGTCATGTGCACTTTAAGGCCCTGTCACTCGCTCCCAAAGGATGTATAATAACTCCCAAAACCATCCTCAATGTCTCTTTCAAACTTCCACAATGCAACGTTAAAAATGCTAAACAAATAGTCCCTCATTGTTTATTTCCTGTATGTAGATTTAATATGTCTTCCTCTTGTTCTGCGTCTTATCAAACAAAAGCAGAGGCCCACAGGCTGCTGACTGCTGCTCTGAACTCCATAACGGCACACAGCAGGATTCCCATGAGTCTGACTGTATTTACACAGCCTGACCTCAAACCTGAAACACCACATCCACACGACTAATTCAACCCTCTTCTTTCAGTACGGTCACAGCTCATTTGCGTATTATTACTATGCGCCGTCACTCCTCCTCGCTGTACTCTGTGGTCGACTCGAAATGTAAATATTAATGTGGAATAAATAATCTCGTGTTTAGCTTCTACACCTGATGCGCCTTGATAAAACCTCTTGTGCTTGGCTGTCGTGATAGCTGATTTATGTTTAGCGATGTGGTGACGTTAATGGTCGATAAGAGTAATAAGGTTGAACAAAGAAATGCCTGTTCCGATCTGTCTTTTGAAATGGTTTTAATTAACACGTGGCTCAAAGCTGATTTATGAGCAAAGACGACAGTACGGTGTAAATGTGACGTTATTATGCATGAAGCCGGTGACCACGATAAACAAAAGTAATATTTAAAGGCAGGTTTGGGGTTTCTTAGGAGACTCTCGGGCTTGTGTCCCCCTCCTCGGGAAAAATAGAAGAAATCAGAAGTAGAAAAGAGAAGAGAATGGGTGTATTAGAGGAAGAGGAGTGTGTGCGGTGTGCTAAAAGATTATAAAAGATTGCTATAAATCATTGTGAGGTTGTTTGGATTGAGACCAAGAATTTTAAAGCATGTGAAAATGAACGATCTTGTTTATTTTACAGTTTTATGTGAAAATGTCTCTATTACCACCCTCATCTAAAACATACCTGAAGTTGTAGTTTGCTTCATTTGTGCTTTTTCCCCTTTAAATTATGAATCCATTAGCTATAAGTATCCTTTGAGTGCTCAGAAATACTCAGTTTGCATTGACCCTGGATTGTTACATCATAAGTAAAAAAAACAACAACAAAAAAACAGACTCCTACACAGTTGTTAAGCCCATAAACCATCACCAGACTCATCCTGCGGTCAAATTATGTTCACAACAAACGCATGGCTCTATTAGCATTGCATTCCCAGGGAAACAGACTTCAGTTTGCTTCAGTTAGTTCATTTGTTCATTCCATCACTGACAGCAGAGAGCTTTGGCACCTAAATGCCGTGTTGGAAACAAAAGTGTAGATAATAAAGTGTGTTTTCCAAATGTAGACTTTATTTTAGACTAGAAAATGTGAAATTCTTATTCCAAGAAGATGAGAAAGTGTGTTTAAAAGAGGATTAGCACAAAGTTTTGGTCAGAAATACCTTGCTGGGGGTTCGATGTACATGTTTTGGGTTCTTTGGGGGAAACTGGAGAATCTGAAAGAAATCTATGCTAACAGAATTATGTGCAAAATCCACTAGGCTGGCCTCATGTGCATGTTTGAGCTAGTACAGATAGCCAGTGTTTCAGTTTTATGCAGCTAAAACCTAGAAGAGTCTGTCCTGATAACTGATATTTCTATCTATCAGTGTTTAAAATCTAATAAACCTCCAAAAGTGTGAAGGAGCAGTATTAAATGCATCTATTCTATTGGGCTTTTCCTGAGGGGGAATGGACACTTTCCATAAACTAAATGTCTCCTCCATGAAGGTGCTCTGAGGACGTAAGCAGCCGATAAACATTACAACAATAAAGTCCACTCCAGTCCTGTAGCAGAGTGACCCATTAGAAAACACTCAAAGTTCACATCACCACGGTTACACACAGGAAACAAACATGCTTATGAGTCAGGTCTAAAGAACTTGAAGGCCAACGCAGATGGACGCTTTGTATTCAACCCACCCTTCAACGCCAGTGGGGCTGCTGATTCTTTTCTGGCTCTTGAGGACCTATAGTTGGAGGATGAGCTTGTTTTACTGCAGTACTTGAGTTTTAAAACATAAAAACAGATCTCACTTATTTTAAACAGTTTGCAGTGGTCCAAGGTTATACCTCACTTACTTTATGCATTCAGAGAGTCCTAATTATTCACCTTGCTGAGTTTATAAGCACTCTTCACACAATTTTCAGAAGCCAGAGTGGATTTATGCAGTCCTAATTCTCAGATAAAACACTTTATAATTAGATACAGACAGTACACAGCAGACTTATTTTGACCTCAAGAGCTGCTTATACAATATATCTGTACTATTGTATTCAAAAACATGGAAAAATTTGGTACAGGGCCATGTTACAGGTCAAATCTGCAAAGAGGCGACCCCGCTCACAGTAAGAATTCAAGTTTTCAAGGCATTTTGAGGTCCTGCGATAAAATAAATGCAAGATAGATGTGTTTAAGGCTGTTCTGTAGTGAATCACGGGGCACGGTTTAAAAAAAAAAGTTTCAGAGGTAGTCATCTGGACAATGTTTTTAAATTGAGACATTTCAAGTGCCACTCAGAAGACATTTTCAACTGGAGAGTAGTGGACTGAGAAGCTATTATAGCGCCCTGAGCTAGATTCGCCCTGCCCTAAGAAAGGAGTTATTACAGCCTGATACTGCACTGACTTTGTTTACCTGTAGGTTGTGTTCTATATTAGCACTGACAATGATAAATAACAGTTTGAGTGAGACGGGAATTTGCTGGGGAGCAGAAGAGAGACAGGAGGATAGTGGCTTTGAGACAGAAATGTTACGCAGTAGGTGTTTAAAAAGGAACTCTCTAAACCAGGAGTCTCAAACTCGTGGCCCGGGGGCAAATTGCGGCCCACAAGATGGTATTTTGTGGCCCGCAGGACAATATGAAAGTTTAATGTTAGTGTGGCATTACCATGTTGCGTGTAGAAGGTTCCGCCAAATCGGTAAAACCTCCCGTCATAAAAGATTCAACAAATAACAATGTATATCCATAAAATCAACAAGAATTGGCATGTTTCCTCATGTATGTTGAAGCTAATTTGAGTTTGAGACCCCTGCTCTAAATCTTTGATAATCCACTCCACTTTTTCAATTTTGCAGAGACACTGGCTCAAACCTTTTTCTCGTCAGGTATTTTTGGATTAAATACATTTTAAAGTTGCCGTCTTTCTCTGATTATAGAGCAAAAGTATACATCAAAGTATGGTATGAATTCACAAATGGAGATTCTGACGCAGGAGAAAAGGCTGCAAATTGCATACCTGCTTGTCGGTGCTGCTTACACAGACCGTATATTGGTACTATTATTATGATCAGTCCTGTTCTTGCCTTTGAAAGAGAAATAAAGGCGCTAAAAGCTCAAAAGTCTGAATAATAACCATTTTCACCTTCTTCTCTGAGTACAGCGTGAACCATGGACCTGTTAATTGTATCAGCCTTTTGAGCTGAGAGGAGATTTCCTGTTTGAATATGTTGCTATTTTGGGATTTAAAAAACTCACCTTTTGGGACACTTTAATCCCACCAAAGCGTTTCATGAATGATTAGTCCGATATGACTTAAGCGGTTTATTCTTAGTCCATGCTTGTACACACACCAAATGAACATGTCTAAACTTGGACTAGACCAGGACTTAAAGGGGCACTTCATATTTTTCTAGTTGGGGGGTCTGCTATCTGCTGATCACCATGGGGATTGAATCATTTACAGGGTTTTCTTACTGTGAGCAGGCTTGCCTCTCCACAGATCTAGACCTTAACTCGGAGGAATACCCTTTGCTGTAACAATTTTTTTCATGTCTCTTAAATCTCTGCCAAAAAAGACTGTGACATGTTACAATGGCTTGATATTTAACACAACACATTTAATAACCCAAAAGACACTAGTTCTAATCCCATTTGAACAAATGCACACTGTCGTTGTACCCTTTGGCAAGACACTTTAGCTGTGGCGTATGCAGCTCCACTGGCAACACACATTCAGCAACGCATTTGATATAAATTCAGTCCTCAATAACATTTCTTCTTCTTCTTCTTCTTCTTCTTCTTCTTCTTAATGTATTTTACTTTATGTATTTTTTGTGTGTGTGTGTGTGTGTGTATGCATATATGTATGCATATATAGGTATATAGAAGTATGTGTGTATGTATAAATACTTTTTTCCTGTTCCTGTGCTTACCCAGTGCCCATCTGGATGAGAGGAGTGAGAGGAGCTGTAAAATGCTAAAATGCAATAAAAAATATGAATAATAAAAAGAAAAATGACCTCTCTCGCAGCTTTCAAGTCCCACCTTTGATTAGATTATTCTCTTTACTGTTCTTATACTGTAGCTCTAATCACATTTTGTTACTGCGCTTTGTAAATTTGGCCTTGGTTAGAAAGGCACTTGTAAATAGAGTGTGGTCTGTTATTATGGTTATTATGTGAGCGATTGGTAGAGGTCGGAGGGGCCCGTCACTGCAATATAGTACAAGTGTGTTATAATTCATATCTATTTCCATAGTTGCATAATTAAACCTAAACTCCCACTTGATTGAGTCTCTGTTACTAGGATTTTTTTATTGCCTCCAGCCACCAGAGTAAGTGAATACATTATCAGCTACAAGAACAAAGCTTATCATTGTAAATAGCCATCGTAACATCCCGTGGATACTCATTAGCTGTTTACATTGGCAAGGCAAATACAGTCAATATACAGTAAACGTGGAGCAATACATTTTAATGGGGACAGAAATAACCCTATCTCCCCCACATCTCCTGTTTCCTGTCAGCTCCTGTGGGTGCGCAGTGTCACAGGTTTAATAAGAGCTCGTGTGAAGAGGCTTTGGACAGACTCTGAACCAGGAAGTCTTCATTTCCTCCACAGGCCTAACCTCATTATGTGTGTGTTTGGACATGGCTCTAATTCAGCTTTTCTGTGGCCGATAACACATTTATCTCTGAGGGGGCGGGGTGGGGCGACGGGAGGCTGCCGCTGCTGCACTGTGGGACAGCTAGAGGGAGGGCCAGAGCACATTGGCACAAATCAACTCAAGAGGAAGTCAAGAGGTTTTCAGCTGTGTTCAGAGAAGATAAATGTGTGACAATAATAATCTAGTGGGTGTTCTGTGTAGCACCAGATCCAAACCAGGTCTAAAGCAGGACTATTCTATGTTCACACTTGGTGCAGTAACTCAGGCTCTGTTGATGTTTGTCCTCTCATCTGAAGGTTGGCAGTTCAAATCCAGCTTCTACAGATGAATGCTGTTGATGCTGTGACCATTTACCATATATACAATACCAAAATTAGAACTACACTAGGACTAAAGCTGAAACTAAACCTTAACTAAACAAGGATTAAACCAGGACAGGACCAAACCAGTTTACATCAGGACTAAACTGGACTCAAACCAAGAACAAATAACTGCACAGTTGCTCCAGGCTGTACTAAGATGGGAGTTGTGTTATTATGCTACATTGAATTTTCAGTGTTGATCAGGCTGTTCAAGGGCTCTTTTGTTCAATTTTTTTTGTTATATTGTTTTTGCTAATGCATCTGGACATTTTTACACAATTGACTACTACAACTAGCACTACTACTACTACTCAAACTACGTCCACCACAGTATACGTGTACCAAATGTCTGATTACAAAGCTAGATTGCGCTAATGCCCCTCAGTGTCTGCTACTCAAACTACTTAACTTCTGCTCTAATCAAATATGTTTAATTACACTGATTACATTCCAGCCTCAATTACTACTTACATGATTAACTGTACACATACCGACCTCGTACGGCTGGTTTTCACATCACATCACAACATTGTATTTGTCCATATTATTTACAGTTGTAGAATTTTTTTCTGAAACTTGTTTTAGTTTGATTCAAACCTGTATCTGAACCGGAGCATGAGGTCATGTCACTGGGAACATTTCTCATCAGTTCACACACTCCTCATCAGGGCTGAGTATCATTAAGAAGTTGTCGATACGATAGATACCTCAATACAGTGCGCTGTCGATATGATTCAGCGAAAAACAAAGGCTTTCGGGACACTTCATTATCAACCCCATCTTCACAAAAATAAATATTAACTGTATTTTTTTTTTTTTTTTTTTTTAGCTTCCATTTATTGAAGATGATTGAACATAATTGTGCATTTTTTGTGGATTTTATCAACTAGAAAAACACATCAGACTGTTGCATTAGCCAGTATTACTCATCCACAGTTTATATGAGCTCCACATTTACATTTACACAGGGACATGTGCAGTTTAACGGCTCTGAACAATCACAAAATATTTACTAAAACACAACTGTGATAGTAAAAGTCTTTGTTAAACCAAAGTTAATATGAAATAGACCTATTTTAATCATCAAAAGAGTGAGAGTGTCAAATGTTCTGTATAAGCAAGTTTCTTTCCTCTAAACAAAACACACAAATGTAGCACTGTGACAGAATAATTTGGTGAAATATACAAAAAAAATAAAATAAAAAAATACTCTTGGGGATATATTGATACAGCAGCCCACGATATCGATACTTTATCATTAAATGAAACAATACGATATATCAATATTTTTGTATTTCTGCACACCCCTACTCAGGCTCTTTCACAAAACACTTGGCACAGCTCTCATTCGCACACACACACACGCACGCACGCACGCACCCCCCCCCCCACACACACACACCCCCACACCCCCCCCCACACACACACACACCTCCACCCACACACACACACACACACACACACACACACACACACACCCACACACACCCACACACATACACACACACACATCACTGAATTAACTTTTTTTTTTAATACTACAAGTCTCTTCTCTCGTGATCAAGAACGTGAGCCTAAACTCTATCACTTTCAACATGAAAGTTCAAACAAAATAACAGCAAAAACTGCAGTTTGTGAGTAAATTTAACAACAAAGAATTTCACATATGAATCAAACAGGGAGAATGGCCTCTGCACTGACCACATACAGTATAATGTGTGCACAGTGTGATGTGGCGGAAATGAAAAAGCAGTGAAAAGGAGTGTTGATGTACAGTATTTGCTATTCCAACATGTTCTTCAGCACAAATAGACTATCTTTAATCACATGGTACAGAATCTAGTTTGTGATCAGTAATGTGCACATACATGTTTTACAAAATACAATACACAGATGAACTTGAGTCTGGAAAATGTGTAAAGTGTGAACCCCAGACTGCACTAAATCAATCAAATGTTTCTCTGTTCCCGCACATCAGTTTTGAATGTACAACACATTTTACTGAGATGAAAGTTTGTTTTGGATAACGATTTTGTGAGAGGTTTTTGCAAATGTAGAGATTGAAGCTAAACTGTAATGCAGATGGGGGCGGCTAAAATAAATATAGTGAAAATGCAGATGCAGTAGTGGCAGTAGTACATTCAAGGGTTTAGTCTCTGATAGAAATGATCAGGTTCAATACCCTATTTTCCGGACAATAAGTTGCACCTTTTTTCATAGTTTGTCCGGAGGTGCGGCTTATACTCAGATGCGACTTATACATGAAATTATTGAAGTATATCGCTTCACATCTTCGTTATTGTTACACTGTCAACCCCACAAGGGCACTCTAGACTCGTAGACCAGTATCTACTACTTCTGTACCATTAAAATCAACATTGTGGTCATTTAAAAGACATCTGGGAAAGACTGAACAAAAATGCTCCCTCAAAGAAAATCATATTCTGCTGAGTCTGATGGCAGCTACACAGAAGCATATGTGAAAATAAAGTAAATGGACGATAGAACACTACAGTACAGTTTTTTTTATTGTTTTGGCACATTTTGGCAGACTGCTCTTCCCACTCCCTTTGATTCTCCTCTAAGACACGTCACCTCTCTTTTCAAGTCCCACCTTTGATTAGCTTATTCTCTTTAATGTTCTTATAGTTAATCACGTTTTGGTACTGCGCTTTGTAAAATTTTGCCTTGGTGGTTAGAAAGGCACTTGTAAATACAGTGTATCCTCTTATTGGTGTTATGTACGAGTGTTTAGTGGAGGTCAGAGGTCAGGTTGCAGTATAGTGCGAGTGTAGGGCATCATTGATTGATTAAGTTGAGTAAGAGAATACGGTATCAGCTACAAGGATGAAGTAAATAGCTACTGCAACATCCCATGTAAACAGCTGCCTTTTAGCATTTTACAAAAAGCAACATTTTCAAAACTTTTCTTTTTTTTTTCTGAGGTCTGAATGAAAACCTGGTCTCTAAAGTCTCGTCTCGTCTCGTCATATTGAGATTCCTTTGTGTTCAGTTTCGTCCTTTGCGTCTTTGGTCTATGGACTTTGGTAAGAGTGCAGTATTTAAGTACACAGACTATAGTACATGCACAGAGCGTTGCAGTTGTAAGCTGTGTTTTTGTGGTTGGTTATTGTGTTTCAGGTTCTGCAAAAAAGATGTTTTGTAGTTTTGATATAAGAGTGAAGTGATTGATCCTTGAGTAGTAAGCAAAGACTGAGGGACCAAAGATACAGGCTCGGGAAACAGTTCAACCGTTTTTCTTCGCAGATACAGGAATGTGAATGAAGGTACAGAGCAGGCAGTTGGGAGGTGTCGTAGGCAGTAGTCTTGGTTGGAGCTGGCCGTGGGTCGCAGGGTCAGAAGCTGGGGTGCTCGTATTGGACATGAAGAGCTGGGTCGGAGACGGAGGTGGCTCCAAGGAGCGGGATCACGGTGGATACATGGACAAATAAACTGGAACGTGACATGAAGGACGACCCATGGAAATACCTTTTGTCCTCACAGGTGCAGCTAGATAGATAATGAGTTGCAGGTGTGTGTGGGAGGAACCAGAGTCTCCGCCCAGCTCCAGACTCAAACACAGCAGGGAGTGGGGAAAACAGCACAGAACACACAAAAACCCAAATCCTGACAGTATCAAAATTTAGACTTGCTTACGCACCTAATTTTATACAAACATACCCCCAAATTAGACCTATCTTAGCTTGGTTTAGACCTGATTGAGTTCCTAATTTTTATAGAATTGGCTTTATATTTTCATAAATTAAAATACATTTCATAATTGCTTCTTTTGTTACTGTTTGTCTTTTGGCAAATAAAGTCCTATATTACACAAAATGTATTCTTGTGAGACTTTATCTACATTATAATGCTGTTACCTCCTCCTCAGAAACATTCCTAGAGTAGAGTTGTTTGAGTAACTGCATCCCCAAAGCTCAAAATGCTCTGTTCCACCTTGTGATGTCATGAAGTTAACAGCTACCATCTTTTACATTGCATTAGTAAAAATGTCGAGATTCCCTTCATCAGTTATTCCATGTGTGATGTTTGATCATAAATTCAAACATGTGCTACAGTCGGTATTACAGAGTGAAGAGGCTGTAGTGTCAAAGCGAAAATGGATAAGAGACAACATAAAGATATCCAAAGTTTAGATCGTCTTATATTGATGCACCGTCTGTAAAAATGCCAAAAACAGCCAGTATCCTCAGAACAGCATCTCTTTGTTACGGTAAGAATCACCAGAAATCCTGTCGACAAATGCTCTTTTAGACTGAGAAAGCTGGCGGTAGACAGGGGCTGTTTTAGGTCCATTATCCCTGAGCCCTGAGCCCTGCTGTGCCAAGAATCAACCGTTAAAAAGGCTCTGAATTCTGTGGTGAAATTTGCTGTTTAACTGTCACCACAGATTTGTTGACCTGGTTTATGGTTAATGTCTCTGTAATTACTGGGTCTATTCCAATGAAACTAAAATAGGCACAAAGTTTAATGTCTTCTCTGTCAACACAACCAAACAAAAGTGATTTCCCCCCCAATAGTTTCAGAAAATGGTGCCATTATTCAACCCCAAAGGCAGTGTTGTCAGTTAAAAGGGCATTAAGCCGTGAGAGTTACACTACCAGTCAAAAGTTTGGACACACCTTCTCACTCAGTGTCTTTTCTTTATGTTTGCTTTCACTTGTGGATACAAACTGAAGACAACAAATTTATGAAACAAGATTCAGAATGCCCACAGAGGTCACTCTTTTATTTATCGACGTCTCTGCAAACCCTCGGCCTTCTCTCTATGAGCTTCATGAAATCTCCTGGAATAGTTTGCACTTCACAGCTGTTTCTCGTCAGGTTTGTCCTCCATCTGAAACTGTGACATTATATCTTCAATCTGCATGTGACCTTTACTCAAAATTGTTATATAAAAGTTGAACAATAGTTAAAATCCACATGCCATAAAAGCTAGCTTAATAAAGACAGACTAAACACAGGGCTGCGGAAACATTTGTGAATGAAACCAAACTGATGGACGCAGTTGAAAGCAGCTCATTCGGCCTAATGGGCCTTTTAGAGAAAAGTGAATTAGGATATTACTTTGATGCACCAAAGTGCAGCACGATTGAATAGTGCCTCTCATTTAAAGAGCTAGTTTTGGATAAAGCCGTAAATCACGAGTACTTTTGACAGAATGTTCTATTGGTGTGAAGGTTTTTCAATTGGGGTTTCCAAATGTGTTGTATTTGTTGTTTGTAATTATATCAATGGAATAGGACAGTGAAGTGAAGTGTAAAGTGACAAAATATATGTCTGCAATATATGATTGAAGTTGTTAAATTAAAGACTACCTTTTAGCCTAACTTTAAGCCTCACTTTAAGTCTAACTTTAAGTCTAACTTTAAGCCTCACTTTAAGTCTAACTTTAAGCCTAACTTTAAGCCTCACTTTAAGTCTAACTTTAAGCCTCACTTTACGTCTAACTTTAACTCTAACTTTAAGCCTCACTTTAAGTCTAACTTTAAGCCTCACTTTAAGCCTAACTTTAAGTCTAACTTTAAGACTAATTGTTAGCCTAACTTTAACACTTTAAGATTAACTTTAAGCCTAAATATAAGCCTTACTTCTACACTTTAAGTCTAACTTTGAGCCTTAAATGTCATTCTGAGTTCACTGTGAGAAACTTTTTTTATAGTTCCTCCTTTTACCTCTTCTTTAACCTTTGACAGGGCAGGATCAGAAGCTGAGGCACTGGTTGGAGATGCTGACGCAGCTCAACACTTCATTGCATTAAAAGTCTGAGACGCCCCACACTCTGGAGCAGGTCGATATTATATTTATGATCACATTGACTAAGGCCCATAGAGATCACATGGAGTATATACATTAAACAGAGATCTCCATGGACTGACTCAGGACTTTAACACGTCGTTACTGGAGCTGTCTGTTTTAATTAGTGCAGTTCAGTTTGATGGAGAGCACATATGTTCATCAGGACACATATAGAACTGTGTTAGCTTCATGACCATGGAAGTATTGATGATCAGTTAATGAGAGAGTGATTTTAAACCATAGGTATGGTAGAAGAACAACTGTATAAAATAGTCACAGGCAGTTGACTCCACATGGTTCTCATCCAACAAAATGCCTTTAAAATGCATAGGTAATAATCAGCTTCAAAATTTGCCCCACAACAACTAGCATGCTAATGAGCACTCCCTGATTTTCAAACAATAAAGAGACAATAAAGAGGTTCATCTGGTCTTCCATTCATTTATTTGATTCATTTTTTTTTCCTTTCAGACCAAGTTTTAGCCTGTGTTCCTCCTTGACTGTTTGGACTGCTCACCAGCGCCTCAGAGTGGTCACGTGATGTTACTGTGACGTGTCCCGTTTGCTGGATGAAGACCGTAACGAAGAAACTGCTAGGGACAGATCATATTATCCAAAATCACATTAAAGCTAACTACAACTAGCATGCTGGCACACCCTTCCTGACTCTCAGATAATAAAAACGCTTTATAATTAGATGAAAACAGCTCACAGATGAGTTATTTTGACCTCGAGAGCTGCTCATGCGATACATCTGAACTGGGGCATGACAATTTTGCTGAAGCACAAGGGGAAAATCAAGTACAGAGCTTTCATTGTTGCGTATCACTCAAACATTTTATATATTATCTAATCATAACAGATTTAGAACAGAAATAGGCCCAGTTGTTGGTCGTATGCGTAGTGGAGTGGTGTGGTTGGAGCAGAGCCGGAGTGGACCTGGTTGTTGTGGTTATCAGCCTCTGTGCAGATGTAAACAGGACACATTATCCCTCAGCTCATTACCTCCATAAAGACTTTCAGAGGAATCCAGGCTTCCTTTCATTTAGAGCAGGACGACTGCACTGACGCAACAGGCCAAACATTGTGTACATTTACATAGGCACTCAAAACCAGACTAGGATCATCTCATAACACAGTCGATTTTTGCTGTGTCTTTATATACACAAAAGAAATCTGATCATCAAAAACACATGTGTCTGTTAAAAATCCCATACCAGTTATTTTTGTGTTTTTTATGTATTTGTGTTCTTGCTGCAGAAAAATATATCATCATATAAGCAGGTCTTAAGGTCAAAATAAGTCTTAACTAATTCTAAATTGTTTTATTGTCCGAGAATCAGGAAGTTTGTGTTAGCATGATAGTTGTTGTTGGCTTTAAGATGAACAAAACTCTGCTCTGGCATCTCAGAAAGTTATTGCAGTGAAATTTTAAGATGTTCTCAATGCATAAGGTAAGTAAGGAATAACTTTGAACCACTGCAAATTGTTTAAAATGAACTAATTCTGTTTTTTTTTAATGTTTTTATAACAGTAAAAATCAGGTCCAACTTTAACCAATAGAGAACAATGGATTTCAAAATAACTATCTTTAAATCATCTTCTATCTTTTAATCATCAACATTTTCTATTTCATGTTTGTCTTTGTCACATTAGTTTATCCACTTTTGCATAATTTCCCTTGTCCCAGAAAACAAAAACACCAAAGCACTGTTAAGATCATTATATTTAAGATTTTACAAAAGATTTAACAACTCTTTGCTCTGAGTTTGGGTAGTTTTTAGGTTTCAAATTTCCTTCCTGGTTGACTTCACACTGATGAATGACTATTACCCAGCAATCATGTAGTACACTGTGCCAAAACTCCTCTAATGTACACAGAAATTATCATTTGACAAGCAAAAATATAAGAAAACCCCTTTATTTAGTTAAAATCATGTTTAAAGTACCAGAGAAATGTGTGATGTCATCAGTGTCATAGAAGTCTCAAAAATATAAATCTACTTAATAATTTTCAACATATTGTTCAACTTTTCTTTACACATTGCTTCTAGATTGGTATTATCCATAGACTGTATATATAAATGGACAGAGTTAACCTGCTGGCCGGCACGTTCCAAATCGGAAGTGAGTATGGACGCGTTTCTGGCTCCATCGACTCACTTTACATTAGAAAACTGTGTCCCCTCTCTCTGTAAATGCTGCTGTCAGACTCATCATTTTGGTCTTAAATGTTCGTATTAACCCGCTCTACATGATCCCAGGGTTTTTATTTCGCTACTGTGTCTGTAAATCAAGATATGAACATTAATAACAGACAAATCAGCTGCCTTCTGTCATAACGACTGACAGGGGGAACAAAGATACAGAACTCGGGTTAAAAGTTTAACAATGTTTATTTACAGATTAAGTTATGCAAATGAAGGTAGATGGAGCAGACAGTTGAGAGCGGGGTCGTGTGCAGTAGTCTTTGAGCGGGTCGTGGGCAGCGGGGTCAGAGACGAGGGGGTCCACACCGGTCGAAGTGAACTGAGACAGAGGGTGAGAGGTTTGTACCGGTCGTGGAGAGCTGGGTCAGGGACGGAGCTGCGGTGCAGGTTCAGGGAGCAGGATCTGACAGAGAACAAAGATCCAACTGAGTGAAAAAAGGCATAAATGCAAAAACAAGACTGAGCCAAGCAGAGCAGAACCACCGAGGATACGAGGGCAATCTGGCGCTGAGTGTCAGATCCTCGGCCCCTTTGTCCTCTCCTTTAATTTCTCTAGCCTTGATGAGCTTCACTTGGTTGGAGCTGAACGCTGAGAGTGACATCACACTATTTAAGTCAAAATTAGACAATCATTAAAATCAGTTATACACACTTTAAATACGTTTTCCAGAAATCAATGGACAAACACTCAACTTACTGTGCTACTGTTGCCTCATGCAGTGAAATTGGGAAAAATGACACAGTAAACGACCATGTATTTAAAATGTTTTATACTTTACAGGTTTTCAGAAGTCAGTGGTGATTCCGGGTGAGTCACGTGGTTATTTCGGGCCCCTGGCACTAGAGCCACTGCCGTGTGGCTCACTGTGGCTCCTGGTATTCCCAGTGGCACTACCCAGGCCTGACTCAGATGAGATTTTGCATTCTCAAAGTGGTATCACTGTCACACTCACATCACTGTCAAAATGTACTTTACATTTTCTCTTTTTCAAAATGAGCTCCACAGTCCAGTAGAGTTACATAAGTGCACAGTGGTGTTAAAGTTATATTCCAGGTGTTAAAATGAGCCTGATGTGATAATAAAATAGTTTCAGACAGAGGAGACAGGTCTGTGCTGCCTCTGCATTCTCACAGTCTGAACCTCAAACCTCTTATTATATATAAATGAGAGCATCCTGTGAAAAAGCACATTCCAATGCTCTTTAATCTACTTCCATTTATACTGCTGTCAAGACCATTCAAACTTAGAATGATGAAATATTTTCAAAAGACTGACACTTGAAGTCCCACTGTGTAATTTTAGCCTAAAAATAGATTAAAGCAGACGTATTGTGCTTGTGTTTGCTCTATAGTTATAATCTATGACACTCGTGGATCATTATGTTATAATTTTCAATATTCATCTAAAATAACGTCATAAAAGAAACAAGTTGACTTCAGCGTGAGAAAACTACGGTGCCCAGTGGAAAGTGACGTCACCGTAAACATCATCACAACAAACAGTCGGCACCTCCTATAGATGAAGTTTTTTTCATTTGTGCTAAAAATAATTATGCAATGCTGCCAAATCCTACGAGTATCATCGATTAAGAAAATAAAGGTGGAAAACAGAGTAAGTAGAGAGCAGTGGGTGTGTGCTGGATGCAGCGAAAAAGGGGATTGATCAGCAAAATGGCGTCTGGAAAAAAAGTGATTAAAAACATGCAAGAATCCAAATACAACTTTGGGTGAGTAAATGGTGAGGAGAAACAACTATAACATGGTTAAAAGCTCTTTTTTTGTCGATTTTCCAGAATAGGTCTGCTTTAAAGTAATCCAGTATGAGTCATTGTGGATGTTTCTATGGCAAAGAAAGACATGAAAGAAAAAACATGCATCTTATTGTGAGCAGACTTGCATCTCCACAAACTTAACTCACTTAGTCTTGAACCCTGTCTTTATGGAAATGTCGTTCCTTTAGCTATAATATTTCACAGTATGGCATAAAACCTAATTAAGTATACATCCAAGTGGTGTGAATGAATAATGCAATGTAAGGCATCACTGAGTGTCCAAAAAGTGCTGTATAAATCTAAGGCATTAGTATCATTATTACTGTCTCCATGAAGAATGTTCCAAAGAGTGATTTTAACTTTCTGTTTCCTTTCTATTTGCCAACTACAGAAAGTTACACGAAAGAATGGATGATGAAGGCCTATATAACTCTACATAACTATATATATGTGACTCTATATAACTTTATGCAACTCTATGTATCACTATGTAACTCTGTGTAACTCTATGTAACTCTGTGTAACTCTGTATAACTATGTAACACTATGTAACTCTGTATAACTAGAGTTAACTCCGTATAACTCTATGTAACTCTGTATGACTCTGTGTAACACAATGTAACTCTATATAACTCTATCTATGTAACATGATGTAACTCTATGTAACTTTTATGTGAGATTCACTGTTGTTTCACAGTATTTAAACTATATCATTATTTGTTTGGGTCTGACTCCAAAAACTTCCCTCATTAATATTGTGTCTTAAAATCCATTAAAATGTCTCCTTTTATCACTTTGTGGTGGGATAATGGCACCACTTTCTGAAGCTAATTTGCAAGAATCTTTTCACTTTTGTTTATTTATACTGACAGAGAAGATGTTGAACTTTGTACCAGTTTTCACTTCATGTGGATAGGCCCAGTGATTATGGAAATATTCACACTAAACCAGGTCAACAAATGTCCAATCTGACAGTTAAACATCAAATTACATCATAGAACTCTGTCCTGTCCTCCATCTTTTTTTTCACAGTACTTAATACTTACACAGAAAAGACTATTTCTCATTTGGAGAGCTGTGCCGACCCCAGGAGGACCCCGTACCCCGGTTTGAGAAACACTGCTGTAGTCGTGCCTAATGTAGACACCACCTCCATCTCCTCAATCTCTTTTCCATTTCTTTGTGTGATAATGCTCATGTCTCTGGAGATATCGGTCTATTTAAAACGGGATGTTTCTTTGAGGTACCTCTGTGTGCTGTTGATTGCACTGTTCGTTCATTGGATCATAAGGAGCGATGAGGGGGGAAATAGATGCAGAACGCTCTAATTGTATCATATAAATAAATAAAATTGTGTTTGAAAGAGAAAATTGGAAATGTCCCAAAGCACTTTGCAATTTGAATTTGAATAATATTAAACCAATATAGGCTTTCTGTTTTGACTTTTGCTGTATTTTCCTCTTTAAAGACACTCTACCTGATTTTGTCTTACTAACACTTCGCAGTGATCCAGATCCAATTCACTTCCTATTAAAAAAAAATATGCATTCTGTTGTATTTCACAGTTTTATCCATTTATAAATCAAGATATGAAAATGAATAACAGTCCAATCACGCACCTTGAATAACAGTCCAATCACACTCTTTGGTTCTGCGCCCCTACTGAGGTCATTGTTCACCAACCCCTTACAATTCCAGGTCATTTAGGTGAAATTGCCTTTGTTCTGACCTTTTCCAGATTAAAATGATCACCATTATTGAACGCTCAGTAGAAAATACACAAGTTTGGGGTCTTTGTAAAGGTAACACCCTATAGTTTTACCCACAGGTGTCAGAATCACTGTAAGTATGTCTGCTGAGCATTTATACACTTTGGAACTCACATAAAAAATGATAAAGTATAGAATAAACCACGCTTACTGATCGAGAACAGCATCCAGTCCATCAAAACATAAGGTCCTCTATGCCTGAGTCCACCGTGGCATCTTCACTCTTTGTCCTCGATCACATACTTCCTTTGTTTTGTCCATTTTGTCATATTTAGAACGCAAAATTACGCACGTAGTCCCTGGATCCACTCAGCTTCGTTTACGCACTCAACAAGCTCCGTCTGTTTAAGGAAAACCATGGCATGTGATACATCGTTGTGTTCCGCTGCTCATTGGCTGTATGAGGAAAACATCACTAAATATGTGTAATGTAACTGCTTGATTCTACAAAGGGGAGAGTAGAGTGTAAACTTTCAGTCATGTGTAGCACTGAGTCGCTGTCTGGGGCTCCAGTGACCCACAAGCCCCACCTTATAGGCCAACCTTGGTGTCAATCACAAGCTAACACGTTTTTTTAGCACTAACGAACAAAGTTGACGCTGTCCCAAATTTACTGTGCTTGAAATTGACAAAAGAAATGCAAGAAAGGACAGAGCAGATTTCACATTTGGAATACTTTCCTGCAGCAGATTGGACACGGAGGAACTAACTTATTTTGTGGACATAATTTCTTCACTGGATTAAAATCTATTGACCTGTACGGAATGAATGAGACCAACTTTGTGACAATATGTTGATGTTTGACAGAAACAGAGTCCAAATCTTTTTATTTTTTTTACTTTTCTGTAAAAACATCTTTCCTGTCAGCACTGTGGTGACTGCAGGTGAAAACGGTTTGCATATTCAGAAAGATGAGAGCTATAGGTTTCATTTGATGTGTAGATTGTTTGTGTGGGTGGTGCAGAAATATACGCACATTGGTGTAGAGTAAAGGCGACGGCCCGTGACATGGCTGTGAGCTCTATAACAAGTTAAACTCTTTCTAATGCCTTTATATCAGGACAGAGACACTCGTGGGATTTTATTAAGCCAGACCTAATAAGATAAGATAAGATAAGATAAGATAAGCCTTTATTAGTCCCACAGTGGGGAAATTCCAGTATTGCACCGCACAGTTAAAGAAGGAAAATGGCAACATGCAATAAAACAGCTTAAAATAATTTAAAAATATACTTTAAAAATTAACAAAAAATAGACTAATAAAAAATAGACTATTATGTACAATAAATGATTTCTCTGTAAAAGCACCAACGCATCGGCCATGATTTATTAAAGACTTTTTCATATTTTCTAAACCCCACGACTGCCTCTGTTCTACTTTAAACCTGATCCTCGACCAGAAGAGCACCTGGGTAAAACTCTTAGTACTGCAACTGCAAACTCACTCAAACAGCATTCTAGTAACTTGCCTTTCAATTTTTCACTAAATTGTCTTTGAAGTAGAAACGAGATACAGAATATATGATAAAAACAAGCTTTATCAGCACAGTTGACCAGCAAGGTGATCCATCAGCTTTGTCTTTATCCAAATGCCTGAGGAACTCTCTGTCCTCTTCCTGTAAACGCTGCCAACAAACCTATAAGATAAGATTAGATAACCTTGTCCCACAACGCAGGAAGCTGCACACGAGAGGACTTTCAGCAGGATTGGACTTTCCACGAGTTTGGGCAAGACGTGACCCAAGTAGTGCTTCTCATTAGTGATTATTTGAGGTTAAGATACACTTTATTGTCCCTGTAGGGAAATGTGTCCTCTGCATTTGACCCATCTTTCACTGCTGCTGGGGACAAAAGGCTTGAAACCCGGAGTGCCACTGAGCAACCGTTTCGCTACATATCTGTGCGATCAGTGTGAATCTGTTTTCCTCTTTTCTCTTGTCTTGTGTTATTGTAGAATGTTTGTGATCAGCACAATTTGTGTCACAGTTTGTGCTATTACACACAAATTACTCTTGTGAGAAGTAATTTAATCCATGTTCTAATGCTGTTACCTCCTCAAAAACAGACCTGGAGTTGTGCTTTGTTTTATTAACAACGTGTTTGAGTAACACTTTAATATTAGTCTACATCTCCAAAGCTCAAAATGCTCTGTTCCACCTTGTGACGTCATGAAGTGGTAGTTTTCAAGGTAACAGCTCCTTTTTCCTTTTGTTCAGTAAAGTTTGGCAATTCCAGGGATGAATTATTATGATTCTAGTGAAGGTGTGTGGAAAACACAGAGGAGCACTTCCTGTATCACCACATGACATCACAAGGTGGAACAGAGTGTTTTCTAAATATGCAGAGTTTATGTGTTAAACAAAACACAGCTCCAGATATGTTTTATAACATAGATCAGAAAATAGGGTAATATAGCCTTAATTATTCACTGCAATGAAGTTAGGACACACTTTTTCTTTACTTGTTTTTCTTTATTTCCGTGACTATTTACATTGTAGATTCTCACTGAAAGAATCAAAACCCTTTGCGTCACACTCGAGTTTGCACTTTTGACATTCTCTGACCCTGAAACGGCACATCTGTGAAGTGAAAACCATTTAAGGAGACTTTATTATAAGGATCTTTGAGAGGAGGACAAGGGTTTGCAGAGCTGTCGACAAAGTAAAGTGTGGATACTCTGAGCATTTGAATATAAAATATAAAAAAGTGATTTAGCTTGTTTCTTTGCTACATTAATCCATATAACTTACTTTATTTGATGTGGTCCATATGTAACTAAAATGTAAAAAGTAGTAAACACACATACATATACACACACCCACACACACACATACATACATATACACAGATATATACATACATACACACACAAACACACACACATACACACACACAGACATACATGCATACACAAACACACATACATACACACACATATGCATACATACACATATACATACCTACACACACACATACACATATACATACACACATACATACATACACACCCCTACATACACACATACACATATACATACACACACATTCATACACACATCTACTTCTATCTAACTGTCTGTTGATACATGAGTTGCTGGATACAAGTCATAATTGTGCTCTGATTCCACAATGTTTTGTCCCACTGTACTGTTCTTCTTCCTTTCCGTGTTCTTTTCTGTCACTCTAATGTCTGTTCTTTTTCCATTTCTCGTTCTTTTCTGTCAGTGCTGTTTCTCTGACTCAAATCTCAGTTGTCAAATCCTCGCTCTAGTTCGGCCCCTCTCTTCTCCTCCTCTTGTGTCCTATGCACACAAACGCACATTCTTCAGATGAACCAAATGTTCCTTCTCTAAACTGTGGCACAAAGTAATCTCATTAACTTTGAGCTTTGAAAGCGAAAAACAAAGGTTACGTGGCGCGTTTGAAGCCCCCGGGAGAAACCGATTCCAACATGCACAGTGCTAAATCAGACTGAGGTCCTTATAATACATCACCATTACGCTTCTCCAATTAGATGTGCTGTTGTGAAGGTCGCTCTGACGTTTAAGTGCCCCAATGAAAACTGCTCATTCATGTGCGCTGAAAGAGACTTCACTCAGAGTTTTTCTCAATCGTTTTAGAACATTTTTGAAACTTGTTTTAGTCTGATGATTTGATTCAAACATGTATCTGAACAGGAGCGCATCTGGTCACATCATTTGGAACATTTCTCATCAGTTCACACACTTCTCAGGCTCTTTCACACAGCTCTCTCTCACAGGTCATTGTCCCAAAGGTCAAAGAGATTCTCTGATAATCTCACTCGATAATGTGAATATAGCTTCTAGCCCTACTGTAAAAAATCTTGGAGTCCTATTTGATCAAAATCTCTCATTCACAGCCCATATAAACTTAGCTTGTAAAACTGCATACTTTCACCTGCGAAATATAACTAAAATTAGAAATATTTTACCTAAAAACGATGCTGAAAAACTCATCCATGCATTTGTTACTTCCAGACTTGATTACTGTAATTCTCTGCTCGCCGCCTGCCCCAAAAGTACTATAAGGAGCCTCCAGTTGGTCCAAAATGCAGCGGCCAGAGTCCTAACAGGAACTAAAAGAAGAGACCACATCAGTCCTGTACTAAAATATCTGCACTGGCTTCCTGTCGAGCTTAGAATCAAATTCAAAGTCCTCCTCCTGACATACAAAGCCCTAAACGGTATGGCCCCATCCTATCTGCAAGATGCTATTGTCCCGTACCAGCCAAACAGAGCACTCCACTCTCAGAATGCAGGACTATTAGTGGTTCCTAGAGTGTCCAAAAGTACAGTGGGAGGGAGAGCATTCAGTTACCAAGCTCCTGTGCTATGGAATCAACTCCCTGCTGATGTTAAACAGGCCCCCACAGTCTCTGTATTTAAGACCAGGCTTAAAACCTTCCTCTTCGGTATAGACCAGGTTACATAGTGAGGGAGTTAGGGAGTGACATTAAAACCCGGGATAAGACAGGCTGCAGTAGGAGATAACTAGCTGGGGGAAGTATGGCAACCTGAGCTCTATCCTCTGCTTTGTCCTATTTTCTCATCAGCAATGCTATTCACATGTTGTCCCCTGTCCCACTCCCCCTGTGGAGTGTATCTCTTTCAGATGCCCCGATGACAGCTGGACGCTCTCCTCCTCCCCGCCTGGCCCTCCTCCACCCGCCTCCCTCTCCTCCTCGCCTGGCTCTCATCCTCCTCGCCCGGCTCTCCTCTTCCTCGCCTGGTCTTCCTCCTCCTCGCCTGGCCCTCCTCTGCCCCCCTCCCTCCTCCTCGCCTGGCCGATTTTTCTTGTTTTGTCTGATTTTTCCTGTTGTTTTGTTTTTGTGTGTAGGCAGCACGGTGGCTGAGTGGCAACACTCATGCCTCACAGCAAGAGGGTTTGGTTTGATCCCTGGGTCGCCCAGGCCTTTCTGTGTGGAGTTTTTCATGTTTCTCCCCGTGTCTGGATGGGTTTACTCCGGTTTCCCCCATCAACCAAAACATGAACGCCCTTCGAGACAACTGTTGTTGTGATTTTGGGCGTTACAAAAATAAATGAATTGAATTGAACTCTCATTCACGCACACACACACAAAATCAAATTAATTCAAAGTGTTTGTTCAACAGAGCAGAACTGTGCACATGTGGTGAAGGATGCTGGTCCAAACTCTGACGCTCAAACAAAACAGAAAAAAGATTCAATTAGTGAGTGTCCAAACATCGTGAACCAAACAGAGTCTGAGCAGAGTACAAACTGTTTGAACAGGCCAACAGAACATCCTGCGTACAGTATTTATCCAGTCAAATATCTGATTTTCAACAACGATTTCCAATTAGTAATATGTACATTTATGTTTATATGATATATTTTACATAATGCAGTACAGATAAGTTTTAGACCATAAAACACAGCATTTCCAGCCCTAAATCCATATGTGTAAAGTGTGAACTCCAGAGTCACACTGCACCAAACCAGTGTCTGTGTGGTCAGAGAGAGCTGGACTAAGGGTCTGATGAACGAGCTCAAAAAACACATGACCACAGGCTCGGAGTTTCCATGGTATCCAGTTTGTGGAGGAGGATTGATCAATTTTTTAATGTAAAACTCATTTTACTCAGATCAAAGTTTTGGATAAATATAATTTAGATTTGTGTTTTGTGTGAGGTGTTGTGGAAATGACAATTTTCTACATGAAATGTGTGATTGAAAATAATCTGTAATTATTGTGAAAGAGGTTTTAAAGAGGTGATAATAGTGATGATAGTGGGAAAAGTGGGACTAAAATGAGAATAAATGTAAGTCTGGTAAAAACCAGAGGCCTGTGCTACAAAGCTGGCTGATCCTGGATAAGTTTCTCTTACCCGGGAAGATTAACCCAGACCTGAGCGTCTCTCGATAAGCAGTACTACAAAGCAGGTTCACAACTCGCCTGACAACCCCAGACTGAATGAAGTCGTGTGCATTTACAGAAAAGGACCATGGAGAAGAGGAGAGCTGTGTTCTTCACACACAACAAACTGTCAACAACACAAAATATACAAGGAATTACAGTAAAAATAAGTCAAAGGGTCGTGGTGTATGTGTATCACTGATGAAGCAAACTGAAACACACATGTGCTAAAGTCATGATTTTTGTAATGTATTTATCTTTATTTATACAGGGCCAATGAGAGCACTTGGGCTCTCTTTTTCATGGGCGTCCTGTTTAAAATACAATACAAACAAAACAAAAAAAATCAAAAACAAATAAGTCCATATAAAACATCAAAAACAGGTGCAGGTGTGTGTATAAAAGTCTGTTGTCAGATTATTAAATTGCAACTGTGTCCAGTTTTGCTTTTCCTTGGAGTGTATTCCATTTTTATGAAGCAAAACGGCTAAAAGCCTCTTTCCCATCTCAGTTCTGGTGCAGCTCGTCTTTAGCCTTATGCATCATGTGATCTGGTGTTAAATGTTTCGGTATCAATAATTAAAAAGCAGGTGAGGTATTCTGGCAGTTTTTGATGTAATCCCTTATAGATAAACTTAGTGCAGTGCTGTTCTCATTAACAGATAATGATTAACATCAGACAAAGCCATGGACTGTATGAACTTCACTTATGTCTGTGCCAAGCAGAAAAAAGTGCAGTACAGGCCTGTACTCTGGCCTAAACCAGGACTAAACAAGGGCCAGAGCAGGGCCAAACCAAGTCAGGACTAAACTGGGCTCAAGCCGGACCTGCCCAGGACATGTGTGAACTTGTCTTGTTTCACTTCCTCTTTATTTTTCCCAAACTTTTACTCTTTTCCTGACATTAGCTCACATGAGAGCTCCTATAAATACCGTGCTCCAGAGTGTGCTGCAGGTACAGTGCCTCTCATCATGCTCTCCATAACTTGACTTGCTCCATTGATTGTGCTGTACAGAGCTGACATTCCTAAAGTGCCTCTCGCTTCAAATGAATGCCAAACTTATCTCGTCCGACGCTTTGCTGCACCCATAACGAAGCACAAGAAGAGCACCCAAGGGCGACTTTACCACCCTAACGACTTAAACTGGCAAAGTGATTAGTAAGAGTAGAACACCGCCATGTCAGAAATGTCAGATCATTTATAAAAGTCTATCACTGGAGCTATGGCACTTACTAAGGTCATGTCTATTTTGAGGCTACAGTTTTCCAGTGTAAGGAACTGGTAAAACAGTCACAGCAGCAGTAAAAACACTCAATACTTCACATATGTGACTATTCAACCCCTTAATCCCAGAAGAAGCCCAAAACATCTAAAGTCAGTGCATATAGAAGTGAGTTGACTTCACTTTTTCACTTTTTATCGTGCATCACAATAAGTATCACTATGATTAAACTATTTGATTGTCAGGACATGTAAATATATCACATACACTGTACTGTTCCACCCTGTGTCAAACGCTCAAATACAGCATTTACAACAAAACATCACTATGTGAACTGTACACAACAATAAACTATGCATGCAATATCATATTGTAGTATTTCTATGACTACAGTACACAAGTGAAACATAAACTAATGAGCCTTTTCAACACAGTGTAACAAAAAGGACTATATTTTTACCTTAGTTGCACAAATGAGGTTTTGGAACTAAAAAGCATAGTCATTAATATAAAAGAAAAATAAATAATATAAATGAAAAATATCCCATAATACAGTTTTGCAACGTGCTATGTATCAGTAAGTGTCAATGTGTATTAGTGAGAGACTAAAGACTGAACGGCCATGAGCCACAGCAGCAGATCACGATCAGTGATTATCACCTTTAAACAAGTATGATGAGACACAGTACTCTGCAGGCTCCATCACCAAAACAACAAGTGTCTGACAAGTGTTGGCAAAAATTGGTTATTAGCTCAAAAAATTCAGTCCTGGAATATCCAATCTGTACTGAACGAAAGATAAAAAGAGCTGTTAACTTGAAAACTATCGCTTCATGACATCACAAAGTGGAACAGAGCATTTTGAGACTAATAATACAGGGTTACTCAAACATGTGTGAATGAAACATAACACAACCCAGGTGTGTTTCTGATGAGGTAACAACCGTATTATTAACACTTCTTAAACCTCACAAAAGTCAATTTTGTGTAATATAGAAGCTTTAAAATCTGGAGCTCTGTGTTCAATTTGGCACAACTCAAACCTCTTATTAAATACAAATGAGAGCGGCCTGTAACACTGCTCTTTAATCTATTTCCAATTATACTTCTGCTAAGTGCACTGAGAGATAGAGTGAAGAAATATTTTTTTTTAAAAACACTGGAACTCATCTTAATATATTAAATTACCTAAAGCAACACTATGCAACTTTCTGAAGGTGGCACGTCAGCTGCATGATACTGCATACTCCAGAACATTCTCCACCGAGATACATACAGTTTCTGCCATACTGTGGAATATTATCAACAAGAGGACAGGATGTCAATGGTTTGTTTTTAAATGTTAATCGCTATGACAATGGTGACATTCTTTGCTGCAATACGAGAGCTTAGATGTTACGTTTTCTGCAATCTAATGGGTATGTTTACACACACACCAAACATCTGATCATTATCTGAAGAAATCTGGAGTAATCCGATTATTGAAATGTCATTTAAGCAGTTACATCTGTGTAATCTGACTGTTCACATGACACGTTTTGACATAGGCAAAAAGGGCAAACTGACACGGCCTATTGAACCACGTAAATGTACCAATGTGTCAACAAACTCATGATTATCATACTTCACCATACTGCTCCCTCAGCTGCAGTCTGCTCCCTCTGTCGCACTGGACTCCACAGATTAAGTGTCTTTCTCACTGAATACTAATGTCAGGGCCATAAAGACTGTGGCCTTTGGGTCAGTGACCAGAGCAATGTCCAAGACAGAGAGTGTCCAGAGCAGACGGTGTCCAGAGCAGACGGTGTCCAGAGCAGACGGTGTCCAGAGCAGACAGTGTCCAGAGCAGACTGTGTCCAGAGCAGACAGTGTCCAGAGCACAGTGTCCTGAGCAGAGCAGTGTCCAGAGCAGACTGTGTCCAGAGCACAGTGTCCCGAGCAGACGGTGTCCAGAGCAGATGGTGTCCAGAGCAGACGGTGTCCAGAGCAGACTGTGTCCAGAGCAGACGGTGTCCAGAGCAGACGGTGTCCAGAGCAGATGGTGTCCAGAGCAGACGGTGTCCAGAGCAGATGGTGTCCAGAGCAGACGGTGTCCAGAGCAGACTGTGTCCAGAGCAGACTGTGTCCAGAGCAGACTGTGTCCAGAGCAGACTGTGTCCAGAGCAGACGGTGTCCAGAGCAGACGATGTCCAGAGCAGACGGTGTCCAGAGCAGACTGTGTCCCAAGCAGACGGTGTCCAGAGCAGACAGTGTCCAGAGCACAGTGTCCTGAGCAGAGCAGTGTTCTTGCATGTTAGTCTTAAGCACAAGTTAAGCGTTTCTCTGGTTAATTATCTTTACACATTTTAAAGCAAAATCGCACTAAGTATTGCTTCAGTGACATTAAAGGAGCTGTACCTGGTTTTTAACCATCTTAAAAACATAAAAAAAACCAACAGAATTAGTTCATTTATTATTGCAGTTATTCATTTTGCAGTGGCCCAAAGTTATTTCCCTCATTCATACCAAGCATCCTAGTTATGTGGAGTTTTGCTGTGAAGGTACTAGCATGCTAACACACTTTTCCTGAATGAAATGCTTTATAATTAGACGAATTAGACAGTACACAATCACAATCACTGCTTACACGATATATTTTGCTCAAACACATGGAAAAAAAATTGGGCACAGGGCCTTGAAATACAAACTTTTTTTTTTTTTTTTTTTTGTATTTTTATTTTATTTATTTTTCAATTTAATGTACTGAAGTAGATGACACCTCCAGGCCAAGGTGCTGTTTCTTCTTAATACAACAATACTTAATTTTGAGTAGAGATCGACCGACATGTTTTTTTCATGGCTGATGAGCTCTGCAGAGATTTTTGATCCCCAGATGATGTTATTTAAATGAATCCAAACTCACCCACAGCCCTTCGTCCCGCACCTTTAACAGAGGAGTGTAGTCACGTCACGTACTTTTATCTCTTCCCATTAAGATGTTCACACTCAGCTTTATCTGTAATCTTTAAGCAGCTCTTTGGCCCAAACTACATATCATCCTCTGCTGGAGATAAAAAGTTCAACCACCAGCCCGATGGCGCTCTGATTCTGAGTATGGATTAGATTATGTATAGTACGTAGAATACTGCTTGTTCTACTACAGTTGTGCTTGTGCTGACACTACAGTGAGTATTTCTGTTCTGTTTGTCTTTGTGCAGGAATCAAAACAACCCGTCCACTTGTACAGACAAAGTGAATTAGTTAGACGCTGATTCTCATTTTGAAAATTACAGAAATAATCTCAATTATTTCTAAGTGCACTGTCCTCTAAAATGGTACTTAAGGAAATTCAATTATAAAAATATTACTCTCCACTTCCAAATGGTTTGAACAATATTAATCTGAAATGGCCAATGTTTCTATCTTTGTGATGTGATTGTGACACTAGATTTGAGTTTTTTTGTGTTGTTTGTGTTCTCTAGGTTCAGATGTGTTTGTAAAACCCTTGCTGCCTTGAGCTTTGGTGCTGTTCATTCACTAAAAGATATTACAAAAACTAAATTTTGAGTTTCATCAGAACATGAACATGAAACATGAAACATGAAAGTCAAGACTAATCAACTCAAGACTAATACAAGGTCCTCTCCTCCTCTCCTCCTCTCTCCTCTGCTCCTCTCTCCTCTGCTCCTCTCCTCCTCTCTCCTCTGCTCCTCTCTCCTCTCTTCCTCTCTCCTCTCCTCCTCTCTCCTCTCCTTCTCTCTCCTCTACTCCTCTCCCCTCTGCTCCTCTCTCCTCTGCTCCTCTCTCCTCTGCTCCTCTCCTCCTCTCTCCTCTCCTCCTCTGCTCCCCTCTTCTCTGCTCCCCTCTTCTCTGCTCCTCTTTCCTCTGCTCCTCTTTCCTCTGCTCCTCTTTCCTCTGCTCCTCTCCTCCTCTCCTCTCTCCTCTGCTCCCCTCCCCTCTCTCTCCTCTGCCTCCTCTGCTTCTCTCTCCTCTACTCCTCTCTCCTCTGCTCCTCTCTCTTCTCCCTCTTCTGCTCCTCTCTCCTCCGCTCCTCTCTCCTCTTCTGCTCCTCTCTCCCCTGCTCCTTTGTAAACATGAAAGTCAAGACTAATCAAGTTAAGACAAGGTCACCACAAGAAATGTTGCCGGTCTAGTATTTTTCGTCGTGCAGTGGTTATTGTCTAAATCCACTTGTGATTCAGCACCATGGACAGCTCCCGGCTCCTCCTCTTCAGTTCTCAGGAGGCTCAGCTCAGATTATAAAGGAGGTGTTTTTAAGTGTACTGAAAAAACAATGTTACAACAGTCGTCTAGACAAGGGCAGTGCAGGAGTAACTCACAGAGACGCCGTTAAATTAGTATCTTAATAAAACAGAAACACTGATTGTACCATAACCTTTACATAAAGCAATTTCAGGATCATTACTGAGAGGAGGAGAGAGGATAACCACTCTGCCACAATAACACAGGGAGGACAAACACACTCCAGATCAGAATTCTAACCCACAACCTCCTTGAGTAGCCAAAAAGTTACTTCAAAATAATATTACTTGAGTAGAAATACAAAGTAGTGGTCCAAGAAATTACTGAAGAAAGAGTGAAACGTATTTGGGAAAAGTACTACTGAAGTAAAAGTAATGGAAAGAGTAACTTCCAGGACGTAACATCTGGTTTATTGTTTAAAGTGAATGTAATAAGAAGAACAAAACATCAAATATGCACAAAATCTGGTATTTTCAAACAGCCATCCTCAGACCCAAAGCAAACAAAAATGAACAAAGGGAACAAGAGGGTGAGCCAGCAGGACCATTAAAGTTTGAGTAGAGGCTATTAAGACTGAAACTGGAGACAATAGCGGTTTAGAGTTTCAGTGTAGTTAGATCAATCTTGTTCAGTTGACAGATTTAACTTTTAAAGAATGAACATGCACACTGCGTTGATACTTATATAAAAAAAAAAAAAAAAAAAAAGTATAACCAATGTATATAATAATATAATCTTCGCTCTGTCTGAAGCCGTATTGAGTTTATTTGGAGGCATTACCCACAAAGCACTGCTCCTCTGGATTATCTCCCAAACACACGGACTCTATGTTACAGCACTTATCTACTACACTCAACTGCCTCTTTAGCTCCTCACCCCCCAAATCCAGGCAAGATTAGCTGACTTTCCTCGACTTCCTCTCCTCCTCCTCCTCTCCTCCTCCTCCTCCCCTCCTCCTCCTCTCTTCTGTCTTTGAATATGTTGTGTCTAATATGTTCAGTACTGACATATGTGAGCCAGGGGATCAGGGCGTTTTCTTTATGATCCTGGACGTGCACTGGGCCATGACAAGAGCGAATGTGTTTTATCAGAAAAGTGTTATTAAGTGTGGAAGAAACATGTGGGAAGAGAGAGGCAATTCAGCACCAAGGACAGCTCCTGTTTGACCTACAGCACAGGGACAAAATGGGACCAAAGCAGAACTGAACCAGGACTAAACCAGGTCTAGAGGAGGACTAAACCAGGACTAAACCCGGACTAAACCAGGACTAAACCAGGACTAGAGGAGAATTAAACCAGGACTAAACCAGGACTAAAGGAGAATTAAACCAGGACTAAACCAGGACAAAACCAGAACTAAATCAAGACTAAAGCAGGACTAAACCAGGACTAAACCAGGACTAAACCAGGACTAAGACAGGACTAAACCAGAACTGAATCAGGACTAAACCAGGACTAAAGGAGAATTAAACCAGGACTAAACCAGGACTAAACCAGGACTAAACCAGGACTAAACCAGGACGAAACCATGACTAAACCAAAACTAAACCAGGACTAAACCAGGACTAAGACAGGACTAAACCAGGACTGAATCAGGACTAAACCAGGACTAAACCAGGACTAGAGGAGAATTAAACCAAAACTAAACAGGACTAAACCAGGGCCAGAGGAGGACTATACCAGGACTATACCAGGACTAAACCAGGACTAGAGGAGGACTAAAGCAGGACTAAACCAAGACTAAACCAGGACTAATGGAGAAGTACAGCAGGACTAAAGGAGGACTACATATATCTTCACAATGAAAACCACAGAAGATTAGAACATGGACAAGGACATGCGGAAATTTACTGTTAAACAACTCATGTTTTAAACAGGACCCACATATTCACCCATACAGTATGTAGATTATTATTATACTGACCCCTTAGAGTCTGAAGAGGTCCATATACAAAAAGGTTTGTATATTGTGATTTACAGTAAGAGTTGTTAATATATTGATCTGAATCATCTTATTAACAGAAACATGTCAATTGACTTCCTGTTCCAAACTGCAGCAGTGACAGGTGTGGGGCCTTCACAGTGACATTTCAGCAGAGCTAGAAACAGATTATAATTTCTGAACCCTTCATGTCTGACCCAAAGTCAATTTCAGAGTCAACAGGGGGTAGGTGGAAGCTGACATTTTCAGAGCCTCAAGCCTCAAAATTATTCAAACATGCAGGAATCACTCAAAATACAACTCAGCTCAGTCAATTTTACACAATAAGTCCTTTTAATATCTCATTACCAGCTTACTTGAATTCTTTCAACTGGAATCAAACTACTGATCATTGTGTTTTTCATCCTGTTAACCCCAATTGTCTCTAACACTGAACATAAATGAATCACCAATCAAAGTATTAGTAAAAGTAATGACCTTTGACCTGCCCCATCCACTTTTGCCTCTAAATACTCCTAAACTGCACTTTCTTTGAGTCATTTCAATGGAGAATTGGAGAAAAGTTTTGACACTAAAATATGGTATAAAGTTCTTGTGTTCATTTGATCAACAAGTCAACACTGCACCGATTCTCTGGAGGCTTTAAACGTCTCTGTACTCCCTATAGAACTTATTTACTGTCAAGATCAACAGCCCCATGCAAAATAATACAACCCCTATGGCGATGTTAGTGCCTACAGCAACTTCCACAATTAGATGAATAGTGTTAGATTCGTTGCTAGATGTGGCCCACTTCTGTGCTATATTTGAGATATTGTATGCTTCTTGTTTATGTATTTTCTTTATTTTGAGTCTAGACTGTGTTCAATGCACAAATAAGGGACTTTTTATCCATCCAGACAGCTCCTCTAGCACTCTGTATAAACTATGGGTTATTTATTGTTCGGCCTGGGTGAACTCTGCCTTTGTAAGTGTAAAGACAGACCAGGCATGAAGAATTTAAAGGGATTTTCATGTCTTTCACTCCAAGGAAACAGAAAAATCAATGTACCACCAATGTAAAAGAACAAGGAGGACAAGTCCAGAATATATACGGCTTTAACAGCAGTGTGGACAACTTTTCTTCATTTTACCTGGGAAAAAAGTCCAACTCCAGAACAAGCGTGTGGTGAAGTATGTGTGAAGTGTAGGCGAGGTTCAATAGGGACTGTCACAACTTTCTAACGGTTATGTGAAGGGGTAGGGCTGGGAAAGGTTTTGGGGTAGTTTACATGTTTGAAGAGCAGCGCTTCTCCATTGACATGAATGGTTTCAACTTTCTGTTATTGTGTGGCAAGAAATCTTCATCTGTAATACTAAGCTACAGAGGCTCAGTAGGTGGGGGGTTCAAAGCTCTCGACGTAAACATCATTGGGAGGGCAGTCAGATCCACTATCCCACAAGTTGGTGGTGTGATTTGGACTCCCACATTATATTTATTATAATATATATTGTATCATTATTATTAAACAGTTATAAAAAAACCTTTATTATTATTATTATTATTATTATTATTATTATTATTATTATTATTATTATTATTATTATTATTATTATTATTATTATTATTATTATTAATAATAATAATAATAATAATAATAATAATAACAATAATAATAATAATAATAATAATAATAATAATAATAATAATAATAATAATAATGCATTGATCAAAAAGGGGAAAAAAGTTACTCTTAAACAAGTCGTTGAATAGTTTAGCAATGCATATTCCAAGATTCTTAAAACGCTCAAAATGTCAATAGAGTTGAAAAAACTGTGCATGTCATCAGAGTTTAATGTACATTCTGACAAGTTTGATTCAGAGTAAAATGACTTAAATGTACAGGTGTCACGAACTACCTTTGGATCAGATGTAACCTCCCCATTATCCGCCCTAATGCCAGTTATAATTTGCCTTGCTCTAATCTCGTGGAGCTGATTAGCTAAAAGTTTACCAGTTTGTTCACCATGTTTGTAAAATTCTCTCCATTCTTTATACAGAGCAGGTGATGGTAATTGTGCCTGACAATGTTTAAAATTTGATCCAAAATGTCCTTCTGTTCCTGCCTCAAACATTTCCACTTAAAAGCTACAAAAGAAATCATTTCTCCCCTGATGCTTTCACCTAACCAAAAAGGTTTCGATTTTGGAAGAGACGTCTGTGACAAATTGTCCATCAGTAAGCAACAGTGGATCTAGTCTCCAGAGCTTTTATCTCAAAATCACCGCCCTGGAAAGTCAATTCAAGTAAAAGGGGGGCTTGGTTGGAAACAGTAAAGCTTCCATAATTGCAAGAAGTAAGATTAGGAAGTAATAGACTATCATTAAAGAAATAATCCATCCTAGTGTAAGTATGGAGTACATGAGAAAAGTCTCTGCCAGTGGGGTATAAAGAGCACCAAGGCTCTGTGCAGCTATAATCTTCAACAAAAGAGTTCACATAAGTTGAGGATTTAAGAGGTTTAGAGGATGAATGGTCTAATATTGCATTCAGAAAAAAATTAAAGTATCCCCCTAGAATTAAAGAATATCTCTTTAAATCAGAGAAATGGGAGAACAGATAAAAAAAATAAAAAATTCACATCATTAAAATCGGGCGCATAAAGATTAGCCAAAGTCACCAGTTTATTGCAGATCTTGTCAGAATATTTCGGTCAGTGAGAATAGTAGCAGATTATTGTTCATTTAGAAGTTGTTCATGTTTGGTAAATGTAGGCTGAAGGGAGAGGAGTGGGTGGGGACAAACAAAAACACGATAAACAAACAAAACAAAACAAAAACAAAAAGACTTATCGTAATCCCTACAAAACAGCAACCGCTTCAACTCCTGTTCTCTCCTCATAACAAGAAAATGCTTCCATGATGCTAGTTTGATCCTACATTATAAACATTGTAATCTTACCCTAAACCAGATAAGGGGCAAATCAGCCAACAGACAATCAAAATACAACAAAACAGAAAAAAAAAGTGTGTACCTTACATTGAACAGTCCAGGAACTCAGTACTATCATGTCAGAAGAATTCTGAAACAGATGTTTCATTTGGCTCAGTCACTCACAAGAGCCAGAATGTCAATATCAGCTTCAAGGCAAAGTGTCATAGTTACCCTCTGTGTTTCGAAGGAAGCGAGTTGCCTCCGGGCCAGACACCAACCACCATCTTTCATCTTTTCGAAACTAAATGGGCAAAATCCTTTTTCATAAAGTTCAGCCATTATGTCCTTGTCCTCAGCTCGTTGTTTAATGACATCATCATTATAATCCTTATATATTTTGCCTTCTACTTCTTCCCTCTAGATCAAAAAGTTTGGATTTCAGTGACTTGTTTTCCTTCTGTAGTGACTTTCAAATATCTTCAAACTTCAAGATCACTGATGAGTTTCCCTTGGCCCATAACATTGGTTTAAATCTTGTCTAACTTGTCATTAAGCACACTAAATGTTCTGTGCTGCTCGAGCAAGCCCGTCAAGCTAATGCTAGCACCGTCAGTTGAGCCAGCACAGGCAGCTGCAGACAAACTCTCCGCTGCTGTGTGTTTTTTGACTTGTTTGCTTGCCTTACGCATATTTCAAATGCCAAACACCTGTCACACTGTCAGAAGCAGTGCACAGTTACTCAAGTAGGGTTTTGTAGGAAAACTGAAAAAGTACTTTCAGAGCTAACGGCCAACACATCTACTCCATTGCATGCAACCCCAGAAATCCCTCACATTTTTGAACTGCTGAAAAGGCTGAGGGTTTATTTTAAACTCATTCATAATTTTTGCAACTAAAATAAACAAACAAAACAGATAAACAAATGGCTGATTCAATAGTATATGTTGAACCAAATCCGGCATAAACCTTTATCAGAATCACTATATTTGAACCTTTATAAGACTCAAAATCTTTAAGTACATTTTTAAACAGGTTCTTTAATACTTTTATTTAAATCAATGTTTTTCATGTGATTTCTTTGTTACTTAAGTAACAAAATTGAGTACTTCCACCACTGATTATATACTTATACTTACGAATTAATTATTCATGCATTTACATCACTATACGAAAAGTACTTATAGAACAATTAAACACAACATCTGAACCCCAAATGTGTAAACTTTAAAATCTTAAATGTGTGACTGCTGACCAGAAATCACTTTAAGCTTCAATGGGGGGCAGGTGAAAATTGACGTTTTCAGAGCTCTCAAAAAGATTCAAACATGCATGAATCAATCAAAATATAACTTGGCGTAAGGTGATGATGAGGGAATACCATTATAGCTCAGTCAAAAGTCAATTTTACACAATAAGTCCCTTTAATGTCTCATTACCAGATTATTTTTATTTTTTCAACTGCAATCAAACTGCCAATCATTGGGTTTTTCATCATGTTAGCCCCAATTGTCCTAAACACTGTATATAAATTAATCAAGTAATAAAGTAATGACCTTTGACCTGCCCCAACCACTTTTGCCTCTAAATGCTCCTAAATTGTCTTTGTGATGGCACTTCTGTTAAGTGGGAATGCAATTAATTTCAATGGAGAATATGAGGAAAGTTTTGCCTCAAACATGATAAAGAGTGGATTGACTTGTGTAAAATGTTGTATGTTCATGTGATCAACAAGTCAATACTGCACTGATTCTCTGCATTGAGGTTTTAAAATGAACTATGTCGTCCCTATAGAACTTTACTGCCAAGATCAACACCCCATGCAAAATAATACAACCCCAGTGACAACAGTGGTGCCCACAGTATTATAATCCTCACCTTATTCTGCTGATGAGTGGACCCCTAACTTAAAACTCATAAGAAATAGACTAAATACAGTATACGGTTTGTCTGAGATGTTTAAAATGTCTTCTTCTTTAAGTCTGTATCAAGATCCCAGTCTGTCCCTATGTTTCTGTGCTGTCTTTCCACCTCCCTTCTGGGCGGAGACTCTGGCACCACCCACTGCACACCTGCAGCCCAAGAGCAATCAAGCCTCCACCTTGGGAGTACAAGTGACTGAGGATCCTGCACACTCCTCCAGATCGTCCATGTATCCCCCGTGATCTCGCTCCTTGGAACTACCCTGCACCTCCGCCTCCGACCCAGCTCTCTATGACCAGTACAAACACCTCAGCCTCCGACCCAGCTTCCAACGCCAGGTTTGAAGACGTCAGCCTACGACCCCGCTTTCTACTATCTATTCCGTCAACCAGCATTCACATTTTCCTTGTTTGTAATAAACTCTCAAACTTTTACTTCGTGTCTGAATCTTTCATCCCCTAGACATTACAGTTTGTGTAGCTTAGTACTTACAGAACCAGTTTAGACTGAGCTGACAAAGTGCTGGACGAGCTCCTCACTTCTGTCCAACCCTCTGTCTGACTCTCTGGTTCATGGTCAGTACAAATGTTTTGAAATAGTGTATTGCACTAAAAGAAACATGTGGGAGGGCTTGCATCACCACAAACCTGACTCATATCTGACCTTGAGGGGGGCATGTTCTCGCTCGTTACCATGGAAATGCAATTCCTTTGACTATAATATCCCACAGTATTGCATAAAACATATCTAGTTCCAAAGTTTTGTATTTTTCTTAAAACACATCAGCATTTTACAAACATTATTCCACTGTGTTCCCTTTATAAGGCTTAGTATTTCTTAACATTTGTGTCAAAAAAGATTGAAAATTCACAAACCATCTTCTTTACAACGTGTACTTTTACTTCTAAAGCGACCTTATATGATATTTGTTTGCTAATACTACATGCAGCGACGTTAAATTGGCCGTGCGTCACCTCATGCTAAACAGTTCTTTAAAAACACTCTGTAAAATAACCAGGGGGTAGGAGAAATCAGATAATCGCTTATTGACGCTGCCAATCACACTTCTGCTGCAATCAAGCACTGATGCATTCTGGGAAATCGACCCTTGGTTCCAGGTAAAATCTATATGTGTACCTTGAGTCGATTTTGCAGTGGCTCATATTTGCCTGCTTGATGGTAATGTGCATTGATTTACTCGACTGCGATAAAGAACTGAGGCTAAGACGGTGTTCTTGTCCTTAACACCTCTATCGACTCATTTGTCTGCAAGTACTTATAAAGCGTTTTAACCTTTGCGAGCCAGGAAGTACCACTGTTAGCATGCTAGTTTTTGTTAGCTTTACCGTGATGCCAAAAAAAAACCCCGATCCGGTCTCTGAAAGTTGTAAACGTGCCCGTAAACTCATGGCAGTGAATAATTAGAATGCTAGGAATAAGGTAAATGACAGATTACGCTCGACTACCTGTTTTGTTTTTACTTTGCCTGGAATGTTCCACAGTATGGCATTGAATTCATATCTTGCCTTTATTTAGGGGTTTTTGTTGCTCAAAGATTACTCAAGAAACATGCATTTAGACTGTGAGCGAGGTCGTCACGTCATAGATCTGACTTGTAACTTGGCCTCACCTGTGGCGTCGCTTGCTTGTTTCCCTGGAGATTGAAATGTATAATGCTATGCTGTGAAACATTCCAGGCAAAAAAAACAACATCTCAAAAAGTTACATACTGTGCCCTTAGTGATATTTTTACAGTCTTAAAAAATATACAATAATTGTTAAAAAATAAAGCTGACTACTTCGCGGATTTCGCCTACTGCAGGTTATTTTTAGAAAGTAACACCCGTGATAAACCAGGGACCACTGTATTTTACTTCTCTGGGGCGTTAACTGCTCACACATGACATATTTAGATCCCCGTGTTTACTTTTATTGTTTTGAAAATGCTAAATTGGCCAAAAAACAACATATTAACATGTTTTATAAGTTTCCCTCCTCCCTTTGCTCTCCGTGCTAAGTCACTCCTCCTTCAGAGCACTATCACAACATAATCACATCAAGTTTGTCAAGTTGTTGTTTACAGCTTTGTATCCTGCTTTTGTATATTTATGGAGAGTTGTCGTGTGTGGGAGCAGGGAGAATGCTGTGGGCGGAGCCTTGGACGGAATCTTACAGCTAACCATAACGAGAGTACAAATAGGGCCTGGGAGAGATCGCTAAATCACTCAAACATGCCCCAAAAGCATGTAAATCCTCTGCAGGCATGTTTTTGTTGAGGGAACAGCGTTTTAACATGGTAGAAAACTAGAAAAGCTGATACTTTCTCTTTTACCATAGTCGCTACTTCCCCTAAGCTAAAGCTATTTTAACACTTAATGTGATATATATCCGCCCACTCTTCCTGCTTTTACAGAAGGTGCATTGTACATGTGGGAGTGTAAATAATACATCACAGTTTGGCCCTGGGTCCCTGGACTCAGCCCAGAGCAGAGGCTTCAGAACACGGCAGAGGTCAGGTACATGTTTGACTCAACCAGAATGTAGTATGAAAATTCAAACAGGAAGAATGCCCTGGACTTTACTATTCTACATGTTGCTTCTGTCAATTGGAGTAGAGAAGTTAAAGTTTAATGCCATACTTTGAAGCATTTTACACAAAGCAACAAAGCAAAAACATAAAATTAAAACACAATAATAGAGAGATCATAAGACATAATAGTCCTGATTCTTCATAAAAACACATCCGTAATAATCCAGTGAGTGTTTAACCGATGTCTGTTTCACTGTTGGATTTTCTAAGTTTGTTTGTTGATCTTGCTAAGCCCTGAGAGGCAACTGCTGGGCTTTACACAAGTTAATTTAATTATATTTAATTCATGTTCTCTCTTCCATGCTCACGCTCTCACTCACTTACGTCTCTCTCTCTTTTCACTTCTTCCTCTCTTCCATCTCCCCCTTCTCTCTCTCCTTGCTGTCTCTCCTTTCTCCCCTCTACTCCTCTCTGTCTCAATCCTCTCTTTTCTTGCTCTCCTCCTCTCTCTTTAATACCTGTCTCCTCTTTCTCCCTTCCTCTTTTCTTGCCCTCTCCTTTCTCCCTTCTCTATTCTCTCTGTTCTTTCCCCTCTCTCCCTCCTCTTTCTTCTTGCCCTCTCCCTTCTGTCCCTCTCTGTCCTTTGCCTCACTTCCCTCTTGTCTGTCACCTCTTTTTTCTCTTCTCTCTCTCCTTTCTCTCCCCCCTCTCCCCTCTTATCAGCACAGCCCACACATCCCATCTCCTATTATCTGTGGAGCTGCTCCCAGTGCAGTGTGACGTCAGCACTGAAAATACCCACAGTCCCCAAACACAACACAAGCGACACCTGTGAACTGCAGCTGAGGACAGAGCAGTGGACTGAAAAGCTCACCTGGGCCTGACACCTCCTCATGATGCCTGTTCCTGGCATCTCCTCCTGTTACCTCCTCCTGACACCTGCTCCTGTTACTTGCTCCTGTTATTTTTCTCCTGTTACCTCCTCCTGTTATTTGCTCCTGTTGCCTGCTCCTGTGACCTGCTCCTGTTACCTCCTCCTGTTACTTGCTCCTGTTACTTGCTCCTGTTACCTCTTCCTATTACCTCCTCCTGTTATTTGCGCCTGTTACCTCCTCCTGTGACCTGCTCCTGTTATTTGCTCCTGTTACTTGCTCCTGTTGCCTGCTCCTGTTACATGCTCCTGTTATCTCCTCCTGTTACCTCCTCCTGTTACTTGCTCCTGTCGCCTCCTCCTGTTACCTGCTCCTGTTGCCTCCTCCTGTTACTTGCTCCTGTCGCCTCCTCCTGTTACCTGCTCCCGTTGCCTGCTCCTGTTGCCTACTCCTGGTGCCTGCTCCTGGTGCCTGCTCCTGTTGCCTACTCCTGGTGCCTGCTCCTGGTGCCTGCTCCTGTTGCCTACTCCTGGTGCCTGCTCCTTGTGCCTGCTCCTGTTGCCTGCTCCTGACACCTGTTCCTGGTGCCTGCTCTGGGCGGTAAAACGATCGCACACAATCTCGTGACTCGATCTGGGATGAACACCCGTTTGTAGAGAAGGGACCAGTGCGTCAAGCAACCACATTTCTGTCATTTGCTCAAAAAGATATATCACAAAATAAAACTTAAAGCAGACATATTGTGCTTGTGTCTGCTCTATAGTTATAATCTATGACACCTGTGGATCATTATGTTGGAAACGGCGGTGCCCAATGGGAGCTGACGTCACTGTAAATGTCATGACAGTCAGCACCTCCGATGAATCGCTGCACATCACACTAGAGAGCAGCAGGTTATTTTTTTCACTTGTACAACATGAAGCCGCAACGCTGACAAATCCTACATATATAACTGATTAAGAAAATAAAATTGGAGAATGTAGTAGGTAAAAACAGGGATTTATCGTCAATAGAGCGTCTTGAAAATAAGTGGACATGCACGATTCACTCCAAAAACAACTTCAGATGGTCAATGACTATAACAACAATTTTGGTTCAAAGCTCTGAAAAGTCGATTTTAGAGAACATGTCAAATAGATCTGCTTTAAAGGTGCACTATGTAACTTTTCAGCTTGGTGACATGAACCAGGATGAAAGTCACCTGTTTGTGGAGTGAGAACCACTGCTTCAGGACGACACATTTCTGTGTTTTTAGAGGGTTAAAAATAATGCACTTGTTTTAAAATTCAATATACCACAGCAGCACCTCTTTCTCCTCAATGATGTCACTGCTTAACCTGGAATGTTACGCAGTATGGCAGAAAAGTTACATATAATTATATTTTAAAGGGGCTGTTCCACATTCTTTTCATGTAATAAAGTGGAATTTCCCCTAGTACAGGTACATTATAAAAGCAGACTGTTGTGCGCTGTCTGCATCTAATTATGAAGTATTCTATTTTCTGAATAACTGAGACGGTAGGAATGTGTTAAGGAAGTGAGAAATAACTTTGGACCTCTGAAAATCTGAACTGCTTTACTTGTACATATTTTTAAGATAAAAGCAATAAAAAGTGATGCAAAAAATGAGACACCGTGGGGAGAGTAACTATAACTTTTACTTGAGTAAGAGTACTGTGAAATATATTACTCAAGTATAGCTGAAGATAATTGAGAGAAGAAGAGTTTTACGATGTCACAATGCATTTAACATGCTCAGGATCAAGTTTCAAGTTAACTTTGCCTTTAGTCATATTTTAGCAGACAGTGAATTATGCACTTATCTTATGAATGTTTTATGCTCAAATTTGCCCAAGTTGAAAAAGAAAATGTTATTTTTCCCACGAGTTTTGTTAATGTGTCGTGAAACTGAAAAATAACTTAGTGATTCACGATGTTCAGACCGTCTGTTCTGAAGCGGGAGCGGCATTTGATAAACAGAGAAAAACAACATTAGAAAGACAACATCTGAAATAAAATATCTAATTTTGCCTTATGACAGATTGTAACTTTTTGATTAAACTTTTATTGATAAAGTGACCTTTGCAAACCAGGAGCAAGAGATAAACTACGAACCCATTTCTGCAGGTGCTCTATGTAACTTTTGCGCTGGGTTGTAGGCCACTTGCTCACCTCTGTTATTACATTACCACCTGAATGTTCCACAGTATGACATTTAGCCTATCTATCTTGCGCTCATTCAATATCAAATGTTTCCATGCATTCTTACAGTAAGTGGAGGCCGCTTCTCCACGGATCTGACCTGTAATTTGGCTTGTTGGTGTCACATGGTGTTTCCTTCATGTATATAGACAGAATTAATGCCATTATGTGTGGGGAAATTCTTGGGAAAGTAATCTCCATGGAGACAAGCAAAATATCTACTGCTGCTACATTTGTTTTTGAGTCGGGCAGAGGTGAGGGCAGCTATGTGTTTGCAAGGACCCGACATAATGTAAATTTAAGCCCACTGTTGCCAACTGGAACACATTAAAATCCACCAAAAACAAAGAAAAATGTCTAGAATTTAAAAAAAATCTTGTGTTTTATTGTCCAAGAATCAGGAAGTGCACTGTTAGCATGCTAGATGTTCACAGCATTACCATAAAAAGACTTATTGCAGTGAATAATTACAATGCTCAGACTGCATAAGGCAAGTGAGGAATAACTTTGGACCAGTGTGAACCGTTTATAATGAACTACTTTTGTTTTACACTTAAAAAGTTACCGTGTCTTTAAGAGTTTATGTTGTTTTTATGCTGCTCACTCATTCAACCACAAACTTTGACTAACCATTGTTAACTTTACACCTCCTGTTTCAAGTTTGGTTTATTCTCGGTGACAGCCTTGGCCCCTCTCGCTGCTTTAAAGTGTCTGGCTGCTCCACTGCTGCTCTGGTTGGGAGGATTTCATTGCACACTGTGAACTGCTGGGAGTTACAAGTTGGTTTCTGTCCCAAATTGAGATTGCTGTTGTAAAAAAATACTGGCAGAAATAAAACTGTTGTCCACGCACACGCACACACAACAGGTCGTTTTTGTTGTTTCAAATGGCACTATTGATTTAATGATGTTCTACTAACAGAGGTGAAATACTGCCACCTCCTCCCCTCCAAATGTGACTGGAAGTATAATAATGAACATTTTAGACGTAGGGTTTGGATTTGTTGTTCAAATTTCATAAACATGCCCCCTCTCTGTCCCCAGATAACAAGTAGACATGTTCAAATATAGCTTTTACTGATAACAAAAGTAATGTTGATTTATTCTTGATGACAAAAACAATGGGCATGATGGCTGACGTGCTGATGTTGTCATTTGTTGTTTTGAGTCTCAAGATGATTATCCAATCAGAAAGCAAAATGAGCCTCACAGCAGTTTGTCATTTGGATTGCCCCACTTCCTGCACCTAAGAAACAAAAATGAGTCAGTGAGTGAAGTCTGGAGGTTTTGATCTTTCACATGAGGCCTGTCCATAGACTGAGAATGAGATAAACTTGTATGTGTTCTCCATCTGCAGCTTAAGGCTCTGGCAACACAGAGGTTCAGTTGTGATTGTAATCCCTCTTTTCTAACCTTCACCCTGGGCTCAGACTGCACACGCTGCAGCTCTGGTCCTGTGGCCACGGGTTTTCTACAACAAAACCTCTTCCACTGGAGTTGCAGCTGGGCCAGGTGCAGTCACCCACAGCTGTTAAGAGGGCGGGCTACACAACTACTACCACTTCCATTTCAGATATAGTTCTCTGAAAGTTGTGAAAACTCATTCTCAATCCTCACCGCAGTGAATAATTAGGAATGCGTGAGAAAACTTTGTAGTAGAAAACACTTCAAATGAACTAGTTTTGTTTTTCATGTTTTTAAAAGTGTAGAAATCCCGTAACAAATTTACCTTAAGTACAAAATAAGCTATGACGGTTGTTACATATCTCTGCTGCTGTGCTCTTAAGCTTCTATTGTTCTCTTTGTGTGGGATTTGAACTGTTTACATCCTTGACCTTTTTCCTTCCTGTTAGAACAGTTCTGGCCTTCACAGTGGTACATTATCCTGTGTATTTCTTACTCAAAGCACTGATCAGCGGGTCCATTGTCCGCTGACGTTGCCGCCCACATGCTGTAAAAAAGGACATTTAAAGAACAATAAATGCACTAATATATAGTGTTATAATTGCGACTGCCAAGTGCCTATACGCGATGTATGTTAACGGATGTATTCATTATGGTAAGTGGGTTCCACAGTTCAGTACCATTGAAATCACATACATTTCAACCCCAGTTTTGCTGACATCATCAACCCATTGTTATTATTACCGGTACACAGTCAAATGTCAGATTTAACAGAATTAAAGAGAAATACAATAATAAGTAAGTTCATTCAACCTCTTTCCACTGCTAAAAGCTCTCAAGGTCTTTGACGCACAAACTTTTTATACTTTAATTGCTCTGCCGCTGTACGCCTAAGTGAACTGTTCATAGCTAATAGCTAGAGGAAGTAAAGGGAGTACTTTTATGTGGTCTGACAAGAGCTCTGAAGAATTCAGAACAATAAGAGACATTCAGAGCATCACGACCTGAGTTTCTGGTCTATTGATAACGTTCAGTAACATCATTCACTGGAGGTTAGTTACCATGGTGATTTTATAGCAACTCATCTAAAGTGTTCCTGATCCCGTTTAAGTGTTTGATTTTAAATGAAAAAGGTGAGTGTGAGTGTGTCACTATAATTACTATATCCACTTAACATTCAATATATGTTAAATGAAATTGTATTTTTTGGGGTCAGTATTTATCGTGGGTACTTTTTCTTTGCACTACTGGGAAATTTGGGATTATTTTTTTGGTTATATGATAAGACTTGAGTTAAATTAATTATTTCTTTGACTCATTACAGACGCAAACTAAGCACTAAAGTGTTTCATCCTGTTTTCAGGTATATACACTATAGGTATATAGGTATATACATTGGCCGTATATACACTGGAGGTATACACACTGGAGGAAAAAACAAAACAAAACAACTTAACACTTAGACAATATAATGTATTTTTCAGCACAAAATAATAGTCCTTTCTTTAAGTTATAGTTGTATTTATTTTCTGTATAGATAATTTTCAAACTGGTTTTAGTATCGATTAGTTTCTGATTTTCGATACTTTTGACAGCCCTACTATACAGTCATTCAGTCCTTTGTCATCACTTTGTTCTTTTAGGTGTTGTCTTTAGTCAGCACTATTTCAAAACTGACAGTCACACTAAAAATATATTATACTGCCCAAAAACTGAGGAAAGGATTTTGAGTTGGAATAAACAGTGGCTCAGTGGTTAGAGTGTTGGTCCCCCAACCCGAAGGTCAGACCAAGTTCTGTCGTTGTGTCCTTAGGCAAGACACTTCACCCACATTGCCTAGTATGAAAGTGGTGTGTGCTCGAATGATAGGTGGTGGTCGGAGGGGCCGATGGCGCAGATTGGCAGCCTCGCTGCCGTCAGTCTGCCCCAGGGCAGCTGTGGCTACAATAGTAGCTTACCATCACCAGGTGTGGAAATGAATGAATAATGACTATAGTGTAGCGCTTTGAGAGGCTTTGACAAGCCTGTAAAGCGCATTACAAGTGTAAGCCATTATTATTATTATTATTATTATTATTAAACAAATCCTTGAATATATTTGTGATGTATTTCTATTTTTCTCTCTGAAACTGTCATGTTTCCACCAAACTACATCTTTGGGCTCTGTGCTCCTCACACATTAAACTCAAATATCTCTGCATGCTCCATAGGAAACTACCAGAACATTCATTTACATAGCGTGAATGTGCTACTTCTACACGCTACACTACCCACAATGCATCTGTGATGGAGACAGGGACCACGAGAGACCTGGTTGTCATGGGTTATGGGGTTTGTTCTCTCAGTGATGTATGTGAGGGAACATTGAGAGCTGGGACATTGGCATAATCTTGCTCTTGTTTTGCTCTGCTGCCATGCTCTAAATGAGGTTTGAGCTCAGAGGAATACTCAGTATACAAACTTTAGACAAATGTAACTATGTGAAACAGCTGCCTTCTCTCCTTCAACCATCAAAAGAAAAAATCTATTCCAGCAACTGTACAATTTTTTTTTTAAAGTGAAGATGTTTCCAAGCAGCTTCTTTATTTCAGGTCAGATTACAGGTGGACACTGCCTTATATCTGTCTGAAGGGAGGAGCTAACTACACTGAAACTAACACACCTATTTGTTTACAGTTTCTTTTTGTTGACTAGGTTTATTGAACTATACTACAAGTGTGAACTGTGTCTCACTCATATTTAGTGTAATCATTCAGGCCCCTAATGGGTGCTTCCTCACCTATTAGCATACTGGCTATCACTATTATTGAGATGATCATCAGACTGGGGTCCTGAGCTACTCTCACAATGGTGTTGGTATATTCTCTTACAGAGTGGCTGTTTTGTTTCTCCAGTATAAGGCTCACTGCAGTATTCACTAAACTGAAGAACTGAAGAAGCTGCTTGGGTGACCAGGGAAACATCTTTTGAACTTTTTGTTAAGTTAACAGAATGGAATTGTTCTTTTGTCATGGATCGTACCTGGACGACTGGGATTACACAGACTCTAACAGTGAGGTTATTGGTAAAGTGCTGTACACAGTGGTAGAAGTAAATATATGTTTTGACTCTATCTCTTTAAAGTGCCAAACCAGACTGGGCTCAAGAATATAATGAGAGTTCAACCAAAAACAAGGTCCTTAAGTGCAGTGTATGCAGAGTATCGATGCTGCTTATATTTAATTGTACAGATGCTTCCATTGCTCAGAAATACCTTGAATACCTTGGGTGACGACTCCACAGATCTGATCTGTAACATGGCCTGGAGGCCTCAGCTGCTTGTTTCAGAGGTGATAACTAAATTTAATGTTTTTGTGGAACATTCCAAGCAACGTAATAACATCTGCATGGAGACAATCAGGTGGAATACACTCTACACTCTTTAACACACAACTATCTTCTTAAAACAGCAGCAGAACCATTAGCTCCCTCACCCTTTCCAAACCTTACTCTTCACTTCCACCACTACTGTCTTTAGTTTCCCAAAGTTTATCCTTTCAACAAATTATTAATTGCAACTCGTCTACATGTCTGTCTGAAGAGATACTGTTACACTATTAATACGTTTTTGTTTGTTTTTTGTTTAGTTTTTTTGTTTTTTTTTTTTTTTTTTTTTTTTGCAATGACGAAATCCAAAATCCCCTATATAATTATCAACCAATATGCATGTATCTGACCTCATATTTGATCTAGGTACTTAAAATAATGGCATTTTTTAAATATAAATAATTTCCATACGTAAAAACAATAGTGCCATATATTTCTCTCTCTCTACATTCTCCTGTCTCTCCTTCATAGCTCCACATACGTCCTCGTTAAACCTGGTCACACTGTGTTCTGTGGCACTTTCCCTCTTTGGCACAGACTAATTGCTGGGTGTTTCTGACAGAGGCCCATCTGACACAGGACCTCATTTAGAGCCCTGTAACAGTGGATCTGACCGGCCCCTCAGCCCTGCTCTATAACAGCCTCTATATGATCTATATCAAACACTGCATTGATAATTCTGATTCATGTGGAAGCGAAGTGGGTCCACATTTTTCAAATCTATGGGCTTCAGTAAATCGGGTATTGTTGGATATAAGCAGAAAACGTCTAAATGGCCTATGCTTTTTGAAACCTGAACTTTATTTATGTTTTATACCCTGGAAAAACGACATGGTGGAGATGCCATTTATCCTCCGAGCCAAATGAGGGACAACAGGAGTGGACTTATGGAATCGTAAAGAAATGTATGTGTTAATTCGAGTTCTACGCATTATCAATTTGAGACCGCTCTTGTTAAAAGTGATTAAGAAGGTGGAATGTTCAGATATGTACTTAAAGCTGAGTAGCCAAAGCATCAGAACCAAAGAACAAGCAGAGAATCAAACGTTTGTTCAATCCAGATCTTCTCACCTGAACAGCCAGTCTCTTCTACTTTCTGTTTTAATAGATTTTTTTCCCCCTCTTTTACTCGTAAGCCGCCATGTTTGTTTCGACACACACAATCCATGCATTTCTCTGATTGGTTAATGTGCTTGTCAGTGACGGCCATCAGAAATTGGAGAATCAGGATCGGAGTTTATAAGCGCTTTTCACAACTCTTTCATAAAGTTAACAATAACGTGCACGCTAAGCCACACTCCCACATCATCGGACAATAAAACGCTTTATATTTAGATGCAGACAGCGTACAGCGGACTTATTTTGACCTGAAAAGCTGCTTATACGATATATCTGTCCTGGGGCAAGACACATTTTGCTCAGATATAGAGAAAAATCAGGTAGAAGGCCTTTAAATATGTTGCCGTCTCTATTACTTTGAGTTGCTCTATATAAGTCCAAGACAGTTCTCTCCCTGTGGTCACTGGTCTTCCCATGTGTGCTCAGCTTAATGTTTTATACTGTCTGACAAATGAGGAGATGTTGCAGGGATTTGTGTCAGTGTGTGGGCTTGATAAACACAACAGTACATTCAGTATCTGTATGTGTCCAGGCTAAACAACATTTAACACAGGCAAATACATACACCTCTGGGTTTTAGTCTTATGCAATGGTATGTCACTGAAGAAGCAGGAGGAGACTGGGTAGGAATGGATATATCGCCTTTAGCTTTGATTACGGTCATTCAAACTGGTCATTCAGTGTATTCAGGTGTCAGCTGACCTCCTTCTTTGAGCACAGACTGTTGCTGAACCTAGACCTGACCAACTGCAGCAACTCCAACATATCTGCTTAGTTAAATCCAGGTGGTATTAAAGGAACAACTTTTCTGGAGACGGCTTGCGGCACTTGTCTCCGCCGAGATACAAAAGCCAAAACTTTAATTTGACTTTCGATGCCTCGTGTGTGCAGTGACCATCATGGAAATATGGGATGCAAAATTGCTAGGATTATAAAATGAGAGATAAAATAAATAAAATTAGGCAAATAAGAGAAAAGTAAAGTTACTCCAAGGGCCAGTGGTCAGAAGACAGCTCCTCTACCTCTCCCAGAGCTCTCCTAGGCCTGGCCCCATGTGTTTGAGTTTCTATGTTGTGTGATTGAATTTGTTATTCCAGCACAGGCAGGGTTTTCAATAATAAGACATGCTATTTAGATTAACCACGGGTGTCACAGTCCTGCCTGTTTTCATGTTTATCCCCAGTCCCGCTCCGTTTCCCAGCCTGTTTGAGTCCTTCTTTTGCTACCACCCTGTTTTTCCCTATTTCCTAATCAGCCCAAGGTACTCTATATATACTCCCTCTGTTCATTCAGTTCTTGCTAGATTGTTGATCAGTCAAGAGAGAAAATCAAGCTCTGCATTAGAAATACTCAGTCGTTTTACATTCCAGCAATTCTGAATTTGCATTAATCCCTGTTTGATGGACCTGTTTATGAGCTTATTTCCCCCAGTGTGTTTTCAATATTCCCCAAAGTGAAAGAGATTTTTGTTGATATAAAACAAGATATTCATCCCTCAGTTGTTCATTTCCTGATTTGTCATATTAAGAATGACCTGTTTGAAGGACATTCTGTTGGATTTACTAAGAGTTACGTTTAACTTTACTTTGTGTTGCATTTTTAGTCCAGTTTATCTGTGTGATAATGTGAATATTTTAATTATAGCAAACTACAACAATTGCCATTTCTTATGTGGAGGTGGGAAAAATAATGAGCAGGTAAAATCCGCTGTTATAAGTTATTGATTACTGGAGCCGGAGGCAGCAGCTATCAGAGTTGGAGAGTACAGATACACTCTCTAAGATGAAATGTTCCAACAAGGGCTGCCGAAACAGCAAAAATATAAAAAGTTCCAAAAAGTTCCAGTTGACCAGTACGGTTTTCTTTGCAATATATTTAACTCTTAAGAACATCAAGGTCTCCCAACAGAGTGAGGAAATGGAAAGCAAACACTGATATTTCACATATAAGTGTTAGAAAAAGAAAAAAAAAAATACAGACAAATTAAATGATTAATAAATGAAAACACAGTCTATTCAGAGTTGGATTTGCATTTATAGTTTTTCTCAAAGTAGCAGTTACGAAAGTGCTTTTTTTTTGTTCGTTTTGCGACTTATTCTGAATAAAAAACATTGACATAAAGCCTCAAACTCTTTCTAAAACTCAAAGAGAAGTTGTCATTTCTGTGACTCATCTGTAACATGTAGAGGACTGGACTGGACTAAAGGAAAACTGAAGCCTCACTTTTTGAGCACAACATGAATGCGGCGTCTGCTGTTTGTGTGCGGCCAAGTCAGGACCTGGTACAAGCTTTTACAACTGCGGCCTTTTGTTCTAAAATATGAGTGTGTGGTGCAATATTGTTTCTACCGTGGAGAGGCTATAAAGGCCCTGTACCCAATATTTCACATGTATTTGTCAGACAGTATAAAACTTTAGGCCAGGGGTGTCACACTCATTTTTACAGGGGGTCACATCGACAAATTAGTTGCTCTCCAAGGCCCAAATATAACTGTAAGATAAATGCAACTACTTTTTAATCTTGTTAATTAACCGTTTCTATATGTATTACTTGTTCAAGTTACAAATATTGCATGTAGATTTGCATAGATATGAAAAAAATTGCTGTGTAACTGTATCTCCTGATAAACTGATATTTTAAGACAGTCATACCTTTTGATTTACTTTGTTGTGGGCCACATAAAATGACGTGGCGGACCACATTTGACCCACGGGCCCTGAGTTTGACACATGTGCTTTAGGCTGAGCACACATGGAGAGACCAGAGACAACAGAGAGAGAACTGTCTTGGACCCTGGAAAATTGGAACAGGGTTTGAGACTTGTAGAGTAATGTCTTAGCTCAAACATGTGGAGATGCAGCAACATATGTTAACGCTTTGTTCCTGATTTTTTTTCCATGTATTTGAGCAAAATTGTTTCGCTCCAGTACAGATACACTAAAAAAAAGTCGCCACCTGGATTTAACTAAGCAAATAGGTTGGTGTTGATGCAGTTGGTCAGGTCTAGGTTCAGCAAAAGTTATTTAGGATGTTCAGAATGCATAAGGTGAATAATTAAGGAATGACTTTGGACCACTGCAAACTGTTTAAAAATAACTTATTTTTTTCATGTTTTTGACAAAAGTAAAATCAGATACAGCACCTTTTTAAAGTATGTGGTGTGATGAGTTTATTAAAGGTGCACTATGTAACTTTTCAGGAGGAGGATTTGCCACATACAGTATATAGTGAACCACAACAATGACGTAATCCTGCATATATGATATTTAGAAACTGGAGCTGGAAGTTAGATATTGGCCAAATGCAACAAAGATATAAACAACACCCATTTATCTGCGCTGTCCCATTAAAACGAATGGGACAGAACGTTAATACCAGTACCAGGCCATCTGCACATTCTAAACACGTTGCTCCTGGATGGATCTATCGGATACAAACTTTTTTTTTTTTCAATCTGCTCATGTTTTTTAACCAGGAAGTAATGTGTCAAAGTAGCAGCATAAATCACAGTGAGGACTCCTCCACAGCTGCAGTGAGATGGATAACAAGCTGATAAAAGCGGGCTTTAATGGTGAACCTGGTCTTAACACTTCATTTGTCAGGCTAGTGATGAAGAGATGGAATTAGGGGACCTGCCACCGCAACGAGCCAAAATAATCTATTCACTCTGGCAAAGTCTGCAAAGTCTGTTTTAACTTATGTGTGGTGTTTGGGATCTGATAACAGCTACACCTTTGAAACTGCAGGTTATATTCTATAGGAGGTTTTCCCTGTTGATTGTATTTACCATAAAATATCCAAAAGGTAAATGTACAAATGTTGAAACTGATTTTTACCTTACCTGCTTGTTAATCATTGATAACAGATCAATTCAATTTCATTTATTTTTGTAAGGCCCAAAATCACAACAACAGTTGTCTCGAAGGGCGTTCATGTTTTGGTTGATGGGGGAAACCGGAGTACCCGGAGGAAACCCATCCAGACACGGGGAGAAACATGAAAAACTCCACACAGAAAGGCCTGGTGACCCGGAGATCGAACCAACCTTCTTGCTGTGAGACATGAGTGATGGCACTCAGTCACCGTGCCGCCAAGACACAAAAAACAAAACAACAGGAAAAATCAGACACAACAGGAAAAATCAGACAACACAAGAAATCGGCCAGGCGGGGGGGAGGAAGACCAGACGAGGAGGAGGAGAGCCGGGCGAGGAGGAGGAGAGCCAGGCAAGGAGGAGGGCCAGGCGGGGAGGAGGAGAGGGTCCGGCTGTCATCGGGGCATCTGAAAGAGATACACTCCACAGGGGGAGTGGGACAGGGGACAACATGTGAATAGCATTGCTGATGAGAAGAGAAAATAGGACAAAGCAGAGGATAGAGCTCAGGTTGCCATACTTCCCCCAGCTAGTTACTCCTACTGCAGCTTATCTTATCCCAGGTTTTAATGACCCTAACTCCCTCACTAAGTAACCTGGTCATACGCTATACCGAAGAGGAAGGTTTTAAGCCTGGTCTTAAATACAGAGACTGTGGGGGCCTGTTTAACATCAGCAGGGAGTTGATTCCATAGCACAGGAGCTTGGTAACTGAATGCTCTCCCTCCCACTGTACTTTTGGACACTCTAGGAACCACTAATAGTCCTGCATTCTGAGAGCGGAGTGCTCTGTTTGGCTGGTACAGGACAATAACATCTTGCAGATAGGATGGGGCCATACCGTTTAGGGCTTTGTATGTCAGGAGGACGACTTTGAATTTGATTCTAAGCTCGACAGGAAGCCAGTGCAGATATTTTAGTACAGGACTGATGTGGTCTCTTCTTTTAGTTCCTAAAAGAAGAGACCACATCACTAAAGCTAAGGACGAGCTGCACCAAAATTGAGACAGGAAAGAGGTTTTTCCTTCACAGAAATAGAAAACACTCCAAGGAAAAGCAAAACTGGATACTTTGGTGATGCAATTGCAATTTAATAATGTCGTAACAAACTTTTATACACACACCTGCTCCTGTTTTTAATGTTTTATATGGGCTTGCATACTTGTTTTTCTGCTTGTATTGTATTTTAAACAGGGCGTCCATGAAAAAGAAAGCTCAAGAGATATCACTGGTTCCCCTGTATAAATCAAGATAAAGTTATAGATGTATTTGAACAAAATTTGTCTCACCCAAGCCCAGATATATTGTAAAAGCAGCTCTTAGGGTCTCGATACGTCAGCTATGTGTTGTCTGCATCTAATTTTAAAGCGTTTTATTGGCCAAAAACCAGGGCGCTGTTATCATGCTAGTTACTGTTCGCACTATGATGACAGTAACATTCCACTCTGGTTTCTGAGAGCTATGAAAAGAACATGAAAACTCATCATTGTGAATAATTATGATGCTAGAAATGAGTGAGGGATAAGTTTGGACTGATGTAACCTGTAGAAAACAACTACTTCTGTTTACCGTGTTTTAAGATGGCGCCTAAAATAATGCTTATGCTGGGATACTCTAAAAGCAAAGTTGCTATTTCAAGGCTGTTGGCTGAGTTGCATCAGAGGCCCTTCTGATTATTAGCAATGAATCATGAAAAAACAAGCCAATTTTGACTACAGAAATACAAAGAAAATGTCCGGTGATGGTTTATGGACTTGTTCAACCACCTATTTCTTATAATCTGGGAACATTTCTGTGAAGAATTTGAGCACTCAGAGCAAAATGACTTTGTAAACAGGATTAATGAAACATGTGTAAATGTGACAACATGCTAGAACATGGTTAAAAGCTCAAAACAGTCCGTTTGTCCCTTTTTAAAGTAATGGTATTTTAGGTGCATTTTAGGCTTCACTTCACACTTATTGCTGTTAGTTAGCTTGGATGAAGTTCGGTTCCTTAAGTGGCTGTTAAATCTTTAAATAAGCCACTAATGACAATCTGGTGAAATAACTCCAAATAGCAAAGCCAGTCAACCAGGAAATAATTGCTTGTAGTTGTTCCATGTTTCATCAGCATTTAAGCAACATATAAAATTCTTTGTGGCTTTAATTCTCTTTTTAAACGTGCTTTTGGTCACCTTGGGATAGCTGTTTCACATTTTATAACTTAAAATAATGGCCGCATTTGGAAAACATACATTCATAAGCTTCATGTCCGTTTCCCATGAGGGCTTTAGGCGTTGGAACTCCCTCTGCTGTCGATGGGGGCTTATGGGTAGGAAAAGTCTGTATTTTTACCTGTGACACAACAAAACTGGAAAAATGTGAGCTGTGCATGTTGGATGGATAAATGAAACTAAGGCTGCGGTCAACTTCATAAATTCTTAGTTGACTAACGACATGTCCTGCCGATTGATTAGTTGACTAAAAAGGGGGCGTGGCAAAAGCTCTCAAAACTATTACATATCTGACCCAAAGTGCACTCACAAAACTACACCAACAAACAACAATTTATGCAGAAAAACGTGAGGAAACAATGTATTTATTATTATATTACGAATAATTCACGAATCACGAGTTTAATCTGGCTTTTTACATATAAATACCACATTTTCAGCTAACTCACTCACTTCTCGTTTCTGCTGTTGTCTCATATACATCCTTATCTTCTAAATCAAATTATACATCAACAAATGCAAATTTTGGTCAACTAAGACTCTACTGACCAATTAATCCACTAAATGAATAAAAGCCTACATAAAACACATTTTGTATGTGGGAACAACATGATTAAAACCTCAAAAACGTCAATTTTGCATAATAATATTTGTTGTTTGAAGTTCCCAATGAGTATTATTTCCATCCACAAAAGACCACATTTCAAACAAAAACAACAAAGGCTTATGAGGGAGTGGATTAAAATGTTCAGAATAGTGCAGTTGTGACACTGAGAGCGGCTGCAGTTGAGTTTAAAGGCAGCAGTGACATGCAGTGGATTACAGACCAAACGCCACGAGGTTCAGAGCAGCTCGGAAACTCCTTTTTCATCTGGAAAAAGTGGGTCAAATTTGAGGCGAATCACAAATTTCATCCTGGCACCTGCTCCAGACTCCATTTGATGTAAGGACTGAAGAGGAGAGACCACGGGGACGGACAGAGGGGGAAGAGAGGAAGAGAGGTAGAAAAAACAGAGAGGGTTGGAGAAATGTGGACTGCTCTTTGGTTGTTCCAATTCAAAGCATTTAACTAAGTAAAAATTTACCTCATTAAACATCTTTGTCCCTGTGATGGTTCAATATGTATTTTTGGGGTGTTTGAAGTGTCCATCCGTCTCTCTCTGTCTCTGTTGTCTCTGTGAAGAAAAACTTAAAATATGTCCGGCATGGCCCAAAGAGAAGTTCTCCTGGTAAACCCTGACTCTTTTTTATATTTGGCAACATTATAATATTTCATTTTATTTATTAAATTATTTCTTTTTTATTTATTATATTTTTTTCATGTGATTATACAGTAAAAAAATATTTTTGAGTCTGTATTCTCATAAGAGAACTGTAGCGGGTCACCTATCGCTGAAAGTTACTTCTGCTTTAAAGGTGCACTGTGTAACTTTTGTGGATGTTGGATCTGACACCTGTTTGTCTTCTTGCATATGTGATTGCTTTGCCTGGGATGTTCCACAGTATGGCATTAAACTTATCTTTCTGTGTTTTTCAGCTTCTTTTGGGTCACACCACCCACCTTCACACCACCCACCTTCACACCACCATGACTTTTCCCCAGGACACATTAAAATGGTAAGGTATTTAAATGAATGTGTGAGTCAACTTCTCTTGAATTGGATTTTATTTTTTATTTTTTCCCCCAAAGCCCATCTAGGAATACTTCAAAGAATTTTATCTCCATGGAGACAAGCAGGTGACGGCACCAGGCCAAGCAACAGGATGGACAAAAATCAAATCTATTCCACCACTATACAAGTATCGCAATATATTCTGTATCCAATACAAATACCATTGAGTTTTCAATTATAATGCATTGAAACTCCTCTGCTATAAAATAAATTGACCTCTGGTGCTGAGAGCATGATCTTCGCTCCATTCCAGCTTAAATTTGTTTTAAAAGTGATTTAAATTTGACAGTTGATACTTTTCTAAGCTTCAGTATCTTAAACTGCAAACATGTAAGTGGGCAAATTTCTGCCCTTTTTAGGTAAATTTAAAGTTCATCTAAAAAATACACTCCAGGGTCTTCCTCAATTCCTTTTGACTTTTCCAAAGCAGCTCTCTGTCTTTATAATTTGAGAGCTTCACTATAATAGATCTTGGGCAACTCCAACTCTCACTGTTGTCCATTTTTTCCTCTCGAGCTCTGTCAATATTAATAGCTCTTTTATTTTGTCTTTATTTACACAGGGCAACCCAATGAGAGCACATAGACTTTCTTTTTCATGGGTGCCCTGTTCAAAATGTAATACTTTAATAAACAAACAAAACAAATTAGTATTTAAGTCAATTTAAAACATTAAAAACATGTGTGAGTATAAAAGTTTGTTAACAGATTACTAAACTGTGTGTAGCACCAAATTACCCAGTTTTACTCTTTGTTGAAATGTATTCCATTTGTGTGAAGCAAAACAGCCAAAAGATCTTTTTTCCATCTCAGTTCTGGTGCGGCTCGTCCTTAGCCTTATACAGTCATGTGATCTGGTATTAAATGTTCCCACATCAATGATTAATAAGTGAGATATTCAGCAGTCTATGAAACAGTCCCTTATAGATACATTTCACACTGTGCCGTTCTCTTCTCACATACAGCGATGGCCTCTTCCTCAAGTTTCCACTTCTCTGATATTATCTTTTGAATATGAATGTCATTTCTCTGGAGTAGATTCACAAATCCCATCAAAGACGAGATTGTTCCTTCTTGACTGATTCTCAAAATTGTCAGCTTTAGATTCTGGGGAAACAAGTCCATCAGTAACAGTGCACATCCCTCTCTCCAAAACTTTATAATCAGATCAGACTTTTGAGATCTGACTCTGGGCACCAGCAGGAGCCGATCCCCGAGGTTCTCAGAGTGTGAATACTGTCCACAAGTTCTTGAACATCGCATTATACTATCAAGGTGCTCGTAGGTGGAATCCATAAACACCTTGATAAACTTGTCTGTCATCTCACTGTAATAGGCCTTTTGTTCGTCCAACGCCTCCTTTAATCATATTTTTAACTGCACCGAGGCTGACGAAATCATCCTTGTTTATTTTTCTCACTGCATAGAAGGTGACATCATTAACAGTGTCTGCTTTATCAAGATGAGGCATAACACCATCATTTCTGTTAAGTTGTGCTGGTTTGACATTTCGGCAACATCTCCCAAGGAAGCAGCAGTAGCTAGCAGAAGCAGGGTGCTAGATCAGACTCTCCTGGCGCTGGGTTGTAGCTTCTCTTGGCATGATGATGATGTGAGGCCTGTGTTGGTTGTGGTTTGCACCCAGACACCCAGCCCTTTCCAAACTAGACACGCTCTGATATGAGGCAGGCCAAGGATTAGAAGGATCCCTGCAATATCAGCACAAATAGCAGCAATCCAGCTCTAAATGAATGTACAGCTCAAATTAAAGTAGTAGATCTTGTACTAAGACTATTTCAAAATTACTTTTGCTATAAAAAAAAGTGTTAAAAGAAGCAATAACTGGGCAGTCTGCTGTACATCTCCTTCTCAAAGACACTAACCCCTAACACTAAAGACACCTTTGAAGATAGTGAGGGACAGATCTGAGCCAGAGAAAAGAAATGGTTTGAGAGGGGAGTTAAAGAAGATATTTTTGTTAGGAAAGACAATCCTTCCTTGAACAGGAGCACCCATTAGGGGCCTGAATGATTATGCTAAATATAACTCAGGCACAGTTCACGGCCAACAAACAGAAGTTGTGTGTTAGTTTCAGTGTAGTTAGCTCCTCACTTCAGATATAAAGCAGTGTCCACCAGTAATGACCAAAACTGAAGAAGTGGCGTGGACGAGCAGCGAAGCGTCTTCACTTCTACAACTTTTTGTCCAGTTGACAAAGTTAAATTTTTTCTTTTACTAGAAAATCCACAGCTGTTTACAGGAAAAGCAAAAAAGGTTAAAACCACCCAACCTAAAATCTAATTCTCACTGACACACACAGCCTTGGCTACATCGTCACTAATCACAAAACATGGGGCAGAGAATGGATTTTGTGTTTGGTATAAAGCAGATGGTGTGAACAGACGGAAAATATTTTTGTACCAAATGAAACTTTGAATTGCCCCCTCTGAAACTATTTAACTTTAACTTTTTTCTGAACTAACCTTATCTCCAAGCACACTGTTTCTCTTCTGGCAGCTCTGTTTTTGGATTTGTCATTTTTCTCTTATTACAAAAGGTCCCATGTTACAATAGCTGCTACTAAACCTATGGTTCAAACTTTATTCCAGGGCTCTTCAGGGCATATTGACCAGATAGAGTGGATAATTTTGGACAGAAACAAAAAAATAAATAAATAACAATAATAAAAAAATCTCTTCTCTGCTCTTCCATTCTAAAATCTATCTTTCATTAAAAGGCCTGTAGATTTTTGTTTTTTTTTCCATCTAATTATTTTTATTTATTTATTTATTTGATAGGGACAATGCACATTAATGAACATCTGTTGTAAACAAATGTAAATATGCCGGATTATAGCTACACAGCTAATTTACATCCGCAGTCCCCAGGCAGGTAAAAAGTACAACAAATACATCACATTAGTACAATATACAAGAGTTAAAAAGTGAGAAGTAGAGTAAAAAGAAAAGAAAAGTAAGAAGGGAGGTCCATGTATTGATTAGTGATCACATGACTGATTTGATTTCAGCCAGAGTTTGAGTTGAGTTTTAAAAGTGAATAATGTGGAGCACTCTCTTATTTGAAGTGGAATGCCGTTCCAGATCTTACTCGCCTTCACAGAAAGAGCATTTTGTCCAAAGGCAGTTTTTCTATAGGGCACCTCACAGTCTCCTCTGGACGAGGCCCTGGTCCTCATGCTTTGGGTGTTTTTTGTTTTAAAAAGGTCTGACATGGGAGGCGGGGCTAATCCATGTAGCACTTTGTAGATAAAACATGCATATTTAAAATGTTTAAAATTATCAAAACTAAAAAGATTATGCTTTTTTAAAATATTACAAACTAATTAATTAAACTAATTAATTAATTAACTAATGTGACTAGGCCTAGAACAGTTATATTGTAAAAGGTCAAAACAAGTCAGCTGGGTACTGTCTACATCTAATTCTAGAGCATTTTATTCTCAGTAAAACGTGTGCCAATAATATGCTAGTTGTTTACCGTGATGGTGTATGTGGAAGATTGTCATTTGTATTTCATGCCATTTTTATGCTTTACTTTTGGTATTGGTAGTTGCTTTTCTTTCTGTTTTGGTTCAGAGGTTTGCTAACCTTTTTTTCTTGCCAGATGGATATGTGTAACCCTCTGAATAGACTTCTACACATCAATCTGGAATCGCTCTTGCTGAAAGAGGTCGGAACCAATGATCAAAGCCATCCATCCATTTTCTCCTGCTTATCCAGGGCCAGGTCGCAGGGGCAACTGTGTAAGCAGGGACTCTCAGACTTCTCTCACCCCAGACACGTCCGCCAGCTCCTCCGGTGGGACCCCAAGGCGTTCCCAGACCAGCTGAGAGACATTCTCCAGCATGTCCCGAGTCTTCCTTGGGGCCTCCTGGCCTCACCAGACGCTTCTGACAGACCCTCACAGCACATTTGAGCCTGCCAGGTCTGACCGGCTTCCTCCTCCGCCAACGGATCTAACTCACCACCAGGTGGTGATTGGTTGACAGCTCTGCCCCTCTCTTCACCTGTGTCCAAGACACGTGGTCGTAGGTCAGATGACATGACAACAAAATCGATCATCAACCTCCGACCTAGAGTGTCCTGGTGCCACGTGCACTGATGGACACCTTTGTGCTTGAACATGGTGTTTGTTATGGACAAACTGTGGCCAGCACAGAAGTCCAATAACAGAACACCACTCGGGTTCAGATCAGGGAGGCCGTTCTTTCTGATCACCCCACTCCAGGTGTCACTGTCATTGCCCACATGGGCATTGAAGTCCCCCAGGAGAACAACCCGGATGGTGCACTGTCTAGTACCCTTCTCAGGGACTCCAAGAAGGCCAGGTACTCCGCACTGCTGTTTGGCCCATAGGCCGCCACAACGGTGAGAGACCTGTCCCCGATCTGAAGGTGGAGGGACGCGGCCCTCTCGTTCACCGGGGTGAACTCCAACTCATGGGGGCTGAGCCGTGGGGCAATGAGCAAGCCCACACCAGCTGCTGCTCCCCACCACCACCAGAGAAATGGAGAGTCCAGCCCCTCTTGAGGAGTTGGGTTCCAGAGCTCAAGCTGTGTGTGGAGGTGAGGCCGACTGTATCTAGTTGGTAACGCTCAACCTCCCGAACAAGCTCAGGCTCCTACTCCCCCAGTGAGGTGACATGCCATGTCCCCAGAGCCAGTCTCCATGTCCGTAGATCCGGTCAACGAGGCCTCTGCCTTTGACTGCTGCCCAGATCTCTCCACACTGGCTGATTGAAGCATTCCAACAATTACATCACATTAACTGGTTGAAGTATCACAACAGCGGAACAAGCCGAAAAATCAAACTTTAGTTAAATCTAGATAAGAAAAGCACATGCATCTTTCCTGTCCACACATTCACAATATAGTCTGTATTTCTGCTAAAAGGCTGAAGTACATCTGTTGGCTTCTGCTTAAACCGCACTGCTGCCCTGTGATTGGTCTGTTTCAATCACATGCAAATGCTTCAGCCGGAGCAGATCAAGGCGGATTCTCAAGAGTTTGCTTCACTGGCAAAGCTAGAGGTTTGCTCAGGACATGGTGTAAATTATTCAATTCAATCCATGTGTGATTTTTTTTTCCAAGGCACACCTGGAAAACCTCAAGCCAAACAGAAATCAAGGAATTAGGTCTCCTGGCAGATGACCTGCTGTAGTTCACTGATCTTCTGTGCTGCCAATCACCATCAAGAGTGGATTAAAACTGGACACGATCTGAGCTCTGGGCAAGGAGAGGGCAAGGACTGGATCTGCACAGAGATAATCAGGACTAGAGGATTTCAGTGTGAGGTGGAGAAATGCCAGCACAACCCTGCTTATTTTGCTATTATTTAAAGAGTCACTATGTACCTTTTCTGGTGGACGGTCTGCTATCTGTGTGTCTCCATGGAGGTGTTGTTACTTTGCCTGGAATGCTCCACAGTGAAGTATTTGTATTTTGTATTTATTGAATTACACATGTGTTATTGTTCAAAATAAGTGAAAAACGTGCATTTTTACAGTGAGCGGCGTCGCCTTTCATCAGATATGACCTGTAATTAGTCTTGCTGCTTGACTCCATGGAGATAGATAAGTTTAATGCCATACTGTGGAACTTTCTACACAAGGCAATAAGATCTAATAACCTCCACCACAAACGTTACATAGTGCTCCTTTAATAATAACTGAATTCTATTGATAGTGCTGCTTTTGAAGGTTTCATTTGGTAAATTATGAATTGTGAGAAGATGGTCAAATCCACAAGTTGGTTTTGGTGTAAAAAAGTAAGCCAAAATGAAATCAGTATTCATTATTTTTATTCGCCAGCATAAATATAAAATATAAAATCTGCAAGAGTATGACACAAAGTACAACGTGTGTGTGAGTTTCAGTGATAAAGAAGGAGCGACAGCAGGTCAGTTGGTAGAGTGTTTGTCCATTGATCTGGAAGTTGGCAGTTCAAATCCCACGCTCGACATAACAAAACATTATTGCTAGAGCAGTTAGATCGACTGACCCACAGGTTGGCAGTGTGATTCAAGCTCCCACAGATAAATACTGTCATTGTGTCCTTGGGCAAGACCTTGCTCCCGGTGTCTGTGTGGACTGGTGCATGAATGGATGAGTGGTTCTTTGAGTGCCTTGTAGGTGCAATCCGTTTTCTTCCGCTTATCCGAGGCCGGGTCGTAGGAGCAGCAGTCTAAGCAGGGACTCCGAGACTTCCCCCACCGCAGACACTTCCTCCAGCCCCTCTGGTGGGACTCCAAGGCATTCCCAGGCCAGAAAAAAAGTCCCTCCAGCGTGTCCTCTGTCTTCCCCCCTTCACCTCCTCAGGGAAACATCCAGATGAAAACCTTTCTACATATTAAAAAGAGTTTAGCTTAGGGCCAGAGCTCTTAAGGATGATTCAACATTCAAAGCATCAAAAAGGTCTTTAAAGTGGAACTGATTTATAACTTTTACAGCGATTTTTCAAAAAGTGCTGTATTCTAGCAGAGTTCATTCGTTTCACTAAAACCTGTTATGAAACTCACTTCATTTTCAGTGCTTACTCTTCAAATGTGCAAGATAAGTCCTATTTTCACTGCTATATTTTAAAAAGCACACTAGGTACATTTCGCTGTCAGGGGATGCCTACGGACACAGCGACAGTTATTACAGCCGTGGAGATCAAACTGCTAGTCTTTAGATTTTTGTGGAAAGCATTTTAGTGTATCTCAGGGGGGGATGGTATAATAGGAAAGTTGGTAGAGCGAATCCAGCTCTGGCAGTTTACTTCCTATGTGTCCCTGGGCAAGACACTTCACTAAACATGGTTATGTGAATGTGTGAGTGATTGGTGGTGTTCGGAGTACTTCGCAAAGCATGTCCAGCGTGTAAAATGCAATGCAAATCCAAGTCATTTAAATTCCCAATAGAGCCGCTCTCCACACATGCATTCTGTGTTATAAGTCCTGCCTGAGGCCACAACATGTGCTCTGTCGACATGAGCCGTTGTATGCAGCACACATCGTAAACTGTGCTGCTTAAAAGCCAATTTGTGTTGTTTGCAAGAGACTCCGAATGTTACATCTAAAAGCACAACAGAAGAAGCCCAAATGCAGCTAATGGGTCTGAAAAACTGTTTTGGTCTTATCTTTGGGTTACATTTTGCTACATTTTATGGCTGAGTAATTTGGAAGTGGAAAATGTGCATCCACTCTCTAGTGATGGGTACAACACGTCTCATGCAATCTAATTCTAAAAAAAGGTTTTGGCCAGATACACTTAAGGAAGATGTGCTGAGTGCTTAGGAAACTACTCATCCAAAACTATGGGACTTTTCTGCTGAAGGGCTTGTCTTCATGGATATGTGTCGAATGTCACAGTAAGGCATTCGACCTATCTACAAGCAGGTGAAGTTACAGATCAGATCTGTGTAGGTGTGACTCCTACTCACAGACTGTGGTTACATGCACACGTAAAATCACACTTCTCAGATAATTGGAGTTGTAAGATCATTAAAATTGCATGTAAACAGCAGATTTGTGATCCTGGTCCGGCTGGTTACTCACAACAGATTTTATTTAAAGGTCTTATATTACGCAAAATTAACCCTTATGAGTTTTAATCCACGTTATAATGCTGTTACCTTATCATCATGAAGGTGTGTGGAGTTTAAAAACACAGTACTTCCTGTATTACCACATGACATCACAAGGTGGAACAGAGGCTGAAGTGCATGACAAGTGGTGTCCCATTTCAATGCACCCGACATATGTGGCCGAAAATGTGACCTTCCAGATCGACCGTAGCCGAAGCGTGCATCCGAGCACACTTCACGCACTGCTATATCCCATCATGCACCACGCCTACACAAAAAAGACAAAAATGGAGTACGCTATGCAATACAAGTTCAAATGTAAGTACTGGTTTACGTCACCTACAACAGTGCGACATGTAACTAATAAAATGTGAGTGAAGATCTGTATGAGGCGCCTCACCCTCAGTGAAGTCCTGATAAATTGAGTATACAGTAATCATTATGTAACTGACCAAACGGTGAGCGGAATTATCCCTTACATTTGTATATTAGTGTAGCTGTTGTAATGATTAATATTCGTCCTTATTTAAGAATATTCCTTTGTTTTTACGGAGCGACGAGCAGACGGTGGAATTTATTATTTAAAGTACGGTCCGTGTCCCATTTTGGCACGAAGGCAGCTACATGGAGGAGTACCCTTCATCAGGTGGGTATTTCGAACAGCACTTTGAACGGTGCATTTGGCGAATTGGGACATGGTCACTGAGGAAACAACTTTATAATATAGATCTGAAAATACCATATGTTCCCTTCCACCCAACCACCCCACCCCCACAACTGCCCGACCCCCACACGTGCATACAACATACACAACATACACACACGCACACACACGCACATACACACACATGCACATACACATACATGTGCACACCTGCATGCTAAATTACATAAGGCTAGGTATGGATAAATGAGGCTGAGTTTTGTGCATGTGAAAAAAAAAACAAAAAACAAAAAAAAAAAACAACTGTAATAAATACAAGGAACATAAGTTTAATGTCACACTGTGGAACATTCCAGGCAAAGCAATAACATCTCCATGGAGACAAGCAGTAGGCTGACCACCCTCCAGAAAAGTTCTATTGTGTCCCTTTGAGAAAAGTTTTACGTTTTTGTCATAATGTTCAAAGCATTTCGTCCAATTTATTTATGAAAAGTTGATTTCAGTCTAATCAGGTTGTTTCATGTTTTTTTTTCTGTCCATTGTAGAACGCATCAGACAGATTCCATATTTGGGCAGACACATAATTACAGGATATATTTGAAGTCAAAGTCGTCCCTGATGAGGTCGGTGACACGGGCCGGCCCAGATGAGAGCGGGCCCGAATAATAAAGAGGTTTCTCCTGTCGTCCGTCAGCTCAACACAAAAGATGAGTCAGCCGCTCTGGGCACATGTTCTGTCACTATTACAATCATCTTAATAATAACTTCTCTCTTTCCCTGTTTCTCCTTCTTTCTCTTCCCTTGTTGTTTCTTGTTCTCTCCCTGACACTGTCTCCCTTCACTTTTCGTTTTTTCTGTCTCTCTCTCCCTCCCTGTCTCCCTTTCTCTCTTCCCTTGTTTTTTCTTGTTTTCTCCTTCCCTCTCTCTCTCTCTCTTTTTTGTTTTTTCTATCTCTCTCTCACCCTCCCCGCTGTCTCTCTTTTTCTCTACTTGTTTCTCTCTCCCCCTCCCCACTCTCTCTTTTTCCCCCTTGTTGTTTCTCTCTCTCCCTCCCTTTCTCACTTCCCTTTTTGTTTTTTCTGTCTCTCACTCCCTCTCTCTCTGTCTCCCTTTCTCTCTTCCCTTGTTGTATTTACCTCCCTCTCTCCACTCGCTCCCTCTCCTCTCATTTTTTCCCATTGATGTTTCTCTCTTCTGTCATTGCTTTCTCTCTCTCCTTGCTCGTTTTTCTCCCTCCTATTTCTCTCCTCTCTGTCACAGTTGTTTGTCTCTCTCTTTCCCTTTCTCACTCTTCTTTCTCTCTCTCCCTTTGCTTTTTTCTCTCCCACACTCGCATCTCTCACCTGTTTTCCCCCCCTTGTTGTTTTTCTCTCCCTCTCTATCCCCCTACCTTTCTCTTTTCCCTTTGTTGTTTTCTCTGTCCCTCTCTTCTTTTCCCTTATTATTTTTTTCTCTTTCTCCCTCTCATCTATTCTCTTGTTTTCTCTCACTGACCCTCTCTTCTCTTGTTGTTTTCTCTCTCTCACACACTTTTCTTTTCTATTGTTGCCCCCCTTCCTCTCTTCCTTTATTTTTCTGTCTCTCTCTCTTTTCTTCTCTTGTTGTTTTTTCTCTCTCTCTTTTCTCTTGTTTTGTCTCTCTCTCCCTCTCTTCTCTTCCCTTATTGTTTTTTTTCTCTCTGTCTCTCTTCTCTTCCCTTGTTGTTTTTTTCTCTCTGTCTCTCTCTTCTCTTCCCTTATTTTTTCCTCTCTTCCCTCTCTTCTCGATGTTTTTTCTCTTTCTCTTCTCGTCCCTTGTTGTTTTTTTCTGTCGCTCTCTTCTCTTGTCTTATTGTTTTTTTTCTCTCTCCCTCTCTTCTCTTCCCTTATTGTTTTCTTCTCTTCCCTCTCTTCTCTTCCCTTATTGTTTTCTTCTCTTCCCTCTCTTTTCTTCCCTTATTGTTTTTTCTTTGTCTCTCTTCTCTGCCCTTGTTTTCTCTCTTCTCTTCCCTTGTTGTTTTTTTCTCTCTGTCTCTCTCTTCTCTTCCCTTATTTTTTCTCTCTTCCCTCGCTTCTCTTCCCTTATTGTTTTTTCTCTGTCTCTCTCTTCTCTTCCCTTGTTGTTTTTTTCTCTCTGTCTCTCTCATCTTTTCCCTCATAGTTTTTTTTCTCTCTCTCCCTTTCTATTCTTCCCTTATTGTTTTTTCTCCCTCTCTATTCTTCCCTTGTTGTTTTCTCTCTCACTCCTTCTCTTTTCTTCCCATGTCGTCTTTCCTTTATATTTTTAAGGATGTTATTAATCATTTTCTTTGGTGATTGTTTCAGCAACTAAGAAGACAGGCTAACCACTCTGCCACAGTGACACAGGGAGAACATTCTCACCTGAGTTCATATAAAAGTGAAACTGTGGAAAACTCGTCTGATTGTTTGAAAGTTCAAAGCAGAAGACATTTTAAAAGTGACACTTACTTTTTCCCAGCTCTGACAAACCGCCCCCGCACCAGAGGGCGATCCATCTCAGTCTTTTCCAAAGTACAGTTCCAAGTGTCTTCCCTGTTCACAGTCACATGTGTTCCAGCTCCGAGTGCCCGTCTGTTTTCATCAAAGATTGGATTAGTTTTCTCTTTGTTTGAAGTTTCAAACAGAGGTGGGTACAACAGCATTAGAGTTATTTTTCAAGTTTAAACACGCACATTTACAAGGAAAAAAAAAACATGAAATTATTAATCTGAAATTTGCTTTTGGACAGCTCTTACAGGAGGAATATTAACGACTCATGGCTGTGTAGATCCAGTGAAGCCGCGAGTGTCTTTTGACTTGTATAAACTATAAGGAGATTGACATTTTGACGAGAGGTTTGAGAACAGACTGTAGACGCTCGCTGTGTGGAGGTAAACAGAGTCACATGCTACGATCACAGAGAATGACCCATAACTGTATCGAGTACAGTAAAGGTCATCTATCTCCACCTAAACTCAGACTAAACCTGACCAAGCTCAAAGTAGCACGTGCAGATGGTCATTTTTCAGAGGACAGATTTCTCTACAGGACAATAAAGAGAAACCTTAACCTTAACCTTAGCATTTCAAAAGTGTGTCCATTGTTAAGTGTGTAGGTCAGGGGGCAACCACGGCTCCAGAGCCTCATGTGGCCTTTCATTCTTATACTGTTCCACGTGGCTTGGCAAAATAAATTATGAGTATTTAATTGTGTATTTTATTTGTGTTTTTTTTTTTTTATTGTAGTTCTAAATTGGAAGATTATTGTGAACTTGAAATATAAAAATCAAATAATATTTTAACTTTTTCCGTCACTCAAAATAAGCGTCACACTTGTACACCCACCAAAACACTGCATTTATCGAGACTTTCAGCCCCAGGTAGACCAAGTATGGAGAGTGAAGAGAGAAAAAAAGCTGTTTTGGAAGTGATGCAGAAGGTTGAGCTGAGGAAAAAATCTATTCAAATGATGAAGTTTGCAAATTCAACTACATGTGCAAGTTTTGTGACCGCTCAGGAAAGAGTCAGGTATGGGATCCATTCACAGACGGAGAATATATGAAAGAGTCATTAAGATTTCAAAACACCTATTTGCGGACTTTAAAAACGAGTGAAAATGTGCACAAAATCACATACGGATGTGAGCAGCTATTCTCCAGCATGAACTATGGTCAAAACAAACATCCTCACACCTCACAGACGACAGCTACAGTCCTGTGGAAAGATGAAAGGGACTTCGTACAGCCTCGATTTTCAGACACTGCAGAAGTTCAGGAGCAGAAGTCCCATTAACCAGGTAAAATACATATTTATGCAGTTATGTTGCAAATATTTATTTTTCATTGCTTAGTGACATAGTGTATACAATAGCTAGCGTCAAGACCAAATTTACTTATAGTGTGTCTGGCAACCAATGTGTCAATAATGGGATAATCCAGGACGATTTACTGGTGTGGATCATCTCTAGTTCAAAAGTTCAAAATCTTTTTAATTTATGTTTTTATTGAAAATGTTTGAGTTTACACATGAAAATCTAGTGGTCAATGTTTTTTCTTCATCTATAAATGTCCTAAATACACAATCATAGGTGGAAGACACATCAAAAATGGACATCATCATGGATGGATCTGTCTATATCAGATGGTAAATTTAATTTGCTTTAATAGTGAAAAAAAAAACTCAGCGTGCACATGTCAGGTTAGATAACTAAACTAAACTATAAACTAACTAAACTATACTAAATTCATTCAAACATACTTAAGATTTGACTAAAACTGTACAAAGTTTTATGTAGAATTTGACTTCCTGGTTGGACACGGGCAGCAGGTATGACAGACATGAGGTAATTCCATGTTAACAAGAGCCAAAATGAGTTTAATTTACACAACGGACATGAATGAAAACACCTTTATTGTACTAAATTCCTGTTTAAAGTGCTTCCTTGTGCTTAAATAGTCTCTACATTTTGGATGGAATTTGTTCTGTTGACGACTAGAGGGATTTGGAGCTCTCCCTGTATTTTTGTTCCTTTCCTTTTCGAATGATTTGCCGCAGGAACCGTCCCTTCAAATCAACAGGTGCGTTTCATAACAGCTCTGACACTTGGCTTTTCTCAAATGTCAGTGAATTGTGTTTGTCTCCGTCTTTATGATGTGCACTGCGGCAGCACTAAACATTACACACAGGGCGGTCTTATCAGTATGCAGCCAGCTTATGTCACTGAAGAGACGAGAGCAGGAAAAACAGGCCACAGCAGATACAACGTGAGCCTGCGATTCACACACGGACCAAGAGGAACAAACGCTGATTATGATCGGCCCCGTTTCTGCAATAAAATGATTTCAGAGTCCACAGAAAAGAAATATTAAAGCCCGCTAAAGCTAATGGCAGTAGTGGAACATAACAAAGTAAAAGTAATAAAGTACTACACTTGCAAAGTTTTGGTATCTGTATCTCTGGACACTTTTTACTTTTACTTCACTTCCTTTCAGAGCCGCATCTGTACTTTATACTCCACTACATTTTTTAACTGGATTTCTAAGCTCGAAGTATTTTTTACTATTATACCTGCTGAGAAATCTGAGGTTTTATTTTAAACACATTCATGATTTGAGCGAAAAAAAATATACAAATAAAAACTGCTGGGTAAAAGATATCGATCACTACATTCGAAGCGTTACAAGACCTTGAAATCTGCACCAAATACTTTTACTTTACTCTTTAAGTACATTTTTAAAGGTGTACTTGAGTAGATTTTTTTAGGGTATTTTTTTTTTTTACTCTAGTATCTGTACTTTTACTTAAGTAACAAAATGGAGTACTTCTTCCACTAGATTCCAACAGATTGAATAATAAAGTTGGTTTAGTTTTGAAGTAAGTTGAGACAATGCAAATCGACGAGCACAGTATTATATTTGCAATGAGAACTGCAGAATCGAGAATGTTTCAAAGTATGGCATTAAAAGTATTTGTCTTACATTTATACAAATATGGGTGTTTCTATAACGCAAAATCTGACCTTCAGCGTGTACTACGGTAATTAAACACTTAAAGGGCTCATATTACTCTATTTTCTGATCTATGTTAATGTTTCCTCATCACAAACAGACTTGGAGTGGTGTTTTGTTTCATTCACACATGTTTAACACACAAACCCTGCACATTTAGACTGAGTTCTTTTCTCAAACTAAAAACACTCTGTTCCACCTTGTGATGTCATCATGTGGTAATACAGGAAGTGCTCCACTGTGTTTTTAAACTCCATACACCTTCACTAGAATCATTTAGATGATTTCAGCTCTGGGATTGCCAATCTTTACTGAACTAAAGGTAAAAGGAGCTGTTAACTTGAAAACTACCACTTCATGACATCACAAGGTGGAACATGAGCATTTTGAGCTTTGGAGATGTAGACAGACTAATAATAAAGTGTAACTCAAACATGTGAATGAAACAAAACAATCTGGTCCTGTTTTTTTCATTAGGTTTTTTTTTTCCCCCAACATAGGATCTTTAAACAGAGATAGATACGTTTAATGCCATACTGTGGAACATTCTAGACATCTCAAAGAAGAAGAGCAGGGCAGACCGTCCACCTGAAAAGTTACAGTGTACACCTTTAAAGACATAAATACTATTTTGTCGTGCAATTACATATCAGCTGCAACCTCTACCCATCTCCTCCGCAGCAGCAGAACCATCAGCCACCTCAGCTCTCCATTAGTCTGATATCCTCTTCATTTACTTGACGGCCAATGTCAGTATTTACCAGTGTCTAACTTTAGTGTCAAATCCAGCTTCCACCAGTGCATTGTGTCCTTGTGTCCTTGGGCAGAACACTTCACTTCATGTAAAGATCAATGACACATGCTGTTTTTGTGTCTCTGAGCAGAACACATTGCATTTTTATAATCTCCATGGTGACAAGTCGATGGCAGACTCACCATCGTAAAAGTTACATAGTTCACTTTTATCATAATTTGGGATAATAAAAAATATGCAAATTAGCTACGAGATGCAGTGACATTGAACTAAAAGTGACAATAGACGTTATGTAGTTTTATGATATCCAGACTCCGTTATGAGCCCAAATGTGAGTAAAACAAATCTCTCTGGCCTTTGGAAAGAGAAGTACCAGTTTATTGTGATGCTGTTTTGTGCCACATTTAGACAATAACACATTTTGTCTTCTTTGTGTATAAAGAGGCCACTTCACATTCTAATGCGGTGATTTTGCAAACAATTTACACAAAGTGCCCCAGTCAGAAACATTTGTCTCTGCAAATAACCAACTACAGTGTGACCAGGTCCAATCCAGGACTAAGCCCAACTACAGAAAGACTCAAAAAAGATAAAAGTTAAATCTGTCAACTGGACAAATCGTTGTAGTCGAGTGACGATTGTCCAGTTGACAGATTTGAACTTCGTCATTTGCTATGGACGACTGAGGGATTACACAGACAGCCCCTCTCAAATAATTTCTTTTCTCCGGCTAAGATTTGAACTTCACTATCTTCAAAGGAGGGATTAGTGTCTTTGAGATGCAGATGTACAGCAGACTGGGGTCCAGAGCTGCTCTTACGATGGTGTTGTACATTCTCTTATAAAGTGTCTGTTTAGTTTCTCCAGAATGAGTCGACTACATTACTTTGTTTATGTCTCGGGGTTTTGTCCTTAGGGTGAACAAGCTTTCTCTTAAAATGTTAGTAGGTTTGAAATAGACCGGAATCTCATACAGAAAGACTCAAATAAAAATAAAACTATCTGTACCACTTTATAATATCTACACCTGATTTAGGCTTAATAAAACACGAGCCAAGACTTAACTCATAATGAACATGATTGTGATGGTCTCCGTACACTATACTGCTCACTAGTTCTCCCTTATTTCACGTATTGTGTTGAAATATGGGGAAACAGTTATCGATAATATCATTCACAAGGTTGATTTTCTAGATCACACTCGCAATCTTTTCATCCAGTCCCAAATTATTAAAATTTCCCGATCTTGTCAAATATTATACTATATTATTCAAAGCCTTCAGTAAGTTATTACGATGTAACGTGCAGAAGTGTTTTGTTCTGAAAGAGAGATCTTACAATTTGAGAGGCTGTGGAAAATGTATTCTACCTAATGTCCAAACCACTCGCAGAAGTTTTTGTGTGACTGTGTGTGGGGTGAAACTGTAGTTTTTGTTGTAAATCCAGAGAGAGTTAGGTCACGTTTAAGTAGTCAAGCCTGATTACCATAGCTCATCATCATCGAGTGTGTAATGAATAATGTGATGTACCGCCTCGATGTAAAAAAAAAAAGCTATATTAAACCACTTTTTATTACTAGTTTTAGTTGTAGTACCTGGCAGCCAAAGTGAAGATGCCGCTGTTGATAATTAAATACTGCATATACTACATTTAGTGCAAATTGATGTCAGAGTACCCCTCCAGCAAGTAATTGTAATAAGTAATCAACTGGCTCCTCATCTCCTGTTGGTAATACAGTGTCATACCCAAACACATTATCAAAGCCTGGATGTTAAATTGACTCGTCGTATTTCGTGGGAGGGGCTGAGTCCTTCCTGTTGACTCCCTGAAACCGCAGATCTGTTTGCTGTGACTGATAGCGTGGCTTAAGTGTATCTCTGTAATATTACCACTAAAGGAACATAATGAAATGTAATGGAAACAGGAGATAACAGTGGACTATATTTTCAGATTGGAGTCAAAACAAAGGTGTGTGCGCTGATGATAACAGAATAGAGGGACATACGGTGTGTCGCTGTATGCTGGAGTTTTGGAGGTCACATCAAAATGCTTGTATGTTTGTTCATAAAATCAACTGGGGCTTGGGTTGACTAGATATTAATATGAACAAGAAAGGATCCTGAACAATCAACCAAAACGTGTGCCATGAATCAAATCCTGGATCAAGACTAGCCCACGATTTGGAGATGTGTTCCTTTGACTCTGACAGGTTTCCCCAGTGACATTTAAGGATGGGTCAAATGCAGAGGATAGATTTCTTCAAGAGGACAGTGTACCTTGACCTTTTCTGAGTAGTCTTGGTTTAAATCAGCACTAGTACTCATGTTTTTTAGCTTTCTGTTACTTTTCACCACTCAAAATACGTAATATTTTGGTATAAATTGTTAATAGCGATGCCAATAGTGCTTTTTCATTATTCTGAAACCCATTAATACAGTAAGATTAAATGTTAAAGTGTATCCAAAACTGATTTTTTGAGCTTTCTGTTGTTGTAATGTTGTTTTCTCATCAAGGTTAAGATGTCATTCATGCATGTTTCAGTAGTTTAGCGATCTCTATTCGAACGCTCCATAAGGTTAGCTGTAAGATTCTGTACAAGGCTCCGCCCACAAGCCTACGTCACCCATGCTCCCACAAGACAATCCTCCATAAATATACAAAAAATATGTAACTTAACAAACCTGATGTGGTGTGCAGTAGCTTCATTGGCAGGATGCGGCTGATTGTGTTGTCATAGTGCTCTGAAGGGGGAGGGAGGTGACTTAGCACTGGGAGCAAAGGGAGGGAAAACTTATAAAACATGTTAATATGTTGTTTTCTGCAAATATATAATACAATTTCAGAACAATAAAAGGAAACATGGTGATCTAAATATATGTTACAGTTAATACTTCATAAAAGGTCAAATTATTGTAGTATTGGAACGCAGCAAAATAATGATTAATACCTGGTTTAGTTCATGGCAAAAAGAAAAGTTCAAATCTGTTTACTGGACAAAAAGTTGTAGGATTGAAGACGTTTCTCTGCTCATCCTAGCCGCTTCTTCAGTTCTGGTTCTAACTACACCGAAACTGACACAAGTATTGTTTAGAGTTTCTGTTTGTCGAACTACACTAAGAGTGAACTGTGCCTGAGTCATATTTTGCATAATTATACAGCAGACCACATTACTTTGTTTATGTCTCGGGGTTTTATCCTTTGGGTGAACCACTTTCTGTCTTAAAGTGTTTGTAGGTTTGAAATATGCCGGGATTTCATGCTGTGTGAAAATCCTCTGAAGCTTCTCAGACGCCAGCTGTGTGGGGAATAGTTACACCTTTCCTTCTAGGTTCATATTCCCTGTTATCCTGGGGTTTTTTTTTAGCTGAGTTAGATCTATTGAAGGTCCATTTTGGATATCCACAAGCGCTTTTCCCTCTGTGTTTGTGGGAACCATTTGTTTTATAGTGTTTGAATAACTCCAAGTTCAAATTTTTCTTCTGCTATGGCTCATACCTGGACATCTGAGGGATTACACAGACATCTGGTTTAGTCCTATGTTATTCATGGCTCAATTATCCCTGTTATAGTCAACCAAGCTATTCATTTTCTCACCTGTAAAACATTAAATAGTGGAAACCTCTATCATTTTATATGTATTTTTTATTTTTACGTAATTTTAACGTAAAAAAAAAAAAAAAGTTTAGAATGTGAATTTATGGTTACAGCAAAAACTAATAGCCCTTTTGGAACAGAGGAAACGTGTAGTGAAGTATTTATCCAACCAAATCTAATTACAACAGTCAAATGCCAAGTAATGATGGAGGAAAACTTGACTTTGTTCTTTCGCCTTGTCCTGTTCCTTCGGGGATCAACATTATGGAGTGTGTGACTAAAACCTGTATACACTCTGATTTTGTAGAGACTTGCTTCACTTATTCGACAACAATAGGCTCTGTGTCTCAAATCTAACAGTCACTTTTGTTTAAACTGTAAAATGTAACATAAACAACCTGCTAAAATTTAAATAAATTCAAATAAAGACTACCCAGTTGCTTTTCAGTGTAGAATATTTCAGTTTGTGGTGTTGTTTTAGTATTTATTATGCACTGCCTGATCTTTAAATATTCATTCATTTTAGCGTGACTGTAAAAACTCCATAGAGATACAACTGGGTAGGAAGTAGTAGGAAGTTTGGACACACTTTCTCATTCAGTGTTTTTTTCATTATGTTTACTACTTTCTACACTTTAGAAACATACAGAAGACATGAAATACATCGAATTATGTAGCAAAAAAAAAAAAAAAAAAGAGCGAAATATTTATGTTCAAACTCCTCAAAGTCGCTGCCTTTTGCTTTGTCGACAGCCCTGCAAAACCTTGGCTTTCTCTCAATGAGCTTCGGGAAGTCTGACGTTTTCAAGTTTTTAAAGTGCATATGACAGATTTCATGTTTTTATAATTATAATTACTACTTGGTGTGATATTTATGATAGTTTGACATCTGTTAAGTGGCCGTTTAGGGAAAAAAGTTGAGAAGAAAAGTACAAAAATACAAAAAGTAGCAGGAAGAATTTTTCTGGCAGATTCGAAATCCATCCATCCATTTTCTTACACTTATCCAGGGTAGGGTCGCGGGGGCAGCAGTCTAAGCAGGAACTCCCAGACTTCCCTCACCCTGGACACCTCCTCCAGCTCCTCCAGTGGGGCGCCAAGGTGTTCCCAGGCCAGTCAAGAGACATAGTCCCTCCAGCGTGTCCTGGGTCTTCCCCGGGGCCTTTTCCTGGTGGGACATGCCCTGAACACCTTTCCAAAGAGGTGTCCAGAACAGATACCCGAGCCACCTCAACTGGTTCCTCTCGACATGGGGGAGCAGGGGCTGTACTCCGAGCTCCTCCAGGGTCACAGAGCTCCTCACCCTATCTCTAAGTAAGATCGTTCAATGGATTAAAGATTCAAAATCCATTTAACAAAATGATAGGTTCACCTTTTTAACCTATATTACAGTTCAAAAGAGAAGAGAAGACAAGAGAGATTATTTTGTCTCAATATTGAGGAGAAAGAGCGGGGAGGCAAAACCTTCAGTTTACAACCTCACTCCTTTCTGAAGTCTCCACCGTCTTTCTCCTCCTTTTATTTAGTTAGGGACCCTAGTTACAAATGCGTTCTCAAGGGATGGGGGACATAGTTTACATACTTTGCAAGCAGAATAAAAACATATGACGAGATTCACAGAGAAATACATTTTGTTTTCGCATCTCCAAAGGTCATTCCCAAGATGTTTCTGTTTCACACATTCAGAGTGACCTTCTTCCCGTGGGATCCTGCAACTTTCAAAAGATAACTTCTGCAAGACTCAAGAACAAACATTAGTGCAGATTACATAGTTTACATAGTTGAAATGAATATAATGATTATAGTAACTACAGTTACAGTACAGTACCTACAGTACCTTTAAAATGAACAGTGAGATAACATCTTATAACTTGAATATATATTTTGAATCCATCATTCCCTCCTGTTTATCGAACTGTGATTTGGAAGTACTCCTTCAGGGTTCTCGTCATCACTGCCCTCCAATAGGTACATCTGCACCCCTTTGTCCTCAGGTGCGGGTGAGATGGCAGCGGTTATTAACCTATTGATCAGGGAACGAAGACAAGGAATACAACAGCATCCACACAAGGTTAAAATAGCTACAAACACAGCGATTGATACTAGGACCGATGAGACCAGTGCTCTGCAGCGCCCAAACCCCCTTAGCCCGTCATCCCAGAAGGGGGTACTCAACCCAGACTGCTCCTTTAAGCGTCTATTCATCGCACGCAGGCTGTCTATAGCTCTAGTCAGGCTTCCGTCTGCAGCGGTATTGTTAGGGATGACCACGCAACAGCTGGCCCCAATAACAGAACAAACTCCACCCCGTTCTGCCAGGAGCATGTCAACAGCTATGCGGCATAAGTGAGGTGGCGCTTAATTGCTCGTGCACTGCTTCAAACCCCTCCTGTGTGTAGTTTCCCAATTTTTGTAGTGGATGTAGTTGATTCTGTCTATGTTTTTTATTGGGAGTGATTGGAATTATAGCGGCTATTAAAGGAATATTTTCAAATCCTGTGGCAATTTAATTAGCTAATTTATATTTATCAGGAACCCCTCTGGGCACTCCAATTCTCATCAATATAAGTCGGGTCATTTTCTCCCCAACGTCCCTTGTATTCTCTTTTAGGTCTTTTGGCATGGTTTTCAATTTCAATTGGGTTTTGCTTAGTCAATGCTACTAATTGTTGTTCTATTGACATTACTTCTATAGGTATTATCAGATTAACTAGAGCGCATACTCCAGTAAATTCATTTGGCATATTTGCTCTAAGTATTTTCCCTCCACAGTACCAGTAGATGTCATTGTGCAGTCTGGGTAGTGCTTTATTTGTAGTCAGATTTTTTTCACATAGATTTCCATCAATATTACCTAAAACATTTGTTACCGAATTTGAGCGTTGGATACAGGTGTAATTTCCTTTTAGCAATTTGGCCTCAAATTTTGGTTTGTGTTTTTCAGGCCTAGTTAGTGCCTCTGGTACTGTTTTAGTTAAGATATCCTCCACACATTGCACTGTTAACTCAGGAGGTGTTGGTACCATTCTCAAAAGCGGTCTGGGTCCCATACAAGCAACACAGTCTTTATTAACGTACTTTGATGCCTGTTCTATCATTGTTAGCCAATTGTTTCCAAAATCAGATACACCAGTTGCCATATTGAACACTTGTTCTTTAGTAAAAGTTACTGTTGCTTTAATTTTTATTCCGCTACTTTGCAGCCTGGGACTCAGAACCGGTTCAGGGGTTTGTAACATTTCACATATAATTAATTAGTCAAATTATTCTTTATATTATTTATTGTTACCAGTAGATTGGATTCGGTTTTGGCTAAGGTTAGGAGCTCTGCCTGCCTACCTGCCGATATATTTGACCTATATGCTTTACCATCCCCACTGTTGATACATGTGAGACACCATGTGTCAAAATTGCTGCATATTTTAAAAGATTTTTTGGTAAAATAGGTTTTCCTTCTGGTAGTACTAATGTATGGAAAAGTACCACTAGTGTCTAATTTGGAGGAGTAAAATGCCACTGCTCTGAGCTTATCCCCATGTTTTTGTGTTAAAACTGACGTCATAAAATGACTTCTGTAAATGCTTTTTCACTCTCCTCTGTCCATTGTAGTTTGTCATGCATATTTATTGTCACATCATACATCATTTGCAGCTTGTAAATCAACTAGTATTTTTCCTTCTTGTGTTTTTTTATCACTTTATCTACCTGCATTGCATGATCCAAATATTGGTCTAGTGCCCCTGTAGCAAAATTTATATAATGCTTGTCAATCCAATTACGAATTCTTGTGGTAGAATTAGCGTGCAAAGCATTCTTTAATTGCTGTCTGTATGCACAATTTTCATTGCCAGCTTCATCTTCAAGTCCACTATGTACTTTAAACACTTTTGTAAGTCTGTGTTTAAACTCCTCAAAATCTTCATCCTCTTTTTGTTTAGTTCTGTTTATTTTCATATAATTTGCTCTCCTAGTGAATCTATTTTGGATCCTTGTTCTTAATGCTGTCAACCTAACTAGGAGTTGTTCGTCATCATGGGACAGTATTTCCAAATTATCTTGATCTGTACCTCTGTACTACTTATCATGGGGGCAGTAGGAATAATGAAAGTTTGTTCCTGCTTGGATGCTTCATTAGGTTGTTCATAAGTAGTAATGACCACAGGGTCAGCTCCCATGGTTTTAGTAAATTCTATTTTTTTACCTTTAGCTTTTGCCTCACTTCTAGTTTGTGTAGTTTTCATCTGGTGTAATAGCTCTGTTGCCTCTTGATACGGGTGATACGGAGGCGGGGGCGCTTGCTGCTCCCCTCCCGCTACTGCTCCCTCTATCTCGGCTTGAGCCTGCTGTACTGGTGTTTCTGGCTGAGCCGCTATTACAGTGGTGAAATCATCTTCCTCCTTTGTATTAAGCATAATTTGTTGCTTACGTTTTACCTCTGGTTGGCCTTTTTCTCTGGCTTGTGCCAATTCCAACCATTTTTCCAAATGATAGTATAGTATAGTATAGTATAGTATAGATAGTATAGTAATGATAGATAGTTTACACATATCATATTCTTTATTTTTGCATTTTTCCTGTATTTTATTTTGTATTTTATTTTGTATTTTATTTTGGATTTTATTTTGGAGCTCCATTATTTTAGAAGATTTTAACTCGCCTTCAAATTTATTTGAACTGTATTTTGTTACCCACAAATCCAGCTATGTACATTTTTCAGGATATTTTGCGTGCACGGCTTTCTAGTCTTTTACTTTTGGTGTCAATTTTGTAGTTTTATTTCCCATTTTTATTTCCTCAAATTTAGTCCAGCTTTTAACTCCTAGGGAGGTCTCTATTGCTGGAATATAACAACAACAGGCTGGTACGAGTGATTAGTGTGGTATCTCTCACTTTAGCCTCAGCAGGCGGAGAGATCTTGCCTCTGCATCCACAGAAATACACCGTATTTCCCCAACCTTTTTGGTATGAGATTCGTCACCTAGTGGTTCAGAATCTCCACTCACACGTCTCTCTCTCACACACACCCTTGCTTTTTATTCCACGGTTTTGTACCAGCCAGTAAAATATCACTATTTTACCCGGTAACGGGACTCCGCATCCGTCCCTCTTATCACGGTTTTGTACCAGCCAGTAAAATATCACTATTTTACCCGGTAACGGGACTCCGCATCCGTCCCTAGTACTACTACTACTATTAGTATTAGTAGGTTTTAGTACCTAATTGGAGCCTAGGATAATTAGGGTTTTTCTACGCGCATGACCCCCAGTCATACCGTTTTTTTAAAGCAAGACTTACTCACTCGTCTCGTCTCTCTCCCTCGGTATCCCGTCAACCTTTAGACTCCAAAAGATATCGAAGAGACCAGTCCTGGAAAAGGTCTCAAATGCTGTGGCCACAGTCTCTCCTGGGTCTCCGACATCCGCTGGAGTCCTCCGGTATATTGGGATCCGGCTCGAAGGACCAAGTTGATAGGTTCACCTTTTTAACCTATATTACAGTTCAAAAGAGAAGAGAAGACAAGAGAGATTATTTTGTCTCAATATTGAGGAGAAAGAGCGGGGAGGCAAAACCTTCAGTTTACAACCTCACTCCTTTCTGAAGTCTCCACCGTCTTTCTCCTCCTTTTATTTAGTTAGGGACCCTAGTTACAAATGCGTTCTCAAGGGATGGGGGACATAGTTTACATACTTTGCAAGCAGAATAAAAACATATGACGAGATTCACAGAGAAATACATTTTGTTTTCGCATCTCCAAAGGTCATTCCCAAGATGTTTCTGTTTCACACATTCAGAGTGACCTTCTTCCCGTGGGATCCTGCAACTTTCAAAAGATAACTTCTGCAAGACTCAAGAACAAACATTAGTGCAGATTACATAGTTTACATAGTTGAAATGAATATAATGATTATAGTAACTACAGTTACAGTACAGTACCTACAGTACCTTTAAAATGAACAGTGAGATAACATCTTATAACTTGAATATATATTTTGAATCCATCACAAAATAAAGCTGTTTTCATTGACTTCACTTTAGACCTTTACACCTTTGTTAACATGATGGTTTACAAGAAGTTAAATTATAAACTTCACCAAAATAAAAATTAAGTAAAAAAGAAGAAAAAAGGGAAGATTTTTAGTGTTTAATGTTGTTTCCTACACTTTCACTAGAATCATTTGGATAATTTCAGTCCTGAAATTGCCAATCTCTACTAAACAAAAGGTAAAAGAAGCTGTTAACTTGAAAACCACCATCTCGTGACATCACAAGGTGGAACAGAGCATTTTGAGCTTTGGAGATGGAGACAAACTAATAATAAAGAATTACTCAGACATGTGTGAGTGAGTATGTGTATTATGGGACCTTGAAATATAATGATTAAGCCTCACATTCAGACCAAAATGAGCTATAAATAGAGTGTATACAGTGAAAAGGGTGAAAAACGTAGTTTGGCAGCTTCAAATCCACCAGGCACTGATAAACATTGCATTAGAACAGGAAATATTGCAGGTGTTTTTCACGGTTCAATTGTTTTGTCTTGAGTTTGAGAGAATAATGGGACCACAGATGAGTGACAACCGGAGTTCGTTTGTGTTTGCGTGGAAAAGCAGCTAATCGTGTGACAGTTCCGGCAACAAAAATGGAACTTGTGTCATTTTGTATTGAGTAATGACAAATGACGATGATGACAAATGATGATTCTTGAATGCAACCTATTCTTAATTACTACTACCATCATATAAGCAGGAAGTCCCACAAATAAATCATTATGCACTCAATACAAAATAACACAAGTACCATCATTGTTTTACTATTTTTATCCATTTTCATTGTGTTTCTTACACTGAAAAACATAAAAAAAACATGCACCCGTATTGTGTGGCTTGCATCTCCACAAATCTGATCTCATTTGACCTGCAGTAAGGCCTCCTCCTGCTTGTTTCCATGGTAATGTTGTTCCTTTGGCTCCTTTGGTATCTATTTCCATGGAGAATGTTCTGAAAAATATAGTTTCACCTTTCACCCGCAGCTCCCTGTCCACGGCCCGTGTGTCAGGATTTATAGATTTTAGTGTCAGGTTTTATAGGTTTTAGTGACACTCAGTAAAAACCTCATAGACGTGACATTATACTGGACATGGTCGTGCAGACTCTGATTGGAACTATCCGGCTGCCGTTGTGCGCAGAGCCAGTTTAGAGTTTGGACCTTGTTATAACGTTAAGGTTGTTAGGTTTCTCAATCAAATGTTTGGGTCTGGAAACAGGTCTTGATCTTTGGTTTCAATCTCTAATCCTGTACTTATGTTTTTTAATCTATGAAGGTTTGAACTTTGAGAGTGTTTAAACAAGGGATAAATGTGAGAAAATGTTAATGTCTGTGTGAGAAAAGTGTATAAAGTGTGTGGTGAGGGGTTTTACAGACTTAAAACAAACATAAAAGTTGACTGCTTTGTGGATTTCGGAATTGCAGGTTATTTTTAGAATATGACCCCGCAATAAACGAGGGACAACTGTAAACATATGTTAACTATGTTTTGGTGAAATCTGTAGTTTAACCTGTCATTCAAACTGTACTTCAGCTCTTTAAACAGGTTGACAAGTTTGCTTTTCCAATAACTTTTCCAGTTTCATATCCATCTCTCCTAAACCCTTTCTAGTCCCTTTTGTCAGTATATTAAGAGATGAAATAAAAACCCCTGCATCTCCTCTCTTTTATTCACTGTCCTGCTTCTGGAGCCAACCCAAAGTGAGAAACGAGGACACTTTTCATCCCAACAACACTGCCAACAAAAGCCCCTGTGATTCTGCAGAAACACCACCCAACACCAACACCTCTGCTGTTTAAACAGGCCTCTGCACAAGTCGACTTTGATTTGCGCAAGACAGAAATTGAGGATGACATTTGGAAATACTGAGAGGGTTGTAAAAATATCTGACAATGCACAATACATCCAAAAATATGCATCTTTGGATCTTTACAATGGGATGGTTTATATCAGTACCAGGCTGATCGCTCCTGAGGGTGACAGTAGAGTCTGAACAGTGTAATGAACAGTGTCCCTAATGTACAAATGTCTAATCTGCAAAAGTTACAAAGGCTGTACCTGCATTTTTTTTATGAGTGTCCGAATGAAACCCACCCAAACATAATGGCATAGTAAAAATCACAAAAGGGAAAAGAATATGAAACACTGAACAAACTGAACAAACTGAACACTGTTAATGAGAGATAACAGTGAAGTTATAGATTTATTATAAAACTCATTGATCAACAACTTTAAACACAAATTCTCTGCGTCGTGTCGTTTCTTTTTCTGGGTGTTCTCAGGTACAGATTTGACTTTCAGATGAGAAACTGACCAGGGCCATAGACACGGTTTTAGAGTCGTGTCTTTCTGATCCCCTTTGCTCCACAGTTGACAACATCTATTCCAAAGAAGTTTTAGTGCCACAAAATGACATTACCATATTGAGAGATTTAAAATGGCCCAAATCTGTTTGATGGAAAGCTTCCCACTCGGTGACAGATGGCATTTAACATCTAATTATTGCTACTTGTGAAGACATTGTAACCCGCTTCCAGTCAAAGCTGCAATGAATCATATTTACCAAATGAACAGGTAACATTTGTAGTTTTACATAGCAACTTTTAAACTCCATTTTGTAGAGTTATTGCTCATTATATTTCCTGTCATTCATTCTCTCGCCTTGACATTCAAATTCCAAATGTACTGTGTAACTTTTGATTTATAAAGTTTAGTATAACATAGTGTATAGTATCTTCCTGTGTCAGTTTTCCAAGTCGTTCAATTTGAGCTTCAATGTTTGAGCTAAGAAAATAAGAGATCAAACTTTAAACTGCCAGGTGCATCCAAGATCTGTCTGTGGGTTGCCAGGTCTGAGTTAGGTATGTGCTGCATTGCCTGGGTTGCCATGTTGGCTCACAGCCTAAGCATTAAGAAGTGGTTAGATTCATGGAAACTCCTTTTTTAAGATGACAGATCTTTTTTCACAATATCTTTCTTCTGTTTTTGGAATACTTTTGATTGGGAAAAGGCTCCAGTGATCAGCAAAGTTCATGAGTTTATATATTTATTTGTATCTTATCCTAAAGGTGCAGTATGTAACTTGTCTGGTCTGATCCACTATCTACTTTTTCTCTATGAAGGTGTTATTGTTTTGCCCAGAACGTTCCACAGCTGTGACGGCACCGGGTCACGTTACAGGTCAGATCTGGGGAAAGACAAGCCTGCTCATTTTTTACTATTAAAATACCTTAATTAAGTTCAAGTTGAATGCCACACTTGGGATATTCTGGGCAAAGCAATAGCATGTCCATGGAGAGAAACAGGTACTCACCAGCAAAAGTTACATAATGCAGCTTTATCACAGAGAACCATCTTACATACAAGTAAACTCAACAGCTCATTATTTGACCACTCACAAACTTATCGTCTTCTTTGCATAAAACATTGATTTGAGAATGAACAGAACGGTTTTGATTCTGGTGGCGTTCTACATCAGAAAAAGTTTTATATTCATTTTAACGATGGATTCATGTTTTTCTGACTTTCCTAAACTCGATGGCGCTGGTCTAATTGGCCAGTTCAGTGTCTGCTGTCAAAATTCTAACTCTTTTTATTGTATTTTTCCTAAAGCAGAACCGTCTCACAGGAAGATAAATAAATCACGCTGCCATTACTATTTCATATTGAGCTGATGGATTGCAACATTTACAACTCTGCCCAATTAAAAATAGCTTATGCTTATTGCCTTCAGTGTAATCTAATAAGAATATGAGCTAACTGCTGACATTACTCCATTTCACCACATTTCTTAGATACTTCAATACTTAAAAAGTTTTTTATTACACAAAATGGACTGTTGTGAGCTTTAAGCCATGTTATACTGTTGTCATCTCCTCAAAAACACACCTGGAGTTGTGTTTCATTTCACTTACACATGTTTGAGTAACCCTGCTTTATTATATGTCTACATCTCCAAAGCTCAAAATGCTCTGTTCCATTTTGTGATGTCATGAAGTGGTAGTTTTAAAGTTGACAGCTGCTACGTGGATGATTTTAGTCCTGGAATTGTCAATCTCAGCTGAACTAAAGGTCAAATGATTCAAGTGAAGGTGTATGGAGTTTAAAAACACAATGGAGCACCTGTATGACCTCATGATGACATCACAAGGTGGAACAGAGTGTTTTATTTGAAAGAAACAAAACACAACTCCAGGTCTGCAGAAAACAACATCAACAACATCATAACATAGATCAGAAAATGGCGTTATATGGGCCTTTTAATAACCATAATGTCAGTCAATTGGTGCGTTAACATCAACAATCAAAAGCAAAACAATAAACCTCTTTCAGTGTTCTGTTTCTGTTCGTATTTCTCTGATTACGTTTAAGTACTCATTACGCAGTTGACTGTAGCACCGCCGTTACGTAAGCCCCTTGTCAACGTCTGAAGCTTTCGAGGTAAAGACTGACCAATAAAGCCTCGCAATTACTGTATATTTGAACTGTTATGTCATGTCAAAATCAATGCCTTTTCAGGTCGACCAAAAATCATGTTTCACTAACTTTTCCACATATTTTAGATTGTGTAGATTGTGTATTTTAGATCTGTGTAATCCCTCAGTTGTCCAGGTCTGATCCATTGCAAGAGAAAGATTTAAATCTGTCAACTGGACAAATTGTTGTAAGAGTGAAGACGTTTGGCTGCTCATCCAAGCCGCTCCTTCATATTACTGCTGGACACTGCCTTATATCTAGGGGAGGGGCTAACCACACTGAAACTGTAAACCTCACTACCCTATTCAACCTTTAAGAACCCTGCTATTGTTCTCATTGTTCTGGGTCTGAGGGTGGAGTTATAGATGGGGAAGAGATGATGTCTAAGGCCTCCATTCCTGTTTAAGGAAGGATTGTCTTTCCTAACAAAAATATCTTCTTTAAATCCCCTCACAAACAATTTCTTTTCTCTGGCTCAGATCTGAACCTCACTATCTTCAAAGGAGTGGTTAGTGTCTGAGATGCAGATGCACAGCAGACTGGGGTCCTGAGCTGCTCTCACGCTGGTGTTGGTACGTTTCTATGGAGCAGCTGTTTGGTTTCTCCAGTGTAACGCTCACTGCACTCTTCACTACACTGAATGGAGTGGACCACATTGCTTTTGTTTATGGACCGGAATCTCAAACTGTCTGAAAATGTCTTCTCTCAAGTTTTTCAGACCCACTGTGTAAGGAATAGTTACACTTTTCCTTTGCACTGTTGTTCTGATGCTGCTGTTGTATATATTTTCTACCTCTAAGTATTTTATTTTTTAAGAATATCTTTTTAACTTTCTGCGTGCCCGTATTTGTATTTATTCAGTGTGTTTTGCAATTTATCACCAAAGTAAGTTCCTAGTTTGTGAACTGTGTTCACAGGCGATGGCAATGAAAGTCTTCTGATTCTGATTCTAGGTTCACATTCCCTGTTGTCCTGTTTTTAGCTCTCTTAGATCTATTGAAGACCCATTTTGGATATCCACAAGCAGAGAGGACTTTCTCCACATGTTGTTCCTCTTTCACTTTTCTCTCTGTGTTTGTAGGCACCACTTGAGCTCTGTGTAGTACGGATCACTCCGAGTTTGTGCTGCAGTGGATGGTGTGAATCAAACAGCAGGTATTGGTCAGTGTGTGTGGGTTTCCTGTAGACTTCTACCTGGAGACACTCTCCTCTCCTATAGTTACTGCACAAAGTCCAGTTTGTTCTCCTTGGCTTCTTCCAATGTGAACTTGATGTTTGGATCCACACCATTAATATGTGCAATAAAAGACTCTAGATCTTGAATTTTGATTTTAGTCCAGTTGTTATCCACATGTTGATACAAATGTGTGGGTGGAGTGCCTGGAAATGTGCATTAACAGCCAATATGTGTATCTTTTTATACAATAGGGTTGGTCATAGTTTGACTGTTGGGGGAGGCAAACCTTTTCTCCACCATGTCAGATACTTACATTAACAGCATATTACAGCAAAGAATATGCACTGTTTCTACACCAGTCTTTCTGTAGTATAAAGCTGGTAAAAGTACATGCTGGACTAATTTGAGCTTGTACTTGCTGTAGCCCAGTGCAGTGACAAAAGTGAGTCCAGTGCGGGAACAGATAAGACAGTCACATTTAAAGACACATAATTATTCATCAGGTTATAAAATCAGAACAGCATTGCTTACTTAGAAAATGCAATGCACAAATATTGTACTTACATGCACTTGTGCCTGTGATGCCAGATGATATTCCTTGGACATATTCATCCTAGGTCACAACAGTGCATAGGCCTGGAAATTGGCCAAACAACGAGTTTGGTCCAACTCGTGAGGCTTTAGGCAGGATTTTGATGCCGCGGTCTGAACCCAGCGATGAACGTGTTTGTTCTCCACCAGTCTTTTCCTCACAGCTGTTAAGTACCTGATTAGCATTGGACTGGCTTAATTTCACACTTGACCAAGGTTTGAGCAGATTGCTGAAAACAGGGGTTTGATTCTATCTCCACCATTTTTGTTCACAGAAGGATTATCTTTTTTTTTAACAAACCAGAATCTGAGTGGCATCTGTTTTGAAACTATCTTTGTGCAGTTCTTTGGTTTCTCCAGTGTAGTGGTCCTTGTATTCTTCCTTATATATATAGTAAGAGTACTATTACTCAAGTAGTCGTGAAAGTGTGGTGTCAGAAAACTACTACGAGAAGTACAATTTTATGGTAAAGTTACTCAAGAAATGTGACTGAGTACTACCCACCTCTGTTTCCCACACATTGTTTTTAGTTTCATGTACCCAGAATTGCACTTAAGTTGTCAAAGTCAAAACAATCTTAGTATCCAGTCTGTGTGAATGAGTTGCATCACCAATGGTAAAGGTTCAGGTTATGGTCAGTCTTTATTGTCCTCTGCATTTGACCCATCCTTCAGTGCTCTTGGGAAAACTGGTCTGTAGCAGTGGACCTATCTCCAGATCTTGAGTTAGTCTTGGAGGACTTACCTATGGCACATGTTTTGGGTTGGGGGAAACCCAAGTGCCTGAAAGAAACTCACCCAGACACAGGGAGAATCTGCAAACTCTGCACAGAAAGGTCCACCACCTTCTTGCTACTTTACAAATTAGCTTCACATTGAAAAGTAAAATGTAAATGCTAAAGTTTAATGCAAGTATGACCTTTCTGCATTGTTCATTCTTTGAGCCTAAAGGTAGAACACATAAAACAAAGAATAGACTCAGCATTATATTTTATGTATGAATCTTTCATTTAGTTGCTCCAAGTCAAACACATACGAGCTGGATGTCATTTTAAACTTGGCATTAATTCTCAGTCAGTTGTTTTGCTGATGGGCAGTTTGAAAATACAACTGTTATATTACTATCCGCTGATGCAAAGTCTGCTCCAGGATCTTTTTTTTTTTGCTTTTAGCGGCTGTAAAGAATATGAACCAAGATAGATTTAATTGTTTTCAAATTATGTTGAGATAATAGGCAATTAGGAAAAAGAGAAAGCATTCAATTGTGAATCAAACGTCTATTAAACAGGTTGTTATGGAGACGTAATTGTTTTTATAGTTTTATTTTACTACAAAAGGTAGTGTGTGAATCCAGATGAGACTATAATGCTGATGTTTTATAGGAGACATTTTGGGTTTTGATACTCATCCTTTGGGTCTAGTTTAGAATTTTACATTTATTTTTGAATGTCCCTTAACAGCCCTTTAACGACGACTTTAAGTCGTTGGCTGGTATTTGGAATATGGATTTGTTTTACCAGTGCAGGAAGCAGCATGTAAATATACTATAGTCAAAATGATCCAAAACAAAATTATAAGATGTTGTAACTGATTTTTACTGCCATACAAATGTGAAAAAATCAAACTAGTTCATTTTAAACATTTTGGTCCAACATTATTCCTCATTTGCCTTATGTATTCTGAACATCATGATTATTCATAGCAATGAATTTATAAGTGTCTTTCACAACCTTCACAGGGCAGAGCAGAGCTTTGCACTCACTGTAACGCTAACAACAACTAGCATGCTAACCATGCACTTCCCGATTCTCAGACAAAAACCTTTATAATTACCTGCAAACAGCACATAGTACATATTCAGTACAGGCCATTTAAGTAAAATTGAAACAAATGAATCTAAAACCTGAATCTAAACATAATTTGTGATTTTTTTTTTTTTTTTTTTTTTTTTTAAATGATTGAATTTAGTGATGCCATTTCAATTTGCACAACTTTCTGATCTGAAACTTAGAAGTCATTTCGCAGGTACATCATCTTCCCTGTAGCTTTCCATTTATCCGGTTGAAATCAGACCTTTACATACAGTATATAAAAAGACACATTCACTTTTTTTCCCTCACTGTCTGACATGAAATCAGATTAAACTTTTCCTGTTTTAAGTCAATTAGGATAAAAAAGAAAAAAAAAGGATAACTAATATGATTTCTATCTGCTAAATGCCAGAATAATGAGAGAAGACAATTTTTCATGGCTTTTTCCAAAGTCAGATGTTTACATACATTTCATTAGTATTTGGTACCATTGCCTTTAAACTGTGTGACTTGGGTCATATGTTTTGGTTATCCTTCCATGAGCTTCTCACAAGAGTTGGCAGGAATTTTGGCCCATTCCTCTTCACAGAACTGGTGTAACTGAGCCAGGTTTGTAGGCCACCTTGCTCACACATGCATTTTTAGGTCTGCCCTTAAATTTTCAACAGGACTAAGATCAGGGCTTTGTGAGAGCCTCTCCAATACATTGACTTTGTTATCCTCAAACCACTTTGTAACCAGTTTGGCAGTATGCTTTGGGACACATTTGTGCTCAAGTTTAACTTCCCGGCTTATGTCAGTATTTTCACATGTTGCCATCTATTTTGTCAAGTACACCAGTTCCTCCTGCAGCAAAACAACCCCACAACATAACACTGCCACCCCATTTATTTTGTTACTAATATGTACTAATTTGGAGTAGATAACAAAAACTAAAATTCCGATGTATTTATTATTTCAGATAACTTGTGGCAGCAGCTTGATGATAAATTTGGCAGATAATTCACCAACACAACAGCTGACTCCATCATTGAGGTCCAGTCCTACTTGGGAGAGGGAAACCTCAAGATCAGAGGATCCATTAAAATATTGTGGGAACCAGAGGAAAACATATCCAAACCTTTTCCATCTTTGCAATTTTTATGTACCCCACCTTCATCTGTGCCCTGTGAGCGTGTATTTTCAAAAGCTGGGGAAATGGTGTCAAAAAAACACAATCGACTGAATGGCAAAACATTGGAACAACTTTTTTTTTTTTTATAAAAACATGTCAATGACATTTAAATTGGTAAATTACATTCACAACTCTTTCACTTTAATTTTCACATATAAAATAATACAATAGGAAATAACTTAAATAATCCTCTGTATACAAGTATGACTAGGTCATTGAATCAGTGAGTCTTGTGAGTCTCTAAGTTGCCTGCATTGATGTACACCTTATGATCCAACACAGCAACACTGTACCGGGACACTATCAATATAGTTTGGGGAATGTGCTGAAACACTTGACGAGGCCTCATCTGCCCATCACTAGCTTGGCCCAGTTTGCTTAGTTGTGCAATTCGTAGCGCTCAGTTTGTTTTTCTCTTGTCTTCTTCAGTTCCCATTTTTAGACCCACCGATCACCTCAGTCTCTGACCCAGCTCCCTACAACCAGCTTTTGCATTTTTCTTTGTAATAACTCTGTTAAATTTTTGAATCCCGAGTCTGTATCTTTTGATCCACCACTCTTTACGACACTTTTGCTTTTGTTCTTGTGTTGATTTGCACATGTCAAACCAAAGCACATTCATCTCTGGGACACAGGACCTGCCTCCTTCCTGAGTGAAAGAGACAGTGTGTTTCAGGTGTGGCTTCAAATACATCCAAAGGTGTGTCTCTAATTAACTTAAATGTTGTCAATAAACCTCCAGCCTCCAAAGACTTGACATCATCATCTGGGTTTTCCTAGATTGATTAATGTCATAGTAATCTTTCTGCATGTAAACTTTTGATTTTGACAAAAGTAATGACAAATTTTAAAATCCTAATTGACCTAAAACAGGAAAACTTTAGTCTGATTTCATGTCAGACAGTGACAAAAAAAAATGCCTATCTGTCTTTTTATAAAGTGTATGTAAGCTTCTGGTTTCAACTGTATTTTTGACATTTTGGGGGAAAAACTTGGGTAGAAGTTGTAGAAATACTTCTTTTATCGATGGCCTCAAGGATTCAGCGTTTTCTCCAATTTTCTATCAAACTCTCAGTGGCACAGACCCAGAAACATAAACGCAAAAAACGCCTAGACCCATTTCTGTGGAGCCACTGTCAGAATCTTAATCTTTTTGTCAAAGTTGTTTCTCTGTCAGAAGATGCCAGGAGTGATTTGTAAAGTGCCAGTGTTTTTATTCTGTTTTCCTAATTATGTAGTTTTTCACACATGACCGTCTACATTTTAGTTCTGAACTTTGCAAATCTTATCTAAAGGGGCTGTGTCTGTTTCTTTCATGTCACTAAGTCAACAGGACAGATATAGTGTAAAAGCAACTCTCAAAATAAGACTTCTGTGTACTGTCTGCATATAAGTACAACACTTTTTTATTGCCTGTGAACCAAGAAGTAATGCTGGTGCACTGTTAGCATGCTAGTTGTTGTTGTTAGCATTACTGTGATGGCAAAAAGTTGTGAAAACGCAAAAAAAAACCCAAAAAAACTCAATTTGGATGCTAGAAATTGGTTAGGAAAGTGTGAAATTACTTTGGACCACTGCACAAAGTTTAAAAGAAACTAGTTCTGCTTTTTATTTTTTATTTTTCAAATCAGATACAGCGCGTGATTTGTTCCGTTTTTCAATACCAACAAGTTTATTTAGGTATGACTCATTGAGATGCTCCAATGAAAGCGAGTCAAATGTGGCTTTCTTCACACGTAGACCTTTCACATAAAGTATTGTCAACATCCTGTTTGCACTACCGCCCCCTAGAGACCAAACAGCAGACTCAAGGTCAGGACAGACAGGCAAGCTCCAAAGCAACTTTTTTCATGCTCATGACCAGACATGCAAATAATTCCTTTTCAAACTGTTTTTTTTCTAATTAAACCTTTTTAATTAGAAAGTTAGACTTCGTGTACAAGAGCAAAAAAAAGTTCTGCGCAGATTTTTTCCAGTCAGTGATGGTGAATAGTGTGAGCGAAGTGAACTTTAAAACTTTATCCAAAAAGAACTGACAGGAAAGACAAACAGACAGACAGATACAGCCACTGCTATCTCAGTATCCAGTCTGCGTTCATGAGTTGCATCAGGGACTAAATGTTACTTCTGATTAGCATAAAAACAAAGTATGCACCAGGAGAAATACAATCATCCGCTGTCGAAGATCAACAACAGAAAAAATCTATTGTGGTACACTTTCAATTGTGCTATTGAAATGGGAAATTCAAATCATATGTAAATCTTAAATCTAATGCAAATATGACCTTTTCTGCACTGTTTATCCTTTGGGTCTAAAGAAAAAACACATAAAGAATTAATTTGCAGCTCCACAAGTTCTGAATCATAAGGTTCGGTTGGACTACAGGCACGGAATAAATATTTAAAGATCATGCAGCAAACATGAGGTTACATGGGTTTCAGCTTTTTGTTATATACAGTGTTTTGTGGATTAATTCATGTGGTGCTCGGGTTTCTGAGATGGAGAGTCAGGATTTCAACTTTGCACTCACGTCTTATTAGTTGATTTGGGTTTTGTGACGTAAGCCTCTAAATGCTGTGAAGAACTCAAAGATTTATGATAAAAAATGTAACGTCAGGTGCGGAGGTTGGGCAGCAGGTTTACACTCTACTTGTGCGAGCGTTTATGTGCATTTTTCACTTTTGACAAACATTTTCTCGAGTTCCTGAGACTGGACTAGATCAGGACTAAACCAGGGACTAAACCTGGGCTGCTCCAGGACTAGATCAGGAATAAACCAGGACAAAATCAGGGACTAAACCTGGACTAGATCAGGAATAAACGTGGACTAGATCAGTACTAAACCAGGTATTAAACCAGGACCAGGTACTAAACCATCTTGATATTTGGAGTACAGTTTTAGTCTCTTTCTGCTCTGAGTAGCACTTCCTTCACACTGCGTGATCACATATTTCTGCTTTTGGTTCCTCCTCCTTTAAAGAGTGACACATGAAAATGGAGAGAGGAGATTCTATCAGACTTTCAGCAGACTCCATTTTGTCGAGCTGTAGTTTATGACCACAGGTGGACATTAGGATCAGTGCTAAAAGTGTCCTGGTTCAATGAATTTGTCACTTCTCCCCTCATCTCCTCTGGCCTCTGTCTGCTTCACAACCACATGGGGATTGGTAACTCTCTTTCCACGGACTCTAACTTTTAATGGCCTTTAATCGTTGACCTCGCCGACTGAGAAAAATCTATCGTATGGATTTTGTTAAGAGACAATTAAACTTTTTTTGGGGGGGTTCTTTGCAATTAGAGGTGGCTTTCAAATGGTAGAACAGAGGAATCTACCAAATGACTGAGCGAAGCACTAAGCTCCTCTGTTTCCCATATGGCACTGAAGTAAACAGACCTGATTGGACAGCTCTGTGTGAGTTTGGACAGAGATGCAAACAATGGAATATTAAAGTTTTATATTATGCTATTTTCTGATCTATGTCAATGTTGTTTCCTCATGTCAAACAGACCTGGAGTTGTGTTTTGTTTCATTCATGCATATTTAACGCACAAACCCTGCAGATTTAGACAGTGTTCAGAACTGAATTTGCAATGCCAGGAAGGGATTTAAATGATTATATACAACCCCAATTCCAATGAAGTTGAGGCTCTGTGTAAAACTTAAATACTCCTTTATACGCAATCATGACACTCACCTGTTTCCAGTTAACCTGTTCATCTGTGGAATGTTCCAAACAGGTGGATTTTGAGCATTTCTCAACTTGCTCATTCTTTTGTTGGGCCTGTCCCAGCTTTAATGGAATGTGTTGCAGGCATCAAATTGAAAATGAGTGAATATTTGCATAGAAATAATAAAGTTTATCAGTTTGAACATTAAATATCATGTCTTTGTAGTTTATTCTGTTCAATATACAAACTGGTGGAATGTTCATTATTCACTTATTTGTCAGACCTGGTTGTAGTAGCCAGAGCTGTCCTTGGGCAAACTGCTGGAATTGTGACTGCCCATCAACTCCATTAACATAGTATGGAAAATGCTCAATATTTTATACCAATTTTAATACCATAAACACTCTATACTATTTTTTTAACATACAATCCAATATAGTTTTTATTTCAACGCAAATGTATATTAGATTTCTTGTTATGATGTGGTCTCATCATTATGGATGAACACCTGTACTGAGTGGATCCAAAATGTACTTAAGCCAGTCGTTTATTTTGATCCAATTTATATATTTTGCACACCTTTTTAGTTTTAATAAAATGCCTCTATTCCTCTGCCCAAATTCATGATTTTCCCCTTTTACTTCATCGTTCCCTCAGGTGGAATCTTTCCAGGCCATGCGTGACTATCAAAAATGACAAGATCAACTTTGTATCGATGTTTTGGCCTTTTTACAGATCAGTGGCTCCCAAAGGCTCCCGATGCACCAAACATTGTCATGTTTATCTATAGGGAGCACATTTGAAGGTGAAATGGACCGAAATAAACATATTCTCCACAGTGAGTACAGATAAATGCACAGCTATAGGTCTGACAGAACCAAGGCTTTGTAAAGGTCTTTCTTTGTGTTAACATAGACCATAACAGCCATAGTGGACTTCGATTGACTTTGGAATAACTTTGGAATAACTTTGGAATAACCACCCAAAGGTGAACTATGAAACTTTTTATTGGAATGTCTACCATCTGCTTGTCTCCATGGAGAAGTCTGCCTGAAATATTTCACAGTATCGGATGATGTAATCCAGGCAAGTTTATTGTAAAGCACAATTCATACACAAAGTAATTTAAAGTGCTTTACAGAATAAGAAAGACAATATCACAAATCAAAACCTGAATAATCATCATAAAATGAACATTAAAAGAGAAGAGTGCAGAATTAAAACCTTTCAGTCATATACACAGATAAACAGAACTATTTGAGCCTGGATTTAAACATTGTCAAAGTAGAGGCCTGTCTCACATCTTCATGAGATTGTTCCAGGTTTTAGCTGCATAAAACTGAAACACTGATTCCTCATGTTTAGTCCTGACTCTGGGACCAGCAGGAGGCCGGTCCCTGAAGTCCTCCTCATGTGAGATGGTTCATGTGGCTCTAACATGTGGGAGATGTTCTTTGGTGCTGGTCCATGGAGAGACTTGTTCACACAGAGCTGCTTTAAAGTCTATTCTCTGAGTCACAGGAGCCAGAGACCTGAGCACAGGACACATGTGTGAAGTACTTCCTGGTTCTAGTCAGGAGCCAAGCAGCAGTGTTCTGGATGTACTGCAGCTGTGTTAAGGCTCGTTTGGAGAGGCCAGTTTTTTTCAGTGTTTTTAGATGCTAAAAAGCTGCAGATGTTACTGATTTGATGTGGCTGTTAAAGTTCAAGTCTGAATCCATTATTACTCCTAGATTTCTAGCCTGAGTTGAAGGTTTTAGAGAGAGAGACTGGAGGTGACTGCTGACACTTTCTCTATGTTTCTGTGGGTCAAAGATGATGACTTCAGTCTTGTCTGAGTTTATCTGGAGAAAGTTGTTTTTCCTCCACACACTGATCTGTTGGATGCAGTGGCAGAGTGAATCCACTGGTCCATATTCACCTGTTGCAGTGATACATAGATCTGAGTGTCGTCTGCATAGTTGTGGTAGGACACATTATTGGGGTGTATTAACTGGCCTAACGGCAGCATGTAGAGATTGAACAATGGGGCCCCCGAAGGAGCCAGTCCTCATTAAATAATACTGCAAACTCATTGCACTTAGATGTAGAAATTAGTTCTAACAACCTACAATAATGTCCAAAAAATCCCTCTCTCTTGTTCTACATAAACTGTGGTTGTACATGTGCAGCTTTTCTCTGTAAATCTCATAATGAACCTGGAGCTTTGACTTGCTCCATTCCCGCTTGGCCCTCCGGCACTCCCTTTTCTGTGCCCTGACAGAGTCATCATTCCTCCATGGTGCTTTATGGTTATCTTCAACCATTTTACCCTTCATTGGGACAACAGTGTCCAGAACATTTAAAACACTTGAAGTCTTCAGTTTTGTCCCGTTTTCGTCACAGTTTAGTCCTGGTTTAGTCCTGGTTTAGTCCTGGTTTAGTCTTGGTCTAGTCCTGGTTTAGTCTTGGTCTAGTCCTGGTTTCATCCTGGTTTAGACCTGGTGGAGTTCCTGTGGGGGTTCCCTGTCAGCAGAGGGGCTTTACTGTTGAACAGATGAGTCCAAGAAGAGTCTAAGGACAGGGGGCACTCTGGGACAACTGTCCATTTACTCATGTTCTCTGAACATTAGCTGGCATGTCTGTTATCGACCAATGTCTGCTTCACTCTTTCATTTTATAATTTTCTGACGGTTGAATCAATGATCTTGTTAAGCCCTGAGAAGCGACTGAGGAAGTGATTTTGGTTCACCGTCAGAGTCTTGTCAGTGTGTTTGTCAAAAACTACAAACCAAATGAAGCTAATACTACTAATACTAGCTGGTTCTTATAATCCTGTGTTTTACATGCGCCTGTGTAATCCACTCAAAGCCCCTCCAGCAGGTCCAGCTTAGACACAAAGCAGAGCTCTCATGTGTGCTGTGTATGCTGTTCAAGTGCACTTGTTCTGAGTGCTGTACAGTGACATTCTACATGAAAAACCTTAAAATGCAAATGGTGCACTGTTGACACAAACACATTAATGATTAACATCAATTCAGCTTCAACGCATGTGCAGTGAATGTAGCAGGCAAGGTCAATTTATCCTGTTTGGAGTTAATGGGAAATTTAACAAGCTAACCAGCATGTGGCATAAATTCAGTTCTTGTTCCTATATTTTACTCAGAGTAACCAGGCGTCCCTATGAGCGGTGGAACATTACAAAGTAAAATGTTTAGGTATCTGCACTTTTTCTTTACTGAAGTAAATTTTACAGTGTGTACTTTTTACTTTTATGTCACTACATTTGAGAGCAGTGTCTATACTTTCTACTCTACTTTTTTGAACAGGACAAAAATAAAAAGTACTTTTCATATGATTTTAGGAGTCATTTTTACCATGTTTGTGTAACATCAACTAAACTTTTTGAGTTCAACCTTCAGCTTTGAGCAAAAATAAATAAATAAAAGTATTTCACGCAGATTTTCAGATGTAATGAAGTTTCAAATGCAGTAACTTTGACTAAGATTTTTGCTGAATTTTGTTCAACAGAAACAATTTAATTGGTAGTTTTTCTAGTACGTTTTATTTGTTTGTTTTTGTTTTCTCAAAGTATGAATGTGCTAAAATTAAACCCCTCAGACTTTTCAGCAAGTCTCAAGCAATAATTAAAATACATAAATAAAACTTTTACTTTTCAGTCCTGTTCAAAAATGTTCAAAAGTGAAGTGGAAAGTGCAGATACCTGCTCTCAAATGTAGTGAAATAGAAGTAAAAAGTGTCCACTTAAAAAAACTGACTTAGTAAAGTACAGAGTAAATTTGAAGTACGGTACTTTACTATTTTTACTTTGTTACGTTTCACCACTGCCTAAAACCCCTGACACAGATGATGCTGAAGGTGGATTATAAAACAATGAACAAATGCTGCTCACATAAAAAAACATATATAAATTTGTTTACATAACCATATCGATACACAATTTTGTATCAGTTAGTAGTTTCCCGATGTCTATCCTTACTATAGAGAGCACAGTGGCAAGTTTTCCTGTACAAGAAGATAAATAGACAGTTTAAACTTGTAATTCTCTTTAATAAACCTAATCATTTCCTGGAGCTGTTTCCTCTGTTCTGTTGCAGCCTTGGTCTCCCTCGAGTACCCCATTGAGCGTCAAGTATCCTCCACAGCCAACTTGACTTTCACATTTTATAACTGATAAAGGGTCAGTAGGTGCAACTTAAAGGGCGTCCTCTAGCGTCACAGTGCACCCTCTTGTTTGCTCACTTGTGTGGATTGTGTAAAGTGTGTACTAACGCAAAACGACTTTCAAAAATCAATTGTTCTAGTGTGATATAACTTGTTCAAATAGCTTAGAAAAAAAGTACTTAATGGCTGCATGAATCACAAGGAGATAAACAGATGGAGGTTAACATAAATGCACTTCTTTATGTTTTACTTCATATATTCTCCAATGTGCAGGAGTGACATAAGTTTTAATCATAGACTATAAATAATGTGACGTCCCCCACAGCGTTCAGCTCCAGTCAAATGGAGCTCATTGAGGCTGGAGGTTATAGGGACCAATTTGGAGTGGAGTTCCATGTTTGGAATTCTGGCTCTCAGTATCATAGCAACCAAAGAGCCAATCCAGAGCGAGGCTGTTGAAGGTAACACCCCCTTCCCGGGACACTGACAATTATGTAATATTAGGCTGCAACTAATTGATATTTTAGTAATCAACTGGTCAGCAATTACTTTCTTTCCAATTAATTGGCTAGTCCAACAAGATTGTTTTAAACTATTTATAATAAAAGCTAACATTTGATATTTTGATCTACTAATGTTGTATAAGCTGTCTTTTTGCAAGTATGTAATTCAGTTAAAAATAACAATGATTAAAGATACAATTATGATTCTTTTAATAGTCAACCTGCAAGTAACAACTCTGGACTAATGATTCATCAAAGCAATGTGTTGAGTAGATAAAAGTAAACATCCCCCACATGTTAAACCAGGACTAAACCAGGACTAAACCAGGACTAAATCAGGACTAAACCAGGACTAAACCAGGACTAAACCAGGGCTAAACCAGGACTAAACCAGGACGAAACCAGGATTAAACCAGGACTAAACCAGGACTAAACCAGGACTAAACCAGGACTAAACCAGAATTAAACCAGGGACTAAACCAGGACTAAACCAGGACTAAACCAAGACTAAACCAGGACTAAACCAGGACTAAACCAGGACTAAACCAAGACTAAACCAGGACTAAACCAGGACTAAACCAGGGGAATCAGCGTTTCAGTCTTCCTCAAGATGTGAGACAGGACTCCACTTTGACGATGTTTAAATCCAGGCTCAAAACAGTTCTGTTTATCTGTGCATATGAATGAAAGGGTTTTTGTCATGATCCTGCCTTTCCTGTCTCCCTGTGTGCTCTTCCCCCTCCCTCACCTGTCTGTACCTGGAGCTGGGCGGAGCTCTCGGCTCCTCCCGCACGCACCTGCTCGCCATCTGGCTAATTGCCACACCTGCCATGGATAAGAGGAGATGGAGGAAGACACTCAGCGCGAGATTGTCTGTTTACACTTACCCTATCTGTGCTGCGTTTGTCGTGTCTCCTGTTTCCTGTGTTCCTGTCATGCCTGTCGGTTCCTGTTGGTTTCAGTGTTCGTGTGTTCGTGTGTTCCTGCTCACCTGCTCACCTCCGGATCACCCTGTTTGTACTTGTCCCATTTCAACAATAAATCCTGTAAATATTCCCCGAGTCTGCATCCTTTGGTCCACTACACTCACCCGTTACGACAGTTTTATTCTGCACTCTACTGCTTTAATGTTCATTTTATGATGATTTTTTATGTTTTGATTTGTTGTATTGTGATTTTAATGTCTTTCTTGTTCTGTAAAGCACTTTGCATTACTTTGTGTACGATTTATACTATACAAATAACCTTGCCTTGTCTGTGCCAGCTCTGTGACTGCAGCAGTAGTATCATTCTACATTCTGAAGTGACCTGCAGCTCTGAGAACAGTTCTGTTATGTGACATGTAGTTCATTTTGGTGGTAACACCTGAGGCAGTTTTTCAAATGTCCACATACCTATAAAACTGAAAATATTTGTTGTTATTATTATGAGAGTCCTTTAGTGACATACATTTTTACTGCACAAAGTCACTGTTTATTAGCTGTGACCTCGTCAGAAGTGAAACGACAATAAACAGTTTGATCCTGAAGTTTTGAAGGACCACAGTCGATTAAACTTAAAGTTGTGAGGGCAGCAATTCAATAAGCCACTTCTGTGAACGATGTTATGGACGAGAAGGATGCTCTGACACTTTGAATGGGACGAGCACAGGACCTTGCTCAAGGTGTTACACAACAATAACAGACGTGTCATTAAATACATGCTATAGATATGTTTATGCTACACTGTGGACCATTCCCTGGTTTATCGCGGGAGTTACTTTTTAAAAATAACCCGCAATAGGTGAAATCCGTGAAGTTTATTTTTTGCAATTATTCTATATGCTTTAAGGCTGTAAAACCCCTCACCACACACTTTATAGACTTTTCTCACACAGGCATTAACATTTTCTCACATTTCTCTCTTGTTTAATTAATTCATAGTGACTCATGTGTATTTCACAGTTCCTCTGATCGTGCCTCTTTGTCCTGGCGCTGCTTCGCTGTAGTGTCGATTCAACATTTATGTAAATTTGTCTGAACACATTTTGTACTGTACAGGAGACACGGCACGGAGGAGACTGATGGACAATGGTCTATAGTCCAACAGCCAATCAGGACGCAGAACACAATGCACGATCATGCACTGTAAAAAAAAAAAGCATGCAAAATTACAAAAAAATTCCGCGAAACAGCAAGACCTCGACAGGTGAACTGCCATATAGTGAGGGACAATTGTACAGGGTTTTGCACACTACCCTTGTGTCCTAGGGCAAGACACTTCACCCACACTGTCTTCATATTGCATTAGTATTATTATCACCAGGATGGCAGTTGATTTTACTAAAGAAGGAATTATTATTTTTAGTATGGCTCAAAGGTAATGATGATAAATGATGACAAATGTACCTCATTTTTATCGTCTCAAAAAACATGAAAACCTGAATAAACAGTTTGCAGTGATCCAAAGTTTTTGGTTTTCAGACAATAAAATACTTTATAATCAGACACTGTGACTGCTCACAGCACTGTCACTTTGACCCTGACAGCTGCTTATACAACACATCTGTACTGGGGCAAAACTCATTTTGCTCAAATGGATGGGGAAAAATTGGGTGCATCCACTTTGAGACACTAATGGAACACTGTCCAGGTTTTTCAGTGGTGATATAACAACTGCTAATGGACATATTTAGATAGAAAGAATGAATAAACAGAAAATGCTGTGTTTTGCTCATTGTGAAGCGTGTCCTCTGTATATTGACCTGTGTATTAACACTGGTGACCTTTGAACTGCAGAGACCCTTCTGTAGACCTGAACCAGGCCCCTGGTCAGGGCGTCTGTTTGTCTGCATAAAACACTCTGGTTTAACAATATTGATGTTGAAAGGCCTGTGTCTGGGCAGAGTGCACACAGGCAAGCCTTTTGCTGCCTGGGATCCAGAATACACACTTCTCTAATACTTTACAAAGACCAGTGAATCCCCCCGAGGTCAGATGGGAGTGACTGACAGGTGGACTAGTCAATCAGGGACATGCATGGTCAGTCCATAACAATAACAACAAGTATGAGGAAAAAGCTTATGAGAAAAAAAATAATCAGGAAAAAAATACCACAGGGGACTGAAAAAAATTAGTGTTAATCTGAGGTGACAGAAATGATATTTTCTTCAAAATTACTTAAAAATGAGCTGGAAAAAAAAACCCAAAACCAATATGATTGCATGGCCCTGTTTGTTTCTGGCTCAAGGCGCAATGGAGGGGGTGAGGCGTGACCAGACTGATATCCCTCTGTATAATAAATACAGACACATATCATTGTGCACCTTTGTAAAGATGCCCTTCAAAATAAGTTCCTCCAAAGTGACCTTCAGTGTAAGCACAAGTTTTGTCTCCACCATGAGTCCCGAGTCAGTTTAAAGGGACTGACTCGGGACTGACTCGGGACTGACTCGGGACTGACTCGGGACTGACTCGGGACTGACTCGGGACTGACTCGGGACTGACTCGGGTCTGACGTCTCGCAGGCTTGGTAAAAAACTGTTTATTGAGCCTGACGCTAATGCTAACCACATGTGAGTGTGTGTGCATGTATCAGGCCAATTTAACTCAGTGATGAATGTGTTGTTGTGTTTGCAGATTAAAAGAGAAGCCCACAGGTAGCAGCGGCATATTAGCAGAAGTTAGCTTTCCCCGCTGAGCTACATTTGAGCCACTCAGTTTGATTATTGCATCAGAATAACCCGGCAGAGTGGCTGCTACTGCAGAACATTCATTTGAACCAGTTTTAATTTAAAAAGTCAATCCAAATTCTGTTACGAGATCACATGTTTGTAATGATTTCATTTGCACCTTATCTCGGGGTCAGACTTTCAAAATGAAAAGCTGGGACACACCAGGTTGGGTTGGTTTTTAAGAATAAAACAGTGAAAAGAGCAGGCAATAAAGAACATGATTAGGCACTCGGTCCATTCTCAACTCAATTGTGAATCAGTGTACAACATGAGAGATATAGGCTTCTATATTTAAACTTAAACATTTGACAATATATTACCCTTTTTACTGTTGGTGGAGATCAAATTAGTCAAAAATAGGGACACCTGGAACATTTCCTGTATAACAGCAACAATTCAGTGGTTTTGTTCTGCTGGGACAGGGGACACAGGGCTCAAACCTGGGACTGACGGAGTTAATGTAGTGATGGTTGGAATGTATTTTATAGATGAACAGTTGTCACCTTTCTGGAGTGGGGTCTGCCATGTGCATGTCTCCATTCAAATATTATTGCTTAGCTTGAAACCTTTCACATGTGGAATAAAACTACCTTGCATTTATTGAATTGTATGTGTTTTCATTGCTAAATACCTGCATCCTTACTTTGAGGGGGCTCGCCTCGCCACAGATCTGTCTCGTGACTTGGCATGGTGGTGTTTAATGCCATACTGGGGAACATTCGGCAGAACAGAAGAAGTTGCGTTGTGCACCTAAAAGAATGAATAAAGACTACAGTCCATACGACATCACTATAAAAGAACTGCCTTAAGTGGTTTGTGCAGAAAAAAGTCAGTTCACGTTTTGATCTAAAGAGCAAATTTTACCTCGTGTTTCCTTCAGTGAGAGCAAAATGAAGTTGCAGTGGGATTAACAAGCTGATTTTCTAAGAGTCAAACTTGAACAAATTAGCTCCACTGGCTACTATATTTCAGCAAACCGTTCCAACTCCACAGGCTCCAATTTGGAAGGAAACTTTTCTGTTTCCTCGTATACCCAAAAGAGCTATACAAACATACTCTCTATGGCAAACTATGAAAATCTATTCTGTCAACTAGCCCAGAGTTTTTAACAATGTTTTTAGCGCTACTTATCCATCTCACGTAGCTTCTACAGTTCTGACAGGATACTGGAAAATCAAATGGTAAACAATCACATTTGTATATAGCACTTTTCTACCTTCAAGGCTCAAAGCTCTTTACATCAAGAAAACACTCAGCTATTCACACACACATTCACACACACATTCACACACACACACACACATTCACACACACATTCATACTTCATACACAGACACTCAGGGCGAGGGGGTTAAATACCTTGGCCAAGGACATAACAGCTGTATTCATCTTTTGAACAGTGGATGTGACTGCTCAAACCGCCAACCTTCTGATCAGTGCACAAACACTCTACCAACTGAGCCACTGTCTGTTAGGAGTATCTGTAACTAATCAAGTCGTTTGAACTATCTTGAGGTGTGAACTGCCGCTTGAATCTTATTTTGCATAATTGCTCCTGCCACTGATGGGTAATTTAATTCTGATTAGCATAACCTGATTAGCCCTGTGGATTTGACCCTGTCATAATTGAAGAAGCTATCTCTTTTGTGACAAGATGTACCTGGATGACTCAAGAAGTACAGTACAGTCCCTCTTTATGTCGCGGTTCACCTTTCGCGGCCTCACTGTTGCATGCTTTTTTTTTTTTTTTACAGTGTATGATCGTGCATTATGTTCTGCGTCCTGATTGGCTGGGGGACTGTAGATCATTGTCCATCAGTCTCCTCCGTGCCGTGTCTCCTGTACAGTACAGAATGTGTTTAGACAAATTTACATAAATGTTGGATCGCAGTGTGACTCTGAAGTGCTGTACGTTTGCAAGTTTTCCACAATGTCGATGAAATGTTCTGCACCGACAAAGGCGCCTACGAAGGTTTGAACAAGTGTTTATACAAAAAAGAAGAGAGAAATGTGAGAAAATGTCAATGCCTGTGTGAGAAAAGTGTATAAAGTGTGTGGTGAGGGGTTTTACAGCTGCAAAACATATAGAATAATCGTAAAAAATAAACTGACTACTTCACAGATTTTGCATACTGCGGGTTATTTTTAGAACGTAACTCCCACAATGAACGAGGGACCACTGTACACAGACATCTTTCTAGTAACTTACTAATAGCTTCTTTAAAATTCCAGACTGCATCTATTAAATCTACTGTATTTGTTAGAAGCTCATTGTGCTGCTAATTTGCCATTTCAACATGCTGCACTCTTCTTTGTTGCCAGAAGAGGGCAGCAGACACAAAATCCAAACATTCCCTGCACAAGTGAATCTTCCACGCCTACCAATTCATCTTTATTTTTATTTAAATGATTTTTTATTTTACTTTATTTACCAGGAATACATTATACACTGAATAAGCCTTGAACATAAGCTGTCTTTTCAAATAACACATACCGTCCAAATCAAATACAGACCAAATAAAAGTTCTCTAAAAGTTTTCTGGCTACTTAAAAGTTAAAATATGACAGAACATTGGAATTCAGCTCATCCATGCACCATATATCACCTTCTATAGAATGTCTAAATAGTAAAACATCCCTGAATGCCTCTTTATTCCCAATAACAAAAGCCAAGAAGGAGTTATTAAATTTCCCGTCACAGTCTGTCTGAATTAAATGTCACCGCAGTTACATAACTCTGACTCAGCTTATAAAACACGAAAAACATTAAACGGGCTGATAAAACTGCGGACAAAATATGAGGCTTTTTAGGAAGATGCATTTGTGTCACGCTCCCCTCTTCAACCAAACATCATTAATACAGTGTTTCCTCATCATTATTTTACTCATGTTCATTGATTTGTGCATGTTTCAGTCATAGTGTGAATCCGTGGTGTCAGAGGGGCCGATGGAGCAGATTGGCAGCCTCACTTCCCTCAGTCCAACCCAGGGCAGCTGTGGCTATGATGGTTTTCTTACTATCACTGAGTGCGGAGTGAATGAGCAAGGCAGTGTAAAGTAAGTACAGATACCGGGCCAAAGAAATACTAAAGTAAAAGTAAAATTATCACATGAAAAATCTACTTAAGTACCTGTTTAAAAATGTACTTAAGGAATAAAAAGTACAAGCATTTCACGCAGATTTTGAGATCTAATAAAGTTTCAAATGTGGTGATTTTGATAAAGACTTGTGCTGAATTTGGTCCAACAGAAACAACTGATATTTTTATTTTTTATTTTTTTAAATAGCTGTTTTTATTTGTTATTCAGAGTTGATTTGATAAAATAACATTTCAGCAGGTCTCAAACTATAATAAAAAATTTGCTTTTCAGTTTTGTTAAAAAAACAAATCTAGTGGAATAAAAAAATGTAGTTAAGTACATTTTTCAAGTACAGTACTACTTTTTGTTACGTTCCACCACTGATCATGAAAGCTGCTCTATAAATCCAATGGTTAATTCATTATTGTTCTAATCAAGGCTTGAGGGCTCAGAACACTCCTGTTTTCACCTGCCCCCTGCCCCCTGCCCCTGCCCCGACCATATGTCTGTACTACTGATGTTTGTTCATTTAGGTCCATACATGTAGAGCAGGAGTGTCAAAAAAAATAAAAATAAATAAATAACTAAACTAAAAACTGAGACAAATTAACAGACCAAACTCAATATTTAATGGATAAATTGACTGCAACTGATGTGTAACGTTTAACATTTTGCTTTAACATATGAGAAACTAAATTTGAAATAAAAGACACATCAGTAGTATTCATTTCTTATTTAGTTAAATAAATCATGTCTCTCTCTGTAGCCCTTCAAGTTCCTTTTTAAAGTGAATCATTTTTTCACAAGCTCAAGCTCAATTTGCTACACTAATTTACTCATTGATCTCAACTGCGCACTAGCAAAGCTTTCTGAGATTTGTAGTGTTCTTGGTGCATCAACTATATACAGTTGAGCCAAATATAATTACACCATGGGCCAGATTTGGTCCCCGGGCCTGAGTTTGACATATGCTTTGTAGAGTTCAGAAAGGAGACATAGGCAATTTTCCAACTATAAATGCTCGTACATGCAGATCTGCTTTCACTATGAAGAGGCTGAACTTCTCCTGCAGTTTTGAACAGGAAGTCAATGAACCTGCAGCTTATATTTTACAAAATGTCAAATTATGATCTAACCGTGCCATAGTTAAAAAAGCATGATCTGTCTTCTTTAAGGTGTAGATTTTCTTCAACCTCACCTGAATAGTGTGCTCGAGCCTCTATATGAGCAGTGTTATTGGGTGCTTGGGAGCTTTTGGTTGATTGTTATCTGGGAGAACAGGATTGAAGTAAGGAGAGGTCATCATGAGAGACGAACCGAATATAGATGAATCAGTACAATCTCTGACAAAAAGGTTCAAATCCCCAGAGCCCTGAGCCCGAGCTGAGAGAAAAGACTGAACTTTACTTTCTATGTTACACTGTTTTCCGATCTATGTTATAATGTTGTTGCCATCACAAACAGATCTTGAGTTGGGTTTTGTTTTAATCACACACGTTTAACACACAAACCCTGCATATTTAGGCTGAGTGAGTGTTACTCAAACATGTGCCAATGAAACAAAACCCAACTCCAGGTCTGTTTTTGATGAGGGAACAACATTATAACATGGCTCAAAACTCACAAGAATCAATTTTGTGTAATATAGGACATTCCTAAAATATAAGTCATTCAGTCTTTATGCCTTTGGGCCACACAGGAATGAAAACCAAAACATTTTTTCAAAGCTTAAGCATGACACGTATTTTTTCTTTCTTTTCTTGCTTAAATTCTTTAGATGTACTGCAGTATAGAAGAAACAGTTTGACACATTATCCCTGTTCAGGTTCATTTATTGAGCAAATTTAAATGGTTCAGTATGTGGCAGTGAGATTGGAGGGTATTAACCAAATATAAGGTTTTAATCAAACATAACTAAGGTTTAACTCAGTAAAATAAGATAATAATAAGCTCACACTGGTTTGTTCACTGCTTTACAGACATATTTGTTATATAGTTATAATCTCTGATACATTTGCACATTTTAAATCACAACATTCATCTAAACGACTTAATAAAAGAAACAAATCCACTGAGTTCTGCGTTAGAAAACTGCAGTGTGCAATGGGAGTTGACGTCACCATAAACGTCATCGCAACAAAGAGCCGTGCAGCTGTCGGCGCCCCCTATGGACAGCTGCACATCACACTCGTGAAAGTGTTGGGTTTTTTTTGTATCACTGTTATGACCCAAACATATTTAAAAGGGACACAGGAGACAGAGGTAAGGGTTCAAAGCGGGTTATTATTTCCGTAACTTCTGGTTCTGGTTAAGTTGGAAAGCTGTTGGGAGAAAAAAAACCTTATCAAACCTAAAAAAAAACACTGTCCTGACCCTAACGTAAAAAAAAAAAACAACAACCCATAAACTTCCCCTACACAAAATAAAGAATGAAAACAGGACGTCCGGACTCACCAGGCCAAATAAAAGAAGCTAGACTAACAAAAGCTATACAGAAGCATGGAGACACCAGCAGGGGGCAGCGCCGGACGGACAGCGGTGAGAAAAATAAACTTACAAAAAATAGATCTAACTCTAATAAATATAACTTAAGCTAACAAAAATAAACAGGAAAAAAAAGAATAACTTTTTATGAATTAAAACTGAGGAAACATAAGAAATTGAGAAACACGGGGAAATAAAAATGACTACACAACGCTGCCGAATCCTACGCATATGATCGATTACAGAAATACTATTGGAGAACGAAGTACGTCACAGTGGGCGTGTGCCTATACTAGGTCTGCTTTAAGTTTTTTCAGATGCAAATATTGTTCATTAGCGTTCTTAAAAAAAGTGGACAAAGCAGTGAGACATAAACAGCAGTGATGACCATGGGCACAGCGGCAGAGCGGGCATGACATTTAGCGACGTCATGGAGCTGAGCGTAAACACACAGGAGACAGACTGAATGGCCATGTGACAGGAGCGGGTGCAGGTCTGACAGGTGCAGGTCTGATGGGGCTCTTTATTATCCCTGCAAAACAAAAACTGAAACTGACAAACTAAACATTGGTCTGGAGAAAATCCATTCAAATACCTGGAGTTGTGTTTTGTTTCATTCACTTGTGTTTGAGTAATCTTTTATTATTAGTCTGTCTACATCCCCTTTGTCTTTAGTTTAGTAAAGCTCAGCAGTGATTCTAGTGAAGGTGTGTGGAGTTTAAAAACACATTGGAGCACTTCCTGTATCACCACATGACATCACAAGGTGGAACCGAGCAAATGAAACACAACTCCAGGTCTGTTATAGGTTCACAATATAAGTTTTCTGCTAGAGGTTACTGGTTTGCCTACAATGTTTCACAGTATGGCATTAAACTTTTATATATTCATGGAGACAAACAAGTGACGTTACAAGGCCAGATTACAAGTCACATCTGTGGAGAGGTGGCCCAGCTCACTAAAAATGCATTTTTCAGTTTTTCTTTTTTTTGTGTGTGTTTTGTGTGCACTGTCAAAACCCCAGTCTGTCTGTGTTTCTGTACTGTCTTTCCTCCTCCCTGCTGTGTCTTGTCTGGAGGTGGGTGGAGACTCTGGCACCACCCACTACACACCTGCAGCCAATCAGCAATCAAGCCTCCACCTCTGGAAGATAAAGGGGCTGATTATTGTCACAGTACTCACCTGTTTTTTCTCATTTTTCAACAGATCCCGCTTCTTGGAACTACTCTGCTACACCTCAGCCTCCGACCCAGCTTCCTACAAAGACCTCAGCCTACGACCCCGCTCTCTATCACCTGCTCCATCAACCAACATTCACATTTCCTTGTTTGTACTAAACTCTGTCACACTTTTACCCTGAGTCTGTATCTTTGGTCCCCCAGACGTTACATTTTTACAAAGACATGTACATGATGGGTAACTTAATAGGTAGTGGTAGGTACCTATTACAGAAGTTACATAGTGAACCTTTAAATATTTTAGTTGAACTGCACAGGTCTGACCAGCTCACACCAGTATTGGGATTTTGGAGCTTTAGCACAGGAGAAAATAAATGTCCTATTGCTTTGAAATTCACCAGCAGTGTTTTAAATCTCTCCCGCCCCCCTGTCTAGTTTCCTGAAGCCCGTCTCATTTTCTGCCTCGGCTCTGTGTGGTTGGCTGTTTGTCTGATGTTTGTCTGATGCGTTGGTTGATATGGACGACCTGCAGAAACACCGTGTGCACGGCTCCTATCTCAAATCCTTTGTCCCACTGCAAAGATGTGATTGTCTGACCAGGAGAGCACATGGTTTAGACAGAAGGGGAGGTATGGATTGAAATGGATTTTTTTTTTCTCTCTCTCCAGGCAATAGCGTTATCCAGAATGACTTCATGATGAGCCGTTAGCTGTTATTTGCCAACATTAGTATCAATATTTTTAAAAATCTCAAATAAATTCAAGTAAAGTTGTCAGTCCCCGCGGGTGTACGGACGGGAACTACTGCTGGCACTTCGAGAGAGAGCTGCACCAGGACCGGGTCTGCTAGATGACATCCCAGGAGAACTTGTATGCCAACAGCAAACCCGGAGGCTGCGGAGAAGGGGGAGGCCTGTTGCTCCGAATTCGCCGTCGGAGCAACAGGCCTCTATGTGGCTTATCAATGCCTGTTCTTTGGGGAACAAATTAGATGAACTGTGCCTCAACGCCAGAGTCTGCCACAGGTACCGTGAGTCTTGCCTAATTATTGTCTCTGAGACATGGTTTCAAGAAGACTATCCAGCTGAACTGTCTCAGGTGCAAGGCTTCTTAACTGTTCGCAAGGATCGTAACAGTGACTCGGGGAAAAAGTAAGGGCGGAGGAATATGTGTATTTATAAACAAATCTTGGTGCAATAACTATTCAACAAAAGCCACTGTTTGCACACCAGATCTGGAGCTTTTGTGTCTGAGTGTAAGACCTTTTTACTTACCAAGAGACTTTGGAAACATTTTCATTTGTGCAGTATATTTTCCTCCAAGTGGAAATGCATCAAAGGCTGCCTCAGCTATTACAGACTGTGTCCACCAGCAGCTAAGAAATAAACCAGATGCCCCCATCTTCATCTTAGGAGATTTCAATCATTACACACTTGAAGATGCACTCTCTGGCTTTTGTCAATATGTCAAAGTTGGTACACAGAAAAACAATATTCTTGATAAAGAATAAAGTCTTCTCCACCTGTCTCCCTCTCCTCCTCTCCTTGCTGTCCTCCTCTCCTTGCTGTCCTCCTCCTCGCCTGGTCTTCCTCCTCCCCCGCCTGGCCCTCCTCCGCCCCCCTCCCTCCCTCCTCCTCGCCTGGCCGATTTTTCTTGTTTTGTCTGATTTTTCCTGTTGTTTGATTTTCCTGTTTGTTTTTGTGTGTAGGCAGCACGGTGGCTGAGTGGCAACACTCATGCCTCACAAGAAGGTTTGGTTCGATCCCCGGGTCACCCAGGCCTTTCTGTGTGGAGTTTTGCATGTTTCTCCCCGTGTCTGGATGGGTTTCCTCCGGGTACTCCGGTTTCCCCCATCAACCAAAACATGAACGCCCTTCGAGAATACTGTTGTTGTAATTTTGGGCATTACAAAAATAAAATAAATTGAACTGAATTGGATAAATGTTATGGGAGTATTAGCAGTGCATATGCTGTCAGAATTAAACAACCACTGTCAAACTCAGACCATAACATGGTGATGTTGATTCCCACATTTAAATCTGCTCTTAAAAGGAGCAAAAGGGTGAATAGAACTGTCTGTGTTTGGCAGGACAGTAGTAATATGGAACTTAGTGAATGTTTTTGGGCTACAGACTGGGACGTTTTCTAGAACAATAGCATAGACAGTATGGCTGAAGCAGTAACTGGTTACATTGACTTTTGTGTTAAAATTGTAATTCCCCATAAAAATGTAAAGATATATCCAAACAATAAATAATACATTACATTAGACATCAAAAAATGCATCAGTCATAAGAAGCAAGCTTTCCGGTGTAAAAACACCTTGGAGCTGAAAGCAACTGACAAAGAACTGAGGGGGTTAATAAGAGAAGGGAGGGAAGAGCATAACAGGCAGGTCAGGGATGCACTTAACACCAGAAATTCCAAAAAAACTGTGGGATGTTGTTAAAGACCTAACCAATTTAAAATCTGACAGGAGTGGGCTGCTTGTCCTGAATGAACATGAGAAAGCCAACGAGCTTAACCTTTTTTTTTTTTTTTTTTACAAATGTTTTGAATCTCAGGGCCCTTCAGGACCTCCAGACTGGTCTTCAGTCACAGACTTTAACTCTACCCAGAACAGTCTTGTTATTGACCCAAACAGGGTTACTACTGCCTTCAAAAGACTGGACACCACAAAGGCCAGTGGGCCGGATGGGATTTCGCCGTTCCTCCTGAAAACATTTGCTGAGGAACTGACCCCAGCGTGGACCCCCTTGTTCCAGCTTTCAGCTGACTCTGGACTGATTCCGATCAAAAAAACCTTCTCCAAACGAAAACAATGACTTCAGACCAGTGGCTTCAACATCAGTGACTATGAAAGCGTTTGAACGCATTATGGTTGGTTTCTTAAAGAGGGACATGAAAGATCATTTAGACCCTTACCAGTTTGCATATAATGATAACAGAAGCTCTGACAACGCTCTTATTACAACTTCACACTTAGTTCTAAAGCATTTAGAAGACCCCTCCTCATATGCTAGAATATTATTTATGGACTTCAGTTCAGCGTTCAATACTATTTTACCTAATGTTTTAATTCACAAACTGTTGCAGATGGGTGTCAACCACTATATTGCTAACTGGTATCTTGCTTTTCTCACAGATAGACAACAACAAGTTAAAATCAATTCTACACTATCTGACATCCAGGTTATAAGCACTGGGGCCCCCCAAGGTTGTGTGAGTTCGCCTCTCCTTTTCACACTTTACACAAATGACTGCAAAAAGCAAACAATCAATTACATATTAAAATTTTCTGATGACACAGCTATTCTTAGCTTACTTGATAAAAACACAGACATTGGTGTCTACCGGAAATTGAACAAGTGGTAAAGTGGTGTTAAGAACACAATCTTCAAGTCTTAAAAATGTTGACAAAACAAAATAAATGATTTTTGATCCAAAATCTGTTGGTGATCACAGTTTTGTTGCAGTTAAGGGTCAGAATATAGAGCAGGTGACTTGTTACAAGTATTTGGGGGTTTATTTTGATTCTCGTAGAATTTGTTTGCTCATGAATCAGTCAGCGCCTGTACTTTTTAAAAAGATTGAGGATTTATGGAGTGGACAAAAATGTTATGCTTCTTTTTTATTGAGCATGTCTGTTCTTCGTTATGGGATGTTTACCTGGTTTGGTAACTTATCTGTCAAATTGAAAGCTCAAATCTTAAGCTTGACTAAAAGGGCGGGTAAAATAATTGGCATGGCCCCCTGTCCTCTTCAGGAAATCTTTCAAGAGACACTAGTGAAACTGGGGAGTAAAATATGTAATGACCCGACTCACATCCTCCACAAACAGTTTGAATTAATGCCCTCAGGAAGAAGGTACAGGGTCCCAACCAGCAGACTAAACAGGTTTAAGCACTCATTTATTCCCCTTTCAATTTTCTTGCTGAACTTGAAAAAATAATGCTCTACTGTATGGCCATCGGGGACTGTGCAATACTATATGCACCCAGGGAATGTGCAATACTCACCCTTACACTTTTAGGCCCCAGGAAATGTGTAAAATGTGCTAATTATGGGAATGATGCAATATTATCAAATGTTGAATGGTTGTTTTTCTTCTGAACTGCATTAATTGATGTGTCCACTGTGTGTACTGTATGTGTCTCTATATGTGGCATGAGTTCTCTTGTCCCAAGACAAATTTCTCTCAAGGGACACAAAAAAGGCTAATCTAATCTAATCTAATAAATACAAAATAAATAAATAAAAAAATAAAATAAATAAAAAAACTGTTGGAGTGAAAGTGGCTCAGTGGTTAGAACACTCATCTACCAACCCAAAGGTCAGAGTGAATGAATAATGAGCACAGTGTAGAGCTTTGAGAGTCCTGGATAAGCCTGTAAAGACCTTTACAAGTGTAAGACATTTTTATGAAGATTACCTTCATAGCTCCATTTTAAGTCACTTATTTAAACACATGCAATCGAGCATTTTCTCTCATTATGGAGTCAAAATCTCATGCTCTCTGCTCTCACTGCAAATGTTAGTTATTTATATGTTCAAATGATTTAAAACTGTTTAGATTATGCATCTCCATCTCCTCTTACATTGGAAATAAAAAATTTCCCCATCCAGCACTCAGTGGATTAATGTGGGATGTCCTTTTTGAAAGTGAAGATTATATATTCCAAGAATAACACATATGACGTTACATATGACGTTGCATTAATATCAAATTGTTAGCTCATTGATTGCTACTATAAAGTGTACATGTCTCCGTTGTCGACCACTGCATTAGAAAAGCTGTAATTTCTAGCTGAATTTCCATCAGAAAGAAGAAATAATTCAAGGCATTTCAAGGTTTTATTACATGTTTATTATTATTATTATTATTATTATTATTATTATTATTATTATTATTATTATTATTATTATTATTATTATTATTATTATTATTATTTTATGATTTATATTTTGTATTATTTCTTGTGTGATGATTTTATTATTCATCTATTCACTCAAGATTTGTGTGATTTTTGTATTATTATTATTATTATTATTAGTAGTAGTAGTAGTAGTAGTAGTAGTAGTAGTATTTATTAATGTATTTATTTATTATTTTTTTAAGATGTAGTTCTTGTTATATAAAAATGAAAAGCATTTGTTGTTTAAATTATATTAATAATATTTGTTCACACATCAATAAAACAAAACAAACAAATAAAAAATGAAAAAATGCTTAGATTATATTGCAATAGGTTTAATAAAAATCCATCGTATTGTAGGATTCTGGTGTAAAGAAACACCTGGACACTGATTAAACCTGTTATTTATTTATAATACGCTTTACTTCAGTGTTTTGGATGAAAAATGTTGCTTTCATTTATGATTATGCACATACATTTTGGGGTATTTAATCTGAGCGGTTCTCCTTGGAGCCCACTGATGTAGACTGATGCGTCTGTTCAAAGGGAGAGGCTTATTATGGGCTGAATATTAAACAGGGCAGTTCCCACGTGTGCTCTCTAAATGCAGCTAATGCAAAAATAACTGCTAGAGCAATTTACACCGTTTAACCAAAGCTGATGGTGTGATAGAGCCAGTGAAATGGTGCTACAGAAGAAAACACATCACAGAGGAACATTAAACACACTGATGACACAAACGGAATGACATCGACTGGACATAATAATAATAAGAGTGAAAACAATACAGGTCCATGGCGAACCCTCAAATTTCATCAGCCTGAGGAAACTGCTGGGTTTCAAATGACATCACAACAATCTATAGGTCAATGATATTTTATGCAGATGGAGGACAGATATAATTGACATTAAAGCAAACCTATTATCCCAAATGGACTTTTCAGAGCTTTGAAACATGTTGTAGTTGTTTCCCTTCTCATTTACCCTCTTGAAGTTGTATTTGGAGTTAGTGGTTCGTGCAATGTTCAATCCTTAATCACTTATTGTTAAGACGCCATATCGCCAATCAACCCGTTTTCACCTAAACCGACGATGATACGCATAGGCAAAATCCGCAGAGTAGTCAGCTTTATTTTTTACAATTATTCTATATGTTTTGCAGCTGTAAAACCCCTCACCACACACTTTATACACTTTCTCACACAGACATTAACATTTTCTCACATTTCTCTCTTGTTTAAACACTCTCAAAGTTCAAACCTTCATAGGCGCCTTTGTACGTTTCATTGACATTGTGGGTTTTGTTGGGGAGAAAACTTGCAAACATACAGCACTTCAGAGTCACACTGGAGACATGGAGGAGACTGATGGACAATGGGCTACAGTCCCTCAGCCAATCAGGACGCAGAACACAATGCACATTCATACACTGTTAAAAAAGGCATGTAAAATTGCACAAAAAATCGTTGAAACAGCAAGACATCACCACATTCTGTAAAACCCACCAATAGGCAGCTTGTGAGAAGTCTAGGCTGTTTATGTTTTCAATTTCACTTCCACCTGCCACAGCTGCTTGGGAATGGGGCAAGTTTTGTACAGGGAATTGGGGCAGCAGTGGTTGAAGTGCAAACTGTTGTTATGTGCGAGACACTTCACCCAAGTATCCTCGTATGACTGTGCTGCTGCGTGAGAGAGTGATTGGTGGTGCATGGTTGACGGGGCCAATGGTGCAGATTGGCAGCCTCGCTTCTGTCTGTTTACCCCAGGGCAGCTGTGGCCCCGGGGTTAGACAGACCAACGTTGAGTATGGAATGAATAATGGCCAAAATAATATAAAAAAAAAAAAACTCTTCAAAGTACTTCTGGTATACTATGACAGCCCAGGTTTAGCCCTTTTACACCAATATCTACAGCAAGGACAAAATCTGAACCCTCTGCACCCAGGCCCCAGATGGTGATATTATGATAGATCCTGGTTCCTGTTGTCTGAGCCACAGAAATGTCAGGACTAACTAAATTCTCCTTTGTATTCACACAAAGGTCATCTCCAAACCCCTCGATAAGCAGAGGCAAACCGCTGTGGGCCTGTTACGTGAAAACAAAAATCACTTGTTTGCTCCAAAGTCACATCTCTTCATTAAGATGTGCACAGATGAATGAAGAGTTTCCACAACAACTGTTATCTTTGACCTTCAACGCACAGTCCATTATAGTCCTGTGTAGATTTTAGTGTTGGGAACCCTCACATTTCACAGCGAGAAGGTTCTGTGTTTAATTCTCGGGGCCCCTTGCAGAGTTTGCATGTGGGTACTCTGGTTTCCTCCATCAACCCCAAACATGCGCCATAGATCAAATATGTCAGCTAAAGTAGTCCTCACCAAGACTAGGTCAAGATCTTGGAGATGGGTCCCGAGGTGCAGCTCCTGACAGGTTCATCCAGCGGCGTTGAGGGATGGGTCAAATGCAGAAGATGAATTTCTGTTAGCATCACTACTTCCTGTTCGTGAGTTTTTTTCTGGTTTTAATAAAAGTGACTGTCAGCTTTTAGACACAGTGAACTAGCTAGAGTGCTCCTTACTGGTGCCAACAGTGCTACAACTCAAGAAAAGCTTTGTATCCTCTTTGTACATTTTAAATAAATTACAAACCATTTATCACCAACAATAACAAACAAAATCAATGTTGTCTTGTCAAACAGGCACGTTATAAAATACTTTTAATTAGCCTGGTATGCTAGACTTATCTGTCACTATGTCTTCTGAAAGTAATTTAGATAAGAGAAATGTTTGAAAGGTGGAGTGGCCCATCACACTTTCCTGTGGCCTGTATGTTTAATAAAATCATGAACAAAAACCTCAGGTTCAAACCTCTCCCGGCCTGTTGATAGTGCTTTGTTGCACAAGTCTGTAATCAGCAGAAGATACAGTTCAATAAGCAGAAAGTAAGGACGCTTAATCACCCACTGGATAATGAACAACATGGAAACATAAACAGGAGGAGGAGCTGGAGATGGATTGACGACTTCATCAGTGTCAGCAGGAGTTAGTCAAAAATGATATCTCTGTATTTTTCATACAGAAGGGCAGTGGTGGAAGAAGTACTCAAGAAGAACTCAATTTTGTTACTTACATGAAAGTACAGATACTGGAACAAAATAAATAAATAAAAATACCCACGTAAAAGTATTGAAGAAGCAATAGAATTGATTATTTTTCCTATCTGTTTTTATTTGTGTATTTTGTGTTTGCTCACACTATGAACATGTTAAAAATAAACCCTCAGCCTTTTCGGCAGGTCTCAGACAATCACCTTTATTTTTCAGTCCAGTTCAAAAATGTAGTGGAGAAGAAAGTACAGATCACTCCTCTCAAATGTAGTGAAGTAAAAGTAGAGAGCTAAAGAGAGTAAAAAAACAAAAACAAAACAAAACAGGATAACAGGGAATTTAAGACAGAAACTGGTTCACCTAAAGGACAGGAGAGTAGGGCCATTAAAGGTTGAATAGGGCCATTAAGGCTCAAACTGGAGACAATAGCTGTTTACAGTTTCAGTTTAGTTATCCCCTCCCTTCAGATAGATATAAGGCAGTGTCCATCAGTAAACTGACCGGAAGTGAAAAAGAGACTTGGACGAGCAGCGAAACATCTTCACTCCTACAACACTTTGTCCAGTTGACAGATTTAACTTCGGCTTTTGCTATGAGTCAGACCTGGATGACTGAGGGATTACACAGACATGAAGTAAAAGTAAAAAGCGTCCTCTTTAAAATGTACTTAAGTAAAGTACAGATACCTAAAAATTGTACACTATTGTACTTTGTTACTTTCCACCACTGCAGAAAGTATCGGTCTGCTCACCACTCCCACTGTTTATGGCTGTGTAGTCAGATTTGTTTATTTCAGTGACACATGCGAAATGAAGGAGCCCACTGGTCATTTAGAATAAAAAATGTTTTGATCTCATTTTTTCATTTGTTTTGTTATGGATGAACCATGTATGTCCCTAATTGGCTAATCCACCTGTCAATCACGCTCGTCTGAACTCAGGGAGATTCACCACTGACCAGACTCATATCTTTGTAAAGTATTGAAGACGTGTGTATTCTGATCCCAGCTAAAACGTCATGTGTTAATCATAGCAGATGGTTTGGTCGTAGCTCAGTGGGTTTATTCATAATTTATTTTTCAGATAAATGAAAGCTACAAAAGCAACACTGTCAGATTTGATATTATACTGGGAGGAGCACAGTATTTCTCACATTTCATTCCAGAGTGTTGGGAATCCATCTTGATTTTAAAGTTAGTTCTGACACATGTCGTAGCAGCTCATGTCTGCCTCGTCATTTTTAATACAGATTTCTCATGATGGTGGTTATTCATGCTCAGTTTGGCAAATCTTTTCCATTTTGGTGATTCAGCACTGGATGATATGGCAATAGGTCAGTAATGGTAAACTATGGAATCTACTGACGGACACACTGTATTGTCACTACTCAATACCAGCCCACTTTATGACCACTAGTTTAATCTTCATCTTTCCTTCTTTCTTGTGACTTCTACAATGGAATTTCAAAAGGCTTCTAACCACGCTTCTCGGAAAACGCAAAATGAAGCAGTAGTCTTCAAGTAAACAGTGACATTTTTCATTTAGTTCAGTACAGACTGGCTATTTCAGAGTTGGAATCATCCAAATGATTCAAGTGAAGGTGCATGGGGTTTAAAAACAAAGAGGAAACACCATTATCACATAGATCAGAAAATAGTAACTAACTGAGTCATGAGTTGAGTCATAATTCAACCTTAACAGACACAGAATTACCCCCCAAAAAAGGAAACAGATTATTCTATTGATGTTAAATAGAGCAGGTGGTGCTAGCATCGAGATAGCATGTAGACCTCAGCTTAGCATTCATGAATATTTATACAAAAATGAGCTGTTGGACCATTTGGTTCTTTCTCGCGTCTTTGTGTCTATATTTAGTGCAACATATTGATAAGTATAAGTGTGTGTTTGCTCTTGTAGGGCTGTTCTGTCACCCACCTTTCTACTTTAAAATGAATTATTTCCCCCCACAGAGGAGTTTGAACGTTTTGTTAGTGGGCGTTCCTTCATAAGACAACTGTATCTACTAAGAGATGAAGTTACTGTTCCATCTGTACTGGAGTGTGTGGTGTTCCCAATGATTATAATTGGGAGGCTCTTCATTCGTTCATGAATTTTTCCTCTTTATTTTTGCAAATAATTTTTCCTTGTAAATGACCTTCTCATTATATTGCTGTTTTGCTTTTGATTTGGTTAAATTTTCTTACTTTGTGAACTTTGTTTTCTGTGTGATTTAATGCTTCTGGCACACACTCTGCTGCAACGACACAGCTCTGTCGGTCATCTGTTTTTCTTTTCTTCAACAATGCTGGAGTTGAGCAAGATTATTGCGCGAACATTGTTACTTATATGGCTTTTGGATAGCAGTGGGGCCTTAGAACCAGGGATTAGTGGCAATGTTCCATTTACCAATAGCCACGATGAGCTCCTCCAACTTCTTCTTTCTTTACCCTGCCTCCAGAAGCCAGCAGTCAATCTACCACCTGAACTCTGACCAAAAAACAGGGTAGGAGAGGTGGGGTACAAGGCTCCCTACAGCCAGAAGGGCTGTAGGGAGTCAGCAACTCTAAATCCCAAGGCAATTCTCCTGTGTGGTGATCAGCTGTGTTTACATTCCCTCTAGTCCCCAAAATAGCAGCAGTGGAAGCTAGCTGTATGATGGTTAAATATCTCAATGCCTCTCTGTTCATTGTGGGTGATTTCAACAACTGTAAAGTGTCATCATTGCACTAGTGTTTCTAATGCGTTCACAGTTTGAGCACATCCTCCAGTCGGCTACTCCAACCACAATGATGTTGTTCAGCTTCCGCATTACAAATTGGAACTGAAACCATGCAGATGCAATTGCACAGCTGTGGGGTGTACAGACTGGGAGATTTTTCAAGGAGACTTGGAGTTCAGGGTCGTAGTTGTCACAGATTCCATCAAATTCTGCATAACATCCATCATACCCACCAGAACATGTAAGAAGTATCCTAAGTCCAATTCCTGGATCACATCCCACATTAAAAGGAACGTGAAAGAATGACTTAAATCCTTCCAGAGTGAAGACTGGAGCACTGTCAACTATTAAAAATGACATAACAAAGGCCAAAGTCAGGTATGAATACAGGATCGAGCAGGACTTCAGTATGCAGTATGAACAACAGACAAGCTTTCCAGAAAATGAAGGTCCTCACTGGTCAAGCATCAGGTACTGTATGCAATGTAACAACTGACCCTGCTTCCTCTACTGACTCTTCAAATTCCTTTTACCTTTTACGCACACTTTGACACTGGTGATCACTCGCCCTCTGTGATGAGCAGCTCTGCCCTGCCCCTCGACACACCACTTCACCATTTCCATCCCAGCCAGGGTGCTGAAACTGTGTGCTATGGAGGTGTCCTCTATTGTATAATCCATATTTTGCGATTCTCTTCAGCACACATTCCTACAGCCTGGAAAACCTCCTCTACCACCCCGGTACCCCATCACGTTCATTGACTTCAGCTTAGCTTTCAGTACAATACAACAGCACCAGATGATCAAAAAGGTCCAATTTCTCAACCTGTCTCCACTCCTTAGTCATTGGATCACAGTCATTGGCTGTTAGAGTTGGCTCAGTTACCTAATCCTCAGCCTCTTTCCTCAGCCGGCTTCTGTAGGCCCTCTACATCAATGACTGTACCAGCCCTGTCAACATTTATTTCAAGTACTTGAGCAACATAGCTATTCTCGCACTCCTCAGGGGCAATAATATCATATGTGCTTACCACCAGTTACTCATCTACACCCACTCACACACCTCGGACCTGGCGTCTACCATCATACACGACAAAACAGCTGAACTTGTCAGTCACTTCAAATATCTTACCTTTGAACAACTACCGACGTCCATTAACATTCCCAACAAAGACTCCACAAGTTCCCTGTTCCCTCTTTGTCACCCCACACCTTCTGTTACAGTTGCGCACCAGCGTCACTCAACCCATCCTCCCCTAGCACTCCCCCTGTTACTTCAACATGCTCTCCATCACCAACAGAAATAAACTCATCGCTTTGCCAAAACCGTAACACACATGGCCCTTACAGTCAGCAGGGTTTCAAATGTGGAGTTTGTACCATATTTGGAACTCTGAGTCTGAGTATCATAGCAACCAAAGAGCCAATCCGGAGCAAAGCTGTTGAAGGTGACACTGTCAATCAAACCTTTTGCTAATGCTAGTAGGACTGACCACGGGGAAGGAAAAACTCTTCATCAGCCTTTGATAAGACATTGTTCCAAAGCTTTTAGCAGTGATTGCCTTTGTCCCTTGTTATTTTCCATCACTGTTGCCCAAATCCGAACCAGGTCTACTCCGATAAGACTGCTGATGGCTCCTAGCTGCACAAGCGAATGTGTTACTAGGTTCTGTGGTCCCCGAATGAAGAATCTTTGTATCGAAATCAACATCGCTCAGAGCTTTTCTTACCCCTGCTGCGCCGCTCCTACAAAAACTCCAGTCCTCAGAATAGCTGCGGAATATTAACGATGGTTCATAGTCAAGGAAGGAAAACACAGATTGAATGTGTCTTGAAAAAGGAATAACAGGAAGTCAGCTCAAAAATGTCGGGTTTGAGATGGGTTGACAGTGAAGTAATTATTTTATGGCTTAAATGGCTTAAATGGCTTTATGAAGTAACTTTTCTGCCTCAGGTTAGTCTTCATATGGTTCTTTTAATATTGTTTTGCTCGGAATGTTCCACAAAATGACAGTAATCTTTCGGCACCTTGTTTTTAATCAATCTGCAGAGCATTTAAAATGAACTAGTTCTGTTTTTCACTTTTCTAAGACAGCAAAACTCACATACAGCTCACTAAATATGACTAGAAAATACCACATAACCTCAGGGAAAGTAAAACAACGTGTGAATCAATAAGGGCAGTCAAATGGGACCGAATCTGAACCAATCGAATGAGACCGAATCAAATAAACATGACTTCAGAGACATGACGCTCCAAGGCACCAAAGGCCAAACAGAGGACCCATAACCCGCTGATCACTTGTGCTGGGGCCACAAAAGCTCAAAGACGCCAGTGTAAACATGTTGTGAAGTCTGTGGTGGTCAGCCATTATTCACTGCCTGATGTGTGACCGGACTGAGAAACAAGGACAAAGCCCCCAGCACATTTATAATTCACTTTGGGTTCACAAAGCACAAACAGACTACATGCATTTCGGGAAGTTTTTGAGCAATGAAAACACGGTTAAGTAAATGCTATACAATTGTCCCTCACTAAAACGCGGTTCACATTTCGCGGCCTCGCAGTTTCGTGGATTTTTTGTGTGCAATTTTATATGCTGAAGGTAACGCCCGTGATACACGAGGGACCACTGTATACATACAGTTAATGCCATATTGTGGAACATTCCAGGCAAAGCACTAACATAAATGAAGATACGCAGGTGGCAGACCCTCCAACAGAAGCTACAAAAGTGCACCTTTAGTAATAGAAACGACAATTTTGAGGAAGTTAAAGATGAGGGGAAACCATTATAATAAGACCTGGATCTGGAGATGGGTCCCTGGGTGCTGCACTGTGGGTCCCACTGCTCCTGACAACACTGAAGGATGGGTCAAATGCAGAGGGCATCTTTCCCTATGTGGACAATAAAGTGTTTCCTAACCTAACTAATGAAACTTGAATAGCATGTCTATTAGTAACTTGCATAACAAAGCTTGGTATTTTGTATCATGGGTACTTTTTCTTTGCAAAAGTGGAGTGTTTTTTTAATTATTTTTGTTGTAATAAGATCTGAGCTGTAGAGGGTTGAATAAGTCACTTCTATGGTTGATTAATGCTTCATCCTGCTATTTATGTGTTGCATCTTATGTCTTGTATGATAATGTCTATTTAAAATGATTTACTGGGATTATCCTGCTTTTTAAAAAATTCAGTCAGTGGCAGAAAGTACTTTCAAGTTTATCGTTTATTGCAATATTTATGTGGAGCAATATAGTGTGCTTCAAAATGTGTTACCATGACAACCTAGTGATGAATGAAGGTTTGAAATGCCCGTGATAAACGTTTGTTGCACTATGGTTTTACGACAGTATTCTAAGTGTTGTAATGTAATATTTTAGAATTTGAATGAAAATACATTATAATAAATTAGTTTTTTATTTTTTTCTGAGCGAAGATGGTAGATTGTGGCGACACAGTGCAGTTCTTTGACCCTAAATGCTCCGGGTAGCTAAAATGTTTGAGCTGCTGTTGACAGAAGATGAAAGCCAGAGGAGATGCATCAGAAATCTGCGATAAATTTAGGGACAGATTTCCCACAATGCATCAGAGGCATCAAAGAGAGTCGTCCTGAGAGGCTCGTGTCCTCAGAGTGAGTTGACAAAGCTTCACAAACACACAGTGGACAAACATGAAGACGTCACCACTACAGGCCGGAGACGATGTTTGGCACAGTGTAATATTAGCTCTGATGTTAACGCTGCCAAAAGGTACTGTTTTATTGTTATATTACATGTATAGGTGCAATATGTAACTTGCTTTTCCAGGAATGTTCTGCAGCATGGCTTTAAATTTGAAGACAAGCAGCGATCGCATGTTCTTCAAGGTTTGTATGATCAATAAAATCACCTGTAATTGAATGAATGGATTCATGTTGAAGCATGACATACTGTGGAACATTTTAGGCATCTGTGGAGGCTAGAAAAAAGCCAAGTAGCAATACATCTCCATGGAGACAAGCAACAGAACCCTCACTAAGGTATACAGTGCACCTTATAGTGTTAATGATTGATGTTTCAGTTCTATCTACAGATTGCCTTTGTAAAAATCTATTACATTTATATTTCACTTACAAACTTTCTCAGAGTTTGACAGATGCTACAATCCTGAAAAACAGCAAGCTTCACTTTAGTTTTTGATGCTCTGAGTCTCTCCTCTCTTTGCTCTCTGTGTCAAGTTACTCCCCCTTCAGAGCACTATCATAACACAATCATGTGCATCCCACTAGTGAAACCACTGCACATCACATCAGATTTGTTAAGTTGCTCTGTACATCTTGTATGTTTTTGTATATTTATGGAGAGTTGTCGTGTGGGAGCATGGGTGGCGTAGACTTGTGGGCGGAGCCTTGCACAGAATGACACAGCTAACTGTGAGGAGGGGTCAAATAGTGCCCAGAAGGGATCACTAAAATAATCAAACATGCATGGATGACATCTAAAACCTATTCAGGCATGTTTTTGATATGATATTACAATATTATAACATGCTACAAAGCTAAAAAATTGATTTAGCATAATACGCCCTCATTAAGCATTAAAATTCACTAAAGGGTTGAATGCTTAAGTTCACCTTCACCTTTACCTTGAAGAAAAATAGTATAATTGTTTAACTGAGCTCACAGGAAATATAAAACACTAGAGATCTAATTAGTCCATTCAACTTGTTACTGGGATGTGTTTGTTTGAATGACCTTGCAGTTTTCAGGGGCTCTGTCTAGACTCGGTCCATCCAACAGCACCTGAGATCAAGGACTTCATCAAGTTTTCCTGTTTCTACTACTACTACTACTTGCTTTTCTGGTGCATTTATTTGTTTATATCCAAATGTTGAACAGTGTTGAACCATTATTTGCAAGAGATTGGCTCCACAAACTTGACATATAAATCTTATGTTTTAATCTGTCCTTTCGACTGACAACAATTGCGTCTTTGGGATTGAAGAATGGCACCACTCTCTGGAGCTATTATGAAAGAATCATTTCTTTTTTGAAATAAATTGGAACTTTGATCCAGTTTTGTGGCCCTAATAACAAAGCGTATCATTTTATATTGTTTTGGTGATGCAGTAGAGCACCAGTAAACAGAAAAGCATAGACATAGCTAACCTGCTAGCCGCCGTGTTCCAAACAGGAAGTGAGCATGGGGGCACTTCCAGCTCTGTCAACTCTGGCTCCAATTCACTTTACATTGAAAAATTGTGGCACTGCTCTCTGTAACTGCTGCTGTCAGAACTCCATCTGAATCAGACCACCCCGCGAGACACGACGGTTTGAGCAGCCGTGAACACCAACCACTTCCCCTGAAAACAGACGAAACCAAAAGATTAGTGCCTCTGTTCCAAACCGGGACACCGGCCTGTACAGGAGGGGTGCGCGTAGTTCAACGCTTTACTCTCCTTGATTTACAACAACAGGTAGGGCTCACTCCCACACGCTCAATTAAGAAACAAAAGTGCTCTAAAACAGTTTTGTTTTTTTTTCATTTACAGTGACTCAGGTGAGGTACTAGCTACATTTCTCTGCATTTTGACTAAGAAAAGGACCTCTGCAGTAGTTTAAGTGTTTGTGGCAAAGGCAGGTGTGATGTAAAGTTACTTAATAAGTTTCAAACACTACAATACATTTCCATAAACACACTTTCACCTCACTGTGGGTGTGTTTTTGAGGGGAAAACTCATTTACCTGAGTCAGCTACTGCTATCATCATCAAGATGAGCTCAAACCCTGGGCTCCTGACAGGTTGCCCCAGCGGTGTTGAAGCACGGGTCAAATGCAGTGGTGGATGAATTTTGTGAAAAAGTACTGTATTTTATTACTTGTACTTTGTTACCTTCCACCACGGGTCAAATGCAGAGTACAGATTTTCCTATAGGGACAAATGTTAGTTATGTGTAAAACAGTATTTCAGTGTCAGACGTCACCACTCTTAAGTACTCAAATACAGTCCTTTTCACTGTTCAAACTTTTCTAGTAGTAGTAGTGTATAGTATGCAGTTAAGTAGTAGTAGTAGTAGTTAGGCCTACATGTTCATTACATGTTCTGTTGAATTGTCAATGCATTAACATGAAATAACACAACCTTTATCTGGACTTAACTCATGTGTGATGTGTTTCACTTCCACAGACACACAGAATGGAGCCTGTCCTGAGCCTGGATGATATTAGGAGGTCAATCCCACGACACTATGAGGCGGTCCAAACTGTGAGCAGCGGCGGCTTTGGTCAAGTGGTCAAGTGTCGAAAGAGAGACACTGAGGAGTTTGTAGCGGTCAAACTTCCTTTTTACATGCAGGACACAGAGAAGGAGGTAAGACCCAATTGTGACACTATTTAAAGTGCATATGACAGGTTTTTATGTATTTCTAATTATTACATGGAGGAATTTAGGAAACAACATTAGAACATAGATGAGAAAATAGTTTTGGCCCTTTTTGCTGGGTAGCACTTATGTAATTACCTCTATGTTTGCCATATCTGCTGCCCATGTCCAACCAGGAAGCAAAATTATAAACTTCCCTAAAGTAAAAAAAAATAAAAAAAATCTGTCACTTTAATGGAATGATACACATTTTGTATTGGTGCTTAAATATGTAAACATGTTGTTTTCATTCTTGTCTGTTCAGGTCTCTATACTGCATCTTATGATGGATGAAGGGATGGACAAAAAAAACATTGTGAAGTTTTATGAGGAGTTTGACACACCTTTGGGAAAAGGACAGGTCTTCGAAATGTTGGACATGAATCTGCTGGACTTTTATAACACCCAACATCTACGATTGCCCCTGTCCGACGTCCGCAGCATCGTGAAACAGGTACCAGAGCGAAGGAACGCAACACTCACAATGTGCTTTAAAGAGCCCAGATCACACTATTGTCTCTGTTATAAACAGCATTCTGACATGGCTTAAAGCTCACAAGAGTAACTTTTGCATAGAATAGGACCTTTAAATGACTTGACTGGTTTCCATAGTGATTTTCTCCTGTAATACTCTGCCAGTTCAAAGTTTGTACTGACGAACCTTCTTGTACATTGTAATGGCGTTTGTTAAGCCTATAGGGAAAAGTCATGAAAAATCTACTTGTGAAACCAGGAGTTGAACAGTCCCTGTAGAGATTTATATAAGATTTATGAAGAATTATAAACAAAGAAATAAATTAGATGGAATCCCACAAACTAACTATTGTTTTGTGTTGTGACGTTGTACAGGTGGCCACAGCTTTGGACGTGCTGAAGACCTACGCCATAATCCACGCAGATCTTAAACTGGAGAACGTCATGGTCTGTGATCGCGCCCAGAGGCCCATCCAGGTCAAACTCATCGACTTTGGCATGGCCCTTCACAAATCCGAGGTCGAACCAGGCCTCATCATCCACCATGTGTGCTACAGGTGAGCTATGGGACTCCTGTTTAAGGGAGACACTACAGGCAGCTCCAATGTTTTATTATTCACATGAATCTAATTACTCCCATCGATTTATGTGGAACATTGGAACTTCAAAGTCAGTTTTATCAAAATGCATTGTCTCACTTAGGGACATAAAGATCACTGTTTAAGTAGAGCCAACATACACCAAACTTTACAGTCTTGTACTTGACAAAATGTTGACAGATTGAACAGAAGGATTTGTTGATATTTAATTCTAAGCCTGATTCGTTCATGTTTTAACTTCAAAATGTGGCAAAATTAGAATTTTTACATACTTTTTCAGTCAGAAAATTCAACCTGTAAATATTTTTTGTATCTTTGTCAACAAAGTGCAGCAAGAATTTTAAACCTGGCTCTATCCATTTTGCCTTATTTATAATTGAACTACAGAAGAAGTTTCCAAATGGTAGTTGTCCTGCAGTGTCTCGTCCTAATGTCTAATTATCTATCAGTTCATGTTATGTTCATGTCTTTCTTCCTCCATTAGGGCTCCTGAGGTCATTCTGGGATGTCTTTTCGATGAGGCTGTGGATGTGTGGAGCCTGGGGACCATGATGGCCACTTTACTGTTTGGGTTCCAGTTGTTCCCTAACACCTGTGAATATGATGTAGTAAGTCACTAGAGCCAAATGTAGATGTACAGGTGGGACATATTAACAAAAATTAATATCTTGATTTTTTTTTTTTTTTTTTTTTTTTTGCATTATGTCGATAACAATAACAATATATAACAATATATTTTAACAATAGATCAGGACGGTGCTAAAATGTGCCTCTAAATGTCTTGGTTGAGCTATTTAATATTTTATAAAGATGTGAGTCTGGTCACAGGTGAATCTCCCATTGATTGGTGGTGGATTAGCCAATCAGGGGATAAAGGCCATTTTAAATACTTTTAGTTATAAATGATATATATATTCTCATTTTGCATATTTCCAAAACAACAGTTATGATCTGACTTATTTTTGGATATATCTCCCACCTCTATGTCGACAGTAAATCATGTTATATTAATGTTTACAATCCTAACATGTCTTTCTCTTATAAAGATGAGAGTCATTATCAAACTCCTCGGCGCACCATCCGGAGTCTACCTCGATCGCGGGATGTTCACAAACGATTTCTTCATTGAAGAAGGACGTTCCTGGAAATTTATGGTAACTAACATTTGTTCTTGTTAGAGACAAAAATAGAATCACATCATCACATGTAAAACAATATATTTGGACATCACTTAACTTTCAAAATCTTTTTGGACTAATAAGGAAATGTTTGGATTCGAACGGGAGGAGTACGTCACAGCAGAGTTTGGTTCTCTTCATGAGATTGTGAAGGTATGTAATAAAATGCACCCTGCAAATGAAACCTGTAAATGTCAATACTAATCTACTGATGACTTGTTTCTAGACACAGTATAAGTTGTCTGACGTGGAGGAGGACGAAGACCGAAATCCTCCAACATCCATTTATCTGTGGCCAAAGGTAAGTTCATAAAGTCAACTGAAACACCTTCAAATAAGTACACCTTAACAACACAGGCAAAGCAAGTTTATTTGTACAGCACAAAACAACGTCATCCAGAGTGTTTTACAGAAGACTTTGGTGAGCAGGCTTTGGTAGTTTAATAAGAGAAGAATCAAGTAACCAAGTAAACCACAGAAGTCTATTTACTCATATATGGGGCTGTTAAAATGTGTCTTTAAACTAATTTATTCAATCTGCAAGTAAACTACTGAAATATAATGTGATTAAATCTGTTTTTTCTATAGTGTGGAAAGTGTGGTGAGGAGGATGACGTCTCCCGAGCTCATCATGGTCAGTCCAGCTCGACCTGAAAACACATATACTCTGGAGCAGGACGAGCAGCAGAGTGACAGGTGAGGCTTTGGTCTCTTATTCATTTGTGACACAGTGGCAGAGTGGTTAGCACTCAAGCCTCACAGTAAGAAGGTTCAACACGTAGGGCTTTCTGAGTGGAGTTGCATGTTTTTTGCTGTGTCTTGGTGGGTTGCCTCCGTGCAATCCGGCTTCACCACAAAACATGTACAAGATCTGGAGATAGGGCCACTGCTCCTGACAGGCTGCTACAGCGACCATTAAGTCTGGGTCAAATTTTCCTCTGTGGCAGATGAAATGTGTCTTAACCTTCAATGCAAAGTTCATGTTGGTGTTAGGACAGTGACAAGCCAGTTATGATCATGTTAAAACCTGTTCTGTACATTAAGTTCATGTCTAACATAATTTATGTTGTCCACAGTGTTATAAGTGGGTGTGTAGACATACCATTCTTTGACTCGGAGGACGTCGAATCAGGGAGTGTAACCTCAGAAGAGAGTGAAACCACACCTGAACCCACAGTCCTGAAGAGGTCGTCAGAAAATGCTCCTCTTCAGGATGTCGGCCACCACCACTGTAACATGTGAATTTATACCTAAATAATTATAATTAATTAGTGTTACAAAATATGATCTGCAAGACCTTGACACCTGTCAATCTATGTTCTTTCAGCTCTACAAAGAAGAGGAGGAGGTGGAAAAACAAAGGATCAGGACTCTCTTAGCTTTAGCATCGCTGCACATCTGATCATTATCTGATTTATGGAGGTATCAGATTACAGAAATGTTACAGAAAGAGGAAATGTAAAAAAAAAAAAAAAAGAATTAAGAGTTATTTCAAAATTACCTGTACTTTCAAATTACTCTGAAAAACAAAAAAAACTCAAAAAAAAAAAAAAAAAAAAAAAACATTGATTAACTACCACATATCATCAGTTTTTGATAATCAGTTTTCTCTTGGCTATATAAACAAAAACAAAAAATCTGATCTAAATATTGGCTTTTCTGATTTTACTAGCCATTTAATGTACTCACAGTTTACATTTCATGAATCCAATAACTCAGATAATGATGAGTTGTGCATGTAAACAAAGCCTCTGACAGCATGATGGGTTTGCTCATATATGTTTCTGTTTTAGGTCGTCCTGCCTGGCCAGAGAAGAAGAGCCGTTTACAAAAGATCTTCGCCTGGTTTAAACGGCTCAACTGCTTCTCCAGTAGGACAGAGGAGTAAGCCGTGTACTCCTCTGTTCAACCTTTTTCTCTTTTTTTAAATTGGCTTTAAAATTTGGAAAAAAAAAACAGTGAACAAAAACATGAGAGGGGGGTTTGAAGAACAAGGTGGCCATCAAAACTGACTGTAGTTTGCCCTGGTACAGTCTGTAGGTGGTCACTTTGTTGAATCCCCCTTGTGGTCAATACAATAATAAAATAGAGGGTTGGATAAAAACAACAGCAAAGTAAAAACTGTAGAAACCAACCCCAAAGCAAAGTGCACCCTGATCATTAGCCCCAGTTAAAAGAGACATGTCCCAAACACAAGTGGGACTGTGTCTATTGTTTGGCTGGAGCTGATGCCGCCTGGGAGTGGATCCCTCCAGGGAGTGGATCCCTCCTTCTGCGGCTCTCCCTGAGGTTTCTCTCTGAGTTTTTCCTCACCCTGAAGGAGGGTCTAAGGACAGGGGACAGGGGACACTGTAAATGACCACGATAGAATGATTTGGGCTTGGTGACAACTTAATTTGAATCTCAATTATTGGCACTTGTGCTAAGAGATTTCTCTAAGTAGCTACTAAGTCTGAATCATTTTTAATATACTATTTGATCATCATGAATAAAAATAATTTTCTCAAAAATCTATGTGTGTGTAGCTGCTTTTGTATGTGACTCTTGGTTGCTATGCCGATAAGTTGATGTGATGTTTTATTGGTCAGTCACTGGTCTGTTTTGGATACTGGCTCTGTTGAGTTGAGACTGCTGCTGTTTTGCTTTTGTTTTAACCTGAGTTATGGCGTACACTAGTCCTTTTGTTAAGAAAATAAACAACCACCGAAGCTTAAACTAGAGGATATATATATGTGACATTAGATTAAAATGTATTGAAAATCACACATTTGACTTGTGGCTGTACCCGATTTCTCTCTGTGTAGTAGAACATTACAGATATATTGTAAAAGCAGCAGGTCAAAACCACTAAAGCATCATCATTAAATCCTTACGAAATATAAAATGTAAAGCTTTGAGCACGTAACTGTGTATTCGGATGTGTGATTAATACATAGAATTTTAAACTTCCCTGCACCTCCACCATGTCCAGCTTTGCTCTTAGCAGACCACATGTACATCCAGACCATCAGAACATCCAGACCACCAGCGCATTCAGACCACCAGAACATCCAGACCACCTATACATCCGGACCATCAGAACATCCAGACCACCAGAACATCCAGACCACCAGCACATCCAGACCACCAGAACATCCAGACCACCTGTACATCCGGACCATCAGAACATCCAGACCACCAGAACATCCAGACCACCAGCACATCCAGACCACCAGAACATCCAGACCACCTGTACATCCGGACCATCAGAACATCTGGACCACCAGAACATCCAGACCACCAGAACATCCAGACCACCAGCGCATTCAGACCACCAGAACATCCGGACCATCAGAACATCCAAGTCCATGAGAACATCCAGACCACCAGAACATCCGGACCATCAGAACATCCAGACCACCAGCACATCCAGACCACCAGAACATCCAGACCACCAGAACATCCGGACCATCAGAACATCCAGACCATCAGAACATCCAGACCACCAGAACATCCAGACCACCAGCACATCCAGACCACCAGAACATCCAGATCACCACAACATCCGGACCATCAGAACATCCAGACCACCAGAACATCCAGACTATCAGAACATCTAGACCACCAAAACATCCAGGCCATCAGAACATCCAGACCATCAGAACATCCGGACCATCAGAACATCCAGAACATCAGAACATCCACATCCACCAGAACATCCAAGTCCATGAGAACATCCAGACCACCAGAAAATTCAGAGCACTGGCATATCCAGACCATCAGAGCACCCAGACCATCAGAACATCCAGAGAAACAGCACATCCAGACCACCAGAACATCCAAACCATCACAACATCCAGACCATCAGAATATCTAGACCACCAGAACATACAGGTCCACCAGAAAATCCAGAGCACCAGCACATCCAGACCATCAGAACATCCAGACCAGAATATCCACGTCCACCAGAACATCTAGACCACCAGCACATCCAGGTCCACAAGTCACAATGACTGCAGACTCTCCAGATGGAGCTCAGCCTTGGCACAGTCTTCTTCTTCTCATACAAGGGCCTTAAAGAATAGAACACGCTCCAAACAGACTGAAACTTCTGAGATCTGAAGGTCTTCTCTTATGTTTATATTTTACAGATTGAGCATTATAGCGGTTGTCCTCATCTCCCTAAACTATAAAATAAAGTATAAAACTAGAACATCCAGAACATCCAGACAATTCAGGTGTGCCAAATGTCAAATGAAAGGCACGTTTAAAATGTCAATGGTTTTACTCCATGAATGAGTTTAAAGAGGCCGCTCACTGCTCACTTTTTTCATGGAAAGGGCAGAGGCAGATCCACACACAGCTCTCAGTTTGAATTCATTTTGAAGAGTATTATCCACAATGTCTCTGCGCAGGTGCCATGAGGCCAGTGAGGAGATTTTAAACACCACAAGGGGACATTATCAGCTGAGCACTCCAGAAACTGCCTGTGAAAAAGCACGCACACAAAAGGACCCCAGATCAGCACCAAGGACAGCAGAGCTCACCCATCAACACGGCTTTGAGTGTTTATCCTGGTTTGTCCCGGAACATCCCGTCCACATCCGGGGGAGACAGTAGCTCGTAGTGTCTGTTTTTTTTAAATACATGAACTTTCAAAACAAAACCAAGCCAGGAAAACAACCAGATTAAGCAACACTTTAACGTAACTCTCTGGAGGAGGCGCGTCGCTTGCAAGATTCTTTGGAAGTATAAAGTTAAAGCCATACTTCGGAACTTTCACCATGGAGATAGATTCCATTTATTCCATGCTGAGGGTAATACTGTAACCAATGGAACAAACATCATTTCCATGGAGACAAGCAGGTGGAGGTTCTCCCGCAGGACAAATAAAAGTCAGGTTTGTGGAGATGCGAGCCCTCTCACGGGAAAGACACATGTTGTTCTATGTTTTTCAGTGCAATAAAAAAATCATAATGAAAAAAATAAAGATGTGTTTTTAGTCTGTTTTGGGGATGGGGCGTAAAAAGGTACACAGATTTAAAGGAGCACATTTATGTCTTTTATGATCGGGAGTTTGCCACATGCTTGAGGTGTGTTTGCGTTGTCTGGAATGGTCCACAGTATGGCATTAAAGGTGCATGTCTTGACTAGATAATACCCTGTGTGTTTGCTGTTGTCACGTTTAATGATTTCAGTGAGAGTCCTCATGACAAACTGCAGGAGTTTAGACTTAAAGTGTTTAGAGCTGCTTTACTGCTGCTGTTTTGTGCCTCATTGACCTCAGTGCGTTTGATAAACTCATGATGGATGAACTGTAGTACACAACCACACAACAATATACACAACAACCACACGACCATACACACAACAACCACACAACAATACACACAACAACCACACAACAATACACACAATGTCTCTCAAATGGACCCACAACACAGGTGTCTAAAAACACATACCTGAATAATGAATACACATTTGTTATTCTACTAGTACGACTACAATTACTACTATGCCTATAACTACTATTACTACGACCACTACTAGTACTCTTACTACTACTACTACTAATATGATTGCTACTAGTATGACTACGACTAATACGACTACTACAACTACTATGCCTATTAATACTATTACTGCAACCACTACTAGTATGACTATGACTAAAACAGCTACTATGACTATGGCACATTTGAACAAACACACTACTACTACTACTACTACTACTACTACTACTACTACTACTACTAGTATGACTACGACTAATATGACAACTACTACTACTCTTACTACTTCTACGACTACTGTGATTACTACGCCTATGACTACAATTACTACGACCACCACTACTACTATGACTATGACTAGTACGACTACGACTACTATGCCTATTACTACTATTACTGCAACTACTGCTAGTATGACTATGTCTAGTACGACTATGACTACTACTACTACTATGATTACTACTACTAATTAATACTACTATAACTACTACTACTAGAACTATGACTACTACTACTATGATTACTGCTACAACTAATACAACCACTATGCCTATGACACATTTGTTACTATGACTACTACCTACGCCTATGACTACTATTACTGCAACCACTACTAGTATGACTACAACTAGTACGACTATGACTAATACGTACTACTACTACTACTAATTAATACTACTATAACTACTACCACCTCCAAGTAAACTACTAAAGTCTACTAAAGTAAAGTGCACTGCAAAAGTCTAATTGATTTAAAAGAAAAGTGTGTAAAAGTTTGTCTGTTTTTCCCTGCTGCCCACCACTGTCCCCCCACTTCCTCTTTCTCTTCCCCACCCCTCATCTCTCTCTTTTCTTTCTTTCTCTCTTCTCTCTATTTTTCTTTCACTCCACTCTCTCCCTCCCCCTCTATCTTTGTCTTTCTCTCCTCGTCTCTTTCCCTTTTCTCTCTCTTTCTCTCTCCCGCTTTCTCTCCTTTTTTCTTTCTATCCTCTCTCTCCCTTTTTCTCTCTCTCCCTCCCTCTTATCTTTTTCTCCTCTCTCTCTTTCTCTCTCCCTCTCACTCTTTTCTTTCCCTCCCTCTTTCTCTTTTCTTTCTCTCTCTTTCTTTCTCTCCTCTCTCTACCTTCTTTCTCTTTTTCTTTCTCTCCTCCACTGTCTTTCCCTTTTCTCTCCCCCCTCCCCTTTCGATCCCCCTCTCTCTCCCTCTCTCTTTTCATTCTCCCCTTTCTCGATCTTTTCGTTCTCTCCTCTCTCTCTTTTCTTTCTCTTCTCTCTCTCAGTGATGGATGGGGCCGTGCCACAGTGACTCCTGTTCTCTGTTTGCAGATGGATTCCTTCAGATAAATCCCATGTTTCAGGTTGTTTCAGATTGTTTCAAATTGTTTCAGGTTCTTTTAGGTTGTTTCGGGGTGTTTCGGGTTGTTTCGGGTTGTTTCAGATTGTTTCAGATTGTTTCGGGTTGTTTCAGATTGTTTCAGGTCGTTTCAGGTTGTTTTAGGTTATTTTTAGGTTGTTTCATGTTGTTTTTAGGTTGTTTCATGTTGTTTTTAGGTTGTTTCATGTTGTTTCAGGTTGTTTCAGGTCGTTTCAGGTTGTTTCAGGTTGTTTTTAGGTCATTTCAGGTTGTTTATTGCTGCCTTTATGAGCGTGTTTGGATTGGAGATTCCTTTTCAGATTGTTTCATTTTGTTTCAGGTTGTTTCAGGTTGTTTTTAGGTCATTTCAGGTTGTTTATTGCTGCCTTTATGAGCATGTTTGGATTGGAGATTCCTTTTCAGATTGTTTCATTTTGTTTCAGGTTGTTTCAGATTGTTTCAGGTCGTTTCAGGTTGTTTTTAGGTTGTTTCAGGTTGTTTTTAGGTTGTTTCAGGTTGTTTTTAGGTTGTTTCAGGTTGTTTCAGGTCGTTTCAGATTGTTTCAGGTTGTTTCAGATTGTTTCAGGTTCTTTCAGGTTCTTTCGGGTTCTTTCAGGTTGTTTCAGGTTGTTTCAGATTGTTTCAGGTCGTTTCAGGTTGTTTTTAGGTTGTTTTAAGGTTGTTTCAGGTTGTTTCAGGTTGTTTTTAGGTCGTTTCAGGTCATTTATTGCTGCCTTTATGAGCGTGTTTGGATTGGAGATTCCTTTTCTCTGCTCGTTCGCTCGACCTCGGAGCGTTCACATGCTTTTACCTGCATGTGGAGGAGACACTGTATGTATTTCTGACCTAAGATTTCGCGCAGAGCCTTTGTCCTACAGCAGTTATCTCAAACATAACATTAGCTTGACACAAAACACCCTGTGATCCATCTTATTTATTGTAAACTCTTTCTTGACTTCCACCAATCAACGCGCCTCATGTCCAGGATTCCCATTTCTCCAAGTCGTATTTGTGATTTATTTGACGCCGCCTGGAAGCAGAATGACTTAACGCTCCTGGAGTCTCAGACGGAGCATTAGTCTGTTATTGAACAGTATATCACTCAGACTCACTCAGAACTGCACACGAGACACTGAGACGAGACACGTGACAGATGAGACATTTAGGACATGTGTTTCCTCAGGCCTGACCACCGGGGGCGCTACAGGGTGAGGCGGAGGAGAGCAGGCCTGTCACAGTAGAAGAAGTGGAAGAAGCACTGTGTTACTTATGTAAAAGTACAGATATGAAGAAAGTATCTGTAAAAGTATCATATGAAAAAGGTAAAAGTCAAAGTATTAAAGTACATATTTAAAAATGTACTTGAAGAGAAAAAAAAGTTAAGGTATTTCATGCAGATTTTGAGGTCTTAAAATCTTCAAATGTAGAGATTTTGATAAAGATTTGAGCTGAATTTGGTTCAACAGAAACATTTAAATCAATCTTTTTTTTCTGAGCTGTTTTTATTTGTATATTTTTGTTTGCTTAAACTACAAATGTGATAAAAATAAACCCACAGACTTTTCAGCGGATGGCAAGCTATAATATAGAATACTATTACTTCACAGTCTAGTTAAAAAATGTAGTGGAAAAAAGTAGAAAGTACAGATAATGCTCTCAGATGTAGTGAAGTAAAAATATCCAATTTGTATTTTTACTTACCTACAGACACCTAAAATATATACATAAGGACAATACTTTACTACTTTTACTTTGTTACTTTCCACCAGTGTGATATGTTACTAATATTAAAATACAGTTGTCCCTCACTATATCACAGTTCATCTTTCGTGGTCTCGCTGTTTCACAGATTTTTTTAGGGCAATGTGGGAGAAATGTGAGAAAATATTAATGCCTGTGTGAGAAAAGTGTATAAAGTGTTTAAAGCTGCAAAACATAGAACAATTGTCAAAAATAAAGCTGATACTTCGCAGATTTCACCTTTTGTGGGTTATTTTTAGAACTTAACCCCCGCGATGAACGAGGGACCACTGTACTGCTGTTAAATATCACGATAAACGATAATATTGAAACTATTCTATGTCACTGCCGCAACGACCCTCAAGCAGGACAGTCCCCAATAAAAACTGATATTAAACGTACAGTTCAAGCTGAAATATGTTTCACTCATGGACCAAAACCACTCTGTTTAAAGCCACCGTCTGTAATTCGTCTGACCGACTCACTCCTGTTGTATTCTCACACTTCACCACTAGATGCTACCTATGTTACCTCTGTCTGACAGTGTGCCAGCTTTGTCCTGGCAGAAAAAGAGGCAAGTTTTACATCTGCCATCTACTGGTGAAAAAAAAAGTAACTAGTAACATGCTTGGTTTTGTGGGATAATACCTAAATATCATGATAAACAATAATAAAAGTCAGTTTGTGCTAAAAAGTTGAAGACAAAAGTACAAAATTACGGGAAATTACGGTGAATTTTTAAACAGAATACGTCTAATTACAACATCAGCACCGGAAATGATATGCATGTTTACCAAGAATTAGCCTAAATGTTTTGTTCCTTTTGTCTGGGCAGTTGTGAGGGACACGTTGACCTGTTTGTCTTGTGTTTCTATGTCCTCTCATTAGACACACTCGAGGGACTGTCTGTGCGTCAGGAGCCGGAGCTCTCTCTGAATACTGACCGGGATTCATTTGTCTTTGCTCTGACTTTGATGGACATTCACTGGCGGTCATTTTGTTCTCTGGCGTTACGTTGTTGTCCTTGTTTTCCGGTTGTAAAAACACACAACAGTGATCGCGCCATCAGTCTATTTTATTGAACACATTTTTACAATTTCTAAGGAAGGTTAATATTTGTCCAACTCAATCCACTTTATTTATACAGCACATTTCATAATACACTTTACATCTAAAAAATACAATGGAAATATAAACGAAACGAAATAAACTAGTCGAATCCAATCAGAGCAGAAGTATCAATAGGGTAAAACTGTAAAAAGAAATAAAAAAACACACACAGGACAACACAAGTCACACAGTGTTAAAGCAACGGGATAAAATGAGACTTAAAACCTGTCTCACATCTTCAGGAAGACTGTTCCAGGTTTTAGCTGCATAAAATTAAAACACTGAATCCCCATGTTTAGTCCTGGTTTAGTTCTGGTTTAGTCCTGGTTTAGTCCTGGTTTAGTCCTGGTTTAGTCCTGACTCTGGCACCAGCAGGAGGCCGGTCCCTGAAGTCCTCAGTGTGAGATGGTTCATATGGCTCTAACAATATTGATTAAAAAAACAAACAGAAAACTTTTCCACATAAACAGGTCCATTGACTTGTGTTCAAAACTGCAGATCTGATTCCCTGCTCTAGCTCTAGCTCCTGCTCTACTGATGGACAATGGTCTACAGTCCCTTAGCCAATCAGGACGCAGAACACAATGCACAACTGTGATATAACGAGGGACAAATGTACTGTCACCAGGGCTCTTCATGTTGTCATATCTACATTGCAACTCAATAAACAGTGAAAAAGGATCCTATCTCTGTCATCATTTTGAAGAGTGCAAAACTGTGTTTATTTTCCGCCCCGTTATTCTGAGCTTTACAAGCACAAACAAATGATGGACTAACACGTCTATAGATACTGTGTAATCACGCAAAAAACATGACGAAGCCGGACACATTTTGCATGCTTTATGACCTGGTGCATTATCCTGCTGGAAGTAGCCATCAGAGGATGGGTACATGGTGGTCATGAAGGGATGGACATGGTCAGAAACAATGTTCAGGTAGTCTGTGGCATTTAAACGATGCCCAATTGGCACTAAGGGACCAAAAGTGTGCCAAGAAAACATCCCCCACACCATTACACCACCACCACCAGCCTGCACAGTGGTAACAAGGCATGATGGATCCATGTTCTCATTCTGTTTACGCCAAATTCTGACTCTACCATTTGAATGTCTCAGCAGAAATCGACACTCATCAGACCAGGCAACATTTTTCTTCAACTGTCCAATTTTGGTGAGCTCGTGCAAATTGTAGCCTCTTTTTCCTATTTGTAGTGGAGATGAGTGGTACCTGGTGGGGTCTTCTGCTGTTGTAGCCCATCCGCCTCAAGGTTGTGCGTGTTGTGGATTCACAAATGCTTTGCTGCATCCTCGGTTGTAACAGGTGGTTATTTCAGTCAACGTTGCTCTTCTATCAGCTTGAATCACTCGGCCCATTCTCCTCTGACCTCTAGCATCAACAAGGCATTTTCGCCCACAGGACTGCCGCATACTGGATGTTTTTCCCTTTTCACACCATTCTTTGTAAACCCTAGAAATGGTTGTGCATGAAAATCCCAATAACTGAGCAGATTGTGAAATACTCAGACTGGCCCGTCTGGCACCAACAACCATGCCACGCTCAAAATTGCTTAAATCACCTTTTTTTCCCATTCTGACATTCAGTTTGGAGTTCAGGAGATTGTCTTGACCAGGACCACACCCCTAAATGCATTGAAGCAACTGCCATGTGATTGGTTGATTAGATAATTGCATTAAGGAGAAATTGAACAGGTGTTCCTAATAATCCTTTAGGTGAGTGTATGTATGTATTTATTTTTAATGGCTTTGCTGCCTCTCTTCAGCCCTTTGTGTTGGACCCCGAGTCCAAATTTTTCATGGAATTGTAAACAGAGCACTGTACAGGAACACTCAAACACACATTAATCACTCAAAATACAACTCTGAGGTAATGATGAGGGAAAAACTTTGTACTATAGTTATACGTTGGAAAAGTTGTTTTTGCAGAGTCTCAAAGTCTAAATCAACAGGAGTAACCATCCCCTGCACTCAGAGGTTTATTTTGCTGGATGACATCTCCAAACTAAATCTGACAATCAATGGCCAGCGTGTATTACTAACAGGCCTCACAGCTGCCAAAAAAATGATATGCTGTTGGAAGTCACTTCAGCCTCTGACTGTAAAAGGGTGGCTTTTATCTTACTGAGAAATAATTCAGCTGGAGCTTTCTGCTGCTCGAACGGATGGAGCAAATGACAAAAACATTTCCTGCTGGTCCAACTTACTCACCAAAATCCAGACCTGAATATATTACATGTATGTTTCTGAAACTGTATATTCATGAAAAGATACACAATATGTGTACGCTCTGTTTTGTTTTTTGTTTTTTGTTTTTTTGATACTTCTACTACTACTACTAATATTATTATTATTATTATTATTATTATTATATGTATTTATTTTTCTCTTCTGTGTATATGCACATCGGGGAATGCAATTGGGCTGTAACCTGTGGAGCTGCAGATCAAGATCAATACTTGAATAAAAATGTTATCACAACAAAGGAAAAGTTGTTTTTGTCAAATGTAAATATTTTATCGAGAATCTGATCTAACATTAGCTCTGTCATATTTCCTCATGCCACCAACAAACTTCCATATGACCTTTTTAAAAAATTTTTATCCAGTGTCAGTGATCAGTATGTCACGCCTGTCGCTCATGGAAAATAACACAGATTGCTTTGCACCTGTCTCCGTCCCCCGTCACCTCCTGTATGACACCTGTCCACTCAGTCCTGAGGTGATCAGGGACATTACCTGACCTGTCCCTGTCAGAGTAATGTCCCTGATCACCTCTTCACCTGACGAGTGTTTAAACTGCAGTAAACACTAATGACAGGAGCACATGGAACAGTTTATCTCCGACAGCTCGCTCAGCCCCACATACAAGACCTCTGGAATTACATAGAGTTTTATGGAGGAGAGGGGAGAGAGGCGACTAGGACTGCTACTGCTACTGCAAACTGCAATCCAAGATCTGTAAAATGGAAGACGAGAACCCTGCTCTGGCTGTTGTTTGATTTAAATCTGAGGATGGAGTTGTATATGGGGGATAAGTGGTGTCTAAGGCCCCCATTCTTGCAAACAAAGGAAACAAAGAGAACAATAGAGAGGTTGAATGTAGGGGCCGTTAAGGCTAAAACTGTAAACAGTAGCTGTTTACAGTTTCAGTGTAGTTATATCTATCTGAAGGGAGGAGCTAAGGCAGTGTCCATCAGCAATCTGACCAGAACTGAAGAAGTGGCTTGGATGAGCAGTGAAACGTCTTCACTCCTGCAACTTTTTGTCCAGTTGACAGATTTAAATTTGGCTTTTACTATGGATCAGACCTGGATGACTGAGGGATTACACAGACATACCAGGCAAACGTAATAACATCTCCATAGAGACAGGTGTCAGACTGCTAAGTTAGTGGAGTATTAAGTCACATTGTATTTTTTTAGCATTTCTGCAAACAACAACCTGGTCTGTCATAACATTTGTTCAATGAAAACAACTCTAAATCAAAAGTGATCAGTGTAATTAACAGTATAATTAAGCAAAGTGCGTCACAACAGACACAATGAGGTGCTAATTATCAGTGGAGTATCAGGAGGAGGTGAGGAGAGGAAGAAGCCTGCTGTGAGTCTCACCTGCACTCCTCCTCTTACTCCTCCTCCTCTTCCTCAGCCCAGCGGGAACCTGCCTCAGAGAACATGACAGAAAAACAGCCTTTCTCTGCACAGCATCGTTCAGTCACATTAGTCATACTGAGGGTCTGTCACGTACATCTATGTAAATACCTATTGTCCTATAGTACAGCCTGGTGTGGGATGTCCATGTGAACTCAGGGGGACGCAGGGGATTTTGGGAGTTGAACAGACAATATATATATATTTTATAAGTAAAAGATAAATGGTAAATAGTTGCATTTTTATATAACTCTTTTCCACCTTCATGGCAGCTTCAAACCGTTTTACATCAAGGAACCACTCACATATTCACACACACATACTCATCATACACCAGTGTACACAGACACATGGGGACAAGGTGGGTTAAGTGTCTTGCCCAAGGACACAACTACAGCATTCATCTGTGGGAGCTGGAATCGCACCATCAACGTGTGAGTCAGTGGATCTCCAATGATGTTACTAATGATACTTTAATATGCAGTGGTCAAACATGTCGTGAGATATGGTATATGTGTATGGTCTGGTTATTTGTCCATTTAAAAAAATCAGATGTGTGTAAACTAGGCATATGCATGACTTTTTATTCAATCATTCAATCTTTTATTCAACCAGGACAATGCGTCTTGGGATTAAAAATGTGTTTTCCAAGAGTGTCCTAGCCAAGTGACAGCAGCACATGTATAACAGTCAACTATAGTTACAAAAACGCAATATTTACCCAGGAATCCCAGAGATACATGAAAAACAACCACAAATAGATAGTCTCTCATGCTTCAACCTCTCATGCTTCAGTCTCTCATGCTTCAGTCTCTCATGCTTCAACCTCTCATGCTTCAGTCTCTCATGCTTCAACCTCTCATGCTTCAGTCTCTCATGCTTCAGTCTCTCATGCTTCCTTCCTGCTTTGAAGGATTCTGTATGACAATGGTCAGGTGAATAGAGTGATAGGAGTGAAAGATTATCCATCATTACAGCAGATAGACCATTAATCAAGAGAGGAATAATATCTCTGACTCCTCCCATGTCCTACTCTCCAACCATGAGCTGCTCTCCTCCAGATGCCCTGTAGAGTTCCAAGGTAAAATGTCTGTGTAATCCCTCAGTCGTCCAGGTCTGATCCAATTCAAAAGACAAAGTTTAAATCTGTCAACTGGACAAATTGTTGTAGGAGTGAAGATGTTTCACTGCTCATCCAAGCTGCTTCTTCAGTTCCGTCTTTTGCTATGTTTCAAGGGAAAGTTTGCGCCCCCTACTGTCCAACGCCTTCTCCAGGACTGCCTCTGATGTGTGTGGTCAGATGTATGCTCCGTCGTCATGGTTTAGGCTCCTTGGACCTAATTTGTAAATCTCGATGGACCTCTCTGATCCAACTGTGATATTTGATGCTTTTAGAACAGATGACCCTGGCATTGTTCAAGTCCATTATGTGTTTTTTTATCTCTTTGCCTCTGTGGAAGGTAACAGGTCTCCTGTTTCACAAAAATAATAATTTAAAACTGAAGACAGAATGAACCTGCACCAAAGATATGTTATATTATTGTTCCTCACTAGATCAATTGTCTCTCTGCTGTAATGATGGATGATCTTTTACTTCCATCACTCCGACTATTGTCATACCAAAATCCTCTGTATATTATTCAGGCAATGGAACACAGAGGTGATCGATTATGGAGGTAGTATTTTATGTGTATTTACCTGTGTGGCAGCCTGTGTGTCCAAGACAAATTTCCTTTGGAATCTTGATCACTCTATGGGCAAGAAAAAAAATCAGGCTAGTGGCCATTTCTCATGTGTTCACTGAGTTTTATTTATTATAATCACAAAATGAATACGTTGATGTTCTTTTTTTCCATAAGCATCTCCAAAGAACTACTGTTTTGATTCTATGTTTAGTTCATATAAACATTTCAGCAGAAAGCCCTTCACAGCAATATTATTTATTGAAACGTACAAAGGAACATTAATCATCCTTTTATTGCAGTTGAAGATTTCTTGTAATAACCTTTTGAATCTTAAAGCCACAAAACACTCACCAAAATGTTCTTTTATTCAGCCTTTAAAAAACAATTATTGTAACTGCTTTTCAGAAACAAGAGTTAAAATGACAAAAACAAGTGTCCAGCCTGCGCTGACTGTGCAGTGTAATATTCCCTTCATAGACCCTCTCTGCGTCGGCCATATTGGATGTATAAAATTAGCTTGGACTGTGCCCCTGCTGTGCTAACTGCTGCAGGATAACAGTTTGATCCCAGGTCTTATCAGAGCAGAGGCTGTGTGAGTGTTTCATGTTTATTACTGTTTTAAGACACCAGCTACAGACCAGTAAAGAGGTTGTTGTTCTTTACCAGAGCAGAGAATCTGTATAAGTACTGTGTATACTTAATTAGCTCACTGGCCTCTCCAAACAAGTGTTAAGACGGCTGCAGTACATCCAGGACACACTAGAACCAGGAAGTACTTCACACCTGTGTCCTGTGCTCAGGTCTCTGGCTCCTGTGACTCAGAGAATAGACTTTAAAGCAGCTCTGTGTGAACAAGTCTCTCCATGGACCAGCACCAAAGAACATCTCCCACATGTTAGAGCCACATGAACCATCTCACACTCTGAGGACTTCAGGGACCGGCCTCCTGCTGGTCCCAGAGTCAGGACTAAACATGAGGAATCAGTGTTTCAGTTTTATGAAGCTAAAACCTGGAACAATCTCATGAAGATGTGAGACAGGCCTCTACTTTGACAATGTTTAAATCCAGGCTCAAATAGTTCTGTTTATCTGTGCATATGCTTTTATTTTTCCTCTTCTGTTTTAATGTTTAGTTTATGATGATAATTTCTATTTTGATTTGTTTGTATTTTGATTTTAGTGTGTTTCTTAATCTATAAAACACATTGAATTACTTTATGTACAAATTAAGCTATACAAATAAACTTGCCTTGCCAAATGATCTAAATTACCAGTGTAAGATGTACAATGTGGTTTCATAAATACGGATGTGACAGTAGCTCAATCAGCTCCATGTCTAGAACAGACTGCCAACAATCTGTCTTCACAGGATTTTTTTTTTTTTCCTGGTGCTGTGACTCTATATGTGGAGCAAAATCTTTTTAAAGGTGTTTTGCAACAGTTTATTTATTTATCCATCCATTCCATCCATTTTCTTCCACTTTATCCAGGGCCGGGTCGTGGAGGCAGCAGTTTCAGCAGGGAGGCCCAGACTACCCACTCCACACACGCTACCTCAAGCTGTTCCGAGAGAATCCCGAGGCGTTCCCAGGCCAGCCGAGAGACATAGTCCCTCCAGTGTGTCCTGGGTGTGTGTGTGTGTGTGTCGGTGGGACGTGCCTGGAACACCTCCCTAGGGAGGCGTCCAAGAGGCATCCGGAATAGATGCCAGAGCCACCTCAACTGGCTCCTCTCGACGTGGAGGAACAGCGGCTCTACTCCGAGGTCCTCTCGCATAAATGAGCTCCTGACCCTATCCCTGAGGATGCGCCCAGCCACCCTGTGGAGGAAGCCCATTTCAGCCGCTTGTATCCGCGATCTTGTCCTTTCAGTCATTACCCAGAGCTCATGACCATAGGTGAGGGTAGGAACGTAGATTCACCACTAAATCAAGAGCTTTGCCTTCTGACTCAGCTCCTTCTTTACAACAGCAACCACATCACTGCAGACTCTGCACCGATCCGCCTGTCAATCTCACGCTCCATCCGTGTCGTGAAGCTGGCTAATCGGACCAAGAGACGCAAGACTTTACAGTGTTTATTTACAGCTTGTGAAAAAACGGTCAATAATGTGGGTAGAGCTGGCGGGGGACAGGGGGCTAGGTGCAGGCCGAGATCCAGGGGCAGGACAGGAAGTGCAGACGGGACAATGCGGACAGCGCCAGAGCGGGGAGCAGGATGTGAGCTGGGATCCAGGAACGTGGGACGCAGGAACGGAGATAGGTCAACCAGAGCCAGGTGCAGAGCATGGTCCAGAAACGTGGAGTGCAGAGACGAGACAAGACTGTACCAGGACTGGGAAGCAGAAGCGGAGCCGGAAGCGCGGGAGCTGGGACGGTCCAGAGAGCAGGATCTGAAGAGCAGCATAAAAATTCCAATGAGCAAGGTAAGAAGAGTAAGAAGAGCAAAAATACCAAAAGCAAGAGCAAGCTACATATTCACATTGACACGCGGACGATCTCACACCGTGTGTCTGGTCCGGGCTCCTCTTATCCACGGCAGGTGGAGATGATTGCGCTGATGAGCTGCAGGTGCACGCGTGAGGAGACAGGGGCTTAGCCCAGCTCCTGCTCCGGCAGGAGAGGGAGGGAAGAAACAGGGCAGGAGACAAAACAAGGAACGGAAAAGTGCGGATCGTGACAATCCGTCCCTCACTCGTGAACAAGACCCTGAGATACTTGAACTCCTCCACTTGAGGCAAGGACTCTCCATCCATCCGGGTGGATATGTGTATTAATTTATTTTAGTTAGTGATAGAAAACAGCTCACAGACTGTCACATTATGTTGAAAATGAATAGTTCAGGATATTGGCCATGATAGTTTTGAATTGATTGTTTTTTTGTTTTTTGTTTATTTAAACAGGACTTATTCTGGGTGCCTGTATTAAACTCACCAGTTGCTCACAGAAAGGTTATATGACCAAGAAATACACTTGAAATTACTTTATGTCTTATATTTACAACCTACATCATGATTAAATACTGAAACAAACAAACAAACAAAAAAAAAACTGCCCAAATGTCAGAAGTCATGGTATTTGACACATCATCAGTGGTGGAATGTAACAAAGTAAAAGTAGTAAAGTACTGAACTACAAATTTTAGGTATCTGTACTTTACTTGAGTTAATTTTTAAGTGGATACTTTTTAATTTTACTTCACTACATCTGAGTGCAGTATCTGTACTTTCTACTCAACTACATTTTTTAACTGGACTGAAAAGAAAAAGGTGGTTATTGGTGGTTTATTATAATGGTTTATTTTTAACCTGTTCATAATTAAAAAAATAATAATAATAATAAAAATTAAAACAGCTAGGAAAAAAATATCATTTCAATTGTTTCATTACTACTTTTACTTAATTTCTTCATGTTATACTTTTACTTTTACTTCAGTATTTTTTTGTTCTGGTATCTGGTGTTCATAACACACGATGTTTGAAGGGACGTATTTATACAAATTTATAAAACTAACTCCATGACCTGGAGATTAAACAGCACTTGACTGACCTGGGAGTGTATGAGCTTTTGTCAGTCCATAACTTCATAGAGAAATACACAGCCCTATTTCTTGAGCATGTTTTGCAGCAGGCCTCTCCAATCATCACTGTGCTGAAGCTGTGTGTTCCCCTTCACTCTGTAATGTACCTGGGACATCATGAATGCAGACGTCTGTTATCTAGAATACACATTTCTCCATCACTTCACTTAAGATCTGGAATCACTGTGTAATCTCCTCGAGTTCAAAATCCCCCGAGTTCAAAATCACAAAGTGCACAGCAAAATGATAAATGAATGTGTTTGTGTGATAAATGAATGTGTTTGTGTGATAAATGAATGTGTTTGTGTGGTAAATGAATGTGTTGGGGCATTTAGAAGATAATAACACTGCTTTGGTGCGTAGACCCTGATGGACAATGAGCAGCAATGCATTGGAGGAGCAGAGGATTTGAGATAGGACTCTTCCCTCAGGGCCTACACACTGCTGGTGGTTTAAAAAAATGAAGCCTGAAAGTCTACTCCTTTCTTCCCACTGAGTTTTTCAGTTTTTTCTTGCAGTGAAGGAATTACTTTACTTCCATGGGGTTTTAACTCAACATACACATATGTAGATCACCATGTTACCTTTTATTGTTTTCAGAATGCTATACTCTCATATTTCACACACGTTAGTGTATCTGTGTGCGACCCCAGTGTGCACTAGATTTAGTTCTGTTTACTTTACTTTTGGGTTGGTCCACAGTGTGGTAATTTTTTCTTTTCTTTTTTCCTTTCACCTGTGGCTACACCATGAGGACTGTATGCACTGGTGGCAGAGGAGAATTTGAAACGCTTTCATTGTCACAGAGGACTGTGTAGGTCGGCTCAAGGTCGACCATGTTCACACTGCACTCGTCCTGCTCCAGAGTGCAGGTGGAGCTGCTCTGGGACCTCCTGTTTCAAGCCCTCTCGGACTGGCCATTCAGTGTGGTCCAGAATGTGACTGTTGTGTTCAAACTGGCCCAAGCCCAAGCAAAACACAAGTTTGTATGATATGGTATGTTTTGGGCAGCATTATAACTGTATTATAACATGACTAAAAGCCCACAAGAGTCAATTTTGTGTAATATAAGACCTTTAAACTTTAAAATCACATGTTATATCCCAAAAGTAAATCCACCAAATGCATGCATAACTTTGACACAGACCTGCAGAGGGCCTTTCTCCTGAGATAACCCTTTTGTTGGACAGCTCTGGGCCAATAGAATTTTTCATTCTGGTGGTAAGGCTCTTAACATCTCAAATTCCAGTCAAGTTCTTTAAGTTAATGAAGCAAACACTGGTGAAGTTTTATCTGTGTAGAAATGTGTGACTTGCATTTTGGATTTGCTCTGATGAAGTTTGGTCAGAGGGCCAAAGGAGGTGACCTAAGTTTCGGATAAAACAGACACTTCATCAATTTTACTGGCAGTGTCCTGTGGATCAGGAGGAGCAGTGTTGGCATGCTCATGTTTTTATGGTAATTTGAAGCTGAGCTTGCTCCAACAGAAAGTGGGGGAGTTCTAATGAGTTTGTGAGTCAGCACCTTCTCAGCTTCATATCTGATTAAGTTTACACTGAAGGAACTTAACCAACTGTGAAATGTGGGTATGGTATAGGCTTTTCTTGAATGGGTTGGAAAACTGTACAAACTTGTTGAAGTATAAGTTTGATGGAGTACAATTTTAGGCCTTGAGACGATGTGATCCTTGCGCACACACACACATTTAGCGATCAAGACGTTTTGGCTCCCAACCAGAATCCATTTTCAATAGATGGAGCTGGTTTGAAACCCTGAGAGTTACTCAGTCCAATGCAGAGACTGTACAGTTGTCCCTCACTATAACGCGGTTCACCATTTGCGGTCTCACTGTTTCGCGAATTTTTGTGTGTGTATTTTTGCATGCTTTTTTACAGTATGAACATGCTTTGTGTTCTGCATACTGATTGGCTGAGGGACTGTACACCATTGTCCATCAGTCTCCTCCGTGCCGTGTCTCCTGTACAGTACAGAATGTGTTCAAATTTACATAAATGTTTAATCACAGTGTGACTCTGAAGTGCTGTATGTTTGCAAGTTTTCTCCCCGACAAAACCCACAATGTCGATAAAAAGTTCTGCAGCGACAAAGGCGCCTACGAAGGTTTTAACTTTGAGTTTAAACAAGAGAGAAATGTGAGAAAATGTTAATGCCTGTGTGAGAAACGTGTATAAAGTGTGTGGTGAGGGGTTTTACAGCAAAAAACATATAGAATAATTATTAAAAATAAAGCTGATACTTCAGATTTCATCTATTGTGGGTTATTTTTAGAACGGAACCCCCACAATAAACCAGGGATCATTGTATATATAAATGGCCATAGCTAACTCGCTAGCCGCCGCATTCAAAATAGGAAGTGATCATGAGTACGCTTCCGGCGCCATCAACTCACTTTACATTGAAATATTGTCACCCCTCCCTCTGCAACTGCTACATTAAGCCTCATCTTTTTTTCCTCTTAAAATGTACACATTGACCTGCTCTACATGATCCTGTTTATTATTTCTTTATTTTGTCTGTAAATGAAGATATGGACAATAACAAACGCATCAGGTGCTTTAGTTGCTATGATACTCAAATCAAATTTCCAAATGTAGAACTCTGCTCTAAATTAGCCCTATAACTGCCAGCCTGGATGAGCTTCATTTGTCTGGAGCTGAACGCTGTGGGTGACGTCACTCTCAGTCCACTTCTTTATACATTCTATGGCCCGACCCAAAGAAGCAGTTGTAGAGTGAAGCTGCCCTGCCTGTTTACTAGTGTGGCAGCACGGGTCACCCTGCCGAGGGCATGTTTTGTTTTTTGTTTTGTTTTGGTTTTTTTTTGGGGGGGGGGGGGGGTCTTAAGGCCCAAGGGTCACAATCACATTTACAGTGTAAAAGACACACAGATAAGATCCTGAATTAAATAATACATGACAGACGATTAAAATTATTTTAAAAAGGTTTTTCTTTCAAATATTGTAAATCAAATTCTAATATATGGCTAAAACAAAATAAAGTTAAACAGGACAACTAAATTTAGAAAAAATATTTATTACAACATTAAGTTAAAAAAATAAGTTAATTTTATTTCAAAAACAAGCCAACAGTTAAGTTGGTATTTCAAATAAGCAAATAAAACAGTTACCAAACAGAACCAAAAATAAGCTAGCTGGGGGTCATCAGTGGTGAGCAGACCATCCTGGGTGTGCCCAGGGGTGCTGCCACATACTCACCTCAGTGGACACAGCAAACGGCACAGCAAAATGAAAAGTGCATAAAACTAAACTCGTGATCCCAGTGCACTAAATCACATGCAAAGGTGGGGGAACCTCACCAATGTGCCTAGCCCAACCACAAGAGGGCACCCAGTGTTGCTGAAACAAAATAAGATAATTAGACTCCAGTTGGGATGCAAGACAATGTACAAAACTGAGTGCAAAAACAGTTTGCAAAACTCTGTACAAAATAACAGCAGCAGGTTTAGCCTGAAAAAACAACAAAATGTTAAAAAGGCTCACCTGTATTACAACCTCCTGCCTTACAACCAACTTACCACCCTTTAAAGCCCAGCAGGAATTAAACCAGCCCTCTGTCACAGATCTACCATGGTTTGATGCCCCCAGACCAACAGTGCAGAGCAGGGCTAATAAAAATAAATTAGATTAACTTACAATTTAAACCATATATCAAGAGCCTCTTTCCTACCTCGCAGTCAACCCAAGCCAAGGTACAGTAGCGGACAGAGTGGCAGCAGCAAAGAGTGCCATATTGGGAACAGGTGGCTTAAATAGTTTCTAACTAGGAGGGCGGAGTCAAGTACTACTGTGGAGCCCACAGTAGTACTTTCAAGGACAGAAAGGGAAAGCAGACAATCCCACTACACTAGCTAACATCATTACGGGTTGTTATGTCCCTCTTGTGTGTTGGCTGTCTCCCCTTCAGCCTCAGTAAGTACCTGAATAGCATTTGATTGGCTTGTGAGTTTATCCACAGACTGAGGATGTTTCTGTAAATGGATTAGATTAAACCTCAGTCCATGAGCTTCCTTTACTCTCTTTGCAAACCAGTTTCTGTCTTGTTGAGTTCAAAGGTTTAAAACACAGGGGAATGATGTATTGTCTGAAGAATTTTTTTAGACAAACTATCCCATATGTGTCAGGTGTGTCACAGTGGAAACCTTCTTTAGAATTTTGAGCCTCTATGTCAACAGTCTCTCTATGTACTTGATCTGTACCTGATTTTAATTTATTCTGGCTTAATGCTCTTCACGTGGTTGGTTGAGCGGTCAGACGCACTGACCCACAGGTTGGCGGTGCAATTCCATCTCTCTCACAGATGAATACTGTCCTTATGTCCTTGGGAAAAACACTTAACCGACCCTGCCCCAAGTGTATGTGTACACTGGTGAGTGAATGGGTGAGTGGTTCCTTGATGTAAAGTGCTTTGAGCCTTGAAGGTGGAAAAGTGCTGTATAAAAATGTGACCACTTACATCTTGTGGTAAAAGCTGCTTAATAAGAAAAGTAATGTATTCTTTTTACAAACAGTTTTCTCAAGTAATAACTAACACAGAAGCTACTCACAGGGTGACCTCTTTTCATCCAATCAGACACATTGTTATTAAGAATCAGAGATTGATTTTATGAAGGGGCTGGTAGTGAAAGAGTTACAAAAAAACATGAAATTACTGCCCGAATTGTAACGCCTCTAGTTTGAAGCATGACCCTCATTACATTAAACTTCACTTCTTATGGTTTACATAAAACTTAATGAAAGAATGGTGCCAATCTCTTTAATCTGCTTCTCTTTGATGCACTTATTTAGTCATTCAAGCTCTCAAAAAATATTTATATCTATATATCTCCAAGGCTCACATCTGTCAGACTCTCCTGAGGTGTCATTCTGGACCTAAACATCACTTTTGAAGAACTTTATGGGTTAATATTTGATACAGTGTTTGAAGTGTCTAGGAAGTAGTGACTCCTCTGGGGCGGCGCAAACTGTGCAGAAATGTAAGTGCTAGTGATGTTACACAGATGATTGCAATGAAAAACTATTTTTGAGAGATGTGTGTAGTGTGTACGCTGGTCAAATGGAGAATCACCATATATATTTTATCATGCACAGACTGGAAAATGACATGGAATTTAGGACATGGGATAATCTATACAATAAAATAATTCTACACATTTTTTTTTTGTTTGCCTGGCAACTCCAGACTGATACACCTCTGTCTTTTTTATACAGAGGAATATCAGTCTGGTCCCCACCAGCTCCATCGCATCTCAAGCCAGAACCAAATGTGATTATGCAATTAGATTAGTTTATTTCAGTGACGCATGTGTCATTTATAAACAAAATCACATTTCTCTCATCTCAGATTTAGAGTTTAGTGCTTCACTCATTGATTCTACAGAAATATGCCATGTTTTTCAGTCCTTTTTTTCCTTGTAAGCAGCCTGGTTTGTTTTGATATAGATGAACCTGATTGGCTAATCCACCTGTCAATCACGGCCATCTGAACTCATGTAGATTCACTCGTGGCCAGACTTACATCTTCCTAATACATTGTGTGTATTCTGGATACCAGGAAATTTTTATGCATTATTAAAAAGAAAAAAAAAACATGTGTTTCGTTGAACATAAAGAGCCTGTGTCTGACTTTTATTCTAGTTAAGGAAAACCTCTTTTACACCATACAATATATTCTCAAAGCAGCTCTCTGTGATAAAAATGAGATTGAATGATCTTTCCCATATATTTTAAAATACATTTTGTTTGATGACACAACTGCCAAAAAGTTAATCCAGTCTGAAACACTATTAGATGAGAGCCATGTGCAAACGACTGCCTGTGACAGATTTGTTTCTCTGGTTGGACATTTGAGTGACAGAAGGGGCTGCAATTCCCCAATTTGAGTCAGTTAATAAATTAGCATTAATCAGGTCCTTTTAACCATTTAAGTTGAATAGAGTTTGCAAAGAAAGTTTTATTACTGTTTTGGATAGGGCCATTGCCATAGTCACCAAATGAAACCTGTTTTTCCATTAAAGTGTGGCCTTGATGCTTGTATGTCGTATGTGCTGCTGTTCTACTAAGTGACCCATGTTTGTACACTTCCCCAGAGAAACATGGCCTGTGCAGATTTGAATTTCTCCCTCGATTTGGGTAATCAGAGATGAAATGTGTGTCAGTCATGGTTCAAAATTGGTTTCTTTGGTCAGTTTCCATTTTACTTGGGTAGAAATTGGTGCATTTTCTTTAACTAAATGCAGCCAGAGCCTTAGGCACGAGCTGTGGGGATTGAACCTTCCATTTATTAGATTGAGCCTCTGTTGCATCTATATTTTCCCATAACCATTAGTGCCGTCCCTAAAGCGAGTCCTGACTCATCCTGTGCTGCAGTGGCATCCCTCTCTCTAGGTCTCTTTCTCTCACTCTTTCTCTGTGTGACTGTCTCCCCCTCTCTCTGTCTGTCTCTCTTTCTCTATCCTTCTCTCTCTATGTCTGTCTCTCTTTCCATCTCTGTCTCTCTCTCTGTATGTCTCTTTCTCTGTCTCACCCTGTCTCTCTATGTCTGCCTGTCTCCTGCCTCTCTCTCTGACTCGCTCTCTGTCTGTTTCTCTCTCTGCCTGTTTCTCTCTCTCTGTCCCTCTTTATCTCTCTATGTCTGCCTGTCTCCTGCCTCTCTCTCTGGCTCTCTCTCTCTGTCTGTTTCTCTGCCCCTCCTTGTCTCTCTTTGTCTGCATGTCTCTCTCTCTATCTGTCTATCTCTCTCTGTCCATTTCTCTCCGTCTGTATCGCAGTATGTTTTTCCTTTCTGTCTGTCTCTCTCTTTCTGTCTGTCTTTCTCTCTCTCTCTCTGTATGTCTCTCTCTCTGTATGTCTCTCTCTCTTTGTCTGTCTCTCTCTCTATATATATATTTCTTTGTATGTCTCTCTCTCTCTGTTTGTTTCTATCTTCCTCTCTCTCTCTCTCTCTCTCTCTCTCTCTCTCTCTGTCTGTCCCTCTCTCTGTCTGTCTCTCTTTCTCTGTATATATTTTTCTTTGTATGTCTCTCTCTCTCTCTGTTTGTTTCTATCTTCCTCTCTGTCTCTCTCTTTGTCTCTCTCTCTGTCTGTCCCTCTCTCTCTCTCTCTCTCTTTGTCTCTTTCTTTGTCTGTCTCTCTTTCTCTCTCTGTCTGTCCCTCTCTCTCCCTCTCTCCATATACAGTTTTCATCAGACACAGGACTCAGAGTTAAACTAAACCAAACTAAAGCTAAAGTGTTCGGAGTGAATGTTTCACCTCTGAAGAGAGGAGATCATCAACTGAAACTAACACACCCTAGATGTTTAAAATAGCAATTATCTTCATCGGTTAAATGGCCTGGATCCTCCTGAAAAACGGAGTCAGACTGACGAAAAATCTCTGTCTGTCTCTCTCGGCTTCTCTCTCTGTCTGTCTCTCTATCTCTGCCTCTCTCTGCCTTTCTCCCTGTCTGTCTCTCACTGTCTGTCTGTCTGTCTCTCACTGTCTGTCTGTCTCTCTCTCTGTCTCATTCTTTGTCTGTTGCTCTCTCTCTCTCTCTTTGTCTAGTTCTCTCTCTCTCTCTGTTTCTCTCTTTGTCTATTTCTCTCTATCTGTCTCTCTCTTTATCTATTTTTCTCTATCTCTTTGTTTGTGTCTATCTATCTCTCTCTCTCTCTCTCTGTATCTTCCTCTCTGCCTCTGTTTATTTCTGTCTGTCTCTTTCTCTCTCTGTCTGTCTCTTGTGCCATCTGTCTCTGTCTCTCTCCCTCCCTCTCTGTTTCTGTTTCTCTGTCTCTCTTTCTCACTCTGTGTTTCTGTTTCTCTCTCTGTCTCACTCTCTGTTTCTCTCTCTCTTTCTGAAAATGTCCTTACACAGTTTTCATCAGACACAGGATTCAGAGTCATAATTTGACTCAAAGCAAAACACTGAAAACAGTTGAGTTAATCTAGTGTGCTAAGAGTTGTTACATCAGCCATTAGGGGCATGAACTATTACACAAAACATCAATTTTCAATGTTGTTTTTTTCACTGCATATTTTGATTCTGCTGTTCTTGAACTGTGCGCTGCAACACTGAAATTTCCCCAGTGCCACAAATAAATGTTCTCTTAACTTCTCTTAACATAACATAACTAGGGTGTGTTAGTTTCAGTGTAGTCAGACACATATAACACAGTGACATCACCAAACTGCAGCTGAGCATTGAAAGTTTCCCCCTAACCCGCATAAAGAAGTGGTTTGCCTTTTGCTAAACATCTACGTTAATCAGTGCCCTTTCACGTAAGTCGCTGGTGTTTTAAAGTGGAAAACATGAGCGTTGCCATGGTAAAAGTCGTTCACATCATTACTATTGGTAATGAGGAGGCTGAACTGTCTCAGAGGTGAGCTAACTTCATATCCAGACACTTGAGTAAATCATTCAGATATTATCACAGGCACTGAGGACAGAGTTCACGCTCCAGCAGGCTGCAAGTGCATGTGCTCTGCAGCTGAGATGGTCTTTTTAAAACTTCACTACCACTTGAGTTAAAATATGACACAAAATGTACTCGATATGTTTTCACTTTTGACAACAACATCGTAGCGTTCCATCACTTTCAGAGCTTTTAACTACCATAGTTTAAAGACTATAAGTTGCTTTTTTTTTTTTTTTTTTTTTTTGTAGTTTGTCCAGGGGTGCGACTTATACTCAGATGCGACTTATATGTGAAATTATTAAAGTATATAATTTCACATCTTTGTTATTGTCACACTGATGACTGCTTGAGGGCACTGTAGGCTTGTGTACCAGTATGACAGCCAAGTACTTCAGGAGTGGCGCTTCATCGACTTCCGACTTGTTCAGAAGCAATTCAGTTTGGAAGAAAAAATACAGAAAGTAGTGCTGAGTTTTAAACCTCTGCCATGTCACCAACACAGAAAATTTCATCTAAAGCAAGTCATTTATTTGTACTGAGACATATTTTGGCCCTAGTTCACATTAGAGTTGCTGGGTAAATTATGGGATTACCTCTATGTATGTCATACCTGCTGCCCGTGCTACATGTAAACTCCACACTAAGCAACAGGGGCAGGTGATACTGACAGTAATTAGTATTTCCATTAAAAGAACCCGCCCCCTACCCCTCGGTGCTGCTGGATTCTGTCTGTGAACCACATGCTGCTAATGAACTGCTGAACCTTGAATCTTGTAAAATCGGAAAAACCTGTTGTACTTTGAATACGTTTTGATCTTTTGTGATTTATGTTGCACCACCTTCTTTCGTTATTTTAGTTTGCTCTGTAGCTCTAAGCTTACGACAATTATAACACTCCCATTTACTTTATAATTAAAAGAGCTGCTTATTATTTACTCTTTTACAGGCACGGTTGTGTTACTTCCTTCAACCTTAGGAACAGTTTGATGTTCCGGAGGTGATAAAAGGTGGTGGTATTCGTAGGAGAGGGTCTGATCAAAGATGATGCCAAAGTTATAGAGATGGCAGGAGAAGATGAGGTTATTGTGGAGGTTTTTTGGTGAGTGTTCTGGGACTGTAACATTAATCACCATAATCGAGAACTATTGCATGTTTTATCGATACTGGAAAAATGTTTTATTATGTTTTTTTGTGTTTTTTTATACTCAATATTCTTATCTCCAAAATAACACAGGCAATATACCGTAAATTTCAGATTACACTGCGCTACTTTTTTCCCACGCTTTGAGCCCTGTGACCTATACAACAGTGCGGCTAATTTATAGATTTTTACTGCAAACAGCCACCGGGGGGCAGTCTCAGTAAATGCAAAAAAAGCGAGAAAGACGTGGGGAAAGATTATGCGCTGAAGAATACACTCATATTGATTTTGAACGATAATTTTACTCATCATGCCACACCCTCATCATGGAAAACACACAAAGACATGCACGTGATGAAGCTTTTAACATAAAGGCAATGGATCTGGCATCAAAGAAGGAAATAGAGCCACTGCATGTAAGTTTGGCATTAATTAATCAATGGTGATACACTGGAGGCAGCAGCAGGAAGAACTTGGTCATTGTAAAAAGATGACAAAAGCTTTCAGAGGAAATAAAAGCAAATGACCCGTGTTGGTGCTGTTTTATTTTCTAAACATGCAGGTATGTTCATCCCATGTTGATGGCCTGTGAACTGCTGATTTTCAGGCACAGTTTGAAAAAAAAAACAAAACTTCTGTGTACTGTCTTTCTGTGTAAATATATCATGTTACAACATGGAATCCTTATATACACTCACCTGAAGGATTATTAGGTGTTTGACCCCCTTTCGCCTTCAGAACTGCCTTAATTCTACGTGGCATTGATTCAACAAGGTGCTGATTCATTCTTTAGAAATGTTGGCCCATATTGATAGGAGCATCTTGCAGTTGATGGAGATTTGTGGGATGCACATCCAGGGCACGAAGCTCCCGTTCCACCACATCCCAAAGATGCTCTATCGGGTTGAGATCTGGTGACTGTGGGGACCATTGTAGTACAGTGAACTCATTGTCATGTTCAAGAAACCAATTTGAAATGATTGGAGCTTTATGACCTGGTGATCCTGCTGGAAGTAGCCATCAGAGGATGGTACATGGTGGTCATGAAGGGATGGACATGGTCAGAAACAATGTTCAGGTAGCCCGTGGCATTTAAATGATGCCCAATTGGCACTAAGGGACCTAAAATGTGCCAAGAAAACATCCCCCACACCATTACACCACCACCAGCAGCCTGCACAGTGGTAACAAGGCATGATGGATCCATGTTCTCATTCTGTTTACACCAAATTCTGACTCTACCATTTGAATGTCTCAACAGAAATCGACACTCATCAGACCAGGCAACATTTTTCCAGTCTTCAACTGTCCAATTTTGGTGAGCTCGTGCAAATTGTAGCCTCTTTTTCCTATTTGTAGTGGAGATGAGTGGTACCTGGTGGGATCTTCTGCTGTTGTAGCCCATCCGCCTCAAGGTTGTGCGTGTTGTGGCTTCACAAATGGTTTGCTGCATTCCTCGGTTTTAACAAGTGGTTATTTCAGTCAATGTTGCTCTTCTATCAGCTTGTATCACTCGGCCCATTCTCCTCTAACCTCTAGCATCAACAAGGCATTTTCGCCCACAGGACTGCCGCATACTGGATGTTTTTCCCTTTTCACACCTTCTTTGTAAACCCTAGAAATGGTTGTGCATGAAAGTCCGACCCGTCTGGCACCAACAACCATGCCACGCTCAAAATTACTTATTAAATCACCTTTCTTTCCCATTCTGACATTCAGTTTGGAGTTCAGGAGATTGTCTTGACCAGGACCACACCCCTAAATGCATTGAAGCAACTGCCATGTGATTGGTTGATTAGATAATTGCATTAAGGAGAAATTGAACAGGTGTTCATAATAATCCTTTAGGTGAGTGTATGTACAAAATAGATTTTTGTTTTCAAATTTAGTGTGGTTTATATTCAGGTGTGCTCTATAGATGAAATTTACAGTAGTCTGTTTTTCAATATATCTCTTGCCGCCTCTTGTCAGCAGTGAGACATATATAATGATAGCGTGAACAGCAGAGTTTGAGCCAACAACCTTCTCATTACAGGTCAGCTGCTCCACTACCTGAGCCTCTGATGCCCCAGATGCCCTGGGCCATGTAATCAGGCCTTAAATCATCTCGGTAGCACTATACTTTGATCCACTGATTTAGAGATTAGCACTGAGCTGCACCCATGACCCTCCTCCAGATCGAAGCCGTGGTCAGAGCGTCCAAATGTTCTTCTTTTCTTCTTTTTACACAGTTCTGCAGAGATAGAGTGATATTACAGACCCAGTGAACGTCAGATTAAAGTCTGAGCAGATGTGATCAGAACAGTGTGGTGCATGGAGTCCGATCTTATTCTGGTAAAGTCCACGAGCAATTAGAGCCACCGCTGTGAAATCAACTCTCCTTCTTCTTTCTATATCTTTCTGTCTATTCTCTCTCTCTCCACCTCTCTTTCTCTATCTTTCTTTCCTCCTTTCTCTCTTTCTCTATCTCGTTCTCTCTGTCTCATTCTACCCGCTCTCTCTCCCTATCCTCTTTCCCTCTCCTCCTCTCTTTCTCTCTATTCCTTTCTCTCTCTTCGTCTCCCTATCATTCTACCCCCCCTTCTCCCCTCCTCCTTTTCTCGCTATCTTTCTCCCCCTCCTCTTCCTCTCTCTATCTTTCGCTCATCCTCTCTCTGTCATTCTACCCCCTCTCTCTCACCCTCCTCCCCTCTTTCTCTCTCTTCCTCCTACTCTTTTTCTCTCTTCATCTCCCCCTTCTCTTGCCTCCTCTCTCTCCTCCTCTCTCGCTTCCTCTCCCTGTCATTCTACCTCCCTCTCTCTCTTCCCCCTCCTCTTTCTCTCTCTCTCGCTTGCTCTCCTCCTCTCTATCTTTCTACCCCCCTTCTCCCCAATCCTCTCTCTCTCTTTCTCTCTCTTTCTTTCCCCTCCCCCTTTCACCTCTTTTCCTTTCTGTCTCTATCTGTCTCTCCTCCTCTCTCTCTCCCTTCCTCCTCCCTCTCACTATCATTCTACCTCCCTCTCTCTCGCCTCCTCCTCTCTCCTCCCCTCTCTTTGTCTCTTTTTCTCTCTTTCTATCCCCCCGTCTCCCCCTTCCTCTCTCCTTCTCTCTCTCTCCTATACTCTCCCTCTTACTCTCTCTCCTCTTTCTTTCTCTCTCTCTCTTTATATTCTCCTCACCCCTCCTCTTTCCCTCTCTCACTCCTCTTTCTTTCTCCTTTCGCTCTCTCTATCCTCCCCCCTCTCTCTATCTGTCTGTCTATCTATCTAGTCTTGCTCTTTCAGTCTTTTAAATTGCTTCCTCGATCAACTCTCAAGGTTTTTTATTTGTCATTCCAACATGTGAAAAAAAAAAAAAAAACACGGCAAAACAAACATGTTCCTCCAGACTCAGCGATAAGAAAATAAGAACAACGAAATTAAATCCTCCCTTAATCCAGTCCATCTTTATTTATGGATCATTTTAAAAACAACACAGTGGAGCAAAGTGCTGCACACGACAGAACATGAAAATGTAGAATAACAGACAGATACATGTCCCTCAAACTAAACGCCAAAGGAAACCAAAGTGTTTAGAGGAGAGATTTCAAAACAGGAAGAGAGTCGTGTGTGGTGTTCAGAAGGAGCGCAGTCCAAAGTGCTGGAACTGCCTCTGAAAACACACGCTCTCTCTGTGTTTCTTTTGAGATTCTTTAAAAAGCACTTTCACAATAAAAGCATGTAGCACTTTCACAATAAAAGCATGTAGCACTTTCACAATAAAAGCCTTTAGCACTTTCACAATAAAAGCATGTAGCACTTTCACAATAAAAGCATGTAGCACTTTCACAATAAAAGCATGTAGCACTTTCACAATAAAAGCCTTTAGCACTTTCACAATAAAAGCATGTAGCACTTTCACAATAAAAGCCTTTAGCACTTACAAAACAGCCTCCCCTTTTCCTCTCTCATTTTTCCTCTGTCTTTCCATCCCCTCTCTCTCTTTCTCTCTGTCACTCTCTCTTCTATATCTCCTTTCTTGCTGCCTCTCTCTCTTTCTCGCTATATCTCCCTCCGTCCTTTCTTCCCCTGTCTCTCTACCTTCCTATCTCTCCTCCCCATCTCTCTGTTCCCACCTCTCTCTCTGTTTCTCTCTGTCCCTCTCTCTTCTATATTTCCTTTCTTTCTTCCTCTCTCTCTTTCTCGCTATATCTTCCTCCGCCCTTTCTTCTCCTGTCTCTCTACCTCCCTATCTGTCCTCCCCCCTCTCTCTCTGTCCCATCTCTCTCTCTCTTCAGGGCTGTCTGGACAGGTAGATGCTGTTTCCTAAAATGTCCTGGGACCTGGGGAGGCTGCTTGTTATGAAGAGCCTGTTGTCCTCCGTCTGTGGCACAGCTCGTGTGTGTGGACCCAAGAGAGGGGCCCCTCTCTCTCTCTGTCCACTCTGCAGAGAATCCTAGTGGACTTTTTCTGGGACAAGTTGCTGGGACAGGATCGGGGGGACAGGAGCCGGTCCATGTGGCCAGTCGAGGCCGAGCCTCATGTCCGTCCTGCAGAGGACGGGGGTCCTAGGCCTGTCTCTCTTCCTCTCTAACCACCACTCGCTCCCTCCTTTCCATCGTGGCCTGCTGTCAGTGTTTATCATTCTGAAGTGACAGAGACACGTTTCTCTTCCTTTCCCATATTCTCTCTCTCTCTTCTTTTCTCTTCCTCTCTCGCCTCTCTCTCGTCTCTTCTTTTCTCTTCCTCTCTCGTCTCTCTCTCTCTCTCTTCTTTTCTCTCCCTGTCCCACCTCTCTTTCTGTCTCTCTCTCTTCTTTTCTCTTCCTCTGTCTCTCTCTTCTTTTCTCCCTCTACCGTCTATCTCTCTTCTTTTCTCTTCCTCACTCGTCTCTCTCTTTTTTTCTCCTCCTCTAACGTCTCTCTCGTCTCTCTCTGTCTCTTCTTTTCTCTTCCTCTCCCTTCCTTTTCCATGGACTTAAACCAGGACTCAACTCGGACTAAACCAGGACTAAAGCAGGACTAAACTAGGACAGAACCAGGACTAAACCAGGACTCAACTGGGACTAAACCAGGACTAAACCAGGACTCAACTGGGACTAAACCAGGACAGAACCAGGACTAAACCGGGACTCAACCCGGGACTAAACCAGAACTGAACTAGAACAAAACCAGGACTAAACCGGGACTAAACCAGGACTCAACCGGAACTAAACTAGGACTAAACCGGGATTAAACCGGGACTCAACTGGGACTAAAGCCGGGACTCAACCCGGGACTGAACCGGGACTAAACCAGGACTCAACCAGGACTAAACCAGAACTAAACCAGGACTCAACCAGGTCTAAACTGGGACTCAACTGGGACTAAACCAGATCTAAACCAGGACTACACCTGAATCTGAGCCATTTCAGAGCTTGATTACAGCAAGATTAGGCCTAAACCTCATGGTGAACGAGGTAGAGATGATTTATTAAGTCGTTTTAGATAAACATTGTGATTTAAAATGTGCAGATTATAACATAATGTCCCAGGAGTGTCTTAAATTATAACTATATGCAGACACGAGCACAAATGTTTAAAATATATATATATAAAAAAATGTGTCTCTACGTTTTTGAATGAAATGTTGTGCGTTGATGACATTGGTAGAGGTTCTTTTGTAGAACTCCCAGTATTTATCTGTTGTTTTTTGTTTTGTTTGTTCCCCCAAGATTCCTTCACATACTCTTGACAAACACTTTGGTTTTTCCACAGAACAAAGTCATAATAAGAAAAACAACATGAAAACCCGTCTTATACATAGAATCAGGTCGTGCCGATTCAACTGATCTCTAAAGTAAAGCTGAACCCGTAGCCGTCGGTGTACTCGTGTACTCGTGTACTCGTGTACTCGTGTTATGTGTTCTAGTCCAGAGGGAGCGGAGAGCCCACTGGGACCCATTATACGAGCGAGCAGCAGCTGAATGTTTAAACCTCTCTGTGGGGTTTGAGATAAACTTGGATTATTTTACAGATCTGTGACACATATGGAAAATCAAAGGTGATGTCTACAGGGGGAAAAGAGTGAAGGAGAGATGGAGGAGAGGAGAGACGTCAGAAAGTCAAAAGTTGAAGAACAATGAACTTCTTTTTTGACATTAAAACGCTTAACTCCCTTCATCCCCAAGTGTGTGAATGGATAAGTGGTTCCTTGATGTAAAGTGGTTTGAGTGCCTAGAACACATGTGTCAAACTCAAGGCCCGCGGGCCAAATGTGGCTCTCCACATCATTTTATGCGGCCCTCGATAGGGTAAATTAAAAGGTATGACGGTCTTAAAATGTCGTTTTATCAGGAGATATGCAATTACAAAGCCACATTTTTCTTTTAAAATGCATACGCAATATTTGTAACTTGAATAAATAGTAAATATGGAAACAGTTAATTAACAAGTTTAAAAAGTAGTTACATTTATTTTATTCCTGACCCATTTTGCTGATGTGGCCCTCGGTGAAAATGTGTTTGACACCACTGGCCTAGAAGGTGGAAAAGTGCTATAGTAATGCTAATATTACATTCATTTTATATGGTGATTTTCACATTTAAAGATGTTTCACAAAGGCATGAAAAAATAAAATAAAATACAGTGGTCCCTCGTTTATCGCGGGGTCACGTTCTAAAAATAACCCTCAATAGGCGAAATCCGCGAAGTATCAGCTTTTATTTTTTACAATTATTCTATATGTTTTTGGCTGTAAAACCCCTCACCACACACTTTATACACTTTTCTCACACAGGCGTTAACATTTTCTCACATTTCTCTCTTGTTTAAACTCTCTCAAAGTTCAAACCTTCGTAGGCGTCTTTGTCGGTGCAGAACGTTTCATTGACATTGTGGGTTTTGTCGGGGAGAAAACAAATTGCAAACAACTGTACACAAAAAACAACAGATTGTATGAAATGAGTTTTGAAAGTGAGTTTTTGATGTGAAGAGGAGAGAGTTCCAGAGGGTCGGTGCAGCGATGGGCAGGTTTGCTCCCCCTTGGCCCGGTGCTTTGACTTAACCGTAGGAGTTAGGAGGTTTGTCTTAAATCTCAGTCTGCTCAATCTTTTTTCTACTTTTTCCTCGCTGAACCTCTTTTCCTCATCCGAATTTCAAATCCACAGCCGGTGAAATGTTTTCCTCCTTTACAGAGTGAGTGCTAGTTGTTTACTCCACAGACCTGTACCCTCAGACCAAACGCCTCATTTCTCACTTGGCCTTGTTACTGTGTCCACCACCAGAAGACACGTCCTCCGCCGCGTCCTCCACCTCCTCCACCTCCTCCACCTCCTCCACCTCCACGTCTGTACAAACGTCTCTGGTTTTGGACAAAAAATATAAATATTTCAAGGAAGCAAAATGGAAAGAGAAATACAGGTTATAATGTTATTGTTTTAATGCATGTTCTGTATCAGTTTTGTGTTTTTTTTTTTTTTTTGAGTTTTGATGTGACTGATCCATGATGAAGCCACAGGCTCTAAACACATCTACAGCCTGTCCACTTATGGTTCAGGCCTGGTTTGGTCTTGGATCAGTCCCGGTTTAGTCCTGGTTTGGTCGTGGTTTAGTCCTGGTTTAGTCCTGGTTTAGTCCTGGTTCAGTCCCAGCCCAGTCCTGGTTTAATCCTGTTTCAGTACTAGTCTAGTCCTGGCTTATTCCTGGTTCTGTCCTGATTTAGTCCCGGTTTAGTCCTGGTTTAGTCCATGGGAGTGGATCTCTCTAGGACAGGGGGCGCACTGGTACAGGGGACGCTCCGGTACAGGGGACACTCCGGGACAGGGGGCGCTCCGGGACAGGGGGCGCTCCGGGACAGGGGGCGCACTGGTACAGGGGACGCTCCGGTACAGGGGGCGCTCCGGGACAGGGGACACTCCGGGACAGGGGGCGCTCCGGGACAGGGGGCGCACTGGTACAGGGGACGCTCCGGTACAGGGGACGCTCCGGTACAGGGGGCGCTCCGGGACAGGGGACGCTCCGGGACAGGGGACGCTCCGGGACAGGGGGCGCTCCGGGGACAGGGGGCGCACTGGTACAGGGGACGCTCCGGTACAGGGGACGCTCCGGGACAGGGGGCGCTCCGGGACAGGGGGCGCACTGGTACAGGGGACGCTCTGGTACAGGGGGCGCACTGGTACAGGGGGCGCTCTGGTACAGGGGACGCTCTGGTACAGGGGGCGCTCTGGTACAGGGGGCGCTCTGGGACAGGGGGCGCTCTGGGACAGCTCTCCATGTGCTTGTTTCCTGTAGAATGTGGGTTAATCTGTCTGTTATTGACCAGCGTCTGCTCCACTGTTTGACTTTCTAACTTCGTGTTGGTTAAATCAATGATCTTGTTAAACCGTGTGAGGCGACTGGTCATGTGACTTTGCTTTACACAGAACAGAGCGGCGGTCTACACACAAACACGCCGAACGACTTTATTACACACTGCATTATTATCACTTAAGTGTTTTTTCCAATACAAATCCTTCTTTTTACGCTGCCTGCTGAGACTCGTTCATTTACATAACTGTTTTTTGAAATGCAAATTCTTTCAATATCCCACATCAGCTTTAACAGACATGACAGAAAACATTGATGTGTGAACCAAAAGGCAAACACCAAGTTGTGCCGCTCGTTTTGATGCATTTACTGAACGATAGGAGCCGAAAGCCGCCCACCGTGTCATGTTTGATCACTGAGTTTGCTGTAGCCTGTAGAGAATGTAAATGTCCCCGCTCATCTTAAGTGAATATATGAATACATAAAAAGTGTAATGCACAAGCACATAGACCGGACGAGTACCGACATGTGAATAACACAGATTATGTCTTCATCGTGACATTTAGTGAGTGGGAAGTATTAAAAGCAGAGTTTGACGAGATGCAAAGTGGCACGGCTACCTTCTCCGTACATTGTAGTTGTTGCAGGGTGCTCGCAGTGGTCAGTGTCGATCAGAGGTGCTTCAACAAAGGATCAACGGGTGGCGCTCTCGAAGACTGGCAAATGACTGAAGAACTGAAGGTAGTGGCTTTGCCCGATAATGAGGAAGTTGGCAGTTTTATCCCTCTATAAACTGACTCTTGGGAGCTTTAAGTCAGGTTATAATGTTGTTACTTCCTCAAAAACAGACCTGGAGTTGTGTTTTGTTTCATTCACACATGTTTGAGTATCCCCGTATTATCCATCTGTCTACATCTCCAAAGTCTGTTTAATTGGTTTAGGCCTGGTTCAGTCTTGGTTTAGTCCTGGTTCAGTCCTGGTTGAGCCCTGGTTTAGTCCTGGTTCAGTCCTGGTTCAGTCCTGGTTTAGTCTTCATTTAGTCCTGGTTCAGTCCTGGACCAGTCCTGGTTTAGTCCCAGTTCAGTCCCGGTTTAGTCCTGGTTTAGCGTTGGTTTAATCCTGGTTCAGTTCTGGTTTAGTCCTGGTTTAGTCCTGGATGAGTCTTGCCTTAGTCCTGGCTCAGTCCTGGTCTAGTCCTGGTTTAGTCCTGGTTTAGTCCTGGTTCAGTCCTGGTTTAGTCTTCGTTAGGTCCTGGTTCAGTTCAGGTGTAGTACTGGTTCAGTCCTGGACCAGTCCTGGTTTAGTCCCAGTTCAGTCCCAGTTCAGTCCCAGTTCAGTCCCAGTTCAGTCCCGGTTTAATCCTGGTTCAGTTCTGGTTTAGTCTTAGCCCCCGTTTAGTCCTGGATTAGTCCTGGATGAGTCTTGCCTTAGTCCTGGCTCAGTCCTGGTCTAGTCCTGGTTTAGTCCCGGTTTAGTCCCGGTTCTGTCCTGGTTTAGTCCTGGTTTAGTCCTGGTTCAGTTCTGGTTTAGCCCTGAAAAATAAGAATCATTGTGACAGAGTCAGCTCCCCACAGATCTGACCTGCAACTTGGCCTGTTGGCATCACCTGCTTGTCTCCGTGGAGACAATAGCATGCAGTAGAACATTCCAGGCAAAGCATTCACATCTCCTTGGAGACAAGCAGGTGGCAGAATCTTCACCAGAAAAGTTACATACGGCACCTTTAAATAAATAGCCAAACAATTCTTCCCTGATTTGAAGGATTTGGAGTATACAACATATTGATTTGAATTACAATGACCAGTGGTGGAAGAAGTACTCCATTTTGTTACTTAATTAAAAGTACAGATACCAGAACAAAAAAATAGTCAAGTAAAATTAAAAAGTATCACATGAAAAAAAATCTACTTAAGTAAAAGTATTAAAGCACCTGTTTAAAAATGTACTTAAAGAGTAAAAAGTAATTTTCCACAGATTTTGAGATGGCTTTAATTGTAGTGCTTCTGATAAATATTTGATTTGATAGTTTTTTTGTTTTTTTCCATAGTTTTGTTTGCTCAAATTATGAAAGTGATAAAATTAAACCCACAGTCTTATCAGTAGGTCTCAAACTATATATATATATATATATATATATATATATATATATATATATATATATATATATATATATATATATATATATATATATAAAATACTTATACTTTTCAGTCCAGTTCAAAAATGTAATGTAAAAGTACAAACACCTAGTTTCAAATGTAGTGAAGTAAAAGTAAAAAGTATCCACTTAAAAATCAACCTAAGTAAAGTACAGATACCTCAGATACGCACATTTAAAACACAACTTAAGCTGCCCAAAGTGCTTCACATAAACAGCAACACACAAAAACTCATATAAAACGTATTTTCCAGAGTATAAGTCGCACTGGAGTATAAGTCGCACCAGCCAAACAATGCATGATAATGAAGAAAAAAACATATTTCACATATAAATCGCATCCGAGTATAAGTCTCACCCTTGAAAAAACTGTGATTTATAGTCGGAAAAATACGGTGCATAAAATACGACATATAGGCAAAAAAAAAAAAAAAAACACTGTAAAATGTATACTTAAGTACTTTACTACTTGCTACTTTCCACCACTGTCTATGACCATGGAGGACAGTTGCCAGAGCTTGAAACCCATGAATATATGTAGTACAGTTGTCCCTCACTATACTATACTACCCGCGGTTCACCTTTTGTAGTCTCGCCGAAAAATGCACATTTAAAGTGATCATTGAGGAAGAGGGATATAATATACAAAGGTTTGAACTCTTATTTAAACAAGAGAGAAATGTGAGAAAATGTTAATGCCTGTGTGAGAAAAGTGTATAAAGTGTGTGGTGAGGGGTTTTACAGCCAAAAACATATAGAATAATTGTAAAAAATAAAGCTGATACTTCACGGATTTCACCTTGTGGGTTATTTTTAGAACTTGACCCTCGCGATAAACCAGGGACCACTGTATATGTAGTATCTGTAGTATTATTATATTTTTTATTTGCTGAAAGTGATGCTTTATATAAATCAAAGGCATTATTATTATGATTGATGTCGGGCGTGACACAGAGAGGCATGGTGTATACACTGTGTGAAGGCATGGTCGTAATGTTCTGCATGATCAGTGTACAGTGTGACAGGTGTTATTGGGACTGTAGGATTTACGCTCTCGTTTGCATACACTAAAAAGACGCTGGGCTATTCATCACAAACGATGACAAAGCCGCATGAAAAACGGCTCAGACGGGGAATCAATCCTCTTCACATTTATATAGAACATAAAATGCGCAGCTCCTCATAAGACCGTCAGTTTATCGTTCTAACACTGAGCCAGGCCGGTCCTGTGGTATGTAAAAACAACGATAGCGTTAGCTGTTTTCCGCTAGCCCATAAACGCCGCGGTGCATGGACAAGGTTAGGCTCTCACATAACTACATTTAAAGTGTCTGTAACATTGAAAACTTTTGTGTTTGTTTGTGCGTTGTCCTCTGCACAAAATACCCTCTGGTCCACTCCTGTTTTCCATGGAAGGATGTGAGTTCAAATCCAGCTCTCACCGGTGCATTCTGTAGTTGTGTTCTTGGGCAAGACACTTAATCTGACATCCGTACTTTACTGTTCACTGTAAAATCCTTTAAATTAGACTACGGAACCTTTTTGATGATGGTCTGCCATTGTTATTGCTTTGGTTTGAACGTTCTACATTATTTTTTTCCATGGAGACAAGCATTTGGTGCCAGTGGGCCATGTTTCAGGTCAGATCTGTGGAGAGGCGAATGTGCTCACTGTAAGAATGTCTTTCAAGGGATTATTTTAGCAACAACAACTGCAACTGGATAAATGCAAAAAAAAAAAAAAAAATACATTGTAAATTTGTATTATTGTATTTTTTATTTTTTTTTAATATACGGTGACAGTGGCTCAGTTGGTAGAGTGTCGGGAGGCGGCTCGCATCTCACTCTCGATATAAACATTGGGTGAGTGGTCAGATTCATTGACCCACAGGTTGGTGGTGCTATTCCAGCTCCCACAGATGAATGCTGTTGTTGTGTCCTTGGGCAAGACACATAACCCACCTCACCCCCAGTGTCTGTGTGCACATGAGAAGGTGAAGGTGGAAAAGCGCTGTATAAAAATGTGACCATAGAAGCCCCCACGTCAATAAAACTTGTCAACTGAACAATACTATGAGAATAAACACAATAAAGCTGTACGGTTGTTTGGTTTGGATGATCTGGCGACACTAGATGGTGATACAAACATATTTAAAATAACAAACATAAAAACGGCACTCAGGAACAAGGTGCGATAGCTGTCAATCAAACCTGTTGTTAACGCTAGCTATAGCCGACCTTGAGGAATAACACACATGATTGCTCAGTTATTATTGTTCAGATCGTGATTTATGAATAAAATAGCACTGTCATTTGGTGTTTATAATGTAGACCACATGTGTCAAACTCAAGGCCCGTGGGACAAATGCGGCCCGCCACGTCATTTTATGTGGCCCACGGCAAAGGAAATTAAAAGGTTTGACTGTCTTAAAATATCAGTTTATCAGGAGATACACTTACACAGACATTTTTTCATATCTATGCAAATCCATATGCAATATTTGTAACGTGAACAAGTAATAAATATAGAAATGGTTAATTAACAAGATTAAAAAGTAGTTGCATTTATTTTACATTACATTTAATTACATTTATCTTACAGTTACATCTGACCCTTTGAGAGCAACCATTTTGTTGATGTGGCCCTCTGTGAAAATGAGTTTGACCCCCTGATCTAGATTCTCATACAGACACATTAAAAATAAAAATACATATAATAATACACATAGATAGTGTTTTGTGCTCCTGTCTCTCATGGGTGTTCGTATCTGCTGTCCTCTCTCTGTGGGGCCACACTTCCTCAAACACAGAGCTGATATTCACATTTTCCGACACCCCCCGCTGCCCTTATCTCTGTTTGTTAATTAACTGGACAGGACACACTCGGCTCAGCGCTGCGTGAAATAAAAACACATTCCCGGTACATGAATGTGCTTATTTACACTGGTATGTTTGCACTGTGCTCATCTCCAGGCCAAGGACTAGCTTTGCTCTAGTGCACTGTTTTTTCCTGTACGTGATTGGACGCGCAGCAGGAAATTAATGGCCTCACAGTGGTCACCATGGCGCCTGCACTTCCACGTCCTGGGTCTGGTTTGAGATAAGGCGAGCTGCTGCTGGACACTTTTAAAGTTTTACTGTGCAGTTATGAGATTATTGTCCACACTGCCAAATCTACTGCTTTGTCTGAGAGGAGTCCACACACACACACACACACACACACACACAATAACAACGCCTTCATTTGCTTTAATAAACCATTTAGAAAGACTAAGCTAACTACAGGCACTGCTCTGTCTAAAGCTTTGTTACTCAAGTTATGCGTCAGTCTGAGCTTTGTTTTAGCAATATCCGACCATAAAGAACTGAGCTGAACTACAACAAGTCTCTCTCCAATAAATGTGTTGTTTAAATCTATTGTGTTTTTTTCTTTAGATTTCAATATGTTTTTTTTTTTTTTTTTTTATTCATTTTATTTATTTCAATCATAAATATAAAAATACATAAAAAGTTATAAAGTTAATCATATACATATGAATGAAAAGATTATCTTATCTCTTTATTGCTAAATTGGTTAATATTTGCATTGTGTCACCAGGGTCACGGCTGAACATTCTGCCAGGGACAAACATGCAGAACACCCCCCAACGTGATGTCACTGCAAAGTACAAATTTAACTGTTCTGTCGAGGGCCCAACACACCACCTCCTAGTCTCCATGGAGATTGTGTTGATTTGCGTAGAATATTCCATAGCGAAGTAGTAGACATGATCAGGTCATGTTACAGGTCAGATCTGTGGAGAGGACACTCCACTCACTCATCATCCATTACATGAATAAATGCATGTTAAATAAGTTTCATTATCCACACACACATATTATTTAAAAATGTCAAACTCCAGGGCGAAGGTGGCAGTGTAAATGTCACAGGGGTTACGTATATTGTTTATTTCAATTAAACTTTACTTCGAAAGTCTAAGTAAAACATTTCATTTATAAAAAAGGGAAATGACTTCGACACAATAGTGCAACAAATAATAAAACACAGACACAGGTGGGTAGTGTCCGAAAATGTTACTCAAGTAAGAGCAGTGTTACTTCAAAATAATATTATTCAAGTAGAAGTACAAAGTAATGGTTCAAGAAATTACTCAAGTAAGAGTGAAAAAATATTTGAGAAAGCTACTACTCAAGTAAGAGTAACTTTTGGGGCGTAACATCTGATTTATAATTTGCAGTTAATGTAATTTGAAGGATAAAACCTAAAATAAAGTAAAATGATATTTGGTATTTTCAAAGGAGACACAGACTAATACTCTTATGTTCAAGTTTGGTTCATGCTCTGATAATGTAATGTTGATGTTGTTTAAATCATATTGTAAAACACTAAACACTGCCCACCTCTGGATTCATTATAAACAAGCCCGTCTCCAGAGGCTGCAGGTGGATTATAATGACGCTTTACGGGTGCAACAGTTTTATTCGCAGCTGAATAAGTCAGACAATGGAATAATAATGTCACTCATAAGATTCAGTGCAGTTCGTTTCAAGATGTGAGACACTGGTGTGGCTCTTTTGTACTGTCACTGTCCTGGTCTGTTTTTAAAAATGGACCCTGAGTCTGTAGTAAAAATGAACTGAAATTGATTTGCCAACTAAAAAAGAAAAAGTCTATTAAAACGAAATCATATCTGAGGAAACGGTGCAAGGAATGTTCAAATCACTCAAGGTAATATTGTCAATATAAAGCTTTTGTTACTTTATATTGACAACTTTTTTTTCTTTTTTTTTTCTAGCACAATGGGAAGAGTCATGAAAACTTTTATTCAAACAAAAGTACTGTTACTTCAATGAATATTACTCAAGTAGAAGTAAAAATATGCTTTTAATTTACTTCAAAAGTTACCACCCACCTGTGAAAATAAGTGATAATAATTTCAAGGATATACGCTGTTACAAACCTAATTCTTAATCTTAAAATCCTGCAAAACAGGACTACTACATTTGAAACGTTTGCACTGGTCCAGTTATCCCTCATTTACCTTATGCATTCTGATCATTTAAATTACACTTCTTGATTTTCAGTCAACAGATCGCTTTGTAATTAGATGCAGACAGTACACAGTGAACTTAATCTGAACTGAAGAGCTACTTATACAACATCAGAACATGGCATTTGGTCAAATTAATGGAAAAAACTGGTGACTTACATTGTTATGCAGAACAAATCAAATCTAATTATAGTGTTTATCTACAGCTGTCTTCAAAGCTTTTGTGTGAGTTTTTTTTTTTCTTCAGTCCAGCAGGGGGTCTATAATGCACAGATCTGACAGGCACTTTGGGGAATAACTTCAGATTGACGCACATCTTTCATCTATTCAAGATAAGATTTAAAGAGGCGATATGATGCTTCTGTGGGGGATTAACTCATTACATCTATACGTCAGTCGCCGCGCAGCATTTCATCGACATTGTGGGTTTTGTCGGGAAGAAAATTTGCAAACATACAGCACTTCAGAGTCACACTGCGATCCAACATTTATGTAAATTTGTCTGAACACATTCTGATGAATCTACTGCACATCACATCAGGTTTGTTAAGTTGTTGTGTACAGTTTTGTATCATGTTTTTGTATATTTATGGAGAATTGTCATGTGGGAGCATGGCTGATGGAGGCTTTGGGCGGAGCATTGCACAGAATCTTACTGCTAAACTTAAGGAGGGTTCGATTAGGGGCAAGGAGAGATCACTAAAATACTGAAACATTTTTGATGTGAGCATTTTTCTAACACTCATTTGTGGAGCAGCTTTGATGAAGTCAACATGTAACGGGCGCGTCTCTAATTTAACTTGTTAGCTCTCAAACTTTTCACACAAAGTACAAGTAAGACAATATTTGACCTTCTGAGTCCCACCTGATATAAACCTACACCACGCCAGGCCTAAATTAACACTGAACACGGTGTAAAATGTGAAAAGCAGATGTAAGGCTTCTTAACATTCGGGTCCAGTCAGCTGAAGCCAATCACGGCTCGCAGTTCCAACAGTTATATTCGCAAATAAGTTCCATATTTGTAATTGAGAGTGTTTCATAGCAACCAGCGAGCCAATCAAGAGTGAGGGAGAAGCCGTCAATCAAACCTGGAGCCGATCTCAGGTAAAGAAGGCACCTGATTGGTCTGTTATTATTGCTCATGTCTTGATTCGCAAAGAAAGTATCTAAATAAAAGCCTCATCGGAGAATGGCTTCAAATTTTCAGTAGAAGTCAATTGGAACTAGACTTCGAAGGAACCACTTTGCGCTCCCGTTCACTTCCTTTTGGAACCGCAGTGGCTAACTATTTCGACTTAAATATATAGTTTATGGACTAAACTATGGATAAGGTAATTAGTAGTCAAACTGCAGTGCAACATGTACCTGTACGACAACGACTAACACTTGTACTCAGGTCTATTTTAAACAGGGCGCAACATGTACTTGATACAACCCCGTACAACTTAAACTGAGGTGAGCGTTAAAACTCCACGTACTTTTTATTCCATTGCCATTTCCTCACCCCAGTCTGATTTAAAACTTTCACAACTTTTAATGAGAAGTTATTGAAGTTTAATGGGCTGCTTTTCACCTTGCCTTCACAAATATCGATCCGTGTAAAAACATTTGGTGGAGCAGAAACTGAAAAGTAAGCCTCAGAGCGTGCCTGAGATTTGGCCCTGATTTGTTGTTGCGTCTGAGTTTGTGGAGCTGAACGCTGCAGAGCCTTGAGAGTTCTAGAGAGGCGGCAAAGGAGAGGAAGGAGAGGACAAGAGCGGTGTCGGAGAATACACAAATACAGATGGATACAGGGGAGAACTGGAGGGGCATATACGGGACTGCATGGGATGAATTATATTGCTTATGGTGATTCACATTGGTGGTTTTCAGTTTGTAGGATTCATCAACGCTGGTTTCAGTAATCCTCTGTAAAATGTTCTGTCTTATTTAAATATTTTTGCTTTGTCCCTGTATTGATAAAATAAATGAACGAGTTAATGAGAAAGATGTACCATATTTTCTGGACTATAAGTCATTATGGAGTAAAAAAATACATGAAGATGTCAAACTATATACTCAGATGCGACTTATATTCTAATTATAAAAATAAAAATACTATTTATAGTCTGGAAAATACTGTAGTTTTGATCCATTCCACTCCAGTCAAATGAAGCTCATCGAGGCTAGTGGCTGGCAGCTATAGCGGACGATTTAGAGCCGAGATCCGTATTTGGAATTCTGACCGTGAGTATCATAGCAACTGAAGAGCCAATCCGGAGCGAGGCTGTTGAAGGTAACGTCCTTTCCCGTCCACACCGCTGGTTTACACTTAGAACGCTTAGCAATGCTGTCAATTAAACCTGTTGCTAACGCTATCGAGAGCAACATCGGGGAAAGAAGGTGCCTGATTTGTCTCTTATCAATGTTCATATCTTGATTTGCGGACACAATAGTGAAATAGAAATACCAGGATCGTGTAGAGCGGGTTATATGAACATTTTAAGACTGAAATGATGAGTCTGACAGCAGCAGTCACAGAGAGAGCGACAGTTTTTCAATAGAAAGTGAATTGAAGCCAGAGTCGATACAGCTAGTGGCGGCTAGCAGGTTAACTATGTCCATTTATATATACAGTCTGTGGTTTGATCCTAGTTTTGGTATTGAATACTCTCTGGATTTTGATGACTTTTTAGTAGTTTATTATTTACTTGCATAGTGCTAAAGTTATGGAGTGATTAACAGTTATAATTTGGAATGTTTTTCAGCTGGAGTTGTTATGTGTTTGCCAATTATTTTAAATAGTTGAAAAATTATTTGATTTTTCTTGAATGGCTAGTGCTGTATGAAGGACACTGAAGGGCATGTCCATAATTGTTGCTTTTAAATAACATAAAATTACTTAAAGCAGACTTTATGCTTTTCAGAGTTTTGAACCATTTTGTACTTTATCCTTTTCATTTGTCCTCTTAAAGTTCTTTTGAAATTATTCGTGCATGTTTGAGAAATCTTTAATTGCTTATTTTCTTACTTTCTTCTTCAGTTGTGTACTATCTCCCAACTTCAATTGACAGTTTTATGGGATTAAAAACTGTGTAGAAGAAGTCCGAATTTTTACCTATAACGCTACAAAACTGGTAAAATGCTAGCAAACATTTTTGAGCACTCAGAGAAGACAACTTTGCATGAATGGATTACTGAAGCATAAACCAACTCCAGGTATGTTTTGATGAGGTAACAGCAGTATAACATGGCTTAAAGCGCACAAGAGTCAGTTCTGTGTAATATAGGACCTTTAAGATTCACATTTTCTCAGATGTTTCTAATCACAGTAAGAATAACACTGTCCTCAAGCAGTTCAAAGTTATGTTCCATCAAACCAGGACTTGTTTGACACATTGGCAGATTTGAGGTGTTTATTTTGAGAATCGTCTTTTTCTGGAGTCTGTCCCAGTTCCTCCTGACTGACATTTTTATTGATGAACAAAGATACGTTTTCCATCACCTTATGTCTTGTTCCAAATAAATGATATCTGCGAAGTACTGATACATAACAGGACCCAGATCATCACACACACATTTGTTTGCTCCTCCATTTCATTACAGACACGGGTGCTGACAGCTGCCAATGTCAAAGTCTATATTTTAAATGCCTTAAGTGCTCTATAAACGTGAACAAAGTGCATTCAGTTACATTTAAACACTTACAAACACACTGGATAAAAAAACAAAAGAAACAAAAAAACATCAGTAAAAGCTCAACTCATGTTAAAAGCTAGGGTCAATGTGCATTTTCACCTGTGATTTAAAGTACTCTGGGTGTGACACACAGGAGCCTGGGCCCTGTCACAGAGATGGCCCCTATGCTCTTTAGGTTTGACCTGGCCACACCTAGAAGCAAACACTTTAGGGGGAAGACTAAGTATAAGAAGTCTAAGAAGGCAAGTGAGATATGGGTGTTTTTTTTTGTTCTTGAAATCATTTAATAAAGGCCAGATCCTCTGCTTCACTGTGGTTCCTGTGAATGTTGGTTAACCTGATTGACCAAGGACTTGTTTCACTGTTTGATTTTCTAACTTTTTTTGGTTAAATTAAGCGTTTAGTGAAGCCCTGCGAGGTGACTGCTGTTGTTACTTTGGCTTCTAAAAACAAATCCAATTATAATTGAAAGAGTATGAGTCAAACTTTCCAAGTAAGTTTGTTTTCACTTTTGCAAGTAGCTTTTTTTTTTTTATAGCTGCACTCACCAGATTGTCCACCTTAAGAAACAAATCCAGCAGCAGACCAAAGTGCTGCACAAAAGGGCAGTTAAAGGAAGACACTGTCTACTCCCTCTGAAACAGCTGGATACATCTGTGGCATGATGGAGTGGAGTGAAGGTGTCATTTTAGAAAACTGAAAGCATGATTTTTGTTTTATTTGTTTTACTCTTAAACCTAAAAGAATGTGACACATATTTATTTTAAGATGTCTACACTGGACCTTGCTGCTTTGGTCACATGACACAGCTCTTCATCTTCAGGTTGACGAGAGGGCTTGTAACGCATATTTTCAGTGACTGCAAGTATCTTTTTAGTGACGTATTCTATCTTCAGCTAATGGTATATCCATTTATGACCTTGTACGGACAGTATGTACAATCAGTTAAGTCCCTATAGGACCAGCCTTTTATAGATAGTACCTTTGGCTTTTGTCTTCCTGCTTCTGAAGAGTGCAGACGCAAACCTTGCTTGCTCCTGCTGCTCCCTCCTTACTTTGCTTTTTTATCATTTTACCTCTTCCATTGCTGGGAGATTTGTTTAGTTATGATTTTCTCTCAAGTAAACCAAGACTTTTAAACCATTTTTACTTTTGACGAGCCAGCAACATGTCCGGGGGAAGAAACAAAAGAAATTCTTTCTGCGAACGCTTTCGGAACTATCAACAATAAATTAATGAGCTACAAGCACGGATATTTGTTTAAGAATCTGAAAAAGGACTTCACCGAACGCTTCCTGTGACCTCCAGTGGTAAGCAGCCCACAGTTACTTTCAGAGAAGAGAGTGAAAAAACTGCTACTTTCAACTTAAACCTGAGTGATACGGTGTCTTTTCCAAAACTTTGTAAAGACAAAAATTTCAAGCCAACACGACAAGTGATAAGAGAGAATGCTAATATAGTTACATCACTGTCGTAACGGTGGGTGTAGCGGACCAAAGAGTGCAGACTCGGGGCAGATTTACGGTGTTTATTTACAAAAGTGCAGAGTAAATAGTCAATAGTTCGAAAATCACCAACGGGGACAGGGAGCGGGAGGCAGGCCAGACGGGCGTAGTCCAGAGCGGGCAGGAGACATCCAGGGCCGGAGCATGACAGGACAAGGCACGGGAACAAGAAGGACCGAGCAGGAGTAATCCAGCAAGCGGGAGCCAGGGCAGGTGATGGGAAACAAGCCGGAGACCAAGACAGGACAGGAGGCGAAGACACATGTAGGGTCCGGCAGACAACGACAGGCCAGACAGTTCATTTATCACACATGGGATGTAGGGAGCGGGAGGCAGACCAGACGGGCGTAGGGCAGGGCAGGAGCAGGAAACCCAGGACTGGAGCGGGAGCGGAGACTGACAGGACCGGAGCACAACGAGACCAGGGACAGGACCAGGGAAGACTGAGCAGGAGTGATCCAGAGAGCGGGAGCCAGAGCAGGAGACGGGAAGCAAGCTGGAGGCCAAGACAGGGCAGGAAGCAAGCAGAGGGTCGACTGTACCGGAGCTGGAGTGTAGAGGTAGGAGCGGGAATGAGCAAGAGCAGGAATATTGACACGCGGACACGCAGACTCTGGTCCAAGACGGTCCTGGGGAAGACGAACAGACGACCTGGCCCCGAGTGTCTTCTGCCGAGCCCTAATATACTCGGCAGCAGGTGCAGGTAATTGCGCTGATGCGCTCCAGGTGCGTGCGGGAGGAGTCAGGAACTCCGCCCAGCTCCGGGCAGACAGGTAGGGGAGGGGGAGAGAACACCGGAGGACAGGAAATGCAAGATCATGACAATCACCCAAAATACAACTTACAAACAGATTTTTACCACTGTCACAGACTGATGTTGATGTTAATATACAAACAGAAAATGGATTTTTGTCACAAAACAAGAGCAATGAAGTTGGCAAAAGAGCGGCGGCAGAGAGGCGGTCTGTCTTTTCACTATCCATTGACAAACCTTTTTTAACAAAACATAAATAATATACATTGCACCATGTTTCATAAAGTTATCAATTATGTAATGTTAAAGAAAAATAAGCTTACATATTTTTAAATAAATCTCGGTTGCGTTGTGTGACTTTTTCACCGGTGTCGTGAAAAAAGCCTGTTGTTTACCCAAAGCTGCGCTTAGGTCTGGGCTTGTTCTGCCCATAGTGTGCGTCCCCGTGGGGAGTGCGCGTCCCCATGGGGAGTGCGCGTCCCCGTGGGTAGTTAGTGTGGAGTTTTGTGAGACATAGTGAAGTGTCCCTCCACATTGTGCCGCTTTGCCGTCGCCACAGTCGCTCCGCAGATGAGATACGCGCAGGTTTCTTTTACAGTCTTAAATTGTTGTGAAAGTGATCTCTTTATTTTCTACCATGTTTTGGAGTAAGAAACTGCTTTCAGCGCATCCTCACAGCGCTTGTGAGCGGAGCACTGGTTTTGTCACGCGCACAATACTGACCTTTGAAGTGAGTAGGTCAAAGTTCACCTTAACTTATCTAAACTTCACGTATAATGAACATATGTTTAAGATATTGTCATTTCTAAATCTATATAAAAGCAAGGGTGATAAAAAAAAAAAAGCAACAGAATAACATTTAATTTTAGATTTAGCTCATTAGTGAGTTGTGCTATTTTTAAAACCGGTCTGTGGGCGACTCATGTGGGGCTTGGGAGCGACATGGCGCCCGCGGGCACAGTGTTGGTGACCCCTGATCTAGAAAGTCTCATCAGATCAGGAATTAAGATGGCTTCCCTCACACCTAATATAGTGCGATCGAGAGGACTGCCATCAACTATGCTGAACTCTTCCCCATACCCACCTATCCCCCCTCATCTTTCACCCAAACTCCCCCCTGCTCCGCCTCCTCGGCCCTCACCTGGTCCCTCACCCAAACTCCCCCCTGCTCCTCTTTGGCTCTCACCTGGTCCCTCACCCAAACTCCCCCTGCTTGCCCTTCCCTGCCTTCCCCCAGAGCTGTTATCACCAAGAGCTAGGACACACAGGGCCTCTGCTGTCTCAGGACATACAGTCATGATAAAAAATAATATCATGCTGAGGCCCTGTGATGGAGCTATATCTACAGTTACAACACGTAGACTGATTAACAGAAGGACAGTTAGACTGTCCAATCGGAGATATTTAGTTCACATTCCCTGTAAGAAGATAACATCCAGTCCTACTGAAACTAATCTGAAACTTGCTGTGCTCAATGTCAGATCTTTATGTGACAAGTTCTTTTTAATTAATGATTTTATTTCTTCTTTTAGTCTTGACTTTATGTTTTTAACTGAAACATGGCTCGACAAAAACACAGGTAATGCAATTCTAATGGAATCAGCTCCACCCAACTTCAAATTTGAATCTGAAACACGACTAAACAAAAAGGGTAGAGGTGTGTGTGCATTTTTTAGAGATAATTTAGTTACTCACAGATTGTGATTTGGGGTATTTTCATCCTTTGAGCATGTTTCCTTTAAAATGGAGCTAAAACAATACCCCTCCCTAGTCTACTTAGTTATATACAAACCTCCCCAGCACTGTCTGAGTTTTATTGATGATTTTACTGAGATGCTTTCAGTCGTATGCACAGACTTTGATGGTTTAGTCGTTACAGGTGATTTTAATATACATGTGGATAATGTGTTTGACAGGAACGCTAAAGAGCTCAGTTCTGTCCTTGAAACCTTTGGTCTGACTCAGCATGTCAGCGAGCCCACCCACAACAGAGGACACACTCTGGACCTGCTCATTACAAAAGGAGTAAATATTTCAAATGTCAGTGTGGTGGTTGCTGCTCTGTCTGATCATTCTGTGTCTTCTTTGACATGTCTGTTATTCCCAAACCAGCAACTGGTCCTGCAGTTGTTCGAAGGAGACACATAAATGATAAAACAGGTGCACTGTTCATGGAAATGATACACTTTGAAAATGCCTCATGTTCTAATGTTGATGATTTGTTGAACTCTGTAACTTCGAGTGTTCTAAATGTTCTGGACACCATTGCCCCGAAGAAGGTTAAAATGGTTAAAGATAAGCAGAAAGCGCCATGGAGGAATGATGACTCGGTCAGGGCACAGAAAAGGGAGTGCCGGAGGGCCGAGCGGGAATGGCGCAAGTCAAAGCTCCAGGTTCATTATGAGATTTACAGAGAAAAGATGCACATGTACAACCACAGTTTATGTAGAACAAGGCAAAGGTATTTTTCTGACACTCGTGTCCTGTTTGCAATGGTAAACAGATTAACAAACCCCCGCTCCACTGCTGTTAGAACTATTTTCCACATCTAAGTGCAATGAGTTTGCAGTGTTCTTTAATGACAAGGTTCAGGGCATTAAAAATGTAATAAATTCCGCAACGCAAATAACACCCCAGCAGACACTTAGAGCTGACTCACTTTGCACCTGTAACTGACAAAACTGTCCAAGAGATTGTCACCAGTCTGAGTTCATCTACATGCTGCCTCGATGTGTTACCCACTAAACTTCTAAAGTCTGTGCTCAACAGTTTACTATCACCACTCACACACATAGTTAATATGTCACTTCAATCTGGAACATTCCCAAGCGCTTTGAAAACTTCAGTTATCAAGCCTCTCCTAAAGAAGAGCAGTCTTGATGCCACAATATTGAACAATTATCGACTGATCTCAAATCTGCCATTTTTAGGCAAAGTCCTCGAAAAAGTTGTTTACCAACAGCTTATTAACGTCCTCGAAATGAACAACTCCTTTGATGTTTTCCAATCAGGTTTTAGACCCACCACAGCACTGAGACTGCTCTTATCAAGGTGACAAATGACATCCGCCTGAACACTGATGCAGGCAAAGTCTCAGTCTTGATCGTGTTAGATCTGAGTGCTGCCTTTGACACTGTGGATCATGAGATCCTCTTACAGAGACTAGAGGACTGGGTGGGCATCTCTGGTACGGCACTAAACTGGTTCAAGTCCTATTTAGAAAACAGGGAGTACTTGTTGAAATTGGAAAATGTGTCTCAGATAAAATGTCCCCAACCTGTGGGGTGCCCCAGGGTTCAATCCTGGGACCCCTGCTGTTCAATCTCTACATGCTGCCATTAGGCCAGTTAATGCACAGGAATAATGTGTCCTACCAAAACTATGCAGACGACACTCAGATCTATGTCTCACTGCAGCAGGTGAATATGGACCAGTGGATTCACTCTGCCACTGCATCCAACAGATTAGTGTGGAGGCAAAACAACTTTCTCCAGCTAACCTCAGACAAGACTGAAGTCATAGTCTTTGTCCCACAGAAACATAGAGAAAGTGTCAGCAGTCACCTCCAGTCTCTCTCTCTAAAACCTTCAAATCAGGCTAGAAATCTAGGAGTAATAATGGACTCAGACTTGAACTTTAACAGCCACATCAAATCAATAACATCTGCAGCTTTTTACCATCTAAAAACATAGCAAAAATCAAAGGCATACTGTCAAAACCAGACTTAGAGAGACTTATCCATGCATTTGTCTCCAGTTGGTTAGACTACTGTAACGGCCTGCTCACTGGCCTCTCCAAACGAGCGTTAAGACAGAACAGTACATCCAGAACACTGCTGCTCAGGTCCTGACTAGAACCAGGAAGTACGAGCACATCAGTCCTGCGCTCAGGTCTCTGCACTGGCTTCCTGTAGCTCAAAGAATAGACTTTAAAGCAGCTCTGGTTGTGTATAAGTCTCTCCATGGCCTAGGTCCAAAGTACATCTCTGACATGTTAGTGCCATATGAACCATCTCACACTCTGAGGACTTCAGGGACCGGCCTCCTGCTGGTCCCAGAGTCAGGACTAAACATGGGGAATCAGTGTTTAAGTATTATGCAGCTAAAACCTAGAACAGTCTTCTTGAAGATGTGAGACAGGCCTCTACTTTGACAATGTTTAAATCCACTCTCAAGACAGTTCTGTTTATCTGTGCATACGACTGAAAGGTTTTTATTCTGCACTCTTCTCTTTTAATGGTAATTTTATGATGATTAGTTGTGATTATTTATGGGTTTTTTTGTGTGATTTTTACGTCTTTCTTATTCTGTAACGCACTTTGAATTACCTTGAGTACGAATTGTGCTATACAAATAAACTTGCCTTTCTCAGGCTCTAAGTACTGGAAAAAACTCCCTTGAAATGTAAAGCCTGTGCTGCTGTTTGTAACTTCATTCATCTGATCAGATAAAACTTCTTTCAACTTTCTACCTGGTCACTTCCTCCACAATTACAAAAACTTAAAATTGATGAGTAGAAAAAGTTAAATAACATTAAAATCATTAAAATCATTGGGAAGGTGCAAGCCAAGTTAAACAATGCCTGAAAATAATGGAAAACACATATGAGGCACACATTAATAAGAGCACAGCAAATCAGGCAAATAACTGGAAAAACAAAAAAATACAAGCCATGCAAAACATGTACAGCAAATTATAAAACAAGCAAACGAAAACTAATGTAGCACACAAAATACAAACTGAACTCACCAAACCCAGGGGATAAACCTGCACTGAAATAAACACATGAGAAACTATTGAATTGTCCTTTCCTTCATGAGACAGGGTCTACTTAATTGTCCTTTAGTTGATGTGCACTTTGACGGAGTGCACCCTAATGCCCCACAGCAGCTGGAGGGAGCCAGAGAGCTTTAAGCACAGCATCCTTGCACTGGAAATGTTTTGAAGAAAAGGTAAGATTGCTACAATCAGTGGACAAAACAATGGATCCTTTCTGGGGGTGGCAGCCCTTGTTGTCGTGAACCACACACAGAAGATCATGTCCAAAAGGAGACTTGAATCTTAGAAACATTGGAGGAAAACTAATCTACATACACATTGTGGAGCTGCTATACCTGCAGGTGAAAGGCCCACGCTCACGGACAGCAGGGGGGAGTGGGGAGGATTGCCCTCTATTCCCTGCTGCAGCTCGACATCTAAAGTGAACAGTTTTTGTAGTCAGCTTTGACATAGAGCCAGGGATATAAGGCAGGACAAGGAGCAATTTACCCCAAGCGAGAAGTCACAAACTCATGGCTCAAGCTGAAATGATGCGCCCAGGCACTCAAGTGTGCTCCAAACAAAGTCACCAAAGGCCACAATGCCACGATGCACCCAAACAGAGTGTATGTGAGTGTATGTGAGAGTATGTGTGTGTGTGTGGACCATCCACTTGGCTTTAGAGGCACTGCTCTGTGCCACCCACACTAACATGTCACAGTGGTATAATGTTCTCATTCTGATGAAGGAGGCTTCATGTCTTTAATGTTCATAAGGCAATTTAACATCAAGCACTCTCTATAACGGCACTTTATCAGCAAAACCATGGAACAATATATGGTACTTTTTTTTTTTTTTTTTTTACAAATTTACTCCATTGGCATCAAATACATATAAACCCTGAGGTATACCACAATTTAATGGGCCAGTTTAGTTGCAGACTGATCCAAGACAGAGCCAAGCTAGGTTTAAATTGTTCATCTCTGTAGCAACAGTTCTAATTACTCATCATTCTAAGGTCACACTCACAGTAGGTCAGACATGTCAGACTCAGTTGGCCCTTGATATAAGTATATTTGGCCCGCAAGATCATATCACATATGTACTAGAGCTGGCCCGCTGGCCCCGCCCCAGTATAGCTCATGTACCTCTAATACTACAAATCCCAGAATGCTTTGCAAATACATTGGCGCCGGTCCCCATCACTTCTGTTGACACGCATTAGCATCTGCTACCTGTCACCTCACTCAAATTGAATCCACACCTTCTGAAAAACATGCAGATGTGTTAAAATTTTTCAACAAATATTTAGTTTGGCTCGAGACTTAGTTCCAGTTTTTAGTTTTGGCCCTGAATTTGAGTTTGACATCCCTGGCCTACAGTGTGTAGGGACGATTGCTTTCACCACGATAAAAGTTGCCAACTGTCTTGAGGAAGACTTGGCCCCCGCCTTGACTATAGTATCCGAGCAACATGCATATTTGTTTTTGCAAACATGTCATCGTTTGCAAGCACATCACCGTTTGACATTGTCAGTCAATGGGCATCACGCTTGAGGGACATAAGCGCTCTGTAATGGACCCAGTGATGGCACTTTTGAAGTGCCTACTTCAAATGTGTGCCTTAATAATGAGCAAAAGAAGGTCAGTTATGTTACATTGTTGGCCAGACGCTAAATTTTATTTAAAGTGGAAAAGCAAAAACCCCCAACCCACCAAAATTTTCTGAGAGACATAATGCAATACTTACAACTACAAAAAAAAAAGTATTGACACTGAGAAACAAACACAGGCTTTTTTATACAATCTGGCAGCTTTTTATTGATTATTTTAATAATAGATTGAGACAGCCTCATATATATATATATATATATATATATATATATATATATATATATATATATATATGAGGCTGTCTCAATCTATTATTAAAATAATCAATAAAAAGCTGCCAGATTGTATATGTACTATGTATGATGTACATATATACCAGACCAGAGCTTTCACATTGCTCCACATGATGGGTTGTCGGTTTTGTGTTTTGTCGACTATTGGACAACTTTCACACTCATCTTCAGAACTTGGCAAAGAGCAACTTGACTCCGTTCTGCCAATAACTGAAGGGTGTGGCGTGTCACTTATTTTTTTCTCCTTTGTTTTTGTTGACCCTTTGGCTTGGCTTTTGTCACTGTCTTTGTTTTCCTTTCCTACATGGGACACTCGCTTTTGAATCTTTCGAGTTTTTACCAAGCTGGAGGTTGCCGGAGTGCCCTCATCTTCAAAACTGAAATCCAAGTCGCCTTTATTTTCCCTTGTAGCTTTGGGCCTTTTTTATACTAAATTCCTTCATTTTGTTGGTGCTAGTCTCAACAGTGTAGAGTTTTTCCTCAGAATTTGAAACAGATGATGTGTCTCCATCTTCATTGGAAGTAACAGACAAGCTAACGGATTTGATCCATCTGGTGAAAGACATTTCTTTCTTCTGTGTATGGCCCTTCTGCACGATAAAGGAGTGTGTCAGTGCTTTTTCCGGGCGATCCTTTTTGCTGGATTTACTTGCAGAAGTTGGTTCAAAAGCTCAAACAAATACCTTGTCTCTTCCTTTTCTGCTTCGAGGACTGGCTTGGGGTGGACCCGTTCTCTAAACAGGTGAAGTTTCTGGACCAGTTCTGACAGCGTAGGACCGGCTTGCCTGTTTGAGCTGTGTACTCCTGTGGAGAGCACAGCTCATATTGGCCACATTTGAGTAAAGTAATAGTGTGTGAAAAGCCCTTCTAAGACTTGCTGGACATCAGGCATGCCTTGGATCTGTGTGATAATTCTCATCATTTCATACTCGCAATGAATAGGAAAGAGATTTTGGCCTTGATATAAAAATGTCAACACACAGCCAAGACCCCACATATCGATAGCCTCATTCAATTTTGCTCCCAAAGACACTTCCGGGGACGGTATCCAATAGGCTGGATGTCACAACCAGGAACCAGGCTTCTCACAGTAGTAGAAACACCCAAATCAATTAGCTTGATTTTGAATGGTTCAAGCTCGTGGTTAACCAGCATTATATTGTCTGGTTTGAGATCGGAGTGAATAAGTTGGCATTTGGCCAGTTCTTTGAACGTTACCAGCAGCTGCTTGGCAATGTAGCAGATGTCTGAAATGGGCAAATGTTCGTAATCTCTACTTTCCATGAAATCTTGCAGACTTTGATCTAAATATTCCATGACCAGACAGTAATGGCCCTGGTAATGGAACGATGTAATAAACTCAACCACATTTTTGTCTTTGCTCAAAAGGCAAAGGTCCCAGAGAAGTTTGGCCTCATGTTTGGTTGCTCTAGACCGCTTAAGTTTAGATATTTTCACGGCCACATCTTTGTTTGTTGAAAGGTCAGTGCACCGGGCGATATGCCCAAAGACGCCTTGTCCTTTCATCTCCTTTATCTGGAAGGAGCCAAAATCGCCAGAAATTATATTGGCCACTGTCAAATCAATTTCTTCCTGCACGTTTGACCACGACATCTTGTTATATAGTATTTTGTTTTTTTTAAATACTCAAGAGAATATTTTGTCTCTGTTGAAATGCGCCTGTCTGTGTCTCTATTGAAGTATGAACTATACTGACTTGTTAAATTGCTTTTGTTTTAATGTATCACTTGCCATTATAAATCTTTCTGTATTACTTTTAATATTATCACAAAAGCAGTTGCGTCACTCCTTGGCACATAATTGGCTGAGTGTGAAACTAATGCTCTCACTATAGACAAGTTAAACACTCACGGAGGTTAAATTTAGATTATTAGAGTCTCAGAGGATAGAGGGAGCCGCAGGTGGAACAAGCAACAGTTTTGATGATTCAAGGGTAAAAGTGCCAAAAAAGAGAGATGAGGAGAAGTGACGCGGTCTTACGATGACAGCGATGAAAGGCAAAATACAGAGTCATCTGTCAACGGGACAAGACCAGGGGGGATCCTAAACACGCTCTGATACGGAATTTATTCTCATTGTATAAAAATGTAATTCAGCGAACAATTCAACAGTTCAACCACAGAAATGAAGGCAGACACAAACAAATGAATGGGACACAGTTCATAATTTATAAGATCAATTTATGTGTCCCAATTTATTTGCAAAGTTCAAGAACAAAAGCAGAACAGAAACATCCAATCAAAAATAAAGATACACTTTCCTGGGATCAAGAATACACACTTCTCCAATATGTGAGTCTGGTCAGCAGTGATTCTCCCTCGAGTTCTGACGGCTGTGATTGACAGGTGGATTAACCAATCAGGGACATGCATGGTCAGTACACATCAAAACAAATATGGCTGCTTACAAGGGGAAAAAAATGGAACAAAATATCACAGGGGACTGAAAAACATTGTGGATTTCTGCAGAATCAATTAGCAAAGTACATTTACAATTGAAATGAACTGTAAAGTGTTAAAGCCACAGCGTATGAATTAAAATAATATAACAACTGCCACACAGAATACTATCCAATCAGAGACTTTCTTGGGAAACAAAACAGTTTTTTTGTTTTTTTTTCACTCAAGGTTCAGAATTGGATAAAGCTTAACATATGATGTGGACTTAGACTTAAGAGGGATAATATTTAAGGCTGAGGTTAGAACTGCCAAGAAACAGAAAGCCTAGGGAAAGACCAAAGACGAGATTTATGGATGGAGTAAAAGAAGACGTGAAGTTCAAGCCAAGCAGCTGCTATAAAGACCTGAGCATAAAAACTCTGAGAGAATCATAAACAACAGGATGCAAACTTGTGTGAAAACGAACGGTCATAAAGTGGTTTAATTACTAAGCTGTTCAGGAAGACTTTGACTTCGATTAGGCTGTGAAAAAGAATGAAATGCCTGAAATCTTTATTACAAAACCACTGCTTATCCTACAGTTTCTTTCAGTTCTTCTACTTCCATCTAACACTGCAGTTTCTTGCCTCACACCAACTTTATAACTCAGCGGTGTGCGGTCTGGGCAATCAAGGACAGCAGTGCTTGTTTGGTAAAATATAAAATCATTGCCAATCAAAAGTAAAATTGAATAGAGTAGTTACAAAGTATATCCAAATAATCCCTTCACTTCTGTCTGTTTGAAGCATGGTTGGAGTCACAGTGTCCTTTAGTACACACTGCTGCAACAACTGTGTTTCCAAATGTTTTATTAACTTGTATTGTTGCTTTGCTACTGAGGCCGTGCCGTGCCACACTGTTGATACGAGTTTTTACAGCCGGAGAGGCCAGCCGGATGTTTTAGAGGTTTGCACATGCATACTGAGGACTACAGCAGACTCAAACAGTACTGAATAAAACCCCATAGAGCACATGTGTCAAACTCAAGGCCCAGGGGCAGAATCTGGCCCTCCATGTCATTTTATGTGGCGACGACAAGGTAAATTAAAATGTATGACTGTGTTAAAATGTCAGTTTATCAGTAGATAGGCAGTTACATAGTCATGAAACATCTATGCAAATTGGCCCTCGGTGAAATTGAGTTTGACACGCCTGCCATAGAGGAATTAGACATCTGAGGTGATTTCTAGTGAGTGAGCATGTGGAGCAGGAGAGACAACAGCAGCGCTAACTCAACACACGTGACTGAAATAAATTGCTTCATTTTAAATAATTAGATGTTAGTTAGTAATACAGACATTTAATTAAACAGTGAGCTAGTTTTCAGTGCGAGTGTGAAATGTTGCATCTGGATGGAGCAGTGGAGTGACAGCGTCTGGAGAGGAGCTGGTCTCGTCTGTGATCTGTGAGTGACAGTGATGATAAAATAGCAGGACTTTTACACAAGTATGGAGGAAAATGTGGCTGGACCTGCTCTACTTCAGGGAAATACAGGGCGTTAAAGATGTGTTTTTGATTTGCATCTGTGAGGGGTGAGAGTGATTGCGCTGTTCTAACGCAGGGATGTGTTTAAGGTGATGTTTTTTGACACATGAGGCTGTATTATAAGTGCACCTGTCTGACCAGTGCACCTGTCATAGTACTAAAGGCTGAGCTGCAGGAGTAGAACAAGTCTGTGAACAAACAAATACTGATTATAGCCCTGTCTGTACAAACAGGCCGTCAAATGCAGGCCAGTATATACAAATGTTAATAAATTATGTAAGTCGAGGCTATTCTAATTTGTCCAAAAGCCATTTCATCATTGCTTTAAGCCATATAATAAGTATTTAATATCTCCGTAAAAATAAATATACAAATCTGCAATGTAGTTTGTATAAAAAGTGGTGTTATTGAATTGTTATCGACTAAATATTAACGTCCACCCCAAGTCTCCCCATAAAAGTCACCACACACTATTGATGTAACTATTTCCTCTTTCGCTACATCTACAAATCTGCCTTGTGGTCTCCCTCCAGGCCTCCAGCTAAAACCTCTGCATCCTCCTTCCTGTATATTCACTGCAGACAATTCATTAAAACTTAATCATAACTACACCTTAATGAGCCTTAAATATGATTCAGGCTTGATTTCTACTGAGTTAATGCCCTAATGCACAACCCCTCAGTTAAGTTACTATAGGCCTGAATCAGATAATAAATTATGTTCATTATGAATTAAGTCTTTCTTCATGCTTCATTAAAGTGGTAGTATGTAACCTTCTGGAAGTAGAAAGTCAACTGCATGATTCCACGTTAAATACATACTTTGGAACATTCCCCATGAAAATAGATATGTTTTATGCTGTCCTGTGGAATATTAAAGCCAAAGCAACAATATTTCCATGGAAACAAGTTGTAGAGTCAGGTTTGTAGGGATGCGTGCCTGCTCACAGTAAGGATTTTTATCTTTTAGTGCAATAAAGTAAATCCTTAATGCCAAAAAATTACATACTCTGGTTTTAAGGCTATAAATATTGTAGATATTATAAAGTGTCACCCATGATTTCCTCTATTTAAAAAGCAAATGACCACTGGAAATAGTATGACATTTTAATTCTCAAATACATTTTCTCCATTCCCACATTGATATGGAGCTTATATAGAGCTCAGGTTATTTCTGATTCCTGTGGAAACTTGCCGTCTGCAGCATGAGTTGAACTTTATTCCTTTAACTTCAAATTAAAAATCCAATAATGCGTTTGGCCCGGAGCCGACCTTTGACATTTCAGCGGCTTAGAGCCAACGAAAAGCTCCAAAGGATTTTCTAAAACAGCATCTGGATTAAACCTGGAAAACACACGTCCAATCCACACATGTTTGTACTGAGGGCTGGAGAGTGAACCTGGCAATTTATAGATTTAAAGGCAATTTAACAAACAAAGATAAGTTTAAGTGATTGGAATCAAATGGATCACAGTGGCCCAAAGTGTCACTTCCTGGATTGTTCTGGTTTTCATTAGTGATACTTATCTGGCTGCTGTGAACATATGTTGCTTTAAGGTTTGAGATACTAAAAAAAAAACAAAAAAAAACGTCCGAACATCGTAACTACTGAATAAAATGCATGCAGCAGACTTACTTTGACCTCAAGAGCTTTTTATATAATATATCTGTACCAAAATCTAGACTTTCGTGTGCCTGATCAAACCAAACATAGGAAGGACATGAACACTGCACTCAGAGAGGTTTAACCCACAACCTCCTGGTGAGAGGGAAGAGATAGGATAAGCACACTGCCACAAAAACACAGGGAAGACTTGTGTACTTCACTAGAACCTTCTTACCCAGAGACACAAGCGGCAAATTGCAAAGTTTTGAAAATATATTCTCACAAAATCAAGTATTCAACATGGCCGCCACATCGCGTTGTTTTGTTTACACTGACTGGCATCTAGAATTCAAACTAGTGCTTGTTTAGACTGTGGCTGCACATTACTATTCAGTTCTGAAATTGTTATGAGGGAGAAATACTTAAACTATGGCCTCATTTGACTGTGGCGCTAACACGGCATGCCCTTCTCCGTGAATTTAAATCTTCAAAACAAATTATTCATGCTAAAGGTTTATTTGTGGTGAAGTTTAGTTGGAAATGAGAGTCAAAATTGTCACCTTTTTTTCATTCGAGAGTGTCACTGGTGCATGAAGTGAGGCTATTATTGACTTATGAGGTGAAGAGCAAAATGAAGCTGGGAAATGTACAATACCCAGGCTTTTCTGAATAAGAAAGTTGACGAGGTCACCGTATTTAATGTTCTGAGCGAGTATGAACTCTCAGAAGCAGCAAATAGCTTTACTTACCGAAATCTACAAACATTGTGATATGATTGTTTGGTTTTTTGGGGTTTTATTTTGGCATATTACTTACCCATTTGATCACAGGGAGGAGTCAGCACTCATTCATGTCAAATTGAATGGGTGAAATGTATTGATCAAGGACAAAACATTATGGGGTTGGTAGAGTGTTTGTCTGAAGGTTGGTGCGAATCCCATTCTTGAAGTAAATATCATTGGCACAGCAATGAGATCCACCGACCCACAGGTTGGCGGTGCGCTGTTGTTGTGTCCTTGTGCAAGACACTTAATCCACCACTCCATCTTCGTCTCTGTACACTGATGTGGGAATTTTAGTTTGTCCCTGAACAAATAACAAGAGTTTAAAAGCAGAAACACTTACATCAAAGGAATGTGCCAATAGCTGTACTCCAGAGCTGAGGAACCAACTCTATTCCTGTGTGTATTATAGAAGCAACACATACAACACATCGAGGCCAGCGTGACATCTGCATTTCATTTTAAAACATTGAATCGAATGCAAACCTGGCAAAAAGAACCATGATTTATTGCATTTCGGGATGAGAGCTGATGGGTTGTGCTGTGACAGTCAAACCTGCTGTGCTTCACCCTCTGAAAAAGCTGTTGTTAGGTTGTACACGGGCCCAGATATTCATATATGGATCTAGTCAGACAGATACTCGCTCCGTTCACAGTTCTAAAATGAAGTAGTCCAAATGATTTACTGTACCTCTGTGTGTGGTTCATTAGAGAGGTTTACATTGGCCTCTGAACAGGTGTCTCTGCCGCTTCCACTTACCTTCAATTCACCTTCTCGTCCTGGAGTGTTCTGTTTTTCATTAGTGATAATTACCTGGCTGCTGTGAACATATGTTGCCCTAAGCTTTGAGTTAATGTTTTAAAAAGCATGTTAGTAGTAAAATAGATGTAATCCAATTTTAGGTATAAGGTTTTAAACTACACTGCCTGGCCAAAAAAAAAAGTCGCCACCAAAAATAAAACGTCTTTTGTAATGTAAATTGATGTAATAAGACCATTTACTGGTCCTGGCCCTAGAAAATCTCATATATTTGAACTTTCATTTGTATAAAAAATTTGTTCTGTAGTTACTTGAGGGATACATAACAGCTACCGATATCAATTGATGGATCTGTGAATCCTTAATTGATATCGCAACAGAAATGTACCAAAATGAAAAAGACACAAAACACAAATTAAAAAATAATGAAGACATGAACTAAACTAAAACATAAGGCACACAGGTTTACTCATGGATAGTGAGTGAGTTCCAGTTTAAATAGTTCAACTTTTATTTGAGTACAGGACAAAAAGCAAAGTGACCTCCAAAGGCAAAGCAGCACCAAGGAGCCAGTGCGAGATAGAGCCTGGAGAGAGATGTTTGTTTTAGGTTTGCCTGGAGAGAGAAGACATACAAGAAAATCCCACAGTGAGCCATTACTTTGTGACCTGCCCAGCGCCAACTACAACAAAGGACTCCAGCACTGCCAGTAGACAAACAACAACGTGGGGCACCATGGTGACGAAATGGTGCGGCGTGGGCCTCACTGCCACACGCTGATTGTAAAGCGGTGACAAGAAAGTTCTGGAATGAGAAAGTAAATCATTTAGTTTGAAATAACACAAATAACATTTTACATTCAAATCTCATAGATAATTCTCTTGAACTGAAGTAATCGGAGCTAATACAGAACATCATGCAGACAGTCTCACAGCTGAGGTAAAGCAGGTTTCACAGCAGTCACATCCTTTTGCATTAGTCACAAATAATACTGATATAAAAGTGGTTTTACAAAAAGAAATCATGTTAAGTGTACATTTGTCACAAAGAGGGATTATTTCATGTCCATATGATTAGAATAACTGTTTGTCTCTGCGTGCAAAATGAACTGTGACAGAATGATAAGGCTTTTTCTCACTGATTTTCAGCCTTTTAATCCGTCAAAATGGTCTATATACAGTACGTGCATGCATTAAGAGCCAGCTTTGTCAGAATTATTGAAGGATGCATCCCAGTACTGAATGTTAACCATCTGAACCCACCACATCTGGACAGCAAAGAATGACCAGCACTAAAAAACACAACTGCATAACACACATCTACGAATAAGTGCCATTTGAGCTGTACCTGATTTTGACTGTCTTAAAAACTTCATAAAAACAGAACTACTTCATTTTAAACAGTTTGCAGTGGCCCAAAGTTATTCCTCACTTCCCTTATGCACTCTGAACATCCTAATTATTCACCATGATGAGTTTATAAGCGTTTTTCACAACTCTCAGGGACAAGACCGGAATTTGTCATGATGGTAGAGCTAACAGCTAGTACGCTAAAACGCACTGTATTAAGGCAAAAAGCATTCTGCTCGAATACAAGGGGAATTATTGGGTAACATCTTGCCTAAGGACACAGCTGCAGTTAAAGAAGTTATAATTACTTTAATGACTTTAATACAATACTTATAATAATTAGACTTGTTCTTCCATGTGGGTGTAATGGTTTAATCTGCCTCAGTTTGGTCTTTTACACCGCAGGACTGTGTGATTTTCATGTGTAACCTTGATAAGTATTTCATAATTGAACAGTTTCCAGAGCAACAGTGAAGGAGCCGTGCATTTTCTTATCCGGAGAGAAGACGAAAGACACTGCTGCCGGTGATGTAATTGCTTTTAAATAATATAATAGTCTAACTTTTGATTGCAATAAGTTGTGAATAATTCAACAGGAAATCAGTCATAGATTTGGAAAAGTTCATTTTGTTGTTGAGGAGGTGAGTGCTGCACCGGGGCGAAGACTAAGCGCATTATCTGATCAAAAGTTACCTCAGCATACAGGATTATTACAACATAAAGCCTTGAATTTCAACACACGCTTCAAGCCATTTACATTGAATTATTTATTGTGGCCACAGCTGTCACAATGCACTAATCACATCCATATAGGTTTATAGGTAAGACGGGTGAAGTGCCTTGCCTAAGTTCTTTCTCAGAAGTGTCATGGGATGGCATAGTGGCGTGTCTTGGAGGTCGCTAACAGGGACAACAGGGGAAGCTTGCGGTCCCTACTGTCAAACGCCTTCTCCAGGTCTTCCTCCCACGTGCGTGGTAAGGTGTAGGCTCCCTCGACCTGATTTATGCTCCTTGGACCTCATTTGTGGATCTCGATGGACCTCTCAGGTCCAGCGATGGTATTCACTGCTTTTGTCTGTGTGTTTCTCAGACAGAAGGAAACTTTACCAAAGATATTCAGAGGCGCTAGTAAATACATAAATAAATAAAAACATAGTGGACCTCATTTAACTACTAATGTTTTGCAACTAGAGTTATGGTTAGTTTCAGGCAATAATAATCCTGTACTTACTTCCTGAAGTCTTCCTGAGAAGCGTCACGTGATGGCGTAGCGGTGTGTCGTGAAGGTCGCTAACATGGACAGTAGGGGAAGCTTGTGGCCCCCTACTGTCTAACGCCTTCTCCAGTACTGCCTCCCATGTGTGTGGTAAGGTGTAGGCTCATTCGACCTGATTTATGCTCCTTGGACCTCATTAGTGGATCTCGATGGACCTCTCTGATCCAGCGATGGTATTAGTTTGCCTGTGTGGTAAAGGTTCATTCTGTCTGAGAAACAAAGATATTCAGAGGTGCTACAGTAAATGAATAAATAAAACACATAGTGAACCTCATTTAACTACTAATAATACTAGAGTTATGGTGCGTTACATGCAATAATAATCCTGTAGTTACTTCAATTAATTTCCTCCCGCTGTGAGGATGGTCACACGGGACATGAGAAATTGACCTGTATTAAATATGCTGCAATTATGAGTCTTCAAAGAGTCTTGAAACGTTACAGCAAAGAGGATAAATCATTTACCACCACATGTTAAATTCAATTACAACTCCCCTACGGCGCCCCCTGCTGCGAGTCCACCCACAAACAGGATAGGTGGATTTTTTTCTTTACCAGTTTTCGGGATTGCCTTGTACATTAGTCACAGAATAGGGCAGTTCAAAGCTGTGTCCTGACTATGATAAATGTAATGGTAAATATGCAGTAAAAGAGGAGTGGGTATGAAATATGAAGGAAAATTACACATATGGAAATCGTGACATTTTGTAATCCCAGATAACAAATATTCCTGGAGTTGACTTTTTGCTTCCAGAACACAGTATCTGCCTCTTGCTGTTATTCACTTCATTATAGGTGAAAAATGTGTAGTTCAGTGATCCAAATTAGCCAGGTGATGACCGGTGTGTGCCCAGAGCCCCTAGTCACGTCTGGTTAAATATGAGGGTAAATTCCTTTGCTAATATTGTTGTTGTGGTTTAATACTATCATAGCACGGATTACTCTCATTTCTTCTTAATACCTTTTGATTGTAGTTGTTGTAGTTTTTAGTTGCTTATTTATAATTCGGTTGGTACACTGAGCTGTTTATCCATTAAAGACCAGCTACATCACTTTAAATTGTATATTACACAGCACTAGCACTTTGGTCGACTCGAATATAGGATTTAACTTGTTTTGGTTTGGTTAATGTTTGGTTTCAGATGACTAATTTTGGTTTAATCATGTTAAGTGTACATTTGTCACAAAGAGGGATTATTTCATGTCCATATGATTTGAATAACTGCACATAAAATGAACTGGGGCAGAAGGATAATGCTTTTTTCAGTGATTTTCAGCCTTTTAGTCTGTCCAATAGTCTACATACTGTTCATTCACACTCATAAATGTACAAGCCCTGTGTCACGTGTCATGTACTGATATTACTCATTAGAGGAAAATGGTGAAACTCAACTTCAAAATCTGCACTCACCTTGAATAAGGACTCTGAACAGAGCTCAAACAGCAAAGAATGTGTAGTCCCCACAAAAGGCATGCAAACTTGACTTGTACTTGCACTATGTAACTTTTTTGGTGAGGTTCACATGGATTGCCAGGAATGTTCCGTATTAAAAAAAAAAATCAAGTATTCAAATTGAAATCTGAAATGTGGACCACAGATTATATACAAGATTTTCACTGAAGCTGCTATTAAGAAAAATGATACTTGTATGAAATGTATACTGTGCCTCTCTGTTCTTTTGGCCAAGAGAGACAAATTATTTTGGTGAAAAACATGAAATTATATATATATATATATATATATATATATATATATATATATATATATATATATATATATATATATATATATATATATATATATATATATATATATATATACACACACACACACAAACAATGTTGTAAGTAAGTAAGTTCCTCACCTTTTTAATTAGAAAATTATATGATTTGACATAACTACAAACCTTATCCATCATGTTTTACTACAATCTAGATAAGTTCAAATAAAGCCTTGTGCACACTGGCAGAATATTGGCCTCTGCTGGAGATTTAAGGCCGACAGCCAATATGCTAAAAAGTACAAATATCGGTCCAGTATATCAGCCAACCGATATATCGATCAACTAAACTAAGTTTGTTCAATCAAGAAAATTGAGAATCCCCATAATAGTAATTTGGTCAAAGCATCTCCGTTATTGTCCAGCTTTTTGATTTTGCATAAATCTGAGCTGGTTCTCAGTTCTCTGTTGTATTTTTCTCATGTGTTTTAATGGTTATTTTGCCCGTCCATCACACCCATCTTTGAAAGATGAGTTCTCCACTCCCTTTTTGTTATGCAGTAATATCCTTGTTTACTAAAATCCCAACACCAACGTGAAAAACTGAAAAATGAATAAAACATGGTTGAGCTTGCTCAGTATAATGAGCATACACTGAAGGAGACTGAAGGTGGCGGGAGACTGAAGGTGGCGTCCATGAGACTTTGAGCGGAGCTCACGAGACTGTGCGAGATCTAAGATGGCGGCGCCCTGCTGCTAGAGACACAAAAACAAAACAAAAGTTATTTTCTACTGGAACTTTATTTTTTCTTTTTCTCTCCCTCTTTCCATCCGAACTCGTGCAATATACCCACAACCCTGGAATCGCTTGAGGAATATATCGACGACTGTTTCACCCGACTGTGCATCAATATGAACCAGGATTTAACCAACTCCGTCAACAACTCCACTCCCAGTAATGAAAAAAAGAGACTGCGTATGGCTTCAACACCAGACTCAGGTACTACCCACACAAACAACCCATCCGACCCCTCATGCTGCGCAGACATCGCCGACATCGCCGTCATTCTCAGCTCAATTGACACCAAACTCACCGCAATGGACAATAGAATAGCACTCATCGAACTTTTGCACCAAGAATTCTCCGCACTCCGACACAGCCTGGAATTCAGTCAGGAACAGATACAAACACTCACCGAAGAAAATAAATCATTGAAAAAATCAGTCAGCACACTCACTACACAGGTTACAACAATAACAACAGAAAATAAAGCAATGAAAGAAACCATACTGGACTTACAGTCACGCAGCATGAGGGACAACCTGGTATTCACCGGCATCCCGGAGCAACCCACAGAAGACGCAGAGAAACTAGTCAAAGATTTCATCACAACACAACTCAAACTCCCAGCTGCTACAGTAAACGCCATCACATTTCATCGCGTGCACCGCATGGGACCAAAAAACACCACACCGGACAATAAACGACCCCGGCCAATCGTGGCCAAATTCGAGCATTACAAACAAAAACAACACGTACAGAATCAAGGAAGACAACTGAAAGGAACGAATTATGGACTGAATGAACAATACCCAAAAGAAATAATGCAGCGCCGCCAAAAACTTTATCCGATTCGCAAGGACATGATTCAACAAGGAAAGAAAGCAATCATTGTTTCGGACAAACTTTACATAAATGGACAGCTATACCGGAATACAGAAATAACCCCTTGGCTTTACTAAACTTTCCAATACTGTAACCTCTCCATAACTCAACAACACACAGAACCTACAGACACACATACATACATCCCTTCTTCCCCCCACGCATACACAGACACGCGCGCACGCACGCAGACACAGACATACGGACATACACACGCACGCACGCACGCATGCACACGCGCACTCTCTCCCTCTTTCTCTTGCTCGCTCTCTCACTCTCTCTCTCTCTCATATACAAAACTGATTCATATAACCCAGGTCTCAACTAACTACTTTAGACATATAGAACTGCACTAGTCTCCTCACTCCCAGTTAATAACTCTATCCAATGGCTCTGGACTATGACTCTCCCTTTTATCTTTATTCATTCTCTTTCTCTCTCCTACACTCGCACTCACTTGCAGACATACATATACTGCCATGCCTCTTCTTTCTTTTTCTCAACCCCCTATCCAATTTTGTTTATTTTATATCTACTTCTTATTTTCAAGTTTCAACATTTTTTTCCTGTTATCAGTTCATTCAAATGATGCATTTACTGTCTGCTCTGTCTTGGTTTTGCACACCTAACACAAACACATGTGCATACAGACACCAAACACATTAACATTTGTCACTTGGAATGTGCGTGGCATTCGCACACAGGCGAAAAAGAAAAAAATCTTCAGCGAACTTCATAAACTAAAACCAGACATATGCCTTCTACAAGAAACTCACTTATCAAATTCAGATCTTGATCTACTACAATTTAAAGAATTTAACAGTATATATTCATCTACATACAACAGCAGACAACGAGGAGTATCAATCTTAATACACAACAAACTTATATTCAACCATCTCTCGACAATAACTGACCCTGAGGGACGGTATGTCATCATCAATGGCACCATGTCCAACAATAAATTTACAATAGTTAATATATACGGACCTAACACTGACGACCCCTCATTTTTTCACTGTATATTCTCAAAATTAAATGAAGCTTCAAATATAATCATCACTGGAGACTTCAACACAGTACTGGATTCAAACCTTGACCGCTCACACATCGCAGGACATAATAGACACTGGCATTCCACAGACACAATAAAACAATACATGACAGACTTTGGACTTGGCGATAGTTGGAGATTGTCACACCCACACAAAAGACAATACACACACTCTTCTGCGGTACATCATTCTTCCTCAAGAATTGACTATATCCTCATAAGCAATATTCTCTTGTCTAATATAAAAGAAACCACAATTCATCCTATCTAAATTAGTGACCATGCACCAGTCAGTCTAACACTACAATTTCATTACTACACCAAACCTTCCTTGAGATGGCGCTTCAATCTTTCACTACTCAAAGACTCAGTATTCAATATGATGGTAGAGAGGGAGTGGGCATCCTTCATGGAACTGAATGACTCCCCGGAGACCACTGCAATAGCACTCTGGGAAACCGGTAAAGCATATTTAAGAGGGAAAATTATTTCATATTCAACCTACAAAAAGAAAAAACAAATAGAATTAGAACAACAATTACATCAAAAGATAATAACATTGACAGAAAACGGAAATATGCCTGAATTGAGAAACACACAACTACAACTAGACAAAATTTTACAGGAAAAAAACAACTTTATTATGCAACAACTCCAATATGAACTTATTGAAAAACATAATATATCTGGTAAATATCTTGCAAACTTACTTCAAAGAAAAAAAGACAAATCAATAATTCCATCAATACAGACCTTTGAAAATCAAATCACTCATGATCCACAAGAAATTAATAACACATTCCGTATGTTCTACAAGAACTTATATTCATCAGAAAAAGAATCCAATCCAACAGCAATTAAATCATTTTTCCAAAACATAAACCTACCACAATTACCCTCCGATATGGCTGAATTCTTAGATGCACCATTATCACTGCAAGATCTCCATAAAGCCCTCCTTCAGATGCCCAACAACAAAGCCCCCGGTCCCGACGGATACCCCCCTGAATTTTATAAGCACTTTTGGAATTTACTATCACCACTTTTCAACCGGACAGTGACTGAAATAAAAAATACATCTCAAATCCCTCTTCATATGAATACAGCAGCCATAACAATATTACTTAAACCAGACAAAGACCCAACCCAACCCACCAGCTATAGACCTCTTTCATTACTTAATACAGATTTAAAAATCATTACAAAAGCACTTGCCCTCCGGCTAGAAAAAGTTACACCACTATTAATTCACCCCGACCAAACAGGATTTATCAAAAATAGAAACTCTTCAGACAACCTTCGTAGATTATTCAACCTCATCAATATCGCTCAACAATCAAATATCAGGACAATCATAACCTCATTAGATGCAGAAAAAGCTTTTGATAAGGTAAACTGGACATTTCTTTTCCACACACTCCATCAATTTGGCTTCGGGGAGTCATTTATCCACTGGATTAAGACACTCTATACCTCACCTAGAGCCACAGTCACAACTAATGGTATCACCTCACCTTCGTTCACACTGCACAGGGGCACTAGACAAGGATGCCCGCTCTCTCCCTCGCTGTTCGCCTTATTCATTGAACCGCTTGCAGTAGCAATACGCCAAAATAACAGCATACAAGGAATATACGTCTCGGACACACATCATAAAATCAGCCTATATGCAGATGATATTCTACTGTACCTACAAAAACCACAGCAATCATTACACGAAACTTTCAAAATTATAAATACATTCTCATCCATATCAGACTACACTATCAACTGGAACAAATCAACAATACTCCCTCTCTCAGATGAAGGAGGAAGTTCTGCAGCTCAGGATTCATTCCCTGGTATGCACACAGGTAACATTAAGTATTTAGGCATTAACATTTCCCCCAGGCTGTCAGAGTTGTTCTCACTTAATCATAACCCTCTGCTTAAAACAATAGAAAACGACCTTGAACGATGGACAAACTTACCACTTTCACTAATAGGACGAATAGCATCAGTAAAAATGAAAATCCTCCCCAAACTGAATTACCTATTTGCAAACATCCCAGCTACACCTCCGGACAAATGGTTTCAGACACTAGACTCATTAATGATACACTTTTATTGGAAGAACAAAAAAGCAAAAATCAAACTCTCAACATTACAAAAAAACAAAGCACAAGGCGGCCTCGAAGCACCAAATTTCATCCACTATCACTTGGCAAATCAACTACAATATCTAGTTAAATGGACAGGACAAACATACAATAATAACACATGGATTTCTTTGGAACAGTCATATTTCAAAAATCTTTCTTTGGCAGACATACCCTCAATGAATACTACTCTCAAAAAACATAACTGCTTCAAGAACACAGTCATTTCAACAACTCTGACAGCCTGGTGGAAAGCCTTAAAATTAACTAATTCTTCCACGGCACCTTGTAAATACACCCCCATCTGGCACAACCCTGACTTTCACATGAATAGTACCCCACTTCACTATCGCACATGGGAAGAAAAAGGCATCACTCACCTTCACCACTTATTCCACAACAATAAATTCATAACATTTAGACAACTTATGGAACAGTTCGAAATCAACAACAATAATCGCTTTCAATACTTACAAATCAAATCCATTATCCAAAGCAAGATTAATATAACTAATAATACCCTGGATCCCCCTCAACTATTAGAAAACATAAAGAATATCAAGAAACCAAAGAAACTCATTTCCAAACTATACAAACTTATCCATTCAGACAATATAATACATGCACCACAACTCAAATGGAACACAGATATAGATACACCACCTACATACGAACTCTGGACAGAAATTTGCAAAAATACATTCTCAATGACATCCAACACTAATCTACAACTTATCCAATACAAAGTTATCCACAGGACACACATCACCCAATACAAGAAATTCAAAATGGGACTAACAGACACAGACACCTGTTCACAATGCACCATGGGAGTCACAGACACTTATTTACATGCACTCTGGGAATGTTCACCAGTTCAGGGTTTTTGGAACACAGTTACACACAAACTCACAGACATCCTGAGCTGCAGAATTCCTCCCTCCCCATCCCTATGTTTACTTGGCATTATTACAACTTTCACCATACCACCTAAATATAAAAACAGTTTGTTGACATCTCTAACTATCGCCAAGAAAATAATTCTACAAAACTGGAAATCAAAACAGTCAATAAACATCAAACACTGGTCTAACTCGCTCATCCATCACATTTCAACCTCTCAAATGACAGCATACTTTGAGGATGACATACCGTCTTTCATGGAAACCTGGACACCATTCATAAACCACTTCAATATTGTTTTCAATCAGTCATCAATATCAACAACATAAACTCCACCAATAGACTATTATAACACCATTAACATAGTAATTATGAGAATGCCACGCACACTCCTATACACCCCCCCATTCCTACAAAGACACACACACACATACACACACACACACGACATTATGTAAACTTTATTACAATAATTGCAATCATACCACCACTATTGCTGTATATCACTATTATTGTTGTGTTATTGTTTTCATTGTATGTACACGTTTCTATTGTTGCTGTCACTACTATTATTGTCATTATTATTGCCTTATTCATTAACTAATTTATTTATTGAATTAATTTGTGGTTCTGATGGAGATAAATAAATGGATGAATATAAACACACATATTAAATATTAAAATAAAGAACATGAATTATTAAATAATACTTTAAATATACACACATATATAATATATATATATATATATATATATATATATATATATACACAATAATAACAATTATTAATCATAATAAATTAATTATTAATCAATAATAATAATAATTGACAACAAATACATAAAAAAGATTAGGGTTAGCAAGGAATGGGCGCGTTGCTAGGGGGTACTGCCCCTTGAGTGCGGGCTCACCAAAACCTTGCCTCTTTTAATGCATTGTACAGGACACGCATGCACACACATTTTACATTTAAATCTAAATAACCAATACCACCATTAGGACCACAAAACTAACATAGAACAATATTGACCAACACTGAGTATGACAGCAATAATAAAACCTGTTATCGTTATCTTTACTTTTATTATTAATATTATTAGTATTACTTCTTTATCTCCGCACACACACTCATACACTCACCCCCCCCCCCCCCCCCCCCACACACACACACACACGCATACTTACAAAGAAAACCAACCAAGACAGAATAATGCAGGTACCGTACTGTACTCCCCCCCCCCCCCAACACTTTTACACATCAACACAACTTTCTCTGTAAATAGTAAGCTGTAAATATTGTATGTGTTTCTATGTCACTGGGTGTTCTTCAAAATAAAAAAAAAAAAAAACAAAAAAAAAAATGAGCATACACGAGTTTCCTTACAAACATTTAACCTGTGTTGTTGCACTGTGCATTCTTTATTGTCTCCATGGGGAAATTTGTCCTTTGCATTTAACCCATCCATCAGCCAGAGCCTGGGGGCAGACTGTCAGAGCAGTGGGCGACTGTGGTGCCCAGGGACCAAACTCCAAATCCAGAGCTATAGGAGCTGGGTCACGATCTCCTATAGTTGGAGGATTAGCCTACTGCTGTTGTGTCCTCGGGCAAGATCCTGTACCACTTTGTATGCATGAATATGGAGTGTGAGTGAGAGACTGGTGGGGGTCAGAGAAGCCATTGGTGCAGATTAAAAAAAACATACATTTTGTCTCCCTTTAACATTCACAACTGATTCTTTTTTAAAAGGCTTCATCACATTTGTATTTAAAAAGACGGGAGGATGGATGACGTAGGCTTGTGAGCCGAGCCTTAGACAGAATCGTACTGCTAACTGCAAGGAGGGTTTGAATAGTTCCCGGGAGAGCTCGCTAGATTACTCAAACATCCATGGATGACACATAAAACCTCTTTGGGCATGAAGAGGGAACATTATAACATGGTAGAAAGCTACAAAAAGTTGACTTTGCATAATACCCCTCTTCAAAGACAATATGTTTGGATTTGTTAGACTGAGTTGATTCTGAAGTTAAATGACAGTATAATGATTCCTCTCAAGTGATGTAATCTACCTTTTTTAGAAGGGTTACGCTAACTGAAAACACTGCTTTGTCCGAAGCTCTGTGACTCAAGTTAGACTTTGTTTTAACACAATTTGACCTGAAAGATTGATTTAATTGGAACTACAACAGGGGAGCTGATTTGTGCTGTTAAACATGATCCTCTCAGACAGCAGTACAGTGACATGCTAGCACCTACATGTGTCAAGTTCACCTTCCTTGTTGAAAAGTATCTAAACGGGACTATGAACACTTGCATTGATCACAGGTTCTTGACAAGGTTAAATCCATTTTGAATTTTTACTTGGATTTTCAGACCATACACTTCATCACTGCAGTGTGTTAGGTCATGAACAATGAGGGATTAAATTTAAGACGTGCTTCATTACCCACTTTAGCAGCCAGGTGCAGTCACTGCCTGTGTCAGATGTGCTTAGTGACTTCACACTCACACACTTCTCATCTTATCACTGCTCAGTGTAATTCATATTAACGCTAAGCCTCACACACTCTGTGCTGCACACAAGCTGTCACTTTGACTGTATCTTGGAGTAATTACCTTTAAACCGTGACACCTTGTATCAGATTAGATTAGATGTGATGAGGAACTGAAAGCACTTACTGTTACTGTTTACTTAAGAAACTTTATGAGTACTTTTGTCACTCCATAATTTTAATCATACTCATTATGTTGTGTTGTTTTTGTTACAACAATGACATGTTTCATAACTCTGCTGCTGTCAAGGTTTTTCTTTAACAGTGCCTCACTCAGACTCCACCTGTGACTGTAGTGTCCAGTGACACTCACACTGTGACTCACACTGACCACTGTCACACTGTGACCACTGTCACACTGTGACCACTGTCACACTGTGACCACTGTCACACTGTGACCACTGTCACATTGACCACAGTCACACTGACCACAGTCACACTGTGACCACTGTCACACTGACCACTGTCATACTGTGACCACTGTCACACTGACCACGGTCACAGTGTGACCGTGGTCAGTGGTCCAGTTAATGTAAATAACAAGCAAGTCTAGCAAAACAAAGGACCCCCTTTCGCCTTCAGAACTGCCTTAATTCTACGTGGCATTGATTCAACAAGGTGATCAGCAAGATTCTTTCAGCTTGAATCACTCGGCCCATTCTCCTCTGACCTCTAGCATCAACAAGGCATTTTCGCCCACAGGACTGCCGCATACTGGATGTTTTTTCCCTTTTCACACCATTCTTTGTAAACCCTAGAAATGGTTGTGCGTGAAAATCCCAGTAACTGAGCAGATTGTGAAATACTCAGACCGGCCCGTCTGGCACCATTGGTTGATTGGATAATTGCATTAAAGAGAAATTGAACAGGTGTTCCTAATAATCCTTTAGGTGAGTGTAGATGAGCCATCGTGTCACTTTGGTGAACCACATGAATGGAACTGTGCCAGGTCTAGGCACGATTCCATTCATATGGACATATTTAGGTGAGCTGTTTTTTTGGGGGTTTTTTGGTTGTGGCAAGCCAAACATTTTAATCTCTTTTCAGCATATTTGCAGTCCTCCACCCCTTTGCATCATCTGGGTAATTTGCAAATTTATGAGCAAATTACTAATCTGTTCAAATGCATAATTGAGACATAAATTATTTGAAAATTGCAGTATGTCTGCACGAATTTGTACTTTTCGACAAGGCAGATTTGGGAACAAGAATGTATGAATCTTAACACGTCTAAATGCCTGGTCTTTGATCCAACATGGCGACATGTGCTCAAAATCGCAAACCCCCAAATCCAGACCTGGCAACCAATAGACAGATTTTTGGACTGAAACTATTGGTGCAAATATGATGGATTAAAACTAAAGAGGCAATTAGCATATCTCATTCCCTCTGCTAAGAGAGAAGCTAGGGTTGAAATCTAGTTGTTCTTGTTCCTCCTACTGGGAAAACTGGCACAGGAAGAAAGCGACTTTGCATAATAAATCATTTGAGTCGTTGCACCATCAATTTTTGAAAATAAAATCCAAGAACAGAAAAGTCCTGAAAGATTTTTGGATTAAAGTGGAATTTATCCTGTAAATGGAATTTGGATGTTCTAAATAGCACCACAAATCTGATAGTAGGATTTAAAAGCACACACACTGTGAGAAGAAAGAAACTTCATAAATGGGCAAAATAATACCACAGTGGTTAAAAAGGCCATCTGTCAGTGAACTGTGAAATGTTATATTAAAGCACTTGATTAGGATCAGTGGGGTCAGCTTAAAGATTTTCAGATATAGAAGTTGATGGTAAAATTAGTCAAAATGCAGATGTTTTGACCCTGGTTTATCTCTGTAATTAGTGGGCCTATCCACATGGAACAAAAACTGACACAGAGTTCAACATCTTCTCCGTCAACACAAATAAACAAGTGATTTTTTTTTCACTGTTTAGAAATTTGCTTTAGCGCTAAAAAGCTTTAAAGGATGTGATTGTTGCATAGATTTTAAGCCATTTATTTAATATGGCAAGTTTGTGAACCCATTCCTGAACAAATAATGATAGGTTCAACATTTGAGGCTCATATGTAGATATTTCTTTTAAAAAAAAAACGTGAATCTCTCATAGAGTTACATAGTTCCCTGCTCTCCCTTACCCTGCTTGGATAAGTGAGCTGATTCTGAGGACACTGTAAATGTCTGCAGCAACTCAGATAAGCCATGCATATATGGAAACAACTGGCAAAGTTCCTGCCAAATCTGCCACAAATGGACAGGCAATTAGCATAGCTCATCCTCTCTGCGAACATGGGAGCCAGGGTTGAACACAAGGTGATGGTAATTTGTTGTGTTCTTCCTGCTGGGAAAAGTGCCACAGATAGTGACTTTGCATAATAGATATATTTTTTCACAATTTTGAAAACTGCTTCACAGCAAAAAAGTTTACAAAATGGTGTTAACTCCAAAGATCTCCCATAATTTTAATATGGCAAGTTTGTGAGTCCATTCCTGAACAAATAATGAAAAGGTTTGACATGTGTGGATGTTCATTTTGGATATTTCTATAAAAAACAAAAAACAGTGAATCTCTCAGAGAGTTAGAATAGACCTCTACTCCCCATCGGAAATTACGGAGGGCGTGATTTCAGATGTGAATGCAGCCTATAAGTGAACTCTTTTTAAGGACATTGTAAAACTCCGCAGCTACTCGGATAAACCATGGATAAATCACAAAGTTCCTGCCAAAACTGCCACATACAGATTAACTGCTTTTCCATACAAACATGCATGTGCTCACTCAGTCGCTTTGTCGCACAATAATTCCCCCTTTATTCCGCAAAACAAAAGAAATATTGGAAAAAATCACCATGAAAAATGCATTCTTATTAAGAACTGAAAAATGAATGATGGTTGTTTGTTTGTGTGGCTGTTTAGAATCCGCTGAACGGTCACCTTGCATTTGTGTTGTTTAGGGACATATTTTGCAAATGCATTTCAGAGAAGAGAGAATTTCAACTTTTCAATTTACATATATATTGTCTGCGATTAAACAAAAACAAAGGCAACACCAACCACGCACCTGTTCGTTAGCGTTTTGTATAATGCACAATATTAGACAAGACGGCTCAGAATGGCCACAGTGCATTTCATTATTCAATGGTACAACTCATCAGCAGTTTGTAACAAGTTTCCAACACTTTACAAACTTTGCTCTGACTAAGAAGCATTTATTTTCCCCTTTGTGATCAGCAGTTTGTTTGCAGTGGTTGGAATGTTAACTTGCTTTTTGGTGTCTCCAATTAATTAGGCTCAAAGCGAGTACAAATGTCTGGGTCTCACCTGGCACTTTTTTCATAGCTTGGATTAAATCACTTCTAACGAGCCAAGATCAAAACACAATCAGGTTTTGCATGTTTCGAAAAGTCATCTACAAAGAGTTTTATGATTAAATTAAATGTGCACTATGTAATGTTATTGCGTTGCACGGGATGTACTGTACACCATTGCAAATGTAGCACCGCCAGACCAATTTACAGGTCTGTGGAGAGGCGAGTCTGCACTAAAACCAAAATCAGGAACAAATCAGCGTCTATCTTAAAGGGCTCATGCTACACTATTTTCTGATCTATGTTTGAATGTTTCCTCATCACAAACAGACCTGGAGTTGTGTTTTGTTTCATTCACACATGTTTAACACACAAACTCTGCATATTTAGGCTTAGTTCTTCTCTCAAACTGAAAACATTCTGTTCCACCTTGTGATGTCATGTGGTAATACAGGAAGTATGTGGTTTTAAACCGCATACACCTTCACTAAAATCGTTTGGATGATGTCAGCCCTGAAATTGCATATCTGTATTGAATTTAGGTTAAAAGGTAGCTAGGTTAACTTGAAAACTGCCACTTCATGACATCACAAGGTGCAGAGCATTTTGAGCTTTGGAAATGTAGACAAACTAATAATAAAGTGTTACTCAAACATGTATGAATGAAGCAAAACACAACTCCAGGTATAGGACCTTTACCACTAAAAACTAACTGCAGTTTCACACATTGTAATGCCCCAACCAAATACAACATTTACGTATTTTCTAGACAATGTAGCAGGATTCAAACGTTTGCAAGTCACTGTTATCATAACGAGTGGGCCTTCACAGACGACGAGGACCGGATATTTGGATGTTTGAAGTTGGCAGTAAAGAGAGAAGTGAAAGATGATAGTACTTTAACTTTGTTTCCCAAAGTTTGTTTTACTCCTAAAGAACACTCCATCACTGTGCCAACACATACTCAGTGGAGAGGTGTCTCTGCATCTGTTTAACTTATACAGAAGGTGTTGTGTCTAAATAAGTACATTATCCTTCATCTAAATGTAATAAACACATTATGGTTAAATAATAAAGAAGCAGATCATTATAAATAAAGAAGAAGTTCATTTGTGATTGTAGGGATGATGATTCTTAATGATAAAACTATCCATGTGTATACTGCCACTGAAGGGCACAATGTGGCTCAGAAACACAACAACAGAATGGGTTTGTTTAGATAGACCACTGTTCAGAGAGTATTACTCAATCAGGCCTTTCCACATAAAATTCAATGGCCTTGATCCTCCTTATCTGACTGAAGTCCTGTGTATTTATAACTCAAGCAGGGCCTTAAGGTCAACCACTCAGCTTCTGCCTGGTATGTGCACCATCCCAGCCGTTAGCCTTTTAAATCCAGGCTTAAAAAGTATTTATTTAGACTAACTCTCAGTAATGCAGTGACAGTCACCTCGAGCTCTGTAAAAGACTTTATAAATAAAGATTGATTCAATAGACAAACTTACTGGAGTAGTAAGACCCCAACAAAAGGAGATGCTGGTGATCTGATGAAGGAGCTGGGTATGGTCAAATTATTAGCGTAAAAATCTCCACTGTGACATAGACACTGGTGATGGGTGGGGGAGATGTAGAGGCTGAAGAGGAAAACACAATACAAGTGTGAACATTCGCTTGGCACCAATTCCCTTAACACCTTCACTATCATTTTCATCAGAATATAATTTATCATTGAGTCCTTTATTGCGCCTGTATTTCATCTCGGTACAATTAGATTTGGCCGGCTGTAATAACAGGTGTGAATGGGTTATAGAAATTGTCACGATGACGTACACTACAGCCATTTGTTCTACTTGGTCCATGTGTGAATCAGGCAGAATATCCAGTCGTGGTCACATTTTTATACAGCGCTTTTCCGCTTTCAAGGCACTTTACATCATGGAAACATTCATCCATTTACACACCGGTGTACGCAGACACTAGTCATGGGATTTGAACTGCCAACCTTCAGATCACTGGACAAACACTCTACCAACTGAGCTACTGTTGTCACAATGCTACATTTCCAACTTGATTTTGATACTAAGGAACAGACTCGATACTCAGATAAAACAGTGATGACAAAAACAGTCTTTATTTAGACCAGGGCTGTCCAAACTATGGCCCAGGGGTCAAATTCGGCCCTCAGACCAATTTTTGTTGGCCCTCATGCCTCCTCCTAAACTGGCCCAATTGATCAGGAAGTATTTTTTACTACAAACTGAAGAGATTGTACCTCTATAACCTGAATAACATCACATTGCGCTGTGACACAGACCTAAAAATAATCCACGTCTTATTAAAGGTACAATGGCTCTGTTAAACCTGCGTTACCATTTGACTCTCTGTATCGACACTGCTCTGTGGTCCTCTGCTTCAAATATGTCTGTGAAAAAAGTTTGGACACCCTGATTTAGACAGCAGAATGTCATTTCAACATTAAATAGTACTTTCCTATATATTCCCATGCGGTCTTATATCTGTATAATCCCTCAGTCGTCCTGGTATGTTCCTGTTACATGTCAAAGAGCCCAAGAGCAGACTACAGTCAATGGTGCAAAAGTGTTTATGAACTAAAAAAAAGATGTTGCAGGTAGAGTTTGTCAGGAGCTGGATCACAGGAAGGACTGGAGGCGGCAGCACGGAGGACTGAAGCAACAGGGAAAAATCAGGTAGCAAAAAATCATCAAGCTTCATGTAAGTACCAAAGTGAGCTAGACGTAGTACTAACTGTAGCAACGTTTATGATCTGGCACCGAGGAGCTGTCTGGAGAGGCTGAGTCTGACGAGAAGGAAGAGGATGTAGGTGAGGAGGAGGAGGACACTCTAGGAGGAGCAAGGGAGGGCTGGGCTGCTAGAGAACCTGCCATGACAGCTCCATAGTGGTCCATGTGCGTATACTACGAAATGCAATATGAACAAATTTAATACGAAAACCACCTGCTTGTGAACTTTAAGTGAAATGACAGGTTTTCTTGTGTTTCTAATTATGACTTAATTTGGTGGGATAGTCCCTGTGGTCGATATTTGTCATAGTTTTACATCAGCTAAGTGGCAGTTTGTGGAAAACAGTTGAAAAACAAAACAAAAACACAGGAGACTGACATTTGAGAAGAGACAAATGTCAAAGCTGTTCCAAAGAGTGAGATCAGGTTTAATGAAGACAGATGTGAGCACTTAACACTGGAGTATGCCAACAAAGTGAAGAACTGGTTACACATTTCGCCAAGTAGGCTGCACTATGTATTTTTTTATGTCTCTATGGAAAACGGGTCAGACCCATGGAGAGGCAATGTCACAGTAAGACTAATGTTTCTCAAGATACATTTAAGCACTAAAACATCTGAACTGGAATGCACACATAGATTCTTTTAATGTTTTAATAGAACATTGTAGGCAAAGCAGTACCATCCCCATGGAGACAGCAACTGACAAACACCCAACTGAGAACTTTAAAAGCGACACTGCATAACTTGGAAGTGGCATGTCACCTTAATGTTTTCATGGAAATAGAAAGTTACATCCAGTTTAGAAAGTAAAAGACAAAGTTAAATCTGTCGACTGGACAAAAAGTTGTAGGAGTGAAGACGTTTCACTGCTCGTCCACGCCGTTTCTTCAGTTTTGGTCAGATTGCTGGTGGACACTGTTTTATATCTATCTGAAGGGAGGAGCTAACTACATTGAAACTGCTAAACAGCTATTGTTTACAGTTTCGGCTAGGTTTATTGTTCTCTTTGTTTCCTTTGTTTGCTTTGGGTCTGAGGATGGAGTTGTATATGAACTGAAGAAGCAGCAAAACGTCTTCATTCCTACAACTTTTTCTCCAGTTGACAGATTTAACTTTGTCTTTTACTATGGATCAGACCTGGACGACTGAGGGATTACACAGACATCCAATTTAGAGGAAAGACAGAGTTTTCCAGAGCACAATTGCACAAATGGCTTCCCTCTGCACATTTTCAATAAACAACACAGTCCACGTTTTAGCTAAAAAGGCAGAAGTCCGTCTGTAAGGTTAAGGTTAGTTCAGAGCACAGCAGAAATGAGCTCTCTCCACGTGAGGAAGGTCAGTTGGCCATTTCCCATATGTTCAGAGTCTGAGTCCAGATGACTCACATCGAGCACTGGGCCGTTCACTCGAGCCAATGTTATTCTCAATTTCATCATTTTTCAGGCATGAGGGTGACCTGACACAACCTGCACAAGTCATGGGGCGCTATGGGAGAGAGGAGAAAGGGGGGATGAAGAGTCAGAGAGAGAAAAGGAGAGGGAGATGTAGAAAAGTTAAAGAGAGGAGAGAAGAGGGAGACAGAAGAGAGGAGAGGGCAAAGAGAAAGAGGACAGGATGGAAAAGAGAGTGAGATACAGTAGATGAAGGGATAAGAGAGATGGGTAGAGAGAGTGACAGGAAAGCAGAGAGAGAAAGAGAGAGAGAGGGAGAGAGAGAGGGGTCCCAAGAGGAATTATTAAGATGGACGTAAAAGTGACAGAGAATTTGCCCACATCGTTTCTATTAGATGGAGGAGAGGAGAAAAAGCTCTTCATTATCTGGGACTAAATCTGGTCCTATCCTGTTCCGTTTAGGATAGAATCATATTTTTAACAGTCAGATTTGACATTAACGTCTTATAGAAGTCTGCTGCAAACCCAACACAACCTGTCTGCTAAATGGAAGGGGTGTAACTCCCACTGGTTGAAAAGAGCATTACTGAAAACAATGAAACAGAAATAAATAAGACTGAGAACCAAAACATAGATGCAACTTCAGTAAGCAGTCAATTTAATGCAATATCAATATAGACACAGTGTTACGACTTATTAATATGTTTTATAAACTTGGAATACACCTTAGTTCTCCATAGTACCAACATGTTTTAGCCCTGCCTTCATCATCATACTTGGCTTTGACTCCAAACAAATACAGTGCACTCTTGGGGCTTCAGTTAATAATCCATGAGCCAAACTGTAAACATAAGATGAAAACTGTGTTGCAAATTTCCTAAAAGGGTTAAATGGTGGCACCTGGTGGGCAAGGTTGGCTTGATTTTCTGATGCAGTTCAAGTGTGTGGACAGACAAAAGGTTGACACTTGTTCTTCCAGACCACACAAAGCAAACCATCCATACATGATTATGTAAGGTTGTTTGTTGATTCTGATTGATTTGAGGGTAGACAGTGGACAGTGTGAATTACTCTCATTGTTGACTGAATGTAATAACATGTAATGGTACAGAAGCATGGACTGCAGATGGAAACTCGCTCTTTAGCTATATCAGTTCAGTTCAATTTATTTGTAGTCATTGTCACAGAAGAAGAACGAAATTCCGTTTGGAGCATCCCATAAAGTGCAAACCCATAAATAATAAATACCCCTTAAACCCCAGTGTAAACATTGACCCAGTGTGGCTTCAGTACAACATGAGACAGTTCTTGTAGCAGCATGATGGTGTCAAGTAAGGTGCACAAAACAGGGACATACAGACAGGGACCTGAGAATGATGACAAAATGCAACAATGCAACCAGTTCAGTGTTATTAAGAGTTGGATGTGGTTTTTGTCCGTGAGAGGGGGCAGAGAGGGGCCGAGAGGGGAGAGGGGCAGAGAGATAATCTGGTGCAGAACATCTCTGTGGCCTACTATTCCAAGAACTGAATTATATAATGTAATAAATATTCAATAGACAGTGTGCAGTTTCTGGGCGTGTTGTGTGTGGTTTACCAGTGGGAGGTGTGTGTGTTACTTCTGCTAAAAACTGCTATGTAAATGATGAGACAGTGCAAAAGTTCCTCTGCTCCTGTGGGCTGCTGCATTCATGAAGTCTTGCTGTAAATTAACATTTGCCCCACTTCTCAAGGAGCGTCTGACAGGCACCTGCCAACACTTTGAATAGTAAATCAACAAGCACAAGCTTATCCTTTTATCTTTGAACTTAAAGACAGAATGACAGATCGCAGTACACTGACGGAAAAGTATGTGCCTGTGACATCAGAGGGGTCAGACACACATCACAGCTCATCCAGGATGCAGGTACATGGTGATTGGACTCCACCTCTCCAATATAGCATATTATCATACAGTTTTTGCTCTCATAGTTCTAATAAATCTAGCAGCACCAGCTGAACAGTTGCATTTCCTCTGCCACAGATTAGGAGCAAAACTGGGCTGCTTCTTCTTTAGTGTCTCTGTTAGAGACTGCATGGTTTTGCTCCACTTTTAGCGTGCTTAGCTGTTTAACACGTGAACAAACTCTTAAAAAATTTGGCTCTTAGAATTTTTAGAAAAGGGTGCTGTAATCACATCTGGACCTGCGTTGCCAGTGTTTTAAATGAACCTGCATTTACAAGATGAGTTTTTCTCATTCTCAGTCTATGTACAGGTGAAAAGCAGGTGAAAGCTCAGACCCTCCAGAATTCACTGACTGAGCTGCAGAGGCTGCACTAGCACTGATTCATGATGGTCTGCAGGTGCTGGGGTTTAGGTAGTGACCATTCAGATCGGAGAGAGGCACTTTAGGTTTAAATCAACTGGGTTTCAGCACTGAAACTGGAAACCCAAATGAAAAACTTGTGTTTCTCAGATATGAGGTAACATGTGTGCCTCATATCTGGGGACACAGATAGGCTTGTGAAATTTAAAATCTAAATCTTGCATATCCTTTTAATTTACATTTTTGGTGTATTTGTTTTATTTAAATTCATGATTGTTACATATTTGGCTTGGCTAAAGTTACTTCATGGGCAATGGCATCAGGAAAGACATACTTTACTGTACAAATGTACCTGTACATTGGACCCAGACTTGTCCCTGGGGTTTATATGATGGGTTTGAGTGATTGTTTGCTACAAGCTCCGGAAAGTTCCAAAATACATAACTCAAAGCGGGGCTATTATGCAAAATCCATGCATGTTTGAATAATATTGAGATCTCTCCCAGGCCCAGGTTTGAACCCTCTTTACACAGTTAGCTGTGCATTTCTGTGCAAGCCTCAGCCCATAAGCTTATGTCACCCATACTCCCACATGACATTTTTTTTTTTATAAATATGCTAAAGCAAGATACAAAACAATAAACTACAACTTCACAAACCTGATAAGATGGGCAGAGGTTGCATAAGCAGAATGCATGCCAGGTGTAAGGGGGAGTGACTGAACACAGAGCAGGGGGAGAGGAGAGTCACAGTGTCAGAAACTAAACTGATTAAACACATTAATATGTTTATTTAATTTAATACTTGTATATTGCATCAATATAAACTGGAACTAAACCTGGACTAAACCAGGACTAAATTAAGACTAGAAGAGAACCAAACCAAGTCTACAGCAGGACTAAACTGAGATCAAACCAGGACCAAAACAAAACAACAGTGAGCGCAACAGTTTTTTTAGTACCTGTCTCAAAGACATTTCATCCCTCCAAATAACCTCACCTGCACCAAAATGTAAGTCAAACACTCAACAAAAATCCCATTGGATCCATTAGCTGCTGGTGGGTTTTCTTCATACAAAATCACAGCCCTCGCCTCTCACAAAAACAAGACAGATGAGATGGTTCCCCATAAGTACAGTGTGTTTTGTCTGTAGCAATCACCGTTCGCCTCAAAGCATCGCCTCCGTTGAAGCGAGCCAATGTAAACAAATGACAGGAGAGAGACAGGACATGTTATTATAGCCTCAGGCAGGACCAGCTCGATGAATAAATGCATCTCTACACTGACTCCAATCCCTTTTTACTTATCTGCACACCACACAAACTCGTCTGCTATGACTGAGTCTGCTGATCCACATATGCATTTGTGCTAGATTCACTTCTTTCTTATTCTGTATAAAGAGAAGTCTACTCTGGCTCTTATATTTACTTGTGATTCATTTCCATGGTTGTATTATAGAACACATATAACTTACAACACCCGTGGATCATTATGTTATATTTTGGACATTTTAAACCGCAATATTGATCTAAAATGACTAGTCCTCTAATTTCTTTGCTGGAAAATCTCCAAACAATCACAACAAAGCGATACATGCTGTCAGCTCCTCCTATGGATAGCTGCAGATCACGTTAATGAGTAGCAGATTTTTTCATCTGTACTGAAATGTTTACATGATGTGGGAGAATTCTACGTTATAGGCGAAGTGGGTGAACTTTCAGGTTGGTGGATGGGTGCTATAGAGTGAGATGAAGACTCCATAGGATCCAATCTGAGATCTCAGTCTGAAACAAAGACAAGACAGAAAAAGTCCAGGAAAACACACACTTCAGGAGTCTGACACTGCCCGGGTAAAGCAAAGGAAACACATACACACACATATATAAGCATTCGCAGTTAGAGTTTTGGTTCAGATTCAAGTATGGCACAGAAAGTGATCAACAACTGCATCATATAAAGGTGCATATTACTGAGACTTTTTTTTGTCTTGCTGAAAACGAGTGTCTAAGGACAGGGGGCGCTCTGAGACACTGTTTCCTGTGAATGTCGGTTAATCTGCTTGTCTTTTATTGACCAAAATCTGTTTGCCTGTTTGATTTTCTAACTTTCTGTTGGTTCAATCAGTGATCTTGTTGATTCCTGTGAGGAGACTGCTGCTGGGATTTGATTTGCACAACATACATTGAATTGAATACTCGATAGTCCACACCCACACAACCCCATGTACTTTATATACTTTTACAGTTTTAGATATTCATAAAACCATGGGTGGAACATAACGAAGTAAATATAATACAGTACAGTTGTCTACCTTTTGTGGTCTCGCTGTTTCGCAGATTTTTTTTAGTGCAGAATGCTTTTAGCAAAATTTAAATAAATGTTGGATCGTAGTGTGACTCTGAAGTGCTGCATGTTTGCAAGTTTTCTCCCCGACAAAACCCACAATGTTGATGAAACGTTCTGCACCGACAAAGGCGCCTACGAAGGTTTGAACTTTGAGAGAGTTTAAACAAGAGAGAAATGTGAGCCTGTGTGAGAAAAGTGTATAAAGTGTGTGGTGAGGGTTTTTACAGCCAAAAACATATAGAATAATTGTGAAAAATAAACCTGACTTGCGGGTTATTTTTAGAACGTAACCCCTACTACACTTATGTACAAATTTTAGATATCTGTACTTTACTTAAGTACATCTTAAAGTGGATACTTTTTACTTTTACTTCACTACATTTGAGAGCAGTATCTGTACTTTTTACTCCACTAAATTTTTTAACTGGAGCGTTTGAGCAAAAAAAAACAAAAAAAACAGCAAATAACATAAAACAGCAAAAAAAACAGCAAAAAAGAACATAAAAACACAGCAAAAAAAAAAAAAAAAAACAGCAAAAAACACCGTTACTTTAGATGACCTTAGATGCTTAAATGTGCACTTTAATGCCTTTACTTAAGTAGATTTATTCATGTGATACTTTTTCTTGAGTATGTTTTTGCCCTTGTCTGTACTGTACTTTCACTGAAGTCGCAAAATCGAGAACGTCTTCCACCGCTGCGTCAAATCAAAGGACAACATTAAAATGAGCTGAATTATTGGGGAGAGTTTTGATTTCCGTGTCAGCTTTGATCACTTCTAAAACATGAGCTGATATGATCATCTGTAAATGTAATTAAATGTAGTAAACCTTAAACTGGCAGGGGGCCCTTCCTCCACGTTGAAGCCGCTGCAGTGACATTTTCATATCTCTTAAAGTTCACTGAAGCATGACCAGCGTTAAAATTGTTAGAGAGTGAGTGTTCGCGCATGTATCGGCCCAATTTAGCCGAGTGAGTTATGATGCTAGCTTTCCATGGTCAGCCATATTTGACCCACTTTAACAGATTACTCCTGTTCTGACTGGATACAGCTATTAGTGCTAGTGTGACAGATACGCTGTCTAAAAAATCTTTTAATAAGGAAGTACTTTAAACGTTTGTGGGATTAAACATTTTGTGTTTTGTACGAGGAATGGAGGAAAGTGAAGTTGGCGACAAACTGCACCAGGAGGCATCCATGAATTATTTTCTAAAAGTTTCATAGAACATTTGGAGTTCCAAGTTATAAATTACATTCGTATAACCTACTTAAAAGCACATAAACCACGCTGTACCTGCAAAGTTTCACAGTATTGCATTAGTCTGTGGAGAGACAAGCCCGTTCAAGTTTACCGATATAAATCCTCATATTGGAATAAATGCAGATAGATACATTTCCAGGAAAATCTATAATGCTGCGTTCCAGTTGTCCTCGGAGGTTGGATTTTCCAAGTACCAACTTGTAAATTTTACCCTGGAACATCCATCTCTGAATTACTTGGAAACTCGTCTAACATTTTACAAGCGCGAGTTCGATCTGAGTTAGAAATAGAGGACACATCTCGATCTGACAGTTAAAATATTGACTGTACTGGTGAACCTGCTCCTGCTCAGCGGTTGAGCCTCTGCAGTTATAAATGTGTTTTTATGTCAATGGATTCGCGCAAATTCCCTCTCAAACGTTGATTTATAATTCACAGTTGAATTAACAGTGTCTGGGTTAATAAATGGACTTAACTGGATCTGCTTTTTGGCACATTTGAGGACTTCTGTACATTATACTGTACAGGTCATTGTTTTTCTAACGTGACCACTGGAACATAGTTTGGCCGGGGGTGCAACTTATACTCAGATGCGACTTATATGTGAAATATGTTTTGTTTTGGGTTTTTTTCATGATTATGCGATTTTTGTCTGGTGCGACTTATACTCCACTGCGACTTATACTCCGCTGCGGCTTATACTCCACTGCGACTTATACTCCGGTGCGACTTATACTCTGGTGCGACTTATACTCCAGTGCGACTTATACTCCGATGCGACTTATACTCCAGTGCGACTTATACTCCACTGCGACTTATACTCCGGTGCGACTTATACTCCACTGCGACTTATACTCCGGTGCGATTTATACTCCGGTGCGACTTATACTCCGATGCGACTTATACTCCGGTGCGACTTATACTCCGGTGCGACTTATACTCCACTGCGACTTATACTCTGGTGTGACTTATACTCCACTGTGACTTATACTCCAGTGCGACTTATACTCCGATGCGACTTATACTCCAGAAAATACGATAAATGTAACACAGCATGACATCTCCATGGAGCACAGGTGACAGAACCTCGCACCTGAGATCACCAAAGCTAATAAAAACCCACATATTAAGCTTTTTCTTCCACCAGCAGAAATGTCATCAAAGTCTCAATAAGTTCCCCACAGGTGCAGCGTTCCACACACACAGGATTCAGTTGCTGTGAAGATTTGGCAAAAACAAACTTTGTTGTTTTTTTTAAAGTCCCGACGAGACGCGGCGCTCTAATCTCTGATGCTAATCGCTGTTCTAAGACGCTGCCTCGGTCTCTGCAGTTTCAGAACAATTCAAATCAAGCACACATTTCATGCAGTCAACCAGGAAAGTTTAGAATCACTGTCAATTGGGAATTTAGCTGTACATGTCTTAACAGCCTCTTCATAAGGGAAAATGTTAACCTGTTACTCATAAAACTCCAGAAAACTTACTCGATACACTCTCCTTAAATCCTTACAATCTTAAAGCAGACCTATTCTACAAAATTGACTTTCCAGGGCTTTTCCTCTCACCATTTACTCACCCGAAGCTGTACTTGGAGTGATTCATGCACGCTTGAGTAATCTTTAATCGATTACTGTAATTATGAAGGGAGCGATTGCGGACCAGGTAGAAAGTTGAAAGAAGTTTATCTGATCAAATTAATTAATGTACAGACAGCAGCACATGCGTTACATTTCAAGAGAGTTTTTCCAGTACTTATAGCCCGAGAAAGGTACTATCTATAAAAGGCTGGTCCTATAGGGAATTAACTGATTGTACATACTGTCTGTAAAAGGTCATAAATGGATGTACCATTAACTGTTTACAGTCACTGAAAATATGTATTACAAGACCTGTGTTCAACCTGAAGATGCAGAGCTGTGTCATGTGACCGAAGTAGAAGGTTCCAGTGTAGACATCTTAAAATAAGTATGTGTCACATTCTTATTGAGAAACAAGTTCACCTCAATGTTTGTAACACACAGTATTCAACACAAGGTTTAAGAGTAAAACAATCAAAAATCATGCTTTCAATTACTTTCAAGACGCTATATTGCCAACCAAGCAGCCAGGAGTGGCAGGGGGCGGGTCCTTTTAAAGGTGTGCTGCCACAGGTGGAAGGTCATGATTGGCCAGGGCCCTCCAGTCAATCAGCAGCCAGCTAGAGGAGCACCACCTGGAGAGGTCCATGGAGAGACAGCAGGGACAACACCGAGGCATGTAGGAGGAGCTGGAGGTCCAGGGCCGTAACACCCTGTTTTCACCGGTACACGCCAACTGTGACATAATTACTTCATTCTTCAAGATTATTTCTTAATACATGCAGGATTCAGCAGCGTTGCATAGTCATTTTGGTATGAATGAAAAAAATCAGTTACTAGCTTGTGTGATGTGCAGCTATCCATCAGAAGTTTCCTAATGCGGAGGTCAGCAGACTTGTTTCTTTTATCAAGTAATTTTAGATGAATACTGCGATTTAAAATGTGCAAATTATAACATTATGATCCACAGGTGTCACAGATTATAACTATAGAGCAGACACAAGCACAACAAGTCTTATCTAATAAAATAATTAGTACTACTAGTAAAACATTTGGTTAAGTAAAGCCTGGTGTCCACTGCACATTTTTGGCTCATAAGATTGTTGGAGTATAAATCGTACCACAGCACACATACAAACTTTGCAACGGTTTGTACGATCGGTGCATATCAGGGTCCAGGCTCCATGTGGGAAAGTCAGCGCGGTTGGTAAGGGTTAGCTGAGGCTAGCACAACATGTTAGCGGGGTTTCTGCATTTGTAAAAGCTGTAAATGGAAAAATAAATGAGAAACTCCGAGGTGCGCGTGTGTTTACTGTTGGTCATCAATCTCAGCTCGTCTTTGGTCGTATGACGGTTTTTAGTCTGATCTTTGTCCTTGACCTACGACTCACAATTTTTCCCATGGTCAGAAATTTTTCAGTGGACACCTGGCTTCAGACGTGCTCAACAAATAAATTAACAAAACCAAGAATAGAAAAGAACTGCAGTCCAAATAGTCGTCGCTGAAATGGCTCTACTGTCAGATGTAGTGCAGGATCCCAGCTCGTATGCCAGAACATACAGGTACATTTTGTGAAGGCTCTTTGTGTGTGTTTTTCCCTTGTTTTCTGAGAAAGTGGTGCAATTACTTGGTCTAGATTGATGCCCATCTGCTGTAAACGTGGCAGCAATTTACAGAGCTGCTGCGATGTGTTATTTGAAGCAGAGAATGACACGGGACCATCTTGAAAACAGTGTGAAATGGAAGAATTATAGTTTTTCGAGAAAACAATCAGTGTCCAAAAGAAATGCTTATTATGTTTTGTTACGTATAAATTTATCAGAACATGACAAGCGACGGTGGCTCAGTTGGTAGAGCGTTTGTCCACTGATCCAAATTCTGGCGGTTTGAATCCCACTCTTGACGTAAACATCATTGATCTATGTTCTAATGTTGTTTCCTCGTCGCAAACAGACCTGGAGTTGTGTTTTGTTTCATTCACACATGTTTAACACACAAACTCTGCATATTTACGCTGAGTTCTTCTTCTCTCAAACTGAACTGAAAACACTCTGTTCCACCTTGTGATGTCATCATGTGGTGATACAGGAAGTGTTTCACTGTGTTTATAAACTCCATACACCTTCACTAGAATCATTTGGATAATTTGCCATTTTATACTAAACAAAAGGTAAAAGCTAACTGTTAACTTCCACTTAACTACTTCATGACATCACAAGGTGGAACAGAGCATTTTAAACTTTCGAGCTATATAAAAAATGTGACCAACAAATTCACATTCACGTGTTTTATGTTTGTATGCACACCAAATGCTGATAATTATCTGATTGTTTGCACTTTTATGGGTTTTGACGGGGAAATTGATGCAAAAAACAGAAAAAAACATGTTTTTTTTCTGTCCATGTAAATGTACACAATGCATTAAAAACCCAGGAGAACAGTAAGATAGTTGTAATTGTTTATCTGCATTTTTTTCCACTCAAAGGTCATCACTGCGACATTTAGAGGAGGGCAGGCCGACAGGAGCCAATCAGGCGACAGATAGCACCCTGCTCTGCTTCAGCTTAAGAACGGAGATATTTTTACACTATGGAAATGTCACATTTCAGTCGTTCAGGACCAGCCATCACAAGCCTAACTTTGCTTTTGCGCTTCTTTGTCTAAGTGGGTATCCCATAATGCTTTGTGATGTCACAATCCATGCTCCTATCTGTGTATGTTTGCCGGTTCTTTTATACTATTTCACAGCTTCTAATACAATTTATACACAAAGCTGAACGTATTCTTACATTTGTGATATTTTTTAACATTCAAAATCATTTAAAGCCAGAAATAAACAAATTAAAAGTTGAACAAAGTAGATGCTCAGAGTCAGGCTCGGGAATGAGAAAAGCATTGACCTTTTTTGTATGTTTTTTAGGCTAATTCAATAATGCTGTTACAAAATTCAGCTCGCATTGCCTGTTTAATGGTTTTGCTACAATTACAATTACAATCTTACATATATTATCTGGATTTTCACCAATTCCTAAATATCTTAACCAGTTATTTCACACAACTGTCACACTTGCTACTACTAAAAGTCAATATAAACGCGATATAAAGTGTAATCTTATAAAACAAAACATGCAAAAAGACGATAGAACAACACAATACAAGAGTCCCGCTCAGCTCGTGCAAACAAATGAGCTTTCCACCAAGATTTAAAACCATTTAAAGACTGGGCTGTTCTAACACACAGAGGGAGCACTTTTATTTATTTATTTTACATGTCACAATCATTTAAAGCCACAGGTGAACAAATTAAAAGTCATCCAAAGTAGATTGCAGATCCAGGCATCGACCTCCTCGCTGTGTTTTCCTGGCTCAGTATTTGGGTGTGTTTAATTATAGAGTGTCCTCCACAGCATCAGGGGAGGGACAGGATCAGGGACTTTCTCAGACTCTAAATCTGCCTTCAGGTTCTGCATTACAAGCACCGGACAGTCAGATCACAGGCACTAAGCTCCTCTTGACTTCAAACTACATTGTTATTTGTCTTTGTAATCCCCCAGCAGTTCTTCAAAGAATCCAGTACAAAAGAAAATTGAATTCTGTCGACTGAACAAAAGTGTTAAACATGTGTCTGATGAACTGCCGCCTGGGTCCAAATGAGTCTCAGGTGACAGTTCACACCTTAGGTCAATGTACTTAACTAACAGCAGATACTCCTTATGGTACTACAGGGTGTGTTAGTTTCAGTGTAGTGAGCTCCTCCCTTCAGTTAAATATAAAACAAGACATATCGTGCTTGTATCTGTTGTATAATTATATCTGTGACACCAGTGGATCATTCTGGGTAAACCACATCAAATATCTCTGAGAGCGCAGCAGCGGTTTGGACCTGAGACAGACCAACTGTAATCTTGGCTCAGTCCTGGTTTAGTTTGGGTTTAGTCCTGTTTCAGTCCTGTTTTAGTCCTAGAATAGTCTTGTTTTTGTCTTGGTTCAGTCCTGCTTCTGCCTGATTTAGTATTGGTTTAGTCAGGATCTGGTCCTATTTTAGTCCTGTTTTAGTCCTGATTTAGTCCTGTTTTAGTCCTGTTTCAGTCTTGTTTTAGTCCTGGTTTAGTCTTGATTTAGTCCTGGTTTAGTTAGGGTCTGATCCTATTTTAGTCCTGTTTTAGTCTGGATTTAATCCTGTTTCAGTCCTGTTTTAGTCCGAGTATAGTCTTGTTTTATTCTTGGTTTAGTCCAGTTTTAGTCTTGGTTCAGTCCTGGTTCTGCTTGATTTAGTACTGGTTTAGTCAGGGTCTGGTCCTATTTTAGTCCTGATTTAGTCCTGTTTCAGTCCTGGTTCAGTCCTGTTTCAGTCCGGTTTTAGTCCTGGTTCAGCCCTGGTTTAGTCTTGGTTTAGTCCTGGTTTAGTCCTTATTTAGTCCTAGTTTAGTCCTGATTTAGTCTTGTTTTAGTCCTACTATAGTCTTATTTTAGACCTGGTTCAGTCCTGGTTCAGTCCTGGTTTAATCCTGTTTTAGTCCTAGTCTGTGTAATCCCTCAGTCGTTCAGGTCTGATCCGTATCAAAATATTAAAGTTTAAATCTGTCAGCTGGACAAACTGTTGTAGGAGTGAAGACGTTTCTCTGCTCATCCAAGCCACTTTTTCAGTTCGAACTGAAGAAGCGACTTGGATGATAACTTGGTTAATATATTAATAAATTATAACTTGGAGAACGAGGTAAGTACGTCACAGTGGGCATGTACCGGTGGAGGTGAAAATGGGGGTTGATCCAAGCAATGACGTCTTGAATACAGCAGCGTGCATGAATCAGTCTAAATACATCTTTGAAGTAACTATAAAATGGGTAAAAACTCTAAAAAGTCAATTTTGCATAATGATGCCTTAAGATAGTGACTCGTTTAACTGTAGTACTTTATAACATTACAGAATCCGCACATTTAAATCTACATTAGCCAGTGGAATACATTTGTACTGTTCAAAATGACCCCCTGGATGATAATCAAAAATGCATTCCGATCTTTGTGCTTGTTATGATCTTTCTCAGCCTCTATAACTTCTCTGTGCGTCAGTAGTATAGTAGTATAGTAGTATGTGTAAATGTGTAATACAGATACATATAGTGCAAATGGTGACAGCTGAGCATGTTGAGTAATGTGAATAATCACTTGAGCCCGAGTGGCACTGAACGGACAAGGGCCCCCAAGACAAATGCTGCACGGTGCTCTCTGAAGATTAGATCTGGCTCTGCGTGTGTGTGAGGATTGTACACTGAGTATCTATAAATCCCACGTGCGCTCTCAGGCCAGCTGCTTATGCTAAATAAACACTGCTACGCTCCACTGTTGGGATGAAAATCTAACCTCTGCTGCTGCTGGCAACGGTTCAACATTAGCGCTAAAGTGATGCTATGTAAATGAGGATTCTGCAGAACAATAATAATAATAATAATAATACATGGTTTATAATGTATTAATGATAAAAACCCAAAGACAGCTGCGATTTCCTACAGTTATACACAGGCCCGATTGAGAGTGATCGGTACTCAGCTGACGTGCTGCAGTTTGGAACATGATTAAGTCATTTTAGAGTAATATTAAGGTGACTGCATGTTTTACCTAGGACCCAAAATCAGCACACAACTGTTAAGTAGTTCAACTGGTTATTATCCAGGCTTATAATCAGGTAAATGTGATGAGTATCAGGCTGGAAGGTCAGGAGGTGCAGGCAGGTATGGGCACGAGAGGTCCAGAGTTGCATGTAGGTACGGGGCTGGACAGAGGCACCTGGGCACAAGACAAAAATCTGAAATAATTAACTGGTTTTGTGGATCCAAACACATTTACCAACAGGAAAACAACAAACTGGCAAGGCGTGAATGAAAGACCAGGCTTCTTCTACTGCAAATAAAGAGGGAATTGGATTCAGATGTGCCAGCAGCTGTTAGATCAGGTAAAACAGACAATACAGAAAGAGAGGGGGGGACAACAGGGAAAACAGAAAAAAGGAGGATCCTGACAGAAAAAAACAACAACTCTTCTTTCAGTTTGAGACTTCTTCTGTAAACATGGGCAAAATTACACATATTTAGGACTTACAAACATGAAACATAAATAGAGCCAGGGTTACATGTCTAGCTTCATTTTGTGGACATATTAGGTGCAAAAATAAGAGGGGATTTTGTGTATTATTTTGTAAACTAGATTTTACTGAAAATTGGCACCAAAAAAAATCTAATTTAGCCTCATTTTGGAGTTAAAACTTGAACACATCGGTGACAATTTTCGCACATTTTAAAGCGCTCCTGATTTTTACTATCTTATAAACAAAACAGAAACAGCACTTTTCACAACTTTGAAACCAGAGCAGAGTCTAAAGCTACAAAGAACTAGCATGCTAACAGTGCACTTCCTGATTATCGGACAATAAAACGCTTTCTAATGACACAGGCAGTACCGTAGGATTTATTTTGACCTTGATTGCGGAGCAGGATTTATTTTGACCTTGATTGCGGCACAGTGCTGTTGGGCGATTGACTGAGTTAGTTCAGAGTGAGCAGAAAGGGCAGGCTGATGATGTTTCTGGGAACGAGAAAGTCATCGCCGCGACCTTTAGACGAGGGAGGAGCCGACGGGAACCAATCAGGAGAAAGATAACACCCTGCGGCTCTGCTTCAGCTTAAGAACACAGTCTCACAGTTCAGCATCAGAAATCAGAAGGAAGCAACAAGCCGCTTCTTCAACCTGTCTTAAAAGAAAAAGAGAAAGTGTCAGCAGTCACCTCCAGTCTCTCTCTCTAAAACCTTCAAATCAGGCTAGAAATCTAGAGATAACAATGGACTCGGACTTGAACTTTAACAGCCACATCAAATCAATTACATCTGCAGCTTTTTACCATCTAAAAACGTTGCAAAAATTGAACGTAAACTGTCAAAACCAGACTTGGAGAGACTTATCCATGCATTTGTATCCAACAGGTTATACTACTGTAACGACCTGCTCACTTTTCTTATTCTGTAAAAGCCTTTTATTTTTACTTTTTGTACAAATTGTGCTATACAAATACATACAAATGTACTAATTCACCACAATGAGTTTATAAGAGCTTTTTAACGTTTCCAGGCGCTTAAAGCTTATATTTTTCATTCTATGCTTAGCCACAGCTGCCCTGGATTAGACTGACACACCGTCTTCATAGCAGACAATGTAAGTCAAGTGTTTTGCTTAAGGGCACAACAGCAGTATGCATTACCAGAGCCGCTGCGACACCTGGTCTTCCATCCAAGTACTAACACGATCCAACTTAGCTTCTGACATCAGACAAGATAAGTCAGGGTAAACTTGTGATTTTTGTTTTCTTTTTTTTACCTTTATTTAACCAGGAAGTACCCGTGAGAATCTCTTTTACAAGATATTTGGGACTAGGGTTGTCAAAAGTATATAAAATCAGATCAGAAATACTAATGGATATGAACACTAGTACCAAAACTAGATACTTATTTTTTGCAGGTATCAATACTAAAAAAGTCACATTCACAAGACGGAAATGAACCTTTGCTGAATATCTTTAATGATCTTGAGCTGTATCAGAGCAAGTATAAGACACATAGTATACACATAGTATCAAGTATCGAAATCTATTTAAAACTTTAGTGTCATAACAACACTATTATGGGACATATACATCCAACATGAAAAGAACAAGGGCTTGATTTCTATTTTAGTTTTGTTTATACTCTGCTTTTCACGGAACCACTACCTGGAGCCTTTGTGTCTTTGTATCTTCTAATTTATAAACACTCTCAATGAACTCGAAACAAATCCATGGTCCACCTACACACCTCAAACTGTTTGTACAAGCGGCTGACATATAACGCAGAGGCCGTGTTACATAAGTCAGTAAATATGTCCTCTCCTCCTCATGTTACTGTTTAATTGTAGTTTATCTCAATTACGACGCACATGACTGTCAAGATGCAATTACTGAAGGATACGGCTCGATAGGCAGGAGCCTCAAAGCAGGAGGCCTATTTATGTAACCGTGATATTCTGGTCTCCACGGCAACCGGGGAAATTAACAAGAAAAGATTAATGGATTCATATAGAAAGAGGTGGTCTATGTGAAAAATGTATTATGCAGAGGAAGAGGAGCGAATTTATGGTACAGAGGAAGAAGAGTGAATATATGGTACAGAGGAAGAAGAGTGAATATATGATGCAGAGGAAGAAGAGTGAATATATGGTACAGAGGAAGAAGAGTGAATATATGGTACAGAGGAAGAAGAGTGAATATATGGTACAGAGGAAGAAGAGTGAATATATGGTATAGAGGAAGAAGAGTGAATATATGGTATAGAGGAAGAAGAGTGAATATATGGTATAGAGGAAGAAGAGTGAATATATGGTGCAGAGGAAGAAGAGAGAGAATATATGGTACAGAGGAAGAAGAGTGAATATATGGTGCAGAGGAAGAAGAAAGAGAATATATGGTGCAGAGGAAGGGCGAATATATGGTGCAGAGGAAGAAGAGTGAATATATTGTGCAAACTTCTGTTTCTCACTGTTTTAACTCGTCCAAATGAGGCAGTGCAGCTTTAACCTGACAGAGATGAGCCAGTTCCAGAGTGAGTCCTGCTGCGCCTGAGCGGAGCAGCTGTGTTTCCCTGAGGTCGTACACACTGGATCCATCTTGATTTTGAAACAGTTGGTCCAGACAAATGTTGAGGCAGCTGCTGTGTGACTTGTAGACGCGGCAAATCAAACCGCCCTGAAGACACAACACGCTCCTCGTTTGCTAATTTACAATGACACAAAGTACATTCACGTTAAACTCATTACAAGTCTTTATATTTTGCTAGTGTATATTTTTTATGACTTTTTTTCCACTGGCAATTGGAGAGAAATCATAATAACTTAATAAAGGTGCACTGTGTAACTTTTCTGGCGGGGTTTGTCTCCATATATGTCATTACTTTGTCTGGAAAGTTACACAATATGGCTTTAAATCTATTGAATTACAGGTATTTTTATTAAGAAACGCATTGAAAACCATGCGTCCTTACAGCTGCTGGGCTCATCTCTCCGCAGATCTGAGATGTAACGTGGCCTGGTGTTGTCAGCCTGCTTGTCTCCGTGGAGATAGGTAAGTCTGATGCCATGCTGTGGAACATTCCAGGCAAAGGACGCGTGTTTTTTGATTTAACATTCTCATTGTGATCAGCTTTGAATGTGATGGATTTTTGATTATGTTGAAATTAAACTGAATTGTGGTCTGTATATTCTACATTTTATAGGTCACTTTGGCCAGCTCAAGTTTTCAAAGTCCTTTAATATGGTTTGGTATCTCTATGGAGACAAGCAGGTGGCAGACCCTCCACTAGAAAAGTTACATAGAGCATCTTTAATGATCTAACTGTGGCCAAATTCACTTGTTAAGGCAGCATAACACAAGAGGATTTTTATATTGCATTTTTCCACCTTCAAGGCTCTTCACAACAAAGAACCACTCTCCCACTGACGCACACATCCATACAACAGTGCACACAGACACTGGGGGTGGGTTAAGTGTGTTGCCAAGGACAGACAAGACTGTGGGAGTGGGATTTGAACTGCCAACCTTTGGATCAGTAGACAAACACTCTACCAACTGTTACTGCCGCCCCAGCGATTGTCGATAGTGGCTCTTATACACATTTAAAGTACCTGACAGCACGTGTAAAACTTCTAGGTTCCTCTTGAGTAAAGCATTTGAAACATGACAGTATTCTTTCATGTTTTT